>NC_068552.1:9991220-11241220 GCF_026212275.2 Microplitis demolitor | reverse complement strand
CTTCGAAATGCTGCGACGAAAGCGTCAGTAGAGTAATCGGTGACAATTTCAATTTGTATAGCGGACGTAGCGAAACATACAAATACAGCGATCCATCCTTTATAGGTTTTGGCACCTCGACCTTGGAAAGTTTTCAGTGTTACTGGCCTAGCGTAGTCTATTCCAGTGTGTAAGAATACTTTAGATGGTCTTACACGAGCGGATGGCAATTGTCCCATTAATCATTGTGCACGAGCACCTCTATGTCTCGTGCACACGATGCAGTGAAGTATGTGTGATCTGACTGGAACTCGACCACCTTCTATCCAGACAGATCTCCGTAGATCAGCGAGAGTCAATTGAGTTCTCCCGTGGAATGTTCTCTGATGCGAATGATCTATCAATAGCGTACTTAAGCGTGATGACCTTGGTAAAATAGCTGGATTTTTCTGTTCATCATCCAGCAGCGAATTCTTCAAGTGACCGCCGACTCTGAGTACTCCGTTGTAGTCGACGTAGGAAATAAATTTAGCGAGACGATGATTTCGATGTGGAGAATCACCATCTTTTAATATCTTCAGCTCTTGCGAATAGTACTGACTTTGAGTATACTTTATCAACAAAGCTTTAGCGAGTTCCAGGTCAACTGTAGAGAGTGGTGTGGCCAGTGAGGACTGTGGCACTTTTTTAAATTTAACGATGGCACAAAGACAGATTCCAAGAGTGCCAAGTAACGGTGACAACTTAGAGAATTTATCCCGTAGCGTGTATAGCAGGTGTGAATCTGCCTTGAAGATGGTAAAAACCCGACCTGGACGTTCTTCAAGATGTGATACCTTCTGCGTAGGGATGTCAAAAGATGGCCAGTTTTCTTTTGATTGACTAAACCACTTTGGTCCCGTCCCCCATAGCGAATGCTGTTCTAGTTTGGCTGCTGTTAAACCTCTTAAAGCGCAGTCAGCTGGGTTACGTTTCCCAGGAACGAAATCTCAGTTGACACTTGGTAGCGATTCTTGAATCTTGGTAACTCTGTTGCGAATGTAGACTTTCCATCTTGCTGGTTTGTTTCGTATCCATGTTAAAGATACAGCGGAGTCTCTCCACAAAAAAATTGGTACATTTTCAAGTTTTAAGACTTTCTTTACGTAGAGTACCAGTTGAGCGAGTAAGACAGCGGCATTGAGCTCCATTCTTGGCATAGTTATGGGCGTCAGTGGTGCAACTGGTGTTTTGGCACACACTAGCGGAATATTGGAGCTTCCAGTAGCGTCGGTAACTTTTAGATAAGCGACAGCAGCCATAGCGAGTTGTGAAGCATCAGAGAATCCATGTAATTCAATTGATACACCATTTTTTACATGATTCCAGCGAGGTATCTGAATCTTCGAGATCTGATGTAGTTCATTTCAAAACTAATTCCATTCTTGAAGAAGCAACGGTGATAGCGTATCATCCCAGTTGAAGTTTTGCAGCCAGAGCTTCTGCATGAACATCTTGGCTCTCATGATAATCGGTGCCAAAAACTCCAGTGGGTCAAACAAGCGAGCGATTTCAGATAAAATTATGCGTTTAGTAGTTGGTGATGCTTCTGGAAGCGAATAGCCGAACTGAAATTTATCCTGTGTTGAATTCCAGGTTAGCCCGAGCACTTTTACTGTAGTATCCCCAAGTTCTCTTGGTGTATCTTCTTGGGTTTCAACTGGAGTGACTTGAGAGAGTTGTCACGTAACGATTCAAATTATTTAATCTTAATTAGTTTCACGTTTAAATTTGAGTCGTTACGCGGGCATTCCGCCATTTCGCCGATGGAGACGGCAGTCCGTGCACAGTGCTAGCGCATGCGCGCAGCGTGTGAGAGAGCACGTGTGCAAAATAATTTTATTTTATAATTTAAAAATACAAACAATTGATTTTCGTTATTTATAAGTTTTTGTTTATGATTTCGAAACAGTTGGGATGCATAATCCAGCGTAACATTATGCCCCAACATTTGTTTAACATACTATTTTTATTAAACTTGTCATCCGACTAAGAATGTCAGTTGATGTTTGGAAAAATATTGACCGTCGGGTAGGGGAAAATCAATACCTTGGCTATGTTCCCGACGTCAATTCAATGATTTTTAAATAATTATTATTTCATTCATTAGATAAAATAAAAACATTCATATGTTATGAATAAATAGTTCATACATAAAATTAATTATTCATGTATCATTCAGGTGTCGAGAAATTATCTTTATAATTTAAAACTAGGCCTAGGGCTAGTAGAAATAAACATAATAGTAATTAAGGGCGATGGGCGTGCCACGTGGGCGACGACCAACAAGTGGAGGATAGGGTAATTAAATTAAAAAGATACGGGCAATTATTGTGTGCAGACGCTGTCCTCAGAGTAAAATTGTGCATCATTACGTTTTTTGCTTATTTTTGCTAAAGATCACAGTGATAGTTCACCAGGTGAATTAACTTGTATTTTTCTTTCAACGTAGATTATTTTAATTCTCTGAAGATTAATTTTGAGTAAGTACTTTGGATTCATTTCGCCGTGTATATTTTCTACCTGATAACCTCTCCCGGTAGTTGTTGGTCGCCGCGGAGGATACAATTGCTTTGTTTATAATTATGAACTGAATGATACGGAACAGATGTATGAATAATTATTGTTAACTATCGTTGGATAATTATTTTATATAGTTGAAAATATCCAGGTATTTATATATATATACATATATATATATATATATATATATATATATATACATATATATATGTATATATATATGTGTATACTAGTCAAATACAACGTAGTTAAAGGTTGCCGGTAGACATATATATATCTATAGATATATATATATATATATATATATATATATATATATATATATATATATATATATATATATATATATATATATATATATACAGAGCGCATATAGTACTTGAGCAAATTCCTCAAGTCCTGACGTCACCACTTGGGTGAGAAATTCCCCAAAGTATTAAAATTATTTTTCTGTTTTCACTCAAAGTATTAGTGTGAATATTGAGCATTATTATTTATATTTATTATTATTTAAGATAATTAAGTGACTTTACCTTTTTTCTTCATTTTGATTTATTATCCCAGCGGTCCAGAATTATTATTGAAATTTTTTATCTAAAATTATAAATTATTTTAACAGAGAAGAATTTATTATTTTGAGTGTGAGTGAGGATAAATCCCGTGTATTTCTATCTCTCACAAGTGTTGAGAGATAAATTAAAAAGGAAATAAAAAAAAAAGATTGTTATTATTTATTATTCTTATTTGGGAAAACTTAAGAATGAAATAATTGTTTCTTTTACTTATTATTAAATCAAGATTATTAATTGAGTTAAATTATATTTATTTTTAGTCTATTGAGTTTATATAATTTATTGTGATATTGCGATCATTGTGCGATAAGAACTACCCCCACTGGTTGAATTTTATAACAAGTTTAATTATATTTTGGCAATCAACAGGTATTATTGTTATTAATTTAAACGAAACTAAATCTTGTGTAAAATTAATATTTTTACTATTGTTTATAAAATTAAATATTCAGAAACCAACAGCTGTCGGGGAGAATTTAATATTTATTTTCCGTCATAGTTTGATTTTATTTTTCCTGCTCTTGTTTGTTACTTGTATATAATTATTTATCCTATATTTACTATTTTTTTATTATTTATTTAATTTCTATTGTGTCACTCGAGTGTTCATCCGCTTCGCCACAAATCACTTGCTCGGATTTTCCCTCGTAAATTGCCCCTGGATAAAATTTGTCCGTTTTAAGTAAACGGTCTGGCGCCTGCGTGCACTAACCCAGCCTGAGGAGCTGGTTCAGGCACAACATTCATTTATTTATAATTTAACAACTATCCAAATCTATTATTTTATTTTAATTTGATCTCGGTATTTATCATCATTTAGTATCATTTATTATTATTTATTATTATTTAGTTATCACGCGTGGGCGACCGCATACGCTATATTGGACTGTTCCGCGTCTCCGTCACGGAATTTCAGAACAGTATACGTTATAGAGAAATTCGGTTGAATTACTTGCCCACTTGGCAAGCGGAAAACATCCTGTGGCACACATATTTTTTGTATCGAGAGCAACTTGGATTGCCTCAGCGAGTTCATTTGCACCTCCATAGATGTCATCAACGTAGCGTGTATTAGTTAGCGGTTTGACAGCGTTCGGAAATTTATTTCCTTCGTCTTCAGCGAGTTGTAAAAGTGCTCTCCCAGCGAGATATGGAGCTGATGTTGTTTCATATGTAACGGTAGCGAGTGCAAATACTATTGGGATGTCATCTTCGTCAAACCAGAATATGCACTGTGGATGATGACCTTCCTTGTCAACTGCGATTTGACAAAACATTTTTGTTACGTCAGTAGCGAATAGATAGTGATGGCAGCGGATGCGAATAAGTACGTCATTGATGTCAACTTGAATTTTGGGACCCACATGAAGTATCTCGTTGACAGATACGCCAAATGTAGTTTTCCAGGATCCATTGAATACCACCCTGAGCTTAGTGGTAGTGCTCTGCTCTTTTAAAACCCCATGATGAGGCAACAGGTAGCTGTTCGGTGGTAAATCTTTTAATTTGATCCGTCTAATGTGTCCCAAGTCCTCATACTCCTTCAGGAAGTCGAAGTACAACTTCTTGTAGACTGGATCAGCCTCCAATCGTTTGCGAAGACGTAGCAAAACGTATTGTGCAGCTCTGAGCGAATCACCCAGTTGACTTGGCGAAGATTCAAGCGGCAAGCGAACGACATACCGACCATCGGACTGTCTATAGTGTGTGTTGACAAAGTGTTGTTCACACTCTTTTTCTTCTTCAGTATAGCGTGTAGAGAATTCTGTCTGTGGCTCTTCTTGATACCAAAACTTGCTTAACAAGTCTTGTAGTTGATCATCAACAGTGACATGATGACCATAAGCGGTCAATTTTAATGTAGTGGTGTCCACAGATCCATAAATGATCCAGCCAAGCGATGTTGACTGAGCGATTGAGTCATTGTCACTACCTTTCCTTATTTTAGCGTTAATTATATGTGCAGCTGGTGCTGCACCCAGAATGATGTCAATAAGTCATGATGTCAAGAAGTCTGGATCAGCGAGTTGTAGCCCAGTTATATGTGGCCATTTCTTCTTAGTTAGCGTAAATGATGGCAAGTTTACCGTCAATAGAGCAAGTACATGAGCTTGGATAGCAATAGAAGCGTTTTTGTGTAGCGAATGCAGCGTTATCTTGCATGACCTAAGCGAATACCCAGCTGACACATTATCAATCCCACGTAATGGTACAGCTGCTTTACTGAGTTGAATATCCAGCTTCTTGATTAGCGAATACGTCACAAAGGATAACTCCGATCCTTGATCAATAAGTACACGGGCAGTACATGTACTTCCTGTTAGCGAATGCAGCTTTACAATAACGGTAGCGAGTAATACATTTAGCGAAAGAGCTGAAAGCAGACTAAGTTAGCGAATTCAAGACAAAAGTTACCGAAATTGGAACTATTTGTTACCTGGGTCAGCTACAGGAGTATCCTGTACTGGTTTAGCCGCAGCACCATCGTCAATGTGCGTTGACGTGTGATGTGGCTGGTCACAATGTCAGCACTTCTGTTTAGTCCGGCAGTCAGCGTAACGATAGCGTCCCAAAGTGTTGAAACAGAGACGGTAATGCTGGACGATCGTTCTTCTATACAGTGGCGACACCTTCTGGTAGCTGGGGCAAAAGAGAACAAAGTGCTTCTTCTTACAGATTAGGCACAAGTCCGGCTCACTCGTACGATCTTTAGGAGTGAAAGCGACGTAGCTAAGGGAACCAGTAGATGTAGCTGGCGTTGATCTGGCAGGAGTAGCGGATTTACTGTTCACCCCACTAAGCTTGTTAGAAGCGGCTGATCTTGCGTAAGACTTGGGTGGGGGTTTTTCAACCACACCCTTAGCTTGATTTGAGGTTATCTTCGCGCCAATTTCAGAGTTTTCCCACGTACGAACCTTTGCTTTAAGCATGTAGTGAAGCTGTTGGTAAGTGGGAATCTCTTTTGATAACCCAAGCGAATCCATCCATTCAACTCTCAGATCTGACGGCAAACAACGAACAGTTAAGCGAATCAAATATGGGTCCAACTCACCAATTGGTATTCCCAAAGCAGCGATGGCGTCCAGCGACTTCTTGCTAGCGAGTAACAGTGCGTCAAGATCAGCAGCGCAGTGTGAGGTTAGCGGTTGGCGATCCAGCAAATCATTGATGTGCATATCGAGTAATCTGCGTGGATTTGTGTAGCGAGTATTTAACCATTTTCAAGCGGGTTGGAAAGCGTCATCTGTGATTTGGACATTAGTGAGTAAACCAGCGGCCTCATCTTTTACCTGCGTCTTCAGGTAATGCATTTTTTGTGACCCAGTTAGCGAATCTTTATTTATGACGAGAAAAGTGAACAAGTCCTTGGACAAGTCCCACTCGTCATAAGAGCCCTGGAACGTTGGCAGTTTAATTTACGGCAAGTTAGATTTGTGCGCGCCTCCGAAGTAAGCCGTTTGGTCGTGATTAAGGGCTGAAGCGTACTGTACAGGTTCTGGGACGGGTCTAGCAGCGCTGAGTCTCACTCTGAGCTCAGTGTATACCAGGTTAGCGGTACCATAAGCATTACCTGTGTGATATTCATTCGTGATGATCTCTGACACATCATCAAATAATCTTTCATGAGCTGTGTTGCAGCGATTTCACAAGTCATTGAGGATAGTGACTTCTGCATCAATAGTGGCGGCACCTTGGGTAGCGAGTACAGCGTCAGTCAAGCGGTTAGACATATTGCGCATCGTGTCGATGCGTTGCATTTGTAAATCGACCTGGGCTTCGGCGGCCATCTTGATGATACGTGGAACAAAATAGACGTGAGACGTGAAACCGACGCTAAGTTTTTGATCGGTTTTTGCTAAAAAGTCTTTTTACACCGGTGTGTAAATTGATCACCCTGAGCAGCACTCTACCAGTGCTTAGCTATGCCCACGGCATTTAGCGATATTCACGATACAGCACTGACACTACACTTTTTCTCACAATTTTTTTTTTCTTATTTTAATTTTAAATAATCTTTAATTGTTTACAATCACGCCAGATCCGGCTCGAAGGACCACTATGTATAGTGAGCGAATGCGCAAAAAGGATTTGGTTTAGGTGTGATGTAATCTTAACAACTAAAAAATTACATAAATTACTATAATAAATAAATTAGATATTTATTGACACTATTTACACTTGAAACTGTGAGGAGATAATATGAAAAAGCGAATGCAATAAATGTATACGCGATAGCGAATGCAGCCAAAAATAAGTATATTGAAACAAAGCGGTTTTAGAGTACGAGGTTGTACTCTTGAATTCAGGAGCAAAAAGACACGGAGAAAATGTAATTGGGAGAGACGTGTCCGCTTAGTGGTGACGTGGCAGCCTCGATGTATAAAACGAATTTTCTCATTGGCTCAAAAGTGCGCCGAAAGGAAATAGTTAACCGCCAATTTTCCCGATTGATCGGCTGGGAGCGGGGCTCTCATGCCAACTTGACCCGGCCATGAGCTAGAAATAGGCTATTTGGGCCCGGTACATACCGGGCAAATAGCGAGTGACCCGGCACTATTTTGACCTTGAGGTCAGTAGCGAGTTCGGCAACTCACGGCTATAGCGGAAATGCACGAAGCTTTTCAAATTGCCTAAGCTCGTGACTGAACATTCCGGCTTGAAGGACCACAATGTAAAATGAGCGAATAAAATAAGTGGATCTGGTTTAGGCGTGAGGATTTTTAAACAATCAAAAATTACACAGAATTTAGTAATAAATAATTTGAGAATTTATTTTCACTTATTTACACCTTAAATTGTAAGAAATTATATTTAATAGCGAATGCAAACTCCATAAAAACAGACACGCGATAGCAAATTTAACTTTGGTGATAGGATTTACGTATATAAAAGACACGTGGCTGAGAGCAGTTAAATTCACGGAAATTAATAAAGCTACTAATTACACGAGAATAACAATTTATTTATTCTCAATAAATAGCAACCTTAATTTACTGACTAAATATTGAGAGAAATCAGCGTAGCGGTTTAGTTTAATATCACAAAAGAATTAATAATAGCGAAGCGGTTTCAAGAGCACGAGGTAACTACTAGAGAAGCACGTTGTAGAATATAGAAGATGGTAGCATCGTTGAGTCGTCGAGAGGCTTGGTGTCGACGTGGCAGCCTTGCTGTATATAACGAATTTTCCCATTGGCTTAAAAGCGCGCCAACGGGAAGCAGTTGATAGCGAACTCTCTCATTGGCTGACCAATATAAAACGAATTATGTGATAGGCCAGCTTGTAGCGGGTTCTCAAGGCATCTTGACACGGTCCTGAGTTAGAAATTATATGTACCGGGCCCAAATAGCGAGTGACCCGGCACTATTCTGACCTTGAGGTCAGTAGCGAGTTCGGCCACTCCGGGACTTAGCGGAAATGCGCGAAGCTTGATTCAAATTAGTCAAGCACGTGACTGAATACATTTAAATTAATAAATATAATTAAAAATAAATTTGATAACACTTTTATCGCCATTACATTGGAGCGTAAATAGCTAATTACTGAATTAATGAGAAATAACGAATAAAATTATTTGGGCGCTTCTGGGATTCGAACTGAGATCCTTCCGATTACTAGGCCGGGACGCTATCCGCTGTGCTAAATCTGATGTTTAGATAATCATGATTTTTTGCTTGTCAATTATTTAAATACAATTTAATTTAGAAATATTACAGCGTAAAGATGAGGTGAAATGTAGTTTTATTAAAACAAACTTCAAATTGTCTGATGAGTGATGACATATATATATATATAAATATATATATATATATATATATATATATATATATTAATTTGTAATTTTATAATTTGATATAAATGAATAAATTAAGAATAAGATCAAGTAGCACTTCTATATTGTTTATTGAACTTTAACATGAAAGTTAACAAAAGTTTTGTACATAGCAATAACTAATTAAATGAAAATTATTGTACATCAAATAATTTTACTTTTTAGAAAATTTCAACTCTTGATATTAATCGTATACTCAGTGGACCGTTATACCCTGGTCTTCTTTATATGCATATATATAGATACATGTAAAGTTGCTAATTTTAATATTAAATAAAAATTTAACCTAGGCTGAGGCATTGGCTAATGGTCAGCGGTCGAGGCTCGATTTAACGAAAATCAAATCATAGGGCATAGGCTTGGACCAGATCTGGCCCCCTGATCATTTCCAAGGCTCGGGAGATTACAACTGGCCCAAAGCTCGGCCAGTTGATACCGTTGGCGATTCCTTCCTGGGTAATTACATAATTTTTAAAAAATTATTATCTCGCTCTACCACCATTATTGAAAATAACGTTTGTTATAAAAATGTATGTATTATTTTTTTATTAAATTAATTTTGATAAATAAAGTTATTAAATTGAGGTTGTTGATTGCAAATAATAACGAACTAAAAAATACTTTAATTGTTAGTTGTAAATAACGGACGGCAGTTCACGTCCAGATATCAGCAGAATTTTCATTGAGATTTGTCAACATCATTTACCTCACTTAATTAATTTATACGTTAATGATCATGAGCTCTACTAGGATACCAATAAAAAAATTTTTTTTTTTTAAATTTTATTTGCATACTTAGCCGATTGCCGGCTGCCATTAATCGACCGACAGTCAAGCGCCATTAATGGACCAGGGTTATCATTTGTATATTTCGCTGTTCATGGGCCATTCAAAGTTGTCAACGATTGGCCGCTAATTATCATACCTCGCCTGACGATGGGCTATCCAAGGGCCAGTTTTCAAACTTTGTATGGGTAAGAAAAGATGGAATTGAGTGAAATAGGAGACAGTTTCATATGACATGACATTTTTTTGATGATATATTTACCATTATATATTATATATTTCTGCGGCCATAATTTCATAAAAAAGGTACTAAATCTTGGATAAAACAGCGATTTTTAAAATTTTGCGATATATAATTGGATTCATCTCGAAAACTACTCGTTCTACGATATTGGCGCAAACAACTTTTTTTGTAGGAAATCAAATTCCATACAAAAAAAGAGCTGTACAATTTTGTTGCAAAGTTAGTGGTTTGCGAGTAAAATAGAAAAAAACCGTGAGATTCGAGAAAAAATTGGCTTAAAGATTATTTACCGGTGAGGCCGGTTACAAAACGCAAATTAACTACAAGCACTTTTAGATGGGAAAGATTCCTCTGTAATTTCCGCCTAATAGCGACTAAATATCATGAAATGCCGCAAAGTTAAAGATAATTGAAAAAAAAAAAAAAAATTTAATTGATGTGTTAATTACATGGAAAAAAATTTAGATGCATTTAGCGAGTACTTAAAATTAAAATTAAGGGTTCAAATTTGGTGGATAATATTTTTTTATGTCTAGAATAATATTTCGTCAATGGAGCGAAAAAAAAAATAGTCTTTTCAAATGAGCCACCCCAATATATATATTAGGGTGGAATAAAAAAAAATTTTTTTTTGTTTTTCTTAGCATGGGGGTAGAATTCGTACCGTATAAAAAAAAATTTTTCAAGAAAAAAAAAATTTTTTTTACTTAACATTTTGAGGTGGCCCACTTGGTTTTTAAATAAATAATTATTTAAGCAGGGTAGTTCCAACGAAAAAAATTTTTTTTGTCCAAAATCGTGGAAAACTTGTATTAATTGTCGAATGTGATTTGTTTTTATTCCACTTTTATTTTGATTCAAAAGAAAATGCTTTCCATTTTTTGATTTTTTACTTAAAATACAAAAATAATAGGAAAAAAGTTTTTTCAACTTCTGACTTTCAGTTAGCTTTTAAGGGGACGCTCTTCAGATTCCAGCACATTTTTATATATTTTTTACTACCACCTGGTCTCAAGTTATTGATAAGAGAGAAATTAATTAGTAATTCTGAAGTGTTTAATCGAAAATTTTTTGAAAATTTGTCATAAAATTGTTGAGTTTTGAATATTTTTTTATTTATAACTAATCACTAGCAACAAAATTAATTTATGAACAATATCAACACAATATAAACAATAATAAAAACTTAATAATATTAAATTGAAAGTACAAAACCGAACTTCTCAATAACTTGAGAAGAGATGGTAGTAACAAATATAAAAATGGTGTTCTAGAATCGGTAGAGTGGCTCCTCGAAAGCTAATTGAAAGTCAGAAGTTGAAAAAAATTTGTTTTTTATTATTTTTGTGATTTAGGTGAAAAATCCAAAAATAGAAAACATTTTCTTTTGATTTAGAATGAAAGTGGAGTAAAAAATATAAAATTCATCAATTATTAGATGTTCTCCACGATTTTGGACAAAAGAAACATTTTTTGTTAGAACCACTCCGTTTGATCAATTACTTATTTAAAAAACGAGTAGGCTACCTCAAAATGTTGAGTAAAAAAATTTTTTTCCTTAAAAAATTTTTTTTTGTCCTAAGGTACAAATTCTTCTCCCATGCTAAGAAAAACAAAAAAAATGTTTTTTTTTAACCCACCCTAATACATATATATATATATATATATATATATATATATATATATATATATATATATATATATATATATATTAGGGTACTCTATTTGAAACCAACATTTTCAACTTCCCGCTAAGAAAATTGAAAATTTTCAAAAATTTGGGAAGTTATTGGTTTCAGTCCGATTTTCTAAAACCGAATTTCTATCAGATTTTGACGTTTTGAGGTTCTAGGAAGTTATCCTGACTAATTTCGCGATGATACCCAAATGTATATATATATGTATATGTACTTACGTACGTACGTACGTATGTAAATATTTAAAACTCTCGAACAGATGAACCGATTTTGATCGTTAATGTGTCATTTGACGCGGCTTATCAATATCTTGAAGCCGTGAAATTTAGCTCAATCGGTCAAATGCGTATGAAGATAGTCCAAAAATGAAATTTTTTCGAAAATGTTTTTTTTAAATAACTTTTAATGTGCTCAATTGATCGATTTCGAAATCTAACCAGCTCTAAAACTTTATAAACCACATCGAATGCCATCTCAATCATCAAAAACGGTTCATTCGTTAAAGAAAAACCGTTGTCGAAAGAATTAAAAAAAATCTGGGCGTCGGTTGACCCTGCGGGCCAGCCCCAAAACTTCCCGCTGTTTTACGATCTTTTCAAGCTTTAACAAGTTACCTGTTATGCTGAAGTTTGAAAACTTAAGAATCAAAAATCATCAATGAAGCGGTTTTTAAAATTTAGTTCCTGATTATGTTCAGTAAAATAAGTGTATTGAGGCAGAAATCAATGTCAGGGATCGAAATCAAGATTTAAATAAGTTCTGACTCATGTAAGAAATAATAAAATATGAAATATCCGATAAAAATATTAAAAACTACGTTTTATCGATTTTTTTGTTGATAATATGATTTAAACTGAAAACCAAGTTCGATGACATTATATGATTAAAAGAAACCATAAAAAAGATGAGTTGGTATGATATCGGGCACATTTTAGTACGTTATATTATGATTTATCCGGAAAAAATAACTTAAAATGTTATTTTTTTAACATTTCATCGCCGATATCTTTTGAACTAATCAATCGATTTTGATAGTTGACGTGGCAATCGGCGTGTTTTATTGAATTCTAGAGCTGATTAAAATTTGAAATCGATCGCGTGAGTCGTTTCGAAAATATTTAGAAAAAACCGTTTTTCACCATTTCTTTCTCCCGCGATAACTCTCGAACGAATTATCCGATTTTGATGTTTAAGGTGGAAATCGACGCGTTTTATTGAGTACTAGAGCTCATTAGATTTTGAAGTCGATCATATAAGTCGTTTTTGAGAAATCAATAAAAAACTAAAAAAAAAAATTTTTTTTTTTTTCAGCGTTATTATATATAGTTATATACAATATAGTTATATACAATTATATATAAAAACATATAATTCTATATGAATTATACATAATTCTATATAAGAATAGAAAAGAAAGAAAAATAACTTGGGAGTGAAAATAATAACTCTTAATGACGATATTAAGGTTTGCCTCAATCCATTTTTCTATTTTCCGTTTAAATAACACGGGAAAAAAAAATATTTTTTTTTTTAATTCTCTAGTTCACAAACCAATCAACGGATTTTTATGCACAATAGATATTACCGTAGGAAATTGAACGCCCTACAAGAAAAGTCTATTATCATTTTTTGATAAATCCCACTGTTCAAAAGTTATTTAAGCTTCAAGTCAAATTTACAGTAAATTCTGAGATTTTTTTACTTTTATGGTGAAAGTATCAGTCTTATCAAAAAATGTGATAGAAACTTTTTTGTAGATAATTTTATTCCTTACAAATTATTACAAAAAAAGATCTTCGAAATTCCACATTGTTCACAAGTTATTTGCATTTCAATGTCAAGCTCTTAAAATCAATCAGAAATCTATTTTCTTAAGAGCTTGACATTGAAATGCAAATAACTTGTGAACAATGCGGAATTTCGAAAAACTTTTTTCGTAATAATTTGTAAGGAATAAAATTATCTACAAAAAAGTTTTTATCACATTTTTTGATAAGACTGATACTTTCACCATAAAAGTAAAAAAATCTCGAAATTTACTGTAAATTTGACTTGAAGCTAAAATAACTTTTGAATAGTGGGATTTATCAAAAAATGATAGGAGACTTCTTTTGTAGGGCGTTCAATCTCCTACGGAAATATTTATTGTGCATAAAAATCCGTTGATTGGTTTGTGAGCTTGAAAATTAAAATAAAAAATTTTTTTTTCTGTGTTATTTAAATGGAAAATAGAAAAATGGATTGAGGCAAACCTCAATATCATTATTAAGAGCCCGGATCGGTACAAAAATTTTTATTTTTATTTATACTTTCAATTTTTGAATACCACAAAAGAAAAACAATTTGTTTTTTTTTTTTAAACCTCTTATGAGCTCAAAAGTTACTTTATATTACTAAAAAAATTCTCACTAAATTTCAGCCAGATATCTTTAAAATTAAGCTATCACAAATGGGGCCCCCTTTCCCTTTTAAAATACCCGCGAAAATTTTTCAATCTAATTTTCCGTTATTAAGATTGTGAAAAAAATTTTTTTTTTAAATTCAACCTGGTATCATTGTGTAGGAAATTAATTCTCTACATGAAAGTGCTTATGTATTATGTACGTCAAACAAACTGGGAAAAAGTTACGGGGCTTCGAAGATCGACAGAAATTTAGTCTCCTCAGTGTTAAATTATTTTTTTGTTATTTTTCATTTTTATTCGATCAAAAAAAATTTTTTTCAAATAATGACAAGCACAGTCTTGTAGAAAATTTTATTTCCTACAAAAAGTATTCGATATCATACATACGTTAAATAAATGAAAAAAAAGTTACGGAGATTTAAATCTTAACGAAAAATCAATTTTTAAAAATATTAATTTTCTGAACTTAAATGTCAACGAAAAGTGAACTTGATTTTTCGTTGATATTTAAAACCCTTTAACTTTTTTCGCATTCATTTGACGTATATATGATATTGGATACTTTTTGTAAGAAATTAAATTTCCTACAAGACCGTGCTTGTCATTATTTGAAAAAAAAATTTTCCGATAGAATAAAAATGAAAAATAACAAAAAATAATTTAACACTGAGGAAACTAAATTTTTGGTCGATGTTTGACGCCCCGTAACTTTTTCCCAGTTTGTTTGAAGTACATATTGCATCAGTACTTTTTGGAGAGAATTCTATTTCCTACGAAATTATACCAGGCGGAATTTTAAAAAAAAAATTTTCATAGTCTTAACAACGAAAAACTAAAATGAAAAATTTCCGTGTGTATTTTAAATAGGAAAGAGGACCCCCATTTGTAATAGTTCAAGTCTAAAGATATCTGGATAAAATTTAGTAAAGGTTTTTTTTATAATATAAAGTAACTTTTAGGCCCATGAGATTTCAAAAACAAAGTATTTTTTTTTTTTTTTGGGACACCTCAATATATATGTACGTAGGAGAGGGAAGTCACCGGTGCTATAAGTAATAGTGGAAGTAGTTCGGTTCTCGCCACAAGATCGCGCGTACCACTTGTAGTGTCCCTGGTAAGAAACTTATTTCAGAACTGTTAAATTCCAAACTTGAGACTATTCCGGCCCCGGCACTCCTCCGTTATTTAGCAGAGTGAAAAGGACCTTTTCTGATGGTAATATAGTACATTCTATATAACATAATGACAAAGATATTTATTACCAATCTTAACACACACACACACACACATACATACACACACTCGGACATCATTCTGGAAATAGTCAGAATAGCTTCCTAGGACCTCAAAACGTCGAGATCTGATGAAAACTCGATTTTCAAAAATCGGGGTGAAAACAATAATTTCCCGAAATTTTTGAAAATCGTCGATATTCTTAGCGGGAAGTTAAAAAAATGATTTAAATAAAAAGTATAGAGCCGCTACTACACAAAAATTTACGATTTATTTAAAGAATTGTATAGGAATTCAATTATATATAGTTCTACATAATTATATATAATTTTTTACCCGGGTATATATAATTATACATAAGATCATATATAATTATGTATAATCATATATGAACCTATATATAATTAGATCCGATCAGACCTGACTGATGAAGGCTAGGTATAATCATATATAAACAGGTCGAATTATATATAAGTCTATATATAATTAGATCTGATCAGATTTTACCCGAGTCGAACAATTTCAGCTTTATTTCAAACTGAATAAACTGCTAGGCAACAGTTAAAAAAAATAAAAAGTGGCTACTTAAAATACATTATAAAATGAGCCTGAACTCAGACTGAATGGTCGTCATATTTCACTTTTCAGGACCATCAAGTTTCCGAGTTATAGTGATTTTAATAATTTAAAAAAAAAGAATATCAAATCTTATTTTTTTTTTTTTCAATCTTATATTTTTCAAATTATTAAAATTTCTATAACTCGGAAACTACGGACTCTAGCGACTTCACTTATAAGACTTTTTTTGAAGGGGATAAAATTTCTTATAAAATTCCTATCAACATTTTTAGTGGGCATTCATTGGTTTACGTTCTGGAAGCCAATAAAGGTCAATTTCATGAGAAAAATGACTTCCGCAACGGACACAAGTGAAACAGATGGAATTACAGCTAAGTTACTCCGGGCACTTTTGAAGAACAACAAATTCCCTACAATTTGCGACCAAAACTGCGTCGATATCATAAAACGCAGCTGAGTATTAGAAAGTTAAACAAAAAGTAATTTAATTTACCTGTATTTTAAATGGGAAATCTCTAAAATCAAGTGGAAAGTACTTAGGATTGGATTTACACGAGCCGAAAAATTTCAGCTTTATTTCAAACTGAATAAACTGCTAGGCAACAGTTGAAAAAAATAAAAAGTGGCTATTTAAAATACATTATAAAATGAGCCTGAACTCAGACTGAAAGGTCGTCATATTTCATTTTTGAGGACCATCAAGCTGAAATTAAGCTTAATAGAAAAATCAATTAGTCAGGCTCTTCAGCTAAAAAATAATTTGAAATTAAAGCTTTTCAGGTTGATATTAGGTTCCCCAGGTAAAAAAATAATAAATTCGTTTCCCAGCCAAAATTTGGCTGACATTAAGTTAGAGAGAAGGAATTACACTATTATTATTATTATATTTGATTAAATAGAATAGAAACGATTGTAATTATTTAATATTTCTTTAATTGCCTGGGAAAAATCAATTATATACAATCACAAATGGAAATCGGCATATATGGCCGTGTATAACTGAATATAATCGCATTAGAAATTTTTAATCCAGAGAAAAAACGCTACACTTATCAACGACCGCACATAAACTAGTGGGATTCAAACCCGGGACCCTACAAACGAAAGAATGATGCTTTAACGACTAGGCTACGCTACCGACAGTGACTACTGAGTTTAGTTGTACCCTACACAAGATCGAAAGAATACATTCACTTTTACAGTCATGTTAAGCTATTCAGCTTGAATTCATTCTTAAAAAATTATTAAGTAGCAGATTGTTCAGGTTAAGAATAAGTTCAAAGTGTAAGCTAATTTCAAGCTGAACAACCTAACAGCTTGTTCAGTTTGAATTCAGTGACTTTCTTATACTTTAGCAAGCTATTCAGTTTCAATTCAAGCCAAATTTTACTTCAGTTAGAATCTTAAGCTTCTTCAGGTTGAATCCAGCTTTAATTGAATTCTAGTAGAGGAGAGTGGGCTCAATTGAACCAAAAATACTTTGACATTTTCTTTTATATGGATAAAAGCAAAATGATAACTTTTTTTTTTACAAAATTATAATTTATTAAATAGACTATCATATCTCATAAGCACATAACTTAACGAATCATGAAAATTTTCGATAAATACGAGATTGTACAATTGCATCAAATGGTTCAATCGTTCCCTTTGCGGGGCAATTGAGCCAAGAGTATTAAAACTACAAACGAATGACGTTAATGAATAATTTACTATTCATTACAGCTTAAAACTAAAATTACAAGACTTCTAATAATATTGATTATTTTATATAACATTATATGTTATAACAATCACTTTTAAAACTTCTGTCGATATAATTATTTTTTTTTCTTGGTTAGTTTAGCTTGTGTTTACATTCTCTCAAGATGCGCGCGCATGACGGATTACTCACAGTGTGATTCATGTGGTTCAACCGTCCCCGAAAGTACTGGTTCAATTGATCCCATATGATTTTATAGAAATAATTAGTTTAAAAAAAAAAAATTCAAGAACTATTTTACTAGAAGTAAAGCAAGAAATTTATGACTAATATATGTAAGAAGGTATTACAAAAAAAATTTTAAGATTTCATTTGAAAATTAAAAAATTATTAAACAATTTGCCAAGAGCTGAAATCAAAGTTTAGATACCTAAAAACAGAGAAACTTAAATTTTTTAGAATTAAATCACTATATTGGTTCGAAATTTTGATCAGACTAAGGTTTAGTGTATTTTAATATAATTCCAAGATGATGACTCATTTTTATATTTTTTTCGATTTCTTAAGCTTACTGGTTCAATTACCCCTTGGTTCAATTGCCCCTTGGTTCAATTGACCCCACTCTCCCCTAACAGGCTGATCAGTCTAATTTAAGGCTCAATTAAGAGCAGTCTGTTCCAATTTAGGTTAAATTCAGCACATTCAGCTTCATTTAAGATCCAGTTCAGCGTAGTCAGTTTGACGTAATGCTGAAACTTTTCGACTAGGGAAATAATATGAAATCTATAAATATTTATTTATGTAGGCGAAGGGTGAGGGGGCAAAGCGGGGTACTTAACGAAATACTGTGGTTGCGAGGACTCAAATACGCTCAATCTTTTTGTTTTTGATGATATGCGAAATAAATGAACAAAAATTTCAGTTGCCGTTGAAATAAAAAATTTTCACTTTGGCGGGAAAAATAGGGTATCTCCTGAAAACGGCGAAGAAAAAAAATTTTGGTATACTAAATAAAATCGATCAAATTAAATTTTTTTGTAAGCAATTTACGTAAAGAAAAATTACATTTTACACAATTACTGGATGCAAAAGCGGAAAAAAAACTTTTTACTGCTTTTGATCATGAATCAAAAGCCATCAACATTTTTTGACTAAAACTCGATTTTTGAAAAAGTTTAACAAAAAATATTTGAAATAATAGTCAATTACGTTTACAAAAGTGATTTTGAAATATTTAAAAAATCAAATTTTTTTTCATAAAATTTTGGGGGTACGTTTTACCTACACTACCCCCTTTTGCCTCCCCCCCTTCTTCTATATAAGTATATATATATATTAGGGTGTTTTAAAATAAACATTTTTTTTTTTTAAGTCTTATGGTCATAAAAGTTAGCGGTAGGTATTAGAAAAATCCTCCCAAAAGAGTAGCTTGAAAGCTTAATCCTGCTAAAAGCTCAACCAATATTAATTTTTTCATTTCAATTACTTGTAAAAAAAATTTTTTTTGTTTTTTATATATAAAAGTATTTAAAATCTTTTTTTTTCCGAAAATCAAAGTACGGGGTCTTGTAGCAAATTAAATTCTCTACAAAAATGTCCCTAAGTTTTTTCTTCGTGCAACTAACAGAAATAAATTATGAAGCTTGAAACAAAAGAGAATTGAAAAATTTAATGTAAAGATAATTTCCGGATTTTATTACGTATACATGTGTATATGGTGAATCTATATACTATATATAATCAGTAAAGTTTTTTAAAAAGATTTTTGAGATCTTACTTATTTTCCGTATAAATTTCGAAAAAAAAAATTTTTTTTTAAGAATTAAAATTTTTTTTCTTTCTGTATTTTTGAATTAAAAAGAAAGTTCTATTTTGAAAGTAAGGATAATTTTTTCCATAGGTTCATAAAGAATTGACAGATAACATTAGTTCAGATGAAAAAACCTAAATTTCTATGAAAAAATTGTTTAATATAATGGAAACATGAAGTTATACTATTTAATATAGTTTAAAGCTTCATAACTTTTTTTTTTGTTAATTGTTACGTCTAACATGCAATAATAACAAATATCAGATACAGTCTCTTATTTCGAGTCAAGACACTTAAGTCCTTTACTCGGGCGACGGAGACCACGTCGTTACGGTAATGAGTATGAGGAAATATAGAGAATTATTCTAGAGAAATAATAGTAAAAAACGATTGGATCACTTACAATTGTTAATTAATAAATTTATTCAGCTTTTCGTTATACAAATGGTGTTGTTGCTGGTTGGAAGATCGCTGATTTTCGCAAAATGTAAAATATACTGGCTGAGACCCAGTATTCAACGTTCGTTCGGTCAGTACCCCTGGGTTGTAATTATTTCTTGATGCGCGGTACAACGGATATTCTGACAAAGATTTAACTTAACGGAGATGCGTAAACTAGACTGGACTAGACTGGGACAATTAGACCGAAAAACTGCGGGGTTATATAGTCCGAAATCGAGGGGAACCGAGCCGTGCCCCTGAATCTGACACCAGAAGAGGAGATGCTTACTGTACTAGCGTCTATTTTTATATGTTTCTCCTTCCGCGGTTTATTCTGCACGTGCGGTACCCGAGGTCAAGTCGAGTGGGAATTATTGTACGTTTAGTTTAAGAAGATTCTGGAAGCATAAACATGGACTTGTTCTTGGTGGCACGCGCCATTCCGGCTTGGCCTCCAAATCAACGAATGGAGGGGTGCCATCTAAGAGGTATCGGCGAACACCAGAGCGACTACTGGACGGCTCCTGTTACTGGGTAATCAAAAAAATGAGAGCTCTGGGAGGGGGGGCAGCTAGAATCATCGGTGGACAAGCATAATGTCAGGGCCGAGGTCCTATGTCTCATAAATCACGCGACTGCAGTCTTGAGTAAAAATAGAGGGATCGGATGACTAATGTGAGTGTGTCTCAGTTTGGCTCGTGAAATTAGGGGTCCTCTCTTGCTCTGGTCATTTAAAAGAGGCACACTGAGTTCGAGATTAAGGGTACCTAATGTGTGTGTTGAGTAATATAGATTATTACTCTGTATGCATGCGGGCTACGTCAGCTATGTTTTCTGTTTCTATGTTCTCCTAATTCAGATGATCGCGAATAATATGCGTGTATGAGCCCCTTTACACGAATGTATACGCGCTCCGTCACTATTTCTTTTATTATGCTATGTATACGAATTACATATGAAGTCTTGCTAAGCGGTTTAAAATATCAGTGGCATTAGCTATTGAAACCACGGTTTAGGTTTACACAAGCGATGAATGTGTTTACGGGAGATCGATTTTTGATAGACAGATTCATGGGTTACCTCATCAGGTGAGTGTGTTTAAATGAATTCTATTTTAAACAACACCCGATGTAACCGATTCTGGTTTTAAGGTAACTAAGGTGTATTAACTCGGTTTCTCGATTGAATAAGGAAATACAAGTATTTCTTGTGTTTTTAATGTGTTTGAATGGTTTATTACCTCAATAATACTAAAATCGTTATGTTATTTCAATAATAAAATATTAACTCAGTTATGAGGGGACACATACAGTTCTCCCCGCTCTAGTTCCCGCTACCACGCGTATACTCTGCTTCGACTTGGAGAAGACCTTCTATAGCGAGAATACCTTTTCTTATGTTTAGAGATTTTTGTCTTACCAGGGTACGGTAGTATTTCAATATACAGATTTTTTTCTTTTGAATCTTGTGTTCTCCACCCTGGTCGTAGCATAGTTCTCCGGACAAAACAATTGGGAGCTTTTTTGCAGAGAATTTAATTTCCTACAAGGCTGTGTGCTTCGATTTTCGAAAAAAAAATTTTTTAATACTTTTATTTTTAAAAAACGAAAAAAAATTTTTGTACATGCAATTTGAACGAGAAAATAAATATTCGTTGAGCTCTTAGAAGAATTGAAATTTCGAGCTGCTCTCGGGGGAGGATTTTTTTTATGCCTAACACTAACTTTTGAGACCATAAGAAAAAAATTTTTTTTTCTGAAACTTCCTTATATATATATGGGTCATTCTATCAAATAAAGTTATTTTTACGGGGCGACCCTCGCAGATTTGGTTCAAACTTTGTGGAGTTGTTTTGTGTATTAACAAAAATATTCTCTGCAAATTTGAGCCTTCAATGTGTAGCTGTTACAAAGTTACGATTTTTTGAACATTAAGAAAATTTTATCCAAAGTTATACCGGCGTTGATTTCACTTTTATAACCAACCCTTATTAAAAGAAACGATTTAAAACAATTGGGAAAAAAAATTTTAAATACTTTTTAATGCTTTTGAATACTTTAAATACTTTTGAATCACCTTTTTTATAGGCATTTAGCATTACAAATCGTTTTGAATCGTTTTTTTTAATCAGAGAATGAGGACTTGTTATAGAAAATAAATGTTTACGACGTACTATTCTTGACGACGTACTATTCATAACTTCGAAACAGCTACACATTGAAGGCTTAAATTTTCAGAGAATATTTTTTTTTAATACACAGAACAACTCCACAGAGTTTGAACCAAATCTGCGAGGGTCGCCCCGTAAAAATAACTTTATTTGAATGAATGACCCATATACATAAAGAAAAGATGAAAATTATAAATGAAAAATTAAATATATCTAAGGTCAGATGAGCTGTCAAAATTTTTGATGTAAACATGAACCCTATATCACTGGAAACGAAATAATTAAAAAAATAATATTAATAAATTAAGACGTAATATCATAACGTACGGACGAGAAAAAATAGGATAACAATTAATTAACTACATATTATCGGACAACCATAACATATCGCAGCAGAACACACAACCATAATAGTAACTTTTTAACATCCTATAGATAATGACTAGATTCGTAGCCACCTATCTATAACAACACGAGCGAATTATAATAAACCAGTGGGTAAAGAAAAATAGCATTAGAGATTAGATAAAAACTACTATACCAACTAACTTAACACCAGAGATCGATCAAAGAATCTACCATTTCGTTTAATCTGCAATTAATTATTTAAAATAAAAACTCTTCCAATAACTTTGATCTAGATCTATAAATTTCTTCGAACGCGTGCCTCATGACTCATCTTTCTTTTATTATTATTATTATTTCTGGCGACGCGTGCCACCGTGTACCTCTCTAACACATATGGAAATAACGATAATTTCTATTTGAATAACTCGATAAATAATTGAAATAATGATAAATTGAAAACACCATAATGCTCGATTCTCTTCTTGTATACATCTCATCCAAGGAAGCCACAAACAATTCCGGATTATTTAATAATTACGACCAGTAATTAATAATCTAAAATAAGGCTCATTTACTAACACTGATCTAGATTTATAAAATTTCCTTTTAAGGCTAGTCTCACAACTCATATTCTAACGCCCCTTCTCGTGATGTATTCCGTCGCTTCTCATTAACACATATAACTATATCTATATTCAACTCTGAATAACTTGACAAATAATTAGAATAATGACAATTTAAAAGCACCATTGTAATTCTATTGTTCCTCTTATTTAACCGAATCAATAAAAATTTTAGATTATTTAATAATCACCCCATAATAATTTAAAATGATTATAACATTTGAACCAATAACGATAGCAGAAAATAAATATAATTAATCTAAAAATAAAAACCCAGAGATTAATAATCAGTAACCACTTAAATCACAAATCTAATTAATAATAAATAATTAAAAAACTAAAATAATCGCTATCTATTAACATGGGATTCGGCTATTTTTTTCCTGGTGTGAGTCATTGTTCTAGAAGCTTCTACCCGAGATGGTCACGTGCGCTTTCTTTCTACACCACACCCCGCAAACATTTAACTCATCTTAATAACATTAGTTTTTGGTAACAAAATCGAATCAAGGTCGCACGTAGTACCCCTCGCCTATGATAGCGCCTATAAAAACCGCCGCAAATTAGCCCTCTGCGCCCATTAATTATCAAGCTCTTGATTACGTATAGTCTTATTATTTTAAATATTAAAATTTAATTTCTTTGTACGAGTCGTTAATAATTAAATTCAGAATTTATACAATTTAAATTGAATTATTCTAAATAAAAATAATTTCAATTCTTAATTCTTTGATTCAATATTACAAATAATTTAAATATTTAAATTATTTCTGTTGAATATTATTACTTTTTTAAATATTATTTTCATATTTAAATGAATTTCGTCATTTTAAAAGTGTATATTCAGGCAGATTGTCAACTACTCAGTATAAGTAAACCCTTTTGCTCATTTACATCAACAATTCTCAACACTCAAGAACCGTAACTAACTATAAATCCACCTGACAACAATTTATTTCGAAACGAATTTCAACCAACAATTTAATACGACTCGAATCTCAATCAATAATCTGGTCTCCAGCTCAGCTAAATCTTGTATCTTGACAATTTATTATATTGAATAAACCAACTGTTAGTTTAATTAATTGTTCATTTATCTAGTGATAAGACACATCCATTCACCTCGTACATCTTATTTTCGTATATTGACATACTCGACACTAAATCATGAGGTTCCCGCTACCCGAGTAAATAACTTAAGTGCTCTGACTCAAAATTAAGGGACTGAATAACTTGTGTTCGTCATTCTGGACGTAACAGTTACCCAATAAAAAATCGTCTGGAATAGACACTATTCCTTGCTCATTGATTACAAACTATGCTTCTTTTTTTGGAGCCGCTTTGTAAAATTATCGCATCCTGCTTTACTGAAGGTTTCTGACTGAATGGAAAGAAACTAATGTATATCCAATTTTGAGAGATGGTGATAAATCAAATATTAATAATGATAGACCAATATCAATGCTTTCGCCCTTTGCTAAGATACTTGAACTAGTGTTATATAATATTGTTATGAATAGCTTTAGTAAACTCATATCTGATTAGCAGCATAGATTTTACATAAAAAAGTCTACTGTAACGAACCTTTTTACTTTCACTCAATATTTCTATGATGCTATTGCAGATGGTGATGTCATTTACACGGATTTCTCCAAGGCATTCGATAGGATAGACATTGTTAAATTAATCGATAGAATAATTGAGTTTAAGTTGTCTATTGTGGTCAGTAAGATTTTGATATCTTACCTGACGGGTCGGAAAAACAGAGTTTTCTTCAATGGATACTTACCCAAATACTATTTACCTATCTCGGGTGCACCTCAATTCTAACCTTGGGCCATTATTATTCCTAGTATTCATAAATTCACTTACTACATGTCTATCTTGCCCGGTTGAAATCTTTTCAGATGACACCAAGCTGTACTTGAGAGTACGTTCTGTGAGAGATTACGTGTCTTTACAACAGAACATAATAGAATTCACCAACTGGTGTATTGAGAATATGCTAGATTTAAATGTAAACTTATGACCTTTGGAGGAGGTAAAAATCCGATCATTTTTTATTATAAAGTAAGTAATATCTCCCTGGACAGAGTTTATATACATAGAGATTTAGGTATGTTATTCGACAATAAATTAACCTTCAACTTTCATATTGAAAAAACGGTTCTTGGTGCGTATAGAGCATTAGGTTTTATTATTAGAGTATGTAAAAATTTCAACAACCTTAAAGTAGCCAAATTACTTTACATATCACTGGTCAGACCTAAAGTTGAATGTGTAACTGCGATTTGGACTCCTAGTTATTGTAAATATATAAATAGAATTGAAAGGGTTCAAAAATGATTCGCAAGGTTTTATATATGGAAAAAGGCGGGCATATATTCTGATAAAAACTCTTATTACCCTGAACTCTGCAAGAAGACAAATCTACAGCCTCTGGAGGATAGGAGAATATTTGCAGGTGCCTTATGAATTGCTGGTACTATCAAAGGGGGCACTTATTGCCCTGATATCCTAGCGCAGTTTCCTATAATACTGCCGTCACAGAGTAATAGATCAAAAAATGTTTTTTATCTGTCTTTTCCAAAATCAAAGTTTGCGCAATCTTTTCCACTGTATAAATTATTAACTATTCGTAATAATATTAATTAATAAAATTAATTGAAAAAAAAAATTATATTATTATTATTTGAAACTTTTTATCATGTGAAATTTGTGTTTTTGACAAGTTTTTGAAAGGTATCTATCTGCTCGAAAGTGTTCCGAAAGTATCCGAAAGTGCATCGAAAGTGCTCCGAAAGACACTTCCCAGACACTTATAGGCGAGATGCCAGAAAACTGACAAATAACCAATTTCAAGTAGCAAAGTTTACAAGCATGAATATCACTGGACTTGTAAACTTAATGTGAACATTCAGACGCCACCGTCCATCTAACGGCTTTAAATAATAGACATGCTACGGATTCAATTGACTTTCTATGCACGAGCTTCCCAATAACTGCCAATATTATAGCACGTATTATATCTAACGCCTTTGAGGCAACTTAGCTTAAGTACTTTATAGGTACTAATAATAATAGTGTAATGGGTCCACTTGCTCAATTAGTTAAGATGTGGCCTTAATTAAACAAGGGCCCACAAATGTGTAAAACTTAAGGTGTTTTACGTACCTGTTCAGCTATGCTCAGTGGAATCTCAGGACGAGGGTAACCCCGAACTGGACCACGCAATATTAAAATTAAGAGAGAGATCTTATACTGAACTAATCAGGAATGTTTATAAGGCTAGACAATTAATT
Source organism: Microplitis demolitor (assembly GCF_026212275.2). Classification (NCBI taxonomy): domain Eukaryota; kingdom Metazoa; phylum Arthropoda; class Insecta; order Hymenoptera; family Braconidae; genus Microplitis; species Microplitis demolitor. The sequence goes on along the minus strand of NC_068552.1, from coordinate 11,214,934 downwards.
AATATGATTTAATACACTAATAACCATGACATTTATTTAAACGAAGTCGCTTTGACAATTAATGAAATGAATATGAACAATAAATAAAATGGCTGATGATACTGACTTGACGTTACTGTGTAATTTTACTGACTCGATTGTGACAAATGACTCGACTGATTTTAATAACAAATTTTCACAATGACTAGACTAATTTCAATAATAAATAACTTTACTAATGCGAACAATTTGTAATTGACAAAACTAACACCACTCACTTAAACTCTTTTAAAACTCCTTCTGACGGTCCAACCTCCTCTCCAATCCAATAATCAGTTCTTGAATCTTCCAAGACTCAAAATCCTCAAGATCCTCCAAGTCCAATCCACAATAATCTCCAGTATTCCAATAGATTATTAAATATAATAAACTTAATTAAATAAGCTTCCACGCAGCACGTGGGCTTATAAGCTCTTGGCCCCTAATGGCATCTGTAGTAGCCAGTAGACACTAGTAGAAAGGATAGTGGCAGTAGCAGCAATAGCAGTAGTAGTCGGGAAAGGCGTCCGTCCACGATAGTTGCTGCGAGCCAAGAGACCGACAGCTCGTCGTCTCTGGGCTTCGTACCTCTCTACTCAGGTTGGCCAACCCCTAAAACCAAACGTCGAAAAACTCGACCGTAGCGACCCCGGCGCATCAGTGACTGTATTTGCTACAATATTGACAATTGTTGAAGAAGGAGGGTGGATCTTTTGGTGCGAGTCAAAATTAAATTTAAATGTAATGTGGAAGCATTACATCCCGTTACAATAGAGTGGTTTGATTGTACAACTTCTGCAGTTTTTTACAATATTTACTTTCTAACGCCCTAAGCTCTTTTTCCCCTTTACATACGCCCTACGCTCTTATTCTCTTTACTTTGCGGCTGTGGCCCGACTTGTGCTTATGACTATACTGCATCATTACGGTGATGCCCTACTACCTCCCTTGTGCAATGGAAGTGTAGTGGCGTAGGAAAACCACAGAGGAAACCTAGCCAGTACAGTTTCGGTTTGAGTGAAGCTCCAGTGATCGATAAAATTCCCATTTTACCGATCACTGGATCTCAATCCCGTGCCTAACGATCAGAGATCTTCGTTCGAACCCGAAGCGTGGTTAAACGGTCACCCAGCCAAGTAGTAATCCGGCTCGATACTACTTAACTTTGGTGATCGCCCAAGCCTCGTGCGTGCCGAGCAGCTGCCTCAGCTGCTTCTTACTTCATAGGTACTATATGCTGCATTTTTTTTTTTTTTGCTATTCAGAATCTTTATATATCTTATGGCCCTGTCATTGACATCTGCTGTTGGGCCTTGTCAAATAAATAAATGAACAAATAAATATTGCCGAGCTCATCGAGCTTGAATACGTATTTTGACGAAAGTGTTTTCAAGCTCAAAAAGCTCGGAAACAGCGGGAAGGTTGAGGGCTGGCCTGTAGGGTCAGCCGGTTTTCAGATTTTTTTTTACAGTTTCTGGGGTTATTTTAAGTGTTTTAATAAATTTATGATCATTAAAAATATAGTCAATAAGTTTTAAGTGGATAAAATATTACACTGTAAACAGTTTTGGTGTAAAATTGGCCTTCAAGAACTTTATACAGCCGTGTAGTGTGAAATAACGGTGAAAAAATCCTCGGTGTAAATTATTTATCCGTGGTATTTTAACACGATGTAATCTACTTTTTTTTACACCATTCTGGGTTACTTGTTTGAAATTCAATTAATGAGCAGCAAATGGTCATTGAACATTTTTATTTTCTTAATCAATAACTTTATTAATTTCATTTAGATATTAAATAGTATTTTAAACATTTTAATATTTTTATAATTATTTTTCTTAAGGCAAAATTATCATAAATTACTAGTGGCCCTGAATGAAGCTGCCACTTTCTGGCTCCGTCGAGCAGAAAAATAGTATACGCACCTTGGTCAATAAAAAAAAAAGCCTCAGATCCCATGTTTGTCAGCCTCGGCTTCACCTCGGTCAACAACTACATGTGGTCTAAGACAATTCTTATTTTATTGGCCTAGGTATGTAATATACTATTAATTCACACCGCCTAAATTTAACACGATATTTGGTGTCATTTTCATACCAAAATTTTTGCACCAAGTCATTTACACCATACCGAGTCCAAAAATTTTTCACAGTGTATAGAAGTTGTTATAAAATGAAATAATAAAGTATAATATTAAATTAAAGTAAATGAGCTAGTGAAAAATCAATCTGAGCTTTATATCCCAAGAAGAATACAGTACGCGACGATCACCACACCAGTGGTATGGTAACTGTAGCAGTTTTATAGTCGAGTGAGTTTCACGTTTGGATGATTCAACGGTCCTCACTTTCAAGATGGCCACCAACTCATCCTGTTCTTTAGCTGAGCAACGTTTACCACAGACTCGTAAACTTTTGCCGTTGATCTAGATGGGTAACGTCATTCTCTACCAATTTTAGGACTTTGACATATAGAACACCTGGTTTTCTATGACAGTTCATTAACTCGTAGAGTTACTTTTTAATAAATAATCGTTCAGTGTACATTTTTTGTTTTCTCACACTGAGAGAAAAGTGCATGGTAGTAGTAACTATAAAGGCATGAGTATGAGAATACAGTTATCTCAACTAATGTTTACAGCGATTTACACAATACCATAGTGCCCGAACCTATTTAAAAGTACTAGTATCACATAAGCATTACTAACATTTTCTGTTTTATTAGGCTAACTATAAAACATTAGTCGTCAGAACTTGTGCTTTAACAATAATAATTTTTTTTTTGCTTCATCATAAGCATTAAAAACAGTATGTGTAACTATTCAAGTTTATTTATTATCAAATCGTTAATTTAACTGTTTTAATAGTTGATGTCGGTATACTGATATTGTTATCACCGTATTTTACTACCCATACAGAGTCGCCGTTGATGGAAAAAATGACATAGGTTGGCCAATGACTGACTGCCGTCGATCGGCCAAGGATTGGCAATTAGGAATGGTCCAAAACTGGTTAATTACTAGTAGCCAATTTATTGTTGATCAAAATAGCGTAGTCCAATCGAAATGAATTTCTGTTAACATTTTTGAATGTATATGTTATGGCTTTACTGGTTTTATATCAGAATATACCTTCTCATAAAGGAAACGCCAGCCATACGACGCTGCCGACGGCTGGCTAATAAATGGCTACTCATGACTGGCCGATTATCGGTTTGCAATTTTGGGCCATTGTTGGTGAGTTTCTTCGTGCACACTGAGAGAAAAATGCATAGTAGCCTGAACGACGACGTCACAGATATTAAATACTAGTTCTGTGAACTAATTTTCGTAGTCACTGATACTACACGGTAGTGCTCAAAACTAATACGAAATAGAAACACCAACTATTCTTTGCGAACAGTTCTAACCTAGTTATGGCAATTATAAGAAAAAAGTGTTCGCTACTTAAAATGTAATAGTAATAAAAACAACGTTTCATCGTTTGCGTTAACAAATTAATAGTATCAATAACTACTTCGGCCTCAATAAATTAAAGTAGTGTTAGTAACTATTTTAGCTTAGCGGAAATAAATTAGTAGATATAACTACAATAATTGAGTTATCAAAACTTAAATTTTAGCAGTGGAGAAAAATAGTGTTTGAGTAGTTTGCTGTAATAAATTAAAATAGTATTAGTAACCGTTTTAATCTAGTTGATCGTAAGTAGCTGGTATAACTATGAAAAATTAGTTTTTATAACGTAATCCTTTGCAGTAATTACAATAATTTATTCATAATTTATTTATTCTTCTATTTTATGTACAAAGAACGTCGAAGCTGAGAAAATGAGCTATATTTTCTTTTTTATACTTTATGTTTCAGGATAATTTTTCATATTGTGATAAAGTTTCAAGGTTACATGATTGAGAACTGTATTATGGTTAAAATTCTAATGTTCTATCTTTGACGGTTTTCGACATTGAAATTAATCAAAAATGTCAATAAAAAATTTATTTATACTTTAATTTTATCTTAGAACTTCAAAATCGAGAAAGAATGAGAAATCTACTTTTATTTCGGGTGCTGACTGGCCTTTTTTTTACTTGAAAAAAGTTTCAAAAATAGTTTATGTTGTGAAGAAAATTACGAGCCAGATCCGATCATGCGATTCCGATCCGTTCTATTTTTCTTTGATTAAAAAAAAAAAAAAAAAAAAGATTTAGCCTTCAATGCGTGAAGTTTTTCATTATGAAATAGTAGTTTATTCCACATGTGTACCAAGGAGTGAATAATTTCGATTTTTCGAAAAAATGAGTTTTTATTCACTGTCAAAGTCCATAGTGTAATAACTTTTTCAATTATTGATTTATAACAATATAATGATATTTTTATTCACATTTTAATCGATGAAAAAGTTTCCATTAACATCTTCCATACTTCTATAAAAATTAAACCGTATTGTAGAAATTTACTAGGGATCAATTGAAGCAGTTAAAATAATTGAATTTATTCAGTGTCTTGATTGATATAATAAAGACATAAGAGTTATTTTTCTTTGCTTACTTTTATTATTACGTGTAAATTTGCTTTTTGTAGAAGAAAAAAAAAGTAATCTAATGTAATTGGAACACAAGCCTCCTCGTCACTTCTTCTTAACATCAATTTTCGCGTCTTTCAGTGCAGTATATATTTCTACTTCCAGTGAATTCCCTGGACTTGATACAATTTCTAAGCACGAAACGCCAAGCTAACTCTGTGGTGAGTGCACACTTAGTCCAGTATAATGGTAGTAGTATTTCTGTACAAAGGATAGAGAATTTTCACCGTACTTATATACATACACGTATAAAGAGTGTATATGGTAAATCTGGTAGAGGATAGCATTTTGAATTATTTCAAGAGCCATGGAAAACCGTAGTCGGAATACCATGCTTGCATAAGAGCGGCATATAAATGTTCAGACAAAATATATACTGCTATAATGACTCTATAAAACGTTGGTACTGTGGTGGTAACTCAAGTACCTCCCGACGCCAACAACAAATGCATCATGAGTGCTGTATAGAATATGCAGATAAACATATTTTTTGTTGTATTTCTCAAAACTATTTTTTTTTGTTTGATATTTTTTATTTGTGAATATTTAACACCAGTGTTCATATTTTCATAAAATAAGTTATTATTATTTTGAATTTACGTTCTTTGAATTTGAATTGAATCACTTGTGTACACTGAGAAAAAATTTCTCTTCGGACAATTAAATTGGTTTTCTTAGATTCTGTTAAACTAAAATTTATTTGGGACAACTAAATTTTATTACGGCAACATAATCTATTTTGTCATTTTTAACAAATGATTTAATAGACTCTATTTGGTTGACATTAATATTTCTCTCTCTAAGATAATAAAATCATTTGGTAAAGTCAAGAAAATATTTATTTAATAGACAACTAAATTATTTTATAGTGCCACGAAACCCAAATATTAAAGCAAAATATTATTATATTAACTCGAATGAATATTACTTAGACAGAAAAAAATATATTCATTCAGAATAAATATATGTATTGGTTCGAGGTTAATGAAAATATATATTTAAACCTAATGATTATTAATTTAAAAAGTTATGGTGCTAGACAGCAGCAGCGGGAGTAGTTAAGTGCTCGCCACTAGATCGCGCCCATCTCTTGTAGTTTCTCTGGTAAGAAACTCATTTCAAAGTTATTATATTCCAAACTTGAAGCATATGTGAGACGAATTATCCACTGTAAATTAACAGAATGATGTTCACCCTTTTTTGATAGTAATATAGAGGTCCACTGTATTACTCTATGAAACTAATGTTTAAAATTAATGTTTCCCTGAACAATTTTCGACAAAGAACAATAAAAAGTACGTGTCAAGGAAATAAATTATTTTTCTCAACATTTATTTATTTCATTGTTAAATAAATATTCTTTCAATTTAAAATAATATTTAATTATTATTAATAACTCATTCTCTAAGGTTCACTAATATATTTCATTATGACTACTTTGTAAGCTCTACAGGCAATCAATTTGATTTTATGTTTGCTACTTAACGCGTAATTATCTTTACTTAATATTTTGTAGTCTCTAATGATTAGTTTTGTTTTTGAATTACAAAATATTTCGTTAAAACAACCAAATATACAATTGGCAACGAGCAATCAAATCATTTTGTTGTCATAATTAAAATTTAGTTGTCAGAAGAAAATTTTTTTCTCAGTGTAGAATTCTGTAGACAGACAATCATTAAAAAAAAATTACTGAATCGTCGTTTTAGTGTCATTAGTGTGTCCAAAATATTATTAATACCATTTGTCATTGACGAGAATAGTTATCAAATTGCTGATGGCGAAGAAGTATTATTTTGATCTCTCTTGATTTTTTAATTTATATATTGAAAAAAAAGAAGTGAAACGTAATTGAACGTAACTCATTGTTAAAGGTAATTAAATTTCGTGTAAACACACTGAAAAAAACATTTGCTATAATAACAAAAATCAAGATTACGCAGCTCTTTTTTATGATAGCAAAACTATCTTGGTTAACGCAACAAAGTGATATTTGTTGTGGTAAGTAAAGTGACGTTGCTGTTGTAACAAATGATATGTGTTGAAGAAAAATTTTTTGAATACGCATAGAATTTTGTGCTTTAATTAGGTGAACAATATCATAGAGAATTCATCACGAGTTTCGGATTTCAGGCATAAATTGTGTTTGTAAATTATGGCTAAAATATTAAAAGTGATTTACTTTGAAAAGTATACCAGTATGTCTAAGTATAGTTAAAAGCGGGTGCCTTGAAGACGTGATTTTCTTAACTCAAGAGAATATATCGCGACGCGATAATATCTTAGGTGACGTAAAATTTTTTCGAGTCAAGAAATCTTTATGAAACCTAATTTAATATTTAGCTCAACGCATGTCATTTGTTATAACGGCAACTTCACTTTACTTATCATAACAAATGTTACTTCGTTGTGTTGACCAAGATGGATTTTTCATCTTAACAAATAACTGCGTAATCTTGACTGTTGTTAAGATAACAATTTTTTTTTTTCAGTGCAAGATCCCAATGGTTCAAACTCTTAAACTAATCATCTATAAGTTACACACTGTATAAGTTTGATTGATATAAGATCCATTAACTTTACAATCATGAATGTCTTAAATTAAAACAGAAACCATTCGGCAACCGAAATGGCAATAGATTTCTTATTATTTCTTTATCACCAGTGCTAGGCAGCAGCATCGGGAGTAGTTCGGTGGTCGTTACGAGATCGCGCTCAACCACTTGTAGTGTTCCTGATGAGAAATATACTTCATAACATTTTTATATTCTAAACTTGGAAACAATTCCAGCCCGGATACTCCTCCGTTATTCGACCGAGTGATCAGTACCTTTTTGTGAGGTAATATAGTATATTCTATATTACATAATGACAAAAATATTTATTATCAATGTATCCATGAATAATTTCTCTTTGGGGAGTTGGGAAGATTGGAAAGTTGGAAGAATTGAGTGCCTCAATAAAACAAAGAAAAAAGAAAGAAATAACGCATTGGAAGATTAAAATTATTTTTTATTGCATGCGTTCTTAATTTAGCAATTATTAAATAAATTTTTTTTGTCAGTGATACTTTTGTTTTCATTGTCATTAAAACTTATTTTCATTTTAATATTCCTAAAAATAAATAGGATATCCTAAGAAGAAACCTTTAATAAGGCTTTAGTGAAGTATGCCTCATAAAACCCTGATAAGGCTATCCTTGATAAACCAAGATCCGAGGGCCGACAGACGTCACGTATTTTCTGACGGACACAATATTGACGATTAAGTAGCGTTAGTATGTACTAAGATCATATGCCTACCTGCTAGCTTGGTCAAACGGCCAATTTCCAGGTATCAGGTGATCAAGGCACATAAAAAAATTACTTACTTCACGTAAATTCTCATGGCTGACTTTCACGTATGTTTTAAACAATATAGTTAAAAATGAGTCGTCAACACTCCCAGACACTCTCCGTCAACCATATTGCTTTGCAGGCGTTTTGATGCTCCCAAAATAATTAGTTGACTTCACGTAAATTCTGATGCTCCATTTTTATATATGTTCACCAAACAACTATTTTAACACCTTTGACAAGAAAACAAATTGATCCATGGGGCCAATCATCCCGTAAAATTAATTTTAATACCTCTGTGGGTGGGAGCGTGAGAGCATTATCCACACGCATAAGACTGAGTGAGACCGAATGCGGTGTTAAGGCCATGGAAATTAATTGAGCAGATATTTTATAATTTTTAGAGCCTTTGTTAACAAATAAATCATGACAGCAAAAATAAGAAAAACAAAAAGGCCATCCCATACAAAGTTTGGAAACCGGCCCATTAATGGCCCATTGCTTCGCCAGACATGGTCATTAATGGGCGAGCAATGGCAATTATTAATGGCCGATAAACGGCTGAGAGTCGAAATGATAACCTCGGGCCAGTCATGCCAGCCGACGATCGGCCGAGTATAACAAAAGTTATCGGCCCATTAATGGCAACTATTAATCGGCTAAGTTTAGTAAAAAGTTGTTGGCCCATTAGTAGCAACCAGCAATGGGCCAAGGTTAGTAAAAAGTTATCGGCCCATTAATAGTGACCAGCAATGGGCCAAATTTGATAAAAACTATTAACCCGTTAATGGCAACCAGCAATGGCCCACACATAAATATAAATTATAAACCCGTTCATGGAAATATGCAACGCGCCAAGTGTTATTCAAATTATCACTCAATAGCTAGACGATAAACGATTATTATTTTAATTATTATAGTTATAGTTTTTTAGTAGTGGTTTGATAATTTAATTATTATAATTTTATTTCATATTTATAAAATTGGTTATTTATTCGGACATTTACATCGTTATTTATTCAAATGATATATTTTTTAAGTAATTGTTATATAATAATAATAAATAATGAATTTCATGTTTGAAACAAGTTTGGGAATCGGTCGTTAATTATTTTAAGATTACAAGTTATTTTTCATAACTTAAATACATAAAAACAAAAAACATAAATAAAAATAAGAACAAATTTGGGAATCAGTCGTTAATTATTTAAAGACTACAAGTTATTTTTCATAATTTAAATAAATAAAATAAAGAAATAAAAATAATTTAAACTGATAAAGATCTCTCTTTACGCCCATGTTCTCGGTCACCGTGTCCAGAAAGCCATCTTCCTACTTTTCCAGCAAAATTCTTGCATTCTTCGGAGTCACCAAATTTTTCAGTTACAGTGTCTGAAAAACCAAAAAAGATATAAATAAAATTATATGTATAACACAATGTATATGTAATGTGATGAAAGTAATTTTTATATTACCTTTCATGCATGCATAAGTTTCAGTGTCACTGAAATTGAGTTTTCCAACACCTTTGGAAACTTTTCCCGTGCCTGAATAATATTTTTCAACATTTTTTGTTAGTATAGCAGATCCCATCTTACTAACACATCTATTGGCTTTGTCTTCTCCATACGTTTTAACTCTAAATAATGCCAGCTATAAATAAAAATAAATATAAATAATGGAAATTTAGTTACATGAGTCCTTGTAATGTTAAATATAATAATTACCCAATCTTTTTTTTTGATGCGGTGCTTTTTAAAGTAGCATCGAAAGCTTGAAAATCTTCCAGCTCCTTGAACGGAAGTGTCACACCTAATTCCTCAATCGCACTAGATACGCTTTGATGAGAATCTGACGGTACTTTATTGACCACCAACGTGTTTTTAATTTCGTCAAAATATTTTTTTATATCGTATTGGAGGCTTTTCTTTTCATTCGTTAAGTAACGGTGAATTAACATATTCTGCTCTTGTATTTTTGTATTAATAAACTCTTTCAAGGATTCTATAAAAGAAAAAAAAACACGTATATTCAACAATTATTATTATTAATATGATCAAGATGATGAAAAATTAAATTTACCAAAATCAAATGCTTCATTGACTTCAGGAGCTGGTCGTAATTTATCAACTGGTATCGTTTCTGTAAAATAAATTTATTAATTTATAAAACCAAAGTTTAATATCAAATACGTAGCTCAAAAAAGACTGTTAATTTAGAATAAAAATACTTCAGAATTATAATTTATTTACTTTCTTTTTGTAAATTTTCCCCATTAGTAGAAATAGAAGGATATTCTCCCATAGCCGATATTGAATTTAATTCATTACTGACTGACTTCGCAGAAATTATCGTTGGTTTGATGATTTCATTCTGCTGCTGATGTTCGTCATCGGTGCTTCTGACGTCAGTTGTTGTATATGCACGTTTTAAACGTTTTTTTCCTTTTGCATAGGTATCTATTTGAAGATAAAAAAGGAAAAGCCTTGTAATACAATTATAAATTTATTGTGATAATTAATTGTTTTAAATATAATAGAAAAATATTATTCACCGGCGTATGTCAAAATTTTAACTGAATATTTTGCCCAATCTCTTTTTGCGTCACGTAACTCTTGAGTATACTTGTCAAGCTTATGATAATCGTTAACAGGTGGATATTGGCAGAGTAATTCACCATCTTCTTCTTGAATCCATTTTGACGGTACAAGGTCTACATCTTTTTTATCAGCGAATTCACTTGATGCAAATTCAACTACAGCATAAACGTTTTTGTCATCAGAGTTGTTTGTTTCCATCTGTTATATAATGTTCAACTCTTAATATTTGTATTTTTGATAACTTTTCCTCCAAGAATTGTAAATTTATGATATTAAAATTAGCAGGCGTTTAATAAATTTACGTACCTGAAATTCCGAACGTTTTCGCGAAACGAAAATAGAAAGTAAAAGATCTACTGGATCTAAATTTTTGAAATAATTCGCATGTCCCCAACTACCCCTAGGCAGACAAATTACATAAATTTTTCATTTTTGTGGCGCAAAAAATGTTCCGATCTTCAGGTACATATAAACATTTGGATTCTTTTAAAACGCTAAATTAAAAAACGGAATATTTCAAAAGAAAATTGCCCCTGAATTTTTTTTATTTTCTGCATGATCATATTTTTGATTTTTTTTTTTTTTGTAATTTATTTGTTTAAAAAAAATCCAAATATTTTTAACAATTTTATAACTTCAGGATCGTGTAAATTAAAAATTTTTTTAGCTTACTTACTTTTTTGATTTTTTAAACTCGTAACCAAAAAAAAAAAAGAAGATTTATAAATATATTAATTAACTACAACTCAGTTTTACAGAAAATATACTACGGTTATTTATTTAAATATTGAGTGAACTGTATGTAAATATATTATTAATAAATAAAACACAAAGAGAAAATAAATTTTTCAATAGACTGCTTCACAATAGGCGATACCTGACACTAAGAAACTGATGCACAGTACTAACACACACTCACTTAATCCACTTGACTACACTATTGCTTTGTTTAACGCACAATGACAGAGAGAAAAGCCCGCGCTTCGACTGTTCTTAAAAATATCTTGAATCCGGTATTTTTCTAATAGTTTTAATACAGAAGATTAACTGTCTAGTAGTTATTCTGCTAATTATAATTGATATATTTGAAATAATAAAAATGAAAAAAAAACACGAAATAATATTTTAGTGGATTGATAAACCATGGGCAACACGTGACACCGATAATTAATGCATGATACACACGCACACATTTACTAGATAAACTGATCACGTGTGGCTTTGTTTGCGGAATTTCGACGAACAGAAAGCCCTCGTCTTGAATTATCCTAATAACTTGTTTTTTTTATCGAGGTATTTTTAAAAATTATTTTTAATGCAAATAATTCTCTATTTATTAACTATACAACTGATAATAATTGCTATACATTAAGAAATAAATAATAGAAAAAAAAAAAAAAAAAAAAACAAGAGATAAGAGATAAGTTTCTCAACGAAATAATTATTGACAGACGATCAATATGCGACACTGAGAAACTGATGCACAGAATTAACCCGCACTCACTTGATACACTTGACTCTGCTTAGCTCTTTTGTTTTATGCGCGCCAAATTTTCTTGCACTCTTTTAAATAGTTTATTTTTTTTTTTTAATATTTTTTATTACAATTATTCAAGTGAAAGCCCGTATTAAAAACTTTTTTTTATTATTTTTAATCCGATAGATTATTCACACAATTTAAATTTATACTGAAGAAAATAACAAGTTCTTTAACTAAACAAACCACTAACCAACAGGAACGTGCGACATGTGCGACACCAAGGACCGACTGCAAAACATTACACTGACGTCAGCCAACGTCTAATAATTTTTGAATTATTTTAAAAACGAGAAATTATTTTTAAAAAAAAACTGTTTAAAATTTCATCAATAGTTTTTTTAATTTTCTACATGTATATATTTATGATTTTTTTTTTTTTGTAATTTATTTGTAAAAAAAAAATTTTGAAATAATTAATTGGCTTTTAACCTCAGAATCATTGCGACACTAACACACACACACACACATTTAATACAATTGATGGCGGTCTTTGTTTTTAATGCATGTCGACGAGCGTTAAATTTAATACCTTAAATTTTTCTAGAGGGTTTTTTATTTAAATATTATTTATAACAATTAATGACACTAAATTTAGTTCTAAAATTTTGCAAAAGTACTTCAAATCAACTGGCTTCCCAAACACAAAATATCAAACACTCACGCTTTCTTCGAGTTTTTAATATAAATCAAAGATGTAATAAAGATATTATACAAAATTTTTCATCGTAGTTCAATGAAATACACTTATTTTTTATTAACGTAATTGGCAATAACGTTGTTAAATTTGAAAATTGTTCGCCTACAAAAATACCAACATCAGTTGAAGGAGCTGGGTATTTAAATAGAACATCGTTATTAACCATTTCACGACCTACAATGTAAATATCATTTATTGTCAGTGATTTTTTAACTATTTTTCTGATTAACAGTTTGTCAACAATAACTATATTATTATATTTTAATATTACAACATTATGAGGTTGCGTTGAAGACAAATAAACATTATTTATAATAACACTTTTAACACGCAAGTACTCAACTCCTTCACTGATAAAAATTTCTGAAACTTCATCAATCACACACTTTTTGATTATTGTTTGTTTCTTAATTTTTAATTTATCTTCATTTTCAATTTCGGATAGTCTGTTTAAAATTTGAGTCAAGGGTTTGTATGGTGATTTAACAAGTTTCTTAATTTTCCCAATATAATTCTCACCCCAAAACGCAGATATACTGCTTAAGGGTAGTTTTAAATTGGACACATCATCGGCTAAATGAATTAAATTATGATGATTTAAAGTCTGCGACTTTTCACCGTATGATGACGGTAACAAGTAAAAGAATTTTCTCAATAATTCTTTCGAATAGTCATTGAAAGTTATCATCGTCTTCATTGTGTAAGATGCGACAGGCAACAACAAAAAGTAAAAAATGATTGTATAGATCCTTTGTTAAAATATCTTGAAATATTACTGGCCCACAATAAAGTAAAACAAAACGATATTGTGTTGCCTTCCATCTTGATAAATCATTTACATCAAATACTTTTCTTTGAAATTTAAAAGGTACGTGTCGCGTGACAGATAAAAATTTCAATCGAAGATGTTTTAATACTGATTTCTTCAAGCGTGCTTTACTTTTTCGCAATCTCCAAGATTCCATTAATGTTTTCATCACACCAAGGTGTAGTAGGTGCATTGAGTCCAGGACAATGGCATTAACAGGATCAAACCCAGGTATCTTAGTGAGAGAAGACTTCAAATCACCTGTATGATGTTCGGCTTGCATCCTTTTTTTAAACGATTTTTTGGTACGAAGTTCGCAATTCATTTCAGGGTACACCCTTTTTTTTTTCTCACCCACAGACACTCCTTTCGTGACACATCTTTCACACGCATAGAAAGTTCCCGCTTGTTTACAACATTTAATAAACGATCTGGCTTGCGAATCCGCAACAATAGCAGTTATTTTGAAACCATATTTTGTTTCACCAATAGAAATACCTGAGTTAATTAACACTTTAGACTCTTCAACAAAGTCAGATAGATATTCCTGTACACTAGCAGGTTTGGAGTCTCCACAATAAATAGCAGCAACGAAAGGGTGAGTGACGTATTTGTCATTGATAACCTTAACAGTAATAGGCCACACTTGGATTTGTGAATTTTTATAGATCTGCATACCATCAATATGAATAAGCACTTCGATAGCATTTTCAGTAAATATATTTGGAACAATAATTTTTTTCAATCCATTTGCTATCCCTAAATACTTATAATCACAATCGGTTTATTTTAAACTTAAAATGGACTGGTTCACTTTGTGATGGTTAGTTTGTAGCAAGGACTGAGCTATTTTAGGCAGCGTTGGATGTCCTTCATCTTTCAATAATACTAATAATTTCGAGATAACATTTAATTGAAGGCTATTTATATTTTTCACAGCCCATCTTCGGAGTTTCTCTTGGAAACTGACGTTTGAATTCACATCATTATCGATGACAACACGTTCACTGCTATCACTATCACTATTATCACTCTCATTACTACTAATATTTATATTAATATCATTATTTACAAAACTATTATCCCAATTACTGCAGCCGACTTGAGGATTTATATTGTTATCACAGTTATTAACAACACAAGTCACATGTTCATTTATTACATTTTCACATTTATCTATTTGCTGTTGCTGGTTATCAATTTTTAATTTTTTTAACATTCTAAATTTTTTTACTCGTTGATACGCGTTTGACATTTTGGCAAAACTCAAATTAAATGTAAACTTTAATTTAATTCTGAACTAATATCGTATTTAATATACATCAATAAAAATGGACGAACAACTAACAATCAGCTGCTTGTCTAAATTCACTGCGCTTGCGCAACGAATAATGGATGCCAGTTGTAAACTGACTGCTGATAATTAACCAGGCTCGGGCCATTAACACTTGTCAATGCTTGGCCGATCGACGGCAGTCAAACATCGGCCGATCTACGGCATTTTTTTCATTAACGGCGACTTCGTAAGGGATATATGGGCCACTGATTCACCAAATAGTGGCCCAACGTTTCAAACCGATAATCGGCCAATCATAAGTAACCATTCATTGGCCAGCCATCGGCAGCGTCGTATTACTGTCGTTTCCGGTACGGGAAGTCATATTCCGATATGAAACCAGTAATACCATAACATATACATCCAAAAATTTAAATAAAAATTCACATCAAATTGACTACGCTATCTTGATGAAAAATTAATCGGCTGCTGGTAATTAACCAAGTTTGGGGCATTACTAATTGTTAATGCTTGGCCCAGCGACTGCAGCCGGATATCGGCCAAGCTACGGCATTTTTTCCATTAACGGCAACTTTGTATGGGATTCGGTAGCCGAAATGGATGTAGATTTCTCATTATTAAATTATTTCAACCCTTCAAATAAACATTAATAACAAAATAAACATTTTTTTGATATTCTCAGAAATTTTCAAGGTTATAGAGCAATAAAAAAATTGGCAAAAAATTTAAAGTTAGATGCAAAAAATTTAAGAATTGAAATTAGAAAATTTTAAAAATTATCGGAATGATAAGTTAAGTAACGAAAATTAAAATTAAAGAGAATCAAAGTATCAACGAAAAAGTATTATGTTTCTTTTTACTATAGGATTAATAGTTAATACGAAATTGAATAAAATAATTTGAGTTAAAATTTCAATTATGATAGTTCTGAGTGTCATACTTAAAATCAGTCATAAAAACTGTAAATAAAACAAAATTAAACTTACACATTTGAATTGAAATATTTAGATTTTATGAGTGTTACACAGTAATAATATAAATTCAATCAGTTCCATAAATTTACTAATGAATACAATACTTAGAATTGTAAGGAATTTATTGAAAGTAGGAGAACCAATGCAATAGCAAAATTTCATTTGATGAGTGGTAAGAATGGTAAGAAGAAATTTCATTGGTCTAGACCCAAATATAGGCATGAAAATTAAAGCTTATTTGAAGAGCTTTCAGATGAATCTTATACAAAGTCGATAAGTTATAACATTCAAAAAATATCGAAGAAAGAAAAAGTAAAAATATGAATTTTTGACATTCTGAAAATTTCGGGTTGCTATAACTTCTAAACTAATCAACCGATTGAGCTCATTTTCCAACTCGATCAAAGTAGTCGCTTACAAAAAAAGGATACTAAGTCTCGAAGCAATTGGTTTAAGACTGTAGGGATAATCAAAGTGATAACCTGCATAGAATAAGTTTTTATAAAATTTTCTTAATTTTTAAAACCATTTAATTATTAGAAAAAGTGGTCGAATCAATGAGCTGCATAGTGAAAATTGAAGGCAATAGAGCGAGTTTTCAAATAGAACTAACAAAAACAAGCTATCTCTTTCCGTTAAAAGTTACATCCAGTTGAATCGGTAAACAATTTTTTTTTTGAAAATTTTACAAAATTTCAATTAACCATATCTACTAAACTCATTGGCCGATTTGGCTCATCTTGAAACTCATCCAAGGTAATCGTCCATAGAAGAAATGCACTAAGTTTTATTAAGATCGGTGTAGAATTGTGGACGCTATCGTTGGAGAACGGCGCGTTATGTCGTATATATATATATATATATATATATATATATATATATATATATATATATATATATATACATATATAAACTTTTGAACCAAATGTATTTTCTGATTCAGCTCGACGAGCTGAGTTTAGATGTAGCAAAATTTTTCGAAAATTCAATCATCAGGACAAATATAATAGTTAGATTTCTATGAAATCTACTAAAAAATTGACAAAAGCATAAGTATTATCTATTTGCTGAAAAGTTGTAGAATTTTAATCGAAAAACACTATTTTCTAAATCTATCAATTTTGAGCTTCGATATCACTTAAATGGTTGGATTCACGATAAAACTATAAGAGACCTTTTTTGAAGAGCGGTAAATTTCCTATAACATTACGTATTATTCATTGCTGTACTCTTATTTTTAAGCGAATAATAAAATTATAATCATTGAACTAAAATGGGAATGTATCATTACTTAGGCAGGACTAAACGGCATTAGAATAAACTTTTTTTATTATTTTTGGATCACAAATAAATTATTTATATATCATGGCCAAGTGAAAAAATCTAAGTTGGTAAATAACGGATATCCTTATATGTATATTGCCATGTGGAAAATCTGGTTAATTTGCAACAACCGTTTTATTTTTCATCAAAATAGCGTAGTTCAATCGAAGTGAGGTTCTGTTACAATTTTTGAATGTATATATTATGACATTACTAATTTCATAACAGAATATGACTTCTCTTAAAAGAATCGCCAGTCATACAACGCTGCTGATGGCTGGCCAATGAACGGCTACTTATGACAGGCCGATTATCGGTTTGCAACGTTGGGCCACTGTTGGTGAATCTCTCCGAGCAGTGACCCATGATTGAATGAAAAAATCTACTAATCAATTATTAAATATCTAAATAACTTATTATTATAGTTTTATTTAATAATAAGTGAATGAATAATTATTGATTTTTAAATGAACTAAGTTTTAAGTTGTAAATAATTTAATTTTCCGATTAAAGTTATTTACTACTAACATTTAAAATATTTTTTAGTTCATTATTACTTGCAATCAACAACCACAATTTTATAACTTTACATATAAAAATTAATTTAATAAAAAAATAATACAAAAAAATTATAATAAATGAAATTTTCAATAATGGCGGTAGAACAACATAATACAACTGGGTTCCAAATAATAAATAGAAAATAATAGATAATAAATAATGAATAAATAAAATATTATTAAATAAATAGGTAAATAATCAATTAAATTAAATACGTTTTATTTTAAAAAATTATGTAATTATAATAAAATAGTACAAAATAATTATTTTTTTTTTTAAATAATCGAAAATACTAATTAAATTGCTCTTTATAATTCATAAAGTTGAATGGTTGTAATAGAATGAATAAGTAGATCATTTAAAAGTATCCGTTTAACATGATTCGGTTCGTCCAATAGTTACCGTTCAGACCCACACTGAGAAAAAAATTTTCTTCTGACAACTAAATTTTAGTTATGTCAACAAAATGATTTGATTTTCCATTGCCAATTATATAATTGGTTGTTTTAACGAAATATTTTATAATCCACCAACAAAACTAATCATTAGAGACTACAAAATATTTAGTAATAATAACGCATTAAGTAGCAAACATAAAATCGAATTAATTGCCTGTAGAGCTTATAAAGTAGTCATAATGGATTATATTAGTGAACCTTAGAGAATGAGTTATTAATAATAATTAAATATTATTTCAAGTTGAAAGAATATTCATTTAACAATGAAATAAATAAATATTGAGAAAAATAATTCATTTTCTTGACACGCACTTTTTATTGTTCTTTGTCGAAAATTGTTTAGGGAAACATTAATATCGGGGGAAAAAAATTATATATAATAAGATATAATCATATATAATAATATAAAATTATATATGATTTTATGTAATAATATATAAATATATAAAATTACATATAAAATTATATATAATTTTGTGTAATTATATCTAATTATATATGATAACATCTAATTATATAAAATTTTATATAATTCCATCAAATGTTATATGATATTACATAATTATATAAAATTTTATACAATTGAGTTCTAACAAATTTTATCGAATGACAATTTCTGAGTGAATATCAAGCTGTGCGGGTGTGTGATCATAATATTGTGTAAAATAATTAAGATACGACTAAACAACGTAAGACTATTCATAAAAACTGCAAAATGATTTATAAAACAAAGTCTATAAATTTTTTTTATTATTTACCGCATTCATAAATGTTATAAAGAAAAAGTTATGTTTAAATTCTTGGAAATAGGCTAACAGGACTCAAAGCGGGATGACAGCTAAAAAATTTTGAAGTTTCAACAATGAATTAAGTTATAAAAAACTGAGATATAAAATTTAAAAAGTTTTAGAAAAGTTTAAAAGATTTTAACTTCTCCTTTTTTTTAATTGCCAAAAGAAGGAATCATTGCCCCAATATTAGTGGATATACCGCTATCGGTCTATTTACCCTATAAACAATAACATAATTGAATACAATGCAAATAATAAAATTATTAATTTATTGATGTCTTCAATTTTCTAAATTTGATTTCTATTCAAATAAATTTTTGAGTGCACCCACCTGAGATTCAATTGGTTTGCCCAATGGGGACCCTACATTGGTATGTAACGCAGAAATGTACTTAGGCTCCGATTTGGCAATCCCTATAGGTTCCCAATTGGGTAAGACCTACGTATTCCCAAACGTACGATCCCTATTTAAAAAATCCGGGCGTCGGTTGGCCCTGCGGGCCAGCCCCAAAACTTCCCGCTGTTTTCGAGCTCAAGGAGCTCGAAAATATTAATGGGACTATATTTTCGAGCTCTTCGAGCTCGAAAATCTTATTGCATGCGATTGTTTTTTTATGAGCTTTTCAAACTCTAACAAGCTACGCTTTATGCTACAGTTTAAAAGTTTAAGAAACGAAAACCATTAATGAACAATCAGTTTTTAAATTTTAATTTCCGATTATGTTCAATAAACTAAATGTGTTGAGGCATAAATCAATGTCAGTGATTGGAATGAGTCTTGACTTAGGTCAAAGCAATAATATATAAAATATCCGCGAAAACGATTAAAAACTGCGTTTTTTCGATTTTTTCATTGATAACATAGTTTATACCAAAGAACAAGTTTGATGGCATTACATGATGATCAAAAGAGACCATAAAGAGGAAAAGTTTATAAGATTTTAGACACATTTTAGTGCAGTACATTTTGATTTCTCTGGAAAAAATAACATAGAATGTTATTTTTTTAACTTTTCAACGCTGACATCTTTTGAACTAATCAACTGATTTTGACGTTTGAGGTGGCAATAGGCGCGTTTTATTGAATTCTAGAGCTGCATAGAATTTGAAAACGATCGATTCAGCCGTCTTGAAGATATTCGAAAAAAATCCGTTTTTTACCATTTCTTTCACCAACGATATCTCTCGAACAAATTAACCGATTGAGATGGTTAAGACGGCATTCGATGCATTCAAATTGATTCATTAGTTAAAAAGTTATAGACCATTCACACACACACACACACACACACACACACACACACACACACACACACGAAATTATTGAAAATCATCGATTTTCTAAGCGGGAAGTTAAAAAAAAAAAAATATTAAATTGCGAAAAAAAAAATCTGGGCATTGGTTAGCCCTACGAGCCAGCTCCAAAACTTCCCTCTCAAAGAGGTCAAAAACATTAGTGCGAACATATTTTCGTGCTCTGCGAGCTCGAAAATGCTATTACATGCAGTTGTTTTTTTTTTAATCTTTTCAAGCTCTATTAAGTTACGTTTTATGCTAAAGTTTGTAAGTTTAAAATTCAAAAATCATTAATGAAGAAGCAGTTTTGAAAATTTAATTACCGATTATGTTCAATAAAATAAGTGTATTAAGGCATAAATCAATGTCAATGATCAAAATCAAGATTTAAATAAGTTTTGACTCATGTCAGAGCAATAATATATAAAATATCCAAGAAAAATATTAAAAACTGTAATTTTTCAATTTTTTGTTAATAATATGATTTAAACCAAAGAACAAGTTAAATGACATCATATGATGCTCGACAGAAACCATAAAGAGGAAAGGGAAAGATTCTTTATATTTAGATGTATGTCGTCTCCACCGTCGCTATTGGACACTTCATCCACATTGAATAACTCTTCCATTTCTTGATAAACATCAATTTCTTCAATACCATTATTTGTTCATTGAGTCTGTTGCCGTAGTTCCCTTTAAATTCGTGTTGTTTACTTTTTTTCCCTCTGCATACTGTCTGTAGATGCCCCTCAACACTACATTTATTACATTTGTAACTCTTGAATTTACACTGGCTTTTCACGTGACCAGCTTTGCCGCAACAATAACACCCTGATTTACCGTTTCTTTGTTCCGTCTTACGATTAAAATTCCTCACTAGATTAACATTCTGTGCATCTTTATAATCTTTTCTTTATCGCGTCGCTTCTCAAGCCCCATACAAATTGATCCCTTAAACAATTGGCCTAACTATTACCAAAATCAGAGGATACCGACATTGACTTAAGATTAGATACGTATTCCTTTATGCCTTCCGATTCTTCTTGTCGCCTCTCTTTGAACTTGTAACGTTCCGTGGTCGTACCCACTGGTGGTCACACGTGATTTGTCATAATATCACTTAATTCGGTATAAGTTTTTGTTTTTACATCTGCTGGTGTGCATAAGTTTTTTATTAACGCGTATGTTTCAGCTCCTACCATAGTTAAAAAAAGAGGTACCTTTTTTGCCTGTGGCACTTCATTTAATGAGCAATACATGTCGAATCTTTCATTCCATTGACATTAATCATCCTTTGTGGAGTATTCACTTAGATTTCCTATGCGTACACTACGCACTGCAACATTGTTTGTACTGCTTTGCACTATATGTTGACGCAATAAATCTAATGCTCCTCTTTGCGCCGTTTTCTCTTGTTGTTCTCGCACAATTTGTAATCTTTGGCTCTCCAATTGACGCTTCCACTCGGCTAATTCCTGTTCCGTCATGATAACTGAGTATTTAGAACACGTTTATCTAAATCTCCCGTTTTATTCTCGTCACCAATTTGTAGAACATGAAATAATCACACTGGATTAATGATGGCGGTTCTTTATTAAACATAGAAATACATGCGTACCCTGACTGGTCTTAACACACACTGCTTATACGTCCTCAATCAAGCACACACTCGTATCATGCCGCGTTACGCATTTTACACTCTCACGTAGTGACATCTCTACATACTCTACAAGTTGTTTCAAATATATTCGAAAAACCGTTTTTTACCATTTCTATTTCCCGCGACAACTCTCGAACGAATTATCCGATGGAGATGGCTACGGCGAAAATCGACGCGTTTTATTGTTCTAGAGCTGATTAGATTTTGAAGCCAATCGTATAAGTCATTTCTAAGAAATCAATAAAAAACTAAAAAAAAAAAATTTTTTTTCGTGATTCACCAATATTTTCAAGTCTACTTGATCAAATGACCTGAAACTTTAAGAAAAGTTGATGGCCAACAAGCTTTTTCGATTGACGCCTTAAACATCCAAATCGATTCATTAGTTAAAAAGTTATAGACCGGTCACACACACACACACACACACACACACACACACACACGCACACTCGGGCATCATTCTAAAAATAATCAGAATAGCTTCCTAAGATCTCAAAACGTCGACATCTGATGAAATTTTGATTTTCGCAAATTGGGGTGAAAACAATAACTTTCCGAACTTTTGAAAATCATCGATTTTTTTTAGCGGAAATTGAAAAAAATTAATTAGATCCGAAATTTAATCTATTGTCTTAGAATGAAGAAATTATATATGATTTTGATTGATAAAAAAATCCCGATCACTGCAGGGCTCTAACCTGCATCCTTCCGATCCAAAGTCTGTGATGTGTCACGATCGAAGTGAGTGAAGGCGACGGGCGAAAGGGTAATTTTAAATCTATTATTTAAAATCAGAATGCTGATTTTCCCCTTTCTATAACTCAGCCAAGGAGTTCGATAGAACCTCACGTGGTTAGTGTGAGAATATAGGGATTTGAGCACCGATTATTAATTAATAGATTAATGTATGAAATTATTTTTATTCTGTCATCCAACCAAGGATCTGCAATCACATGGCTGATATAAGAATGTTATAATTTCGTGTTGGTTTACAACTTATTTGTCTATTTGTACCGAGCGGATGTACTATAGACGGTCCCGTTCAATGAGCTGCGTGGCGTTAGGGTAGGTCAGGGATTTTCTAAGCGAGAGGGATGTTGGGTCAATGAATATGGGCCCTCGAGAAGACCGTGTTCTTTCTCTGTCTTACTTTAAAGTTACTATGACTTAGTTTACCAGCACTCGAATGCCAGTGAAAAGGACAGTAAATGAAAAGACAAATGTATACAAAAACATGTGCAGTATATTGACAGATTTAATTTTACAAAATATTATAATAATGAATTTACCCCAATGGGTTGATATACCTGCACACACACTCACTTCAGATTCACCAATTTGAATCTGTGTACACAGGAGTTTACAATGTTTTTATAATTTTTATCGAGATTTACAGATTGAATCTTTGCACGATAATGCTATGCACGCTGAACCAATAGGCCGGCTTTGCTTTCTAGTGAATTTACGATGATATATATATATATATATATTCTTTAAATGATTTTTATAAGAAAGATTAACTATTTCCGAACAAGGACTCCGGTTGCCTAAGCGGTGGACGTCACGTAAAAGAGTTTAGTTAATTCTATTGCGAACTGAAATGATTTTACTCTAGGTATCCAACCTAGGAGTCCAGATGCCTAGGCGTAGGACTTCACGAGGAAAGGTTTTAAGAATAAAATTCAAGTCGCGTAATTTATATTTTAAATAAAAGAATCGAGTTGCGATTATCGATCTAGGACCCCCGATTGCCTAAGCGTGGAGCGTCACGAGAACGAATTTTTAAATCGACTCAGTGAGTCTTACTCGTGGATAAATCCGATTATCGATCTAGGACCCCCAATTGCCTAGGCGTGGAGCGTCACGAGAACGAATGTTGGATTCTTACTCGCGGATCCGACAAGATTTTTAGTTGCGGCGGTGATGACTGACTTTGATTATTTTTCCGGGGTTTTTATATGAAAAGGTTTGAAAGAAAAGTGGGGCCGAAGATGCCTCTTGCATGGGTTAAAGACGAAGAGGACAATAATACAGAAGGGTTTGATTTCTTTTGGACAGCAGAGAATGACATTTTATTATGGGAGTTCTTGGAATTTTGTAGTAAACAGGATGTGAATAGAAAAATAAGTCGGTGATGGACTGCTTAAAAATAAAGTAATAAATATGTGATGACATTTATGGTCGATATATTACATACTCTAGAAAAATAAAATTTTAAAAATAATACAAAATTGAGATGAAAAATCTTCAGTGATAGGAGAAGGAACGGAGAGGTTCTGTGGGGGACCATGTAAATTTTTGGAGACTGCGTTTCTATGATGACATTTATTATCAATATTTTAGGTGATTCCGAGAAATGTAATTAAAATTAAAAATAGAAGAGCTTCCTATGGTGGAAAAGGGAAAAGTACGAATCCGCGGGAGACCGTGAGATTCTGTAAAACAATGTTTCTCCAAAATATATAGTGACATTTACTACCGATATTTTAGACACTTCTGAGAAATGCAATTAAAAATTAAAAATAAAATAAAATTAGAGATAGATTTCTACGTTAGAAAAGGAATAGTAAGGATCCGCGGGAGACGTGAGACCCATTGGTAACAGATGGTTAAAATAGAAAGGTCATAAAAATTTGAGTTGAACTAGAACAGGGAAATGTTTTGACAAATTTATTGAGCCCTTTTCGGTGACTTTTGTGATGACAAGGGACTCGCGGCCCGTGAAGACCCAGAGAAATCTTTTCGTGGGACATCTGGAAGACATTGAGTCGGTGGATTCTTCATAAGGGATCGGCCGTAGTGGTGCATCTGTGCATAGAGAAGGAAGAACGTACTATTTTCGAGTTGTTTGTTCTTATTTACGTCTCTCCTTCTTGTAACTTGACCATTCATACTAGCATACTTTTCCGTGGGAATTCAGAGCAAGCCCGAAATGCGTCATAGATATCCATATATGGTCAACGTACACATATATATAACACACACATGTGTACAAAACTCATGCACATATACGTATGTACGGATACTCCTGTATTATTGTATCTTTGGTGAGTGTGCTCCGAATTCTCCAGGTTAATTCTTATAATATATATATGTATATATATATATATATATATATAAAGAAAAATTAAGGGAAAAATTACTGATCTTAAGGTTCAGTTGAGTGGTAACTCAGGTGTACCGATTGTTACAGATGATATCTACTGCGCTGACCCACGTGTGCGATCGCGTGAGTGTAAATAGTATTTTTATCATGATGCCAAAGACTAACTTGAAAAAGATGAAAAATCCGTGATGGAATGATCGACGTACTCTTTGTATAAATATATTATTATTCTGTACTTCGTTAAATTTTTAGCCAGTAAATAAATATATTTTTTTTAATTGTTCCAGTGTATATCCGTATGTACGGTCTTTTGCACTTTTTGCCTTTAAATCGCAACTGCTTCCTTTTTCTGCCTTCATTGTGTGGCTGTGGCCCGACTTGTGCTTATACTGTACTTGTACCATTACGGCGATACCCTACCCCCCCCCCTCCCACCTTGGCAGTGGGAGTGTAGGGGCAAGGGGAACCACAGAGAAAACCATTTTGCCAGTACAGTTCGGTTTGGAAGAGGCTTCAGTGATCGACAAAATTCCCATCGTACCGATCACTAGATCTTTATCGCGCGCCTAGCGCTCAGAGACCTCAGATCAAGCTCAGCGCGTGGCTAAGCGGTCACCCAGCCAAGCAGTGATCCTGCTCGATGCTGTACAACTTGGGTGATCACCCGAGCCACATGAGAACCGCTCGGCTGCCTCTGCTGCCTTCAGTAAACAAAACATTTAAAAGTCTTACCTAGTATCCACACCATCCTATCCGATACTACATTTGGGGGCTCGTCCGGGATCACAGCAATCAAAGAATTTACAAGTGCGTGAAGACGTAAAGGCGTGAAAAAACATTACGAGGTAAAGACGTATAGACGTGTCAGTTCAGTGTAGTTAACTAGTGTTCAGTGGAGTGTGCGTGTTAGTCATGGATGGTATAATTGACCAGGTTGCAAGAGGTGTTGCTGCGGTGGATTTGGAAGACGATCAACTTCCGCGACTGAGAGTCCCAGAGCTCAGAGAGGAGCTAAGGCGCCGAAACCTCCGGGCGACAGGTCGAAAACCAGAGTTGCTGGCCAGGCTAAGAGCTGCACTATTGGTGGAACGGGATCACGTAGACGACAATGAAGAAAATGTTGCAGAGCTTTTAGACGACGAAGAAGAAGATGACTTTGAAGACGCTCGAGCTGTCAATGGTGAGGGACACCCAGGAAGAGGAAATAATGATGTACGTCTCCGAAATCCTGTGAATGATGGCCGGGGGCACAACGACGAAGACGACGATGATGGCGCGAATGATAAGCGTGTCAATCGTACTCCAGTGATTCGAAGACGTGAAGAATCACGAGTATCACTTACCTTTAAAGACGTTGAAGGTTCGTTAGAGAAGTTCAGTGGGGATGACCACACCAATGTCCAGCAGTGGTTGGATGACTTCGAGGAAATGGCGGAGCTTTGCAAGTGGAACGAGATCCAGAAGATTGCATATGCCAAAAGGCTATTAGACGGATCAGCGAAAATGTTCGTGAGCTACGAAAAGTGCGCGAAAACGTGGAAGAAGCTGAAAGAATCCTTGAAAGAAGAGTTTAAGGAAGCTGTTGACTGTTTGAAAATTCATCGCGATCTGAGTAAGAGGAAGAAGAAGAGTGAGGAAACTCTGCAGGAATACGCATATAAAATATTGCAGTTGGCATCACCGGCGAAGCTAAAGGTACAGGATGTCATACAATACATAATAGAAGGTATTCCTGATGATGCCGTAAATAAAGCTGTGCTATATGGAGCTAAAGATTTCAAGCAGCTTAAAGAGAAATTCGGGCAATATGAGAAAATGAAGCAGGAGATGTCAAAGACGAAAATACGACCAGTGGAGAAGAAGTTTGATAAATCCGGACGAACAGAGAGTCACGAAAAGAAGAAGCTTGGGGTGGCAACATCATCGGCAAAACCAGCTAGTAGGCGCTGTTTTAACTGTGGTGCAGAAGATCACGTGAGTGCGGTGTGCTCTGAAAAAGGAAAGGGTAAAAAGTGTTTCAAGTGTAGTGAATTTGGGCATATAGCTTCGGAGTGTCAGGCAAAAGCGAAAGATGTGTATGTTGTGTCACGACCTAAGAAGGAGAAGTACCAAAAGCAAGTAAAAATTAGAGACCGTAAGATATTAGCTTTAGTAGACACAGGTAGTGATTTAACTTTAATGCGTAAGAGTGAGTATGAAAGATTGGGATCACCACCATTACGGAAAGATCAGGTATGTTTTGAAGGTCTTGGGTCTGAGGTGAATGAGACAATGGGTACATTTACCACTAGCATGATGGTGGGAAATGATGAGTTTACCGTCGAGTTCCATGTCGTACCAGACACAATACTTAAACGCTCTATTTTACTTGGTACTGATTTCTTGGACTGTGTCGAACTTCGTGTCCGACGGGGCGAAGTGACTTTTCTTAGACTGAATGACGACGACGACACTGATTCATATCAATCTAAGCAACCACACATATTTAAAATTAACGTGGTCGACGAGACGAAAGAAGTCGATTTATCTCACATTAAAGAGGAACATTATCGAGAGGAAATTAGGAAATTAATTACGAATTATGAGCCGAAGGCTACACGTGATGTTGGCATACGGGCTAAGATAATTTTAAAGTCAGACAAGCCGGTAGTGTCACGACCGCGCAGGTTGGCTCCTTCAGAGCGTAAAGAGGTAAATGATCTAATGAGCGTATAGGTCGAGGAGGGTATTATCCGACCGTCTAATTCGGAATACGCGAGTCCAATTGTTTTGGTCAAGAAAAAAGATGGCACGATGCGGTGTGCGTAGACTATCGGAAGTTAAATCAGCTTATTTTGAGACCGCTTGCCCCGTTGCCGTTTATTGAAGATCAAATAGACGCGTTCGCCGAGGGGGTATATTTCACTGTACTCGATCTCAAAAATGGATTTTTCCATGTTATTGTCGATGAGGACAGCCGGAAGTATACAGCCTTCGTAACGCCTGACGGTCAGTTCGAGTTTCTAAAACTGCCGTTTGGATTATGCATTTCACCAACAGTATTTCAGCAATATATAAATTCAGTTTTCAAAGAATTGTTGCGGTTGGGAATTTTAGTAATTTATATGGACGACCTAATTATTATTGCGAAATCTCTTAAGGAAGCGTTTGGAAAGCTGAAATTAGTTTTAGAAGTCGCAGCTCAGCATGGGCTAATTATCAAGTGGGAGAAATGTCAGTTCTTAAAGACAACTGTCGAATACCTTGGTCACGTGATATCTCAGGGCACGGTAAAGCCCTCAGAATTGAAAACGTTAGCTGTTCAAAATTTCCCAATGCCGCGTTCAACTAAAGGGGTCCAAAGTTTTTTGGGACTCACGGGATATTTCCGAAAATTTATCCCTAATTACTCTCTGATAGCCCGACCATTGACTGACCTTTTGAAAAAAGACGTTAAGTTTCATTTGAGTACAAAAGAGATTGAAGCTTTTGAAAAGTTGAAGGCTGCGTTAATTTGCGGGCCTGTTTTAAAAATATACAGGGTAGGAGCAGAGACAGAACTACACACGGACGCATCATGTTTGGGTTACGGTGTAATCTTGATGCAAAAAGATTGTAATGACGGTAAATTCCACCCGGTATATTATGCTAGTGGTAAGACTACTGAAGTGGAAGCAAAATACTGTAGTTATGAGTTGGAAGTGCTTGCTATTATAAAAGCACTAGAAAAATTTAGAGTGTATTTGTTAGGTATACATTTTAAAATTGTAACAGATTGCCAAGCGTTTGCTGCGACGATAAGAAAGGAGAAATTGTGTTTGCGAGTGGCGAGGTGGGTGCTATTGTTAGAAGATTTTGATTATGAAGTAATTCATAGACCAGGGAAAAGTATGATGCATGTGGATGCGTTGAGCAGAAACCCTTTACCTGCGACATTGTATATTTGCGAGAATGACGACGGCTTGATTGCGCGATTGAGAAGCGCGCAAGATAAAGACAAAGATCTCAAACCAATCATAGACGCCG
This sequence comes from Microplitis demolitor, assembly GCF_026212275.2. Classification (NCBI taxonomy): domain Eukaryota; kingdom Metazoa; phylum Arthropoda; class Insecta; order Hymenoptera; family Braconidae; genus Microplitis; species Microplitis demolitor. Next base: position 11,185,888 of record NC_068552.1, on the reverse strand, counting down.
CAACGCGCAATGAAGCCGACGGATTCATTATTAGAAATAAGCTACTATACAAGTGTATAGAAGGTGAAATGTTAGTGGTTGTTCCTAAGAGTATGGAAGTGCAAGTTATCAGGCGGGCACATGACCGTGGGCACTTTGGGATTAACAAAACTGAGGCAGTAGTCAAAAGGGATTTTTGGTTTAAAGGTATGCGTCAAAAGGTCGAGCAGGTAATCTCAAGCTGCCTGGATTGTATTTTGGCTGAAAGAAAGCAAGGTAAGCAGGAAGGACTGTTGCATCCTATTGACAAAGGAGACGTACCGCTCGATACTTACCATATAGACCATGTGGGGCCAATGGTAAATACGCAAAAAAGATATAAGCACATATTAGTGGTTATTGACGCGTTTAGTAAGTTTGTGTGGTTATATCCAACGAGATCGACGGACACAGCGGAGGTGATAAATCGTCTAACTAATCAAGCTAGTATTTTTGGAAATCCTAGGAGAATTATTTCCGATCGTGGAACAGCTTTTACATCGAATGATTTCCAGGAATATTGTGCAACCCAAAATATTGAACATTCTCTGATAGTTACGGGAGTTCCGCGCGGTAATGGCCAAGTAGAAAGGGTAAATCGCACGCTTATTCCTCTCCTTACAAAAATGGCTACCCCAAAACCAGAATGCTGGTACAGGCACGTCGATGCTGTACAAAAATATTTGAACGCAACACCAAATCGTGGCACAGGCAGGGCGCCGTGTCAACTATTATTCGGAGTGAATATTAGACTGGCGGAGGATATAAATTTGAGGGACTTACTGGAACAGGAGTGGGCTACGCAGTTCGAGGAAGATCGCGAAAAGCTACGAGAAGCTGCAAGAAAACAGATCGAGAAGGTACAAGAAGAAAATCGACGAGGGCTTAATAAAAATCGAAAACCAGCAAAGGGTTACGAAGAAGGAGACTTAGTAGCCATTCAACGGACGCAGTTCGGGCCAGGTTTAAAATTGAAAGGGAAATTTTTAGGCCCTTACCGGATTACTAGAGTACTACGAAACGATCGCTACTTAGTTGAAAAGGTCGGCGAGCATGAGGGACCACAGCGAACTTCGACCTCGGCTGATCACGTGAAACAATGGGATATGGGCCTTGGAAACGTCGACCCTGAGGTAGACAAGGATCATGGCGACAACATTTGAGGGCAAATGTCATTGCAGGATGGCCGAATGTGGGGTTTTTAGAAATAGCTGTAGAATTATATTTACTGTTTAGGTATTTTCGTATCTAAGTTTAATTTTTATCGGACGACCGAGTTGGGTGTTGTAAATTTAAGGATTAGGATAGGTAATGCCATAAAAGTGCGTTTGGCATACTGTCGCCAGATGTTGGCCAGCAGTTAGTTGTAAAAGTAATTTTAAGGATAGAAAATAAAATTTGTCAAGAGTGAATGTTGCGTGGGAACAGAAAATTGTACGATGGTTGTGTACGAGTGCTTTGGGAATGGGATGACTGTAGTTGTGTAAAGAGTACGTGTAAGTATGACGGAGCGGGGCGTGAGGTCCAGGTAGAAACAAATGGACTTAGAAGGGAGTGTCGAAAGGGACAGTGGAAGAGCAGCGTCGTTGTAAGAAGGACCTTTTTGTCGAGACGACGTATATAATAATAAATACTTATAATTGTCTTCGATCTGTGATTCCTTCAGTAAAGATATAACAACATCACATATCCTTACCTAGTATCCACACCATCCTATCCGATACTACATAACATGTACCCAAATCAGCGTATTCAAACTCATGCCCACATGGCTGTCTCTCTCTCACACATCTCACAAATATTCATTGACTTGACAACTAATTACAATAATGATAGATTAACTAGCGGTTTGCCTCACGTACAATACACTTGTATAATCTTACTGACCACTTGTGATCCCAAATCCCAGGCGGTGCCCAGGCTTTCATCCTTCCTGTTCGAACTGACCCAATGCCTCGATAACGACATGACCTTCTAATGCACTTAATACAATATTTACTCTATGATCGGTAAATAAGGGCTCTCCCGCCGACCAAGACTCATCCAGCTTAAGTATCTAAGGTGACAATGATACGGCCGATGTTTTCGTGATATTTAGTAAGTTGCACTGCAACCCAAAGATGGCGTCTCCAAGTGGTGACGGAAATTGAGACTTACTGGGCCTGATGGAAAGTCCTTCCAGAATGGTCTCCGGCCAACGAAAGAGGAAAAGGCTGAGTGTTCCAGGTTCTTATACACTGGTGAAACGCTCTCTATAGGACTTTGACTTAAGTAATTTCCCTCAATACTAAAATAGTCCCATATTTTCAATGGTAACTTGAATTGAAATAAATTAAAATGAATTCACATTTTCCAATCTTTCTGAATCCTTCTTAATACCAAAATAGTTTTATATTTTGGATCGAGTGTAGGATTGAAAAGAATTAAAAGAAATTGAGAAGTTTCAAATTTTCTGAATCTTTCTCAATTCTAAAATTTATAATCTTTCTTAAATCTCAATTCCATAATCTTTCTCAATTATAAATTCCATATTTCGAGTTATGACGAATTAAAATAAATTAAAATAAATCACATTTTCCAATCTTTCTGAATCTTTTTCAATAGCAAAATAGTTTCACATTTCAGGTTACGTGTAGGATTGAAAAAAAAATTGAGAATCTTTAATTTTTCTGAATCCATCTCAATACTAAAATAGTTCCACTTGGAAATAAATGAAATGATGAAAGATTGAATTCTTTTCATCGCCATTGAATTTCATTATAAGAATTACAAAGTATTCAAATGAACGAAATTTCAATTTCATTTAATATTTTTCAAAATCGCCGTATGAATTTGAAAGAATTGAAATAATTTTCAAAACTTTTCAATGAGTATTTTTAATCAGAGTTTTTTATTGGAGAGCTTTACATATTTAAATTAAAAAAGAAAAATTTTTAACAAAGAGAAAATTTTTTCAAACAAAAAAATAGAATATTTTAATTTAAAAATATATTTTTGGAAACAATTTTCTTCTTGAACGGAGAATTCCGTTTTTTCTGTGTACATACATTTATCTATATGGACATATAATAATGGAATACGTTATATAATTACACCAAATCTCATAGTAATAATTATTATAACAGAGAAAATATTTTCAGATGTGAGGTTACTAAAATTGAACACATTACACAAATGTATCAAATTTTAAACATGGAATTAATATAATGATCAAACCATTTTCACTAATTAAGACCATTACTATAATTATAAAAGCTGGATAGAAAGTTATATATAAATAAATATAACAGTAAATTGATACTTAAACTCATTGTTAAAACATTATTATATATATGAAGCTTGCAAATTACGAAGTGTAAGAGAATCATATAACATCAAAGGTGGTATATTTGAGTGTATCAAAGTATAGAAGTTAGTTGCCAGTATGAACGTATATTAGAGTTCTGTAAAGTTTAACTCACAGGAGTTGGTAATTGTCGTTTATCCCGTAGAAACGTTTTATATAAATATAAACTTTTATCTTTTGTAATATAATAATGACGAATTCGCATTTGTATTGAAATACGTAATTATAAAATTTAATAAATAGTAAATCAATTTTTTGAATAGTCGTTATATTAATTAATATTTCTATATATATAATTTTATTAATCTGATTGTTTATCAGATGAACGAGTGTCTCTAAACTATTAAGAGTAAACCAAAGAAAATATCGGAAAGAAATCAAATAAGAAATCTAGAAAAAAGATCTGAGCTATTTCTTTTTTTTTTTTGTTTTTATTACTTTGAAGTCTCGATGCAAAAAGAACCAAGAATGGTTAACGAGGTTGAACACCTGCGTCAAAGTCTATGTGATTAACGAGCTTCCATATATAGAGATATCTCTTATTTTCGTAACTTACCAATAAAAAAATTGCAATTTCTCAAAAGTTCAGGAACTTATCCCGCATGGAAAAATATATATCTGAAAATTATATGCAACATATATGTCACCCATATAACATATATGTGCGCAAAGAAAATATGTCAACTAAATTTTTAAATGAATGTATGCATAGATGAAAACATAAATGCTTACATAAAATTAAAAATATATAATACATATATTAAAAATAAATGCTATATAAATGGTGATATATATATATATATATACATATATGTATATATATATATATATATATATATATATATATATATATATATATATATATATATATATATATATATATATATATAGCTATATAAATAAACGTACATTTAGATATTTATGCCGACATATATGCAGACACACACACACACATATACATATATATATATATCGGTATATGCGCACATATATGCAGATAAATATGTCTACATATATGTCGACATATAGGTAAACATACATACGAATCTATTTGCTGGCATATAAACATATATATGTCGATATATATGTAAATATATATGTGAGCATATATGTGAAATGTATGTCAGATATAGATTTTAAATTTCATTGTGAATTGTAAAAAAATCATTAATAATATTCTACGATACGTATGCAAATATAAGACAGACGTATGTCTGATGAAGAGCATATATACACTTATCCAAAGAATTTGTTGTAATAATAATTTAATAAATACATGCCAAGACTGGTTGGTGATTGGGATGTTGGAAAAATATGCATATTAAAAAATATAACAATATTTTTATTTGTCACAGCACATAGTATCACTCTGTTACACAATTAAATCGTTGATTTAATTTATTAATACTGTTAATTGTCTGAGCTCATGAATACGTAATTAATTGAATGCAAATTATAAAATTGAGTTCGAGTAAAAAGTTGAAATAATTAATTTGAATATATTTGAACACTGAGTTGATCGCAAAAATGTCATAAGAATATGTAACCTGAATTCAGAGGTTACTGAGCGAAGTTAATAATTGAACACTTAATTATTATTTTTTAGTAGCATAAAATGCGTAAATATTTGAGTTCATTGAGTTATAATATTATCGATCACTTAATTTAATATAGTTGAATAAGATCGCAATAAATTACACTGAATTGAATTTATTTTCTGAACACGTGGGAGCATGATTGTAGAGGCTTTCGAGTGAAAATTAATTTTAAGTTTAATTAAAATACTGAGCATATTGATAATCAATTAATTATTATATAAAGTCTTTTATATGTATGAGCACTTGATATAATTATTTAGTGAATAAAAAAGCACCTTTAGTGGTTTCCGTCAAAGTAACCCCTTCAGAAACGTGGTCGTTGATTACTTGAATTCCGAGTTCTTGAGATAATTTATTTTTTAATTCTGGTGCCCAAAATTATACAAATAATTATATTTTTAATGAGCTTGATAATTGCTGGGTTTATTTTAATTATTATTTCAATTCATTACTTGAAGATGAGTACAAAATAATCCGAGTAAATAAAACACGTGTTCTTACTTGAATGTATATTTGCGAAAAATAATGGCAGCCGTCTTCTCGACACGAGGCAGAAAAGAGTAGATGTGCATGCGCTGCACTGCGCATGTTCAAGGTTAAATTAATAGACTAGGCCCCAGTAGGTGCTGCCTCTATCTGACGGAAGTGAAACTATATTTGAATTTAAATATAGTTTCAATTACGCAACAGAATTAAAAGAACATGAAAATTTTATAAATTTTTTAGTGATTTTTGGAAGGCTGTATTTGCGTAAAAAATGATCCTATCGAAAAAAAAAAAAAGCAAATTGAAGTTTGAAATCTCTAGTTTAAAGATCTTTCAGCAAAATAATTTTTCCAGCCATGGTTTCCGGAATCATAAGAAAAATGTCGAGAAAAAATTTTCCTAAATTTTTCAGTTTTGTTTTTGAGGTCTACAGGGCCGGGAAAATTTTTTTCAAAAAATCCAATTCATGGCTCGTTTTGAAAATTTATTCAGCTACAATTAAATTTTTTTGTTTTTCTGTACGACAATTTATTGCTGAGATATCAGCCTTCAAATAAAAAAGGATCCTTTTGTATTTGATTATCGATATCTCAGCAAATAATGATCGCACAGTGATTTAAAGGGCAGTTTGAAAAACTTGAATAAATTCTCAACAAGTTTTGTTCCTTAATTTGTGTAATCAGTACCAAAATGAAGAAATTATTTTTTTTTTATTTTGTTTCATTTTTGCGTTAGTTACTCAGTAAATGTGAGGTAAAGAGAAAAAACATTTTTTTTTCCAAAAAACGAGATAGAACAAGAATTTTTTTCCTTTTTTTTTTTTTTTTAAATGTTTTACTCAGGATTTTTTTTTTGTTTTTTTTGTGTTTTTTTTTTTTTTTTTTTTCGTGTTTCGGAAAAAAAATGTTTGTTCTCTTTACCTCACATTCACTGAATAACTAACGCAAAAATGGAAGAAAATAGAAAAATAAAATAATAATTTCTCCATTTCGGTACTGATTACACAAATTAAGGAACAAAACTTGTTCCTTTAATTTATTTGTAAAACTTTGAGCAATCGGCTCGGACAAATGGTTTAATCGATTAATCTGAAAATTCACAGGGTTTTTAGGCGTACATCAAGCTGTGAAATCACCTGGCAACATTATCCCTTCCATCAATATTTGCAAAGTAGCGATGAGTTGACTAAAAAACCAGAAAATGGCCATTTTTTGTGGGGTTTTCAAGTTGATATTACGGATAAAATATTTTTTTTTTTTTTAATCGGAAATTGAGCTTGTTGAGAACTTATTCAAGTTTTTCAAACTGCCCTTTAAATTACTGTGCGACCATTATTTGCTATCGATAATAGAATACAAAAGGATCCTTTTTTATTTGAAGGCTGATATCTCAGCAATAAATTGTCGTACAAAAAAAACAAAAAAAAAATTAAATTGTAGCTTAATAAATTTTCAAAACGAGCCATGAATTGTATTTTTTGAAAAAAATTTTCCCGGCCCTGTCGACCTAAAAAACAAAACTAATAAATTTAGAAAAATTATTTCTCGACCTTTTTCTTATGATTTCGCAAAAAACGTGGCTCAGAAAATTATTTTGCTGAAAGATCTTTAAACTAGAGATTTCAAGCTTTAATTTTCTTTTTTTTTTAACTTCCCGCTTAGAAAATCGACGATTTTCAAAAATTTCGGGAAGTTATTGTTTTCACCCCGATTCTCGAAAATCGAGTTTTCATCAGATGTCGACGTTTTGAGGTCCTAGGAAGCTATTCTGACTATTTTCGGAATGATGTCCGAGTGTGTGTATGTATGTGTGTGTGTGTGTGTGTGTGTGTGTGTATGTAAACTCTTTGTAACTTTCGAACTAATCAATCGATTTGGATGGTTGAGGTGGCAATCGAAAGAGCTTGTTGGCCTTCAACTTTCCTGAGAATTTCAGATTATTTGATCGAATAGACTCGAAAATATTTGCAAATTACGAAAAAAAAAAATTTTTTTTTTAGTTTTTTATTGATTCCTCAAAAACGAGTCATACGATCGACTTCAAAATCTAATCAGCTCTAGTACTCAATAAAACGCGTCGATTGCCACCTCAAACATCAAAATCGGATAATTTGTTCGAGAGTTATTGCGGGAGAAAGAAATGGTGAAAAACGGTTTTTTCTAAATATTTTCGAAACGACTGACGCGATCGATTTCAAATTTTAATCAGCTCTAGAACTCAATAAAATGCGCCGATTGCCATGTCAACTATCAAAATCGATTGATTAGTTCAAAAGATATCGGCGTTGAAAAGTTAAAGAAATAACATTTTATGTTATTTTTTCCGGATAAATCATAATATAACGTACTAAAATGTGCCTGATACCATACCAACTCATCTTTTTTATGGTTTCTGTTGATCATATAATGTCATCGAACTTGGTTTTGTTTAAATCATATTATCAACAAAAAAATCGATAAAACCTAGTTTTTAATATTTTTATCGGATATTTCATATTTTATTGTTTCTGACATGAGTCAAAATTTATTTAAATCTTGATTTTGATCCCCGACATTGATTTCTGCCTCAATACACTTATTTTACTGAACAAAATCAGGAACTAAATTTTAAAAACCGCTTCATTGATGATTTTCGATTCTTAAATTTTTAAACTTCAGCATAACAGGTAACTTGTTAGAGCTTGAAAAGATCATAAAAAAACAATTGCATGTGATAGCATTTTCGAGCTCGAAGAGCTCGAAAATATATCTACACTAATGTTTTCGAGCTCTTTGAGGTCGAAAACAGCGGGAAGTTTTGGGGCTGGCCCGCAGGGTCAACCGACAGACCGATTTTTTTTTTGATACGATTATTTTTCACGCAAATACAGCCTTCCAAAAATCTCTAAAAAATTTATAAAATTTATTTTTTCCTTTAATTTTTTGGCTAAGTGTATATCCTTTTACAAATGCCGCCGGGTAATAGATGGTGTGACTTGATTGATATAAACAAATTAAGCTCTGATTGGCACAAGGCCCGGTAGCTCAACTATAGAGTACTTGCGTGAGTGCAGCGACGATGGAAAAGCTGCGAAAATTTGAGCGGAAATGTCTCTGTGCCTAATGCAACACCTACAGAGAAGAAGCTACAAACTACCGCAAATTCATCAGCAACAAAGCCTTATATGACGAAGCCAACATTCCAAGAATTAATAACTTCATCATCAAACTAAACAAATAAACGAGGTTAATAATAATAAATTTTTTTGTCAATTAAATTTATTTGTTTCTTCGATATGGGCCAGGTCTAGCAACCAGATCTGGCCCTGTGTTATCATTCCAGGCTTCTACCAAGGCTGGTTTACAAGCTTGGCCCAAGATCCTACATACTTGGGCCAAGCCTGAGCCTGTCGTACTTTCCTATCTGGGTATGTGCACATCTACCTCGACAAATATCTCTACATACATATCGACATATATGTACGCACCTATCTCCGCATATATATGTACTTATATTGTGACGTTACATTGCCGAGGAGATGGAGTTAGAGGTGGAATAAGTGCAAGTCAGAGTGTTAGAGGAAGATAGAACTAGTATATGTGTCGAGTTGAGTGTAGTAGATGGTGAGTTGAGAGTATGGAGCATATGTGGCCGGTGAGTTGAGTGTATTGTGAGTACGGGTACGTATATGTTATGTTGTATGTTTTGGAGTGTCTGTGCGGTTGAGCGTGGATTTAACGAGGAAGGTCTAGCTGTGTCGCGGATAGTGGCCAAAATAACGTGCCTCCCGACCAGTGATGACGATTGGACTTAGGCCTAGCCCTCGGGGTTGACGTGGTGATCGTGGAGGAGTGACTGAGATGTCACCACCCCTTTATATTGGTACCCGGAATTAGCTAGGGTACGTGTATGTTTATTGGAGAATCGCAGACCTCGTTTGCGATGCTCGAGGAAGCCAAAAATTCGCTAACTTCGGATATTACGGGAAGTGACATTGCGGGAAGACCCGTGAGTCCACGGCTTGTATGTGGTGAGGGAAAAATGGATGGAGAAGCGAGGATGTGAGAGTGACTGCTAGTAGTAGAGCGTGCGAGTGAATGGAATGGGAGAATATAGAGAAGCAGTTGACGAAGGATTATGGTATAAGGGAGTTGAGATTTGGGAGTCGTTCGAGTACGAGTCAACCCAGTAGTCGAGTTTGGAGTCTTAGAGCGAGTGGTGATGATGAGTCGGAGAGCCCCAAAGGTAGGCCTCGACCACACTGGTGGCTAATGTCGTTTTGGAGCTTGTGGCCCTGCATATTGAGTTCTTGGAGCCGTTTGTCGTGAATTTGTCGTCTTCATGTACCGAATTATTTATTTTATTGATTTATAAGTGTGTTAAGTTTTTTGATTAGTCGTCCACGAGAGGTTCCCGATGTCTTGCTCAAGTATTTATTTGTCTGATGGACCGAGAGTACTAGACCGCGGGCCTTTTGGGCTCTCCGCGTCACTCTCGCGTCATCTTTACGATATTTTAATTAGTTTCTTGTCTTTATTTTGTTTGAATTTAATTTAATTAATCGGACTCATTCGCGCTACAAAGAACCGCAACCCTCTCTCCACAACCTAGCATACTGAGCGCACCAGGACATACCGCTACCACCGTTCATTTCTCTCATCTCCGAAGGATTTAGATATTAGGTTTTAATTTACGTGTGCGTTTAGACCGGTTGCCGATATCGGGAAAATAAAACTCGACTGATGCCCGTCAGAATCTGGAGGAAATGAGAGGAGTGATCGGTGAGCGAAGTGTAACGTAGCCCCATTTTGTGTAATTTGAGTTTAAGTATTTGAATAAATTTATGGAGTTAATGTTGAGGTCTAATTTTATCGAGTATTAATTTAAATTAACGTTACAATATATATATATATATATATATACATATGCATGCATGTCTTTCATATTCTTATATAAATGTCTAAATATACTTATGCATATACGTCGGCATATATTTTACAATTATCAAAATATATATTTTTTTATATAACTCAAATATATTGTGGCGAAAAAAAAATACGTCGGAATATATATTTCATATAAGTAACATATATTTTTATATATGTGACCTATATAACACATATATGTTTGCATATATTGCTCACATATATATATATTTCCATGCGGGATTGTTTTCGTTCCGATTTTTACGAATCGAGTTTTTATCAGATGTTGATGTTTCGAGGTTCTACGCGCTGAGAATTAAGTGGTAATGATGATTATTCCATGGTGGTAAAATTAATTTCTTTCTCGTGATACACAATAATTTTATAGTTGTTGCATATGAAAAAGATGATTAAAAAACATCTGAAAACCACCTGACCCTGCGGGCCAGACCTAAAATATCCCTCTATTTCCAAGCTCTGCGCTTGAAAATACTATTCTCGTGAAAAAATTTTCTGATATGGCCTAATAAGAACCGCCCATATTAGGCCTGATATGATAATTGGCCATATCAAACAATATATGTACAGATTAGATTTGGTATATTCTGATATGAACATATCAGAACATATATAGTGAGATCAACATTGTTGTCTCGGGAGTAAAAATTTATACATAATTTTATAAAATTGGATATAATTTTGTAAAGTTGTATACACAATAATTGTCATGAAAAAAAAAAAAAAAAAAAAAAAAAATCCGGCCAACTCCATGGGCTTGATCCCGAGTTTTTAGTAGATTTCATAAAAATCTAACTGTTGTATTTGTCCTCATGACGCAACTTTACAAAAATTTTAACATTTTCTATCTATTTGAATCAAGTAGGTTCCAAAAATTCTATTGGTGAAAAAGTTTATATATATATATATATATATATATATATATATATATATATATATATATATATATATATATATATATATATATATATATATATATATATATATATATATATATATATATATATATATATATATATACAATATAACGCGCGGTTCTCCCACGATAGCGTCCACAATTCTGTACCGATCTTAATGAAATTTTTTTGCATATTCCGTAGCTAAAGAGCTTAGTTCAGTTCGAAGATGAGCTCAATCGGCCAAAAACTTTAAAAGTTACAGTCATTTAAAGATTTTTTCAAAAAATTCAACTTTTTTTGATTTATCTTTAAATAACTTTTGATCCTGAAGAGATAATCTATTTTTAGTGATTGAATCTTCAAGTTCGTTCGATTTGCTTTAATTTAAGCTATATTGCTTACTTTTTTGATAATTTTTTCTAGTACTTTGATGAATTCCAAAATTTTCAGAAAAATAAAAAAAACATTTTTTTTTTCACTTTCTCATTTTATAACTTTCAAGTAATTCATGATAGTTTAATTGTGTTAATATTTTTAGGTAGCTTATCAAATGGGCTTTATATTTCAGTACTATTTTTTTTATATTCAACAAAAATTACCTATTTGTTTATTGAAATTTAGCTGTTGCATTCGTTCTTATACTTTTTAAGAAATTCATGTAACGGTTCCAATTCTGATTACTGCCGTGTAACACTTTTTAAATTTAAACATTTAAGTATCCATAAAGTATTTTTTAAAAATTGACAAGCATAAATATAATTGATCTTATAAGCTTTAGATGAACCTTTAAACGCCACTGTCTACTTTACGGATTTAAATAATTAAATACATAATGAAAAATCTACTTCCATTTCGGCTACCGAATGGCCTTTTTTAGATTTAAAAACTGATCTATTAATCACTGTACCGAATCATATACTTGAAATGTGAGGTTGATTATATTTATTTGAATAAAATTCAACTTAAGAAAATTAAAGACATCAGATAAATGATTGATTTTGTTATCTATTCTACATTATTAAGAAAAAAAGGAAAATTTTTTTCCCGCCAAATCCATATGATAGAAGTGGTTAATGTTATTAAATTTGGTATCGTTAGAAAGGTCTGCTTGAATTTGTGCCTTTTCATAGTTTAAACTCTTTTTTATTGCCAATTATTGAGATAAATCAATTTATCTATGTTATTCGAATTACATTTAAATTACGCGAGTAAAAAAAATATCGTATTTACTTTCTTTAAATAAATTAATATTTTAATTATTCTGTCACTAAATATGACTGAATGTCACTGAATATAGCTATATTATTTGTATCACGTTACTAATTCCAAAATGATATATTTTTATACTCTCTTTTCGTTTTAGAAAGATTCTCAAAGCTAAAAGGTCGTACACAGAAAGAAAATGATTTATTGATGCAAAAATCTTTACTCGTTTAAAGAAAATTTTTACTTACTCTAAGAAATTTTTAGCATTGTGAATTGAAAAAAAAAATTTACTGAAAATTAATGTATTCAATTCATAATGCAAAAAATTTCCTGGTTAAAGGAAAAATTTTTCGTGGCAAGAAATTCTTTTTCTTCTGTGTATTTCATAAATTTAGTAGTGATATTTGGGCAGTCACGTAGTGACTGCAGGTTGCTCGTTTGTGTTATTTGTATTATGTTGAATTATGAAATAGTTTATAGAGTAACAAGATTATTAGTGGTATACCCACTAATAGCGGGACAAGAGCTACTTCTTTTGGTAAATTAAAAAAAAATGAGAAATAAAAATTTTTTAAACTCAATTTAAAATTTTTAAATTTAATTGTAATGGGTCCACTTGTTTTATTAATTTAATTGTGGTCTCATTAAAACAACAGCCCACACATGTGTAACACTTAAGGTCCTACGGACCTGTCCAGCTATGCTCAGTAATTTTAGGACATGGGTAACCCCGTACTGGACCACGCAGTATTAAAATTAGAGAGAGATCTTATATTTAACTTATCAGGAAGGTTGTTATTAAATTTTTGAATTAAGTATAAATTTAAATATGAAAATATGGCATTTATTCAAACGAAGTCGCTTTGCAATAGAATGAATGAAACGATAATTAAACGACTTGACTTACTCCAACAATCTTCAATCCAAACCAGTCCTTCTTTTCACCGATCCTGTTCCTACATGACCATAACCTCCAATCAGTTCATTCCAAGTCCGCCAATGCATTCCAAGCCTTTCCAAATCCACCAGGTTCAATCCACAATAATTATTAATAATAAAATTTAAATAAATTTAATTAAACTCAATTAAGATAAGCTTCCACCTGAGGTGGGCTTATATGCTCTTGGCCCATTATAAGTGTGAATATCAGCACGTGTAGTAGCCGTAGTAGATGGTAGTTGTAGTGGAAACCAAGATGTTAGTGGTAGAGCACGTGCGTCTACGGCGATTGCTGCGAGCCAAGAGACCGACAGTTCGTCGTCTTTGGGCCTTGTACTTCTCTCCACTCAGGCTGACGAACACCTAACACTGAACGTCGAGAGGCTCGACCGTAGCGACCCCAGCGCGTCAGTGACTATATGTTCTCATCAATGGGCAGTTGTTGAAGAAGGAGGCTGGTTCTTTTGGCACAAGTCGAAATTCAAATTTAAATGTAAGGTGGAAGCATTCCACTCCGTTACATCATATCTCAGTTTTTTATATCTAAATTCATTATTAAAATTTTGAAATTCCCGTTGCTGTTCCACAATTGGTCTCGCTAGCTCATTGAAACAAATTTTTAATAAAGTTTGTGTACTTTATAACATTTATCAATGCGGTAAATTAAAAAATTCAATAGACTTTATTAGATTGTATGAATCATTATAAAATTGGTTTTTCCGAAGAATGTTATGTTATTTGGTTGTATCTAAATTATTTTACGAAATAAACGTGTGCGGAGAAAACGCAAAAAAATAAGTATATGTGCTCATATCAGGGCATATCAAACCTGATCAAGAATTTTTTTCACAAGCATATCAAAATATGTATACCCTTATCAGGTTATATCAGGTCATATCAGAACATATAAAAATATTATAAATAAGCATATCAAGCCAAATTACGGAATATCAAGTTGACATAGTTTGATCTGGCCTGATATGCCCAATTTTCATATCAGACTGTATCAGGACATATCTGACTATATCAGAACTTATCAAAAATTATATATGGACATATTAGATCATATCCGGCCAGATATGGATAAATCAGATTTTTTAATATGGTCATATCAGGTCATGTAAGGTCTGATCAGAAAATTTTTTCACGGGTTGTTAAAACATTTTTGAGCTCTTCAAGCTCTAAAATAATAATGTTGCACCGTCCATTACGAAAAATTCAAGTAATAAATACCCATGCAGGAGCTGCCAGAGTTGAACGAAGGCGCCATCCTTGGCTCAGCACCGGGAAACCTAGCTTTGGCACGTTTATATTGGCCCATGCTTGGGTCAAGAGTGGTTACTCAATCCTGGCCATTCCAATCATTACCCGAGTCCTGGTCAGGACTGGGTTCCCCTATTTTGGCCGTTTAATGGAAACCCACACTTGGGCCAGTACTGGGTAACCTAGCCTTGGCCGTTATAATGATTACCCGAGCTTGGACCGAGACTGGGTTCCGCTATTTTCTATTTAGAGTTTTCTCTATGTAGAGATATTCTAAGAATAAAATTTTTACAATATATGTATTTTTTAAATCTATTTAGGTCTAAAACTCTATAAGCCGTGTTAAATGCCGCCTCAACCATCAAAATCGGATTAATTGTTCAAGAGTTATTGTTGTAGGAGAAATTTCAGAAAAGCATATTTTTCTAATAAACTCAAAAATAACAAAACTTATTGATTCTAATAATTTTTTATTGTTAGAGGATTAAAACTGCGTTAAGTGCTGCCTCAAACCTCAAAATCGGTTGATTAGTACGGAAAGTCAGCGATGAAAAACTAAAAAAATTACAATTTGCTTTATTCTTCCCAAATAACGCATAATGTAATTTATTATATGTTCCGAAACTTATAAAGGCCCTTTGTCTTCTTAGTCACTGGTGATCACTACATATTTTATTGCAATCGGTTTGTCACTTCCAATAATATCATCAATAAAAACTTTGAAAGATGATTGTCTCTGAATTTTTTTTTTCAGATGTTTGATTTATTAACGCTCTAGTTTAATTCAAAGCTCATGAAACCATCTTGATCATGTCTATTAACTTCTGTCTAAATAAATTGACTATATCAGGCATAATCGTGAGCAAAACTTTAAAAAACAGTGGGACAATTCAGGGCTGGCCCGCAGGATCAATCGGTTTTCACTTTTTTTTTTTTTAATTTTCCATTGTATAGTTGCATTATCATTTGAATTTATACAGTCGAATTACATAAAGTCAGATTCTACAACCGATAATTTCCCTCAAACTCAACCCCCGCTAAGAGCTACGTTGTCACCCACCCGATGCTATACATTTATGTGACTGTGTGTATTGTAATATCGAACAGTCACATTCTTTCAATCGTAAAACTTAATGAACAAAATATCTGTCAAATAAATTTTGATGTCCGTTACCATAAATGCGAAAGTGATAAAAATCACCAAAAAAGTTGTGTCTTGAAATCTGTGGTATATTTAGGTTCAAACAAAGACAGAAAACATTCAAAAGCCTCATTGAGGAATCCTCATACGGGCTTGGAGCAAAACTATCTCAATATGGCACTTAGTGTTTATGAGTACAACCTGTCTCTGATGTTGAAATTGAAAATGTGCTTTAGATCAATTTGTTAGTTAATGTATATTCGTACAGTCAAAGCTTGAAACAGTTATGAGAAATCCTTTTCTAAGCATTTTAACTTGTCGTGCTTTATGACACGACTTTGAAGCTACTTCACTCTTTTAAGGTGCTCTGAATTTATGTCTTGACACTCTTTATAGGTATCAGAAATTTTAATCGTTGTTTTTAGTAAGTGACGTGACTAGTTATATATACGCATTTCATTATGATGGAGAAAACCTAAATCTTTGATTTAACCGACAATTTCTTTCCTTACAACTCATGACTGCTAATTAACGTAAAATTTGCGAGTAGTATTAAAGTAAAATTAAGTAATTAATTGAAAATAAAATTTTACGCAACAAAAAAGGAAAGTAGGATATTCTAACCCGCGCACGTAATTGCCTTCGCTAGCTGAAGACGAGAGTGGCAAACACGCGGATTTGGACGTCTGACCTTTCTCGGGGTGTGTAAACTATTTTCTACCAGATCTGAACCTGAAAGTTTATATATTTGCCTCTGTTTATGGGAAGAATGACGAATGCGCTAATCTTTATCATTTGTTTTCTCATATAAGAAACGAACGACATTTTTCCCTCTGAACAGCACAGGTATATAGTAAAAAATTGATTAACTGTGTACTTTTTACTCTCTTCGACTCTTCCACACTTTAGTGATAAAAATTACTAAATATGTGGGAAACAATGAAATCTAAATTTCGTAATATAACCTAAATTTCTTAGTAGAATTCACTCAATAGCAGAAATCTAAAATATCTACCATACGTAAATACTATCTGTGATAATTATAGGATTTAAATTCATGCGTAGGGGTAAAATTCCTGTCAACCATAAAAATAGTTTCTACGCACACGCAATCAGCAAACTTGGTTTAAAATTATCGTAACAACAACTACGGTAAATGTTCCCGGGAAAGAATTTTTTCATGAAATTTTTTATGCACGGAAAAAATTAGATAATACTGGTTACTATTCTGCGCAATAATCGACGAACAGTACAGGGAAAAATACTTTTTATTATGACTGATTCATATTAGAACAGAAGTGAGTCATGGCGTTACACGTATTATTACTGTTTAAACAGTAACCAGTTCTGTGTTGCACAGTACATGAAACATATGACTGGTTATTGTTAAATTAGTCACCATTAACATCCAGAACAGTACTCAATCCTGTTCTGACATGAACACTTACTACATTCATAAGTGTCTTTAATATTCTATACAGTATAGGTCTATGCTAACCTTTCACTATAGTTGAATAATTTTCTGTCAATTTATTTTGATGCATCTTACAAGCTGATAATGAAACTAATAATTTGTTATAAACAACAGTTAAAAATAAATAATATTCTCCAATATATCTACTTAAATATTTTTATAAAATCATCACTAATAAATTTCAATTTCTTATCATTTTCTACAATGATAAAATTATTCATGATGGATAATTTTTTCATATATTGGGAAGAATCAAAAATATTGCTTACATAAAATTTTTTAATGAATCACATGTTACTTAAAATGAACCTACATGATAATCTATACTTGACAGTTTTTAATTATAAACTTCTACTGTTAAGAATAGTAAAGACCGATCTTACTTAATATAATTTTATTGAATTTTATAAAATATTGCTGTAAAATCTTATAAAATTTTATAAAAACATTTTTTCCTCGATATATCTAATTTATTTTGCCACCCAGGTCATGTATGACGAGATCTAGTCAGATATGAACAGATCTTGTCAGATCTTTAAATTGTCTCAACCTGGTGAGGTCTGGTCCGATCTACTCAGATTTGGCCAGGTATAACCTCGGTTACACCTGACCAGATCCCATCAGATAAAGACAATTTAAAGATCTGCCCAAATCTGCTATGTCAGATCTGATCAGATATAATCTCGGTTACATCTGGACAAATTTCATCAGATAGAGACAATTTATAGATCTTTATATATCGCAATGTTAGATCTAATCATATGTGATCAGATCTAAACCTTTTTCCCCGGATACGAATAAACGTAAATCACGGGAAGTGAGAATCGACATATACGAGCCACAGCTGAGTACTCATTCGTACTATTTATCTAAAATATTATTTTATTTCAATGAACTTCATGTTGTGTAACAGCAAATTTCATCGCCTAGTTAAAATAATTTATCATACATTGTTTTGTCACGAGCTTGATTACGTTAAATCAGCTTCGTGCATTTCCGCTAAGTCCGGGAGCTAACGAACTCGCTATTGACTGCAAGTCAGAATAGTGCCGGGTCACTCACTATCTGGGCCCGAGACACACAATTTCTTGTTCATGTCCGTGTTAAGACGCCATGAGAACCCGCTACAAGCCGGCCAATCAGATAATTCGTTTTATATTGGCCAGCCAATGAGAGACTTCGCTATCAACTACATCCTGTTGGCGCGCTTTTAAGCCAATGGGAAAATTCATCTTATTCAGCAAGGCTGCCACGTCAGCACCAAGCGTTCACGACAACTTAACGACGCTTCCATAATTAATTCTTTTACAACGTGCTTTGCTACTTACAACCTCGTGTACTCAAACCACTTTGCTAATTATTTTTGTGTTATATAAATCTAAACCGCTACGCTAATTTCTCTCAAGATTTAGTCAGCATATTAAGACTGCTATTTACTGAGAGTAAAATAATTGATTGTCGCGTATAATTATATTATAAATAATTACAAAATTGATAACCGCTATTGACCACGTATCAATTTACTATACGTGATTCGTTTCGTGAGTTTTCATCCGCTATCACGTTAATATTTAGTCGCATTCGCTTTATGATTCGCAAGCCTGATTTAGACCTTATCCTGGCCTCATAATAAAAATCAAAATACATCAAGCCAAATTCGAACCTGATGGTATTTGTATGATGAAAACTAAAGCTCGACATGTCAAAAACATTTCAAACTTGGTTGTTATTGGGGGAATGTGTAGCATGGCGTTAGTTAGTGGTACTTTTGGAATTCCGGACTTATATTTAATAGTGATGACCAAATGCTTGCCGAAGTTTGGTATGTCAAATCAGGTAGTTAGTAGGAAACTGAATGGCTAAGTTAACTTTGGCGTGTCATCGGAGATGATTACTGCTGCTTTTGGTGCTCACCAAAGGCTTGCCGAAGTTTGGTACACTAAATCCGCACCCGACTAGAATTTCAGTGCAGTATGACAAAATACCAATTTGGGACGAATGAGGCTTTCCGAAATACAGCAATCCTAATTTAAAACTGATCCCGTCCTTTTGAGGAATACCGAAACTATATATATCCAAACTTGCTTGTCATTAGGAGTTTTCGGTAGGACGTAAAAGTTCAGTGAATCTTGAGAATTCCTGACCAAAATTGGATTGGGATGACCGAAGGTTTGCTAAAGTTTTTTATGCCAAATTTGGCTAGTATTAGGAAAGTCTTCATCATTGCCTAAGTTAGGTATAGGAATCGTTGGAATTCCTGGCTGGTACCGAATAATATTTTAATACCATAACTAAACTTAAAATACACAATCGGTAGAGTAGCGTAGTAGTTAAAGCGTCGGTCTTTCGTGCGTAGGGTTCCGTACTCAAATCCCACAACAGCGGTCGTTTATAAGTTTCACGTTTTTTCTTGAATTAAAAATTTCTAATTTGGTTGGAAATTTAAGTAACTTTGAATTAGAACATCTGATGATAAGCTGCTCTGCAAAATAATTTTAAACGATAAAAAAAATTTTTTTTTTTTTAATTTAGTAAAACAAAATTATGTTATTACAGTCATAGATGACCATATAGTGCCAATTTCTATGTACAATCATTTTCCACAGATAGCTTACGGTTTTTCGGGGTGACTTCGGTTTCTAAATGTGTGCCGAATTCAGCTTTCCTAATTATGCAGAGGTTCGGAAGTGCGTTATTTTTGTGATGTGAGCCTTATACGGTTAACTCATTCGGCATGTCTAATCCAGAACTAATAAAAAACGAACTGAAATTTCTAGTCGGGAAATAAAAATAAATTTAATCCTTTCCATGTAAGATAATTTTAATTATCTTATCTATAAAGTTTTTCACGTATTAGGGAAGACTGGGGCGCAGGAGCCCCCTTAAGACGGTAATTTTTTTTTATGGTTTTTAATCTATAGTTCAACCTAATTTGGTCCGTTCTTAAGCAAATCTATTAAGATTTTACTGAAACTCAAAAAAAAAAAAAATTTTTTTTCTGAAGCGCGACGGTCCCTTTCAAAAAAAAAGCTTACTATTTTTTTTTTTTTTAATTTTTTTATATTAAGAATAAATATTTTCAGGACAAATAGACTATTTCCGTACCTTTGTAATCCCATGGACTTTAAATTTATTTTTAAAAAATCTATTTAGCTGATATAACCAGTTTTATTGAAATTGTTTTTTTTTTCTTTTTTTTTTTTTTTTTTTTTTTATTTTAACCACAATATAATCTAAATTGTAAAAAATCATTTTTTTAGCGGAGTGATCTTGGAGTGACGCGGATTTTATTTCACTCTCAATTCTCTCCGATCCAGAGTTTCAACATTTAAATGAATTAATATTAAACTGTTAAACACTCCGCAAATTTTTTACATTGTATTGACCTAAAAGAGCTTTAATCAATAAATTTTTCAAATTCATTTTAGTTTAAAAAAAAAATAATTTTTCTGTAGAAAATTTTTTGTCAAGTGGCCCATTATGCCCCAGGTATCGCAGATCAGCTTAAAATATCTCTAAGACATCAAAGATAACATGATTCGACCGAAAATGACAAAAAAAAAATTTACCGAATTTTTGAGGGGGGCCTTAGCACCCCGGTCTCCCCTATCACGAATCTTAAAACAACAGAAATAGCAGTGTTGAAAAAAAAGTTTTTCAATAATCTGTAATGTTAGTCTAGAGGTTGTTACAGAAAGATATTTATAGTAATGCCAAGTCCGACACGTGTGGGATCGTTTAGTGCGAACTTCATGAGGAAACGTCTAACTCAATAATCGAGAACGCCTAGTCTCGTATGTCATTTACCGCATTAAATACAACCGTAATCCATCCTACCTGTATATTGTGTCTTACGGTACAGCATCACCGATTTAACTCTGCGATGAATTATTTATGCATAACACACCTTTATTAATTTTTTCTATTTCTGCAGATATATGAATGTAATTGTATATATAACACATAAATCCATTGACAAGTTTTATTATCTTTTCGTGTTTATTAAATCATGAGAGGAAATTACTTAACCATTTCAATAAGTAATAAATTACTAGAATTGTGCATGGTGTTAGATGAAACATACCCACTTTTATGTGAGATTCATTGATATTGTAGTATTAACAGTATACTACAGTTACACTGAGAAAAAAAGTACTATTTTCCAAACAAGAATTTCTTGGTTCAAGAAATCCGTTCAAAATATTTATTTTATTATTTTTATTTATCAATTTCTTGAGAAAAGAGCATCAAATTAATTTTTGTTATTTTATGAATTTGATATTATACTACGAGTAAACAAAAGAATAGCTTTACTTGAATTAAATAAAAATTTTTCCCTTCAATTCTACGAATTCTTGAGACAAACTTATATATTCTTGAAAATTATCAAGAATATATGTTCTTATATCAAGTAAATATTCTCATTAAAAGTATTTTTTTCTCAGTGTACATGACTCTTACTAATCCCTTTAATAGTTTCTTTGCTCGCTCATCATTTTCCGTATCTTCTTTGTCGTTGTTTCCTTCATTACAAGATAATCCGCACATACTCGTATTTCTTATTGACTTTTGATTGTAATAATAATAAAGTAATATTTCACATGGTCAAACTTTTTCTTTGTTATTAAAATAATGCTATGTATATTAATATTGGTAAGTAAATTTATATCTTTTTCGTTTATTATATAATATTAAAAAATTTTTAAGACCGAAGAGATATTTCCTAAATGCTTTTATCGCATTACGGATACTGTAAAGACGAATCCAAGCAGAAGGTATTCGAAAAAATGTGTAAAAGTTTATGAAAATTGTTTTTTTTTTTTTTTTTTGCTAACCAACTGAGAATTTATCGATCAAAATTAATAAATTGTTTGCCGTTTTAATTAAGAGCAAAAATTCCGAGCAAAGCACAAGAGCTAAAATTTATATAAGCATGGTATTACATTAAGATTAATGGAAATTAAATCCTCAAGTTATCGTACTGTAAAAATTAAAAAATTTCGATTTCGAACAAACTACAGGGTCTTATAAAAAAAAAAAAAATTGAAAAAAATTATTAGATGTAAGTAGATTTGGATGAGTTTTTCTAGATTTAAATAGATTTCAGCAATGTCAATATAAACAAATCGGGTCGTTTCATAAATTCACCGTCAAATATCAATATAGATATAAAAATTGGAAAATTGGCTTGATACTGCGGGGATTTTTAGGTACTAATAAGATATTAAAATCCTGAGAGTTTCAGCTTTTAAAACCAATTGGTCTTCGAGAAAAAGTCAAATATGTAAAAATCAGATAAAATGAATATTCTCAGAGACTATTTTATCGATTGACTTATACTCGGGATATGTTTTGGGGGTCAATAGTAGCTCCTCGGAAAAAAATTGGAAGCTTGATCGGTCGACAACAACCTCAAAAAAAATTACTTTTTAATTTAATTCCGACTTTTCACGATGTTACGGTTCTGGTACAATTATGAAATAATTTTTTTTGGATTCCTCATCCATTTTCCTATGGACTTAAGTGCTTTTAAAATTTTTAAAAAAGGTACGCTATATAGAAAAAAAATAAAAACCACTTTTTAAGCAAATAGTTACTTTATTTACATGTTTAAAGTGTGAATCATTGTTTTTCTAGTTTTTATATGTTCTTGAATGTTATTTGCAAAAATAATCTCTGCATCAGCAGTTAAATTTTGTCATATCATATAATATCAACTAAAATATTATAAACATTATACATATATAAAACAGGAAATAGATTTTAGTTTGTAAATTATAAATACGTAACAACAAATGAAAGATATACTTGAGGAAAAAATGTATAATCATATTTTATCAGTCTTCATCACTATCTTCTTCAATCAAAGGTGAAATACTGTCTCTATCAAATAATTTGCTAAGTATTTCAGCAGGCCTTAAAATCTTTGTTAAATATCTCCCGTGTGATAAATAGTAAACAACAGCAGCAATATGAGAGCAACATCCAATTGTTCTCAGACCATTTGCACACTCACAACTATGCCTCAATATGCTTTTTGGACCAATAGCATTTTTTTTATACTCAATAAAACATCTATAAACCTTTCTATTAATGTGTCTGGATTGAACTTGAATTTTGAGTATATTTGACTGTTCTTTCACATATTGAATAGTGAGATTACCTGTTTCATCAAGCATTTCTGCTAAATAGGAAGCAGCCTGTTTCAATTGATAGGAACCAGTGAAAAAAATACGCAGATCATTTTCTGTCATTTCCGGAAAGTCTTAAAGAGTTTCAGATGAAATTGTTTGAAACGGCAATTTTTTTCGCTGCCAGCCATTTTTTTGAACGTCTTCAGCTAACGTATTTACTACATTATTTTGCGATTTCATTGTTTCGATGACTTCATCCAAAAACTCTGAGTCGGAAGTAAGACGCTTACTATACATATTATGCAAAAATAAGGCAATCTTAAAAAAACTTCCAACCCTAGGAAGCATTTTGTTGTCAATTCTTTGATCGAGTAAATGATATTTTTGTTTTAACATCCCATGAACTGCTTCTACAGTCCAACGAATTTTTGTTACATTTCTTGAAGCGTTAGACTCAGCTGTTGTTAACTGATTTTGTTTTCCTTTGAGTGCTAGCATTGATACTTTATAATTTTTTTCTTCCAAGTATCCTTTCACATCACGGAATCCTCGATCTACCACAAATGCATCGCCAGGTTCTAATAAATGACATATACCATCAGGATTATCTATGATATCCCGCATTATAGTAGCATCATTTTGGTTAGCATGATACTGTCCCAACATATCAACTATGTATCCATCAGTTGTGCAAATCGTGAATGGCTTACATAGTGGTACTTTTTTTTGACCAGAATATGACTTTCTTTGGTACTCATTATTAGTACTTTTCTCATGACGAGCATAAGTCCCATCACAAATTAAAATGAGTTTATCATTCAAATCATTGTGAAGTTTCATAGCAACTGAAGATGTATGATTCTCAATAAGATCAGCCCTAGATACTGCATTTAAAGAAAAACGCGAAGGTAAAATGTCTTTTTCGAAAGATTGGATGACTTGCTCACAATACTTTGACACTAACTGCTCTTCGTTAATATCCAAGATTGTAGATATTAACTTATTTGAATTACCTGTGCGAAGCTTAACTAAAAACACTATTATTGCTTGAGTTACACTTCAAGTATCAGTATTTCTCATTGAAACTAACCAATTCCGCAACTCAATCACATTTTCCCATTTTAAACCAGTCAAAACACGAAGCTTCTCATCTGATAAACGATAATCCTCCATTTTATTCAGTAATGTTGAATCGCATTTAACAGCAAAATTTTCCATCATATTACTTAATTCTACAGATGAAATTAAAGTCGAGTTAGAATAAACTCTGATCAAACTTAGAGATTCATCATAGAATCGTTTGTTTATTAAATGATTTCGACAGCATCGATTTCCATCTGGTATGAAGACTCGTCGCTTAATGAATGACTGCATTCGGGCTTTTTGAGGAATAATAATTAAGTCACTAGTATTACCGCAAAGACAACAGTATCGATGAGTTGAAATAGTTCTTTTCATATGAATCTCAATGTACTCTGTACAATCGGTAGGAGTAATGTTGACTCTAAAAGAAGGATGATCTGAACTTAACTGAGACAATGTCATATGTGACAGACTAGACTCCGTTCGCTCTAACATTCCACTAACGATAGATTTAGATCCATCTTCAGCATCAATAACCACCGGTTCAAATTTTCTTTTTTTATACATCTCTACACGACATTTACCACAAACAATATCACCAGTAAAAAATTCACCATCAAATACTGCAGAAAACTCATCAATGTCTTGTTCTGTTAATAAAGTTTTAGGAGTTCCCGGAATTTTCTTTACTATTTTTGAGCAAATGCAACACTTATCATTGACTGTTATATTTGGAGTCATTTTATTAGCTTAATAAATAAAATGTGAACAGACAATCTCTCAGATTCAGATCATAAATAACACTTTTGTCAGCTGTTGTATATACGACCAAATACGCCAGTGGGCGCGTCGGTCGTGCGGTTCTTTTTGCACATAAGAAGACTGAGTCGATAACATACCATATTCAATGACTAAAAGCGACAATTTAAAAATAATTTTAATATTACTGCAAAAAAAAACTACATAATTAATTAAAAAGTGGTTTTTATTTATTTTTTTTATATAGCGTACCTTTTTTAAAAAATTTTAAAAGCACTTAAGTCCATAGGAAATTGGATGAGGAATCCGAAAAAAATTATTTCATAATTGTACCAGAACCGTTACATCGTGAAAAGTCGAAATTAAAATTAAAAAGTAATTTTTTTCGAGGTTGTTGTCGACCGATCAAGCTCCCAATTTTTTTTCGAGGAGCTACTATCGACCCCCAAAACATATCCCGAGTATAAGTCAATCGATAAAATAGTCTCTGAGAATATTCATTTTATCTGATTTTTACATATTTGGCTTTTTCTCGAAGACCGATTGGTTTCAAAAACTGAAACTCTCAGGATTTTAATATCTTATTAGTACCTAAAAATCCCCGCAGTATCAAGCCTATACCTTTCGGGGGCAAATTCACCATGCTTATACTCCTAGGGCCTTTCTGTAACTGTTGTAATATTTAGTATGTTCATATTCATTTTTGCCGTATGTTTATTTCAATTTTTGTCAGATGCAGGGCTATAACATGATCCGGATTTACTATCACATAATAGTATTTCAAACAAGGATAATTTCTCTGCATTCGTTGATCATACATTTTCATAAAATCTGTAATATAATATTTTAAGAAAAATATCTGTTGAAATTCGTAAAATGTTACAATGATGGCTATCTTTCTTTTTATTGTGTGACATTAGTGTAAAAGTGTCTGGTGCCTGGAATGAAAATTATTAGTTCAATGCAATGAAGATCATTTACTATAAGGCAATTATTGATAATTCTCGATAAAAAACGTTTGGATTTTACCAGATCTGCCTGGATCTCGTTATATCTGTTTACATCCAAACGTTTGATCTTGCTAGATATAAGCATATATAATTATATCTGCTCAGATCTAATTATATATAAGCAGATATAGAGATGTATTAAGATTGATATTCAAGCATATATACGCATATTCAAGCATATATAAGTATATCTGCTCAGATTTTACTATATATAAGTAGATGTAAAGATTTATATCCAAGCAGATATACTTATATCCAAGAATTTATGACTATATCCAAAAATATGTGTCTATATGTAGTCATATTTGGTCAGAACGAATAATATTTGAATACAGGTAAGGCTACTGCATCGTTGAACTGTTGGAATTCTATGGTGAATAAGACATTAAATACAGAGTTTTTTTTGTCTAAGTATACACGAATATTTGAGTTACATACGAAAATTAAAAATTTTTTTTTTCTTACTGATTTTGATGTATACGTTATTTAAATCATATACTTTATATTGTAATGAATAAATAAAATTAAACAGTTTGATCAATGTTTCTAGAGTAGGGGAAGGTGGCCCAAATCGGGTACCCCGCCTAAAGTGGATAGGCGCTTGTGCGCCAACGCATGAAACGCGAGGGACAAAGTATGTATATGTTGATGTTACCCGAGTACTTCCGAGTTTCGCTCAGTCCCAAATGAACATTAATAAAGCAGTATGGCGTAATTACACGCAATTAAAAAAAAATAATAATTTCTTAAATTAATTTGAGCCTATTGAAGTTAAAGTTGAGAGAAAAATATTAGCGTTTTGTTTTGAATTATTTGAGGTTAACATCACTTGGATAAAAAACGTGTTCTCGAGCAAAGTTGGTAGGATAAGCCCCTTATTTTTTAGATGACTATCTGAAATATTTAATATTTATATGAGACTATACTTTTTTATATGAGACTTTTAATCTGCGAAAGACTGAATAATTAGTCGAATAATATTATTTATATAATTAGCAAAAGAATTTAATCGCAAGTTACCGATTTAATAGTCATTTATATTGAAGTATTGCTATATTTGATTAGTTAGTCTTTTAAGTTGTTAAAGACTGATTAAATAAAGCTAAATTTATTATTTAAATATCTAAAATAAGCATATTTTCCTTAATTGTAATGCCAACCCGCTATACCCGAACGGATTACCCACTTTAAGCCACCCCCTAGCGTAAAGTGGTTTCTGGGAGTGTTTATTAATTTTAATAATAAATCATGAATTAATACAAATTTATACAATATTGCTTATTGATATTGAAGTTCGAAAAATCCTGTATCAAAAAAAAAAAAAAAAAAAAACATTATTGTTATCATACAAATACCAAATTTTATAGGTCCTTCCAGACTAGAAATTTGTGTTAGGCAGTAGTGTGGCCCGAATAAAGCATGCTGAATTCCAGACTTGCGCCAAATGAGGCAACCAAACTAGGTCGAAGTCCCGAAACTAACGCAGTTGCGAGGCCCTGCCTAATTTGGCTTCCTTTTTAGGCAGTGGTTTAGAAACCATACTTCAAATACGAGCCTTACGCGTATACATAGAAATTTGCAATATATGGTCATGTATGACTCTAATGATTATATAATTTTGTTTAACTAAATTAAAAATTTTTTTTTTTCTTTTTAACGTTTAAAACTATTTTTGCAGGGCACTTGTCATCGAATGTTCTAATTTAATGTTATTTTGATTTTGAATCAAATAAGAAATTTGTAATTCAAGAAAAAACGCGAAACTTATCAAAGATCGATATTGAAGGATTCGAACCCGAGACCCTACGCACGAAAGACCGACGCTTTAACTACGACGCTACACTACCAATTGTGGCTCCCAAGTTTATTTATGCTATTTAAATATTATTTGGTACCAGTCAGGAATTCCAAAGATATCTATACCTAACTTAGGCGATGACGAAGACTTTTCTAATAATAGCAAAATTTGACATACCTAACTTTAGCAAGCCTTCAGTCATCCCAATCCGATTTCAGTCAGGAATTCCAACATTAGGCCTGAGTGTAATTTGCCACTGACGTTCCTAGTTTTGTCTAACTTTGGCATACCAAATATCGGCAAAGCTTAGGTTATAATTGCTACCTACCAGTCGGGAATTTCAATGTTACATCTGAGTGCGGCCTTGCCACAGGCTTTCCTAGTTTCGTCTGACTTTGGCATACCAAACATTGGCAAAGCTTAGGTTACCATTGCTACCTACTAGTCAGGAATTCCAATGTAAGGCCTGAGTGCGGCCTTGCCACAGACTTTCCGAGTTTCATCTGACTTTGGCATACCAAACATCGGCAAGCCTTAGGTTACCATTGGTACCTACCAGTCAGGAATTCCAATAGTATGCCGTACTTCGGCAATGCCATAGTGTTTCGTGATCACAGTCTAATCTGGAATTTTTTCGGCATGCCAATGTTCATTTTGCCTCATAAATATCAGATAAGATACGAATTAGGTTGGCCTTAGTTAGGCAAGCCTAATTCGGGCCAAACTGATTCTTCGGCAAGCCTCACTAAAATTTCTAGTCGGGTTGTCTTTAAATTTTAGCAATTCGATTTCCCATTTATATAACATGGGAAAATTTTTTTTCCGGTTTCAACTTGACTATTTGGTGTTAAAAAATTTATTTTAAAAAGAAGAAGTTTTAAGTTCTTATAAGGCATGAAATTTGCTACAGAAACGTTTAGCAGAGCCAAGTAGGTACGAGCAATGATACTTGAGTTACAGAGCTTGAAAGGTTGCCCTTAATTATATTTGGCATAAATTCGCCTAAAATGAACTATTCATGGCTGTATACGGCCATATATATTTCATTATGGGCATACATGATCATATATAGTTATGCATAACTATGTATAGCCATATATGCCTATATAGGATCCATATATAACCCATATGTGCCCATGTATGAACAATATACGGCCACGCATGGCCATATATATTTCATTTTTACGGGTAAACATATTGTTAAAATTATATTCAATATAGTTTAACACATTCGCATTTTCAGAAATGTATATCATACACAGAAAAAACAATATGGTAATGGCAACTCTCTAGGATAGTACTAATTACTTCCTGTAAAAGAAAAATTTCAGACAGTACTTCATGCTATCTAGACTGTATCCACTACTATCTGGGATATTACTCAGCACTACAACTATATATGACCATACATGCCTATACGTGGACTATGTACGGCCATATATGGTCATATATTATTAATCAATCACGGGCAAACATGATCATATATAGTCATACGTTTCTATACTTGGTCATATATGCCCATAGATGGACTATAAACGGCCATATATGGTCATATATGTTTAATTAATCACAGTCATACATAGTCATACGAAACCATGTATGGCCATATATGGCCAGCATGATTCCTGCATGGCCATGCATGACTGTATTGAAAAAGTTGGTATGCCCATGTATGGCCATATATGCTTCATATATGAACTATATACAGCCATGTATGCCCATGTATGACTCATTTTTCCCGGGTAGATATAATTTTGTTTGATACTGTATCGATCCCAGATCTTATTATATCTGACCAAAATATAAATAGTGGTATGCCAGATGTCATGAGATCTGATCAGATTTAAATATTTGTGACAAAATATAATTTTATCTGATTGGATATATTTATGTCTGGTCAAATCTAAACCGTTTTCCCCGGGCAAGAGAATGAAAGATATTTACAAAAAAATTTTGAACGCATATAAAATAGATGAAAATTTTCATCAAACCAAAATATGAGTAACGATAGAAAAAATTAATTTATCATCTTTAAAGTGTACTTGCATAATCAACCTGAATTGCTATATTGCAAAATAGTGAAAAAAAAATCATGTTTATAGAAATTAAATTTTCCATTATCTGCCAATGATGTTAACAAGAAAACTTAACGGGGCGAAAATTTATATAGTTACCGATTTTTAGACAGTAAAAAAAAAAAAAAAAGAATTATATAGCACAACGAATAATTATTTTTTAGTACACGGAGAAATTATTTTTATTTTAGGTGCTATGGTGTCCTAGTAAAACCAGACCATGTTGGCCACCTGACGGAAATTGAAATAATTATATTACAAAAATGACTTCGATTATTGTAAAATTTACAATGGACATATTAATTTGTTATATATCACCGATTACATATAATCGTTGTCAATTTTACTATGACACTAGTTTTGAATACGTTCATTTCAATTTCTTCACATAGCTAACATGGTCCAGCTTTACCATGACACCATAGCATTTTAAACGAGAATAATTTCTCCGTTCATAATTATTCATTAATCCATTGAAATAAATAACGTGAAAATTGAATAAATTCAATTCAAATAAAAGTTTTATTGAATTAGTAATAATTCGATTACATAAAGTAAACCTCTAATTGATAGTTTTTTCGGAGTTATAGTCGATTCAGTTTGTTTGCTTTCAATTGAATATACGTATCTTAAAGTTCTGTAACGCCGAGAAGAATCGATCGTTATAACGTGTATACGCTGTTTTTATACTTGCACAACCTAAGTATTCCATTCAGATCGATATTTTTCGAGTATATACATATGGGAGAAAGTTACCGTATGAGTAACTAACTAGTAAGTTTCGTCAGTCAATACAAATAATATAGAAATATATGACAGATGTACATAAACTGGTAGTGTCTGTTAATACACATTGTTATATAAATATATATATATATATATATATATATATATATATATATATATATATATATATATATATATATATATATATCTGAAGCTCAGGGAACTCGAAAACAGCGGTAAATTTTGGCACTGGGTCAACCGTTAATCAATTGCAGTAACACAAAAAGTTTTATTTGTTACGATAATTATAAGTTAAGATAACTCGACTCTTAAAAAATACT
This sequence comes from Microplitis demolitor, assembly GCF_026212275.2. Lineage (NCBI taxonomy): Eukaryota > Metazoa > Arthropoda > Insecta > Hymenoptera > Braconidae > Microplitis > Microplitis demolitor. Next base: position 11,154,670 of record NC_068552.1, on the reverse strand, counting down.
TAAAAAATTTTTTTAATTTTTTTACAAACAATAATGTAGTAATCAACAACAATTATTCAAAAAGTGAAACGTTGTTAATGTAAAATATATTTTTCGTTATTATTAAATGTTAAACTTTCTAAAAAAAATGTTGATTTATTTTTAGTCGACTTTATACGCGGTCTAATTGTCTTTTGTAAATTTTTAACAGATACGTCAAAAGATATTAATAATAAATTAGTCATCTTGCCGTTACCAGAACTCCGGCATGAAAATTTCATTTCCTTGTCAGGCTTTCCTCCGGTAATTTTGTTTTCTCTTTGTGATTCATTTTTACGTGATAAACGGTCAGAGCGGGTAATTAAGCTCGAGATTTTAAATATTTAAAATAATAATAAAAAATAAAGGTGACAGCTCTAAAACCTTTATCCATCATGGCTTTAAGATTCTTACTTTACAAGCTGAAATAAGATGAAAAAGTAAATATAGAAAGTAATAGCTATTAATAAGTTATAATAAAACTTCATTGTTCTCTGAATATTTCTCTTCACGGAGAAAAAAAAATCTGTCTATCAGTTGACCCTGCGGGCCAGCCCGAAAACTTCCCACCGTTTTTGAGCTCCTTGAGCTCGAAAAATTATTGTGGATACGTTTTCTAGCTCTTCGAGCTCGACAATACTTTTGTATGTTATTGTTTTCGAATAAAAACGTTTTTTACCATTTTTTCACAAATGATATCTCTCGAACAAATGAACCGATTAAGACTTATAAGGTGGCAATCGACGCGTTTTGTTGAGTTCTATAACTGATCAGATTTTGAAATTGATTTATCTAGTCGTTTTTAAGAAATTTCGAAAATACTAAGAAAAATTTTTTTTTTTTACTTCTTTCGACAAGGGTTTCTCGTAAATGAATGAACCGATTTTGATTGTTGGTGTGGCATTCGACGCGGCTTATAAAGTTTCAGAGCCCACTTGATGTTGAAATCAATCCATCCAACACATTACAAGTTATCCAAAAAAAACATTTTTGAAAAAAGATTATTTTTGGAGTATCTCTGAACGAGCCCTACAGATCAAGCTCAATTTTTTTTCAGCTTTCAGATATCGACAAGTCGCGTCGAATATCACCTTGATAATCAAAATCAGTTCATCCGTTCAAAAGTTATAAATATTTACATATGAACGTATGTACATACATACATACATACATACATACATACATACATACATACATACATATACTCGGACATCATCTTAAAATTAGTCAAAACAGCTTCAGAATTTGCAATTTCCTAAGCGGAAAGTTAAAAATCTGATAATTTGTTATTTTTCAAACCAAAATCACTGATTCACCTGGGCAAACTAGAGATGGTCCAATAATGCAGACATTCTCCTTTAAATAAGTAAAAATTATAATCGCTTAGTCCTATAAATTACTAAATTATAAGTAAAATTACTTATATTTTTTTAGAGTACAGAGTTTTAGAGTACAGATCACAAGCATTCAATACAATTTACTATCTCATTTAGTAAACAATCTATGTTAGAATAAAACTTTTACTGAGACTGGTATTGAATTTTTACTAATCGAGATTGTGAAAATTTTCTCCTTGAGTGTAACAATAAAATTTTTTTTTCCAACGATATATATATATATATGGATATATTTCAACTGTCAACTTAAAATCCACCATCTTTTTTTATCACTGCGGGATTTGAACCTACACCTTGTAAATAATTCAGTTTGATTGCAAGCATGCTAACCACTCGGCTACAAATACCATTCGAATACCTCGAAGTATATGCCAAATATTAATAGAATACAATAAACTCGATATTATATCTCACGTATTTTGAGTTACAATATCAAATAGTAATTTTTACCCGCTAAGTAGCAATTCACATTATCGAAGTTTCAAAAACTACAATACCTCAAGAAAATTTTATTCGATGTTATAAATTTTAGAATACTCTAGTTCCTTTTACAATGTTTTCGGTAATAGTTCTAAAATGTTATGAAGCAAAATTAATAATCTTACAAATTGTACTAATCGGGATATAAATGTATAATTTTTGCGAAATATAAACATAACTCAAGTCATGTGTGACTTTTCTGTCGTTTCCAAATAAAAATTACTATCTACTCTATACTAATATTTTTTGTTTTATCTACTGAATTTCACAGAATAGATAAAAATAAATATAAGTTTTATAGTAATTTATTGATAATGGATTGTAATATCCAATTTCTACTCTTACAAATGTTTCTAACTCAGAATTGTAATATTATCAAAGAGATTTTTGATTATTGTTATATCCAAAATGATTATTGTAAAATAATTATTACCATTCTTTATTCAATTTTTACTAATCTGCATTATAATTTTTACAAATCATAAAATTTACAATACTGATTGTAAGAATTAACAAAAAAATGGAACTTTTCATTGTTAATAGTAATCTTTAGTTTGGATTGTAAATTTCTCTTCGGAAAGTAATTTTTATTTGACGACTATAAATATTAGCTAATTTTGAGCTGCGTTTTTTTCCGTGTTGTTATGACAGAGGGATTAACCTTGCCAAGTTTGGGCGCACCTAGTATTATAGTCGAATAATAGGGTGCCACTGGAAGATGGACTCGCCCTTCCAGAACCGGATGTTGTAAAATTTTATTTTAAATAATTGAATTAAATTAATTACTCAGAGTCGTTTGTAATATTTTGTGAGAGAGGAGAGGGATAATAAAATAGGCTGAAATAATCAAGATAAAATTTAATTTTAATTATTATTTATCAAGCACCTTGCTTTAATTTTATTTTACCTTTGTGACAATTATTATTTTATTTAAACAACTAATATTTTTAGGACAAACTAAAATCCTTATGACAAACTAATTGCGTTCCCTGAATGTTACCTATGACAAACTAATTGCATTCCCTGAATGTTACTTATGACAAACTAATTCGTTCCCTGAACGTTACTTATGACAAACTAAATTTTTTTATCGTCTCCCGGACGTTTCCACACCTACACACCCACACTTAAATTTCGTCCCCTGGACAGTAAACCTTAATATTTCTGTCCCCTAAACATTAACCCTAACCAAATTAATAACTCGTCCCCTGGACGTGAACTAATAATTAATTATAAAACTATCCCCTGGATGTATATTTATTTAAAAGTAATATGTCCACTGGACTTATTACAGACGCAGTTAATTTTACTTAAAATTACTTGACTCGACTTTGAACTCTGTTTATTCCATGACATCACTTTCTTTCACTCAAATACTAGAACTTAATTTTTCCAGTATAGAATCTCAAGAATAATAAATTTTCCACAGTAATTAAAATTTCACTTATCTTATTTAATTCACTTGTTTTTATTAATTAATTAATTTTTTGTTGATTTATTGAATTATTAATTTATTAAATATTTCACTGATTATTATCATTACCATATGCATCCGAAATTCATATACTCATTTTATTCAAATTTTTACTGATAAATTTCATGAACACGTACTTCAAAATCTTTTTACACTGAGAAAAAAAAGTACTATTTTCCAAACAAGAATTTCTTAGTTCAAGAAATCCGTTCAAAATATTTATTTTATTATTTTTAATTATCAATTTCTTGAGAAAAGAGCATCAAATTTATTTTTGTTATTATATGAATTTGATATTATACTGCGAGTAAACAAAAGAATAGCTTTACAGAGAATTAAATAAAAATTATTTCCTTCAATTCTACGAATTCTTGAGACAAAATTATATATTCTTGAAAATTATCAAGAATATATGTTCTTATATCAAGTAAATATTCTCATTAAAAGTATTTTTTTTTCTCAGTGTATACTCAATTTACTACTGACAAAATAACCCGTTTCTAAATTTACTCGACAACAATTTTACCGTAATTTTCTAGCGTCTTTAAAACTCTGATTTATTCGATTTACAAATTTCAATTAAAGTTATTTTAAGACTAAATTTACGACTAAATTTACGCCTGAATTTAAGATTTTACGACACGGAAAAATTTGTATAAAGCGGCCGACAGACCTGGGATAAATTTATAATTAATATTGAATTGAATTTAATTTATTTATCGAACAATTCACTTAAAGATATTAAGTAAATGTATTATAATTAATTCAGCCCTCTAATAATTATATTAGAGGCCTTAATTAATTAAAATTTACTTCCAATTAAATTCAGCGGCAACCAGATGACAAATGGTTGTTAGATAATTTCCTCAGTGTTGAGCTTGGCTTTTGGCTGGCGATCTGTTGTCGTTCAGTTTTGGGTCTCGTTCTCTCAATAGTCTCTCTCAATGATCTTATATAATAACCTGTCAATGAACAGTACGCATTAATATTTTATAGTTAATTACTAATTAATGAGATTATCGGCCCAAAGGCCTGATAACAAAATAGACAAATAATTCATTAATAAATCGCCTCGTTCCACGTGAAGCGGACGTAGACGTATATATTTACCTGGTAACAATTAAATGCGACCTGTCGATATCGCCGTCTGGGCAAGTCTGCCTGATTCCACGTTCCGCAGTCCCTTATATCATGTCACTTTGGTTCACTTCCCGGGAAACCTATTCTCACTTTCTTAACTTAAGTAAATGACGAACGGACAGGTCTTAGTGATCTATGCGACACCCGGTGACTAGTCGCATCACTAACTCGCAACTTACGAGGTTGTTTTGCCGGTAATGGGCGGAAAACAAAATTCAAATTCAAATCTTTTAGTTATTCAGGTTTATTAATTCACCCTGTAATATTGTGTTTATATTTATATTAAACTCTTTCCGATGAACTAGCTTGTATCTTTATACTACAGAAGAACGTCTGAATTTATTTTCATAAGTAACAATCACAAAACTTAATTTTAAAGATCTATGAAGATGAGACACAGTATTTAATCTATTCAAAATAATTTACGAAGATAAATTATTCTGTTGACTAATCTCTCTGATCTTGTAACTTATTCATCAGAGTTTATTATTCTCTTATACCTATTATGGATTAAAGTACTTAAAAAGACGAAGAAAGTATATTGATATATATAGAAGCCGAATATTCCATTTAGACATAATTCAACCTTCTCAGGCTGTTGACTGAGAAGTCACCGAGAGTATTGTTCAAAGTTTCTCTAATCTTTCTCACACCATTTTCGTTTCAAACCGCAGTTTCCTCAAGTTTCCTATAGTCTCTCATATTTCTCCGCTCTTCATCAACTTTCTCAGACAGAACCACCGTGCATTTTTTCTATGATACCGACAGCATTTCTATTATTTCCAATGCTTCTTAACTTCATCCTTCCTTAATTGCCTTTCATACTTTATTTAATTAACACTCAACAAATTATTTTATTGACTGATGAAAATGTACTTTTTCTTTTCTTTTAATTAATTTTATTAATTAAAACTTTATTACTACCATTAATATTATTAATTTATCAATCGCACTAAAAACAGCTCCACTGTAACGGATTGTCTCTTTCTGTACCCGTCGATTGAAATAAATGTTAGAGTAAGAGGTACAAATAAGAGAAAAACATTTTTTAGGAAAAGGAAGAGAATTGTATATTCTTATATGAAATAATTATATTGATTTACATTGGTGTAATATAGTTTTTAACAATATATAATTAGACTTACCACTCAGCTTGAAGTGGCTTCCAATTTTTGCCGATCACACTCTCTTACAGTTCACGAATTTAAATTTATGATCGCGGAATTGTTCAATTATTATTTTTATTTTTAATTGCATTGGGACACGGCACTGTGGCTTCGTGATTTTATTGCAGTGGAATTAAATACACTATTCGGATTCGAAGCTACTGGGGTACCAAGTGGATGCACTCCCCTATCTATCGAATACGAATGCGAATATTAGAATTGAATTCAGGATTTCGATCTAGGAGTCCGAATTTCTAGGCTGTAAACCGTCACGAAACCAATGATCCTGATTTGGGTGAGTCGAATCAAACGAGATTTTAGCGAGTATAAAACTTAAGTATTTGGCCGAGGAGCCCGATTGCCTAGATGGTGGCCCGTCATGTGAACAACGATTAAAATTTTAGACTTTGATTCGTGGAACTAATCAGACTTAGCCATTTAGAACCTATCTTTATTTTAAACTGGTAGAATTTCAGACCAAAAACCAGCAGAGATTACAATAGACTAGCGATTGACTGTCTTCGTTTATATAATAGAAAAACAAATGAATAATCCACGCTGTAGGTTTAGTATTAGCAATAATATCCCGGTTTAAGGAATTGAGATATGTCTCAAAAAGTCGAAGACATGATGCGTAAGTGTTCCGGGTTCAGAAGTCATCTTATGTGAAAAACAAATGAGTAATCTACGCTGTAGATCTAGTATTGGTAATAGGGAGTCGAGATTTTGTCCCAAAATGGACAAATATGATGCGTATATGTTTCGAATCCGGAGGTCATCCTATGTGACAAACAAGTGAGTAAATCTGTTGAGCAATCCGTGCTATTAGTGATAATTTCTGAGGTTTGGAAGTCAAAATATAACTTGAGATATTGAATTTAGGCTATAGGTAAGGTAAATCATTTAGTTCGTAAAATTTCGTTTACCGCTGAATCGTTAGAGGTCCAGTGCACACGTGCACGCGTCCTGATAACTTAAACGGTGATTTCATCATTATTTCAGTCATCTATTGGGTACTATGCTCATACACACACACTCTCTCATAAATGTATTGTCACGGGAAGTACGCAGTTAGGTGTGGATACAAAACGAGTATAATCCTAGGTATTATAGTTGGCTTGAGAAAAGATGGCAGAGAGAGAGAGAGAGAGAGAGAGAGAGAGAGAGAGAGAGAGAGAGAGAGAGAGAGAGAGAGGTATATACAATATTGTACTATCTGTCGATCCCTGCCCGTTCACGGTCATCGTGCATGCATTTACAAAAGTATCTGAGGAAGGTAAAATTTATTACTGTAGAGTTGGGCGTAGTCAAGTACTTCCTGTTTACAAAAATGATAAAATAAAAAAAAATGAAAAGAAAATAATTTGATTTGGTTGATTAAATCGCAATTCATACATCGCGTCCCTAATGCCAAAAAGGTATATGCAGTATATAGATCTACCATAAAGATAAAAAGACATATAAATTCTTAACGTCCCGCTCAGAAAATGATTAATTTTCAAAAATTAGGAAGTTATTGGTTTCACCCCGATTTTCGAAAATCGAGTTTTCATCAGATGTCGACGTTTTGAGGTCCTAGGAAGCTAATCTGACTATTTTCAGAAGGATGTCTGAGTATCTGTATGTATGTATGTATGTGTATGTATGTATGGATGTAAACTTTACTTAATATCTTTCTAATGAACTGACCAATTAAAATGTTCGAGGTGGCAATCAAAAGAGTTGGTTGGCCGTTAACTTTTCTGGAAATTTCAAGTCAATCGATCAAATAGACTCTAAGTTATGGAAGAAAAACAAAAATAAAAAAAAATTTTTTTCTTTTAGTGTTACGTCCAGCTCAAATGCTGAATATTATTGTTTCTCTTCCTTTTTTTTTTAATTTATTTTACTTAAATTTATTCATTGAAAAAATACGTGGTGACCAGATTTTATTTTTTTTAATAACCCTAGAGTGATAAGAAATAATGTAGTTGTAAAATATGTTTAGAATTAGTAAATTTGTTTGCTCTGACGCACGTAGAAATTCTAGAGCAAACAACCAAATGCATTTTTAATGACCCCTCGGGTCACAATAGAATGAAGGCCCAAAGAACATCTGGAAAAACTTTCCGTAAAAATTAACAAAAATATTTTATCAACAAAAGTGTACTTAAAATATTTTAAAAGAAAAATTGAAAGCTTAACAATGACTCATTGTTAAATAAATAAAATAAACAAAGTATATAATCTTATAAGCCCTTATATTTTTAAGTGCATTTTTGTAGATAAAATTTTGGTGTCCACGTAAACGTAAACCAGATACCCAAAGAAATAAATTTAACGACACGTGGTCCAGAATATTCAAATGAATAATATTAAATGCAATAGATTCTAAATGAAAGACTTTTATCAAAGAATATTCACATCAATGATATACAAAATAAATTTTACTGAAAGGAATTCGAATAAATAATTTATTAATGGAAAAATCAACAAAAAGAATTATTTAAATAAATAATATCAAAATGAATAATAATTATCAACCAAACAAATAAATTAAATAATATTTACATGAGTAAATTTATAAAAATACGTACATGAATATGCGGGACGCTATTCAATGACAATTTTATATAAATAAATAAATAAGTTAATTAATCAATAATTAATAAAATTCAAATAGATAAAAATTTGTAAGAATAAATATGAAATTTTGTATAAATAATTAAATAAATTAATAAAATTCAAATAAATAAAAAATTTTAAGAATAAATATGAAATTTTATATAAATAATTAAATAAATTAATAAAATTCAAATAAATAAAAATTATAAGAGTAAATATAAAATTTTAAACAAATAATTAAATAAATTAATAAAATTTAAAGAAGTAAAATTATAAAATTTTATATCAACAAATAAATTAATTAATAGAATTTGCATAAGAAAAGATTTATGCAAACAGATTGAAATTTTTAAATAAGTAAATAAGTAAACCAATAAAACTTAAATAAATAAAAATTGAGATGAATAAATAAAAGTGAATATTCATAAGGAAAATTTATAAAGTAGATATAAATTTCTATTATTATAAATAAGTTACAATATCGTTATACATAGAATATTGTGTTTGTGGGTGTATGTGTGGATGCGCACACACATAGGTCCGCATCGGGGTATGCTTTTACCACTTCCCTAGCGAAAAATCCTAGGGAAAAGGAAAGGACCCAAGGGAACTGTGTTTCGATTGGACACAGTTTTTCCCCAAACGATCCACCAAATAGGACCCGATTGGAAAATATAGAAAGTATAGACACACATCAATCACTCTCAGTTGTCAGTTCCGGGTCAGCAACGACAGGAAATTATACACTAGTTCCGTACTAGTTTTCATTTACAAGTGTTCCCACACTTCACGCTAGTTCCGTACTAGTTTTTCATTCACAAGTGTTGTCACAGTTTATCATTAATTATTATTTAGTTATTCAAGTGTCCTCACACTTTATTTTATGACTGTATTATTAGTGTTTAGTAAATATTGTGTCAGTCGGTTCAGAAATATTAAGTTAACGCCGAAATCAATTGTAATCGCGAGTAATACAGTAAATTCAGTGTAAGCCAGAAGTATACTTCAGTCTCAACAACTTCAGATACTGTAAATTTAAGTTATATTTTCTTTGTAATCAAACAAATTTCCAACCAACAAAATCTCCTACGAATCATTTTACGTTATTGAAGTAATCAAATAGCGAATATTTTATTGAAAAAATTCTAATTATACGAGAAAGTGTAGGCACGTGGCCACCTTTATCCCCGTTATAATTTTGAATTTATGATAATTTGTGTCTATGTAATACATTCATCAAATATTTTAAATTTTAAGATCTATTGTAATCATAGCATTAGAAATTTTAATTGTAGAATATATAATAGTTGAATTCATATTTACAACATTATTTTATTTCGAAAACCCTTCCAGATAATTACTCAGTGTGATGCCGGTCTATTCGTCGAAAGACTAGGGCCGAAAATAATAATTATAATAACTTGTCCAACATCACAGTACAAGCTACTAGTTGGACATAACATCAGTTTTTTTAAAATTTTTCAGAAATGGCTCATTCGATCAATTCCAAAATGTGATCAGCTCTAAAACTTAAAAAAATGCGTCAATTGCCACCTCGACCATCAAAATCGGTTAATTCGTTCGTGAGATATCGTAAGAGAAAGAAATGCTAAAAAACGATTTTTTTCGAAAACAATGGCAAACAAAAGTATTTTCGAGCTCGAAGAGCTCGAAAATGTATTCACAACAATGTTTTCGAGCTCCTCGAACTCGAAAACAGCGGGAAATTTTAGGGCTGGCCCGCAGGATCAACCGATAGACAGATTTTTTTTGTTGCTCAATCGCTTAGAGTTGATTTGAAATGAATACTTTGATAAAAAAAATTAAAACCAAAAAGGCTTACATATATACATAAGGCGTTTTGCTTTTAAGCACAATGATCATTAACGCCGAAAATGCATGTAAACGAAAAACTATATCACGATAAAATTAAATCCGTGAATTCAAATTGAAATATACTGCGAGAAAAAATTTGAGTAAAGAAAATTTCAAAATTTTTCAGTAAGTTTTAAGTAGCCGTATTTATGTAAATAGTGGTCGTATCGTGAATTTAAAAAAAAAAAAAAAAAAGATTTTTTGGTGAAAACTTTTTAGGAGCCACTTATTTCTTCAGAATCACGAAATTGATTGAAAACACAAAATTTTAAATATTAATGCCAAAATGGCCTATAACAGCAAACATATGCCTTTTTGGCATTAATTTTATTTTTAATTTGTTAATTAATGCTGAAAAGGCCTATAAAAAAATCAATAAAATATTAAATTAATTCATTGCAATATCTACTGACACGTATAGTATAACAAAATAAAAAACTTTTTAACTGTGATCGTCATTATCTACATAAATCAGATGTATGCTGAAGTACTACCAGTATTAGAAAGTAAATATACCGATTTAATAGCACTTTATGATTCAGGAGATATTTCAATTAAATACCATGAGTATTATAAAAATTTACCACACAAAGCAGAACACGTGAGGGGATTTAATTTAATTATTACACAGTAAAAAAGGATTCGTCAAAATTGACACTTTCGTGTGTAAAATGATCGATTGACACTTATTTATATGTTATTTCAACGTACGTCACTTGTTTTGAAAAAGTTACACTCGTGTATGTTAAAAGTAACACGTCGTGAGTGCCAAAATTCTCGAAAACGTAACCTTCAGTTTTAACACACTCATATGTTATTTGCAACACTTGAAGAGTGTTGAATTTAACATACGCTTTTGTGTTACTTGGGCACTTCTCAAAAATATTTTTTACATTATTTAATGTAAAGTTAAAATCAATGAAACAACTGTAGATAATTGATCCTTCAGCAGTGAAATATTAAAAATAACGATAATATTAGTAAAAATAATAATAATAATAAAAATAATAATATCATGGATTATTCAATATATACGTATATATTGTAACGAATGTGATATATACAAACATTTCTTATTATTTTCTTAAAATTAATCCAATAAAATTATAAAATAAAATGAATAATAAAAATTGCCAGCCGATCATTACAAGAGTGTGGTTACACGATGGGTAGCACGTCGTACTCTCCCCCCCCCTCCCGAAAAAACAACCGAGGCAATAGTTTTAACTTTTTACTTGAAATTATCCAAAAATTCTTTTGTTTCGGTCGAAATTATTTGTAACATATTTTGTGTGTTGATTTCACAGTAACATATAAAAAGGGTTACTTTCGTATAAAATAACATTTTTGTGTGTTAAAAAGTCAATCGATTGTGACAGTTGAAACAAGATAAATATTGTATGTTAAATTGACACACAAAAGTGTTGAAAATTCAACACTCAAAATTTTAACATACGTTTTTTTTTACACTTTGACGAATCGTTTTTTACTGTGTAATTAAAATAAAAAATACGGTAAAAAGTTATTTACTAATAATACATTCATCCTTTTTTTTTTACAACAGATATTGATGACAACGACGATGACGATAAAAAACTATTAGTTCCGTACAATACACATGTTAATAAATTTAATTGAACCAATTTAATGTTTTATTGATTTTTTATTTATACGCCTTTTTGGCATTAACTAAAAAATTAAAAATAAAATTAATGCCAAAAAGGCATATATTTTCTGTTAAAGGCCATTTTTGCATTAATATTTTTAACTTTGTTTCTTTATCAATTTCGTCACTTTCAAGCGATAGGTGCATTCAAAAAAAATTATATGCCTTTTTGACATTCGAATGCTGAAAAGGCATATAATTTTTATATGCCATTTTAGTATTAGGGACGCGATATATTGATAGTTACAGAAGAAATTTAGAACCAAAACATCTGAATTTCAATAACTTTTGAAATTTTCAAAATTCATGAGTGACCTCTTGAAAATTTTTTATCGAGCTCAGTTTTGAAGAGGCTCCTTAAAACATCTTATACCAACAAATTTTCATGAGAGACTCGAAAAAAAAATTGTCGGTTTTTTTAGGTTCATCCTTATATATATATATATATATATATATATATATATATATATATATATATATATATATATATATATATATATATATATATATATATATATATATATATATATTAGGGTGCTTCGTTTCCAGCGAAAGTATTTTTTTTTGTTGCTCATCAAGCAAAATACTGTTTTTTATGCTAAAACCAAAATTCCTGCCAAGTTTGAGCTCTTAATTCCAATCCTAAGTACTTTCCATTTGATTTCCAAGATTTCCTATTTAAAATACACGTAAATTAAATTACTTGTTTTTTAACTCTCTAATGCTTCGCTGCGTTTTATGATATCGACGCGGTTTTGGTCGTAAATAATAGGGCATTTGGTGTTCTTCAAAACTGTCTACAGTAACTTAGCTGTAATTCTAGCTGTTTCACTGATGTCCGCTGACGAAGTCATTTTTCGTGTCAAATTGACATTTATTGGCTTGCAGAGCGTAAACCAATGAATGTACACCAAAAATGTTAATGAGAATTTTATAGGGAATTTTATTCCCTTCAAAAAAAGCACTATGAGTCAAGTCGCTAAAGTCCATAGTTTCAGAGTTATAGGAGTTTTAATAATTCAAAAAATATAATATTGAAAAAAAAATGACAATTGCTATTTTATTTTTTAAATTATTAAAATTCCTATAACTCGGAAACTATGGACTTTAGCGACTTGACTTATAGGGATTTTTTTGAAGGGAATAAAATTTCCTCTAAAATTTCCATTTACATTTTTGGTGTACATTCATTGGTTTACGTTCTGCAAGCCAATAAAGATCAATTTGATACGAAAAATGACTTCCTCAGCGGACAGCAGTGAAACAGCTGAGATTACAGCTAAGTTACTGTAGGCAGTTTTGAAGAACACCAAATGTTCTACTATTTACGACCAAAACCGCGTCGATATCATAAAACGCAGCTGAGTATTAGAGGAGTAAAAAAAAAGTAATTTAATTTACGTGTATTTTAAATAGGAAATTTTGGAAATCAAATGGAAAGTACTTAGGATTGGAATTAAGAGCTCAAACTTAGCAGGAATTTTTGTTTTAGCATAAAAAACAATATTTTGCTTGATGAGCAACAAAAAAAATACTTTCGCCGGAAACGAAGCATCCTAATATATATATATATATATATATATATATATATATATATATATATATATATATTAGGATCTGCCATTTCAGAGCAACATTTTGTTTTTAAAGTGCATGGGAAAAAAAATCATAGTTCGACAAAAAAAAAAAAATTTTCACGCAAGAAAAGGAATTCTATGTCGATTACAGACCTAACTCATTGAAAAAATCGAATTCTTGTTTAAATAATACGGGAAAATTTTATTTTCAACTTTGAGTATTTTTAACTCGTTAACTAATCAATAGATCGAATAGAGTAACACATGATTTGTAGGAAATTGTACGCGCTACAAAAAAGATCTCTTATCATTTTTTGATAAATCTATCTGTTCAAAAGTTATTGGAGTTCGAAGTTAAGCTCTAGTAAATTTCGAGATCTTTTTACTTTTCCGGTGAAACTATCAGACTTATCATAAGATGTCATAAGATCTTTTTTATTGGAAATTTTATTCTCTACAAAGATAATGAATGAAATTTTTTCCAAATTCCGTATTGTTTTTACTTATTTTCCTTTCAATGTTGAGCTCTTTAAATCGATCAGAACACTATTTTTTGAAGAGGTTGAAATTAAAATAAAAATAACTACAAAACAATGCGGTATTTGAAAAAACATTACAAATAATAATTTGTAGGCCACAAAATTTCTAATAAAAGAGATACCATGACATTTTGTGATAAGTCTGATAGTTTCACTGGAAAAGCAAAAAGATCTCGAAATTGACTAGAGCTTAACTTCGAACTCCAATAACTTTTGAACAGATAGATTTATCAAAAAATTATAAGAGACCTTCTTTGTAGCGCGTACAATTTCCTACAAAATTAGTGTTAGTCTATTCGATCTATTGATTAGTTAACGAGTTAAAACCACTCAAAGTTGAAAATAAAATTTTCCCGTCTTATTTAAACGGGAAATCGATTTTTTCAATGAGCTAGGTCTGTAATCGACATAGAATTTCTTTTCTTGCGCGAAACTTTTTTTTTTTTTTTGTTGAACTATGATTTTTTTCCCCATGCACTTAAAAAAAAATTTTGCTCTGAAATGGCACACCCTAATATATATATATATATATATATAACATTCTGCAAAAAAATAATTGATAGATCGGTTTAATTGATATAAATATATGGATCCTAAAAGGAAACTAGTAAAAAAGACTGAAATCATCAAAATACCAAGTATTTGGAATTTTTTCGAATTAAAAAAAAAAAGTTATTTGTTTTAAATGCATAAATGAAAAAAAAATCGGTCTATGGGTTGAGCCTGCGGGCCAGCCCCAAAACTTACCGCTGTTTCCGAGCTCTTTGAGCTTGAAGACATTGTCATGAATACCCTTTTGAGCGCGAAAATACTTTTGTCTGCTATTGTTTTCAAAAAAATATGTTTTTTATCATTTTTTCTTCAACGACATCTCTTAAACGAATTGGCCAATCAAAACAGGTGAGGTGGCAATCGACGTATTTTATTGAGATCTAGAGCTGAGTAGATTTTAAAATTAATTAATCTAGTAATTTTTGATAAATTAAAAAAAAAAACTATTTTTTTTTTTTTTAACTTCCTACTAAGAAAATCGACGATTTTCAAAAATTTCGGGAAGTTATTGGTTTCACCTCGATTTTCAAAAATCGGGTTTTCATCATATGTTGACGTTTGAAGGTGCGAGGATGCTATTCAGACATTTTCAGAGCGATGTCTGTATGAATGTGTGTGTATGTGTGTGTGTGTGTGTGGGGGGGGGGAGGTGCGGATGTAAACCTCTCATATCTTTTTAATGAATTAACCGATTTAGATTTTTTTGCAGCATTTGAAAGATATCTTCTGAACTTAGATTTCCAGGAAATTTTTAGATCATTTAGTCAAATAGTCTCTAAGATATTTAAGAAATACGAAAAAAACAATTTTTTTTTTCTTGTTTTTTTTGGATATTTTGAAAACTGTAGAATCGATCAATTCCAAAATCTAATCAGCTCTAGAACTCAATAAAATCTTTCGATTGACGCCAAAAACGTCTTAATCGGATAGTCTGTTCGAAAGATCGTCGATGAAAGAAATAGTAAAAAACTGTTTTATGCAAATATCATCGTCATGACCAAACCAATCATTCACAAATTTTATCAGCTCTAGACCTCAATAAAACGCGCCGATTTCCACCTTAAACGTCTCAATCAGATAATTCATTCAAGAGATATCGTCGACGGAAGAATGAAAATAAATCGTTTTTTTTTTTTTGTTATTCGTGAATATTTTGGAAACTATTGAGTCGATCAATTCCAAAATCTAATCAGCTCTAGAACTCGATAAAAGCATTCGATTGCTGCCAAGAATGTCCCAATCAGATAATTCGTTCGAGAGATATCGTTGACGAAATAATAAATGTAAAATCTGTATCAGCTTTTTCCATTGAATAACATCATAATTACTCAACAACATAACTCAAAACTAATATGTTCTTCTTTATGTAAGTCATTGGAAATGACTTCTTAAAAATCATCATGTTCGCTCGTATCACGATATACTTACACTATATAGATACAACGTATCACGTAAAGTTATTTTTTAGCTAACTATTGAACTTAATTGTAAATAAATATGTAAAAAACGATTATTTATTAATTATTTAAGAGTCTAAATTTTCCGATATTAATATAATACGTAACCCGTTTGAGCTTGGAAAGCTCATAAAAAAGTGAAACAAAGGTATTTTCGAGCTCGATGAGCTCGAAAATGTATTTATACTGATGTTTTCGAGAACTTAGAGCTCGAAAACAGCGGGAAGTTACGGGGTTGGCCCGCAGGGCCAACCGACCCCCAGATTTTTTAATTCTTTCGACAACGATTTCTCTTAAACAAATGAACCTATTTCGATGGTTGATGTAGCATTCAAAGCGGCTTATAAATTTTTAGAGCTGATTAGATTTTGGAATCAATCCATCAAGTACATTACAAGTTTTCCAAAAAAAAATATTTTGAAAAAATTTTATTTTTGGAATATCTTTGAACGCACTTTACCGATCAATTTCGATTTTTCACTGTTTTTCAATATTGACAAGCCGCGTTGAATGCCACCTTAACGATCGAAATCGGTTCATCCGTTCAAAAGTTACAGATATACATACGTACGTACACACACATGCATACACTAGGACATCATCTTGAAATTAGTCAGAATAGTTTCCTAGAACCTCAAAATGTCAAGACCTGTTAGAAATTCGATTTTCGAAAATCGGAGAAAAACCAATAATTTTCCGAACTTTTGAAAATTTTCAATTTTCTTAGCGGGTAGTTAAAAATATTTTTCATCAAAATTTTTATATTTACCATTTGTTTGGCTCTCATCTAATAAATATTCAAATAAATTCGATAATGAATAATTTTTGGTTTATTAATTTTATACTTCCAAGCATCATTTGTCAATAAATATAATAAACTGAATAATATTATAATGCTAAATAAAATAAATTAAAACTTGAATGATAAATTTTTTTTTTACGTATCGTGCATGTATTAATTTTCATTCATTAAATTTTAGTAATATATTATTGTTGATTATGAAATGGAATGGTTTACGGCTGATAAAGTTGATAGCTGGAATTTTCGTTCGATCAATAATGGATGAAAAATAATTTGTAATTAATATAACATATGATTCAAAACGTTATTCATTCGCTGATCGTTCAATGGAAATGAAATGAAATATCAGTAACTATATGTAATAATATTGAAGTTATTTGATATTTTCAATAAATAGTGTATGTATGACATTTTTTATCATTTTTTTTATAAAAATAATAACAAAAAAAAAATTTACAGTAATAATTTTACTTTTTAATTATCTATTTACAAAACTGAATTCAACCTGTTTTAATCTACGCTCGGAAAATTTGATATTTTGAATTCAAGTAAAAGTTATTATTTTTCATTCGATTTCAAACCGCTTCGATCATTTTCTGTAGCCCGTTCCTCAGTATAGCGGAATTCGTTCGGCATCCATGTCAGAAAGACATCATCATGCTATCTGCTAAAAGATATCTTTTAGAGGCCAAACAAATAATATTTTTTTGACAACTTCTTACGGATATCGATTTATTGAGATCTAAAAGATGATGTAAGATAACTGAGGTAGATGTTCTTATAAGGTCAAAAAGATATCTTTTTGTCAACATTTGATCATAACTTAAATTTATCAGCTGACGTAGGTATTCATAAATTATATGTTAAGTTTAGTCTAACCTATAAAATAGATATACGTGCAAAAAGTAATTGATAAAAAATATCCTTCAGAAAACCATTCAACGAATTATCTACTAGCCAAAAAAATGGACGTTTACGGAAATTTTTAAATGATTCAATAAATTATTCTAATCTCTAGGAACCTCAGAGTATGGAGCCTCAATAATTACCCTGAACAAGAAAAGTAATTGAATCCATGATGAGTGTATGTCTATGTATAAGTCGATTCAAATGGTCTTGAATGATTTCAAATTATTTTGAATCGTTTCAAATAATTTTTTTTAGTTAGGGAACTAAACTTTGAAGTTAATAGTAAATGTCAATTGGATTGTTTAAAAAATGTTAGCATAAATAACTACAGCGATAATAGTGGTGACCATAGTGACCATGGTGATAAGCAACGTAAATTGAAGTTGAAGATTATTATTAGTATTATGAATATTATTATTATCATCATTATTGTTTGGTTTTAGTTAAGAGCTCAGGGGGTTATCCGCGGTAGTCTGACTCTACTGAGGGTTTCACCCGAGCGCCAAATCGTTACTGCTGTAATGCTCTGCCAACACGACACAAAAGTCTGCTTCATTTCTCCTAGGACGCCAACGATGAGTACTACAAGCTTGACACGGTAGCCTGGATTAAGTTTGCCAATTTCGAACAGGAAATCCTGATATATCTGGTGTTTGTGCTCTCCTTTAACCGTGATGTTATATTCAGCGGGTGCTGAAAACTCAATGACATAAATGTCACGAGCGGTTTTATCAAAGAGCACAATATCAAGTTTATTGTGATCAATCTTAAGCGTTGTTGCGAATGACACGTTCCAATAAATACGGCTACGGTCATTCTCAGCAACTTGCGTCTCTTGGCAGATAAGGCAGCACTGGTGTTTTATCGATACCGTGCGTATGTCTACGATGGTAATAAAGTACTTGCAGAGCAGTATTGTGACGCGGGATGTATTCACATCTTGCCAGCACAGGACATGATGATAAGAGATGAATGAGCGTCTCAGGATGTTCCGTACACTTCTTATACACTGTGTTGGGTAGCTGAACCTGGAAAACTTTAGCACGGTATTTGAGAGTGTTAATTACACCATCTTGGCAGGCAAAAATATACCCTTCAGTCTCGGACATCAGGCCAGCTGACTTAAGGAAGGATAACGTCAGCTGGATGGACAAGCCATGATCACTCACGTGCTTGAAGAACATGCTGTGCATGGACTTGTCCATGTGTGTACTAGGCAGTTTTTGCTGCTCAGCGTTCCTGATGATCGTCTTAAATTCCTTCTTAGGGAGATCAATAAGAGGGTTTACTATTCTGAGACCAAGGGATTTTTCCACGTATATTGCTGCCTTATATAAGAACGCTCCCTCATGCCCACTCTCATAATGATAAACAATTTGCATTAGGAAGTCGTTTTCATCTTCAATGGAATTGACTTCGTATGTAAAACCCGAAACCAAACGATCGTGTAGACACTCCAAGTTCTGTAGACCTCTCCCTCTGATGTGCCGAGAAAGGTATAATCTGGTTACTGAAGACTCAGGGTGCGTGCTCCGATTCATATCCATGACTTTGCATGTCTTGATATCGAGGTCTCTGAGCTCTTTTCAGGACCATTTAAGGACACCGAAAAAGTAGAGAAGTACCAGGACAGCAAGCATGTTTGTTGTGGCGACTTTGTTTTTACCGAAAAGTTCTGATGAACGGATTTTCCGGAGTGTCCGCACATACTCGCTGCAGAGGGTCGTTTTGATTTTCGAGACGTCCTGCATAGGACTCCCGTCAATCCCTAGATATTTGTACGACTCTCCAGCGTCAAGATGATCAATGACGCTCCCATCAACTAAATTGATATCTTTACGCAAATCAGAGCACTTACCTCTCACCAGATTAACGACCGCGTACTTGTCCAACCTAAAAACCATGCTGACATCCCGTGTATACTCCTCTACAATGCTCAAGGCCGTCTGAATCGTGTTCCTCATTAGAATCATATACCTTCAGATTATTCATGTAAAGCAAGTGGGTGATCGAATACTTTCGATCAGTTGGGGGGTCCACTGAGTATCCATGGGTATGGCGTAGCGCAACAAATATCGGCAGCAGTGAGATGTAAAACGGCAGCGGGCTCAGGAAATCTCCCTAAAGAACTCCTTTTTTGCAGTGCACAACTTCGATCACACGTTTGTCGTTGCCACATGAGATGTGATACCGTGTTCGCCAAAGCTGCATCGTACGCTGAATGCATCCCACTGTATCGTAATTGACCCCAAGGAATTTGACCAAAAAGAGAATAAGCTCATCAGGTGTTCAGTCAAATGCCATACGGTAGTCAATCCAGGTCATTGACAGGTTGCGCTAATAAGTTATCACGTCTTGAATAACACAACGATCAACTAACAGATTCTCTGTGCAAACTGAAAGGCTTCTTTTACTGCCACGTTGTTCGTATATCTGCTGCCACACGGAATCTATCACCTCCAGAATGCGATTGTTTAAGATTTTAGTAAAAATCTTATAGGCCGCATTCAAACAGGTAAAATATCTGGAGCAGTCCAGTTTCTACCATTATTCCGAGCTGAACGAACTTCTTCCACACTGACTGCAGGGCTCTCTTCATCAGCATTATTATTTTGATGTTCTCGACAAAATGCCTCGAAGTCTCTAAGAGCTGGAGTGTCACAACTCACGTTCGGTTGATCACCATACTACTCGGACCAGACTCTTCTACTTGCTCGATGGATGGGAAATCACCAGAAAAAGATGCCTTAAATGTGAGAAGCGTGAAGGACTCCACCAAAACAAATAGTTATCGGTAAGCCTCTTCAGCTTTGTCTCCAGTGATTTCTTAGCAGTCACTATATATATATATATATATATATATATATATATATATATATATATATATATATATATATATTGTAATATGATGGAAAATTCGACATCGACTCGTGGTTTGAATTTATTGGAAATAATCAATAGTTACCGGATGAGCAAATGCTAGTGACATCTAGAATAAAAAATTTCGACTTTAACTGAGCCATCGATCGACCGCATGGATTGAAACGAGAGATCGGGGATAGACTTCGGACTGAACGGCCGCGTTTTTGTATTTGAACAATTCGACTCCGACCAACCGACCTATTTCGATTCCGAGTTTTGAACAATCTGATTATTGATCAACGATTAATTAAAGTGACCGACACCAAAATTCCGAGAGAGTGATAGCCCGACGACTGGGAACAAGCCGAAGCCTCGGTGCGAATCCTGAATACAGTGTGCAACCGATTTGTCAGTGAACTAGTGAACCGTGGTCATGTAATAATTATTAATTAATTCTCCGTGACAACTGTATGATAGTGAAATTACGCGTTACTGAAATAAAATATTATTTTATATTTTATTTTATTCCAATCGAGCAATTCCGAGAATTACGGATTATCTCCTTCTCATTCGTTGCGGCAGCCGAGTCTTGCCATGTAAAATACTCTGACGTCACCGGTCGAGTATTTCGTTAAGAACTACGTCGAGTGTGTTGATGAAATAAACGACGAGTTTTTTTTTTTCTTTCGACAACTGACTGTTATTTTTTTTTTGAGCAAAACTGACTGTTTCCGATCAACTACGTTTTGTTGTACTTTGGTTTATATCGAGTCAAGCCGACAACGGCATTTATTATGTTTGTGTAACCGACAATTTGTGTGAAACCGATCAGTTATTTTGTCTATTGAATATACGACTAATTTCTTTAATTCTGATCACTTATTTTATCGTAATCTTAACTGCCTGACCTTTCCCCGATCCGCCACCCTGAGCCGACATGTTACTAATTATTTATTTGGTGATTATAAAATCACCTGGCGCCCAACTTGAAATGTTCTGACCAAGGTTGTCAAATAGTAAGTGTACTCGGACTTCACTCCGGTAGATCCCCGGTGGTGGAAAACCCGTTACAATATATATATATATATATATATATATATATATATATATATAAATATATATATATATATATATATATATATATATAAATATATATATATATATATATATATATATATATATATATTGTAACCAGTTATTTAGCTCGCCTGGAATCCGTCAGACGAACTATCCCTGCACAACTATTTGGCTTATCTTGTTCGGCTTCTGCAGTCGTTGGGCGCCAGGTGATTTAATAATCACCAACGAACAACTATCGGAAGAAGTCAGCTCAGGGCGGCGGATCGGGAGGACAGACAATTAAATTAACGTTAAATAATTATCGCTCGGATATACAAGTAATCAGTATCTTTTAATAGCAGATAAATAATAACTCGATAATATTAGATAAAGCAATAAAAATATAATCAAACAATGAACAGAATACAACAATTATAAGGATGAGTCGATCTAAGTACTGTAAACAACAAAATTACTCCAGGTATTACCCAGTATTGCAACTTGACGGCAATGTGATGTCAAGTCGATTGACAGCCGCACCCGTTGGTAACTCCGTCTATCCCTTGAATTTACGTCAAAATGTTATCTTGACTAACTAAGATAATAATACTAAGACTAATCTCGTAACAATAATAATAGTAACCGGAGTCGGTAAATACCGAAACAAACCACAAATAACGAGACTCGAAATACGCGGTATCAAATTAATTAAACAATAATCAAAAAAAAAAAAAATTAAAGAAATCAAATTCCAATATAACAACTTAATTCTCAACGTTATCGGTACACACAAGTACGTTATCAAACCGCTACCAATATTCAATTACTACCTAAGAAAGCAAGTGTACCAGCGGCATAATTCGAGTTGGAAACGCACTAACCCAGATACATCAGTTATCCAATTATTTTATTTCACAACAAACGTCGGCGTCAACTCGAGTTTTCATTTAAAATAAACTATTCAGACTCGCTCACCGGTCGATGATTTCGAAGTCCCATAATCGTCGTCTGCACGTGATCGATGTTTAGACCAAAATGGCGGGCCGGGAACGGCGGCTTTTATTTCCAGCAAACACGCGATGACTCAATCAGACAGCGGACTGGTGCACTTGACTTGGTCGATCCAAACTCCGTCAGTGTTGACCCGTTGATCACAACAAATTAATTTTTGTTTTTTTTTTATCGATCCGCACGCGGATAGTATATCACCGGTATCAGTGGTATCAAAGAATTTTTTTGCCAAGATTTCTTACGTAGAATCTAAATTATTTAAATGTACTTGTAGTTATCGTTAAGTCGGTGAAGGCAGAATTAACTACTGGAAACTGCGAATGCTTAATACTTGACAAATACTCGAATGCCGAATTTGTAATTACAGTAAAATAATCGCACAGTAATCAATTTCTAACAGCACGTGTCAGTCACAACGAGGTACGATCCAAAATGACGTCGTCTGTTTTCGTCCTTAACCTCTCGCCTTTAGTTCCGGGCTTCTTCACTTGGTGGCGCTTCGATAGTGTCTCGAGTCCATTGGGACTTCACGATATCGAATCTCACTTGAGACGGTCAGTGTCAATTTGATGTCACAATAAATGAGTCTTGTGCATCCACTATCTGCCGTATCATCTCTTCATCCGTCTGTTCGTGACAGTTGATCAATTTATTCGGAGGTTTGGGTCGTACTGCCAGCTAACTCACGATTCGATGTCAAATTCGGAAATTTCCGCTAGTGGTAATTTTACAGAAGTCGTCCCACGACTATTCCAGGCTGTTGTCATCGGGATGGTCATGTCCTCTTGGGCTTTAGTGACCAGCAAACGAGTACCTGTACCTTAAAACTAATAGTACCAACTTAAACTAACTTAATTACAAATTAACTTATTACGATTATGATTATTATCAAATTCTCGAGTCTCGGATCTTTCTCGTACCACGCTGCAGTGTTGCCATATACTCATCTACTTTCCCCTAAACGCTCGCTTAAAATCCCCTTGATTGAAATAAAATTCCCTAAATTAAATAAATTTGAAATTTTCAGATGTCTGATAATTTTTTGAATTTGTTTTTTTTTTATAAATAAATTATATAAATATAAACTAAAAATTCACACGTGAAAAAATTTAAAAAACTTGAAAAACAAATTTTACATTATACTATATTTTATACGAAACTTAATATAAATAATAAGTTATATTTTATAAATTATTTAATACTTAAAATCTTTTAAAATATTTAAGACATTGTTTAAAACTCTAATAAATTATTTGATAGTTAAAATCTTCTAAAATTTTTATAACATCGTTTAAATTTCTGTTAAAAATTATTGATCACAAATTCGTCTACTTCGCTACTATACATTTCTACACTACAAAATTTTTTATGCATATTTTTCGTAGGTTCAAATGATGCAAAATTCGAAACATTGTTTTTTACTCGCAAAATGGCTTCAGCAGTTTTCACCGACATTTGATTTCGAAGTTTATTCTTAACAATATTCATTATAGAAAATGATCTCTCAACGCTAGCATTTGAGAACGGCAAACTTAATAATGAGGTAGCAAGCTTAGAAATATGATTAAATCGTTGATCTCCACTTGCTGTTGTCATTTGGCTAACTTCAGACCAAAATTCATCCGTAGTTTCCGCTTTTTTCTAAGTCGTATGAACAAGATTCTATTCACTTATAATGTTATCAACAGTACCAACAAAAATATTTTCAAAAGCCAATGCACTTCCCGAAATATCTTTTGGAAAGGTCATATTCATTTCTTGCATGGAGAAAAAACTCATGGTTTTTAATATATCAATGTTTTTAGGCAATCTTTTTTGTAATTCGAGGGATAATGTAATTAAAAAAAGTTTGAACCTTTCTTTTACTTCAAATATTTCATTATGAAATTGATGCGATAGTCTAGTCAACAAGTGCCTTTTTGACGAAAACCTGCTCAAGACCACCGAAAATTATGATTAAGGTCTCATTCGATTCGAAATGGCATCTATAAAAAATGTTAAAGTGGAAATTCGGGGCCGACAAAAATTGTAAAAGTTATAAACAATTTAGTAAAAAAAAAAAAGTGGTTTGGTTTTTTGGAAACATTTCAAAAACTATTTGAGATATCCAAAATCTGAAAAAAGATTCTTGAAGAGCAGGAAATTTCTTAATAAAAAGTCCTGCCTCTTCGAACTGTACCGACAATATTTATAATTTTAATTTAATGGTGAAAATAGGACTAAAAACAGGTAGTGGCGCGTGCACGCATGTCGATCGATGAATACGAATATGAATATTAAGGAATAAAAAAAATTTGGTGCTTTCTAAACATATGAATGAACAGTAATCCGCCTAAAAAAACTTTTTACCGCAGTTTTTTAGTTAACTATGCTTTTATTAATTAGTTAATTTATACCTGTTAAAAGTTTACATAAAAACCCTGATTATTTTAAAACTAAAAACCTGAAATTTTTTTCCATTTTTTGGAGCTATTCTTGAAAGGGTTAAGAAAAGATCGGCGTTGGAAAAATTAAAAAATTTTGATTTTTTACTTTTTTATTAACAATCGAAAACATTGAAAAATTAAAAACGTAAATAAAGCAATCGAGAAAAATTTATTTTTTTCATTTTTTTGGTTAATTTATTTTTTTATTGTTAGAAGCTACATAACAATAATTTTTCAAAAATTTTTACTGGCATTGTTTAAATATTTGTTATAAACAAATGCATTGTTAATAAGATTTTTAACAATTTTTGTTAGGGAATCTGATCCTTAATGGAAATAATTATTTTTAAGAAGAAAATCGTTTCTTAAAAAAATTTTTTTATTGCTGAAAAACATATTTGCTAATTAACAATTTTTTTTGTTGCTTAATATTAATATTAAGGAAACTTTTTTTTTTTTAAAAATCATTATTTATTATGTTCTCTTATTTTATAAAAAAAAAATTTTTTTTTAATAAACTTTTCATTTGTTTATTGAACAAACAATTTGTTGTTGTGATAGGGTAAAAATCAGATTAGCAGCAATAAATAATCAGTATAATCAAAATGATCGATAGTCGTTAGTTAATGAGTATCGCTATATAACAATATATATATATTTCAATTTAACCATAGTTAGTTAAGCTCCTCAGTCGCGAGCGGGCCCTTTAAACATTATGGACAAGGGTAAGGGAAACTCGCCGCTCGGCGTCAATGGTCAGGTGACCTCGATAAGAAGGGGTAGGCCCAGGGTGGGTATAAGAGGGGCTGTTTTAGCCCAAGAAGTCAGTTTACAGCAGCTTTCTCTAGTGTCAACTAGCCTAGAAAGACAGTGATAAGTGGCGGGTCGCTCTTATCACTAGACCTTAAATTGCTTGGCGGGTCACCAGCAGTAAGAGTCTAATTAGCTGTAAAAATTTGTTCCATGGGGAAGCGTGGCGGGCTGCTCGTTTCCTAGCCAACAGGAAAACCCCACATCAATCCAACCAAGGAGGCAGGGCCTTCAGCTGGTGGTGCAAGGACCAAAGGTAAAACTTAACGGGAGTCGTGGCAGGTTGCCCGACTCTCGATAAGTACCTCAGTCGGTAGAGTGTAAAGTCCAGGGGACTCGTGTGTGTGTAAACTCGTGTATTGTGAATACTGTGAATAAATAGCTCACTTGATTAAAATCTCGTAATAATTTTTTCTTATTCTTTCCCTTAATTATTAATTAATTCAAACCCGGTACTGGAAGACCGAGTTAAAAACTCCCAGTGGCGCCCTTTCACGAGGTCTCTACAGTGACAGGTTCCGATCCAGGAGAAGAAGTTCCCCGTCATATTGTAAACAAATGAATTCTTATGCTATATTTTTTTTTAAATACTAAAAACGACCATGTGTTTTTTTTTATCGGAAAAATTTTTTTTCAACCTATTATATAATTTTTAAAATTATTGAACACTTGGACTTATCGCTACCTTACTATTTTTCTTCATTGCTATTAAAATAACTAATAAACTATTGAAGATACGACTTAAACAATTTAAGGCTTTATTATTCTACGTTAATCATTGAACAAATTAAGCTTTTAACTGAAGCTCTTATTCGATTGCTTAATATTTTTTTTACTATTATTTATATAAATCCTTCCAAATAAATCTTTCTGGGACGTTTCAGTTCAAATATCTTATAAACTATTGAGAATATGATAAGAACACTTCAAGTCATTTTTATTCTTCATTAATCAATAAACGAATTGATCTTTTGACCGAATCTCTAACTCAATTATTCAATAAATTATAAAAAAAAGTAATTTATTTATATATGTGCTTTTTCTAGTTAACTGAAAAATTGCGGTAAAAATTTTTTTACGCGGATTACTGTTCATTTATATGTTTAGAAAGTACCAAATTTTTTTTATTCCTTAATATTCATATTTCATCGGTCAAAATTATTTTTTTTTTATCACGCTATTGATTCGATCGACATGCGTGCACGCGCCACTACCTGTTTTTAGTCCTATTTTCACCGTTAAATTAAAATTATAAATATTGTCGGTACTGTTCGAGGAGGCAGGACTTTTTATTAAAAAATGTCCTGCTCTTCAAGAATCTTTTTTCAGATTTAGGATATCTCAAATAGTTTTTGAAATGTTTCCAAAAAACCAAACCACTTTTTTTTTTTTACTAAATTGTTTATAACTTTTACAATTTTTGCCGGCCCCAAATTTCAACTTTAAAATTTTTTATAGATGCCATTTCGAATCGAATAAGACCTTAATCATAATTTTCGGTGGTCTTGAACAGGTTTTCGTCAAAAAGGCACTTGTTGACTAGACTATAGCTTTAAGATGTGCATCATGACATACTTTTGTTACCGAATATCCGAAATTCATGTGATTTGTAGCCATAACATGAAGTTGAAAGTTATAGTCTAAAAAGTCTTTTTTATTCATTTTTGCGAGTTGCTGTGGGATGACAATTACTTGCAAAATGTCGAACAATAGGTCGTTCAAATCTTCGAACAATTTTAAACAATCAACTTGATCTTTTTGGAACAGTTCATTTAAGCTAGTAACTTTTTTCAAATATCTTTTCAAAAACATCAAATTAATGAAGTTTTTATCATTTCCAACATTCTGTATAATTGTTATGCAGCGTAACACCTTTCTTTTTCTTTAGCTGTCTGAAAGCGTTGCTTCAATGGTTCCCACTGATCCAAAATTGTAGAGATAGCAGACATGCGAGCTAACCACCTCGTTCCTGATAGTCTAGCTATTTTAGTAGGCCCTTTTGTATTTTCAGTCATCAACTGATACAATTTTTGATACTCAATTTGCTTCTCACTGCTCATCGAAAACCAGTTACAACTCTCTTTAATTATCAAATCTATATGTTTTGGTAAGAGTTTGAACGCTTCTTCAGCAGCAAGACGTAAAGAGTGCTGTTAAACGAGAAGCGAGAGAAATGTGAGCTCTAACCATAGTATTAGCTCCGTCAACGCCAATCCCAATAAGATTATTTAGATTTAATCTCTGTCCTTAATATTATTAAGAAAACTCATCATATAAAGCTGCAGCTTCACCAGATTCAACTAACACTAATATATAGAAAGATGTAATAACTTTATGTTTATTTTGACTGAAATAGCGGATTATGATACACATATTTTTTTTTTATCTATAGCCGTTGACTCATCCACTATTGCAGAATAATGTGAATCACCAATATCTTCAACTAATTCTTGAAGCATATAAGGAGCGAAGACGTTAAGTATGAGTGATTTACATTCTGTACGATGCAATTTGATGTCGTTTAAAAGTTGACTCGATTTATCCAAGCTTTTAATTGAAACCCCTAGTTCATCAACAGCACGGATCGAGCAATTTTTAGCAATAAATGCAGCAATTCGTAATTCTACGATTTTGCGTTCCTCTAAAATGGTTGGTCGAACAAATGTATTAATTTCGTGATTGAGTAATACATTTTTATTTCTTTTTATTGCTTCGTGGTATTTTATCGATTTAAGATGAAAAAAAAAAAAATTAATGTAACGGGACCGTTAGGTCCACCTCTATTTGACGGGAGGCCGATACCACGCCCTTCTGGGCATACTCGCGCTGCGTAACCCTATTTGTATATTATGACACCACCATATATTATAAAAGCGAAATATGAGCATATGCTCACATTAGCTTACCCATTAGGCATGCATTCCATGTGGGTGCCTCACGCACAGCCACCACGAGTCCGACCTCACATGGACCCAAACACTCCTCCCATCTCAGGAAATAAAGAGACTCTGGTCGAAGTGGGGCTTGGAATGGGTCCCCCATGATACCAGACTTCAGCTCTGGTCAACTGCTTACGTAGGATAAGTGGTGGGACACAAGTTCTCCCCAACCCATACGGGTTACATCGACTTATAGTCACTAAGGATTTAAGACAAGCCAATATATACATTCGCCATCATATGTCACATAATGTTCACTGATCTCCGAGCTTTTTGGGGATACCATTAGTGTTTTAAGTCATAAAAATGGCGGCAATAATCCCACTCGGGCGATTTAAGATGATCAGTTAAATTTTTCTTATGGGCTTTGAGATTACTATTACAAATTTAACAGTGGGCAGCTTGTGGATCACCTGGTACTTCTGTTAGCCATCCTAAAAAAATTGTATTATGCTAAGCAAATTTAAATTAAAAATAAACTATTTGTGAACTTATTTTATTCAATTGGTAAACTTAAATTATTTTTATTTTCCTCGATAAGTGTGACTTTTAACTAGAATTTGATGGACGTACCTTTGAAGCTTACGTCAAGTTCCTACTCTTTCCTGTATTTTTGTATGCACGGATTTTTCTTTTGACATTTTACTATAAAATTAATCAACAGCAAAACAAATCAGACTAGAATTCAATACTACACAAATAGTAATTAAATATTATTGGGCTCTTGATTAATATTAGGTGTACAAAAAAGTTCTACCCGTTTTTCAAAGATGGAGTTTTCTAACAGCTATTTATAGGTTAGCTATGAATACGTATATGTACATGCACAGCTGTTTGTACTCTTTAAATTCATCAAACTTTTAATATATTAATCTTCGATATATATATTTTTTTATTAAGTTAAAAATGGAAGTAAGTAATGAGCATATCCGCCATTGTCTTTTATATGAATTTCATCAAGGAAAAAGTGCTGCTGAAGCTCAAAGAATAATCTGTGCAACTTATGGTGACAGTGTTATTGATGACAGTACTTGTCGAAGGTGGTTTCGGAAATTCACAAACGGAGATTTTAATTTAAATGATAAACCACGCTCTGGAAGACCTTCAACAATCAGTGACGAGAAATTGGAAGAATTATTGAATCAAGATTCTGCACAAACACAACAAGAACTTGCGAAAAAGTTAAACGTTACTCAACAAGCTATTTTTGAAAGATTACATGCTTTAGGTAAGATTGAAAAAGAAGGAAAATGGGTACCTCATGAATTAACTCCAGAACAACGAGAGAGACGAGTTGACACCTGCCTGTCGTTGCTTTCACGACATAAAAAAAAAAGTTTTTTGTGGAAACTTGTAACAGGGGACGAAAAGTGGGTTTACTATGAGAATCCTAAACGTCGAAAACATTGGGTAGACCCAGGACAACCAACGACATCAACACCAAAACGTAATGTTTTTGGGAAAAAAATATTGCTTTGTATTTGGTGGGATGAGTGGGGCGTGCTATATTATGAGTTACTCAAACCAGGAGAAACCGTTACTGGAGAACGCTACAGTTGTCAATTAAAAAAATTAGCAGATGAAATCAACAGTAAAAGACGATTTGCGGGACAAAAACCTCGACCAGTGATACTGCAGCATGATAACGCCAGGCCTCATAGAAGTTCAATCGTCCACCACACTATAAATGATTTACAGTGGGAAGTTTTACCGCACCCGGCGTATTCACCAGACCTTGCACCGTGTGATTTTCACCTATTCCGTTCATTGCAAAATTACTTGGCTGACAAACACTTACAAAATGAAAACGAAATGCAAAAAACAATAGATGATTTCATTTCGACAAAAGATCAAGCCTTTTATCGCCGTGGGATCCATCAGTTGCCTGAGCGTTGGCAAAGGGTAGTAGATGCTGATGGTGGTTATTTTGATTAAAATTTGTATTTTATTTAAAATTTTTAAATATATTTTTTTTTGACAAAAAACGGGTAGAACTTTTTTGTACACCTAATAAATATAATCAAACAAAGCGTCCGTGTTTTAAAAATTAATTGATTCTGAACATAATAAGCCTGTCATTAACCTGATCACAAGTAGGCGTTTTTTCGCTAGACGGCATATCAATTAACTTATTTGATGTGATAATTTACCATTAATACAGAAAACTGCACTGTTTTAAATCTTTAAACTTAAAAATAAAATGAAGATTCTCAACAATAGTGAAATTCACCAGAGTGTTTGACTTGCTCTTACTTTTATAGTAGATTATAATTACTATGTTACTTACTCTCAAAAATGACTACAAATTAGTACTGGTATATTTTTGGTTTATAAAAAGTAAAAATTAAAAAAAATGAGTTATTTGCAACATTTCAAGCCAGTCTTGACGCCCGATCGTCACATTATAACGTCACCCTCTGGGTTATGTCGTTTCGTAGACACTCGTTGTACGTACATATATAAATTTTGAATTAAAATTATTCAATTATTCATAAATAGCTTATCAATAAAACTGGTGGTTCAAAAATATTTCATTCTCATAATTTAGCTAGAGAAGTCGTTTTCGTCAAACTGAAGATTTATCGATCAGCGGATCAAGTCATGCAGCCAGATGATGAAGGAAACATTGATGAGGCATTTGTAGAGACATCGTTCGGTAAAAATTAGAAATTAATACATTGATTTCAATCAACAAATGACTTCCTTAATTTATAAGCAATAATAATAAGACATAAAAAATGATTTTCCCTTTTGATATTTACTAAAATCGTATTAATAGATCTATCTTTAGTTTCAGACGAGGACGCAGTTTAACATATGGACAACGATTATGTGCCAGTTTTTTTTTTTTTTTTTTTTTTAAATATGTTTTTTTATCTGTAAATAAGCATGTTTTTAATTCTCATTGATAATTTATTAAAAAAATTTTTATAATTTCTGTTTTGAATTAAAACTGTTCTTCGTTCATTTTTTTCAACTTAAATTTAGGGAAGTGTGTATCCCCTGAACAAATCCCCTAACAAAATATTTCTTCTAGATTTCCCACCAAGCCGTCTAAAATCCACTATATAAATTACGCGGGAAAATCATTCCAAAGTCGGGATCGGCGAAGTCAAAATACGGGAGCTGTCAAAATAACATAACCTTACATTATTTAAAAAAATGTGAGGATTAAACAAATTAAGTGACCACGTGTCGGCGTCGAACTATGCAGTGAAATTTAAAAATGTCACAACCGGGGAAAAAATGAATTTGCTTAGTTATATATAATTATATATAATCACTTATGTATGATCAGATCCAAAAATTGGCCAGATCTGATAATATATAATCATATATGATTAGATCTAATCATGCATGAACGAATATAGTCACTTTTAAAAGCTCATTGAAAATATCTGAAGATTATTAATTAAGTAATTTTATTAGGATTTATTGTGTTCATCAATATAAATTTCGGTTAAATTTAAGTTGAAAAAAAAAAAAAAAATTACTATCAGTTACTTATAATTCATCGAAGTTTATCGCATTATTTTACTCAAGTAATCAAATTGATACATCCTACATAAATAATGCACCTAATGATGAATTTGGTTTTGTTTATGAATTACAATAGAATTCATTAGATGAATATAATCAAATCTATGTATCTATAAACTTATAAATATTCGTTTATAAATCGATATCGATTTATACTTTTAAATTGCTGTCGAAACCTTTGAACAAGTATTGAGAATTAAATTTTGATTGATAGTTGACAAAATAAAAATTTAATTACATTGATATTAAAAAATTATTATATTATGCAATATGAGTATATTGGTGATTCCGTTCTAACTGTGATTTTTTTTACTAAAACTTTTAAGATTTTGAAGTTAAACTTTTTCAATTTTTTTATGCACATGTCACGGCTGCTACATTCAAAAATTTTTAATTTTTTTTTTTTCCTCTCTTCCAAAATAAGTACACACTAAAAACTTCTTTACGTAAACCTTTTTATGTATAACGCCGACTTACTGACGCCAGAAGTTGTACCGGACAAATATACCT
The DNA here is from genome assembly GCF_026212275.2 of Microplitis demolitor. Taxonomy (NCBI): domain Eukaryota; kingdom Metazoa; phylum Arthropoda; class Insecta; order Hymenoptera; family Braconidae; genus Microplitis; species Microplitis demolitor. The sequence goes on along the minus strand of NC_068552.1, from coordinate 11,121,857 downwards.
ACCTGAGCGTTGTCAACGCTTTACAATTAAGTCGTATTGTACAAATGGACCACGCGTATTATATATTTCTCTTTCTGGAAATTTCATCATTTTTAGTTAACGTAATTTTAAAATTTATGTATCCGTTCCTATTTAACTAATCTAAGCAATGAAGCGGTAGACTTCTTTGATTTTTCATCTTAAAACTATAGACCACCCAACTCATGCGCACCTGCATGTGATTCCTGGAAATTAGAGAAAGCTAATGGAAACCTCCAAATTTATGGTTTCCTTCGCGGGCATGCTCGGCGACAGAGTGGCGCCGGGTCATCGGCCTACTTAATAGTCAATATCTGTTTCCCAGAGATCACACGTGTGCATGGGCCTAGAACTTTCAGGCGAGTCCGAGTCCTCTCGTATGGGAAACTGGTTACCACCACTTTTCATATGTGAGGATCATATAAAAAGACCATGGACTTTAACTCATCACTTCTTTTGGGAATCAAACTCTGAACCTTACCGAACTCCGGACACTTGACGGGGTACGTGGCTAGAGGATTGATTTCCCGATTGAGCATTCGGTCACGTGAGCCCAGATCATTGGATCGGTCCTTGATCGTCGTAAGTACTCGTATAATCGGTATATTATTTTCTACTAGCTTCAGAAGCATAATCAACGCGATATTAGCGTATAGCATCCGATCACGTGAGCCCAGATCGTACGATTGGTCCTTGATCGTTGTAAGTCGTGAACTAATATCAACCGTTTAGCACCGGTACAGCATTGATTATCTTCATCTTATTTTAATCCATTTAATTTCATTCACTTTTATTATTTTTTATATTGAAATATACCACGAGAAACGTGAAGAATCAAAGGATATTTTACCGCGATAAATGCGAAGATTATGAATAATATTTAGAAATATTTTTACCGCAAAAATTCGCGAAGATTTTATAAATTTATATTTTATATTACCGCGAAGACGCAAAGAATCTGAATACATTGAAATTATTTTACCGCGAGAAGCGCGAAGACCTTCATTTTAATTTAACCTACAGAGATTTAAAAACGCATAAACATTGAAACATACAACAAAGTAGACTAAATAAATAAATGATTTGATAAATTAAAATCACATTAATTGACCGCGAGAACGCGTCGTGAATAAGTGTCCTGTGTAACTGCTGACAGTCCTGACACCTCACCAAAACCTGTTTAGGGTAAGTTTTTAAACATTGTAACCATTGTTTGGTATTTTTATTTTTATATACTCCGAAATATTTGTAACCAATATTGTAACAGGGTAATTTTAATAAACATAAATAATTAAATTAAGTTGAATTTAAATTTCGTTCCCGCCAATAACCGGCCAACGACCTCGTAAGTTACGAGTAGTATTGCGACTAGTCACCGGGTGTCGCATGGATCACTAAGGCCCGTCCGTTCGTCATTTCTTTAGTCTAAGAAAGTGGGAATAGGTTTCCGGAGAAGTGAACGGGAGTGAAACGATATAATGGACTGCGGAACGAAAAAGAGGGAGAGACGGCGAGAACACCGGACGGAAAACATCACCAGGTTACAATATTACAAAAGAATTTTTTTTACGAGCTGAGAGACGGGAAAGAAAGCAGGAAGAATAGTCTGAGAGACAACCCAGCCACCACGAGAGTAAGGAATACGACACCAACAAAACCTTCCTCAGCGTAGACTGGAGTTTTTCCTCAAGGTAAAAATTATAATTAATTAAGGCCTCTAAATTAATTATTAGAGGGCCGAATTAATTATAATTAATTTACATAATATCTTTCTGCTGGTTATGTGAATTCGATTGGTATCTCAAGGCCTGTCGGCTAGTTAACCACGCGTCTCGTGCTGCCGAAATTTCCGTAAATTCTTTGCCGTGTACTCGCCATTATGTCTGAACTCTAAATTTATTCTATTCGAGGCCTCTCGGCTGGAATAAAATAAATTTTTCCGCATAAATTATTCAATGAATAAATTCAATTAAATTCAATATTTTAATAAAAGTATTCAGGCCTGTCGGCTGCTCTAGACAAAAGTTTTCCCGCGTTGTAAAATCGCAAATTAAGGCCTTGCGACGCCAATTCACCGGCCGAATGTTCTAGTCAATTTTAAACGTAATTCTAGTCGTAAAATTTAGTCGTAAATCAATTATAAAATAATGTTAAAATAGTTCTAATTAAAATTATAAAACTATAAAATCAGAAAGTAAGACGCTAGAAAATTTACGGTAAAATTGTGTCGAGTAGAAATTAAGAATGGATTATTTTGTCAGTAAATTAAGTTGAGAAGCAAATATTAAGGGAAATTAGTTAGTGAAAATTAATTAATTAATAATTAAATTAAAACCAAAATTAATTAATTAATAAATATAATTGAATTGAATAAGACAGTAAAAATTAATAAATGAATTAAATAAATCAGTGAAAATAAATAAGAACTAATTAATTGTGAAAATATTATACCGGAGATTTTATTAGTGAAATTTTTGTATTGGGAAATCGAGTTATTAATTGAGTATCAGAAGGTGATGTCATGAGATAAGTAAAGTCAAAGTAGAGTCAAAGTAGAGTCAATAATTTTAAGTAAAGGAAAACTGTGTCTGTGATTTAGGTCCGGTGGACAGGTTAAGTTATATTAAATAATTATACATCCAGGGGATGGTTTTTAAATTAAAATTAAGGTTGACCGTCCAGGGGACGAGAGATATTTTAACGTGGGTGTGTGGGTGTGGAAACCGTCCAGGGGACGAGGAAATTTAGTTTGTCATAAGAAACCGTCCAGGGGACGAGATAAAAGTTAGTTTGTCATAGGAAAATATTAGTTTGCCATAAGAAATAATTATTGTCACAAGGTCTGAAATAAAGCAAGGTGCTTAATATAATAAAATTTGAATTAACATTATTTCAGCCTACTCGACGATTCCTCTTCTCACTCACAAAATATTACAAACGATGCTGAGTAATAAATTAATTTAATTTAATTAAAATAAAATCATATAACATCCGGTTCTGGAAGGCCGAGTCCATCTTCCAGTGGCGCCCTAATATTCGACTATAATACTAGGTGCGACCAGACTTGGCAAGATTAGTCTCTCGGTCATAATATGCATGAAACATTTACTTTTATATTTACTATTCTAAATATTGCCATTTGTACCCCTTTTGTATTTTGAGAATATTGAGTCATTTAATAAATAAATACTCGTTAACATAAAACGTTTGAAAAACATTATTTATCAGACAATTTTACTTTAACAATGAGATACTAGCTTTACGAGGCTTTTCGGCAACCCACCTTCCTTTATCCCTTATTTTTCTACCTGTCTAGCCGCTCAGACCGATAGTTTACAGTAGGGGGTACACAATCTTACGTTTACCGCTCGACGTTTGATTGTGAAATTAGATCAGTCGCATACTAAATTGGAAATCGTTTTGGGTTTTATCAATATTGTCTTCAACAATATTGTGTGGGCGTGAATTAAATATAAAATAGAATAAACTGCTCATTTGGTCACGTGAGCCCAGGTCATAGGATCGGTCCTTGATCGATGTAAGTACCTTTTTATTCGCTACATTTTATACGAATATCGTACCTACGCCCATCACAATCTGCAATCGTGACACACATTATTTATCTATTTTACTGTAACAATAGAAATATGAGAGGATTTTACTACAACTTGAAAGTGTCAAGAACGAGAAACAAATTTTAAATTTTGCGTTCCATGGTATTGATATAAATAAAATTCGGTATAAATCATTTCAGAAAATTATTAAATTCATTCATAAATTCTGTTGTAACACTTTTAAACTCTTTTTTTAATAATTATTCAACACATTAATGATTATTAATAACGATAAACTTTATAATTTAAAGCAACTATAATGTAATTTATAGAATTTACTAAAAAAAAAATTAATTAATGGAATTAATAAGCATTGAATAAATAAATTGTCACTTGTATCAGGTAGCTTTCTAGCACAAAGTATTGGTGCCATCTGTATTAAAAAAAATTTTAGTTAATGATTGAAATAATTTTACAACTAATTGTTATAACTATATACTATTTTTGTTATTATTTTACATAGTACTGACAGACGCAGTACTGACAGTTTCATTTTGAATAAGAATTGTAATTATTTGGTTATGTATTTGATAATATCAATTGACTGTAAAGTTTAGACTGGTATTAAGTACAAGAATTTAATATTTTGTTAAAAAAAAAAATTAATAGTTAATGAAGTTTATCAATACCACGGTATCGACAAGACAATTTATGGCATATCTTTTTAAAAATTAAGTTCTAACATGACACGAACTCTTGGCACTTTTTTATCAACTCAGTATTCGTAAATATTACTCAGATGACGTACTTTCGAGATAGTTCACTAGATGTTTCATCAATCTCAAGGAACATGGCGTTCGAGTCACACAAATTCAAATTCAAAAATTCGTTAAAATTTAAAGACAAAACATATTGAACCGGAATCCAATGTTAACTTAATACACTAAACAGAAAGTGTGCCAATTTTTTTCAGTTGGATCATAAACATTAGAATTTATGAGGTGATTAGGTAAAATCATTTCTTGTGACAAAAGAAATAAACAATTTGTAGGTAAATTCTAGAAATGGAAATAGCACGGTACTGACACTCAAGTGATATATTGTAAGTTTTCTCTGAGTGGCAAGTTATATAATAGAAAAATAATTTTAAAATTTGTTCATCACTATCCAATTAACACCAAAATTTCATTAATTGATTAGTCATTAATAGCCTGTGAGAACAAACAATAGAGGACATTGAATATCACAGTTAAAACGGAATCACCCATATATATATATACATACATACATACATACATACATACATACATACATACATACATACATATATATATATATATATATATATATATATATATATTAGGTGTACAAAAAAGTTCTACCCGTTTTTTGTCAAAAAAAAATATATTTAAAAATTTTAAATAAAATACAAATTTTAATCAAAATAACCACCATCAGCATCTACTACCCTTTGCCAACGCTCAGGCAACTGATGGATCCCACGGCGATAAAAGGCTTGATCTTTTGTCGAAATGAAATCATCTATTGTTTTTTGCATTTCGTTTTCATTTTGTAAGTGTTTGTCAGCCAAGTAATTTTGCAATGAACGGAATAGGTGAAAATCACACGGTGCAAGGTCTGGTGAATACGCCGGGTGCGGTAAAACTTCCCACTGTAAATCATTTATAGTGTGGTGGACGATTGAACTTCTATGAGGCCTGGCGTTATCATGCTGCAGTATCACTGGTCGAGGTTTTTGTCCCGCAAATCGTCTTTTACTGTTGATTTCATCTGCTAATTTTTTTAATTGACAACTGTAGCGTTCTCCAGTAACGGTTTCTCCTGGTTTGAGTAACTCATAATATAGCACGCCCCACTCATCCCACCAAATACAAAGCAATATTTTTTTCCCAAAAACATTACGTTTTGGTGTTGATGTCGTTGGTTGTCCTGGGTCTACCCAATGTTTTCGACGTTTAGGATTCTCATAGTAAACCCACTTTTCGTCCCCTGTTACAAGTTTCCACAAAAAACTTTTTTTTTTATGTCGTGAAAGCAACGACAGGCAGGTGTCAACTCGTCTCTCTCGTTGTTCTGGAGTTAATTCATGAGGTACCCATTTTCCTTCTTTTTCAATCTTACCTAAAGCATGTAATCTTTCAAAAATAGCTTGTTGAGTAACGTTTAACTTTTTCGCAAGTTCTTGTTGTGTTTGTGCAGAATCTTGATTCAATAATTCTTCCAATTTCTCGTCACTGATTGTTGAAGGTCTTCCAGAGCGTGGTTTATCATTTAAATTAAAATCTCCGTTTGTGAATTTCCGAAACCACCTTCGACAAGTACTGTCATCAATAACACTGTCACCATAAGTTGCACAGATTATTCTTTGAGCTTCAGCAGCACTTTTTCCTTGATGAAATTCATATAAAAGACAATGGCGGATATGCTCATTACTTACTTCCATTTTTAACTTAATAAAAAAATATATATATCGAAGATTAATATATTAAAAGTTTGATGAATTTAAAGAGTACAAACAGCTGTGCATGTACATATACGTATTCATAGCTAACCTATAAATAGCTGTTAGATAACTCCATCTTTGAAAAACGGGTAGAACTTTTTTGTACACCTAATATATATATATATATATATATATATATATTGTAACGGGTTTTTCATCACCGAAGATCTACCGGAGTGAAATCCGAGTACACTTACTATGTGGCAACCTTGTTCAAAGATTTAAATGTTGGGCACCAGGTGATTTTAGACTCACCAATAAACAATTGTCCAAAAGTCGGCTCAGGGTGGCTGATCGCGGAAAGGTCAGGCACTTAAGATTACGATAAATGATTGATCAGAATTAACACGAATATTAGTCGTATATTACATAAACAAAATAATTGGTTTCACACAAATTATCGGTTACAAAAAAATACATGCCGTTGTCGGCTTGACTCGATATAAACCAAATTATACATAAAAAAAATCGTAATTGATCGAAACAAAGTTAGTTCATTACTCGAAAAAAAAAAAACAGTCGTTGGACGAAATTGAAATACACTTATTTTATTTCATAAACACACACGACGTAGTTCATAACGAAATATTCGAACGGTGACGTCAAAGTATTTTACATGGCAAGACTCGGCTGCCGCAACGAATGAGAAAGAGATAATCCACAATTCTCAGAAATACTCGAATAAAATAAAATAAAATAAAATAATATTTTATACTTCGGTAACGCGTAATTTTACTAGCACATAATTATGGCGCGTAATTAATGATTAAATTAATTATCATTTGCACCAACGCGTTTTACTCGTTCATTAAACGAAATAAGTCGGTCGTACACTTTACTCAGTTCTCATGCCGAGGCTTCGGCTTGTTTACTTGTTCACGAGAAGCGATTTATTCGTCGAGGTTAATTAATCGTTTTTCAAACTCGGATTGTTCACGGCGTAAATCAAATTGTTCCAAAATCGGATTTGGAGTTGTTCGTTTGTTCGAGTCGAATTGTTCAAATACAGAAACGCGGCCGTCCAGTAGGACGTCTTTCCCGGATCTCCCTTTTTTTCATTCTAAATGAAATTCTAGACATTTTTGATTCTAGATGTCACTAGAAACTGCTTATCCGGTAACTATTGATGATTTCATATAAATTCAAACCACGAGTCGATGTCGAATTTTTTATCATGTTACAATATATATAGGACCTATATATATAACTAATATTTATAGGTTTCATATCAATGAAGTCTGATCAGATCTAATCATATATAAACTTATGCACAACAATACATGAATTTACATTAGCCATGCCTGATCAGATCTAATTATATATAGGCCTATATCTAATTATATATGAGTTTGCATCAGTCATGTCTGATCAGACCTAATTATGTATAAACATACATCTGATTATATATAGGTCTATATATAATTAGATTCGATTAGACCTGAATGATATCTGCCTATATATGATCAAACATAGGCAGATATAATTCAGGTCTTATCAGATCTAATTATATATAGCTTCATACATAGTTCGACACATAATGTATTGGTCAGACATAATGAGATCGATTTATATATAATGTCATGCATAATTATATATGGAGGTAGATATGATTGTATATAATCATACATAAAGTGATGTATAATTATATATAATCATACATACTTATATATAACTAGGCGAAATCATTTTTTCCCGGGAATGTATATTAGGGTGCTTCGTTTCCGGCAAAAGTATTTTTTTCGTTGCTCAACAAGCAAAATATTGTTTTTTATTCTAAAACAAAAATTCCTGCCAAGTTTTAGCTCTTAATTCCAATCTTATGTACTTTCCATTTGATTTCCAAGATTTCCCATTTAAAATACAAGTGAATTAAATTGCTTTTTTTTTTAACTTTCTAATACTCTGCTGCGTTTTATGATATCGGCGCGGCTATGGTCGCAAATTGTAGAACATTTGGTGTTCTTCAAAAGCGCCCATAGTACCTAAGCTGTAATTCCAACTGTTTCACTGATGTCTGCTGCGAAAGTCATTTTTCCTATGAAATTAACCTTTATTGGCTTGCAGAACGTAAACCGATGAAAGTACATCGAAAATGTTAGCAGGAATTTTATAGAAAATTTTATTCCCTTCAAAAAAAGTGTTATGAGTCAAGTCGCTAAACTCTATAATTTCCGAGTTATAGTAATTTTTATAATTTAAGAAATAAAATATCAATCGTAATTTTTTTTTAATATTATATTTTTCAAATTATTCAAATTACTATAACTCGGAAACTATGGACTTTAGTGACTTGACTAATAACACTTTTTTTGGAGGAAATAAAATTTCCTATAAAATTCCCGTTTTTATTTTTGGTTTGCATTCATTGGTTTACGTTCTACAAGCCAATAAAGGTCAATTTCAAAGGAGAAATTACTTCCGCAGCGGACACAAGTGAAACAGCTGGAATTACAGCTAAATTACTATGGGCACTTTTGAAGAACACCAAATGCCTTACAATTTGCGACCAAACCCGCGTTGATATCATAAAGCGCAGCTGACCATTAGAAAGTTAAAAAAAAAGTAATTTAATTTACGTCTTTTTTAAATGGGAAATCTTGGAAATCAAATGGAAAGTGCTAAAGATTGGAATTAAGAGCTCAAACTTGACAGGAATTTTTGTTTTAGCATAAAAAACAATATTTTACTTGATGAGCAACAAAAAAATACTTTCGCCGGAAACGAAGCACCCTAATATATATATATATATATATATATTGTAACGGGTTTTTCACCACCGGGGATCTACCGGAGTGAAGTCCGAATACACTTACGCTTTTGGCAACCTTGTTCAAAATTTTGAAGTTGGGTGCCAGGTGATTTAATAATCACCAAATAAACAATTATCAAAATCGGCTCAAGGTGGCGGATCCGGGAAAGGTTAGGCACTTAAGATTACGATAAAATAATTGATAAGAATTAACACAAGAATATATTCATATATTCAGAATATAAATTGATCGGTATCATAACGAATTATCGGTTAAAAATAAAATATAAACGCCGTGGTCGGCTTGACTCTATATAAACAAAATTTTAAAAAAACGTAGTTGATTGAAAAACAAAGTCAGTTCATTGCTTAAAAAAAAATAACAGTCGGTTGTCGAAATAAAATAAACTTATTTTATTTCACAAACACACATACGATGTAGTTCTTAACGAAATACTCGACCGGTGACGTCAGAGTATTTTACATGGCATGACTCGGCTGCCGCAACGAATGAGAAAGAGATAATCCGTAATTCTCAGAAATACTCTAATGAAATAAAATGAAATAAAATAATATTTTATTTTGGTAACGCGTAAATTTCATCATCACATAATTATTACGCGTAATTCATTATTTAATTCATTATTATTTACCCAAAACACGTTTCACTTGTTCAACACACTAAATCAGTCGGTCGTACACTTTACTCAGTTCTCGTGCCGAGGCCTCGGCTTGTTCATTTGTTTACGAGAGGCGATTTATTGTTCACTCGGATCGTTATTGACGGTGTATATCGAATTATTCAAAAATCGGAATCAAAATTGTTCGTTTGGTCGAAGTCGAATTGTTCAAAACAAAAACGCGGCCATTCAGTACGAAGTCTATCCCGGATCTCTTGTTTCAATCCATCCGTTGGATCGATTGCTCTGTCGAAGTCGAAATCGTGATCATAGATGTCACCAAAAGTTGCTCGACGGGTAACATTTTATTAAATTCAAATACTTTAAACCACGAGTCGATGTCGAATTTTTTATCATGTTACAATATATAATATATATTATATATATATGTGTATGTTAGGATGATTCAAAACTAAACTTTAATTCTTTTTTTTTTTTGGCTCTTACAACCTGAAACGTTAGTAGTTGCCGAGAAAAAAATCTTCCCAAAAGATGGGCTCTCTAGCTCAACTCTTAAAGGTCGTTATCTTAATTTTAATTTCCCTTTCAATTATCGTGGAAAAATTAATTTTTTCATTAAAACTGCAATTACTTGTAAGCTGCTCAATATTTTTCAAAGTCATGCATAGATCTTTAAAGCTGATTTCTCAAGCTTTCCAAAACCCTATAACAAGTCAAAATTATCGCCAATTGAAGCTAGCAAAAATAAAAACGAAAATAAACAATTCCATGTTAAAATACAAAATCGATATTTTTCAGATAGCTTCAATTAGCATTTTAATTATGATAATTGTGACTTATCATACGGTTATGAAAATCTTGAGAAATCAGCTTTGAAGATCGATGCATGAATTTGGAAAATATTGAGCAGCTTCTAAGTAATTACAGTTTTAATGAAAAAATTAATTTTTCCACGTTAATTAGATGGGAAATCAAAATTAAAATAGCTACCTCTCAAAGTTGAGCTAGAGAGCTTATATTTTGGGAAGATTTTTTTCTCGGCAATTACTGACGTTTCAGGAGGTAAGGGCAAAAAAATTTCAGTTTTTTTTTTAATCACCCTAATGTATGTATGTCGAGATTATTTATTTGACCAATAATATTATAAAATAAATGCACACCTTACGTTAATACTTATATATATATATATATATATATATATATATATATATATATATTTATATATACATGTATATATAAATATATTGTAACGAATGTGAAGCCCGACTGGAGCCTTGAACGATCTCAGTGTAAACGTTGTAAAGGGTTTCCGAGATTCTGTAGTCAATAAGTACGATTAGGATATCTCTTTCAAACTGATAAAATTGAAATATTTGTTTGGACGACTTACTAAAGACTGATATAGTCCGTAAGAGAAGTCTGGCAGTGGAGGCTAAACGGCCACACTGTAGATATCGTTGGAGAGTTCCCGAGATACTAAAGGAAGTCTGGCTGGGGCTCTGAACGATCTCGGTGGTAACGCTGTTTTGGGATTCCCGGGATTCTTGGGCCTCTGATGAGTGACTGGATGTTTCTTTTGGTTTAAGTGAGCTCAGCTCGAGTCAAAGGTCTGAATTCTTAGGACTTATCATTGGTCAACAGTATCCTGACTGGAGCTTTGGGATCCATCCGGAGTTAACTTCGTCGGCATTTCTCTTTTGTTGATGGCCACGACTTCTGAGAAATAGATGGATACCCTGGAGAGTTTCTGAGGAAGTTACTTTTATGGAAAATTAAAAGAAATTAATTAATTGAAATTCGTTGCAACGTGTATTATTAAGTAATCATTGATGGGTTAGCTCGAGATAACATATCGGCATATGAACTGAATGGATCAAACGGTAGAACATTGAGCATTTAAGATCGAAAATTATTGAATTGATCGTGACAAAGAAAATTTATAAATTAACAACTAATAAATAATAAGATGTAACGATGAAATATGTTTAAGTACAAAATTTAATGAATGTCGGAGATACTCGTTTTGATTCTTTATTATGTGCAGATAATATTTCCAATTTCATTGGGGAAGGAGAGAAGGAGTCCATTCCTAGTCCTTCAAGGAGGAGAGAAATGAGTTCCTGTTCCCATTCCCATTGAAGATCCATTAATCAAGAGGAGGGTTACATTTTTTAATTTTATTATTTTGATTCGTTAAAAAGGAACATAGAGTCACGCGCTCCGATTAACTTCTTAGCAGAATATCTTATTTTTTTTTTTATCAATTCTTAGCTCAATTAAATTAGAGACTATTTTTTTTATTTTTTTATTATCTTTGCGTTAGCCTACAGGGTTGTTTTTGGGCTATGGTGTTTTTTTCCCTGTTGGGTGATAGATAGAGTGTGTTGGGACCATAGCGGAATCGAACCGAAGTTGTAAAAGTTTTTAATTTCAATTAAGTTCGATTCTTCCAACACAAATTTTATCGGGACGATAATTTTATTGAGAAGGGGGTAGTGTAACGAGTGTGAACTGATGTTTTAAAATATTTGAATAACTAGAAAACAAATGCCTTCTTCTCTTGTTTTATAGATGCGTGACTAAAGTTAATCAGTTATATATTTACTGTGCTGTTAATTGTGGTGTTGATATTTCTAATTTAAGTGTGTTATTATTGTAGTGTATAAATGATATTAATTTAAGATACCAGTAACTACACTATATATATATATATATACTTTATTCTATATTCCACAGATTTATCGGTATTCTACTACCGTAGAAGACTTTTCACATAAATTTTATCTATGGACTAGAGTACACACGTACTTTTATAAAATAAGAATAAAAAAAACTTTATCCAGGCATGTGATTTTTGTTTCATTTTCATTCAATACGTTTTTGCCGAGGTTTCATTTTTATTTTTCTTTGTTTTTTTTCCTTTTATTTTATTCTCCATATATATTTTACATCTTCTTGGGTGTAGCAGTAGTAATTTCGTAAGTCCTACAGCGGGAAAAGTATGTGAGAAGGATCGTAAAACACAAGGGTGGATGACTTTTCTCGGGGAAAGCTTGAGGAAAAAGTTTTTAGTCCCATGACGGGAGAATGTTCGGAAGGACAGTTATACGGTTATTCTCGCTAGTGTATATGTAATATTGCTCTCACTACAGGTGGGCGTTAAGACATCAACGCAGGGAATACGCTCGTACGTCGTATAAGTACGGAAATCTAAGAATGCTTTCAGCTGCTTTTCTTTAGCATCCAACAGCAACTCCCGTGACGATAACTTAATTCTTGCTACCTTACATATGATAGATATAAAAGAATTATGGTTAGATATAACTTATATCTATGTACTTTTTTTATATGCAGCATTGTTTATTTTAATAAATGCAAAAATCATTACCCGAGAAAAAATGTTTTTTATAAAATTTTATACTGAAAATGGCTTGGCAAAATTTCTGAAGTTTAATAAAAATTCATGAAGTTATGCAAAATTTTATAAAATGTTACCAAGCCATTTTCAGTATGAAGTTTTCGAAAATTTTATAAAGTTTTATAGAATTTTGTATACTTTTCTAAAATTTTGTAAAATATTCTAAAATTTCGTAGAATTCTAGAAAATCATTTTCTTCCGGGTTGGGTCCCCTGCCCAATTAATGTTCCACCTCGATGCTACTCAACTTTTGTTATTGATGGATTGTAGTCTACTCCGCTCATCTATTGTCCACTTGAAGATATGGAAAATTCGTGGCTGCATTTATGATTACACATGAATTCTTATCAGCCATATTTCATAGTAGTAATTTATAATAATATAATATAACTATAATAATTCGCATATTATTGAAGATATGACTTTTTCTTAAGCACGATCAGGTTAAATTATGTATAACTTAATTTATGATTATATATAAGAAAATGATTTGAATAATTCAACTATCGATTGTTTAATGGACATAAAATGTAAAATTAATTGAATTTATCAATTCTTAATAATTGATATCGAATTTTTCTCGTGTTGCAATCTGTATATATATTGTACAATATATATATATCTATATATATATATATATATATATATACATTAGACTGTTTCAAATTAGGGGTCTCTTTTTATTTTTTTGATGAACATTGAAAAATCGAACGGATATCTTAAAATATGGTGACAGTTAAAATTTGAGCTCTTAATATTGATATTTAGAGGTAGCTATTGATAATTTTCGATTTTTCATTTAGTAACATGGTAAAAAATACATAACTTCCAAAAAAATCAAGATACAAAAAACTTCTTCCTTAAATATTTTGTAGCAAATTTACTGATTTACAAAAAAGGTCTTCTATGATTTTTGCATAAATTCAACTATTCACAAGATATCCAACGTCAAAGTTTGATACAATTCGAAGAACTTGTTTTTGCTCGTTCTGAATTTAATACCATGTCAACTAATGAGAATTCAGAAATTCTCAATGCAGTTATTGTATAGGAAATTGAATGCTCTACAAAAAAAGTCTTCTATCATTTTTTGATAAATCTATCTGTTTAAAAGTTATTGGAGGATGAAGTCAAGTTAGAGTAAATTTTGAGATCTTTTTACTTTTCCGGTGAAACTATCGGACTAATCATAAAATGTCATCGAATTTTTTTTTGTAGGTAATTTTATTTCCTACAAATTATCTCAAAAAGCGCTGATAGTGCTTTATGATCGATCTATTATTTTCGACTTATTATAATTATTTTCGATTTATTCTCTTACATTAAATTATTTCTACAGTCTTTTGTTTAGACTAAAATAGATTAAATTGTATACTAATACGAAGACAAATTAATAAAAAATAATTTCAACCCAATATGAAGTCAATTGATAATTCTATTAATTAAATATATAGTATATTTCACTATAAGGCAGAAAGTTTAGAATTCCTGTACTGCGCGTCATCATATCGCATAGTTTAAGGATTTCAAATTTCTACCCATGTGGTGTATATGTCCCCTAGTAGAAATGAAATCGAGTTTTTGGCTAGTAACTGGCCAGTTTGACTAGAGATCCCCGAGAAACATGGTGGCTTTGAAAAAACTGTTACTTTAAAATTTGAGGTTTTGAGGTTATTAAAATTGTCAGTTTCTCGGAAAAATGAAAATTTTTTTTTTTAAATATTCAGTCAAATTAATGTACTTTTCTCAAAATTACTCCAAAAATTTATATGCAATAGACAGATATAGATAAATTTAACCTGAAGCATGGATATACCCTGATTAAAAACTCCGATTGAAACTGATTGAAAACGTCCTATCAGATTTAATCGGAAATTTCTGATTGACATTCAATCAGTTTGAATCGGATTCAATCGGAAACTTCCGAATGATTCTGATTGAAAGTTAATCAGAAATTTCCGATTGACTTTTAATCAGTTTCAATCGGATTCAATCGGAAACTTCCGAATGATTCCGATTGAAAGTTAATCAGAAATTTCTGATTGACTTTCAATCAGTTTTAATCGGATTTAATCAGATATTTCCGGAAGGTTTCGATTGTAAATTAATCAAATATTACCAATTCCCAGAAAAATAATTTTATATATTATTAAATGGTAAAAAATTAAAAAATCAAATATATTAAAATCTACGTTGAATCTAGAGGTGGGAAGTTCCGGACCTGTATAATTCCATGAACTATGTCTTTTGTCGGATACGTATCCGATCGTTCCTCAAAATTTACTTTAGTATACTCACTAGTTTTTTTTGCCCGCCACTGCTGTCATTATCAACAAGCATTAAAGCAGCGGAATAATTTTTGTTGGGTGATTTCGTATGGAACTTTGAGTTGAATACCAATCATAATTCATTCTCTATTTAGTATAAAATAATATAGTTCGCCGTGAATGTGTCTTAAACACATAGGTCGCATAGCATAATGTTGTGTATACTATCTCTCTTAATCTGAATCAGTAAATATTCACTGATTATCAATGAATATTCACTGATGTAAATTGTCCCAAGTATATCATTGCAAATCAATAAAATATTACTGATTCAGTCAGTGGAAATCGCTTCACTATTCTAACAAATAAAATTGTTACTGAATAAAATAGTGATTGTAAGAGATGTAATTAGTCATAACTACTGATTCAATTTTTGATGCGAAGAAAAATCAGTATTTATTGATTAATGCACATTAAAAAATCGAAAAATTTATATCATGATCATATATTAAGCCGTTGATGAAAATAAAATCAACATATACAAGTTTTTCGATCAAATACGTTCTCCATTCTGTAACCAAGTGGTATTTCTTCAGGCTCTACATATTCAATGCATGCTTTTGATACATCGATTTGTTGATTTAAATTCTTTAATTCATCAAATGGGTTGTGAAAGTCAAATTTATTTAATAAGTCTTCCATTTCAATATCATCAAGTTATTGTCTGTTAAATTATAGTAATTTTCCATTAAAAATGATTATAAACATTTATCTAGAAACAATAATGATATTTATTTATAACCATTAAATAATTCATAAGACAATTTCAGGTTATGTATTACCTAAGATGTAAGTCAACTGCATACACAAAAACATTTCAGAATTATTCTACTCACATTCAATTGAGACAAATAAATAAGTTTCATTATAGTATATAAGTTATAAATTAACTTTTGTTTGTTAGAATATTTCAAACTTACCGTAATAATAGTGTAATATAAATAATAATATTTGATTGTAACTTGCAAACAACCTCTATCTAGCGAAAAAACTCTCAAGTATAGAGGGCACTCTTTACTGCCGTGAAGCTAAATTTACTGATTAGTCAGTAAATTGATTCAAAGCTACTGATCTTTCAGTAAATTTTGTAACTACTGGAAAAATCAGTAACACTTTTACTGATTCAGTTTAAGAGAGTAGAATATTTTGAATGTTTACGTTCTAAATACTGAACCTTCATAAGGATTGAAAACATTGAATAGCTCCACGGATATGATTCCAGGAACTAGTTCCTTTTCTACTACCCACCTCTAGTTGAATCTATATTAACAATTAGACTTCATGTCATGAAGTAATATAGGATATACTATATTACCACCAAAAATAGCACTTGTCACTCTGTCAAAGAACAGAGGAGTGCTCGTGTCAGAATTGCTTCCAAGTCTGGATTATAATACGTCTGAACTACGTTTCTTACTAGGGACTCTACACAAGTGGTAGAGGGTATCTAGTGGCAAGCACCGAACTACTCCCACTGCTATTGCCTAGGACTGGTGAATTTCCTCTCCTCCATATATATCTTTTCTCCTAAGAAATTTTTCTCTTGGTTCAAGCAACTTTTTTTTCTATTGGTTGGAGCATACGAAAATCCTTGCGTTAAACACCCCTATGAAAAAAATTTATTTAAAAAATATAAGTTAAAATACAAAAAATATATTTTAGAATTTATAAAAAATCAATCAGAAAACTATTTTTTTAAGAGCTTGACATTGAAATGAAAATAACTAGAAAAAAAAGCGAAATTTTGAAAAACTTGATTCATAATAATTTTTGAGAAATGAAATTACCTAGAAAAAAGTTTATATAAGATTTTCTGATAAAACTGATAGTTTTGCCGGAAAAGTAAAAAGATCTCAAATTTTCTATAAATTTGAATTCAAGCTCAAATAACTTTTGAACAGTTATATTTATCAAAAAATAATGAGACGTTTGTTGCAGAGCATTCAATATCCTACAAAAATATCTATCGTGCATAATAATTCGTTGATTGGCTTGTAAGTAAGAAAATTCTAAAAAATAAAAAGTTTTTTTCCTGTGTTATTTAAATAGAAAATAGAAAAATTGATTGACGCAAACCGTAGTATTATTATTAAGAGCTTGGATTGGTACCGAAATATTTGTTTTTAGGTATACTTTCAATTTTTAGATACCAAAAAAAAAAATTTTTTTTTTAACCAACTTAATATATATATAAATTTTTATTGATATATCCTTTTATTTTCGTGATAGTTTTAAATTCAATCAATACAGTTTTTCAAAAAAAGTTTTTATATAATCCTGAAAAATGCTTGTTTTAACTTTTTATAAAATGGATAAAATTAGAAAGACAGATAAAATTCTATACTCGGATATTTTAAAAATTGCTGAATTAATGATAAATGAAATTCATATCTGCCTAAATTTTAATAATTATTAATACTATCTCAATTGTTATTTTCCAATTGAAACTGATTGAAAATTGTCCTCCGAATTTAATCAGAAAATATTCGATAAATGAATTATTACTTTCTGATTAAAACTGATTGAAAATTTTCTGTCGGATTTAATCGGATTTAATCGGAAAATAATCGATAAATGAATTATTATTTTCTAATTGAATCCGCTTCGTTTGAAACGAAATTTTTTTTTTTCTAGCCGACACAAGAAAATTTGGTTGTTTAAATTGAGAAAAAAATTCCCTGAAAATTTTAGCTCTTAAATTTAATTTATAGTACTTTCTCTCGAGTATCAAATTTTTCCATTTAAAAAGTATGTAAATTGAATAACTTTTTTCTTAAATTACTATAACTTAGCCAGATTTTAAACTATCGTTTTGAAACCAGTTTTAATTAGCAGAGAATTTGTTGAATTTGAAAGTCTATAAAACGAATTGCTCTAACTCGATCTATGTCGATTCTATCTGCTCCGAAAGTCTATTTTTCACTTGTTTCATGTAATTTTGTTAATAGTGAAAAAAAAAACGGCTCACTATACGAAAACGATGCATAGCACCCATCTTTTAAAAAATGTCGTCCTCTACGAAATTGTTCATTATACTTCCCTGCTAAAAAAATCCGAGAGATTCTTATAGCTGTATGTATAAGGCCCTATACTTAACCATGTAGCACTTCTCATAGAACTCATTCATTCTCATAAAATCTCTATGGGAATGTATGAGAATCTATGAGATTTTCTAAACAGGGTGATATTGCTGAAGTGCACTGTTTATAAGGTACAATCAGTAGAACATTTTACAGTAAAAAAGATTTATACTATATTAAGCTTACAATTTTTATACTGTCTAATGTTGAACTACTCGTATCTCATAGATAATAAGCACACCTCTATTAAAAATAAACGAGGGCCGCCTCGTTTGTCATCTACCGTTTGCATTGATTCTAGCGACGCTAGCGAGGCGCTAGCCAGTGCCTCGTTTCATTTTTACTAAGGACTTTAGCAATATATCTAGCTCATCAGGAAGATAGTTTAAAATCAATTAGAACATTCTACACGGAGAAATAAAAAATTTTGGCTCGAGACCTAGCATTTTTTATTATGCTGTCGACCAACCTTGAAACAGGAAGTGAAGCATCCAAAAAATTATTATACTCATACGAAAAATTGTTACGCCGCACTAGAATTATTATAATGTATGAAAGTAATTGTTATTGAAGTTTATCGATAAGTCTCTCGCGCTTAGTGAATATTGTGATACAGCATAATAAATTTTCGTATGAGTATAATAATTTTGTTGATGCTTCATTTCCTGTTTTAAGGTTGGTCGACAGCATAATAAAAATTACCAGGTCTCGAGCCAACATTTTTCTTCGCGCACCCGGACAGACATACATGAAAGCGAGTTAATAAAACCATGATAAGTAATCTTAAAAATAAAATATTATTCACTCGTTGTATCCGATTAAAACTGATTGAAAATTTTCTATCGGATTAAATCGGGAAATAATTGTGAAATAAAATATTGTTTTCCAATTGAATCCGATTAAAACTGATTGAGAATGTTCTATCGGATTCCACCGGAAAATAATCGTGAAAAAATGATTATTATGCAATTGAATCTGCTTACAACTGATTGGAAAAAAATCAATTGGATTTAATCAAATTCAATCGGGATATAATCGAAAAATAAATTATTACTTTCCGATTAAATCTGATTAAATCCGATTGTTTTTTTTTCAATCAGTTTTAATCGGTTTCAATCGGAAAGTAATTTTTAAAAAATTATTATTTTCCGAATGAATCTGATTGAAACTGATTGAGATATTTCAATCGGATTTAATCAGATTCAATCGGAAAATAATCGAAAATAAAAAAAATTTTCCGATTGAAATTCAATCGGAGACCTCGAACGCTCCCGAACATTTCTGATTGAAAATTCGTTTCCGATTAAAACTGTTAGAATTCTGATTGAGTTTCAATCAGATTCAATCGGAGATTTTAATCAGGGATATATATAGATCAATAAATAAATATCGATCTGCATTGACAGGCATTTAAAATTAATAAGTCCCGATGGAAAAAGATTTTATATAACTGTATACAGTAATATATGAATTATATACAATTGGATAGAGGTGAGGCATAATTATGTACAATCGTATATAATTCTATATAAAAATGCAAAAAAAAATAATAAAATTGTATACAAATGTATACATTTGTGTAGAATTGTATATAATTATATTAAATCTATACGGATACAGTATGTAATTATATATAAATGTATATATTTGTATACCATTCGATAGAATTGTATACAACTATATGGGGCATTCCACGCTAAATCGAACGGTTTTAAGAATTTTAATTTTTAATTTTCGTTATTTTTTAATATTTATTAGGGCTCATCAAAAAACTCATCGTCCTAAATTTTGAGATTTTTTTGATCATTGGTTCAAAAGATATGTAATTTTCAAAAAAACCGCTCTTTTCATGGTTTTTTGGTTATAACTTTTTGAAACATATTTTAAATAAAAAAACTCAAGGAATAAATAAGTTTCGTTATTCCATGTACTTTTAGAAAAAAAAAATACAAATAATTTTTTAGCAAAATTTTTCCGCGTTATTTTTGAGTTTTAAAACTTTAAAGTTATTTTCTGAAAATCATGCATATTTTGATTTTCCTGAAAATTTGTGTCAACAAACTACTATATTCCACAACTTTTCAGGTGGTTCCGGTCGTGGGACCTCCGTGGCTACTATTTTTTTTCGATTATTGAAAATTAAAAAAATTTTTTTTCCGCTATAAATTATTGTTTGTACCGATTTTTGATACTGTACACTTATTTATCTTACATATGAGAAATTGGTTTCGATATTTTTTTTTCTTAGTAGGGATTTAAAAGCAGTAAGCAAAAGTTAATGCTTTTTATGAGCAGTTATGATAAATGTTTTAATTTATTGAGAAGCAACTATTTCGAAGCAAAAGAAACATTAGATTTGCTATGTAATTCAGCTAAGAATATTACAGGAGCTCAAAAATATCATATAATTATTCTAAAATGAGACGAAACTGTATTACAAACGTTTTTAATTATTTCCGTGTTCTTTTAAAAATTTTACATTAATGATTGTTTTATGAACTAGAGTGCTCCTTAGTTAATATAGCTCCGTCGCTTTATCGAATAATTATATGATATTTTAGAACTTCTGTAATATTCTTAGCTGAATTACATAGCAAATCTAATGCTTCTTTTGCTTCGAAATGGTTGCTTCTCAATAAATCAAAACATTTATCATAACTGCTCATAAATAGCATTAACTTTTGCTTACTGCTTTTAAATTCCTACTAAGAAAAAAAAATATCGAAACCAATTTCTCATATGTAAGATAAATAAGTGTACAGTATCAAAAATCGGTACAAACAATAACTTATAGCGGAAAAAAAATTTTTTTAATTTTCAATAATCGAAAAAAAAAAGTAGCCACGGAGGTCCCACGACCAGAACCACCTGAAAAGTTGTTGAATATATAGTAGTTTGTTGACACAAATTTTCAGGAAAATCAAAATATGCATGATTTTCAGAAAATAACTTTAAAGTTTCAAAACTCAAAAATAACGCAGACAAATTTTGCTAAAAAAGTATTTGTATTGTTTTTCTAAAAGTACATGGAATAACGAAACTTTTTTATTCCTTGAGTTTTTTTATTTAAAATATTTTTCAAAAAGTTATAATCAAAAAACCATGAAAAGAGCGGTTTTTTTGAAAATTTCATATCTTTTAAACCAATGATAAAAAAAATCTCAACATTTAGGAGGATGAGTTTTTTAATGAGCACTAAAAAATATTAAAAAATAACGGAAATTAAAAATTATAATTTTCAAAACCGTTCGATTTGGCGTGGAATGCCCCATATATAATCTATATGAATACAATATGTGATTATATAAGAATTATATACAAATAAGATATAATTATGTACGATTGTATACAAATGAATCAGGACATTTTTTCTATCCAGTTGTATAAAATCTTTTTTCATTGGGGTTGAAATAAATAAATTATAACTTGAAATAAAAAATGATTAATAAACAAAATTATTATCAAATGAATTTATTTAGCCTTTCAGTGACTTTAGTAATAAGAGTGTAATTTATTAATGTTAAACTATAAAGTCGATAACATTTTCATACTCGTAACCATCTGAATTATTGCTAATGGTAGATTGTTTTCATAACAAAATGTATCGTTAACTTGACAATACTAGATTGCTGCATTGACTATCTTCAATGTTAAATAAAATTATTGTCAATTTAACCATATTCTTTGGTTATGTTCTACATACTTGGTATTGCTATTTTTACGATTCCTACCCGAGTAGAAATTGTGACCTGACACTAGCCAGGGCCGGACCCGGCTTCCCTGCTTCGTACCTGACTCGACATGTAACGCAGATGAGTACTCCGGACCCAATCCGGCATGCCCAGCCCGAACCCTGTTCGGCGTGCCGGCTATGAAACTGCTCGGGCAAGCCTGGCATAAGCCTTTAGAAATTTCTTTGACCAAATTCTCATCGCTAGATCGAGAGTAAAAATTACTTTTATAAAAAAAAAATATTCTCGATCAAAAAAGTTTACGTTTTACAAACATTCAAAATTTTTTTCAAAAATATTTCATTTCGCAATAAGTAATTTAAAGATTTGCAATAAATTAATTTCTTTGATCAAGAATGTATGCTTTTTTAAAAGTCATTTTTTCTCAGTAAAACATACACGGAATGGGGCTTTAAAAATATAAAGTAAAATTAATTTGATTTATTTTATTATCAGTTATCACCAATAAATTATACAAGTGATACATCCTTATAAATCGATTTTTTTCTATTGCTTTATTCTAATTGTTTCAATCCATGTCCATTCCAATCACTGGCATTGTTCATTGCTGATGATAAACCTCCCTGAATTTCATCATCATCCAAGGGTGTATCAAGATTGGTACATACTTCAAATTTTTCTTATTACTTCTAAAGTAGAAAATTATATACTTGTAATACAATTTTTTCCAATTTGTTATAAAATAATAACTCTTCAAAATTAAAAAAAAATCTATTTAGTAGTATAAAATTAATTTACGTGATATGCATAAAAAAACGATGTATCTTTTTAACTTCCCGCAATGAAAATCGACGATTTTCAAAAATTTCGGGAAGTTATTGTTTTCACCCCGATTTTTGAAAATCGAGTTTTCATCAGATGTCGACGTTTTGAGGTCCTAGGAAGCTATTCTGACTATTTTCAGAATGATGTCCGAGTGTGTGTATGTATGTGTGTGTGTGTGTGTGTGTGTGTGTGTGTGTGTGTATGTATGTAAACTCTTTGTAACTTTTTAACTAATAAATCGATTTGGATGGTTAAGGTAGCAATCGAAAGAACTTGTTGGCCGTCAACTTTCCTGAAAATTTCAGATCATTTGATCGAATAGACTCGAAAATATTTACGAATTACGAAAAAAAAAAAATCTTTTTTTAGTTTTTTATTGATTTCTCAGAAACAACTCATACGATCGACTTCAAAATCTAATGAGCTCTAGTACTCAATAAAACGCGCCGATTGCCACCTTAGACATCTCAATCAGTTAATTCGTTCGAGAGATATCGCGGGAGAAAGAAATGGTGGATAATGGTTTTTTCCAAATATTTTCGAAATAACTGACCCGATTAATTCCAAATTTTTTTTTTTTAGTATTTTGAAAGTATTTCAAAAACGACTTGATGAATCAATTCAAAAATCTGATCAGTTATAGAACTCAATAAAACATGGCGATTGTCGCCTTGAACGTCTTAATCGGTTTATTCGTTCGAGAGATATCGTTTGAAAAAAAATCGTAAAAAACGTTTTCTTTCGAAAACAAAGGCATACAAAAGTATTTTCGAGCTCGAAGAGAAAATGTATCTACAACAATTTTCTGAGCTCAAGGAGCTTGAAATAGGCGGGAAGTTTTGGGACTGGCCTGCAGGGTCAACCGACAGACCGATTTTTATATATATAAAACACAGTAAATCTAGTTTTTGATAGTAAACCAATCATAGTGCTGGATCGATATCTAGATTTCTTGTTGAATAGTCAGTAATATATAATACCAGACAATATATGTATTCTATTCTAAAAAAAACCCGAAAAAATTTATTTATCAGATATAACGATTAATAGTACAATTTAAAAAATTATTACACTTGTTCATGCCCATGATAATACTACTACTAACCTGAATTGGTATACACTGATTGTTAAATATTCATCACAAAATTTAAAAATATCGATGTGCACTCCACAATTTTTAAAATAAAATGAGGTCGTAGGCGAGCAAAAGTACATTACGTTATACTTCAAGCTTTAATCTTCGTTACCTACAACGTAAAAGAGCAGAAAAAAAAAAATAGATTTTCTATCCGTACTTGAAGAAAGAGAAGGAAAAAAACTTCACTGTTACAACGAGTATGACTACTAGTATATACTATCCAGTTTAAGTAAATACCATAATATTTTGCCGATAAAGATACTTTATATTGTCAAATCTCTTAATTCTCAAGCCCATAAAAGTAATTGCTTTTCATTTTTAGGTATTGTCTATTTACTATTTTTTTTTGGTATAGTCTGCAATTTCAGATGTGCAGGAAATTCTCCATTGTACGATACAGACAAGGCTATTGAAACATGAAAAAAAAAACCAGTATGCAGAAGTAAATTTTTTAAATCTTTATTTAAATTATATTTTAAAGTTATACACATCCCAAATTAAAATAATTTATTAAATTTTAAATGTATAATAAACAAAAAATTCATTGATTTAATAATTATTTTTATTACTGGAAACATAATTATGAAAAAAACGTAATGAAAAGAATAAATGATTTAATTAAAAAAAAATATCTCATACCCTGTGTTGACAAAGTCACAAAATAATAATTAGTTTTCTTTATTAGATGTGTGTTTGTTTTGTAAAAATTACATTCAAATCGTTGGTATAAATTCTGCCCGGATATTTTTTTCCTGAAAAAAATACGTTTGAGACTTCGTAACATTTATAGTTGTGAAACTTTGAAATTTTCTGCAACCCACAATACAATAAATGTATAAGTCATATAAAATAACTTATTAAAAGAATAAAAAAAATTGGGCCTGTTCCGGTAAACCGTATTGGTACCTGACTCGGCCCGGGTATAGTGTCAGGCATTACATCAGGTATTTTCTACTCAGGTATAGATTGCAATCATAGCAATTTAAATTGTTAATATAATAATCCAAATTGTTGATGTAGCAATCCGGATTGTAAATATACCAATACGTATTGTTAATAGAGCAACACGTATTACCGTAGCAACCATCTATATAGATAGTTGATTTAACAAAACATTGTATGGGTAAAATAGCAATCTAGCCTTTATGCAAATGAAGTATTGCTATATTAACAATCTGCGATTTTCTAAACTTCAGATAGATAACCTAACGGTATTGCTATTACAGCAATATTTTTTTTCAATGCAATCATTTCAAATTGTTTCGAATCATTTCAAATAATTTTTTTTAATCAGGGTTCTTACGTTGTAGTCAGTTAAATGTCACACGGTAACTGAATAAATATTAGTTTTAAATAGGTCCCATCGGAATTATAGGATGAGGTACTATCCTATAGATTAAATAACGTAGATTGTAGCAGTTCCAATGGAAAAAATTTTTTCGCAACAGATGGGGCTCAGTACAATCTGACATTGTATTCTGTCGTATCTCGTTCTTTCCGTGTAATTACATTTAATTTAAATGCTCTGTTGGATGTCGTCCATAGATTTTGTCTCTACTAATAAGAACTGTATATATGGGGCGTTCCATGCCGAATAGGACACCATTTAGCTTTTGAACCTCGGATTTTTCAAAAACTTTTTTATCTTTTAGTATAGGTTGAAAGAGGCCTTTATGATTTTTTCAAATTTTTGCCTCTAACTGTTTTCGAAATATTAAAATTTGAAAAATGTAGAGATTTTATTTCCAAACGCCTATAACTTTGCGAAAAGTGGTTTAAATAAAATTTTCAAATAGACTAAAAATGTTTATTTTCAGACATCTTTTCAGTAAAAAATATCAAAAAAATTTTTTGAACCACGTTGATATGGAAACTTTAACTTTTGAGTATAAATTTTCCATTTACAAAAAACACGTACTGATAGATTTTCCTCATAATTTTTACAGTAAACGGTCACTTATTCTACAACTTTTTCAGCTATCTTCATAATGAGACAACGATGGGATCTATATTTTTTCAATTTTTTCAATTTCATATTTCAGTTTTTTTTTAAGAAAAATATCTAAAAAAAAATACCATGCTCAGGATTTACTATTAATAATTTGTCTGATTAATTGTCTGACACACAACTATCATCAAAATTTTTAAATTTTATTTCTACAGAAAAATTATTATTTATTAATTAATAATATTTTAATAATTTAACTAAGTAATAATAATTAATTAATTTCGAACAAAGTAAATGATTGAGGTGGGCACTCTTGGATTTTCCAACATTTTTTTTTTTACTATCTTGAGATTTAAATTTTTATTTACATATTAAGTAGTTTTTATTATTTGATTGTGTAAATGATTATGAGCTGCAATAGTAAAATTAACGCTATGCTCAATAAAACTTAATATTCATTATAGTAAATTTTACTATCTAGTTTAGTAAATTTTACTATGGTTACATTCTGGGTTCTGCATTTATGAGACAGAATAATTAAAAATTTACCGGGTTGACGTCGTTAAGGCGTCGATAGACCCCAGGTGCGTCAGGTATTGAGCTTTCCTTATTTTGCAAATAAATTGCATCAACTTACCGTGGTGGAGATTACGAGCTCTAATTTCGACCCAAATAATTCCTTTTTTAGTAACTTCATTGCTTTAGCCGGTGCGTATGCGTCCCTGCCAGTGACCTTGAAATGGGCCTCAGGGTAGTACCCGTAACAAGGGTCCTGGCACAGGATGCTCCCGCTATGCAGATAGACGGATGGAACGTCCATTAGAACCAAATGCCAACCTTTGTTGACGCCGATCCAGAAGGCTGTGTTCTCCTTTAATGCTTTGTCTGAGTGCGAGCAGGATGAGCTCTGAAGACTTGACTCTTTCATGAGGACAAGTGATTGTAATTGGTCGATCAAACCGCCAGAGCCTGATCGCTCAAAAACACATGAGCTCGACGGCTCAACGACATATAGGTTCGACGGCTTAATAACACAAGAGCTCGGAGACTCAATGAGACATGAGCTCGATGTCTCGATCGAATCATTGACGACCACTCTCGGTATTACTAGCGTTACCAGCTCGATAAGAACTTCCTCAGATCTAATTCTTGGACAATCTTGTGTAAGGTCCGTAATAACGCCTTGAAATACGTGACCGAGCTGTACGGCACGTCCTGATCTCCTGCTTCGTCAGCCTCGAGGCATAAAGGGTGATACGATAGGTGGTGAAAGAGCCCGAACTGCTTTTTAGCACTCAGAGCAAAGTATGGGTGGAACAGCTAGCAAGTGCTCGCCCCTTTAAGGTTTTTTTTTAACGAAAGATCAGTATAAAGGTTAAATTTATAGTTTCATTTCTCTGAACCTGGAGACAGAAAAATCTGTCAGTTAATTTGTACAAAGTTTCATGCTCTTCGAGATTCCGCAATCAACTGACTGATTCTACCGTGCTTCGATGAAATAGATTCATCAAAATGTTAACGTTGCATCTCAGGTTTCCTATAAGAGAATCATTCTGGCCCAGGTCTATTGCATCGTCATCTGTTTAGACTATCTGCGAGCCACGGTGTTTCTCTTATTGGTGAAAAGAAAGAATCTCACCAACAAAGTAACGATTTATTAATTTGATTATTATTCTAAGAAGTGACGAACCGTTTATTTACCCACCGTGGTGAATAAGTGATTCGAGACTTCAAAAATATATTAGAATGGAATCGAATAAAATTTAATTGGCCCCCAGTCGAAATTAGGAAAATGATTTGGTACTTTTGTCCACTTTTACCATGTTTAGGTTGAAATTATTGTTCTAAAAGCATAAAATTAGCCTCTAGAGCCTAAATTTGTACAGTCAGAAAGATTTTTATTGGTTGATGCGAAATAGGTAAGGGGAAGAAAGGAAAAGGGGAAGGAATTGAAATCAAAATGGCTGCCGAGAGCGGAAAAAAATAAAAAAATCATTCTTTTTAATAATTTATTAAAATTTTCAGGAATTAGAGCAGAAAGTTACTCAAATCATATATTCACTAGAGTAATTTTTTGTTCATTACTTTCATTAATTTTTATTCAAATTTCTGAGAATTCTAACTATAGTTGAAATTATTGGAGATAATTATAAATGAAAATTCTATAAAATTTAATGGTTCAAATATTTATTCAATTACGTATTTTTTATTATAAATCATTTATGACGTACTCATATTTTTACGTAATGTTTATTACTCATTTGTTAAAATGAATTTTAAAAAGAATCATAAAGTTCTTTTTTGTGTTAATGATTGAACACCTTTTTGTGTAATTTTACAAGAATTGATGTACAAAAGTGTTAAATTGACACATAAAAGTGTCAAATATTTGACACAAAAATTTTCGACACAAAATTTTTTCATAAAATGACGCAAAATTTTTTACTGTGCAAGCTGTATTTTTGCTCTATACCAAATTATTGAAAATTAGAACTTTTGATATTGAATCAATTTAATAAGCTAACGTTAATAAAAAATCAGATGCTTATTGCTACTAACATTGATATTTTATGATTCATTAATCAATTTTTGTAATATTAGATGTCTAAATTTAAACTCTATTTAAAAACTTACATTTTTTCAAATTATACAGCTTTAAAAAATTTTCTAGAAATTAAGTGGATCTATTTTATAATTTTACTTGATAAAACATAGAAAATTATAATTTGTCACGGTTAGAAAAATTTTTCAAGTCCACTTTTAGACTTCAGAAATATTCAACTCTTTCAAAATTTTTCAAAGTCTAAGAACGGACTTAGAAAATTTTTTCGACTGTGATATGTCTATGTTCTATCAAGTGAAACTGTAAAATTGACCTACTAATTCTCACGGTAGGCTATAGAACCAAAAAAAATTGTTTTGTGAGTAACGGTAGGCTCTGGAGGCTCAAAATACTGTTCTAAAACACTAGTTTATGACTCTGTAACCTATTTTCAAGACATTGAGGGTCGAAATATTGTTTTACATTCAGCGGTAAATACAACAACAAAGGAAATGAGGCTTTTGAGGCTCAAAATATTATTTTAATTTCAACTCGGGTCATTAGTTTTTCAACTTTTTATAATTAATGTCATTATTTATGACATGTGTATTTGTGTTGGCCTAAATTTTTATATTTAAATAACACTTGACCTGACCAAAATTCGAACCCTGATCTTCCACGTACAAATCCTGCCCTCAGTTGGTCCGATGTCTGCTTTGAACGTATACGTTATTTCTACCAATTTAAGATTTTACCAATCTGCTTTGGAATGATTACAAATCGTTTAGTAATTTTAAGTTGCTGTACAATAACTAATACTACGGTATTCATCTAATTTATTATATTATGGCAAAATTATGATTTGAGTAAACAAGGAATAATGTGCTCTTAATAGATATATGATCTATTAATGTGTTATTATATCAGAATGATATATACGTATGGGAATAGATGTTTATATCAATAATGTAACTCGCAACTTGAAGCTAAAATGTGAGAAAATCTACGCATGTTAAATCTTGAGACGTTTTACATATTGATGCTGCGCTTCCCTTGACTAGAGTATTTTAGGAAATACCACAATCCTGTTGAGGTATTATCCTACTACGTAGCTTTTAATACATGATTTAATGACTTCAAACTTCAGAGAATCACTAAAAAAAAAAAAAATAAAATAAAATACCAAAAGGTGGAATAAAATAAAAATAAAATTAAGCAAAAGTAGGCACGAGTCAATATCCCACAAATATTGTAAAAAATGAGTTTTTTGTTAGCTTCAATTACTGCACGTCCATTATTTTCTTCTGTTATTTTTAATACATTTTCTCGCACCCAAGGTATTTTGTTGTGTTCAACTGTTCATTATCTATTTAAAAAAATTAAGTTAATTTATTGAACTAAAAATATTTTTTTATAAGAATTATTAAATTAATAAAATCGAAAATAATACAAAAAACTTGATAGGGAAATATAAATCGGTATTAAACGGTTCCGAGAAGAAAATCTTATAAAATACCTTTGACAATAAAGTATATTTAGATTCTGGTAAACTAATCTAATAATCTCGAAAGTAACTCAATAATTCTCAGAGAACGTCGTTCCGTATAATTCGTTTTACTTAATTGTTCGTGGCTCTAATGGTGAAGTTAATTTATCGGAATAATCCAACGATAAGGCTGATCCCAATACGAATGCGCCTTTTATCAGTTTTGATTGGAAAATTCCAAACTTGACCATTCCCTTATCCTTATTCATTGATCTTAAAGACAATGATAGCTTAAATATTTTTTTTTATTGCAATAAATAATAATAAACATCCGTAGAAGTATCTAGCAAGCGTGGGTTCGAATCCCACATAGATTCGTATTCAGCGGGTCGAAAAACAAGCCCGTACATATGTGGCGCCCGGTGTACAGACAATTTTTTTTTTTGCGTGCCAGTGTCACTAGAGTTGCATAGCTCGGGGATAGTAGAAAATATATTTGGGGATGAACAAACGAATAATTGCTTGTTGGAAACTCGAAAGAAGCAAGTGGAGGGAACCCTTTACATAGGGTATGGGGAGAAGTTGCGTCCCACCATTAATCCTAGGCAACCGGTTGACCAGAGCTGAAGTCTGGTACCACGGGGGGTCACTTTCCAAACCTACTGAGGTCAAAGTCTCTTCATTTCCTGAGATGGCAACAGTGTTTGTCTCAAGAAGAGGTTGGACTCGTGATGGCTGTTGGTGAGGCACCCACATGCATTGCATGCCTAATGGGTAAGCTAATGTGAGCTTATGCTCGTATTTCGCTTTTATAATATATGGTAGTATCAGTATATACAAATAGAGTTACGCAGTGCGAGTATGCCCAAATGGGTGAGGAATCGACCTCTCGTCAAACGAAGGTAGACTTAATCGTCCCGTTACATTAATTAATTATATATATATATATATATATATATATATATATATATATATATATATATATATATATATATATATATATATATATATATATATATATATATATATATATATATATATATATATATATATATATATATATATATTAGACTGGGCAAAAAAAATCGACTATTTTTTTTTCTACGATACTGTGAAAATATTATCTGGGATGAAAAAAAAAAATTTATTGTGAAAATTTGAGCCCTTAATATTGATATTGAGAGGTGTATCATCGCAATTTTTGATATTTTTTTAATAAGCGGGTTTTTGTCTCATAACTCTCAAACAATCAAGATAAACGAAATAGACTTCAATACATTTCTTGTAGAATGGTAAATGCTCTACAAAAAAGTTCTGATTGAATTTTTTTTTCAGATGAACAGTTTCCTTATAACCATGCCTTGAACATCGGTATGATTTTACAATTTAATTGTTAAACTTTGGAATTTTGTAATTAATGTAATTATAAGTTTCCGAAAAAAAACCAATAAATATTCTCAAAGGAAATTAAATGCTCTACAAAAAAAGTCTCTAAAAAATCATTGCCCAATTCACTCCTTTGAAAGTTATTCAAGGTTGAAGTTGAGTCAAAACGACTTCAGTAACAGTAAAAAATTTTAATCAGACCTATTTTGTAGAGCATTTGATTTGCTACAAGAAATGTATTTTAATCTATTTTGTTTATCTCGATTGTTTGAGAGTTATGAGACAAAAACCCGCTCATTCAAAAAAAATAAAAAATTGCGATGATACACCTCTCAACATCAAAATTAAAAGCTCAAATTTTCACAATAATTTTTTTTGTCATCCCAAATAATATTTTTTCATTATTGCTAAAAAAAAAAATAATCGATTTTTTTGGCCCAGCCTGATGGTGTATAACTACGCCTGGCGTGCGTACACGTATGTGTATACTAGAAAATTAATTCTATACATTAGAATTAATTTACATGTTAATACGTGAAGGATCGATAATTGATGGAAGATGAAAATTCTAATCAAGCTCCTGATTGTTCCGATGTCGAGGTCACAAAAGTGGTTGGTAAAATCAAGAAGAAAGCTAAAAAATGTAATACGGCCATGAAAAAGATTGTCGCTGATGTTGCAGGGAACGTATCTTTGCCAGTTGCAGCTAAGCTTCCTGATACGTCATATCTAGCCGGTGCTGGACGTCGAACAAGAAGCTTCTTAATAATTCTTAATATTCCTCGAGAGAATTAAATCCTGTGCCTGAGAACTCTACTCATCTAAGTGATTTTGTCATTCCAAAAGAGTATACTGTTATTGTTGCCGAATAAGCAAAAAAAAAAAAAACATACAAGTATTGTTTAGATGCATTAAAAGATTTAGGATTAAATCGTAGACCATTTCGATTAATGGTTTACTTTGTTGACTTTGAGCATGCATTTATTTACGCATTCCGAAGTATATTCTGAGACTGAGGTTCATGGATGTATGTTCCACTTTTGTCAATGTATGGGGCGTCATGTCCAGCAGTGTGGACTTCAGAAAGCGTATAGTGAAGATTTTGCCGCTGCTACCAGATCATTAGCTGCATTAGCTTTTATTCTTACTGACAATGTTGTACAGGAATACGAGCTACTACTTAAGTCTCTACGTTTTGTGGATAACGATTATAAATTAAATGGGATATTAAGCTATTTCGCGGAGAATTTGATTGGTGTGTTACAGCGTAATGATGGGAAAAAACCTATGTATTATGTAGAGCTATGAAATGTTTACGAATTAGTGTTACAATCACTTGTTCACACCAATGACTTTGTTGAAGGCTGGCATAGTAGATTTAGTGGCCGAGCTCAATCTAGTCATTTAAATTTATGGTTATTTATTGAATTATCAAGAAAAGTACAAGGTTCAATTAAATTGAAAATCGAGCGAGTAAGTGCTGATAGTGGTACTGCTGTAGTCCGTAAGAAGAAATATCGCAATGTTGATAATCGTATTTTAAACAATGTACAATTACATTCAAAAACTAATACATTGGAATATTAAAAAACAATTGAAAATAATCTTACTTTGTAGGAGCGGTTCATTATTATTTAAATAGCTCATCAATAATTGGTATATTCAATATTAATGTTGTAAATTTTGATATGTAATAATAATTAAAAACATGTGATGTAATATAATGTTGGAAAATAGGGTAATTTTTTATTAATGGCCTGTGAAATAAATGTAAAAAATTTGTATTATTTGATATTTTGGCCATTCAGTTGCGAATAATAATTCTTTGTGAAAGTGGTTCATTAATATATAAATATCAATTTATTTATTTCAAAAAAATTGACTTAAAATTGTAATCATTTTATTAATAATAAATAATCTTTGGAATGGTATGAATTTTTTTCTAGTTCGGCATATTTGAGTAAAAGTAAATATGATTTTTACGTGAGTGAATCAGCCGGGACCAATCAATCGTTAGCAGAAGAACATATCTCATTGCTTTTCTATTGAGTTGTGCAAAATACTTCATAATTATATACAATGGGAATGGTTAATCGAACTATAATTTTTCACAAAACATTTAAAAAATTTCAAGTTAGCTCTCAAAAATTTAATGAAAGAATCGTTGTCATAAATCAACGATAATTTTGTACGTCTTAAATGCAAGGCATTTAGGAGGGTTTTATTTTCGTATAGCCACCGTTTCGCAAAGTGCATACATAAAGTAATTTCAATAACTCAAAGGGTTAGTTGATTGTATACTTGTTAGTGATTTTCGAAAACTTTAAAGTCTAATTAATGTGATAGTCGATTTTTCATTGAATGTAATTATTTATAATGAAAGAAAAATTCAGTTCAAAAGTCTTTTATAGTGACGTTTTTTAAGAAGTATGTCTGTGAGTTGCCTGGATTTAAGCCATCACGAACAATAAATAAACCTAACTATAGTTGTAGAAATAGTCTTTGTTTCTTGGTATGAACCCTATTGAATATTAGCTACCAACTCTTTCCTCTTTGAAAATTATCAGTAAATATTTATAAATATTCTAAGGCTTTTTCTCAAGTTTATCGTCGAATGTCTGTTTTTTTCACATTTACATTCACATACATCTTGCTCTGTTTTCTATACGTATACGGAAAGAAAATTATGGAAACCGTCGAGACCATCTCGAGATATACGTACCACGACTTTTTATTGAACCACAAACTAATGAATGTCCACTATAAATTTTTTGTATTGAACTTTTTTTATATTAATACAAATCGGACAACTTAAAAAAAGCATCTGGCTTATTTATTGGTGTTCCCTCTTTACATAGATAGGCTTTCCATAACGTGTAAGTGTGATATAAAAATAATATATACACTTTAATGTAAGTAAATCGCGTGGCCTTGACAAGAAGGTTATAAAGCACAACCTCTCGGCTTGGCGTTCGAGACGTGCAATATTTGGAAAATCCATAGGTGCACTGCACAAATTCTCGTGTTGCAATATTATAGCTAAACCTTGAAAACAAAATATATTAAAAAAAAAAAAATAAACAAACAAACTGACAGTTAGCTCAGTTGTTATAGGAGGCACTAGTAGTACATGCATGAGTAGAATATAAGATAGATAGTCTACACGGAAAGAAAGTTGTGGGAGCTTTTGCTAGGCATTATGGGAATAGTTCCCATAATGTTATGGGAACCATCTCTACAATATCGTAAAAAATTTTTTTTTTGCAAAATAATGTAGAAATTTCCTTCATGATATGAAGAGATTCAAATAACGCAGCTCTGTGACATTAGCAACGCAAAGCCTGGAAATTCCATTTAGAAAATGCGAAAATTAGGTGCTAATTAGGTGTAGAATTTATAAATTAGGTGCTCTTTAATTTGCACCGCAATCGACCCCTTTATGTTGCGTTGCTGACGTAACGTTATGCTAGCAACGTAATGAAAATAATCAGTAAATAAAAATTAAAACAGCTGGACAATTAGGTGCTAATTAATTGCTCAATCGTAAAGATAGTTCAATTTTGGACAAATATAAATTAAAGTCACTATTTGCAAAAACAATCTTGCAGAAATCAAGTATCGTTAATAATAATTCCAGCACGAAATCGAGATCAAACACGCATTGGTAATTAGGTACTAATTAGGTGCTTCAAAAAAAATTTACCTATATGAATGTGAAAGCAAAGAAAAAAAAAATTCGAATACCTGGAATTAAAAGCAGTAGCATACGTCTCTTAGATTATAAGTGAATTTTCTGTACGCATAATCAATATATCTATAATTAAGTGCTGATTAGGTGCTTGCAAAAAAATGTAAACATCATGTAAAAGTCCATCCTATAAATTTCATAAGGAAGAAAAGATCAATGAATATTCCTGGCGCTCGAAAAGAACTATCTCCACCACTATTAAGCTAAAGGAATAAGGTGCTAATTAGATGCTTGCAGATGGACTACAGCTATGAAAAAAAAATCGATCCTATAAGTCTCTTAGGAGCGTAAAGGTTAATGGATGATCCTAATAATTTGTGAAGGTTTTTTCTGCCTCTGCTAGACTGTGGGAATGCGGTATTTATTAAGTGCTTTCAGGTGGTTCACAGGAACTTTCAGAAAATTCATCTTATGATTCTCATAGGAGTGTAAAGCTCAATAGATGATCTATATATTATGTGAGGGCTTTTTCTGCCTCTAATGAGATGTAAGAATAAGGCTCTAATTAGGTGCTTGTCAATGAAGCACAGCCACGGTAAGAAAATCTATCCTATGAGTCTCTTAGGAGCGTAAAAGTTAATGAATGATCCTCATAATTTGTGAGGGTTTTTTCTGCCTATGTTAGACTGTAGGAATAAGGTACTAATTAAGTGCTTGAAAGTGGATCACAGGGACTGTAAACATATCTATCTTATGGTCCCCATAGGAGTGTGAAGGTCAATGGAGGATTCTAATAATTTGTGAGGATCTTCTCTGCCTCTATTATATTATAGGTATAATTATAGGTATAGTTGTTGTGTGGTACAGTATTTTGTTGTAGACCTGGTTATGGTTCAGTTGTCGTAAGGTAGAGATTTTCCTCGTAGTCCTATTAATGTGCCATATTCCAAACTTGGAATCGATCCTGACACGAGTACTCCTCTACGTTTGACAGCGTGATAAGGGCCGTTTTTGGTGGTAATATAGTATATCCTATATTACTTTAGGACAAACTGTAATTATTATTTGTCAGATTCAATACTATTCAATTTACCGAATCTTTTTGAATCGACAAATAATAATTAGAAATTTTTGGATTCAAAAAGATTTAATATGATTAGATTTTTCTTATCGTATTACCCGTATGTAAATCAGAAAATCAACTATTCCTTGTCGATTCAAAAGCGTTTGGAAATACTTGAAAAATAAAATCGTCTTAAATCTCTTTCAATCTTTTTAGGTACGTCGATTCAAAACGATTCATTTTCATTTGCTCTTTAAAAACGATGTAGATTAAATCGATTCCATGGTATTCAAAACAATCAGAATAGTACCTTAGATAACTAGTGCCATCGAGTATAATACCCGAGATCGGAGTGAACGAGATCCTAAGGAGTCATTGGTATGAAACTTTCTGTATAAATTTGCATTGTTTAAGTTGCAATTTTTAAGGTAAAAGCATTAATTTTTTCTGCATAGGACACAAATTTTGATATTTATTCAATAATTATTTACATTTTATTTATATATGAAAGAGTTACTATTTTGAATGATAGTATTTACTAATCACTTTATTATCATATTACTCGTTGTTTCTCCGTTTAAATAGTTTATTTTTTTCGTGTAAATGCAATGTTTTTCGTACTCTAGAATTTTCTAAAAAAATAAATGCTGACTGTTGAATTTTATGAGATTTCATAAAATTTTTCAAAATTTTATAAATTTTAATCCAATTTTTTCAGGCTATTTTCAGCATAATATTTTATTAAAAAATTTTTTCCCGGGTATACTCTACAAGGGCTTTCTCCGCCTCTGCTAGACTGTCGAAATAAAGTGCTAATTAAGGGCTTGCGAATGAAGTACAGACACGGAAAAAAATCCTATAGGACTAACAGAACCGTAAATGACTATCGATGAAC
Organism: Microplitis demolitor; assembly: GCF_026212275.2. Taxonomy (NCBI): domain Eukaryota; kingdom Metazoa; phylum Arthropoda; class Insecta; order Hymenoptera; family Braconidae; genus Microplitis; species Microplitis demolitor. The sequence goes on along the minus strand of NC_068552.1, from coordinate 11,084,883 downwards.
CGTAGGCCTGTTTTACCTCTATTGAACTGAAGAAATAAGGTGCTTATTAAGTGTGTAATGGGTTCCCTTATTTTACTTAATTAAGTTGTGGCCTCAATTAAGTAAGGGTCTACACATGTGTAAGATTTGAGGTGTCTTACGACCTTTGCTTAGCTAATTCAGCCTCAGGACAGGATAATCCCCGTGCTGGGCCACGCAGTACTAAAATTAAGTGAGAGAGATATTATTATTACTTATAACTTATGAAGGAAAATATTTAGAATAATTAATTAATAGGTAAATTGATATACGTAAAATTATCGGGCATTTATTAAAGATGAAGTCACCTTGACAAAATGAGAAAATGAACGTGAACAATAAATTTTAATGGCTGATGAAACTGACTTGACTTGATTTTACAAAATTATTACTGACTCTACTTGACAATATAAAATTATTAATGACTCTACTATTTATAATATTCAACATTGACTCAACTATTAATAATATTCAACAATGACTCGACTATCAATAATTACAATTTTATCAATAAATTTAACCAGCAACAACTCCGGCCACTTCAACTTATCACACTCCTTCCGACGCTCCAGCCTCCTCTCTAATCCAAAGACCTCCAGATCTTCCAATCCTCCAACAGTCCTCCAACAATCCAATCCAAAAAAATCTATCTTATGTCTAATAGGAGTGTAGAAGTCAGTTGATGATTCACATCCTCTGCAAGGGTTTTCTTTACCCTTAATGAGATGAGGTAATAAGGTGCCAGTTATGTGCTCTTAGATCAGCTAGTGGCACCGTAAAATTATCCATTTGATGAGTATCATAGGAGCGTAAAGGTCAATGTATGATCCTGATACTATACACGTATTTTTTCTTCTAATTAACTGTGTGATAAATTTTCTAATTATTTTCTTGCAAAGAAATTACTGTCATAATAGAAAAATTGAGTCACACACACATACACACAGACACACACACGCACGCGCATGCGCGCACACATAATTCTATAAGATTTTTACATTTATTCGCTTAACTATAACTATACCCAGTGACATAAAATTATACTCACTCCCCGTGAAGAAACGTGTTGATTTGGCCTGATTTGGCCAGATATTAATTGTCTAGATCAGGCCATATATTAGGCCTGAACAGAAATTTGGCTATATCTGGCCAGTCCAGGCCGATTATAACTTGACATGGTTATATAAAGACAGATCTGACCAATTTTTCGATCAAACCATATATGGCTATACAAGGCTAGATCTAGCCAATTTTCGGATTAGTCAAAAATGCCATTCCTGATTAAAAGAAACGATCCAAATCGATTCGAAAAGTGGAAATTTTAATAAGCAATTTGAAATCATTTAAAATGATTCAAAATTAAAAAATCGAATATTTTTAAATCTACATTGAATCTACATCAACAGTTACATTGTATTCAAAACGATTTGAAAAATCTAATTGTCCCTAGTAACACGTGTTTGAGCAAGACTCTGAAGTATCTTGAGCAAGACCTCTAACTGCTAGTGTCTTTTTCTACGTATGTGTCTTTCGTAAGATTATGTATCAAGAAACCTATATCAAGATTTGTGTATGTCTTGCACATGATATCATACGCAAGAATATTAAAGGTATCTTGAACACGTGCAATGAAACAGTGTCTGATACATGTTTTGCACTAGTAACTTACAGTAGGTACTTACGCTTGGCTTGCTCAAGATCTGCTCAAAGCTCAAGGTCAATTTTGAGCCTTGAGCAAGCCATGCGCAACTATTTTCAACTATGGTTTTCCTTCAGAATCGAGTTATAATCTGGCTCAAATTTTTTATATAAGGCTTGCACTAGGCTTGAAATTTAAATCTGGTCACAAGTATCTAGAGCAAGACATATACGTAGAAAAATACACTAGCATCTATCGATCTTCAGAGTAGACTTGCTCAAGAATTGAAAAAAATTGTTATTTGGCGTGTCGTAGGGTACAGTAATCACAGCTCGCCAACATTGCAGTCCTCATATTTAACCCTCCGGAAATTCAAATGTTACTTAGGTAGGTTAATTTTTGAACATGAAAATATTAAAGGTTGAAAATTTTTTTTTAATTTTTCGAAATAATTTTTTTGAAAATTTAACATTTATTCAATGATTTTAAACAAACAAAAAAAATATTATTTGATATCAACTTATATTAATGATAGCTATTCTAATAGCTTTAGAATTTTTTTTAATTATGATATCGAAAGTAGCACATATCGGACTATTTCATTCATTTGAAATGCGATTTTCTTGTAAGTAAGAAAAAAATTATGAAATTATGCACAAAAATCCATTCTATCCAAAATTTGTGATTGCCAACAATAACAAACTACATGTATATTAAACTCACACTTTATAAAGATTGCTACCTATACGTTTAATCTATAGACTCTCTAGCGAATTTGTTTATACCGAAAATTTAAGTTTCTTTTGGGTTAATTTCCGGTATAGTAGAAATTGATAAATACTTCGGTATATTTTAAGAATTTTACCCAATTCATACCCAGATTATACTCAAATCGTCTCATGTTTCAGGTATGTTTTTGAATTTTTCATACTTAAGTGAAATTGAAAAAATATCTATTTCCAGCACGATTTATGCTCAAATTATACTGAAATCGGAGAGGTTGAGGATCTTTTTATATACGTCTTTACCCGAAAAAAAGGAATAATGTTTTTTTGAAGTTTGAAGTAAATAAATTTATTGAATACATAGAAAATTATAAAATTACTATTTCAATTCAGTGCTTAGTATTATAATGTTTTTTAGTAGTAAATAGTTCAAAAATTTTTGTCATAATAATTTAATTATTGATTTACTTATTTACTACTTCTATGTTTTTTTTTCTACCGAAAAAAAATTTCAGTTATAAAGAAAATATTTCTGTTTATGTTTGATAGACATACAATTATCATTAATTTGTTATTTATTTGATTCTATTGCAATAACAGTATCGATAGTTAACACAAATATAATGCATAAAAAAAAAAAACAAACCATAAATGAAAATAAACTTGTTTGCCTCATCTAGACCTTCGACAGTGCCTTGAGAACTTCACGAGACTCTCAAGTGATAATTCACGAGTTCGAAACCTCAGTTAATTATCACTTTCTTTTTTTCGCATTTTTGATTAAAAAAACATATAAATAAATTATTCAACTAACCCGGGAAAAAATGATCAGACCTGATCAGACATGAAAAATGGCCATGCCTGACCAGGTCTGGCTAGGCATGTTCAGGTCTGATCAGGTATGTTCATTTCTGTTCATGCCCACCCGGCTAAAAAAATTATACATAAAAAATGGCTCTAAATAATTATATATAATTATGTGTAACTATATATGATTATATATAATTTGTTTTTTCGCACGACTGTTTTGCCGTGAAAATATCGTCAAAAATTATAGGAATATTAATGACAAAAAAGTAAAAAGTTTTGCAGTAAAACTTAAGTTGAATTTTATTTAGTGCATGGAGACCGAGCTGTTTCGTACAAAAATCGTTGTATATCTCACTTAAAATTACTAACTTAAAAATCTAGGTACAAATTTCATAAGAGCGAAGAGTGAGAAAAAGGGTGTACATTTTAGCGGTAGTAACGAAAAGTTCGGAAGTGATTGGTAACGCGGAAGGAAGAGAAGGGATAAGGGGCATTACGGAAAATGGGCATGAGCGTGGGTGTAGCGTAAGCAGGACGAAAGAGAAAAGGAATGACGTCACTAGACTTAGGAAATTTGGGAATGGAAAACGCCAGACTCAGGGTCGCCAAGTATGGTATTTTTTTAGAGAACAATAGGCAATAAAATTAAGAGGGTGAACTTAAAAATGCGAGTACAATATTTTCGAATAACTAAAATACTATTTATAAAAAAAGAGTCTAGAGAGGCTTCGGATAAAATACTTTGTAACGCACAAACAATTATGTAAGAACAAATGAATATATACAATAAACCTAAGGCTTGGGAAAGATTTTACTGCCTTGAATATCTGCTAGCAACGTGTTAGAAAACAAAAAATTTTTAAGAATAAAATTAAACATTTAGAAACATAACTAAAATATTTAAAAGTAAAATTTCCAAGAGATTATTTAACGATGGGCAATGAATTTAAGAATTTAAATCTATCACTAAGAATCGTATGTTTGAATTAAAATAAATTTAAAAACAAATTAAAAAATAATTTAAAGATAAAAGCTTATTAATTAACGCTTGAATATAATTATTTCAATAAAAATAAAAAAATAAAATTCGCGCATGTGCAGGATTTGAACCGTGGACTTCGCGCTCGTAAGTTTAACCCGCTAACCGTTGACCTAAGAAATTGAGTTGAAAAGCAAGGTTCGTATGGACTTCAAGTAATAAAAATCTTACACGTGATAGATTTTTAGTCAACAAAATTTTATATCTAATTTATTAATTATTGATTTATAGTTATAAGAAATTATATATAAGTTGTATATAATTATAACTACGTTAGCTTTATATAATTGTAACTAAGTTAGTTATATTTAATTATAACTAAGATTTTAAATTTAATCCCATGCATCAGGCTGGATCAGACATAAACAGGCATGGACAGACATGATCAGGTCTGATCATGTCTAATTTCACGGCTGATCATACATGAACAGGCATGATCAGGTCTACTTTCAGGCCTGATCGTACTTGAACAGGCATGGTCAGGTCTGATCATTTTTTCCCGAGAATGTACTTAAATGCATTAAATATATAGATATCTAAGAAATTATTTTTTTATCTCAGCATAACTTCGGTATAAATTGTTCAAAAACATACCTAAATTATTGTTATGGATGAGTATACTTTTGGAATTCTATTGAAAACATACCGAAGTCATACTTAAATAACAGGTATGTTTTAGATATTTTTTCGGTGTAACCGAATTCGCTAGGGCTATTTAATATTAATGTTTGCAGCGTTGCCACATTCATTATACTCATCAGTGTGATTGTATTAGTGTGTATCTGTATATTTAAAACTAAAATGTATAGGATACAGTCTCTCACAAAAATAAAATATTCCGGCACTAAGTATATCTCTAACTTTTTGTAGTTACGATTACGCTATACTTTTGGCTACGAATGTCACAAGTGAACTACCTTAAAGAATCTGTATAACTCCTCCTACTCTTATATTGCATTATCATAAATTGCGTATCACAGTAAAATATTGCATTTATATTCTATAAAAGATAAATTACTATTGAATGATCTACCTAAATAAAAGAGATTTATTCCTTCGTTATGCCTTGAGATTGTGTCAGCGGACATTTTCAGAATTTATTATGTTCATGGTTATGAATCACACGGCTATTCTCAGAAATACGTAAGAAGGTGCGATGACGTGGACTTAACTATACTAGGTTGTCCAGTGGAAAGCGATAATGATACTTTGACCTACTTACTTTTTGAAAAAGAAACCGAATGATATATATTTTCGGGCGTATAGTCAACACCACTGGTTAGTCGGGCAGTCAAATATAAAACACGCAAAGGAATAATGGGGTTATAGTGGTAGCAAACTAGACACAGTAGGAAGTAACTGGTGCGATGAAAATGAAAAAAACCCTCACTAGTGACACGTTTGAATAAATGTTTTCTTTTCACTGTCGAACTCCTTGATCCATTCAACGTTTTTTTTTTATATATATCTCAGTCATTATATATCTATGTTTTTTCAACCTTTTATTGTAAAAACATTGAATACGATTATTTTTCATCTATAAAAATTTATCTACTTGTAAAAAGCTCAAAACGAAAAAAATATACATGAAGGCTTTCAAAAAAAATCTTCATACATGTATAATAATAATTTATTGAAAAATACTCTTTTGTTTACAATTAATTTTTATTATTACTTTGACTTTTTCAAATTAATTGAACTATTAATAATATATATATTTGATATTTATATTAATATAATATTGATGAAAAATTGGTTTCAACTATATTATGAATAATTTTTGTATTTTTTGAAAATACCAAAATTTTTATTTATTTTTTTGTACATCGTGGAACAATTTTTAAGTGGATTTTTTTGACAATCTAAATATTGTATTCGTCCCCATGGTTGATTTTTCAAGGAATTTTGTCATCACCTATCATAATTGGTTGAGTAGAGTTCAAAAATAACATTCGTTAAAAAATTTATGTACATATATATATATATATGTATTAGACTATTTCAAATTAGGGGACTATTTTTTTTTTTTTTTGATAAACATTGAAAAATCGAAAGGGTATCTTAGAATATGGTGACAGTTAAAATTTAAGCTCTTAATGTTGATATTTAGAGGTGGCTATTTATAATTTTCGATTTTTCATTTAGAAACATGGTAAAAAATACATAACTTCCGAAAAAATCAAGATACAAAAAATCTCTTTCTCATTATTTTGTAGAAATTTTACTGATCTACAAAGAAGGTCTTTCCGATGTCAAAGTTTGATAAAAGTCAAAGAACTTGTTTTTGCTCGTTCTGAATTTTATACCACGTTAACCAATGAGAATTCAGAAAATTTCAATACGGTTATTTGTAGGAAATTAAACGCTCTACAAAATATGTCTTTTATCATTTTTTGATAAATCAACCTGTTCAAAAGTTATTAGAGCTCGAAGTAAAGTTGGAGATTTTTTCACTTTTCCGACGAATCTATTAAACTATCAAAAAATGATTCCATTCTGCATCCGCTAGATTCCGTATATACTGGAGCGCTAGCATCTCAGCTAGATTCTGCAATCTACCAAGAAGTCTCATAGGGATAGAATTAGGTTCTATCATCAGATGATACCTGGTGACTAATTCAAGTCCCGCTCCGCGGTAGCACTGACTCGTCCATATACCCAAACTGTAATCCAAAACTCAAACTTCATCATTACTTTAAACTTTAATCTCAAACCATATTCCATATTCAATTCTCATAATTCTGATTCTAATTCTTTACTCTAATTTTTCTTAACAAAACCCATCACTGTAGCTAAACATTACTCTGTATTTAATTTTTAAACTTAAATTTAAATCAAAATCTATATCAAAATCGTTAATAACTGTAAGCTTAACTATAAGTCTTGAGTTACCATACTCATAAATACAACAAAATCAGTTGTTGCTTGTGACGTTCACTTTGATTTGACCCTCATACGAAAAATAACGTCACAATCTATAAATATATATTGTAACGGGGTTTTCACCACCGGGGATCTATCGGAGTGAAGTCCGAATGCACTTACGATTTGGCAACCTTGTTAAAAATATTTAATGTTGGGTGTCAGGTGATTTTGTAATCACCAATAAACAATTATCAAAAATCGGCTCAGAGTGGTAGGTCGGGGAAAGGTCAGGCACTTAAGATAACGATAAAATAATTGATCAGAATTAACACAAAATAATTAGTCATATATTAAACAAACAAAATAATTTATTAATATCACAAAAATTATCAGGTACAAACAAAATGTAAATTGCCGTTGTCGGCTTGACTCGATATTAACAAAAAATTGATCGCAAGAGTCGTAGTTGATCGAAACACAAAATCCGTTTGTACTAAAAGAAAAAACACTCGATTGCCGAAATGAAATAAATTTATTTTATTTTTTACACACACAGACAAAGTACGTACTACGGAATACTTGACTAGTGACGTCAAAGTATTCTTACACGGCGAGGCTACAAGACTGCCGTTGTGAATGAGAAACAGATAATCCGTAATTCTCAGAATTGCTAGAATGAAATAAAATAAAATATAAAATAATATTTTATTTCGGCAACGCATTCAAATTGCACTATCATACAATTATTAAACGTAATTAGTTAATTAAATTAGTACTGTACAACGCATTTCACTGGTTCATGAAAAAAAAAAAAATAATGAATTTTGCAAGACTGTAACTTTGTGAAAAATAATCATATTAGGATTTAAAAAATGAGCGTTTTATATCTTCAAATCTCTAGTTTCGGCACATTTTCATTAAAATTTTTTTAGAGCTTCATCTATTGCACAAACATGGGAAATACCGCAAGACAAACATTTTCTAAATTTTTTCTTTTCTTTGAGAGAGTCCACGGGCTGCGAACAATTTTTTTCAGCTAAACCAATGCATAGGTCAGTTAGCAAATTTAATCAGCTTTTATTTGCATTTTCTTTTTTTTTATGATTTGTACGACAACTTGTCGCTGAGATATCAGCCTCCGAATGAAAAATGATCTTTTTGGGTTTAATCATCGACATTTCAGGTACCAATGATCGCACAGTAAATTTGACGGTGGCGTTAAAAACTTGAATAAACCCTATACAAGACCCTTTCATCAATTTTTGAAAGAAATTTTTTTTTTATTTTAACATCTATTAGAAGGAAGTACAAATAAATGCTTTTTTTTTTTTTGGTTTTTTAGTAAATCAACCGCTACTCTGCAAATATCGATGAAAAGACTAATGATGCCGGGTACTTTTTTAGCTCAATATACCCCCAATAACCTTATAAATTTTTTCATTGATCTATCAAACTGTTTTTCGGGGTCAATTGATCAAAATTTTGCTAAACAATTAAAGGAACAAGTTTTGTTTCTTTAATTATGTAATCATAATCAACATCAAAAAATTATTCTTTTTCGACTTTTCTTACATTTTTGCATAAGTTACTCGGCAAATGCAAGGAAAAGACCAGAAAGAAAAAATTATTTAAAAACTTGACTCATTTTTTCTTGTTCGATATTTTTCAGCTTTGTCCCCCTCCCCTGCCCACAAAAACATCTGAGCACTTCCACCATCGAACTGTCTGAGAGCTAGACCCCATGGTACTCCAGACTGAACCCGTTTGATTTTTTAGGCATTATTTATCTGCTCCAACCTCCCCCACCCGCCCCCCTTCTGCACACAACCAATATCTGGCCAAATAACAAAAATATATTTAAAATATCCTACATATATGTCGATTGCATTTCATCATATATATTTGCCGTATAGGAAAAATATATGTGTAAGCAGCAGCAATCCTCATAGCCCAAGCTCGTGGTTGCGGGCACTTGGGACTCAGGGCTCTGACGTCAATCATACCCCCAAAGATAGACTACCCCCACCAACTACAAGCAGTGGCACTAGAGGACAACGAGGAGAGATACAGTTCCGGCGGAACCCCCGATACCCTCGTCACGTAGTGACCCATCTTGCACACCCCTCACTCGTATCATAATTATATTATTGTACCATTCGTTATTTATATCTCCTCTGCCACTTTGTGCAGTATATTATAGTAGAATATTAAACAAATAAAGTATCTAGTTGAGTGAGCTAAATATATTTCACGTTTACATATCAGAAGTGGGATAAGCAATCCGTACGTGAGTTATTAGTGGTGTAGTGAGTTGACTATAGTGCAAGTGAAAATGGTGAAACCACTGTGTGGCGAAAATTCAAGGTGAAGTCCTTCGCACTACACTTCACCGCCAGAGGGAGGTAATGCGTCCAGGGGACAGAGAAGCGCATCGCAGCACTCACCGACGGCGATTGATAGGCAACGTAGCTTGTCTCGGGGGACGACGCCGTCTCGGTCGGTAGACAGAGATTGACGTCGGCGATCGGTTTCACGACGATCCTTATCGAGAGGACCAGCACCTCATTACAATCGGCACGACTATAGGGATCGCAGCTATCGTCGTGACCCGTATAGATACGACAGCGAGGACAGAAGAGCCGAACACGGTGGTCGCAGAACATCGTCACGTAGCACATCAGTCTCCGATTTGCAAGAGGCGATTATTAGAATCGCGGAGGCTATGAGAGTGCCAGCCGAGCGACCGAGGTCGTACAGCGTTGCCGACGGACGACGCATTCCCATCTTCAACCCAGAAAGTGGGAACCAAACCATCCAAGTGTGGATCCAGAAGGTCGAGGAACTTCAGAAGATCAACGGATGGGACGACGTCGTCACCACCAACCTGGCGATGGATAAGTTAAAAGGCACGGCATACCAGTGGTACAAGAGACTAGAGTCCGTCGCATTTTCATGGGAAGAATGGAAGAGGAAACTCACTGAGGCATTCACGGTGCATCGGAGGATGCCAGATAGAATGCGAGCGATGCTGGAGCGGAAGAAGAGGTCAGACGAGTCGATGATGCAATATTTCTTCGCCAAATCATCCCTCGTCGCGGCGTGCGGCCTCCAAGGATTGGACGCAGCCAACTGCATTGCTGACGGGATCACTGATCACTCCCTGAGTCTCATGATCGCGAGGAATCACTTCCTAACACCGAAAGAACTCCGAGTATTCCTAAGTACCGTCGAGGAGACGGTGAAACCAACTGACCGACATCAGGCAAGAGAAACTTCGAGGCACGCCTGGCATCACCGGAACCTTCCCCAGCTTCGCCGGCCTCACCCTGATACCATCAAAAGTAGTCAGGGGATCAAGAAATTTGCTGAGGAAAAAAAGACTGCAGATAAATCAGCAGCTCAAGTTAAGTGCTTCCGTTGTGCGGTGCGTAAAAGCTAAGAAGGAAGGCGACGGTGAACAGAAGATCTTAGCCATCGGATCTGAGCCACGAGCCGGTGAATCGAGGTTCATAGATATCACCGTCAACGGAAAAGTTCTGAAAGTGTATGTTGACGCCGGGAGCCAGTGTGTCACCTTGAGAAAGGGAGATACGGACCGCTTCCAGTTAGAGATTAAACCGACGGACAAAGTACTACGAGGCTTCGGTGCAAGCATTGTTCATCCGTACTGGATCGCCAAGGCGAAACTACAAGTAGACCTCGCCGAAGAAGAGGTCAACGTGCACATCGGACCAGACGATCTGCAGACTGTCCCGGTAATTGTGGGACAGCCATTCCTTGATTTACCAGGAGTCAGGACGGCATCAGGAGATGGTGAGCTGAGAGTATTTCACAAGGTGGCAGTTTCATTAACAGGGTTAGATACGCTGCCACCTCGCAAGATGTCATTATGGGCCACGGAGACGACAGTCATCCCGCCGCAGCAATCAGCAGACATCAAGGTAAAATTAAATGACAATTATATTGGTGATTTATATATAGAGCTTAGTGTACGTGGGCAGGAAGGCCGGGAACATTGCGTTCCTCGGTGTATGATAGACACAAATTCGTCTATATTGCCGGTCATAAATCTTTCCGATAGTCCACTCATAATAAATAAAGACAAAATTGTCGCCAGAGCTAAACAGGCCCGAGAGGTGACAATAGATGAGCATAAAGTTCGAGAAATTCGTGCAATGACGAAAATAGAAAAAGATACAATACCGAGGGATCAAGTCCAGGTAGAAGGTCGACTACCTGAGGTTGAAAGGGACGCTCTTTTTCAATTGCTAGACGAATATAGAGATTGCTTTGCGTTTAACATAAGCGAGTTAGGGCAAGCGAATGCCACAGAAATAAAAATAGAATTGACGGGAGATAAAGTCGTGACTTACAGGCTGTATAGATTGTCATATGCAGAGCGGGAACAAGTACGAGAGATAGTCAATGAATTAAAGGAAAACGGTATTATTCGCGAATCCAATTCACCGTTCTCAAGTCCTAATTTGTTAGTCCGTAAAAAGAACGGCGAGGTGCGTATGTGTGTTGATTATCGCGCGTTAAATGCAATTACGAAAAAAAATCACCAGCCACTATCGCTAATAGAAGATCAACTAAACGAATTGCAAGGGGGCTTGCGGTTCACAAAATTAGATATGTTCTCGGGGTACTACCAGGTACGAGTAGCGGAAGAATCGATCGAGAAAACCGCGTTTGTAACACCAGATGGACAGTATGAGTTCCTTCGCATGCCGTTTGGGCTGACCAATGCACCCTCAGTGTTTCAAAGACTTATAAATCAAATAATATCACCTCTTAAGGGAAAAATTCATGTCCTTGCGTACATGGATGACATTCTAATACCATCAACAAATGTGCAAACCGGTCTTGAAGCATTGAGATGCGTGTTGGAACAAATACGGCATGCTGGGCTAACTTTAAAACTAAGTAAATGTACGTTCTTACATACAACGGTCAACTACCTAGGGTACGAAATAAATGCTGAAGGGATTAGGCCGGGCGGTCATAAAATCGAAGCTGTCGCACAGATGCCAGTACCCGAAGATGTGCATGGAGTTCGAAGATTTATTGGTCTTGCCGGTTACTTTAGAAAATTAATACAGAATTTTGCTGTAATTGCCAAACCCTTAACTCTGCTCACAAAAAAAAGTGAAAGTTGGCGTTGGGGCGATGAACAGAGAGACGCGTTTGAAAAACTAAAGGAAAAACTTGTAAGCAGACCTGTGCTAGCATTATATAAACATGGAGCGGCAACCGAGTTACATACAGACGCTAGCAAGATCGGTGTAGGCGGAATATTATTTTAAAAACAGGACGATGGAATGTTGAGACCCGTCGCTTATTACAGTAGACAAACAACGAAGGAAGAACAACGGTATCATTCCTACGAGCTCGAAACACTGGCGGTAGTGAGTAGCTTACAACGTTATCGCGTCTATCTATACGGGATGCGTTTTAAAATTATAAGCGATTGTAGTGCTTTGAGAGCAATTTTTGTCAAGCGTGATCTTCTCCCTCGCGTCACGAGATGGTGGGTTCAATTGCATGAGTACGATTGTGCGATCGAATACCGAGCAGGTAAAAAGATGCCCCACGTTGACGCGCTGAGCCGGAGTCCGGTCACATCGGAGCAAGATGCCGCGAGGATTGACGACATCGGGTTATTGCGTATAGAAACGGGTGATTGGCTGCTGTATGCACATTTACAGGATTAACGGTTAAAATACGTGAGGGAGGTTCTGAATGCTGAACCTAAAGACGCCGAGAATAAGCAAGTCCACAGTGAGTTTAAACTTAAAGACAATCGAGTATTTCGGAATGTAGACAAAGGGTTAAGATGGGCGGTACCGCAAGCGGCGAGGCGACAGATCGTTAAATTATGCCACGATGATATTGGACATGTGGGACTTGACAAAACGTTAGAGAAATTGCGCAGTGGTTACTGGTTTCCGTCAATGAAACGTTATGTCAGGCGATACATTAGTTCATGTTTAAATTGCTTATACAACAAAGAACCGGCCGGAAAAAGGCCAGGTCACTTACATCCTATAGAAAGGTCGCCGAAGCCATGCATACCGTACATATTGACCATTTGGGACTCTCGTACCGAGTGCCTGTAAAAATATTCAAATACTTGCAATGGTCGATTCATTTACAAAATACGTATTCGCACCTGTAGTGAAGAACACACAGACTTCATCAGTTATAAAATTTTTAAACGACACCGCGGACACAGGAGTTGGTTATCCTCGACGCATAATTAGCGACCGCGGCACTGCGTTCACGAGCAAGGCATTCGAAGAGTTTTGTAAAGAGAAAAATATACAGCATGTTAAAACTGCTGTACAGACACCCAGGGCTAACGGGCAGGTAGAAAGACATAATCGAACAATATTAGGTATGTTGTCTGCGAGCGGTGAAGAAGAACCTCAATGGGATTGTAAATTACCCAGGGTAATCTGGGGATTAAATAACACCGTAAATAAGGCAACGGGGAAACTATCTTCGCAATTGTTGTTCGGGTTTTGACCGCGACATTCGACTGAATCACAAGTGTCAAATGAGTTGGGCGAAAGTGATTGCACTTATGACCGTATGAAAGATATTGAGGAGGCACAACGGGTTATCGAGCAGACTCAGCAACAGCAGGCTGCTCGGTACAATCGGAAACGAGCTTCGCCTCAAGTGTTCAGTTGTGGTGACATAGTAACGGCTAGACGCGCTGCAAGCTCAAATGACGGGCTCAGTAAAAAGCTACTGCCAAAGTACACTGGGCCATATCAAATCACCAAGGTCCTCGACAAGGACCGTTATGTCGTTGAGGACGTCAAGGGGGTGGAGCGGACACAGAAACCCTACAGTGGGATACTTCCGGGCGAGAAGCTGAAGATGTGCGGTACAGAGGTCAGCGACTCTAGCTCCAGTGACAGCGCAGAGGATTCTGATTCAGCACCTGCGCTGCCGGGTACGATCCATATCTACATTAAGGCAGAAGGGAGCCTCGAGCTGCGAAAAGTCGTAGAGTAAGACCTGCACCGGTTGGTGGTGGTTCTAGAGGCTGAATTATCGGAGGAACTGCGAAAAGTCACACTTATGTGACCTGCACCGGTTGGTGGTGGTTCTGACGAGAGTAAAGAGGCACTCGAACTGCGAAAAGTCGTAGGGTATGACCTGCACCGGTTGGTGGTGGTTCGAGGTGCGAGGTCCGAGGCTGACAGAACTGCGAAGGGTCGTGGATATGATCACACCGGTTGGTGGTGGTTCTGAGGGCGGGCAGTCATCTTGAGTTGCGAAATGTCGTGAGATACGACCTGCACCGGTTGGTGGTGGCTCGGGTGACTGTAGTTTTGACGATCTGGCAACATGATAACGTTGTCAAGGTCACCAAGACTGGCACATGGTGCTACTCGGAAAACGTTGAGTAGCCACGCATGATTTTAGCATGTTGCATGAAATTAAGGCAGTTGGACTGCACCCGCAGCTGTCTATTTGCATGTTTTGTGCTACTAGGAACACCAATTACTAATATTAATTTCTACTGTCATAGAAAAACTTCGAGTGACTCGGAGTATGACCTCCGCGTGCTCTCCTCCGGATGCTGACGTCCCGAGGACGTGTTGAATGTCAGGAAGGCCGACTGTAAGCAGCAGCAATCCTCATAGCCCAAGCTCGTGGTTGCGGGCACTTAGGACTCAGGGCTCTGACGTCAGTGTGACGTCAATCACACCCCAAAAGATAGACTACCCCCACCAACTACAAGCAGTGGGACTAGAGGACAACGAGGAGACATACAGTTCCGGCGCAACCCCCGATACCCTCGTCACGTAGTGACCCATCTTGCACACCCCTCACTCGTATTATAATTATATTATTGTACCATTCGTTATTTATATCTCCTCTGCCACTTTGTGCAGTATATTGTAGTAGAATATTAAACAAATAAAGTATCTAGTTGAGTGAAGTAAATATATTTCACGTTTACATATGTGAAATATACATTTTGACTATATAAAACATATTTTTATACCAAAAAAACGGCCAAAAGTTATGTATTTAATATATATTTATTTCATATGTAAAATACACGTGCGTGTATTTTACATATATTCTAATTATATTTTTTTTATATTTTATCTATATGCCAAATATATATCATATACATCAAGAAATATATTTTGTTTGGTATTTTATTTCAATAGGGGTTCATAAAAGTTTAAATTTCTGATTATCATTAATAATTGTCAATTTTACCATCTAGTTGGTAGATACTACAATTCAGATTGTATATTTAGTAATTTAAATGATATTTACTACTATCGAATTCAGCTAAAAAATTGTAACATAACACTATGATAATTCTGGACATATTGCTTCAAGTGTTTTTATTTCTTAGTATGAGAGATATTTTTTTAACGAAAGTTTCTCGTTAAAAGTGAAAATGAATTTTATTTCTTGATCGAACAATTGAAATCAGAACATAGTAAAATGACGAGTTATTTAAAAGTTCAAGTGTAGTAAAACACATGTACCTATTATAGAATCTGGAGATTGCTTGTTAATTATATATATAACCATATATAATTATGTTAGATTATATGTAACCATATGTGATTTTTTTCGTGGCAATATATTTAATTATATGCAATTATATATGATTGTATATAACGATATATAATTATATATAATCATCTGTGATTTTTCTCGGCGTTATATGTAATTATATACACTCCCTGATTAAAATAAACGATTCGAAACAATTTGTAATGTTGAACTTCCATAAGAATGGCGATTCAAAAGTATTCAACGTATTCAAAAGCATTAAAAACTAATTAAAATTTTTTTTTCGAATCGTTTCAAATCGTTTCTTTTAATAAGGGTGGATAGAAGGATTTATTTGAGAGTAATAAACTAGATTTATTAAAACTCTTGTGAGAAGTTTCCTTGAGACAAATAAATATTTATTAATATTTAACAAATAATTCTTTGGCGAATATTATTGATGGATGGCTGCACATAAACCCGTCCGGCATCAATGTCAAAAAGATGACATAATGTTATCCAAAAAATGTTACCTTTAAGAGCTCAGAAAAATGTTATCGTTTTGATAACTTTATGTTGAGGTCATTTAAAAGAAATCTGAAAGTTAGCAAAATGATAACTATTTATGGATGTCTCTAGAACATAAAAAAAATAACTTTCTTATGAGACTATTGTAACCTCAACCTTTGACAGCTATTGTCATTGTAATTTATAAGTACCAATGATTATAAACATTATTTATTGATTCTGCTCTGAAGTAATTACATACAATTAGTTATTATAAATACAATAGCAAAATTTCGAAAAGAAAAAATTTGAAAAATTTGTGTAAATGTCAAAAATATAAACGAATACGTTGTTTTTCAAATAAATTACATAATTTTGAAAATTCATCTAGTGATGAAAGTGAAATTGTAGAAAATAATTCATGCTTTGTGAGTAATAATATATCTTGTGATCAATTGGATGATGTTGATAATAAAAGAAATATTAATACAGACAATAATATTGATGGCGAAAAACTTAATGAAAATAAAATAAGTAATTACAATTCTGACAGTGAAACTAGCAGCAATTCTGACACACGTATATTATCGATCTGTAATCAATGGAAAAAGAATGGTTTAATAGCTATCAATGAAACAAGTTTATCATCGAAACTAGCTCAGTGGGTGACTGATTTCAATATATCACGTGAAGCAGCAAATAAACTAAAAATATTAAAAATATCGAATCAAAAAGATTCGATATTTTCATTATTTGGTCAATATTTTCATTACGGGTTAAAAAATGTCTTGACTAATCAATTGAGAATTATTGATTATTATACTCTACCGGACTTTATTGTCATTAATATTAATATCGATGGGCTGCCGATTGCTAATAGTTTGACGAGTCAACTTTATCCCATTCTTGCGCAAATTTATCTCAAAGTTTCTCAGCCATTTGTAATTGGGATATATCATGGATATGAAAAACCCAAAAGTGTTGACATTATGATCTCCGTAAACTGATTTCTTTAAGATATCTAAAAAATGTTATCTTTCTGACGTCTAACCGATGAGCTCTTTAAGATATCGTCAGATAGCGTGTAAGAGGCTTTTCTGATGTATTTCTGTTATCTTCGGGATAGCTATTTCGGATGTCAGATCCAAAAAATCTTATCTTTAAAAGCTCTGTATGTCATCTTTCTGCCGGACGGGAACATATGTAGTTGTACATATTAGCAAGAGACTAAGTGGTCAGTAGTAAGCGTTGTTACGCGACCATATTTTATATGAAATATAAAAATTATTTTAAATAATTGTTTGTTAATTATGTAATAAAAATAAATTTTTTATTATAATATGTTCTTCATCTTACCACTTAAAATAAATTTTTTTAAATATTTTTATTTATATTTTGAGAGTATGAGGTTATATTTTCAAATACATCGAATTGCGTCAAATAAATGATTTATTGAATATTAATAAATATTTTTTCGGTGCAAGGAAATACTTTCTAATAAATAATTTGTTGACTGTTGATAAATATTTATTTGAGCCTGTTCATTAATAAACCATTTGTTTAATATCAACAAATCTTATTGAATACAAAGAAATTCTTCTATCAGTGTATAATTCTGTAAAATGATATATAATTGTATATAATTATATATAATTCTATATGAATCATATATAATTCTATATAAATCATATATAAGTATGTAGAATTATATTGAATTATGTATAATTTTTTTTACCTGGGTAATTAGATATTTTATTTCTCTAAAACTGAAACATATCGTAAAATATTTGTAATAAAAACTTTCCTTTTTTTATTAATAAATAATTAACTAAGCGATAAATGATGTACAATTTATATTTTTCAATGAAGACAAAGATACTTACACATAAAAAAAAACTTAAAAAATATTTTGAAGTTTTTCAGTTGATAAAAACTCAAATTCGTGTAAATTTTCTCAAAACTTATAAATCAAATTGAAATTTTTCGATTATCTAATCAAAAACTCTTAAAATCAGTACACATGAAAGTTTGATGATGAATATTATTTTTTGAACGCTCAATTTAATCGCCAAAACATAAGACACCATTTCTATAGAGCAGTTAATTTCCTACATAAATTGGTATCGCACATTTTGTAATAGCCATTTATTGTCGAGTTACAAAATTCATAAAAAAAAATGAAATTTGTCTTAAAATAATCAAACTCAAACCTTCAATATCATTAAATAGTGAGGTTTACGAAAAAATTATAAGATACCTTTTTTGTAGAGCATTAAATTTCCTACAAAATTCTTCTACAACCTTTTTCCGTACAACCCGCGTAAGATTTTATGAATGGCCAACTATCGGGCCATGATTGGGTGCCAAGCATACTAGCCTGGCACAGTAATGACAACTAAAATTGTTCGTTCAACGGGTAACGGCTGGAACCTAACTTGGACCCAGCCATGGCAATCTATCATCGGCCCAGCAATAGCAAACTATCATCGGCCGAACATAGTCTGCTTGAATGGCCCAATAATGATAATTAAATACGGCCCATTAATAATAAATTTTGAATTTAGAATACGACGTAGAATCTAAAAAATACATTTTTTCAACAATAAAACTTGCAATAGTTTAAATAATTAAACTGAAGATGTTATTGAATATTTATTATAATAAATCAACATAAATAAAATTTAACATACTTATATGTAATCATTGCTTCATTATTTATATAATTAAAAAACAGAGATTAGAATAAATTCTTTCTTAAATTTGTTGTTGCCATGAAAATTATTAAGTCTAGGCTTCTTAATGTTATTAGAATAACATTACGTCCATCACTATCACTATTAACATCACGATTATCACTAGCACAATAATTAAATTCACCATTATATCCAATTACTTGATCGCTGTGATCAATAGCATTTGACAGTGATTCATAACTTGGAGTTTCTAAATGGTTAACCTCCAAATCTTCTAATTTATTCACCTCATCTCTATCTCTACTACAATCATCGCCACCATTATTATCTACAGACTTCAATTCATAGAGGTTTTTTACTCGATAATAATTGTGCGACATAATTAATAATTAAATGAAATAAGTAATATTTTTTTTATAATTTCACCTAACACACTACCTGTGGCGAACGAGCCCTCGCGGTTTTGAATCACCCTGGAAACACCCTAGAAACACGGTGGAATCACGGTGGATCCACGGCAGTTACACGATGGGTTTTTTATCATGTTATCACCATGATTCCACGGTGGTTACACGGTGTACCCACCGTGATTCCACGTACACCACGTAATCACCGTGGATACACCGTGGAATCTCAGGGAACACACCGTGGAATCTCGGTGAACAAACCGTGGAATCACGGTGAACACACCGTGTAACCATCGTGGAAACACCGTGTAACCACCGTGTATACACGGTGCTAAAATGGCACAAACCCACCCTGTAACCACCCTGGATCCACCATGATTTTATCGTGTTTCCACTCCCAGGGTGTTTCCAGGCTGATTCAAAACCGTCAGAGAGACCATAATCTCGACTAAATTCCACAAGTATATGAATCTATAGTCTAGTCGCAAAGATAAAAAATAATAATTTAAAACATAATTCGTTTGAATTTTAAACTGAAAAAGAAAGAAAAACAAGAATCACTTTTTGTTAGTATAAAAAAGTCTTAAACAAAATAAAATAAAATGAGTATTTTAAATTAAATATTTTAAATGAATATTTCAATTAATATTTAAATATTTCAAATATTAAAATATTTGATGAAAATTTTACATATTTTTGATAAAATTAATAATAGATTAATTTTCCATCCACTTATAATATAGAATGAAAATTGTGATCAAAATACTGTCAGCCTTCTGTAGCTTACGGCTGAGTTAAGAATGTTTTTTAATAATCGGTAAACCATCGATAATCATTGATCGGTCTATCATCGGCTAAATGACTGTCCGATTATCTAACCAGTGCCTTTGATACGAATCCATGGGGTGGTTATCAAATGTTACTGGCCCATTAATGTAATTCAATTATCGGCTAACGAAGGTTACCTATTGATCGGCCAACCATTGGCTGAATGACTGGCCAAGTGTATCACTGGCGATTTCGATACCAGATCCATGGGCCACTCAACAACCATTGATGGCCCAATAATGGTATTTTGATCATCGGCCGATGATTGCAAGGCATTAATAGGCCAATCATCCAATTAATGATGAGGTATGAATTTTTTCTATTGAACTGAGAAAATAATAGAAAACTGCGATGAGCAGGATATTCTTATTAAAATTAAGAGCTCATATTTGTTGAGAGTATTTTTAAGGTGTCTAGCAACCCATTTTTCCGAGTCACTTGTAAAACAAAAATAATTGATTTTTTCGACCCACCCTAATATATACATACATACATACATATATAAGTTTTTGAATGAATGTTATATTTAAACCCTACTCAACTAATTATAATAGGTTGTGACAAAATTCCTTGAAAAATCGACCATGAAGATAAATACAATAGTTAAATTTTAGGAAAATCTACCTAAAAATATACATGTCGGTGAATTGGAAAAAAACAATTTGACAACGCTGTACGCGAGTATACATAGTATATATATTATTTAAGCGGTAAATTTAAACATATACTCAGTACACTATACAGCAACTGCCAGAGCATATGCGACGTTGTCAAATTTTAATTTAAGAAAATGTTCAATAATATTTGTGTATACGTACATATAAGTAGTGTTTCGGTAAACTTCCCACGGGTACAGTATCAGAGTATTAAACAAACGCAATGTCTCGTTTTAACTACCACTTAACTTACTCTTATCGCGTATATAGCTCATAACTTTTTGACAATATTATAGCAGGACAACTACTTTAATAATACTAATGTATTTTCAATAGTGTTTATTCGTTTTTTTCCGTGCGTGATCACACAACGGCAAAAACTAGTTTATGCAATTCGAGATTTTTATACTAGTGAATATATTAAATAATTGAGTACTATGGAATAATTCAGATAATTGGTGTTATTTGTTTTAGCTAAATACAAGTTATTTTATTAACAATTCATGTTTAAAGAATTTTTTGAGTCACTACATATTATAATTGTACTTAGATCAAAAGTCGTGTTTTAATAATTGACTTTACTCATGATTTAATATTCAGATTGTTGGATTATTATGTCTAGGGCAGTCTTTTTTTAAGTAATTTAAGATACTCTAACTGTATTGAAAAGTACATTTTTCACTTAAATTTATACGCAAATTAACCATGCTTAGTAATTTCGCTAAAAATGCTGTTATCCCTAGTAGAAATGAATTCGAGGCGCTAGCTAGCGCCTGGCTACTTTTACTAGATTCTAGCCAGGCGTTAGCCAGTATAATATCGAGGCGCTGGCTAGCGCCAGGCTAGTTCGCCTAGAAATCAAATAAAAATAGCGATACTAAATCATGATTTCCAATTATAGGTTCTATATTGATTAAATACAAATAATTTATTGTTCTAAAAAATTGAAATAGAAATTATTTGTAATCATTAAATTACTAATTTTAAATGTAATAATTATTGATAATCTGCATAATTTAAAAACTTTATTATGAAACGAATATTATAAAAAACAGTACAATATAATTTATTTATTTTTGTAATATTTCAAAATTTGAATATTTTAACATTTATTAATTATAATAATATTTAATTTATTATTTCTTCACTTCATTAATATTATTAATATCGTTAATTAACTATCATTATTACTTAACGACCCAGTGAACACATCAACGTAACAGGGATGTCACATTCATAGAATGAAAACTTTCGGTTACGTAAAATCGTAAGTCACAAGTACATCACATCTTCATAACATTTATATCACAATTTCACACTCATTTACGTAACATTGTTACGTAATATAGTAAACGTAAATGTGATATTAATGTGACGTACATGTTACATTGGTGATATAGCGGTGATGTTATTTGAATATCATATTTACATAACATAGAAATCATGAAGAAATACAAATTTTACGTTGAGGTTTTAGAACAGTGACCTCTAAGTGACATCATTTTCTATTAAATTGTACAAATCACTTTTATGCGCTAGAAATTATAATTGCAATATTAAAAAAAATTAAAATGATATAGAATAACTATAAGAGATATTAATATTTGATTTATTGGCTGAAAAACATACATACATTTTTTTATACGAAAGTATATTTCTAATTGATAAATATTTAAAAATCTCCAAGTTCTTATTTTTGTTTATTGTTTTTTTAATACTGAAATATTTTGTTTTTATTCAAGTATCGTCCCACATGGGCCGATACGACAAAAATGTATCCGTTGAACTGGTCACCTCGAATGTGCATTCGATTGGGGCATAAAAGGTGGAACGCATGCATTCTTGGAGGAACAATTTGCGTCCCCACGAATATCTTAGCGGTGGATTCCTGAACTACCAAATATTTATTGTGCAGCGACTGCATGCACTCACGTCAGACACTTTATTAATTTTTTCCGCCTGCTTGTAAGTAATTATTTTAAAATTATTTGTATCGTTATTTATTTGTATTTAATTTAATCAATAAGAATAATAATAATAAAAATAAAAAAAATCAAAGAAAATGTCCAATAATAAAATAAATATATTTATAAGCAAATGAAAATACAGATGTAAATTTATATAAATTAATAAAAACGTTTACTCCATCGATTCGACATAAACCTCAACGCTTTTCAATGTTAAATATTAGATTTTACATAAATAAAATGCAAAAATATTAATTATTACAAATACATACTTTTTATGCATAACCCTTTCTATCGCAATGCCGTCAAAATACGTCCATCATTTTAAAGTAAAACTTTTTACATACATGTGATGAAATTTTTCGATATAAAATAAATATAACTATTTTTTATGCAAGAGTGATGTAACAGTATGAACATATCCGAAACATTACATTGTGATGTAAATATGACGATAAAATAGGATCGTCAAGATTATGTCTCTTATAAGTCGATTTTGTTACGTAATTTTGAGGTAATATCTAGAATGTAAAGCTAATGTTAGTATGCGATATGAATATAACGTCACATTAAGGTCACCAATGGGATATCACTTGGTCAGTAACATGCATGTAATCTTAATGTCACATTAATGTCACAAATTTGACCTACCATTTACATTACAATTTATATAATCAGAATGTAAAATTTACGTTGACTTTGTTACGTTACATGTTCTCTAGATGTGATATCACTGTTACGTTGGTGTGTTCACTGGGAATTTAATATCACATATTTTTCTGAAAGTACACTACCCCAGACAGGAAAGTACGACGGGCCCAGGCTTGGCTCAGGCTTGGTTCAACTATGTTGAACTCTGGGCCAAGCTTGTAAGCCAGCCTTGTTCCAGCCTTGGTAGAAGTCTGGAATGATAACTGGGTTCCAAGCCTTGTTGCCAACCCTGACCCATGCTTGCTTGCCAGACCTGGCCCAACCTTGGTTGTCAGACCTGACCCATGCTTGGTTGCCAGGCCTGGCCCATGCTTGGTTGCCAGACTTGGCCCATGCATCGAAAAAACACATAAATTCAATTAAAAAAAAAAATTTATTATTATTAAAGTACTAGAGTTTGTGATCATTAACGTTTAAACTATTTAAGTGAAGTAAATAACGTGAAAAAAACTCGGTGAAAATTCTGCTGGGCTCTGGGCGCGAACTGCCGTCCTTTTGATTGCTGGGTTTGAACGCTGGCTACTGGACGAACCTACTAACGTTCAATTGAAACTTTTATATGTTCTACTTGTTCATTTTACTACAACCACTCGGTTTTATGAAATATAAAGAGCAATTTAATTTATATTTTCGATTAAGAAAGAAAAACATAATTTCGTATTATTTATATTATAATTACATAATTTTTTAAAATAAAATTTATTAAATTTAATTGATTATTTATCAAGAACCCAGCTTAATTATCTTACTCTACCACCATAATTCCCAAGTTAGGGTGACTCTCGGCTTGGCCAAGGCTAGGTTATCTAGTGTTGGCCGATGTTAGGGTAACCATCCAACGGCCGAGGCTAGGTTATTCAATCTTGGCCCATGTTAGGGTGACTCTAGGGTTGGCCAAAGCTAGGGTATTCAGTCTTGGCCCAAGCCTGGGTAATCATTGGAATGGCCAATACTAATTACCCAGTTATGGCCCAGGCATGGGACAGTATAGGTTTGCCAAGACGGGCTTCCCAATAATGTCCCAGGCATGGCCCCGTCGTTCAACTCGGGGGCTTCCTGTATGGGTAGAAGTTATTCATAGCTGGGTCCTAGCTAGGGTCTACCGTGGAAACCCAGAGCTCGGTGAACTAGTTCTGGTTCAAGCTTGGGCCAATATTGAAGAGCTAAAGCAGGGTTACCCATGACTGGGTCTCGTTTGGGGCCAACAGCGGAAAGCCAGCGCTAGGTTGCCCACGACTGGGCCTTAGCTAGGGCCGAAACTAGGAAGCCAGAGCTGGGCTTACTAGTTCTGGTTTAATCTCGGGCCAAGGATGGAAAGCCAGCGCTAGGTTGCCCACGACTGGACCTAAGCTAGGGCCGACATTGGGAAGCCAGAGCTAGGTTGCCCAGTCCTGGGCCTTAGCTAGGGCCGACACTGGGGAGCCAGAGCTGGGCTACCCAGTCCTGGTCCGTGCTTAGCTCCGTTGTCAGAGCTTGTAAGTTCCTACATGGGACATTGTAATATTTTTAACAAATCATCTAAATGACAATGATCAAGTCTTTTAATTATAACGATTATTAAAATTAAGTATTTATTTATACACTGAGATATAATAGGTTATTCACTGTATACAATAAAATACACACATACTAGCGTACACGGATATTGGTTCAAGCAAAACTTACGCATGAGTTGTAGGTAGCGCGATTTCTAGTTTTGCCTCGATATCGCTAGTGAGGGCCCAATTTGTAATCTAGGTGGCCCTCGATTATTTCTACTAGAGATATTTTTTAAGGGGTCTCTTCCATAAAAAATTTTTTTTTTAACGACAATGAAATTATGAAATTTAGGATGAAAAAAGAAATTTTTTTTTCCCCAAAATCTCCATTAGTCCTGACCCCTCTTTGTATTTTTTATTATAAAATAGAATTAGATTCATAAAAATTATATCATACTATATATACTAGAGTGTTTAAAAAAATCGACTTTTTTTTTCTCAAAGAACATTGAAAAATCGACAGAGTATCTCTAGACAAAGACCCTATTAAAATATGAGATCTAAATATTAATATTTAAAGGTGGCGATTCACGATTTTCTAGTTTCCATTTAAATAACATAGGAAAAAAAAGGTTTTAAGTTTGGAATTTTATACCTCGGCGATGGCTTATTGAACAGATAAGTTTAGGACATAACTTTATCGAAAATTCAACGCTTTACAAAAAAAGTCTTCTATCATTTTTTGATAAATCCATCCGTTCAAAATTTATCTGAGCTCCAATTCAAGTTAGAGTAAATTTCAAGATCATGTTATTTTTCCGGCGAAACTATCGGGCTTATCATAAAATGTCATCGAATCTTTTTTGTAGACAATTTTATTTCCTACAAATTAGAATTGATTAATTTTTTTTAAATTCTGCATTGTTTTCTAGTTATTTCCATTTTAATGCCAAGTTTTTCAAATCGATCAGAACGCTATTTTTTTAGGAGTTTGGCATTGAAATGGAAATAACTAGAAAACATAGCAGAATTCGAAAAAAATTAATCAATACTAATTTGTAGAAAATAAAATTGTCTACAAAAAAGATATCAAGACATTTTATGATAAGTCTGATAGTTTCGCCGGAAAAGTAGAATGATCTCGAAATTTGCTCTAACTTGAGTTCGAGCTCGGATAACATTTAAACGGATGCATTTATCCAGAAAAATGATAGAAGACTTTTTTTGTAGAGCGTTTGATTTTCGATAAAATTATGTCTTGAACTTATCTGTTCAATAAGCCATCGCCGAGGTATAAAATTCCAAACTTAAAACCTTTTTTTTCCTATGTTATTTAAATAGAAACTAGAAAATCGTGAATCGCCACCTTTAAATATTAATATTAAGGTCTCATATTTTAACAGGGTCTAGAGATACTCTGACGATTTTTAATGTTCTTCAAGAAAAAAAAAAGTCGATTTTTTGAAACACTCTAGTATATATAGTATGATATAATTTTTATAAATCTAATTCTATTTTATAATTAAAAATACAAAGAGGGGTCGGGACTAATGGAGATTTTGAGGAAAAAAAAATTTCTTTTTTCATCCTAAATTTCGTAATTTTTTTTATATTTCGAGAAAATGAAAAAAAATAGTCAATGTCATGTAAAAAACGTTTTTCTATATTTTTCCAACAGAATGGAGCGTTCTGGAAAAAAAAAAAAAAAAAATTAATTTTATAAAAATAAATCTTTCTTCAAAATTATTTAAGTACTAAATTTTGCAAACAAAAAATATATGAAGACTTAATGTTAATATTTAAAAGTCGCTCAAGAACATCGGAATTATTAATTATACTCGAAAAAATTAAAAATTCTTGAGAGACTACTAAAAAATGCTCAATCGAATTTTTTTTTAGAAAAGGTTTCTAAAAAGCATAAAAATAAATAATTGGCTCTGGAGTTCATAAAAAAAAATCAGATACATTACATTATCTCAATTTCACTGATTGATTTATGTGTATTCTATTGTGATTTAAAAATTTTTTTTAGCACAACTGAGTATCGTTCGTTTATGGTATACAGTGCATCATTATCAGTATTCAATTCATGACTTTCAATAGTAACTCTACTGCTGCAGGATAATGTACGTGAGGTCAAGTGCTTCCAACTATTGCCAAACAGAAACGTTCAGGTCTCTCGTTCCCGATTGGATTTGCCACTTAAACTAATGGGATTAGTTCTACGAACAGTATCCTTTCTTCAGTATTCATGAAAAATCATCGCTGATTGGGAAAAAATGACTTTTCCACCAATAAAAATTAGAGAAAACTATTTTCAGTGCCGGTTTAACTCTTGTGTTATTTAACGCCATGTTAATTGTCGAAATTTAAATACCGAAATGAGAGTATTTAAATGTCCTATTTTTACTAAAAATAATATTCTTAATTGATTATTCTGATTTGCCGATAAACCGTTATGTCCAATTAATTTTTTCAATTAGTATTTATGTCTCAAACTTATTGAGTCGTGTGCCTGTAATGTGGAAGCGCTTGCACGAGAGAACGAAAATTGTAGAAAGAGTGAGTCACTTTAGGAATATTTTCAATAGTCAAGTTTTTTGTTGTTGCAAAGCGCGGAGGCTACCCAGGTAGGAATCGCCAAGGCTGACTATAGGCCGAGTGTTTGCCATATTATTACTTGCCAAGCTTCGGCAGCTGACCATTGGCCCAAGCCTCGGCCAGGGCTTAGGCCAATGGTCTGTTTGCATTATTCCGTCTTGGCAGCTGACCATTGGCCCAAGTCTAGGCCGAGGCTTAGTCCAATGGTTTGATTAAATTAAGTAGAGCCTCGGGTAGTGACCATTGGCTCGAGCCTCGGCCAAGGCTTGGCCCAATAGTCTCACAATGTTAATCTGAGCCTTGGGGAAAAACCATTGGCCCAAACCTCAACCGAGGCTGGGCCCGATAGTTTACTTTTTGTCAATCCGAGCCTTGGCAGCTGACTATGGACCAATGCCTCAGCCTAGGTTAAATTTCGATTTAATATTGAAATTAGCAACTTTACATGTATCTACATACATATCCCTGGTAGGAAGGGGCCACTAGACAAGGCTCGGACCAGGCATTGGCCAGTCGTCATGCCAGAGTTCCGAGCTTTGGCTAAACATCGGGCCAAGGATTGGTCCGTGCCTAGGATGATAACTATGTCGTCAAGCCTTGGCAAACAAAAGAACCAGGCTTGGGCCAAGCCTTAGGAAACGAGAAATCGAGCCTTGGCTAAGGCTTAGGAAACAAAAAATCAAGCCTCGGCGAAACCTCGGAAAGCAAAAAATCTGAAGTTCGCCCAATTCTCGATCTAGAATATTATTATTTAAATTAATAAATATAATTAAAAAAAAGTTTGATCACATTCTTATCGGCATTACATCGGAGTGTAACTAATTTCTGAATTAATGGGAAATAACGAATAAAATTATTTGGGCGCTACCGGGGTTCGAACTGAGATCCTTCTGTTTACTAGACCGGGATGGTATTTACTGTGCTAAATCTGATGTCCAGAAAATCATGATTTTTTTGCTTGTTTAATTATTTAAATACAATTTAATTCAAAAATATTAGATCGTAAAGATGAGGTGACATGTAGTTTTCTTTAATGAACTTAGAATTATCTGTTGAGTAATGGAATATATTTATTAATTTGTAATTTCATGATTTGATATAAATGAATAAATTAAGAGTAAGATCAAGTAGCATTATTAAGCAAGGGGGGGGGGCAAAAGGGGGTAGAGTAGGCAAAACGGAGTACTCTCAAAATATTAAAAAAAAAAAAAAATATTTTTTTTTTTTCGTCTAATTGCTATAAATCGGATATATTTGCGTATTTTTAGCCCTACACATGACACCTGGGGCAAAACGGACCATCCGAAAATTCTGAAAAAATGATTCATATTTTTATCATCAAATTAAAAAAAAATTTAATATATTAATCCATTTTTTGGCTGATTCTCTATACCTAGGGCAAATTTAGCCACTTAAAATATTCGAGAATAATATTTTATTTATTAATTGATAAAATTTTTGAAATAATGCTAAATAATCTGTAATCTAAAAAATAAAGATATCCGTTTTTTTGGGTTCAGAATAATGGCAAATAATAAATATAGAATTGTTTTTTTTTTTTTTATTGAATAACAATTAGTAATTGAGCTAATCGAAGGGAAGCGATTTATAAAGCCAATGATGTGAAATGTTATTTTTCTTCATGTAGAAATTTTTTTTTAACTTTTTTAAAGGGTACCCCATTTTGCCCGCCAAAAATAAAAATTTCATGTTTACTAAAGTTTTGTACATAGCAGTAACTAATCAAATGGAAATTATTGATATTAATCGTATACTCGGTAGACCGTTATGCCCTGGTCTTCTCTATACACATATATATATTGATACATGTAAAGTTGATAATTTGAATATTAAATGAAAATTGAACCCAGGCTGAGGCATTGGCCAATGGTCAGTTGCCAAAGCTCGGCTTGACAAAAATTAAACTATCCGGCCTGGCCCTGGCCGAGGCTCGGGCCAATGGTCACTACCCAAGGCTCGGCTTAATTTAATGAAACCAATGGACCAAGCCTCGGCCTAGACTTGGGCCACTGGTTAGCTGCCATGGCTTGGCTAAACGTAATCAAACCATCGGGCCAAGCCCTGGCCGAGGCTTAGACCAATGGTCAGCTGCCGAAGCTTGGCAAGTGAGAACAGTGCCAAGGCTCGGCCTATAGTCATCCTTGGCGATTTCTACCTGGGCGGTAGCGTTCAAATAATTTTATTCGTTATTTCTCATTAATTCAGTAATTAGTTAATTACACTCCAATGTGATGTCGATAAAAATGTGATCAAACTTTTTTTTAATTATATTTATTTATTTAAACAATAGTATTTTAGATCGAGCATTGGGCGATCTTCAGATTTTCTGCTTCCCGAGGTTTGGCCAAGGCTCGATTTTTCGTTTCCTAAGGCTTGACCCAAGCCTGTTTTTTTTGTTTGCCAAGGCTTGGCGACATAGTTATCATCCTAGGCCTGGGCCAATCCTTGGCCCGATGTTTAGCCAAAGCTCGCGCCAAGGCTCGGAACTCTGGCATGACGACTGGCCAATGCCTGGTCCGAGCCTTATCCAGTGGTCCCTTCCTACCAGGGTAGTGTTCATAATTTTTTCTTTGTATTTTTTAACCTAAAGATTACTACATACTGAAAAAAAAGTGTCAATAGAGTAAGATCCCAGAGCGATAAGACACAACTTATTTTCTAAAGCATAGAACTTTCGGTTCTAAGTAGTCTCTCGTGTACTTTTTAGTACCTGAACGTTTGTAGAGTTGGCTCGGTGACACCTTTGCAGGTACCAGGTGAGAAAGGTAACTAAAAATCAGAGTTACTTAACTTAAATTTTAATGACTGATTTTTATATATATTTTGTAGAATATTACTCTGAAGTGATATTGAAAAAGTCAGACGCTTTCCATGGGCCAGAACTCTTGTCAGACGTTTTAAAGCTCCACAAAAAATAAATGAACTTAATTTATTTTTAAATGTCTGATTTTTATATATGTTATTAAGATAAATATTACAAAGTTATATTCAATCAGTCAGACAAATTGTAATGACCAAACATTCCCTAAACACAAAAATTACTCAACTATGAGTATGAGCGCGAGAGCACTATACATGCGTTACAGAGCGAGTGAGACATCCATGGTAACTGGGTTTCCCTTCTTAAACTCACAATCTGTTTCAGCCTACTGTTTGTGTATGTGTATTAGGGTGTCCGTTATTTACTAAATTAGATTTTTTTAGTTGACCGTGATATAAATCATTTATTTGTGATCCAAAAATGATAAAAAAAAATGAAAAAGTTTAATCTAGTGCCGTTTAACCCTGCCTAAGTAATGATACATTCTCATTTTAGTACAATGAGAAAAATTTTATTACTTGCTTAAAAATAAGTGCACAGCAATGACTAATGAGTATTTTTGTTTGAAATTTCGCGCTCTTCAAAAAAGGTTTCTTATGTTTTTTCCGTCAGTCCAACTGTTCAGAAGATATTGTAGGTAAGTTTGATTTGTTTCAAAAAATTCGCGTTTTTGTTTAAAATTTTATAACTCTCTAACAACTTAACATAAAATCAAGCGCTATAAACTTTCTTATAGGAAATTTATCGCTCTTCAAAAAAGGTTTCTTACAGTTTTTTCATAAATCCAACCATTTGAGTGATATCGAAGCTCAAAATTGATAGATTTAAAAAATAGCGTTTTTCGATTAAAATTCTATAACTTTTCAACAAACAGATATTTACGTAGGCTTGTAACAAGTTTTTGTTGGAAATTTACCGCTCTACGAAAAAGATATGTTTAAGCTCGAAATAAAAGAAATTTTTTATGTCATCAGAGCAAAACTTTGAGTTGGCTTGTGAACTTTTTCTGTCAACTTAAAGCTTAAATATCCCATAAACGGTTGAGTTTATCAAAAAAATCAAAGAGATCTATGAGAATGTATCATTACTTAGGCAGGGTTAAACGGCACTAGAATGAACTTTTTCATTTTTTTTATCATTTTTGGATCACAAATAAATGATTTATATCATGGTCAAAATGGAAAAAAGTTCTGGCCCATGGAAAGCGTCTGACTTTTTTGATATTACTTCAGAGTAATATTCTACAAAATATATATAAAAATCAGTCATTAAAATTTAAGATAAGTAACTCTGATTTTCAGTTACGTTTCTCACCTGGTACCTGCGCAGGTGTCACCGAGCCAACTCCACAAACGTACAGGTATTAAAAAGTACACGAGAGACTACTTAGAACCGAAAGTTCTATGCTTTAGAAAATAAGTTGTGTCTTATCGCTCTGGGATCTTGGACTACAATATCTCAACGAAGTTACCATTTCGATCTTTATATTTGAAAAATTCTCATTCTTTTATGTTAACTTGTCTTATCGAAAATGATAATTATTACTATCAGCAACATTAAGTATTATTATGTCAGGAAAAAATGGTTAACATAAGAGCCCACTGAGAGAACAATATATTTGAGCCAAGTAAGATTCGTTTCTGGCAAATAAACCCCTTATTTGAATGGACCCAATCAGTATTCATTTGAGACACAGGTATGGTATATTTGAATGAAACAATGATTTATTTCTAGTTATCAAATATGTATTTGGAAGGTAGCACTACAGCATCACCAGCTGTAGTGTAATTATTTTTAACCAAGATTTGCTAACCATAAACAAATATATATTTGAATGAAATAAATGATTTAGTTCAGTGACATAAATCTATTTATTCGACTCAAATAAATTGTTCTCTGAGTGCATGATAATGATTATCATATCCAATGTAGTAATAATTCCCTATTGCAAGATGGTAATGGTCATTATTGTTTTTTCAGCGTGTAAAGTACTTTATGTTAACATGCCTTTTTGAATTATTTCTATTTAATGTTTAAATTTTCACAAGTCTCTGAATAAATTATTAGATAGAAATGTGCAGATTAATTGTTTAAAAAATTTGGTGTACATTCTGAACCAAACCTATTCTGTTTGTGTCGAGATATTTTTATTTCAGTACAAAATGTGCAGGGCTGTTATGCCATTGAAAATGACGGACAAACAGTTAGTGATCGCGGGTTTGAAACCCCAAAAGAACACTAAAAAAAAAATTTGCTACACGGAAAAACATAAACTAAAAAGTAATGTTTGAAATTATAACCCGGAACCTGGGTGTCAATATAGGGAATTTTAACATTTCAAATAAAAAATTTTATAATACGTGTCGTCAATTTTCTAAGTTTCATTCATGATTTTTAAAGTTCAAATAGTAATTTTTCTTGCATAGACATTAAATTTTAATATTCATTCTATAATTATTTATATTTTAATATATAAATTGAAGAATTACTATTGAGAATGATAGTATTTACTGATCACTTCATTATTATATTATTTGTCACTTCTTAATTTATATAGTTCATTTTTTTCCGTGTATGATATTACAAATCAAGATTACGCAGCTATTTGTTATGATAGCAAATTTATCTTGGTTAACGCAATGAAGTGACATTTGTTGTGGTAAGTAAAGTGACGTCGCTGTTGTAACAAATGATATGTGTTGAGGAAAATTTTTTTGAATACGTATAGAATTTTGTGCTTTAATTAGGTGAACAATATCATTACGAGTTTTGGATTTTGGACATAAATTGTGTTTGTAGATTATAGCTAAAATATTAAACGCTTTTTATTTTTAAAAGTATACCAATATGTCTAAGTATAGTTAAAAGTGGGCACCTTGAAAAAGTGATTTTCTCGGCTCAAGAGAATATATCGCGAGGTGATAATATCTTAGGTGAAGTAAAATTTTCTCGAGTTAAGAAATCTTTATGAAACCTAATTTAATTTTAGCTTCAACGCTCATTTGTTATGACGACAACTTCACTTTACTTACCATAACATATGTTACTTCGTTGTGATGACCAAGATGGATTTGTTATCTTAACAAATAACTGCGTAATCTTGACTTTTGTTAGGATAACAAATTTTTTTTTTTTCAGTGAAAGAAGAAATAAAGAAAAATTAAAATAATAAATTTTGCAAAAGGGTTATTTATAAACTAATAATTTTTGGGAAATACAAACATTTAATTAATCAGCCCAAGTACCCATATCGTAGAAAAGTGAAAAAAAATCAGAACGATAATTTGTGGTAGGAGCTTCACCAGTGTGGTGTCCTGGTATGAATAGAGCCTTCCGCTAAGCCAAAGGACTCAGTGGTTGATGCGGTTTTCTAGCGATGTATCGGACTCTTAACGCCTAGCATAAATTCAGTCATAAAGCCCCGTAGTGGTTAATTCACCATCGTGATTCTGTGTTCAAATCTGTACGTCTGCAGGTTTAGTTTCACTACATCCCAAATATTTTCAAAAGTTAACTCTTATCACTTTTTCACTTATTCGCGGTTAACGTTACCTACCATGTTTTATATAACCCCCGTACAAAAAATGGTAGATTTGTGATAGATTGGTGGTAGATCTACTCGAGATCAATGAGAATTCTACCATCGATCTGTGATAGATCTATGAGCGGTCGATAATCAGTTTATCTGGGGGGACAATTTTATTTTTTTATTTTTAATAAACTGAAAGAATGATAATAGGATGAAATATTCTGGTCTATTTTCATAGAAAAATAGTTTATTTAAAATATCGATCCACTAATTAAACTGTTTTACAGAGACTTATGTATTTACATCTAGAAAAAGTAATATTGAGAATTTCCTTTTCTTATTTTGAGTACTTTTTAAGTAATAAAAAATTGAACAAAAAGTTTTCAAAAAAAAATTTTTTATTTTATTTTTCAAGTCAATAGATTGTCATTGGGTCGTTCTTGGAAACTCAAGATTAATCATGAATACAACACAGATCTTTCAGAAAGCTGTCATAGATCTACGGTGGATCTACTAAGGATTGTTACATTTTGGGAAATTACTCCAAATTAATTAAAAATGAAACTATTAATTTTTTATTATTAAATTCAATCGAGTTTTGGCCTCGTTGGAGTGTCTATAGTCCCTGGTGGGCCCTGGTCGTCGATTATTTGATAAATTATTAATTTATTTAATTTTCGCGATTCAAAATGTATTTTCCGACCCGGTCTCCATATTATTTAAGAGGATGCGGGATTTGGATAATCCTAGACAGCCGATGGCAGCGCCCAGGGCTAGATAAATTATTAGGTCGTCGGTGTCAGCGTTCCTAATAGCAGGGCAGGAGGTGCGGACCGCCGGTATCAGCATTCCCCAATGTACTAATGAAGACTTGGGGCGCCAATCACACCCCAAAATAACGGTTTAATTAATTTAAAATTAATTGTGTTTATTAATTATGGAGAGCACAGGTTCGAGCTCCATGAGCTCTCTCAAAGGACTGACTATTTTGTCATTATAAAAATATAATAAAGCCAACAGAGTTGACAAAATGTTGACGCTGCATTCCAGGTTCCCTGTGAGAGAATCATCGTGGCCCGGGTCTCTTGCATCGTCATCTGCTTTGACTACCCGCAAGCCACGGCGACTCTCTTATAAACTCTGTCATAGATCTATGGTGGGTCTGTTAGAAATTAGTCATAAATATCAATGATAGATCCCTTAAAGTACTACGTCAGATTTTCGGTTGACCTACTCAATATCAGTGCAAAGTATCGCGTTGCAGGTTCTATTAGGGCATAAAGATCAATATATTCCTTTTTGGTACCCGAGAATTCTAAGCACTTAAAAAAGATATTTGTTTATGGTAAGATAATGGCAATGAAAAAAATTTGTATTTGTATTTATTTATAAAAATGAAGAAACAAATCAAATGTTTGCAAGAACGTTCCAATAAAAATCTATTGACTTAAAATAAGTTTTTTTTTTTTTTTTTAAACTTTTTACTGAAGTTCTTTTTTCTTTAAAACAATACTAAAAAAAAAAAAAAAAAAAAAAAAAAAAAATTCTCAATATTACTTTTTCTAGATGTAAATAGGCCGATTCGAGAACAAAAAATTTTATACGCCCTCATGCCTTTACAACTGATTCATCAAAATGTTCCCATGCAAGAGCTGCCAGAGTTGAACTAAGGGGCCATCCTTGGCTCAGCACTGGGAAACCTAGCTTTGGCACGTCTACATTGGCTCATGCGTGGGTCAAGAAAGGTTACTCAATCCTGGCATTCCAGTCATTACCCGAATCTGGGCCAGGACTGCGTTCTCCTATTTTGGCCATTCAGTGGTGACCCAGGATTGGACCAGGACTGGGTAACCTAACCTTGGCCGTTACAAAAATTGCCAAGGCTTGGGCCAAGACCGGCTTCTACTATCTTGGCCATCCAATGGAAACCCACACTTGGGCCAGGACTGGGTAATCTAGCCTTGGCCGACCCGAGCTTAAGCCAAGACTAGGTTTCTCTGCCTTGATCATTCAATGGCAACCCAGACTTGGGCCAGGGTAGGATTATCCAAGTTCGGGTATACCTATAGTTTCCCATCCTTGGGCTAGAATTGGCTAATCTACGTTTTTTATTAATTATCCAATCATCTTCTTATTATGGTTTTTTAGATTAATAATTATTTATTTTTGAATTAAAATAAGTTTTGATGAATAAATATTTCGACATTCTGATTAAAATTATTTACAATTAATAATTAATACATTTTTTAGTTCGTTATTATTTGCAATCAAAAACCGTAATTTTATAATTTTACTTATAACAATTAAATTGATTAAGAAATAACTCATGAATTTCCATAATAAATGTTATTTTTAATAATTATGTAATTATAATATAAATAATACGAAATTATTATTTATTTTTCCCTTAATCGAAAATATTAATTAAATTGCTTTGTATAATTCATAAAACCGAGGGGTTGTAGTAAAATGAATAAGTAGAACATATAAAAGTTTCAATTCAACATTAGTAGGTTCGTCCAGTAGTCAGCGTTCAGAGACAGCAATCAGAAGGACGACAGTTCGTGCCCAGATCCCAGCAGAATTTTCACCGAGTTTTTTTCACGTCATTTACGTCACTTAAATAGTTTAAACATTAATAATCACAAACTCTAGTACTTAAATAATGAAAAAAATTTTTTTCATTAAATTTATTTATTTTTTCGATGCATGGGTCAGGTCTGGCAATCAGGCATAGGTCAGGGCTGGTAACCAGGCTATGCACAATGTTCTCATTCCAGACATACCAAGACTGGAACAAGGCTGGCTTACAAACTTGGCCCAAAGTTCCACATAGTTGAACCAAGCCTGGGCCAAACCTGGGCCCGTCGTACTTTTCTATCTGGGTTGTATCAGATTCGCAGTTGATTTATGTCTTTATGAAACAGTTTAATTATTGGATCGTTATTTCAAATAATCTGTTTTTTTTTATGAAAATTCACCAGAATATTTCATTCAGATTAATTCATACTATTATCATTCTTTCGATTCATTAAAAATAAAGAATATACAATTGTCTCCCCAAAGAAAGTGATTATAGACCTCTCATAGATCTATCACAGAGCGATGGTAGACTTTACATTGACCTCGGATAGATCTACACTAGTCTACCGCAGATCTTCTATTTTTTATGCCGGCTCCAATAAAATCTTAACAATCACGTTTTAAATATTTCCTATGAGTAGCTTTGACTAACGATTGTTATTGGCCATTATTCTATTGAATCGATTATCAATACTATTAGAATTTGCTAAAACACATTGGTTGGATTGCACTTTTTTAATGTCTCAATGATAAAACAAAAAAAAAACATCTCAGTCACTAATGAGTACTCGTTATAGTACATAGGAATAGGGTTATTCAAAAGGTTGCTCTTTTTTTCTGACACATGTTAACATGAGAACAAATAGATGTATCGATTAGGCGTTACCTGTCAAAGAGATATCCTTACTATTTGCACCACATCACTTTTGTAACATAATACGTGCTTGGATGACACGTTTCGAAAATGGGTTTGAAAACGTATCTAAAGAAAAAAATAAATCATCTATCTCTATTTACTATACATAACTATAAATTTATAATAATATATAAATTTTTGGTTTATTCTACATAAGAAAAACCTGGAGTAAAATGACACAACGACTTGGAGAAAACATTTTTATTTATAAGCTTTAGGAAGGGCCAAAATTTTGACCAAAAATTAATTTTTTTTTTTTTTAGTTGTTTATTTTAGTCTGCATTTTTTAAATTTTAATCTCACATAATAGAAGAAAATAACTCACATAACAAACACATTGAAACAGAAAATATGTTTTAATGCAAAATTTTGACCAGTAAAGAATGCACAAAGTAGCGTCTTCACCCCGTCCTCATTAAAAATAATGTTTCATTTTTCCCCGAGTTTCTTTTAAAAAGAAAATTTCTGATCACAACAACAATAATCGTCGGCCATTTTGGGTATTTTAAAACAGTAAATTTTGAAGTGCGATGTTTTAGTAAAATAAATATTTTGAGAAAAATAAAATCTTCGTGGTCTCTTTTATTTAAATAAATCAATAAGCGTCATAATAAACTTTGTCGAAATATTTTACTTTTTTTTTTTGTAATCTTACCTTTTGACGCATACTAATTGTTGATTTAGATGCAAGTTCATGAATGTCTGAGAAATTAGAATTGTTATGTTTGAACGTAACTTTTCTTTTTTACATGAACTAACATTTAAAACTTTCTCATTAGTAAAAATCCAAATACATTCAAGCTTGTTCGTCTCTAAAGTTAATTGAATTGTATTAAATAGTCTCAAATAAAAAAAACTTAAAGCAAAAATCTTATATCTTATATATATTATAAAAGAGGAAGTGTGTATGCCTGTAGTAAGATTTGCAGCCGAAACTAAATATCGCAAACGAATCCTGTTTGTATAGGGTAGTAGTCATGAGTCTCCTATGGTGCAAGGGGGTGGTCACGTTGATAACTATAAGGGTGTAAAAGATATGGGGGATGGAAGAAGGTGAACTTTGAGAATGTGACTATGATTGGTTTAAAATGTTCTAGATTATTCTCGAAATTTCAAGAATAATCTAGACATTTTGGGAATAATCTTGAAATCTCAGCTCTAAGATATGAATTAATTTTTTTAATGATTCACAAATTACTTCTAATAAATTGAGAACGTTTTGGATTGTTCTAAAAATTTCGAGATAAATCTAAAATGCTTTTATTTTAATTTGAAATTAATTCTAATGAGTCTAGAATGTTCTAAATTGTTCTGAATATTTTGAGACACATCTGGCATGCTCCGAATTGGACTAAGTCGATTTAAATCACTTGACATTAATTCTAATTACTCCAGAATACTCTATATTATTCTAAAAATTTCGAGATGCATCTGGAATGGTCCAAATTGTATTCAGTGAAATTAAATCACTTGAAATTAATTCCAATTACTCTAGAATCAGACTAAAATTTTTTCCTGATTTGCCTGAAGAACCATAAGGACCTTGCCAGGTTAATATAAGGTTTGCGTTTATAAGGCAAACCCGACAAGTTCTTTATCAGGACCTCGAAAGGATATCCTGATTCAAAAAAAAGTTATTTACTAACGGGTCAACCTGACGTGTTCCTTATCAGAACCACAGTTGGATATCCTTATTCCAAAAAAAGTTATTTGCCATAGGGTAAACCTGACGAGTTTCTCAGCAGAATTTCGCCCGGAAATCCTTATTCAAAAAAAGTTATTTGACATCGGGTCGACCTGACAAGTTCCTTGTCAGGACCTCGTCAGGAAATCTTTATTCAAAAAAAAGTTTTCCAATCCCTTTAAATATTTTATTCACAGGCTAAAAATTAAACAAAGTACAAAAGAATATTATATAAAAATCACGTCAATCATTGCAGCACGGTTTTTCTACTTCTTTATCAGTTATTCTTTGACATCATAATGAATATAATATTTACATTTACAAGATCACATATGTATGTCAGCGCAGTAGATAGTATCAAGGACTTTAAATCGGAAAGACGCAGGTTCGACCCCAGCAGTCATTGGGATTTTTTCATCAATAAAAAACATGTTTACTCCCTCTAATTAATGCTCTTAATACAAAAATAACATTCCCGATCGAATTAAAGTTCTCTTTCTTTTTCTCGCAATTTAATATTTTTTTTAAAAATAATTACTAATAAGGCAACCCTGATAAGGATTTGATGAGGATATCCTGATAAGGGCCTGATAAGGACATGGGTATTAAGCGCCACACCCACATCAGTTCGTCGTCAGGATACCCTGATCTGGAC
Organism: Microplitis demolitor; assembly: GCF_026212275.2. NCBI lineage: Eukaryota > Metazoa > Arthropoda > Insecta > Hymenoptera > Braconidae > Microplitis > Microplitis demolitor. The sequence continues at coordinate 11,045,192 of NC_068552.1, read as the reverse complement.
CTTATTTGAAATATGCCAGAGTCGAAATTAAAAAAATGATTTAAGCCTCTAAGTCCTACTGGAAGGCAAGGAGGCTAAAATTATTGTTTTAGACTATGATGACCTATACATCAGAACCATAATTTCAGCCTAAACTTAGTATTTTTGTTCGCTTTTACCATGTTTAGGTTGAAATTATTGTTCTAAAACCTTAAAATAAGCCTCTAGAGCCTAAATTCATACCGTCAGAAAGATTTTTATTGGTTGATGCGAAATAAGTAAGGGGAAGAAAGGAAAAGGGAAAGGAATTGAAATCAAATTGGCTGCCGGGAGCGGAAAAAAATTAAAAATGAAATATCATTCTTTTTAATGATTTATTAAAATTTTCAGTAATTAGAGCAGAAAGTTACTCAAATCATATATTCACTAGAGTAATTTTTTGTTTATTACTTTCATTAATTTTTATTCAAATTTCTGAGAATTCTAACTACACGGAGAGAAAATTATGGTAACAGTTACAATATATTATGGGAATGGTTCCCATACTGCATGGTAACCGGTTTTTTTCAAATGTTGATTATAGGAACGGCACCCATATATATTATGGTAATCATTCCTATAATTATGGGTATAATTCCCATGTGGTATCGGAATAGTTCCTATGGCATCATGGTAATGGTTACCATAATATCATGGTAATAATTCCCATACATTATGGTAATCATTACCATAATACTACGGTAACCATTACTATAATTTATGGGAATTATTTCCATAATATTATGGTAATGGTTACCATAATATTATGGTAACGATTACCATAATGTATGGGAATGGTTACCATAATATATAGGGCTTATTCTCATACACACTTAAGAACCATTACAATGTGATTATAGGATCGGTTACTATTTGCTTGTGGGAACTATTCCTATGAGTATGGTAATCATTACCATGATTCTTTCACATGCGATATGGAAACTGTTACTATAATGATAGGAATTGTTCCCATACTTATGGAAACTTTTCCCACAAAGTATGGATCTATATCCCATAATCCCAAGTAATCATTACCATAACGATATGGGATGATATTTCATAAACGTACTAGGAACAGTTACCATAATTTTCTCTCCGTGTATAGTTGTAATTATTGGAGATAATAAGAAATAAAAAATTCTATAAAATTTAATGGTTCAAATATTTATTCAATTACGTATTTTTTATTAAAAATCATTTATAATGTACTCATATTTTTACGTAATGTTTATTACTCATTTGTTAAAATGAATTTTAAAAAGAATCATAAAGTTCGTTTTTGTGTTAATGATTGAACACCTTTTTGTATAATTTTAAATGAATTAATATACAAAAGTGTTAAATTGACACATAAAAGTGTCAAATATTTGACACAAAAATTTTCAACACAAAATTTTTTGATAAAATGACGCAAAATTTTTTACTGTGCAAGCTGTATTTTTGCTCTTTACCAAATTATTGAAAATTAGAACTTTTGATGTTGAATCAATTTAATAGGCTAACGTTAATAAAATTCACATGCTTATTGCTACTCATATGTAATATTTTATGATTCATTAATCAATTTTGGTAACATTAGATGTCCAAGTTTAAACTCTATTTAAAAACTTACAATTTCTCAACTTATACCGCTTTAAAAAATTTTCTAGAAATTAAGTGGATCTATTTCATAATTTTACTTGATAAAACATAGAAAATTATAATTTGTCACGGTTAGAAAAATTTTTCAAGTCCACTTTTAGACTTCAGAAATATTCAACTCTTTCAAAATTTTTCAAAGTCTAAGAATAGACTTAGAAAATTTTTTTGAGTGTGATATGTCTATGTTCTATCAAGTAAAACTGTAAAATTGACATACTTATTCTCACGGTAGGCTATAGAACCAAAAAAAATTGTTTCGTGAGCAACGGTAGCCTCTGGAGGCTCAAAATACTGTTCTAAAACACTAATTTATGACTCTATAACCTATTTTCAGGACATTGAGGGTCGAAATATTGTTTTACATTCAGCGGTAAGTACAACAAAGGAAATGAGGCTTTTAAGGCTCAAAATATTATTTTAATTTCGACTCGGGTGGTTAACCTGATAAAGACTTTGTCAGGTCTTTGTAAAAAATTTTAGTCGGGAATGTTCTAGATTCTACTACAAATTTCAAAATACATCTGGAATTCTCCAATTTGGATGAAATTCATTCGAATGACTTGACATCAATTCTAATGGGTCTAGAATGTTTTGGGTTGTTCAAAAAATTTCAAGGTACATCTGGAATGCTCCACTTCAGACTTGATTGATTTACATCACTTGAAATTAATTCTAATCAGTCTAAAATGTTCTGGATTGTTCCGAATATTTCGAGAATCATTCGGACAGCTCCACATTATGCTTAGTTGATTCGAATTTCATAGAAATGATTCTAATCAGTCTAGAATATTTTGCTTCGTTTCGGAAATTCGATAATATTGTATAAATTTCTAATATATGTGTAAATATATTAAAATACTTAAAAGTTATTTTATTGGTGTAGGATGCTTTGGATTGTTTTAAAAAATTTGAAAATATTATAATAATTAGAAAACATATTTTAAAGTCATAACTTAAACGAAAATAATCAGAACAAACCGATAAATAAATATTCTAAAACGATCAGAATTAATTTGAAATGATGGTCGACATTCAAGTATTTTAGAACCTCTCAGATAATTTTCGAAATTTTCAGAACTGTCAAGAAAATTTAGCGCTCAAACATATGTACTATCGAAAAATAACCCAGCGAAACAGGTGTTCGCAACTACTTAACCAATCAAATAATAATGGACATCATGCAAATAAAAGAGGCGTTGGCCTTAAAATGTTAATAAAATAAGTTAATTTGAAAGACAATAAATAATATATGATAATGAATGTTCTGAATGAATGAATAAATGAAAAGTAAGCATCATATAAAGTTTGAAGGCTTAAGTCGCATCATGCAACGTCTGCAGCATAATATTATTTCATGATCTATTTCACGAGATGACAGTGTTGGTGATAGCGGTTAGAGGGTTGCATGCCGACATCACCGTCTCAGTTGGTTTGCACGCTATCCAACTAGTCGAGCCCATTCCGCCCACCCGATAGAGTGAAAGCTCTCTTGATTATAGTGGCGCTCGAGAAATCGGCTCTCAAATATAATAGGGAGGGTTACGTTGATGAAGGGTAAAACGACTGAGTAAGACAATGAAAGTAGGGTAAATGAGTAAAAGAGAAAAATGTATTACAAAGAAGAAAAACTAGTAGTTGCTACCAGTTATTTACCATGTAATGTAAACGGTATCCAAGACATGGCTAAAGTATTGCCGTTTGCAAGATGGAGTCGATGTTAATCAAGTGAGATAGGACCAAGCATAAGGGGAAAAAATACTAAATGCAGAGAAAAGGGTAGACAGAGGTTGTTATTTATAGCAATGTTTATTAACGCTGAGTTCAATCATTGTATTCTTTTTAGCATCAGTTGCATTTTTTTTTTTTTTATTAATTATGAGGTACTCATATAGAAAATAACTGTTGATTAGTTGAGAATAGTTTTTCGTAGATTTCATCGGAATCTATATATTGCATTTGTCCGCATAGTGGAATTTCAAAAGAATTTCACCGTAGTCAATCATAATTCTTTGAGTAGGTTCAAAAAATACCATTGGTTCGAAAGTTATTACATGTATGTGAGGCGCCCAATTGGACGTTTTGAACAATTTTTTATTTTATTTCCTTAATTTTGTGATATGTTTTAGTACCCCTCAAAATAGCCTTTCTGGTAAATTTTGAAATTTTTTTAAATACTCGTTTAAAAGATATCGAATTTAAAAAAAGAAAAACGCTTTGTTTTTAGATTTTTTAGTCATAAATTCTTCAGAAATCGTTCAAATTTGACCGTTTTTTTTTTTGGTTTTTTTCAATTTTTGGTTTTTAAATAGTCTTTATAGTTTTTTTGATAAAGATTTTGGAATTTGAATTTTTAAATCGAGTTTTAAAAGATGTTTATATCCTTCGATTTTCTTAAAATTCTTTTATTTTAAACTTCTATTTATCCTGAGTCGAAATATTAAAACCACATTTGAGCCCTGTAGAGCCTGAATATTTTGATGTGGGTATTTGCCGCCTCGATTTTAATACCTTTTTCAACCTAACTCACCTGAAATTAGGGTAAGGAGAAGTGAACTAGGGTTTAGTTCGAAATTAAAAATCCTGTTTCATCCTAGTACGCCTTAAATAAGTTCGAGAAAGAATGAACCAGGGCTTAGTTTGAAATTTAAAACTCTGTGTCAACTTATACTAGTCGAACCTGTAAATTTTTGTTTAGGATGAAAATAGGAATAAAACTTAGAAATTATTTTTCTTGTAGTATTGATAAGAATCTAAAATTTTTAAAAATATATAAGAATGTAATAAATAAAAGATGATTTGATAACTGAATAATGAGTTAAATGATTGAGTTAGAGACTAAAAAGTACATAAAAAATTTCATTTTCCAAGTCAAAAATGTTGACCGACTGGATTTCGCTGATATTGTGATAAAGTATATGTAAAAATGTTAAGAGTGAAAAGTATGATGAAAATTTTACTCAAATTCTGTTGCCAAAATCTTTGGCCGAAATTTGGCTGACAATCGAATCGGCGTATTTTCGGCCATAATATTTTTCATTAAATAAAATTTTGGAACTTAAAAAAAATTGTGGAATTTAAAAATATATTTCAAAATTTTGAGAAAAATTATGTTTCGAATTTATTAAATGTTTTAGTAACTCACTGTTATAATTTTATATAAGATATAGTGAAAACATTCAATTATTTAATAGTTAGAGTGACATAATTTTTATGGGAATAGTTTATATTTTGATAAAATATAAAATTTTCTTTCGTGGTATCATTGATGAAAGTTATATGACGATTCGTAGATGAGTGAAAATATATTAATGAACGAACATGAAAAATCGATTTCTTTAACTCCATACGAGCAAAATTTTTCATTATTAACTGATTATAATTTTAAACTGTTATTTTTTATGAATATAAGTAAAGGGAGCTCGTGATTATTCCGTACATTCAGAAAATTAAATGATAGGAATAACCATCTGGTCATAGTAAAAATTTTTACTATCATCCGATATTAGTGAATATTATCTCGATGATTCCATCAAATTCGTTTATTTTCCGTCTATTTCGAAGAAATCAGTCGAAATTTTGCGAAAAATCGGGGATTAAAGAAGTAGGGAACCATTCTCCCCACGTTCACTCTGTATTCATCTCGCGTTTACTCGGCAAATTTTTTAGACTGTAAACATAGTAGTTAATCATATAGGAAAATGAGTTACATATGATCATACATGGCCATATATACAGCTTATATACTTTTTAAACAATTTTATAAATAACTATACAACCAAAATTACACATCACAATCACTTACATATCGGGTTTTATAGCACACGAAAAATAAGTCGGTCTATCGGTTGACCCGGCGGGCCAGTCCCAAAACTTCCCACAGTTTTCGAGCTCCTTGAGCTTGAAAACATTGTTGTGAATACATTTTCGAGCTCATCGAACTCGAAAATACTGTTGTATGCTATTGTTTTAGGAAAAAACCGTTTTACACCATTTCTTTCTCGATCGATTTCTCTTGAACGAATAAACCGATTGAAATGGTTGAGGCGGCAATCGACGCGTTTTATTGAATTCTTGTGCTGATTAGATTTTGGAATTGATCGATAGAGCCATTTCTGAAAAATTTGAAAAAAACTGAAAAAAAAAAAAAATTTTTTTTTTTTTTTTTTTTTTTTCCATATCTTAGAGTCTATTTGATCGATCAATTTGAAATTTTCAGAAAAGTTGACGGCCAACAAACTCTTTTGATTGCCACCTCAAACATGTTAATCGGTTCATTACAAAGATATTAAAAGTTTACATCCATACATACACACACACACACACACACACACACACACACACACACACACACACATACACACACTCGGACATCATTCTGAAAATAGTCAGAATAGCTTCCTAAGACCTCAAAACGTCGACATCTGATGAAACCTCGATTTTCGAAAATCGGGATGAAACCAATAACTGCCCGAATTTTTGAAAATTAATAATTTTCTTAGCGGGAAGTTAAAAAGAAAAAAAATAAATAAATAAGAAATTTTTTTGTTACTACTAATAATAGATTTTCAATTATATTTTGCTGTTTTAAAAATAATGTATTCTTTCAATCTCATATATCACAAGCAAACTTAGTAGTCACTGTCAGTAGCGTAGCCTAGTCGTTAAAGCGACGGTCTTTCGTTCGTTAGGTCCCGGGTTCGAATTCCACTAAAGCGGGTGCGGTTAGTTGATAATTCTAGCGTTTTTTCTTGAAATAAAAAATTTCTACTAGATTAGAAATTGAATTAATCACATATATGATAATTCCTGCATCACGAAAATGATTAAACAAAAAAAAAAATATTTTTGGCGAACGTATGTAGGCGCTACTGGAGTGAAATAGAGTTTAATTTTAATGGAGTTCTCTATCTTTTAAAACCCATTTCACCCTTGTGTTCAGACTAAAAACTATACTAGGTTGAAACAGAGTTTAAGTTCAAAAAAATTTCTCCTCGGGATACCTTAATTTTTAAGCCCGGTCCGGTAATAGCCATACAAAGTCGCCATTCATGGAAAAAATGCCGTAGGTTGACCGATGTCAGACTGCCGTCTCTCGGCCAATCATTGGCAATTAGTAATAGTTAGAATCTGGTTAATTACTAGCAGCCGTTTAATTTTTTCATATTAGAATATGACTTTCCGTAAGGGGATCGCCAGTCATATAACGCTGCCAATAGCTGGCCAATGAATAGCTACTTTTGACTGGCCGATTATCGGTTCGCAACGTTGGGCCACTGTTGGTGAATCAATGGTCCGTGATTGATTCTTGTTGAATGAAAAAATCTACTCATCAATTATCAATTATTCAAATAACTTATTATTCTAGTGTTCTTTAATTAATAATGATTTATTTTCGAATTACACTAAGTTTTAATTAATAAGAATTTTAATTTTCTGATTCAAGTTATTTACAACTGAAAATTAAAATATTTTTTGGTTCGTTATTATTTGCAATTAACAACCGCAATTTTATAACTTTACTTACAAAAATTAACTTATTTAAAATATAAGTCATAAATTTTAAAAATAAATGTCATGTTTAATAATGGTGGTAGAACAAGATCATTCGACTGGGTCCTTGATAAATAATAAATTGAGGGGCATAGCCGGATTAATATAGGATTCTGCTCTCATGGCTTTTTTGGCTCATACTTAGGGGGGCGATTTGGTGTCAAATGAAAATAATTTACCTCAATTTTTAGCTCTTCAACTCAAACGATATTCGAGAATTTCAAAAAAACCTGTTTTTTCGAAATTATTTTTTATTTTTATAGTCAAATTCGGAATTTATTAATGATGATTTTTTTTTCAAATTCTTATGAGTCCCAAACATGAGAAAGTCATATGATCATGATTCTCAAACGGAAAGCCGATTTTTAACGGAAAAAAGAAAATTATAATTTTTTTTTTGCCTTTTTGAAATATGTCACTCAACAAAGTTCGTCAGAAAATGCCTTTTATACTTCTCTATACTCAGGAACTTTTTCGAATTTTTTGGTGGAACAATTCGAAAAAAACTAAAAACTCATTTTTTTCTTGAAATCTTGCGTTTTCACAAACTTATATTTTTTTGAGTTCATTTAAATACGTATAAAATTTTTATTTACCAAAAATATATCTTGGCAGAAGATAAACATAAAGAATCAGCAGCCTAAAGTAATTAAAAGGGTTATTAATGATTCAAAAGACATTAAAGGTTTTAAAAAATTTTATAAGTCATAGATTTTACATGATCGTTGTTTAGTAAAATGATTGAAAGTATTTGATAAGTAATTTAATTGTGAATTTCAAGTAAAAAAAAAATTTTGTATGTATTTCCCGACTAGAAATTTTTAGTTGAGACCTACTGGGCCCTTATTGGAACCTTATTGGGTTGCCCTATAGGGACGCCGCATGGGGATGTCACGCAAAGACCTATTGGGAGCTTACTGAGCAATGAGTGATGGACCCAAATAGGGAAATCCCCAACCCCTGCAAGAGCTACCAGAGTTGAACAAAAGGGCCATCCTTGACTCAACACTGGGGAACCTAGCTTTGGAACGTCTATATTGGTCCATACTTGGGTCGAGAAAGGTTACTCAATCCTGGCCATTTCAATCATTACCCGAGTCTGGGCCAGGACTGGGTTCTCCTATTTTGGCCATTCAGTGGTGACCCAGGCTTGGACCAGGAATGGGTAACCTAGCCTTGGCCGTTACAAAAATTGCCAAGGCTTGGGCCAAAACCGGGGACTGGGTAATCTAGCCTTGGCCGACCCGAGCTTAAGCCAAGACTAGGTTCCTCTGCCTTGATCATTCAATGGCAACCCAGACTTGGGCCAGGGTAGGATTGTCCAAGTTCGGGTATACCTATAGTTTCCCATCCTTGGGCTAGAATTGGCTAATCTACGTTTTTTATTAATTATCCAATCATCTTATTATTATGGTTTTTTAAATTAATCATTATTTATTTTTGAATTAAAATAAGTTTCAATGAATAAATATTTCGACATTCTGATTAAAATTATTTACAATTAATAATTAATACATTTTTTAGTTCGTCATTATTTGCAATCAACAACCGTAATTTTATAATTTTACTTATAACAATTAATTTGATTAAGAAATAACTCATGAATTTCCATAATAAATGTTATTTTTAATAATGGTGGTAGAGAAAGATAAGTAAGTTGGGGTTTTGATAAATAATCAATTAAATTTAATAAATTTTATTTTTAATAATTATGTAATTATAATATAAATAATACGAAATTATTATTTATTTTTCCCTTAATCGAAAATATTAATTAAATTGCTTTGTATAATTCATAAAACCGAGGGGTTGTAGTAAAATGAATAAGTAGAACATATAAAAGTTTCAATTCAACATTAATAGGTTCGTCTAGTAGTCAGCGTTCAGAGACAGCAATCAGAAGGACGACAGTTCGCGCCCAGATCCCAGCAGAATTTTCACCGAGTTTTTTTCACGTCATTTACGTCACTTAAATAGTTTAAACATTAATAATCACAAACTCTAGTACTTAAATAACGAAAAAAATTTTTTTTAATTAAATTTATTTATTTTTTCGATGCATGGGTCAGGTCTGGCAATCAAGCATAGGTCAGGGCTGGTAACCAGGCTATGCACAATGTTCTCATTCCAGACATACCAAGACTGGAACAACGCTGGCTTACAAACTTGGCCCAAAGTTCCACATAGTTGAACCAAGCCTGGGCCAATCCTGGGCCCGTCGTACTTTTCTGTTTGGGTAGGTTCTGTTTGGGCCTTTATAAAGATTTCTCTATTGAAAATACCCCATTGGGACCCAATGATGTCCAGATACACACACTGCGCGATCCTAAAGTGATTTTATAGTCGTGTTATTTGTACTAAAAAAAAATATAAGTTTGTTAAAACGCAAGATTTTAAGAAAAAAATGAGTTTTTAATTTTTTTTCAATTGTTGTACCACTCCAAAAAATTAAAAAAAATTCCTGAGAATAGAGGAGTATAAAAGACATTTTCTGACGAATTTTGGTGAGTGACATATTTCAAGAAGGCAAAAAAAAATTATAATTTTCTTTTTTCCGTTAAAAATCGGCTTTCCGTTTGAGAATCATGATGATATGACTTTCTTATGTTTGGGACTCATAAGAATTTAGAAAAAAATCATCATTGATCAATTCCGAATTTGACTAAAAAAATAAAAATAATTTCGGAAAATCAGGTTTTTTTGAAATTCTCGAATACCGAAGAGTATTTAGTTTTTAGTCGAAGAGCTGAACATTGTGGTGAATTATTTTCATTTGATACCTAATTGACCCTCTGAGTCAAAAAAGCCATGGGGGCCGAATTCCTATATTGATCCGGCTATACCCTTTAATAAGTTTTATTTTAAAAAATTATGTAATTACAATGACGAAATTTTTCTTTTTGTTTTTTCACCAAAACTACGGAAAACTAGAACTAGAACTCAAACTTAAATGCTCAGAACTTGTGAACAAAAACAAAAAAAGAGACTGGAAAACTAAAAACAAAGTAACGGCATTCCATAGTGTCGCTCAGTGTAGTTTTATGTAGAGAGAGAGTGGTCCAGGTCAACCCGAGAAAAAATTTTTATATATAATCATACATAATTATACATAACTATATATGATCATATATAATTATATATAATTATATATGATTATATATGATCATACATAATACAATATTTAAACGGAGAAAGTCATATGTAGCTCCATATATATTATATATGATTATATATAATACTATTCCGAGAAATTTTTTTTATGTAGAATCATATATAATTATATATATATATATATATATATATATATATATATATATATCCATATATAATTGTATACAATCATTAGGGTGTTAAAAAAAAAAAAAAATTTTTTTTTTCATGGTATTCAAAAATTGGAAGTACCCAGTTTTTCAATCGGTTGAATTTCATATAATTTTGTGAAATTATTCAATGTTTCTCAAAATTTTATATAAGTTTTTTTAAATTTCACATCACACCAGAAAATCAAAAAATTTGAAGAAACTTAATAAAATTTTATATAATTATCATCGAGGCCGACAAAAATAAAATTTCATATAAGTTCATGGAGTTTTTTTAAATTGTGTAAAAATCCATCACGAAAACTTATGAACTCGGTCTTTACCGGCATTTCACTCTAAATACATCAATTAAGCACATGACGAACTCTCGTGATGTGGACCAGTGATCAACGTTCAGGGCTACCAGCCAAAAGGAACCGTGTTCGAACCCAGCAGATGTTCCAGGATTTTTTCATCATTTACTGCTATCAATTCTTGTTTTTGAATTTGTAATGCGTTCGCGCGGTAATAACCGAAATTTGGTATTTAATTTTTTTTTTTTTTTCAAAAATATTTTTTAATTATATATAACTTGATTATATATAATCATATATGAAAAATGGCCAAATATAATTATATATAGTTATATATAAGTATATACAGTTATATATAATTATATATGATTATATTTGGCCATTTTTCATGTATGATTATATATAATCGAGTTATATATAATTATATGTAATTTTATATGATTATATATAAAAATTTTTTCTCGGGAAATCATCCCAAAGTCACGTAAATTATCAGCAGATTTGCAATTTTTATTTAACAACAAATAATCTCAAATCTCTATTTAACAATGAATAAAATACTGTAGCATAATACAAGTAATTCTACTTTGTAACAAAAATACTGAATCTGATAATGACAAAATTAATCTTAACAGAAAGTAAATTGACATCTAAATGGTGCGTATCAATTATTGATTATTAATTATTAATTATTGGTTCAGAAGTATTTAAAACTATTTGAAACATCAAATCGTTTTGAATCTACCTACGAATCAAGAATCAGTTTACTATTCGTCGATTAAAATGTATTTAAAACAATTTTAAAAACTGAATCGGACTGAATCTCTTTGAGTCGTCTAGACAAACCAGAAATTTAATTATTTTTTGTCGATTCAAAAGTATTTGAAAATATTTGAAAAAGTAAATCGTTTTACATCTTTTTAAATCTTTTTGTGTACGTCGATTCAAAACGATACATTTCGTATTGTTTAATTGTTTTAATTTCTACAAATATGAAATTATCAAAATATAATCAGATCATTAATCTGCAAGGGTGTAATCTATAATTCCCGGCTAAAATTTACGAATCACTACTCGTTAAGCATTATGGTTGCCTCCACGCCATTAAATAAATCAATACTGGAGCTGTTATTGATCGGTTAAAATCTTTCGGCCGTGCGACTAACGGGTACCTTGAGGGACCCCGAGTCCCGCCAGTTATAGACTGACAATAAAATTCAATCAAGAAATATACGGTACTAACATCGTCTGAGAGTGGGGACTTCAGTGCTTCGTAGCTACTGGGAGTTGAAAGGTTCAACATTCACTGTCTGAAGCTGCTGGCGATCAGTCACTTTTAAATCAGCCATGTATTACACAAGTATTTATACAAGTGAGTCTTAATATCACGTTGCTGCTTATGATGCTTCGAAAGACCCCATTTTTATATTAACTTCCTGGACCTTGTCGTCCTGGTGCATCTTAATTTGACCCCGGTAAATCATCTGTATAATAATGTCGTTGGGGCTGTAGCTTCAGTGAAAGCCAGTTTTCCCAAATAATTAATACGCTGAGTCTAACTATATATACATTTGTATATCATCACATATTGTATTCGTATAGATTATATATAGTTATATATTAGGGTGTGTCAGAAAAACTTCTTGATTAACTAAAAAACCATAAAAAGTCCATAATTGTAGGTTTTTCAATTTGATATTAAGTTTGAAAAGCTGCCCTCAAAATTACTGTGCGGTCATTAGTTGCTGAGATATCGATAATCAAAGACAAAAAAATCCTTTTTTATTTGAAGGTTGATATCTCAGCAGCAAATAGTCGTACAAAGAAACATAAGAAGTGAATTGTAGCTGAATAAATTTCCTAAACGAAACATGAATTGATTTTTCTGAAAAAAATTTTCCCGGCCCCGTAGACCCAAAAAACAAAGCCAAAAAATTTTGTCTCGAGCTATTTGTTGTGATTCCGCGAAAACCGTGGCTCAAAAAATGATTTTGCTAGAAGATTTTTAAACTACAAATTTCAAGCTTTAATTTGCTTTTTTTTATTTTTTCAATACGATCATTTTTCACGAAAATACAGCCTTTTAAAAATCACTAAAAAATTTATAAAATTTTCTTGTTCCTTTAATTTTTTGGATGTGTATATAATCATATAGGGCCATTTTTTATCTATAATTTATTTACCCGGATGGGCATGAGCATACCTGATCAAACCTGAAGACTCGTGCCTGTTCATATCTGATCATTTTTTTCTGAGAATGTAATATATAACTTAGATTCAATTAACTGAGTCAATTAATGTTATAATTTACTTGATCTATCTAGCTCTATCTTGCTTTGGTTTACATAGAGGAATTATCGAAGAAAAATAAAAAAATAATGATGATTATTATAGCTCTACCAATATCATTATTTAATTATCAGTAAATGTATTGAGTGACCCTGTCATTGGCCTATAGCTGTCGGATCTTACTAAAGGAAAAACATAATAAAATATTACTAATTATTGATAATTTTTTTATTAACATCGTATTGAAATCATAATTTTATGAATGGATATAATATAGATGTATTAGAATAATTTATCAAGGGAGAAAAGGTCATTAGTAAACAATTACACAAAATGGCTTGTATAGTAGAAAATAAATTATACTATGTATGGATACACAACTATTTTCAATGCGACCCTTCAATGAAAAGATGATTTAATAATAGTTAAACTAATTAGAGACTGTGGTCTGATAGCAGTCGATATGATTTATATTTATGATAATACAACCATACTTTAATGTGAAATATAATGTCAACTAGAATTGATGAATTTTACGGGTAGACTAACAATCCAAAAATTAAAATGCAGATTTATTTATTTTTATATAAAAAAGAATTTTTAACTTTCCGCTAAGAAGATTAAAAATTTTCAAACATTCGGGAAGTTATTGGTTTCAGTCCGATTTTCGTAAACCGAATTTCTATCAGATTTTAATGTTTTGAGGTTCTAGGAAGCCATCCTGACTAATTTCACGATGATGTCCGAGTGCATGTATGTGTGTATGTACGTACGTACATATACATTTAAATATTTATAACTGTTGAACGAATGAATCGATTTTGATCGTTAAAGTGTCATTCGACGCAATTTGTTGATATCTAAAAGCCGTGAAAAATTGAGCTTGATCGGTCGAGTGCGTTCGAAGATATTCCAATATCACGATCGAAGTGAGTGGGGCGAAAGGGTAATTTTAAATGTATTATTTACCATCGGGATGCCGATTTTCTCTGTTCTATAACTCAGTCAAGGATTTCGATTGAACGTCACGTGGTTAGTGTGAGAACCTATGAGGGATCGGGCACCGATTATCAGTTTATAAATTATAGTGTGAAATTATTTTTATTCTGTCATCCAACCAAGAATTTGTAATCACGTGGCTAATATAAGAATGTTATAATTTCGCGTTGTTCTACAACTTATTTGTCTATTCGTACCGAGCGGATATACTATAGATTGTCCCATTCAATGACCTGCGTGGTGTTAGGGTAGGTCAGGGATTTCCTAAGCGAGAGGGATATTGGGTCGGTGAATATGGGCTCTCGAGAAGACCGTGTTTTTTCTTTGTCTCACTTTAAAGTTACTATGACTTAAATTACCAGCACCCCAATGCCAGAGAAAAGGACAGTAAATGAAAAGACAATTGTATATAAAAACATGTGTAGTATATTCCCAGATAGCAAAATGTCGTCTGGATGAGTTCTGAATGAGGTCCTATTTATGATTTGGACGTCTCGTCAACATCTTAAAGAAGTCTTTAAGAAGTTCTCAAGATGTCGAATGAGCCACCTAGCGAACTCAGTAAGATGTCTTCCAAACGAGTTCTCAAAGAATTCTTTTTTCTAACTTCGTAAATAAGACTTCATTATGAATTTACCATGACGTCTTTAAGGAACTCTTGTTTTTGACTTCATAAAAAAGTATAAAAATGAATACATTAAGACGTCAAAAAACTGACGTCTTATTTATGGAGCCTTCAAGAACTCTTAATCAAAAGTTCTTAAAAATGACACCTTTAAGAAGTCATCATAAGATTTCTTGAGGATTCTTTAAAAAAGACGTCGTAAAGCAGTCATTCTGACTTGAATGCTATTTGGGTTGGCAGGTTAAATTTTACAAAAATAGTATAATAATGAACTTACCCTAATGGGTTAATATACTTGCACACGCACTCACTCCAAATTCACCAGTTTGAATTTGTGTGAACGGGAGTCTTACAATGTTTTTGTGACAATTATTGAATTATCTTCGATTTATGATTCACAGGTTGACTCTTTTCACACGAACGCACTGCACGCTGGACCGATAGGCTGGCCTTGCTTTCGAGTGTTTTTACAAAGATATTAAAATTTATTAAAGGAATCGACTATTCCCGAACAAGGGCTTCGATTGCCTAGGCGATGAAGATCACGTAAAGGGGTTTAGTTGCAATTAATAGATCACTCCGTCGCGAGCTCAAATAATTTTTATTCCAGGTATCCAACCTTGGAGTCCAGATGCCTAGGCGTAGTGACCAATTCCGATTTATCTTTCGAAATATAAACTTTGGAAATGACCTCGTAGGTTTTTAATTTTTTAAAATGAAAGAATCGAATCTCGATTATCGATCTAGAACCCCCGGTTACCTAGGCATGGAGCGTCACGAAAACAAATGTTGAAATCGAGTCAGTGAGTGCTACTCGCGGATAGATCCGACAGAGGTTTTGGTTATGGCGGTAATGACTGACTTTGATTATTTTCCATGGGTTTATATAGCAAGAGTTTAATAGAGAAGTGGGGCTGAATGATGTCACATCTTTGAGACAAAAAGGGGTTAAGAAAAGGAGGAAAAATAAAATTGAGGAGTTTTGAGATATTTTGGACAGCTTAGAGTGAAATATGAGGTTCAAGGGGTCACGGGATTTGATAGCGGTTGGATGCAGATAGAAAAATTACTCCACGGTGGACCGTGAGACTCTTTAAAACAATGTCTCTTTGGCAAATATATGATGACATTTATTACCAATATTTAAGATGCCCTCAAAAATAATTTTTAGAAAAACAAAATCAAGAAGCAAAAAATTTCATGGTAAAAAGAGGTTTCGCAGGGGATCGTGGGACAAGGTCTTCATATCAAATATAAGATGACTTTTATGGTCAATATATTATGTACTCTAGAAAAATATAATTTTTAAAAACAAAAATTGAGAGGAAAAATTTTTAGTGATAGAAAAAGGCACAGAAAGGTTCCGCGGGATACCATGGGACTTGTTAGTCATAGTCGTAAAAATTTGAGTCGAACTAGATTAAGAAAATATATTGATGAATTTATTTGACATTTACGATGACATTTACGATGATCTAAAGGACTCGCGGCGGACATCTGGAAAACATTGAGCTCATTGCAAGGGACCGGCCGTGGCGGTGCAGCTGTGCATAGAGTAGCACACAATTTCCTTATTTAGTTGCTCTTATTCTCCTTTCTCTCTTACTCTTTAACTTGACCATTTGTTTTCACATACTCCTTCGATGGGAATTCATAGCAAACCCAAAATGAGCTAGATAATCACATGTGTATATGTTGCGTAATTGAAACTATATTTAAATTCAAATATAGTTTTACTTCCGGCAGATAGAGGCAGCACCTACTGGAGCCTAGACCATTAATTTAAATTTGGACATGTGCAGTGCGGCGCATGCGCATATACTATTTCCTGCCTCGTGGCGAGAAGACGGCTGCCATTATCTTTCGCATACATGCATTCAAGTGATAACACGTGTTATATTTAATCTTATCTTTTTGCGCTCATCTTGAGTAAATAATTAAGAATAAACGGTTAATTAATTTAACCAATTATCGAGCTCCATAATTATATAATTATTTATATAATTCAGTCAAAAGAACTCAAGAAATTAATTTTTTAAAACTCACGGAATTCAAGTGATCAACGACCACGTTTCTGAAGAGGTTAATTCGACGGAAACTATTACACGCGCATTATTATTTATTAATTAATTAATCCAAGTGCTCATAAAAATAACAGACTCTATATAATAAATAATTAATTATCAACATGCTCAATATATTAATAAAACTAAAAGTAAATTCTCGCTCGGTAGCCTCTGCAACCATGCTATCACGTGTTGATAAAATAAATTCAATTCAGTGCAATTTATTATAAACTCATTTAAATCACTTAAATTAAGTGATCAATAATATTATAACTCAATGAACTCAAATATTTATGCATTGTGCTATTAAAAAATAAACATTAAGTGTTCAATTGTTAACTTCGCTCGGTAAAATATGAATATATGTTACTTATTGTTATTACATTTTTGCGATCAACTCAGTGTTTAAATATACTCAAATTAATTATTTCAATTATTTACTCGAGCTCAATTTTATAATTTGCATTCAATTATTTACGTATTCATGAGCTCAGATAATTAACAATATTAATAAATTAAATCAACCATTTAATTTTGTAACCCAGTGATATTATGTGCTGTGACAAATAAAAATATTGTTATATTTATTAAGATGCGTATTTTTCCAACATCCTAACCACCAACCAGTACTGGCATTTATTTATTTAATTATTATTACAACAGTATAGAACAATATACGTGTAAATATGCCCTCACACACACATGTCTTTGTTCTTATATGATATTATGTCATTATTTTGGGTGTGCTTCAAATTACCCAGATTGATTTTAATTTAATAATTTGCAAAAAGAAAATTCTTAGATCTAAGTATGGTGGAGTGGTGATTCAGGTGTACTGATCGTTACACTAAAAATAAAATTTCTTCAAAGATGTTTTTTTTTTTTGATAATTTCTAATGTGCTTGATGGATCGATTCCGAAATCTAATCAGCTCTAAAACTTTATAAGCCGCGTCGAATGTCACCTTAACCATCAGAATCGGTTCATTTGTTCAAGAGAAACCGTTGACGAAAGAATTCAAAGAAATTTTTCTTTCATTTTTTTGAAATTTCTCAAAATCAACTTTATAAATCAATTTTAAATTTTGAGCAGCTCTAGAACTCAATAAAACGCGTTTATTGCCACTTCAACCGTCTCAATCGGTCAATTCGTTCGAGAGATATCGTTGGGGAAAAAAATGTAAAAAACGTTATTTTTCGAAAACAAAGGTATACAAAAGTATTTTCGAGGTCAAAGAGCTAGGTAGCAGCAGCGGGAGTAGTTCGGTGCTCACTACGAGATCGTGCCCAGCTACTTGTAGTGTCTCTGGTAAGAAAGAGATTTTAGAATTGTTGTATTCCAAATTTGATCTCGATTTTATTCGAGTACTCCTCTGCCATTTGACAGAGTAAAAAGTTCTTCTTTGGATTGTACTATAGTATATCCTATAGTACATCATGAGTATCATGACATTGATATTAATATTAATGGTTACTTGAATAATTTTTCTCGAAATGAAGAAACAAAAAAATACGTTTCAGATAAAAAATTAATATTGAAAATTGGCACGTCTACCTTTTGGAGAAAGAATAAGTTTCAGACTAAGAAATTTTTTCGTTTTTATTAGAGAAGCAAACCTTGGGAGCAAGAAATTTCTTTTCTTGGCCCAAGCAACTTTTATTTTCACTCAAGTAATTCATTTTTCGGAGTAAGAGAATTTTTTTCTTGGGACAAGAGCTTTTTTCTTGGCTCAAGGAGCTTCTTTTATCATTCAAACCTTTAATTTTTTGGAGCAAGACAATTTTTCTCTTAACCCAAGTAACGTTTTTTTTCCATCAAAATGTTGATTTTTGGAGTGAGATGAATATTTTCCTTAGCCAAGAGTTTTTTTTTTTCTTAAGCCAAGAAATTTTTAATTTCGCTTTAAAAATAAATTTTTTTGGAGCAAGAGAATTTACTGTCTTAAACCAAACAAAATTTTTAAGTCAAGTGTTTTTTTAACTTCCCGCTAAGAAAATCGACGATTTTCAAAAATTTCGGGAAGTTATTGTTTTCACCCCGATTTTCGAAAATCGAGTTTTCATCACATGTCGACGTTTTGAGGTCCTAGGATGCTATTCTGACTATTTTCAGAATGATGTCCGAGTGTGTGTATGTGTGTGTGTGTGTGTGTGTGTGTGTGTGTGTGTGTGTGTGTGTGTATGTAAACTCTTTGTAACTTTTGAACTAATGAATCGATTTGGATGGTTGAGGTGGCAATCGAAAGAGCTTGTTGGCCATCAACTTTCCTGAAAATTTCAGATTATTTGATCGAATAGACTCGAAAATATTTGCGAATTACGAAAAAAAAAAATTTTTTTTTTAGTTTTTTATTGATTTCTCAAAAACGACTTATACGATCGACTTCAAAATCTAATCAGCTCTAGTACTCAATAAAACGCGTCGATTGCCACCTCAAACATCGAAATCGATTGATTAGTTCAAAAGATATCGGCGTTGAAAAGTTAAAAAAATAACATTTTATGTTATTTTTTCCGGATAAATCATAATATAACGTACCAAAATGTGCCTGACATCATACCAACTCATCCTTTTTATGGTTTCTTTTGATCATATAATGTCATCGAACATGGTTTTTGTTTAAATCATATTATCAACAAAAAAATCGCTCTTTGAGGTCGAAAACAGCGGGAAGTTTTGGGGCTGGCCCGCAGGGTCAACCGACGCTCAGATTTTTTTTATTGAATCAAGAAAAAAAATTCGGACAAGAAAATTTTTCTTGAACAAAATTAACTGTTTCTTCTTTGTACAAAGAATCCGACAATAGTGAAGTACTTACAACTTTTTTTCACATAAAAAGGTGCCGGAGCATAACAATGTTTACGGATTAGTGCTAGAATATTGATACCAATAATAAAATAAACAGTTATTTAACGTTTCGAAATTCCGGCGAAGCAGACTGGTAAAAGCTAGTATATATATATATTTATTAGATAGCTAGAACAGTAGATTAGTGGCAATTGAAATAGTAAAAGACAAGTAGTAAAGATCGATGGTAAATCCATAATTCAAAGTAGTAGTACGAAGGGTTGATTATAGCGTGCTTCGCATATCTAGCTCTTCTCGAGACATGGAATGTTATAATTAGTGCTCCTTTGCATGCATGTAACTATATAACATCAATATGCCCACCAAGCTTGGATACTTCCTTAATGAGATCACCCGATAAATAACAGGGTTGAGTGGTTAATTGCTGTAGAAAGACGGAACATATTTACAAGAAAAGGTTACCTTTACTTGGCTCTCGGGATTCAAATCGATTTTTTTTTCGTGCACATAATTTTTTTTATCTTGTTAAGCTATTAGGATTAATGTGTTAGAATAACGATTCATTTAATAACAATACAAACTTCTTTTTGCTCGTTTTTGCATTTATGAAAAATTAAAAAAAACAAAAAACGTTTAAAGGAGTGATCAAAACGCTAATGGTGAAAATGATGGTTCTTTATGAAATAAGAAAATATTTTGATAAAAAAAATGAAAATTTAATGGAATTAAAATTGTAGAGATTACATACATACATTAACCGTCGAATGTTTTTTTACTTTTAAATAGAATTGTTTTTTTTTGACGTATTGTAGAGACGTAAAAAATATCTTCGTAAATGAGATAAATAATTTCTAACTTAAGTAAATTAGCATATTTAAAAAAAAGTTGTTTGTCCTATTAATTCATAAAAAAAAGTTATCTAATGTTATCAAAATATAGTAAGTACATATTTGTTAAATTAGATGTAGATGAACGCAGAATTTATAAATTGCATGCCACATGCAAACCTGATCAGAAGTGATAGTAGCACATGAAAAGAACGAGATTTGACTGGGTACAATGTCAGATTGTACTGAACCACATCTGTTGAAACGAAAATTTTCATATTAGAGCTGCTACAATCAACATTGTGGTGACTACAATGTATATTTAACTCCGTCTCATCCAAGATGGGACTGCGTAAAATTGGACTGAGTCGAATCTCACATGCCCGTCTAGAATTTTCAAGGTGCACTCACTTGGGAACCGATTGGGTTGCCCAATGGGGACCCTACATTGGGATGTAACGCAGAAACGTACTTTGGTCTCAATTGGGTAATTCCTATAGGTCCCTAATTGGGTCAAAACTACGTATTTCCAAACGTACGATCCCTATTAGAAAAAATATTAAATTTCGACAAAATACAATAAAATAATTTTAATTAGATCCGAAACGTAATCTATTAAACTAGAAACGTTATTTAGAGACATTATACATGATTTTAATTGATGAAAAAATCCCGATGACTGTTAGGCTCGAACCTGCATCCTTCAGATCCAAAGTCTTTGACGCTATCCACTGCGCTGACCCACGGATGCGATCGCGTGAGTGTAAATAGTATATTCATTATAATACCAAAGAATAACTTGAAGATATGAAAAATCTGTGATGCAAAAATCGACTCTTTTGGGTAAATATATTATTATTTTGTGCTTGGTTTAATTTTTAGCCAATTGGAATCCAATATCTGTATTGGGACAATTTCTAGTCGGGTAGCATTGACTCCCATCTTAAATTGTAGTCAGTTCAATCTATAAGCCCATACGAAAAAATATATATCCGAGAATATATGCTGGCAAAATAGCATACATTCGACAATACTGAAGATATAAGCTGGATATATACTATTTTGCCGGGATATAAATTTTTTCATGCGGGAGATAGTACCCAATCCTTTGTTATCTATGGAACCTATTTGAATCTAATATTCATTCAGTTACCATGCGACATTTAACTGACTACAATGTAAGATGAGACTCAGTACAATCTTACTTTTAAAAATTTATAAAGCTAAAAGTTTGGTTAATTTCAGGCGGAGTTACTTTCGAACCATTCCACCACTTATCCATGTAATTATTTAAATTAATATAATTCGTATGTACACGATAAATAACTTTGGTTGATGATTAATTTAATTATTAATTAGTAAATTAATATTTTATAATTATTGTCATGATATAAATAACATACATATAATTTTTATTTTTCAGCTATTTATGTTTAAGATACTTTTATCTTCATGAAAAATTATTATTATTTTTTATGAGGATTAAAGTATCCCGTGAAAAATTAAACATACATGGCTATATATGAATGCTCCATGTATGGTCATGTATGGAAATTGGCCAGGCATGGCCATATATGACCAGGTATGCCCATATATGATCGTGTATGGCCATACATGACCATACATTGTCACGTATGTAAATCGGCCAGGTATGGCCATGTATAACCATGCATACCCGAGTAAAAAAAATTATATAATTATATATTTCATATAGAATTACATATAATTATATATAATGCCACAAAAAAAATCACATATAGTTATATATAATTAACAAGCAATGGCCAGATTCTATTATAGGTACATGTGTTTTACTACAACTTGAATTTTCAAATAAGTCATCATTTAACTATGTTCTATGAACATGACTGTTCAAGTATAATCAGGCCTGAAATGAGACATGATCAGGCCTGATCATACCTATCCATGCCTGTTCATGTCTGTTTATATCTGTTCATGTCCGAAGCGTTAAATATGCTCAGGCCTGATCAAACCTGTTCATGTCTGATCCAGCCTGATATATGGGATTAAATTAAAAATCTTAGTTATAATTAAATATTACTAATTTAGTTATAATTATATATAGCTAACGTAGATATAAATATATATAACTTATATATAATTTTATATAACTATAAATCAATAATTGATAAATTAGATATAAAATTTTGTTGACTAAAAATCTGTCACGTATAATTTTTATTTTTATTACTCGAAGTTCATACGAAACTTACCTTTCAAGTCAATCTTTAATTCAACGGATAGCGGGTTAAAATTCCGA
This sequence comes from Microplitis demolitor, assembly GCF_026212275.2. Taxonomy (NCBI): domain Eukaryota; kingdom Metazoa; phylum Arthropoda; class Insecta; order Hymenoptera; family Braconidae; genus Microplitis; species Microplitis demolitor. The sequence goes on along the minus strand of NC_068552.1, from coordinate 11,022,475 downwards.
GCGCGAGGTCCACGGTTCAAATCCTGCACACGCCCGAATTTTTATTTTTTTAATATTTCTATAGACATAATTATATATAATTGTATATAGCTATACATAATTATATATAATTATTAGAATGCAGCTTTTGACACGAACATTACTTTTTTTCAGCGGACACAAGAAAATTTTGTTGTTTATGCTGGAACAAAAATTCCCTGAAAATTTCAGCTTTTAATTTTAATTATAAGTACTTCTTCTTGAGCATCAAAGTTTTCCTATTCAAAAAACCTGTAAATCAATTTTTTTTTTTTTTTAAAACTACTTTAACTGAGCCTGATTTTAAGCTTTTGTTGTGAAACCAGTTTTTATTTGTAGAGTATTTGTTGCTTTTTAAAAGTGTATAGAATGGTTTTGCTTTAACTCGATCCATACCGATTGTATCAGCTCTGAAAGTCAATTATTCACTTTTTTCATTTATTTTTAATAATAGTGTGTGGAAACGGCTTATCTTATAAAAAATCTGCATAGGAACAATCTCACAGGAAATTTCATATTCTACGAAATTGTTCATTACACTCATATTGCTAAAGTGCACTGTTCATGCGATAAATGCATTTTAACATTTCACAGTAAAAACGATTGCAAGCTCACTATAGTACTAATCTTTTTTACTGTAAAATGTTAATATACATGTATCTCATGAACAGTGCACTTTAGCAATTTAAGCATAATGAGCAATTTTGTAAAGGATAAAATTTCCTAAAAGATGTGTCTTATGTGGATTTTTCGTAAGATGAGCGGTTTCTTCACTGTTCTCAAAAATAAATGAAAGAAGTGAAAAATTGACTTTCGGAGCTGATACAATCGACATGAATCAAGTTAGAGCGAAACCATTCTATACACTATTAAAAAGCAACAAATACTCTACCAACGAAAGCTATTTTTAAAACGATGGCTTGTAATCGGGCTTAGTTATAGTAATTTAAAAAAAAAAATTTATTCGATTTACATGCTTTTTAAATAGGAAAACTTTGATGTTCGAGAGGAAGTACTTCAAATAAAAATTAAGAGCTGAAATTTTCAGGGGATTTTTTGTTCAATATAAACAACAAAATTTTCTTGTGTCCGCTGAAAAAAAAATAATGTTCGTTTCGAAATAAGCACCCTAGTAATTGTATAAGGCCATTTTTCATCTATAATGTTTTCACACGGATAGGCATAAACAGACATAAACATACTTGATCAGCCCTGAACATGCTTGGCCAGGCCTGGTCAGGCATGGCCATTTTTCATGTCTGATCAGGTCTGATCATTTTTTTCCCAGTCACCTGAGAATTAGTGTATCGGAAAAATCAATGAATACTTGTGTTGAAAATTGAGCGCTCTACACTGTGAAAAATTTCGATGTTAAAAATGGACCCGGAAGACTTTGAACGGCCGTGTAGTGTGAAATATCAGTGTAAAAATTCTCTTGATTTAAATTTTCTACCCGTGTATTTATAACACGGTGTAATCTACTTTTTTTTACACCGTTCGGTGTTAGTCGGTGTATTTTTTTCGAATCATCAACAATTGAGCATTGGATATTTTTAGTTGCTTGATTTTAACCTTTAATTAATAAGTATATTAATATTATTTAAATTAACTATATAATAATTATTATAAGTGATTATATATATGTGTATATATATATATATATATATATATATATATATATATACATATATATATAAAAGAAATAAATTATATTATTTATAAAATTGAATCTTTATTCATCATAAAAAGTTATCGACTACATATCGACTGTATATGAAGCCCTGAATTCTATGATAAACACCATGAAAGATTGCCAAATCCTAACCAGGCAGACACTTTCTATATATATATATATAGGTGTGACACAGAAAAACCAACTATTTTTTTTTCGAGTCTCTTATAAAAATTTGTTGGCTTACGACGTTTTAAGAAGCCTCTCCAAAAATCAGCTCGATATAAAATTTTCAAGAGGTCGCTCACGAATGTTGAAAATATCAAAAATGATTGAAATTCGGATTTTTTACTTCAAAATTTTTTCTTCGTCGTGGCAGTAATAGTTTATATTTATAAAATCATGTCTATCCCAGGTAGGAACCGCCATGGATGACTATAGGCCGAGCCTTAGCCCTATTATCACTTGCCAAGCTTTGGCAGCTGACCATTGGCCTAAGCCTCGGCCAGGGCTTGGTCCGATGGTTTGATTACGTTTAGCCAAGCCTTGGCAGCTAACCATTGGCCCAAGTCTAGGCAAAGGCTTGGTCCATTGGTTTCATTAAATTAAGCCAAGCCTTGTGTCACGTAACGATTCAAATTATTTGACTTTATTTAGTTTTAAGTTAATTATTTTAATTACAAATTTGAATCGTTGCGCGGGCATTCCGCCATTTCGCCGATGAGATGGCAGTCCGTACACGGTGCTCGCGCATGCGCGAAGGGTATGAGAGAGCACATGTGTGATTTAATTTATTTTTATTTTTATAATTTATGATTTAAGCACAAACGCGTGACTTTTGTTTGTTTTAATTATGTATGTATAATTTTGAATTAATTGGGATGCATAATCCAGCATTATATTATGCCCCAAAAATTGACAACACATTACTTTATTTAAACTTGTCATCCAACTGATGACGTGAATGGATGTTTATTAGTTGCGTTACTATTATTTAATTTATTATCCGATGTGGAGGAGATAGAGTAATATTTCATATATTTTATTGATTAACTATGTATCATTCAGTGGTCTGAGGATTTACGTTTATATTTTATATTTATTTAATTTAATTGAGGCCCAGGGCTGACAAATGTAATTATAATAAAAATTAAGGGGACACTAGTGTCATGTGTGCGACGACCAACCGGTGGAGGTTGAGACAATTAAATTAGAAAGATACGGACAAGCGTTGTGTACGGACGTGATTTTTTTTTTCTGTTGTACTAAAATTTCTATTTTTTTGTTTAAAATAAGTAAAGTTCACTAGGTGAATTAAGTGGAATACCAAATATTATTATTTCATCATTATAATATTGATTATTATTTCTTTTGCTGATTATTGCTGATTTCGAGTAAGTACTTTGTATTTATTTCGCTGGATAATACACTATCACGTGCTAGCCTCCCCCGGTAGTTGTTGGTCGCCGCGGAGAAAACTGTTTATTTGTAGTTATTATTTATTTACTGAATGATACTTGATAGAATTATTATTAATTATCATTAAATATTATTTGATAGGTGATTGAAAATATTTGGCGGTTAAATATATATATATTAAAAAGCGTACGCAACGTCGTATAACGTTGCCGGTATATATATATATATACATAGATATACATATTGGTGGTGTATATCTCTATACGATACACGCATTACTTATAAATTCCTCAGGCACTGATGTCAGCACTCGGATGAAAAATTCCCGAGTTATTATAATTATTATTTTCCTATTTTATTTAGAATATTTGTATAAGATTATCAATTATTATTCACGTTTATTATTATTTAACATAATTGCCTAGCATTATATTATTTTATTTTGATTATCTGTTACCCCAGCGGTCATAAAATTATTATTGATATTTTTATTTTAAAAATAATAAATTTGTTTCATATTGGGGAATTTATTTCTTTTTTTGAGTGTAAGTGAGGATAACTTCCGTATCTTTCTCCCTCTCACAAGTGCTGAGAGAGTAAAACAAAACAAAGGGATTATTATTATTTATTATATTGGAGGTATTAAGTATATATTGTATTATATTATTATATTATATATATATTATTATTGAGTATATATATGTTATTATATTATTTTCTTTCTTTATAATTACCGAGTATTATTTTTGTCCTAATAAATATTGTGTAAAATATTATTAAAATTTATATTGTTTATAAAAACTAAAAATACGGAAACCAACAGCTGTCGGGGAAAATTTAATATTTATTTTCCCTGGATCTTTTCCTGCTACTTAATTTCATTCTTCTGGTTTATTTATTATTTGTAATATAACTATTTATTATATATTTACTATTTTTCTTTTTCTTATTCATTTTATTTTATTTTCCTCAATTGTTTGTCCGCTTGGTCGTGTGTCACTTGCTCGGATTTCCCTTGCAGATTTTCCCCCTGAATTAAATTTTGTCCGTTTTGGGATAAACGGTCTGGCGCCTGCGTGCACTAACCCAGCCTGAGGAGCTGGTTCAGGCACTCCAAAAGTTCATTATTTATAATTTCATTATTGTTTATAACTTATTATTTATTTTAATTTGGAGGAAACATTTAAAACCATTTATTTATTATTATTTATTATTTTTATTTTCACACGTGGGTGACCGCATACGGTTTACCGGTTAATCTGCGTCTCCGTCGCGGAAATTAATTAAGGTTAACGTTATATGGCGCCCAACGTGGGGCCAGGGGGTCAATAAATTTAAATTGATAGATTATTTGAATAAAGATAAAATCTACGAGGTTCCACGGAGGAGCAACACATAAGTAAAACATTTGGTAGCGGATAAAACAATTTGAAAAATTTAATTTATATATACAATCAAGTTACATACATTAATTACATTTAATTTATATATTTATACACGGTAAAAATGAACGCGTGGGAAAAGATTTTTGCTGAAACCGATCAGCTGATCGCTCGGGCATCTTTGATACGCGTACGAGGTGGCGCTACGGATGACGAGGTCATTTCGGGCGATGACGATAACGCGGTTGAGAAAAACGGGAACGCACGCGCGGTTGAACCCGCGAGCAATATTGTACATCGGGGTACACCCATCAGCGAGACCGAAGATGAGGGTCTCCGCGAGTTTTTCGAGCATAGCCGCGGTCCTCCCCAACAACACATGATCCCGACGATCATACGCGGTCCAGTGAATCGTTCTGGCCGGGAGGTAGAGATCGTGGGTGAAGACTCCCACCTTGCCCATGCGACTGACCCTGGGCATAGGGGCCGGGGGCGCGGACGAGCGTCACGGACGGCTAGGGATGTCGGATCACATGACACCTCTACCCCAGTGCCAGAAACCGAGCTCACTTGGATGCTGACACGACCTGATGACGAAATCAGGATGATCTTGTTCGGTTTGGGGTTATCCACCACGGGTGGTCGTAATAAACGCCGGGATCGATTAAATCGTTACCACAAACGGGCTTTAGGGGTTCCGAACATACCCTGGGATCCAACTAAGGACGAAATATCGCGTGATGTAGACGCACGGGCGACAAATCTGACCGACGCAGAGATCCGTCGATACTTGCTTTCGCAGCAAGTCAATCCATCGGGTACCAGTGAGGTAATCCAGGACCGTTTTCGACGATTGCTAAGACGCGAGGACGGGGACTTTGAGGCACCCTGGAACTTGTGGAGCGATGAGCTGATTCCAGTGGGCCCAGAGATGCCTGAGATTCCTGATGGCATGGGTGCATACGTCACAGGGGCGACGTTTGTCCAAGCGTTGCGTATGTTGGAGGAGAAGATGGAGCGTGGGCAACAGAGGTTATTCGAGAGGATCGAGAGACTGTCCGGAAATAATCCGATTCGCACATCTTCCCCACATGGTGGCCCCACTGTACCTGCAACCCTTCCGGAAATCAGCGTAATTCCCACGGCTACGACTCGCGCGAGTTCTCGGCAAAATACGGGGCCTGGAGGTCCTTCTAACCCCACACCGTCCAGGGTCCAGTTCCAGACTCCCAAGGATTCCCACAGAGGTCGTAATTCGGGCCAACATTATCAGAGTTCGTCTGGCGAGTCAGATTCAGACGATAGTTATACGTCATCGTCATCTGAGTATCACTCGCATCGGAGTTCGGGTAGTGAAAAACGTCACTCACCCCGTGTGTTTGCTCGAGATCATGGTGCCATTGCCAGGAACTGGAAACTATCGTTTTCTGGCGATGGTTCCATGACTAGCGATGAATTCCTGAGACGCCTGGTCGTATTAATGCGCAGCGCGGGAATTCGTCGAGCTGATCGCCTCGCCGTATTACCAGAGGTCTTCAAAGGCAAAGCTGAAGTCTGGTTTAGCGCAAATTGCCACCGATGGTCAAATTGGGAGTCCTTCCGGTCGGAATTTTTGACGTGGTTCAAGAGTGGTGGTCGTCAACGCGAAATCAGGGCTGATATTCGCGCACGTAATCAGGGTTTAAAAGAAAATGCTCGTGATTACTTAATATGTCTCCAGAATCTATATTCTCGCTTGAGACACCCACCATCGGAGCGAACGCAAGTTAGACGGGCAACAAAGGGATTGTGACCCGCGTATTGGGATCACTGTCCACTCGGTGACTTTGACACGTATCAGTCATTGTTATTGAAAGCCACACAGGTCGAGGAAAGGTGGAAGGCTGCAAGAAATCATCGTCAACCACCGCCGAGGGAAGAAGCGAACATAAAGGAATGTTCGTATTCGGCCGGTATTCGACCTCCAAGGGACCACAGAGCGGGCATACATGCAGTTGATACTCCTGTCGAACACTCTGACTCGACCAGCGGTTCTCAGTCCAGCCCAGGGACGAAGAAGAAGCGAAGATCGCGTCGATCTCGCCAACAGAGGGCTGCTGAGCGAAACTTGGCACTTGTCACGCCTGGTGGAATTAACCAGTCAACAAAACAGGCCACCAAAGCAACCGTAAAGACTACTGAGCAGCGTGTGAACACACAAAATGCGCCCGCGAGTCAGCAGCAGAACCTTAATGCTCAGAATCGCGGCGCGATCCCGAAAAATTCGTCGTTACAACAGCCACAACCTCCGAGGGTGTCCAATCCACCTATAAATAGCTCTCCGAGAGGTCCAGTGAATCCATCTGGTGGTAATCGATCGCCTCCTGGATTCAATCATAACAATAATTCGTCGTTTGTGCGTTATCCGGGTCAAATGGGGCAAAACAGGATCGGTCGACCAAGATTCTGTTATAACTGTGGCTCATTGGAACATTTGGGCTACTTTTGCCAAGAACCACGCCGGGACGTATGCATGAGATGCGGAAAAGTTGGAAAGACAGCTGTCACGTGTGTCTGTAACGTCGACAGTCGTCCCTATGCGTTCCAATTGCCAAAAAACGACGAAGCGGCCCGCCAGTAGAGGGTGGCGGTGCTGGACGTTCATCAATCCCTCCAAAAACAGTCACCAGGGAGCAGGATTCGATGAGTTCACGTCGTATTGTTGTTCAGGCGGATATTCATGCTGTTTCTGATCCACCGTGCGAGGCCAAGTGTGAAGAAGATGCCACACTTGATGAATTAACCGCGGTAGAAGATCGAACAGCTGTCTCAGTGTCTCTCATAAATCAACCTGGTGATGAAAATGACGATTTTTGGCGGTTACGTCATGGTAAACCCCGACCTCAGGTTGTTATTCGCGCGGGTAATCGTAAAAGGATCGCGATAATCGATACTGGGGCCAAAACAACTGCTTTTGGAGACTTCGCGAGAGAATTAATGGCTGACGGTTTTCCATGCATGTTTGAAGCTCGACCGACGCGTTTTGGCATGGCAAACAGAACGACTGACGTGAGTGGAGGCGTGGTAAACGTGAAAATGACTCTCGATGGTGTTGAAGAGGTCATATTTCCAGTCCATTATATTCCTCGGTTAGGAAGTTTGAATTTAATCGGTACTAACTTCATGCAACATGTCAATATGGAGTTAGACCTGAGTAACCGATCTTGGCGTATACGCGGTGGTGCCTGGCACGAGTTGGCGTTCGAGCCTGATATTCATTCGAAACCAGAAGATGTTGCAGCTGTACATGAACTCACTGGAGATGAAACCAAACAGTTACATGAGTTCTTGGACCATCAACGGACACTTATGCCACCTGGTTTGGGATTGACCTCGTTGGTTGAGCATGAGATTAGGCTCAAAGACGAGCGACCGATTAAACAGCGGGTTTATCGTCGATCACCAGTCGTTTTACAAGCGTTACATGAGGCACTCGACAAAATGCTCGAAGATGACATTGTCGAGCCTGCGCCAGCATCGGAATGGTCCAGTCAGCCTATCATGGTTAAAAAGCCTGACGGATCATATCGCATGTGCGTTGATTTCCGTGACGTGAATACCGTGACCGAAAAAGACACATATCGACCGCCGGATATGATCGAGATTCTCGAGAAATGTCGTGACGCACATTATATTACGACACTCGATATGAACTCAGCGTTTTGGCAGATTTTAATGAGTCCAAATAGTCGCAAGTATACTGCTTTTTGGGTTCCCGGTCGCGGTCTTTTCCAATACAAACGTATGCCTATGGGATTATGTAACGCCCCGGCGAGTTTTCAGCGCGTAATGGACAAGATAATTACACCTGATCTATCCCCGTTTGTATTCGCGTACCTGGATGATATAATCATCGTAACCCCGACTTTCAAGAAACATCTGGAGATGTTAGAAGTCGTGTTGAGTCGGTTACGAGGCGCTGGGTTTACTTTGAACTTCGACAAAAGTAAATTTTGCCAGCAACAGGTACGATTTTTGGGCTTCTTACTGGATAAAGAGGGACTCAGGCCAGACCCTGAGAAAACGGAACCGATATTGAACTACCCGCGACCGAAAAATGTTAAACAAATACGTCGTTTCAATGGCATGATTAATTGGTACCATCGCCATTTGAAAAACGTCGCGTGCGTAGCTGGTCCATTATATCGGTTAACTCGCAAAGATGTACCCTGGCGATGGACTGAGGCTGAGGAAGAGTCTTTCCAGTCTCTTAAGAAAGCACTCGCGGAAGCCCCAGTCTTGTCAACGCCTGACTATAAGCTACCGTTCACGTTATATACAGATGCGAGTCAGTGTGGACTCGGAGCAGTCCTAGTTCAACGTAACGGCGATCGTGAGTACTTGATTGCGTGTGCGAGTAAGGCCTTGAACAGTGCTGAAGCAAATTACAGTACGACTGAAAAAGAATGTCTTGCGGTAGTTTGGGCCGTGCGTAAATTTAGACATTATTTGGAAGGTTTTAAATTCACAGTCGTGACTGATCATGCTAGTCTCCGATGGCTCATGAACGCTCGGGATCCGACGGGAAAATTAGCCCGGTGGGCTATGGAGCTCTCCGAGTATGATATGAAGATCGAGTATCGGAAAGGTGCGGAAAACGAAGCCCCGGATGCACTCTCGCGTATTTACGAAGACCAAGAGCCTACCGAGAGTCAAGTCAACGCGCTGGGTGAAGCTGGAAATGACGAGTGGTACGAGGAAAAATGTCGTTTGTTGACTGCTGATCCTGAGGCTCTACCTGACTACCATTACGAAAATGGTAGATTGTATCGACGTCGGCCTGACTCCATGAGGCAGATCCTCGGTGAAGAGGATAACGACTGGAAGTTAGTCGTACCAGCTGACCAACGAGAGCGTTTACTCCAGGAAGTCCACGATCATCCGCAATCTGGTCACCTGGGTGTCCAGAAGACATACGCTCGGGCGATATTGAGGTATTATTGGCCCGGAATGTTTCGAGATATACAGCGATATGTCAACAGTTGTGAACGATGTCTCGAGTCAAAGCCAATTCAGCGCAAACCAATTGGTTTTATGACCCCCAGGATACCCAGTGAGCCTTGGGAAGTCGTAGCTGCTGATACGATGTCGTTTACGCGTTCTCGTGCGGGCTATTCATATCTACTCGTGTTCGAAGACTTATACACGCGGTGGATCGAGTGCGTTCCAGTTCGAGCGGCAAACGGGAAAACTATTGCTAAAAGTTTTCGACAGTTCGTTATTAACCGTTGGGGCGTACCGCGCGTGTTCTGGACAGATAATGGCCGCGAATATTTGAATCGAGACGTTGTTGAGCTCATTCAAGTGTGGTATTCAGCATACTACCACACCACCGTATCATGCCCAAGCTAACCCGGTTGAAAGGGTCAACCGTAATTTAAAAACAATGATCATGAGTTACTTGGGTGATGATCATCGCGACTGGGATGTAAATATTCACGAATTCCAGTTCGCGTATAATACTGCGGTACATGAGTCACTCGGTGTGAGTCCCGCGTATTTGAACTTAGGCCGTGATCCATGTCCTATTCGCAACTGTCGAGTTGCAAACGACAATAATATTGCTGTCGAGGATAAGGTTGACCGCAGTGGTTGGATTCAACGCATGGATCGTATGGTAGAATTACGCGATATTGTCAATCAGCGTATTCGACGATCCTCCGAACGATACGCAGCTTATTATAATAACAAACGGCGTAGTATTTTGTTTGAAGTAGGTGATCAGGTATATAAACCTACTCACGTCTTATCGAAAAAGAGTGAGCAGGTCGTGGGTAAGCTAGCACCGCGCTATGCGGGCCCATTTGTCATCTCGAAGGTGGTCACTCCAGTTATCGTTGAAATGGAGACCCCCGAGGGCAAATATATTGGTCGTAGTCACGTTAAATTTCTAAAATTAGTTAAAAGAGCTGAAAATGTCCGCCAGAGGCAAGTTGACATAATCGCATGGCTGGATGCTCTATCTATCACTACTACTTGATCTACCTGTGCTTGTCTATGATCACTATCTCTATCTATCACGGCTAATTGACTACTATTCTTATCTATGCCTAACTATCACTATTACTACTATTCTGTCTACCACTATACTGTCGCTGACTATTACGGATCTATTGCTACCTACAACTATCGCTATCGTCTGGCTATGATATATGGTCACCCCAGAGGGATTGGCGTACTAATTAATGCGTTAATATAGGAATGCCGCTGACCAAGGAAGAGACCATGAAGTACATGGAGACATACCATGAGCAAGGTGGGATTGGGATGATACCCCGGGGGTCAGAAACGTGGAAGGCCCACATGGCGCTCTTGGTGGGCGTGAAGATTCGGGCTCTGAAGAAACAGGGGGCGCGTAGATCTAACCTACCGCCAGGTTGCGCGCGATGCGGCCAGTTAGGACATGGGGCCAAGGACTGCATCAATCAACCCAAGGAGGATCGTCCTTTTTGTAAGGAATGCCTCACCTTTTACTCTGGCGAATGCCCTGGAGCCCATGGTCGGCTACAGCTCGCTGTTCGTGACCGATGTATGGTCTGCAGCCGAAACCTGCGTGGGGGCCGGTGTCCCGATGGACACGGGAACTTGGGAGACCAGTTGAGCGAGTTGCCATGGTTGGGTTGGCTCACGGGCGACGACCGACTACGCCGAGTCTACTGTCTGGACCAGGTGGGTCCCAGCGAACCAAAAATGGCGGGTCTCGAGGCGGCTTAGGACATCAGGCAGATGAGCTCCTAGGACAATGACTGCTGTTTTCCTAATATCCTATTTATTACGTACTTAATATTTATTTTTTTTCATTTATAATAACTTTTAATATTTAATAACTGTTGTAAGACGCCCGGTGCTATAGCCACCCAGGAGTTTTTGTTTCTGGAAAATAAAGACGGCGCAACCCACTAATTACCGAGTGCTTTATTTGTAGCAAAGTTTGACACTCTTACCTTTCCTTTCACCCATGGTCCGAGCAAGTTGGTAAGTGACAGGTTGGTCAGCAATTTGTTGAGTTATTCTTTTGGTTAACATTGATTTTCTTTTGATTTTGATTATTTTATTTTTATACCCGGTACAAAAGATCCAGATATAAGTATTGGATTTAAGGCTTTCAGGTGATTGTGCCGGCGAAATGGAATGCAGAGTCTCGCCCGCATTTTTCGGGGCAAAACACGGCCTGGTGGGGGGGGGTGTCACGTAACGATTCAAATTATTTGACTTTATTTAGTTTTAAGTTAATTATTTTAATTACAAATTTGAATTTGAATCGTTGCGCGGGCATTCCGCCATTTCGCCGATGAGATGGCAGTCCGTACACGGTGCTCGCGCATGCGCGAAGGGTATGAGAGAGCACATGTGTGATTTAATTTATTTTTATTTTTATAATTTATGATTTAAGCACAAACGCGTGACTTTTGTTTGTTTTAATTATGTATGTATAATTTTGAATTAATTGGGATGCATAATCCAGCATTATATTATGCCCCAAAAATTGACAACACATTACTTTATTTAAACTTGTCATCCAACTGATGACGTGAATGGATGTTTATTAGTTGCGTTACTATTATTTAATTTATTATCCGATGTGGAGGAGATAGAGTAATATTTCATATATTTTATTGATTAACTATGTATCATTCAGTGGTCTGAGGATTTACGTTTATATTTTATATTTATTTAATTTAATTGAGGCCCAGGGCTGACAAATGTAATTATAATAAAAATTAAGGGGACACTAGTGTCATGTGTGCGACGACCAACCGGTGGAGGTTGAGACAATTAAATTAGAAAGATACGGACAAGCGTTGTGTACGGACGTGATTTTTTTTTTCTGTTGTACTAAAATTTCTATTTTTTTGTTTAAAATAAGTAAAGTTCACTAGGTGAATTAAGTGGAATACCAAATATTATTATTTCATCATTATAATATTGATTATTATTTCTTTTGCTGATTATTGCTGATTTCGAGTAAGTACTTTGTATTTATTTCGCTGGATAATACACTATCACGTGCTAGCCTCCCCCGGTAGTTGTTGGTCGCCGCGGAGAAAACTGTTTATTTGTAGTTATTATTTATTTACTGAATGATACTTGATAGAATTATTATTAATTATCATTAAATATTATTTGATAGGTGATTGAAAATATTTGGCGGTTAAATATATATATATTAAAAAGCGTACGCAACGTCGTATAACGTTGCCGGTATATATATATATATACATAGATATACATATTGGTGGTGTATATCTCTATACGATACACGCATTACTTATAAATTCCTCAGGCACTGATGTCAGCACTCGGATGAAAAATTCCCGAGTTATTATAATTATTATTTTCCTATTTTATTTAGAATATTTGTATAAGATTATCAATTATTATTCACGTTTATTATTATTTAACATAATTGCCTAGCATTATATTATTTTATTTTGATTATCTGTTACCCCAGCGGTCATAAAATTATTATTGATATTTTTATTTTAAAAATAATAAATTTGTTTCATATTGGGGAATTTATTTCTTTTTTTGAGTGTAAGTGAGGATAACTTCCGTATCTTTCTCCCTCTCACAAGTGCTGAGAGAGTAAAACAAAACAAAGGGATTATTATTATTTATTATATTGGAGGTATTAAGTATATATTGTATTATATTATTATATTATATATATATTATTATTGAGTATATATATGTTATTATATTATTTTCTTTCTTTATAATTACCGAGTATTATTTTTGTCCTAATAAATATTGTGTAAAATATTATTAAAATTTATATTGTTTATAAAAACTAAAAATACGGAAACCAACAGCTGTCGGGGAAAATTTAATATTTATTTTCCCTGGATCTTTTCCTGCTACTTAATTTCATTCTTCTGGTTTATTTATTATTTGTAATATAACTATTTATTATATATGTACTATTTTTCTTTTTCTTATTCATTTTATTTTATTTTCCTCAATTGTTTGTCCGCTTGGTCGTGTGTCACTTGCTCGGATTTCCCTTGCAGATTTTCCCCCTGAATTAAATTTTGTCCGTTTTGGGATAAACGGTCTGGCGCCTGCGTGCACTAACCCAGCCTGAGGAGCTGGTTCAGGCACTCCAAAAGTTCATTATTTATAATTTCATTATTGTTTATAACTTATTATTTATTTTAATTTGGAGGAAACATTTAAAACCATTTATTTATTATTATTTATTATTTTTATTTTCACACGTGGGTGACCGCATACGGTTTACCGGTTAATCTGCGTCTCCGTCGCGGAAATTAATTAAGGTTAACGTTATACTTGGATAGTGACCATTGGCCCAAGGATCGGCCAAAGCTGGGCCCAATAGTTTATTTTTTGTCAAGCCGAGCCTTGGCGACTGACCATTAGCCAATGCCTCAGCCTGGGTCAAATTTTTATTTAATATTCAAATTATCAACTTTACATATATATATATATATATATATATAGAGAGAAGACCAGGGCATAACGGTCTACCGAGTATTCGATTAATATCAATAATTTCCATTTGATTACTTACTTCTATGTACAAAACTTTAGTAAAGATAAAATTTTTATTTTAGGCGGGCAAAATGGGGTACCCTTTAAAACTTTTTTAAAGTTGAAAAAAAAAAAAATTTTTACATGAAGAATAATAACATTTCACATCATTGGCTTAGCAAATCGTTTCCCTTCGATTAGCTCAATTACTAATTGTTATTCAATAAAAAAAAAAAAAAAAAAATTCTATATTTTTTATTTGCCATTATTTCGAACCCAAAAAACGTATTTTTTTATTTTTTTAGATTACAGATTATTTAGCATTATTTCAAAAATTTTATCAATTAATAAATAAAATACTATTCTCGAAAATTTTTAGTGGCTGAATTTGCCCCAGGTATAGAATCAGCCAAAAAATGGATTAATGTATTAAATTTTTTTTAATTTGATGATAAAAATTTGAATCATTTTTTTAGAATTTTCGGATGGTCAATTTTGCCCCAGGTGTCATGTGTAGGGCTAAAAATGCGCAAATATATCCGATTTATAGCAATTAGACGAAAAAAAAAAAATTTTTTTTTTTTTTAAATATTTTGAGAGTACTCCGTTTTGCCTACTCTACCCCCTTTTGCCCCCCCCCCTTCCTAATAATGCTACTTGATCTTACTCTTAATTTATTCATTTATATCAAATCATGAAATTACAAATTGATAAATACATTCCATTACTCAACAGACAATTTTAAGTTCATTAAAGAAAAATACATGTCACCTCATCTTTACGATCTAATATTTTTGAATTAAAGTGTATTTAAATAATCTAACAAGCAAAAAATCATGATTATCTGGACATCAGATTTAGCATAGTGAATAACGTGCCGGCCTAGTAAACAGAAGGATTTCAGTTCGAACCCCGGTAGCGCCCAAATAATTTTATTCGTTATTTCCCATTAATTCAGAAATTAGTTAATTACACTCCGATCTAATGCTGATAAAAATGTGATCAAACTTTTTTTTAATTATATTTATTAATTTAAATAATAATATCTTAGATCGAGCATTGGGCGAGCTTCAGATTTTTTGCTTCCCGAGGTTTAGCCAAGGCTCGATTTTTCGTTTCCTAAGGCTTGGCCCAAGCCTGGTTTTTTTGTTTGCCAAGGCTTGGTGACATAGTTATCATCCTAGGCCTGGGCCAATCCTTGGCCCGATGCTTAGCCACATAATCTATTTTGTCATTTTTAACAAATGTTTTAATAGACTCTATTTGTTTAACATTAATATTACTCTCTTTAAGATAATAAAATCATTTGGTAAAGTTAAGAAAATATTTATTTTATTGACAACTAAACTATGTTATAGTGCCAACAAATCCAAATATTGAAGCAAAATATTATTGTATTAACTCTAATAAATACTACTTAGACATAAAAAAATATATTCATTTAGAATAAATATATAGATTTGGTCAAGGTTAATAAATATAAATTTAAACCTAATGATTATTGATTTCAAAAGTTATGGTACTAGGCAGCAGCAGCAGGAGTAGTGCGGTGATTACCACTAGATCGCGCCCACCAGTTGTAGTGTCCCTGGTAAGAAACTTATTTCAGAGCTATTATATTCCCAATTCGATGCATTTATGGGACGGGTTACCTGCTGTAAATCAGCAGAGCGACAATAACCTATTTTTGATAGTAATATAGGGGTATTCTGCATCATACTATGACATTAATGTTTTATATTAATGTTTCCCTGAACACTTTTGTCATAGTATAAAAAAAAGTACGTGCTAAGTAAATAAATTATTTGTCCAATGAATTTAATTAGACAAATAATCTAAATAATTTATTTAGCTTTATAAGCTCTACAGATAATCAATTTGATTTTGTGCTTGCTACTTAACGAGTAATTATCTTTACTAAATATTTTATAGTTTCTAATAATTTTTTTTATTGGTGGATTATAAAATATTTAGTCAAAAAAACTAAATATATGATTGGCAATAGGCAATCAAATCATTTTGTTGTCATAACTAAAATTTAGTTGTACACTGAGAAAATTTTTTTCTCAGTGTACAATAGGATAATTCTCGTATACTATCCTCAGCCGATGCTAGGTTACTGTTCTCGGCCAATACTCGGTTACTACCCTTGCCCGATACTCAATCGGCAGTCTTGGGCTGATGTTAATATCCGATGCTCAGCGAGTCTTGCTCCAATAACAAATTCCAATCCTCAGCCGATGCTCGAGGATCGAACGGCTATCATAGCCCAATGATCGACCGATCACCATTCTTTGTATGGGATAGTGGCTTTTACCTTATATTTAACAAAGACTTTTAGGATCAAAAATTATTTAAAAAATTACAATGTAACATCGTAAAAACAATGAAATAATAATAACAATTCAAAAACTTTATTCCTATATTTATCTTTCCGTTTATTTTTAAATAAAATAAATATTATAGTACTGCTTCCGTCATAATACGATGAAAGTTATAAAAATTACGATGTTACATCGTAATTTTTTAATAGTAGCTGCGGCCTCCGTAAGAGGTGCCCTCGTGACTTATGACTGTTTATTCAAATCGTTTATATAGATCTTAAAAGAGTGGTCCAAGTTGGCGGACACTTTGAACTTGAAAGGACTCGGGTTCCAATCTAACTCCTGGACGATTATTATTTTATTCTTTTATTTAAAATTTCTCTTCAAATTTTATTATGTTCACATCGTAATTTCTACTAAAGAGGTCAAGACTTTGTATTATTTTTTACATGAAATTTCCAACTCTACAATGTAAAAATTACGATTTTAAAGGTGTAGTCCAACACTACAATAATCAATAGAACAAATAACGATGTTAACATCGTACATTTTAGTGGAATTTACTTTCTATGTACCTGATGTTAGAGGTGGGAAGTTCCGGACCTGTATAGTTCCATGAACTATGTCTTTTGTCGGAAACGTATCCAATCGTTCTTCAAAATTTACTTTAGTATACTCACTAGTTTTTTTTTGCCCGCAACTGATGTCATTACCAACAAGCATTAAAGCAGCGGAATAATTTTTGTTGGGTGATTTCTTATGGATAATCAGTAAAATGTTACTGATTCAATCAGTGGAAATCGCTTCACTATTCTAACAAATAAAATTGTTACTGAATAAAATAGTGATCGTAAGAGATGCAATTAGTCATAACTACTGATTCAATTTTTGATGCGAAGAAAAATCAGTATTTATTGATTAATGCACATTAAAAAATCGAAAAATTTATATCATGATCATATATTAAGCCGTTGATGAAAATAAAATCAACATATACAAGTTTTTCGATTAAATACGTTCTCCATTCTGTAACCAAGTGGTATTTCTTTAGGCTCTACATATTCAATGCATGCTTTTGATACATCGATTTGTTGATTTAAATTCTTTAATCCATCAAATGGGTTGTGAAAGTCAAATTTATTTAATAAGTCTTCCATTTCAATATCATCAAGTTATTGTCTGTTAAATTATAGTAATTTTCCATTAAAAATGATTATAAACATTTATCTAGAAACAATAATGATATTTATTTATAACCATTAAATAATTCATAAGACAATTTCAGGTTATGCATTACCTAAGATGTAAGTCAACTGCATACACAAAAACATTTCAGAATTATTCTACTCACATTCAATTGAGACGAATAAATAAGTTTCATTATAGTATATAAGTTATAAATTAACTTTTGTTTGTTACAATATTTCAAACTTACCGTAATAATAGTGTAATATAAATAATAATCTTTGATTGTCACTTGCAAACAACCTCTGTCTAACGAACAAACTCCCAAGTATAGAGGGCACTCTTTACTGCCGTGAAGCTAAATTTACTGATTATTCAGTAAATTGATTCCAAGCTACTGATCTTTCAGTAAATTTTGTAACTACTGGAAAAATCTGTAACACTTTTACTGATTCAGTTTAAGAGAGTAGAATATTTTGAATATTTACGTTCTAAATACTTAACCTTCATGAGAATTAAAAACATTAAATATTTCCACGAATATGATTCCAGGAACTAGTTCCTTTTCGCTCCAGAAACGTTCCAGGTTCAATCCGGGATGTTCCCGGAACTACCCACCTCTACCTGATGTCAATTGGCTCTTAAGTTTATTTATGTTATTTAGATATTATTCGATATTAGCCAGGAATTCCAAAGATATACCTAACTTAGGCAATGACGAAGACTTTTCTAATAATAGCCACATTTGATATACCTATTTTTGGCAAGCCTTTGTTCATCTTCATTGCGTTTTAGTTCAGAATTCCAAAGATACACTGAACTTACGCCTAACTAAAAACTCATAATAACAAACAAGTTTGGAAAAGTTTTGGTGTATCGACTTTTGATTTTCCTTATAATGACGGGACAAGGTTCAAATAAGACTTATCGTATTTCAGAAAGCCTCATTCGTCCCGAATCGGTATTTTGGCATGCCGCACTGGAATTCCAGTCGGGATATATATAGGAGTATAGTTACCATTGCTACCTACCAGTCAGGAATTCCAATGTTAGGCCTGAGTGCGACTTGCTACAGACGTTCCTAGTTTCATCTGACTGGGGCATACCAAACTTCAGCAAACCTTAGATAGCCATTGCTACCTACCAGTCCAGAATTTCAATAGTATGCCATACATTGACAATGCCACAGAGTTTTTTGATCACAATCAAATCTGGAACATTTTCGGCATGCCAATGTTCGTTTTGACTCATGAAGATCTGATAAGATACGAACTAGGCTTGCCTTAGTTAGGCAAGCCTAGTTCAGGCCAAACTGATTTTGTGACAAGCCTCACCAAAATCCCTAGTCGAGAAAATATTGATTTCAAGGAATTAAATAGTACTAAAGAAAAAAAAATTAATAACTTGTCAAACGGCTTAAAATGTTCATCGTGCTGGGTGAGGCAATTTACAATAATGATTGTTATCAGGTTGTATTTAAATGTAACTTATTCATGCAATGAGGATTAACATCGCAAGTACTATCCTGGAGAGGAAAGTACGACGGGTCCAGGCTTGGCCCAAGTATGTAGAACCTTAGCCCAAGCTTGTAAGTCAGCCTTGGTAGGACTCTAAAATGATAACACGGGGAAAGACTTGGTTGCTAGACTTGGCCCATGCTTGGTTGTCAGACCTTGTCCATGCATGGAGGAAACGGATAAATTTAATTAAAAAAAAAAAATTTATTATTATCAGCCTCGTAGAATTTATGATCATTAACGGTTAAACTATCTAAAGGAGGTAAATGATGTGAAAAAAACTCGGTGAAAATTCTGCTGGGCTCTGGGTGCGAACTGCTGTCCTTCTGATTGCTGGGTCTGAACGATAGCTACTGGATTAAACTACTTATGTTTAACTACTACATTAATATGATCTACTTATTAAACCATAGATATAACCAAACTTGGGTAGTCCTACCTTGGCCCGAGTCTGGGTTGCCAATGGACGGCCAAGGCAGGAACACCCAGCCTTGGCCCAAGCCCGGGTAATCATTGTGACGGCCAGGATTGAGTACCCAATCTTGAGCCAAGCATGGGCCAATATAGGTGTGCCAAAACTAAGTTCCCCAGTGCTGGGCCAAGTAGGGCCTGGTCGTTCAACTCTTGCAGCTCCTGCATGGGATAATGTCTGCGATATAAAGTATAAATATTTACAATTTGAGATAATAATAATTATCACTTGAATCACGTACCAATTGATTCTACAATCAAAATCATTGTAAAATAGTACTATACTTGTTCCAAATAAATAAAATTAATAGTTGTTCCGGACCTAATGTATGTTACATTCATCATAAACCAGCCAATTGCATTGAGTGGTGAATATACGAATGAATTATTAATATTGACATAATCCAAGACATTTTTAATATTTGTTTAGTTAAGTGTGACTTCTAAACCTTTTGACCTGAAATATCGATACTATAATATTTTTTAAAGAGCCAGAAACTTCGCTTTTTCAGGAATATGGCACGGTTACTGTACACTTTCTTTTATAGTATGATAAAAAATATAATATCAATAGCGAAATATCGATATTAAACGCGCTGTTGACGTTTCTTGAAGATCAGAATATAATAATAACCTTACGTATATCCAAAGTAACATGCACCTCGAATCTATCCCTACAGGACTCATTCAGTTTCTATGGTGCCTGTTTGGTAAATCCTTTTGTGGTACCAACTTCATACTTAGAGAAAATACCACTTGGTCTAGAGAGGGCACGGTTTCCTTCTCTACTTTCCTTGGAAGGCCAGGGTCGCATTTCTAATGTATAGTAGTGATATGATTATCGAATAGAGACTCAGTAAGCTCCCATCTACTCGTATACACTCGAGTTTGAGTGTGCATTTGGTGTGAAATGTTAACGTGTCTCTGAATTCATTTTTGTTTAAGGTTTTTTTTTTTCCTTTGGTGTAAATGTATAATTCAAAGTAAACGAATAATTTATTTAAAACTTTTAGATACATGTCCAGATATCTTTTTTTCTAAAATCAACTAAATTAATTTTAAAATTTGGGTTTCATTCGAAAATAATTTACTTCACAATAAACTTTAAATGAATCCATATTACCTAAGCTTTTAATTGGGCTTTAGAAAAAAATATATTATTGTATTATTGATTAAGCTAGTATTCTCACTCTAATGAGTCATTATGCCATTTAATATTAGAACAGTGCATGCTGTATAATTAAACCACATATCCGTAATATTTCACATTAATGAATCGTTTATTGACATTTTCTGGTTCAATAACGGATGTCTTTTGTTTATTATTCCTCTGTCTGATAATTCTTCGCATTGTCAACTTGAAGCACTTTAGAAAAATTGCCGAGCATGCAAATCTATTGAAAATCCACGACCTCATGATCAAATAGAACAATACGTATGCATATTGTTTTATTGCCTGCGCATATTGCCAAGAGATATAAAATTCTATAGATGAAACAATTGATTATCTTCACCTATGTCTGCACGTTTTATCTGAACAAATGATGAAAATGAATTAGTATGGTCCGTCAAAAAAATTATCTTAAAAAAAAAAAAAATAAACTCAGACGAATTAAATTTTAAATAAATATGTCAGCAAGAGTATTTAGTTTGATGAATTACAATATACTGCAGAGTAATTTTAAATAAATGAAATAAATAATCTAGCTCTGCTGCAGAGAATTAAATGACGTTAAAAAATTCGTTTTGAATGATATATATATATATATATATATATATACTGTAACGAGAAAATTTGACATTGAGCCGTAGTTCAATATTATTTGAAAAATAATAAATTGTTATCCGATGAGCAAATTCTAGAGCCATCTATGATTAGAAATTTTGACTTTGATCGATCAATCGATCCAACGCATGGATTGCGACGAGAGATTCGGGATAGATTTCGTACTAAACAACCAGGCTTCTGCAATTTTCAACAATTCAACTCCGAACAAAAGAACAATTTCGATTTCGATTTTGGAGCAATTCGATTTACGCCTTTCGAGAACCATCCGAGTTCTGATCAACGATTAATTAAAGTGACTGACATTAAATAAATTCCGAGTAAACAATAAACCACCTTCCGTGAACAAGCCGAAGCCTTGGCGCGTGACTGAACAAAGTGTGCGACCAATTTGTTAATAAACAAGTGAAGTGCGTTTGCGTAATAATAAAAATTAATTAATTAATTACGTGTAATAATTATATGATAGGGCACTTTGAACGCGTTACCAAAATAAAATATTATTTTTTATTTTATTTTATTTCATTCGAGCATTTCTAAGAATTACGGATTATCCGTGTCTCATTCGGTGCGGCAGTAGAGTCTTGCCGTGTACAATATTCTGACGTCACTCGTTAAGTTTTCCAATAATACGCACGTTGTATGTGTGTGTAAAAAATAAATTAAGATTATTTTATTTCGTGGATCGACTGTTCTTTTTTTTTTTGGTATAAGCTGACTTTGTTTTTCGATCAACTACGACTTTGTGAGCAATTCAGTTTTATCGAGGCAAGCCGACTTCGGAGAATTACATTTTGTTTTGTAACCGATTATTTTATATGTGATACCGATCAATTTATTTTGTTTGGTTCAATATACGATTAATTATTTTTGTTTAATTCTGATCAATTATTTATCGTCATCTTAAGTACCTTTCCCCAATCTACTACCCTGAGCCGATTTCTTTTGATAGTTGTTGTTTGATAATTACTGAATAACCGGACGTCCAACTTTAAATATTTTGAAAAAGGTTGCCAAATAGTACGAGTATTTGGACTTCATTCCGGTAGATCTCCGGTGATAAAAAAACTCGTTACAATACATGTATATTAAAATGCACTGAGAGAAAAAAATGGTTTTCTGAACTATAAAAAATATAGTTAAATGAGACCTTCACTATTACACTGAGAGAACAATTTATTTGAGCCAAATGAGATTTGTTTCAGGCAAATAAATCCCATATTTGAATGGACCCAATTATTGTTTATTTGAGACAAAGATATGGTTCATTTGAATAAAATAATGATTTATTTATAGTTAACAAATCTGTATTTGACAGCGCCACCAGCCGTAGTGAAATTTTTTTCAACCAAGATTTGTTAACTATAACCAAATATATATTCGAATGAAATAAATGATTCTGTTCAGTCAAATAAATCTATTTAGTTGGCTCAACTAATTTGTTCTCTCAGTGTAACTGCAATTTCATTAACTGATATGATATGAGTTAACAGTAATAGAAAAGTATAGTTACGGTTACTATTTAGTAGTAAATTTAACAGTTTCTTATTCAGACTGTCCAGAAGAAAATTATTATGACAATCATACTTCTATAATTAGCAACCCTAATTCGATATAATTATCATTACAATATAATTATAGTAACCACTATTAAGAATTTATGGTTTTAGCTACTACATTAGTTTAGCGCCTCAATTATTCCAACAACGATAAGTTCAAAAAATTAATTTTTTTTTTTTTGTTTTTTTTTAATTCTCAATTCAAGTGAAGTACAAGGTTGATTACCATTATATTGTATTAAAATATTAATATCATACCAACATGCTCGCTCTTTTTTCTGAGAATTAGATTTTTGCCACTACACGGAAAAAAAGGAACTGTAATAAATAAAAGCTTGATGTCTAATAATTATAATATTTTTAGCAATTTTTATTAATTCAAATAGTAAAATCATGATTTCAAAATTTAATAAATAATAATTATGAATCGAATGCTAAAATATATAGTTCATTTAGATAAAATTATTATTTAAAACTATAGAAAAGAAAAAGTAAATACTGAAAAAATTAAACTTTAAAGACTAACAGCTAAATCTTAAATATCTGTTGCTTGTAAAATAAGAAATTGAAGTCTTAAATGATAAAATATAAAGGATAGAAAATAATAGGGGAGCGTCGGGTCGTCCCGGTCAGTGGGTCACCCCCGTCACCCAAATTTTGAAAATTCTATCATATAATAGATTTTGAATTTATTTTTATTTTATACTTTCATTGAATTAGAGGTAATTAATGAGCCCTAACGTTATAAATTAATTACTTATTAATAATAAATAGTAAATAAAAAATAGATCGACTTTTGATCTAAAAATCAAGGACATTATTATAAGGTTTTTTATATATTTTACAAGAAGAAAAAAGTTTATAATTGATATGTATATAATCTACAGACATTTTTTAAACCATTTTAATTTTTATAAAAGTATAATTTTCAATCCTTTTTTTTTTTTAATTCAGTTTATTTTCTCAAAAATTAGTTGAGGTCGTACCGATCAAAGTTATGGGGTCACAACGGTCAATTCATTCACTTGTTTTTTCGACTGACAATCCGTTTGTTTAATAAAAATACTAACCATTATTTTATTTAATTAGCAATTCATTAATTGAGATAAGCGTTTTGAAAATTTAATCTAAACATTTTTTTGTTCATCAGGGGCATTTTCTTCTACAACATCGTAACATTTTTGTTATAATATTAATGAACAAATAAATAAATTATAGATGCCTCGTAAGCGAGGACGGAAAATGGAAAAAAAGTTAAATGTTGTTAATTATTAATTTTACATTTTCTTCTTTACTTCTTAAGTTTTAGTTGACCAAATAGAATTTTAATTTGATGAAATTTCAGCAATACGACTTTAGATTCTTAATTTTTTATTTAAAAAATTAACCATTTTTATTGTTTGATGCAGTAAAATTCCATGCGCTACCATCATCCATTTAAGTACGAAAATAACTTTTGACTTTCATACGCATGCGGTGGCCAAGCGCTCTAAGTGCCAGGGACTGGACTCTGTTCGCAAAAGGTTCGGTGGTTCGAGCCCGTGAGTCAGTTGAAGTTTTTCTGATGATTTTTCATATGAGAATTCGAACAACTATATACTGTACGGCTTAAATCAGTTATTCATAATACAGACAAAGATGCAATCAATTAGATGCACGACGATAAGAAAATAGACAATAGAAGAAGGGAGAGGGAGGGGGTAAAATCAGAAACCCGAATGTAACCTTGTACTACAAGAGCAACTGTAAAAGCAAGAAGTATATAATTCAAAATAAACGAATATAAAATAGAACAAAAAAAAAGAAAAGAACAAATTTTTTTATTAAGTTAAAAGCCCCTATACTCGCTCACTTTCATTGAAGTGAGATTAACTTACTCAATATAAATTAATAAATGAAATGAAAAAACCACTTTTTATAGTTATTTTTTGAAGTTTCGAATATTAGAATAAAATTTTAATTTGAAGAATAATGTTTATAATAAATTATTATTAATCTATTAAACAAGGTCCTTGAGTGTACCCATAGTCGGTCACTAGAAGTTGTGATGTACTATTACTCAATCAAAACATGACCCTATAGTCGCTCAAAGACGGTATCAATTAAGCTATGATAAGTATATTGATTTGAAAAATAATTTATAAATTATACTACTTTATTCTTTCATAATATAAAATTTCATGAATTTTAAAAATGTATTTAATAAGATATAGATATAACAATTCTTAAAAAATTTGACGTAACCTAAATTTAATCTGACGAACGTTCGAGAGATATCATCGGCGAAAGAATGGAAAAAATTGGTTATTTTATTATGTTCCGTGAATATTTTGGAAACTATCAAATCGATCAATTTGAAATCTCATCAGCTCTAGAACTCGATAAAAGCATTCGATTGCTGCCGAGAACGTCCCAATCAGATAATCCGTTTGAGAGATATCGTCAACGGAATAATAAATCTAAATTCTATATCTTCTTCTTTCATTGAATAACATCATAATTACTGAACAACATCACTCGAAACAATTATGTTCTTTCTAAAGGTTTTATATATACACGATATAGATGCAACGTATCACGTAAATACTTATTTTCAAGCCAATTATTGAACATAATTGTGAATAAATATATAAAAAACGCTCATTCATTAATTATTTTAGGTTATGAATTTTTAAACTTTAACATAAAATGTAACTCTTTTGAGCTTGAAAAGCTCATAAAAAGGGGAAACAAAGGTATTTTCGAGCTTGGTGAGCTCGAAAATGTAATGATACTAATGTTTTCAAGTTCCTAGAGTTACAGGGCCACAGGGCCAACCGATGTCCAGATTATTTAAAATTTATTTTTTAGCAATACTTTCAAGGAAATATTTGTAAATCCTTCTTGACGTTGACATATTATATAATTATTTGATAACTGTTGACAATATATTCTGAAAATATTTTTAAAATAGTTTGGTGTTGATAAAATATACAATTTATATTGTACATAATAATTTTTTTTAATAATTTTTACACGTGACAATAGTCTAATGTAAATAATTAAGTTGGATACGACATATGCAACACAGCGAATAAAATCTAATAATATATATTATTTTTCAAATAAAATTACTATATTCACCAAGGCAAACTTGAAACGGTCCAAAAATACAGAAATTTTCCTTTTAATAAGTAAAAATTATGATTGCCTAATCCTGTATATTGCAATATAATAATTTTGTCTTAGTGTTATTAACTACACGTTTGTCGTCAAACTTTTAGTAATCGTTAATACATTAGGCGAATAATTTAATAATGGTTTTATTAATCATCAGTTCAATTGATCTGATTATTAGTAGTTGGATAAACTATTTATGCATAGTGAAATACGGTGACTACATGTCAGAGTAGTTGCGTTGACTATTAAAAGTAGTTACAGGAACTATTAGATGATAAACAAACTAAAATAGTCACTGATACATTCTTTATTTGTAGGGGTGAACTAAAAAAGTATTGTTATTATTATTGCTGAAGTATAAGTTCTGAGAAATAATATTAAGTAGTTACCATAACAAAACAGAAAACGTTATTAATGCTTAGTTAATACTGCTACTTTCAAATAGGGCTGGACACTATGATATAGTACGAAAAACTAGAAATATTAGTTAAGATTACTATTTTTTCATACTCATCTCTTTCTAGTTACCACAATTATGCACTTTTCTCTCAGTGTGGTTCATGTGGAATGACCATTTTTTTTTCACTCCCACTTAAAATGTTTGTTGTCAACATTATAAAAAAGATTCCCTGCAAGTTCCAGCCCTAAATTTTAATTTCAAGTACTTCAAATTTGATTTGGAATTTCTCCCATTTAAAACTCATAGGAAAGTTAAGTTTTTTTTTTTTTCATTCCCTATAACTTAGCCACATTTCAAGTTATCGGGTTGCCGGTTGCGATATTTTGCAGGCAATTTAATACTCTTTAAAGCTACTGGAGTACTTTTACTGAATCTCTAACTGTTTTCTCAGAATTGATTCTAAATATCATTTTCTTAATGATAATTCGGGTTATTAGTTGATATTGACTAAGCAACGAAATTAACGGTGAAAAGGCAAATAACGATTTTTTAGGAAATTTGATTTTCGATTAAAAAAAAAAACCTATCATTGAGGTGGCTAAAGTTTTTCGTTAATGTGATGCAGGGATTTTTGTAATTTTGTAAATAAATATTTTTTTTTTTTAATTCGACCGAATGACTTTTAATTTAAATTTGGAATCAGTTAATAATTTTTTCTTTATCGATTCAAGCCATTCATGAAATTAAGGAGGATTAAATTTGATAAACTCTGGAAGGTGTTGACAAATATTAAATTTACAAAATTAATAAAATCCCTATATCAAGAGAATGAAAAACTTGAGCTACTTAAATTCGAGGACCTTTTTTGTAGAGAATCAAATTTTCGAAAAAATCGTTAACTGCAGTTTTACTTTAAATTTGTTTATTTATTTAATATTAACTAAAAACCAAAATTATCATTAAAAAAATAATTTTCAGAACCAATACAGAGAATACAATTAGAGTGTCAGTAAAATTATCAAGGAAACTGGTAACAACCAGTAATAGTAGAAAAAAAAATCTGGGCGTCAGTTGACCCTGCGGGCCAGCCCCAAAACTTCCCGCTGTTTTCGACCTCAAAGAGCTCGAAAACATTAGTGTAGATATATTTTCGAACTCTTCGAGCTCGAAAATGCTATCACATGCAATTGTTTTTTTACGATCTTTTCAAGCTCTAACAAGTTACCTGTTATGCTGAAGTTTGAAAATTTAAGAATCGAAAATCATCAATGAAGCGGTTTTTAAAATTTAGTTCCTGATTATGTTCAGTAAAATAAGTGTATTGAGGCAGAAATCAATGTCAGAGATCAAAATCAAGATTCAAATAAGTTTTGACTCATGTAAGAAACAATAAAATATGAAATATCCGACAAAAATATTAAAAACCAAGTTTTATCGATTTTTTTGTTGATAATATGATTTAAACTGAAAACCAAGTTCGATGACATTATATGATCAAAAGAAACCATAAAAAAGATGAGTTGGTATGATATCAGGCACATTTTAGTACGTTATATTATGATTTATCCGGAAAAAATAACATAAAATGTTATTTTTTTAACTTTTCAACGCCGATATTTTTTGAACTAATCAATCGATTTTGATAATTGACGTGGCAATCGGCGCGTTTTATTAAATTCTAGAGCTGATTAAAATTTGAAATCGATCGCGTCAGTCGTTTCGAAAATATTTAGAAAAAACCGTTTTTTACCATTTCTTTCTCCCGCGATAACTCTCGAACGAATTATCCGATTTTGATGTTTGAGGTGGCAATCGACGCGTTTTATTGAGTACTAGAGCTGATTAGATTTTGAAGGCGATCGTATAGGTCGTTTCTGAGAAATCAATAAAAAACTAAAAAAAAAATTTTTTTTTTTTCGTAATTCGCAAATATTTTCGAGTCTATTCGATCAAATGATCTGAAATTTTTAGGAAAGTTGACGGCCAACAAGCTCTTTCGATTGCCACCTCAACCATCCAAATCGATTTATTAGTTAAAAAGTTACAAAGAGTTTACACACACACACACACACACACACACACACACACACACACACACACACACACACACACACACACACACACACACACACACACACACACACATACACACACGGACATCATTCTGAAAATAGTCAGAATAGCTTCCTAGGACCTCAAAACGTCGACATCTGATGAAAACTCGATTTTCAAAAATCGGGGTGAAAACAATGACTTCCCGAAATTTTTGAAAATCGTCGATTTTCTTAGCGGGAAGTTAAAAATTTTAACTGAGACTAAAACTGTTGACGACATCTAGTGGATCATTTAAATAAAACACAAATTATAAAATTTACAGTAGTTAGGTTAGTTCTTATTTTATTTTATTTCTTATTTATAAATAGTTTTTTTGATTGTCAAGAAGAATCGTCAATATTGACCCGTCAGAGAATATTATGATTTTTCTTAAGCAAATGAACCAATTTTGATGGTTGAAGTGGTATCCTGACTAGAATTTTTTCCGGGTTTGCCAGAAGTACCATAAGGACCTTGTAAGGTCAATATAAGGTTTGCCTTATTAAGACAAACTTGACGAGTTCCTTATCAGTACCTCATCAGGATATCCTTATTCAAGAAAAAGTTATTTGCCATCGGGTCGACCTGACAAGTTCCTTGCCAGGATCTCATCAGGATATCCTTATTAAAAAAAAGTTATCCAATTCCTTCAAATATTTTATTTACTGGCTAAAAATTAAACAAAGTACGAATGAATATTTTATAAAAATCACATCAATCATTGCAACACGGGTTTTTTTACTTCTTCATTTGTTATTTTTTGATATTGTAATGAATATAATAATTACACTTACAATATCACATATGTATTTCAGCGCAGTGGATAGCATCAAGGACTTTGAATCGGAAGGACACAGGTTGGAGCCCAGCAGTCATCGGGATTTTTTCATCAATAAAAAACATGTTTACCTCCTTTAATTAATGCTCTTAATACAATAGATATCATTCCCGATCGAATTAAAATTCTCTTATTTTTTTTCGCAATTTAATATTTTTTTTAAAAATAATTACTAATAAGGCAACCCTGATAAGAATTTGATGAGGGTATCCTGGTAAGGACCTGATAAGGTAATCCTGATGAGGACCTTATGGATCTTAAGTGTTGCATCCACATCGGCTTCTGACAGACTATCCTGCTCAGGAACTTATTTGAAATAAGGTTAACCTGATAAACACCTCGTTAAGTCCTTGTGAAAAATTCTAGTCGAGATTCTACGCTGCTTATAAATTCTTATAGTTGATTAGATCTTGGAATTATCCATCGAGTACATTACTCGCGTTATCTGAAAAAAACTTTTTTGGAAAAATTTCATTTTTGAAGAATCTCCAAATATACTGTACCCATTCTACTAAATTTTTCACGGATTGTTTGAATTAATGAGCCGTTGTAGACGCCACCTTGACAAGCCAAATCGATTCATTCGTTCAAAAGTAACAGAATATTTACATAGATATGTACACTCAGATGACATCTTGATAGCAGTCAGAGTAGCTTCCTAGAAACTCAAAACGTCAAAATCTGTCAGAAATTCGATTTTCGAAAATCGGATCAAAACCGGCAACCTCCCTTTTTTTTACTTCCCGCTAAGAAAATTGCAAATTTTCAAAAAAAGGGAAGTTATAGGTTTCGGTTCAATTTTCGAAAATCGAGTTTTTATCAGATGTCGACGTTTTGAGGTCCTAGGGAGCTATTCTGACTATTCCTGGATTGACGTCCATGTGTATGTGTGTACGGTGTGAACTTTTTTTGTCCGACGATGTCTTTGGAACGAATCAACCGATTTGAACGTACTTGGTGGCAATCGAAAGGGCTCACCAAAACTTAGAATTGATTAGATTTTGGAGTTGATCGGCCACGTAGTTTACGAGTTATACGAAGAATAAAAATTAAAATTTTGTTTGTTTTTGGTTTTTTGAGTATAACTTATAAGCCACTTGCCCGATTCACCTTAAAATGTAATCAGTTTTAAGTCTTGTTGAGCCTTTTTGATTGCCACCAAGAACGTTCAAATCGGTTCATTCGTTCCAAATATATCAACGGACAAAAATTATAATTTTTCAGTGAAGGTATGTTTTACCGGCCAAACAAAGTAATAATGTTTCCGAGCTCCCTGAGCTCGGAAACAGCGGGAAGTTTTGGGGCTAGCCTTCGGGATCAGGTGGTTTTCAAATTTTTTTTTTATCCAATGATCATAGCGGGAAGTTAAAAAAATATAAAAAACTGAGTCAAAAATTGCCAACGAGTTCTAGCAGACCATTTTCATTAAATATAAATTATAAGAATTAATATAGTTAGTTTAATTTTTATTTTATTTAATTTATTATTTAAAACTAATTTTTCAATCAAGTAAATCAGAAATGTTGATATCGTACCGTCAAAGAATATTTCATGATAATTTAAAAATAAATTTATCGATGAAAATATATTAGGAGCGGTTGAGCGAAAGTGTGCACTTTCGTATTTTTCAAATACTTTTGTAAATTTATTTTTCCCACATAAACATATTAAAGTAAAGTTATTTATAAAATATCTGAATATATTTTATTTACGTGGAAAATAATTCCTACGTTATGAGAAGCTCTATTTCTACTATAATTGTGATATTTCTATTATAACTATCAATATATGATGTAAATATAAATTAAGATGGCTCAACTTTTTTAATCTCAATGATTAGTATATTCATTCTCATCAATAAATAATGTGAATTCGAATAGAAAATATAGAAACTAATGTTATACCGATAAAAATTGGATAGGATGAAATAAATAGGTATTAGAATATTTAAATATTTTTTAAAAAATCACATATAAAACAGTTCAGTTTCTTATCAGTGTTATTTTCACCACGCAGTACAGCCCATTGGAAAAATTGAAGGGAGAAAACGCTTCCAAGAAGGACAAAGAGTATGGGATATGATGTAATGAGATATCGATTATCTTCCAAGCCAAAGCCTCCGTACTCGTGCCACGGGGGATTATCCTCATACTATCTCGTGCACAAAGAAATAAATTTTAAGTGAGTACTATTCGCGAAGTGTGGAGCCATATTTAAAAAGATCTTATCTAAAATTCACATACGAAGGTATTTTGTAAATTTTAATACTTTATATGTTATTTAAGCATCAGCCATTATTCTCAAGCAATAAATAATTTTATTTAAAAACAAAAATTTAAGGAAAAAATCTGTGCGTTGATGATATGTTTAAAGTTAATGTTAAGTTTTTTTTATTTGTTTTTTTTTCTTTCTAATTACAATATATTCGCATTATCTGTTTCAACTTTACTCATGTTACGATTGAACCCGGCTGTAAGGTATTTATTCATCTTTCTCATTTTTAACAACTTTGGTGAGTACATGAAAGATAAAAATGGCTTTTATATCGTGACTAGGTTGCATCTACTCGTGCATTCTTTCAGAGGATTAAACAACTTCAGAATGCGTTAATAGTTGTGATAAAAATTTTTTTTATATCTAATGCTTAGCCAGTATTATTACGCTTGTTAAGTCTCATTTGTTTTGTTAAGTTTCTTTAATAAATATATTTATATCAATATTTATACGATAAAAATGTAAAATAAGAGATGCTTTAAAATAATTAAAAAAATTGGTCTGTCGGTTGACCCTGCGGGCCAGCCCCAAAACTTCCCGCCTATTTCGAGCTCCTTGAGCTTAGAAAATTGTTGTAGATACATTTTCTCTTCGAGCTCAAAAATACTTTTGTATGCCTTTATTTTCGAAAGAAAACGTTTTTTACGATTTTTATTCGAACGATATCTCTCGAACGAATAAACCGATTAAGATGTTTAAGGCGACAATCGACATGTTTTATTGAGTTCTATAACTGATCAGATTTTTGAATTGATTCATCAAGTCGTTTTTGAAATACTTTCAAAATACTAAAAAAAAAAATTTGGAATTAATCAGGTCAGTCATTTCGAAAATATTTGGAAAAAACCATTATCCACCATTTCTTTCTCCCGCGATATCTCTCGAACAAATTAACCGATTGAAATTTCTAAGGCAGCAATCGGCGCGTTTTATTGAATTCTAGAGCTGATTAAAATTTGAAATCGATCGCGTCGGTCGTTTCAAAAATATTTAGAAAAAACCATTTTTCACCATTTCTTTCTCCCGCGATAACTCTCGAACAAATTATCCGATTTTGATGTTTAAGGTGGCAATCGACACGTTTTATTGAGTACTAGAGCTGATTAGATTTTGAAGTCGATCGTATAGGTCGTTTCTGAGAAATCAATAAAAAACTAAAAAAAAAATTTTTTTTTTTCGTAATTCGCAAATATTTTCGAGTCTATTCGATTAAATGATCTGAAATTTTCAGGAAAGTTGACGACCAACAAGCTCTTTCGATTGCCACCTCAACCATCCAAATCGATTTATTAGTTAAAAAGTTACAAAGAGTTTACATGCACACACACACACACATACATACACACACTCGGACATCATTCTGAAAATAGTCAGAATAGCTTCCTAGGACCTCAAAACGTCAACATCTGATGAAAACTCGATTTTCAAAAATCGGGGTGAAAACAATGACTTCCCGAAATTTTTGAAAATCGTCGATTTTCTTAGCGGGAAGTTAAAAAAATGTTCGATACACGGAACTTCAAAATGTGAGACAATGAAAAATTTTTTTATAACCTTCATTACTATAATATTTTAATGATGTTGACCATAAAATTATGGTAGCGATTACTATACCTTTCAAAAATTCTACTTATTACGGAAATCATTACCATAATATATGGTAATTTTTACCACAGTAGTATGGTAAGCCATGCCATAGTAGTATGAGAACAATTACCATATATCCAGGAAATACTTGAGGTATATTGTGGGATCGGTTACCTATATTTATTCTTATGTGATTATGGGAAATATTTCCATGAGTATGGTTATCATTATCATAATTCAAATGGCATCCGATATAGGAACTTTAACCATAATTGTAAGAATTATTCCCGTTGTTATGTCCGAACTTTTAATGAAAGAATAGAAAAAATTCTTTGCACTCAAGGGCTCTCACGTTGGTGTATGAAAATGCAGTGTAGACAAAATTGCACTGAACTCAAAAAAATAACCACTAGCTGGCAGCGATTTTTCCGCTAGCTGCTAACAATTTTTTCTTTAGTGGCAAATGATTACCCGACTAGGAATTGTCCTAATACCCATCTTGGATCCCAATTGGGAATCGCTATAACACGCCCAGCAGGACTACCCCAGTCGGAATCCAATCGGGAACTTGTTGGGATATCCCAATCCTATAATTAGTTACCTGACATCAGTCATTTCTGCGTGGGACCTAATTGAGACATCATTGAGATAACCCAATGCAAAAATGACTAACTTTTATTGGTTTTGCCACATCAGGACTCAGTTAGGAACTTGTTGGGATATCCCGAAACAAAATTACCTACCCAACATCAGTTTTTTCCTCAGTGGGACCTAATTGGAAACTCGTTAGGATAGCCCAATGCAAAAATAAATAACTTGTATTGGTTTTGCTGCATCGGAACCCAATCAAAAACTTATTAGGATATCCCATGGAAAAAAATTAGTTACCTGACATCAGGTTTTTCTGAGTGGTACCTGATTGGGAATTTGTTGGGAGAGCCCAATGCAAAATTGAATGACTTTTATTGGCTTCGCCACATCGGGATCCGATCGGGAACTTGTTGGGGTAGTTCAATGCAAAGATTATTATTATTGTAATAATTTTCATGATTCAAATACAATCCGAAATGCTGAAAATTTATTATTGGAAATTTTTTTTTTCAAAAATTTAGTAATAAAACTTATTAATTTTTTACGCTCGTACACAATATTTATGTTAATATCACTTTTTCTATCTAAATTGTTAATAAACAATTTCATTTTATCAAATTTATTTAATTTTCAAATCAAATTATTTTTCACTTCTTCTGAACAGGATATTCCTTTTTGTGTCCCTCCCTCAACAACAACAGCTGACACAAGACACACCTACTCATCATTGGGGTCGCTACCGTCAAGTTTCGACGAAGTTGTTTTAGAAGTTTGTATTGGGCCCGAGGGGTTCGTGAGCGAGAGACGACGAGCTGTCGCTTTCTTGGCTACTGTCTAGCATCAAGGACGCACGCTTTTCCTGGCCACTGTAACCAGTTCGATACTTGGGTAACGGCATGCAATGATGACGGACGTTTTTCCCGGATACCATTACTACCACTACATCAGATACCAGTATTATACGCCATAGCCTTTCATTTAGCCAAGAGCTTATAAGTCCACCTGCGGTGGAAGCTTATTGCATCAAGTTTACTTTTAATTATGGGAAATTTTGGAGTATTGGAAGATAATGGTTGGAGAAGTTGGAGAGTGGATCTTGGACCTGGAGAAAATTGTTGGTTTGGATTGGAGGATCGGACGAGTGGAGGGCTTGGTAAGGATTGTTGAAATGTTGGAGAGATTTGGATAAAGTTGAAGTGAGTGGAGTTGTTTTGTCGGTTACAATCATTTATAAAATTGTTAATTATTAAAATAGTAGAGTCATTTGTAAAATTTGTATATTGTCATAGTAGAGTCATTGAAAGTTATTATATTGTAGAGTCATTTGAAAGTATAAGATTTGTCAAGTCAGTCGAGTCGTTACATCAGCCATCTTTAATTATTGTCCATGTTCATTCATTTGTTGTAAGGTGGCTTCGTTTTGCAATAAAGGCCACAAATTTATCTTAAATTTATATTAATTAATTAATCATATTTCCTGAACAATTTTCCTTTACAAGTATAAGTAACATAAGATATCTCTCTTAATTTTATTACTGCGTGGTCCAGTACGGGGTTATCCTCATCCTGAGATTACTGAGCATAGCTGGACAGGTACGTAAGATACCTTAAGTTTGACACATGTGTGGGCTCTTGTTTTATTATGACCATATTTAATTAATAAAAATCAGTGGACTCATTACAAAACAAAGTACAGAATGAAAATGTATTTATACAAAGAGTACGTCGATCATTACATCACGGACATTTTATTTCTTCAAGTTAGTTTTTGGTATCATAATAAATATACTATTTACACTCATGCGATCACACAAGTGGATCAGCACAGTAGATAGCATCAAAGACTTCGAAACGGAAAGACACAGGTTCGAGCCCAGCAATCATTGGGATTCTATCATCAATCAAAATCATGTATAAATCTTTTATGTAACGCTTCTAATATAGTAGACTACATTTCGGATCTAATTAATATTTTTTTTTCTTGCTATTTAATATTTTTTTTTTAATAGGGATCGTACGTTTAGGAATACGTAGGTCTTACCCAATCGGGAACCTACAGGGATTGCCGATCGGGGCCCGAGTACGTTTCTGCGTTACATCCCAATGTAGAGTCCCCATTGGGCAACCCAATTGGGCCCCAAGTGGGTGTACTCAAAAATGTCTAGTCGAGTAGTTTTTTTAGTGTAGCAATTGTCTCCCTGCTACCGCTATGGCACCGCCCAACAGCTCGCCAGAACTAAATTTCTTAATGATGACGAGATTTTTTGAAGTCATAAAAACCTTATGCAAATTGCAATCGAGGTCTCTCGTACGCAATAAAGTATCTGTGAGATCCGCAATGTTATTAAAGCATTGAATACGCACCTAAAAATATCGTTCTTCCGGAGCTAGAGAGCTGCCGACGCGGTACAGCTGAGAATTTCTCTTATTTGTTAATTTACGCCTGCTGAAGATTAAACTCTGTGAAAGAATAGACGAACTCTTCTAGTTCATCTATCCACTTTTTGCTTCTATTTTTCTTTTTTCTGGCCACAATTATTTCGAGTGATATTTTCGTTTGGACTCAAACTTAAAAATATGAAACTTAAAAATATAATATTAAAAAATATGAAGTTTCAACGTATATATATATATATATATATATATATATATATATATTGTAAGACGTAAAAAAATTCGACGTCGACCCGCGGTTTAAAAATTATTTGGACGAATGATTGGTTATCCGTTGAGCAATAGATTGGGTGACATCTATGCCGGGAATTGGAACTTTGATCGAGGAATAGGGAGAGCCGGTTGAGACGTTGAACGGAGCGGCCGCGATTTCGGCTTTTGGAAAAATTTCGATTTGTGAATAAAGGAAAAACAGGTGAAAAGAGTGGAGTCTTGGAGTTAAGAGTTTGAACAACGACCCAGAAATCGCGACAAATAAAGTCCGAGTGAACAATGACCGTCTTTTGTGATCAATTCGAAGCATCGGCACGAACTAAATAAAGTGTCGAAGCGTATTTACTATTGAATAAGTGAAATGAGAGGTGTAATTAAATATTAATTAATTTAATAATTAATTACGTGCAGTAGTTATGTGATAGTGAAATTAACGCGTTACCGAACTATAAAATATTATTTTATTTTATTTTATTTCGTTCGAGTATCTCTGAGAATTGCGGAGTATCTCTTTCTCATTTGTTGCAGCAGCCGAGTCTTGCCATGTAAAATACTCTGACGTCACCGGTCGAGTATTTCGTTAAGAACTACGTCGTCTATGTGTTTGTGAAGTAAAATAAGTTTGTTTTTATTTCGGCAACTGACGGTCATTTTTTTTTTTTGAGCAATGAACTCACTTTGTTTTCCGATCAACTACGTTTTTTTTTTTTTTTTTTTTTTTTTTTTTAATTTTGTTTACATCGAGTCAGGCCGACCACGGCATTTATATTTGGTTGTAACCGATCATTTTTAATTGTGATACCGATTAATTATTTCTTCTGTTAATATACGAATATTTTTTTTTTTTTTATTAATTCTGATCAATCATTTATTGTAATCGTAAGTGCCTGACCTTTCCCCTATCCGCTACTCTGAGCCGTATTATATAAAACTTGTTTATTGGTGGTGATTAAATCACCTGGCGCCCAACTTTAACTAATTTGAACGAGGTTGTCAACTGGTAAATGTATTCGGACCTCACTCCGGTAGATCCCCGGTAGTAGAATTTCCGTTACAATATATAAATATATATATATATATATATATATATATATATATATATATATACATATATATATATATATATGGGTCATTCCGCAGATTTGGTTCAAACTTTGTGGAGTTGTTCTGTGTATTAAAAAAGATATTCTCTGAAAATTTGAGCCTTCAATGTGTAGCTGTTTCAAAGTTATGATTTTTTTAATTTTAAGAAATTTTTTTTTTTCAACTTTTTCATTAATTTTTTTGGAGTGTGACAGGGTAATTTTAATAAACATAAATAAATAAATAAATTTGAATTTGAATTTCGTTCCCGCCATAACCGGCCGATGACCTCGTAAGTTACGAGTAGTGTTGCGACTAGTCACCGGGTGTCGCATAGATCACTAAGGCTCGTCCGTTCGTCATTTCCTTTAGTTTAAGAAAGTGGGAATAGGTTTCCGGAGAAGTGGACGGGAGTGAAAAGATATAATGGACTGCGGAACAAAAAGAAGTTAAGAGTTGTCCAGACGACGAGAACCAACGGACGCAAACTTAGCATCATCAAGGTAAATATATACGTCCGTTCACGCTTCACGTGGAACGAGGCGATAATTAATTTATATTTAACTGTTCAAATAATTATTAGGCCTTTAGGCCGATAATTATAATAATCGATAACTTAGCAAAATATTAATGCGTATTGTTCCTTGACAGATTACCAATTGAAATTTCTGGGTGACGAGAGAGAGAGTGCAGACCAGCGGAGAGAAACATAAAGGAGGCGACGAGACCACTTGATACCTTCTCATCAGGACTGTTTGAGTTTCCTCGAGGTAAAAATTATAATTATTTAAGGCCTCTAATTTAAATAATTGAGGGCCGAATTAATGATAATTAATTTACTGGATATCTTTCTGCTGGTTTCGCGATATTAGATTGATATTTCAAGGCCCGTCGGCTAGTGTAATCACGCGTCTCGGAGTCCCGAAATTTCCGTAAAATCTTTGCCGTGTACTCGTCGTTCTGTTATAATTCGAAATTTATTTCATTCGAGGCCTCTTGGCTGGAATAAAATAAATTTTTCCGAATAAATTATCCAATAATTAAATTCAATAATTTTAATAAAAGTATTCAGGCCTGTCGGCCACTCTAGACAAAGTTTTCCCGCGTTGTAAAATTGTAATTTCAGGCCTTGCGACATCAATTTACCGGCCGAATGTTCTAGTCAATTTTAACGTAATTCTAGTCGTAAAATTAGTCATAAAATAATTATAAAATAATGTTAAAATAATTCTAATTAAAATTATAAAATCAAAATTAAGACGCTAGAAAAATTACGATAAAATTGTGTCGAGTAAAACTTAAGAATGGATTATTTTGTCAGTAAATTAAGTTGAGTAAGAATAATTATCAGAAAATTTCGAGTAAATTAAATATATATATTGGAAGCAATTGTTAAAGGAAAATTTGTCAGTGAAAATTAATTAATTAATAATTAAATTAAAACCGAAATTAATTAATTAATAAACATAATTGAATTAAATAAGACAGTGAAAATTAATAAATGAATTAAATGAATCAGTGAGAATTAAGTAGTTGTGAAATGTTTATACTGGAAATTTTATTAGTGCAATTTTATATTAAAATATCAAGTTTAATAATTGAGTAAAAGAAAGTGATGTCATTGAGTACGAATTAAATAAAATAAAGTAGAGTTCAAAGTCGAGTCAGTAATTTTAGTAAAGGAAAACTGTGTCTGTGATTTAGGTCCGGTGGACATGTTAAGTTATTTTAAACAATTATACATCCAGGGGATGTTTTTAAATTCATATTAAGGTTTACCGTCCAGGGGACGAGGTATAAATTAAGTGGGTGTGTGGGTGTGGAAAACCGTCCAGGGGACGAGAGAAATTTAGTTTGTCATAAGTTACCGTCCAGGGGACGAGAAAATTTAGTTTGTCATAAGTTACCGTCCAGGGGACGAGGAAATTTAGTTTGTCATAAGTTACCGTCCAGGGGACGAGAAAATATTAGTTTGTCATAAGGAAACCGTCCAGGGGACGAGAAAATTTAGTTTGTCATAAGTAATGTCCAGGGGACTCAGTAGTTTGTCATAAGAATATTAGTTTGCCATAAGAAATAGTTATTGTCACAAGGTCAATAAAATAAAGCAAGGTGCTTAAATTAAATAAAATTTGAATTAACATTATTTCAGCCTACTCTACGATTCCTCTTCTCACTCACAAAATATTACAAACGACCCTGAGTAACAAATTAATTTAAATTAATTAAAATAAAATCCTCCAACATCCGGTTCTGGAAGGCCGAGTCCATCTTCCAGTGGCGCCCTAATATTCGACTATAATACTAGGTGCGACCAGACTTGGCAAGATTAGTCTCTCTGTCATAGGAGAAAATAACTTTTTGAAAGAAATGACAACATAACAGTTTTTGAGACATCTATTTTGATATTTTTTTCTGAAAGCTGAGACTTTTTCCCACAAAATATGTAATTTTCGGAATGTGCATATTTTTTGTTTGAACAAAATTTAATAAAATATAATATCTCTATGATTGAAAAACTTTAATTCTTAACTTTTTTGAGGATGTTGATACATTTTTAACACAAATATATCCTAGACTATCAACGATAGGTGAAAAAGGGTGCACTGCTTGTGTTTCTTTCACCGTACTTAGCTTCAAGTATCGTACGTCGTAAACATTTATTTTCTATAAAAAGTCCTCATTCTCTGATTAAAAGAAACGATTCAAAACGATTTGTAATGCTAAATGCCAATAAAAAGGGTGATTCAAAAGTATTCAAAGTATTTAAAAGCATTAAAAAGTATTTAAAATTTTGTTTCCCAATCGTTTTAAATCGTTTCTTTTAATAAGGGTTAGTTATAAAAGTTAAATCAACGCTGGTATAATTTTGAATAGTCCGGATGTATAAATCTTGCGGTGTGAGGATATGTTTTCTGATATGTATCTGCAGTAGAGCTCTGACAACAAAAATTATAAAACTATTTTTCATGATACTAGCATCGAAGCTTCAAGTCTAGGAATTAGTGATTTGAACTTTGATTTTTGTGTTTTGTTTAATAGTGATTTTAGACTATTAATGTTATCTGCATTAATGACAGTTCTGACTTTGTAATCAAGTTTGATAAACATTTGTGTAAATAATAAATAGTATTTATGGTTTCTGTTTAATTATAAATTTCAAATCATGAGTTATGCGTACACTTATGGTTGGTCACACCATTGGTCTTAAATTAACTTGATTCTAACTGGCTGCTGACACTGAAACTAAATTTCAATGCAGGTAATCATGAAAAAAATAGTGTGCACTACGACTTCAGATTGCAGTTATTGTCAGATTTTGTCTATGGCTCCCAGAAGTGTTTTGGCGCCCTCTAGGAGACGTCAAAACTAGCAAGTACCACCCTCTCCGCGGGTTCTGGGACCAGTACTCCAACCGTTAGCGGTGCCCGCATATCTTGCACCTGTAACATGCGGCAACTGCGTGGTTGCAGGAAGTCAATAGGTACCTCTGCGTGGGCGAAGCCGACCCCCTTTTGAACGTCTTAAAATTCTAAGGGTAATAGTCCGTACACAATACTATCACTAGCATATAGTGATAATCACTCGGTAATAATAATTGAGGGCAAGCTTATTTAACTGCTGTCTTAAATCCGAGGGAGTATAATGTAAAAGAAACCCTTTTTGGGGTAATGAGTGCAGGCTGTAACTCACCACTAATCTGCAGCATGTCCACCAATACATGGAACTAGTACCATGGGGGACCCATTCCAAGCCCCACTTCGACCACGGTCTCGTGGTGGCTGTTGGTGAGGCACCCACATACATTGCATGCCTAATGGGTAAGCTAATGTGAGCTTATGCTCATATTTCGCTTTTAT
This sequence comes from Microplitis demolitor, assembly GCF_026212275.2. Classification (NCBI taxonomy): domain Eukaryota; kingdom Metazoa; phylum Arthropoda; class Insecta; order Hymenoptera; family Braconidae; genus Microplitis; species Microplitis demolitor. Next base: position 10,981,058 of record NC_068552.1, on the reverse strand, counting down.
AATATTACAGTAGTGGATAGGTGATTACGCAGCGTGAGTATGTCAAAAAAGGCGTGGTATTGGCCTTCCGTCAAACGGAGGTGGACCTAACAGTCCCGTTACATTAATTAATTTTGCCTATGGCTCGCGCAGCCTACTTCGCTCTCGTTTGATATCGTTTTGTTTCATCTCTTGCTACACAATTAACTATTAGAGTTTGATAAAACTATAAAATCAATGACTTATATTTAAATAATTATTGATTTTGTTCAAACAAAAAATATGCACATCGTGAAAATGACATATTTTGTGGGAAAAAGTCTCAGCTTTCAGAAAAAAATATCAAAATAGATGTCTCAAGCGCCGCACAGTCATAAAAATCGTTTTTTCTTCTTTAATCGAATTTTAAAAGGTCTTCTGTAACTTAAAATAAAAAATAGATATTTTTATTGGAAAGTTGAGAATTTCTTCTACGAAAAACTGTTATGTGCTCATTTCTTTAAAAAAGTTATTTTCTCCAAAAAAAAAAATTAATGAAAAAGTAAAAAAAAAATTTTTTCTTAAAATTCAAAAAATCATAACTTCGAAACAGCTATACATCGAAGGCTCAAATTTTCAGAGAATATTTTTTTTAATACACAGAACAACTTCACAAAGTTTGAACCAAATCTGCGAGGATCACCCCGTAAAAATAACTTTTTTTGGTGGAATGACCCATATATCAGGGTGACCCAAAAAAACTGACTATTTTTTTTCGAGTCTCTTATAAAAAATTGTTGGCTTACGATGTTTTAAGAAGCCTTTCTAAAAATCAGCAAGATAGAAAATTTTCAATAGGTTGCTCACGAATTTTGAAAATATCGAAAATTATTAAAATTCGGATTTTTTACTTCTAAATTTATTCTTTATCGTGGCAGCAGTAGTTAGTTTTTATAAAATCATGTCTATGCTGGAAATTTCAGCCCAAAATTTAAATATGTAAACAGCGCTCACGAACTTTTAATATTAACTCATAATATATGTATATGTAACTAATATATGTATATGTAACTAATACTTAGAATTAGTTTTTGTATTTTTTTAAAACCCAATTATTGGCATTTCCCTTAAATATAACATTTGCATAACTAAAAATATACAAACTTTATAAGGATAATAATAATTAAAAATTTTTTAAATTAAATTTATTTGTTTGGCGATGCATGGGCTACGTCTAGCAACCAAGCATGTACCAGGTCTGGTAACCAAGCATGGATCAGGGCTGGCAACCAGACTTGGCACGATGTTATCATTCCAGATTTCTACCAAAGCTGGAACAAGGCTGGTTTACAAGTTTGGCCCAGAGTTTTACATAGTTGAATCAAGCCTAGGTCAAGCCTAGGCCCGTCATACTTTCCTGTCTGGGATGTGATTATAAGTTTCAATAAATTACATTCCGCTTTCGACCAAATTCCTCCGTTGAATCTAAAACGAAAAACACTCACAGTGTTGGGCACCCGACGACCCGAAACACCTTTAAAACCAGGGTGGGTTATTTTTCCACCTTGGAAAAATTCGAGCTGTTCGTCCATCGTACTCCGGTTACACAGCATTAAAAATAATAATTTTATCATACGCTGACAGCTAATGTAGATAAAATTAATTTGGATATAACACGATAGTTATGGAAACTATTCCCAGAAGGCACGGACGTATATCCCACACGGAGAGAAAAGAATAGTAATGATTACTATTCTACATAGTAATCAGATTTATTTTTTGTAAAATGGTAAACAATATCATGTAGAATAGGATTCATCACCATCTTTTTGATAATGATTACTATGTTACATTGAAACAAGTAAAATGGTAAAAATCGCTATTTAGCATATGAATCTGGGCTATGTAGAATAGTATTTAGTCCCATGCTTGAAGAGCTGTCATTCACACTTTAATAAATATTCATAAGATAACGAAGCGCACGTGGCCCAATTGGGACGATAGCCAAAAAGGAGCAAAAAAGATAACGAAGTAAGCAAACTAAGTAAATAAATTGTTTATAACTAAATAATCGAATTTTCTTAATTATTATTTATCTTTTATGAAAAAGTTATATTTTATTATGAGCAATATTTTAATAATTTCAATAGATTAATTTAATTTCTACATAAATTTAAAGTGACTTGAGTTATTTATTTTGGCATAACCTTATGTACTAAATATAAATTAAATAAATCATCTTAAATGTTTCTAGGTAATAGGATATTGTAGTCATGTCCACTTACATAGTTCTCTTGTCAATGTAGAATGGTAGTCATTCCTATGCTAACATATCGTTACCATGCAGAATGGGGGGGGGGGTTACTCTGTCCTGTGACTCTCGACACTAAAAAATCCTTGTTATTATGTAACATAATAATGGTTACCATTCTACATAGGAATTAGAACTATTATTTTCTCCCCGTACATAATTCAGAGCAATTATTACCACAACGTTATGGGTGGATATTTTATAAATGGACTAGAAACAATTACCATAAGTTTTTCTCCGTGTTATAAGATGTTTTGTAATTTTTATGAAAAGTAAGCTTCAAAATTATCTGCATGATTTTTTGTTTTGAGAAATTTGACTATTTTTCTTATGTTAAATCATCATATCTAAAAAAAAACTAGTAGATAGAAGGACTTGGTTAAAAATATCCGGGAACGAAATATAATAATAATTATTGAGTACCTTATGCTAAATAAGGACCCATTAGACAACTTTCAAATAAGAATTGTAGTTATTAATGAAATAATTATATTTAATCTTTGTCGTAAGAGTCCTTCAATATTCGATGATCGATGTGTTATAAATAGTGATGCGGAATGACCATCATTTTGAATTTCGGTCATAAGACGGTCCGCTAACATCCTGTCAAAAATGATCTGACCTGTTAGACTAGCATCACTAGTTATAAATATGTTGAATAAAGGAAAATTTCGGTGTAATTAATCGATTCACTAGAGTTCCTTTGTTAATCAACGGTAGTTCACTGTATGAGACAGTTTTTAATTACACTAAAGTTTGGTTTAAAAAGTTATTAATAATTGAGTGGCAGACAAAATCAGCTAGGTTATTCTTTCGTTAAAAATTGATTCCAATTGTTACTCAAAAATTGACAAGTTGTTAAAAATTATTTGACAAACTCTAACACGGTGTTTTTTTTTCACCAGACTTGCACCGAAAACTTACATTACTGTCCTGTTTAATGGGAAAAAAGACGTTCTTTTCTTTAATGAAAAAGCAAATAATTAAAATTAATACATGCACCATTTTTCCCACAAACAGAGGCAAAAATTTGAACTTTTAGGTGCAGATCTGAAGAAAAGTCGTATACACACCACAGAGGAAGGTAGGATGTCCTAATCCACTTTTTTCCAACCCTCGCCTTCGGCTCAGGTTGACAACCATCCACGCGGGTTTGACTATCCTACTTTTCTCCCTTGGTGTGTGTTATACTACTTTTTTACCTTCTCTCACGAAAAAAAAAAAAAAAAAAAAAAAAAAATAACTGATTTTTTTGGTATATTTTCGTTCAATAATTCAGCTTTAAATTTTTTGCCGACTGTTTAAAATATAATATGGAATAAATTTCTTAAAAAGAAAGATAAATTTTATCTATCTGAATAAACTTTAAATAAGTACTTCTTTAAAATTTGATTGCATGAAAAATAGGCTCTGAAATGTTCTATGATAAATAATAAATATTTCAATATTTCACTTTAGTTCATATTAGTTGAAAACAATTGAATTCTTTAAAATTAGATTCGTAATTAAGCTCAATTAACATTACAAAATACGCAGAGAATCCAACGCAAAAAAGAATAAAAAATAACTGCAATATTAATTATAATTGAATTTCATCCGAATAGGTTATTTCCACTTACGTATAAAGTGGCATTCCATCTGCATGACCTTTGAACCACATGACCATATGAAGAGTATCGTAGCCTATTGGAGTTATATCGCATGGCAACTCTACGGCTCCACCTTCGACGGCGCTCACGTTAACCAGTGGCACTGAAAATTGAATTAACGTCCATTATACTCATTTACTCGGTTGAATTTTACTAAAACTATTTTTAATAACGCTACGTAAATTATTATTGTGTCAGAGTTTAAATATTTACTTTCACGGGTTAAATTACATTAAATAGAAATATTTGTATTGATAAAGTTAATCCTTTTTGCGGATATCTAAATTCTACATTTTATTTAACTTTATTCTTTCATCATTTTGATCTAAGTAACAAATAGGGATAGGATGGGAGGGGGGGGGAGGCAAAACGGAATACTTCAGTAAATACTAAGTTTCCAGAGATTCAAGTTAAATCTTTTTATTTTTAATGATATACAAAGTGAAAAGAAAATATTTTTAGCTGCCCTAAAAAAAAAAAAAAAAAATTGTTTTTAGCGGGAAAAATGGGATACCGTTTAAAAAAGGTGGAAAAAAAATTTTTGAACATTCAATTAATTTGATTACATTAAATTTTGTCATTGCTAGTTTACATAAAAAAAAATCTGGAAGCCAGTTGATCCTGCGGGCCAGCTCTGAAACTTTTCGCTGTTTTCAAACTCAAGGAGCTCTGACTACTGCCTAGTAAACACATTTACGTAAGTTTGACGTCAGAGTGACGTTACGCTATATCATCATTTACGTAAGATATGAGTCATGAATGAGTCAGGTGTGACTCATTATTTCGCACTTTTTTACGTAAGATTATAAGGTAAAACTAATAACGTATACATGACGTAAATGTGATTTCAGTGTGACATTCCATGACGTCAGTATGACATATGGGCGATATCAAAATCATCAATCCGAAAAAAATATTTTTGAAAAAAAAAACAAAAAAAATAATAAATAAATACCAAATTTTCGATTTGATTATTACCGTGCAAACGCATTGCGAATTCAGAAACAATATTTGATAGCAGTAAATTATAAAAAAATCCTGGGTGTCTGCTGGGTTCGAACACTCCTTTTAGCTGGAAGTCCTGAACGGTGTTCGATGGTCACATCACGAGAGTTCGTCTTATGCTCAATTGATGTATTTAGAGTGAAATGCCGGTAAAGACAGAGTTCGTAAGTTTTCGTGATGGATTTTTACAAAATTTAAAAAAACTCCATGAATTTACAAATGATAATTATAAAAAATTATATAAAATTTTATTAAGTTTGTCAAATTTTTTAATTTTCGGTTGTGATGTGAAATTTAAAAAATCTTATATAAAATTTTGTGAAACATTAAATAATTCCAGAAAATTGTATGAAATTTAATCGATTGAAAAATTGCAATACTAAACTTGTTACCAAACTGTCGTTACATTTTCGTTGTCATCCTCAATAATATTTTCGGTATATTATTAAAAAAATAAAGTTAATTTTTTTATGCTCATGCTAATATTTTAATTTAAAACGTCTGAAATCTATTATCGAGTTTATCAATTACTTTGGCCTCAAAAATGTTCGACATTTAGTTGTTATTTTTACACATTTGCACATTGAAAATTCATTCTATGATTGTTTTATTTTAATAAATAGATGATAAAAAACTATGACTCGGAAATTACATCAGCATTGTGTAAAATACTAACTTGTCACTGATGTAAAGATATTATTTGAGAGTGACATCCATATTACGTACAACCGTGACTTTGCTACTGACATAAATGCATGATTTTAAAATTATTATGATATACAATAATGACTTTATTATTGCGTAACAATGTGATGTAGATTTTATGTCAAGTGTACGTAACACATAAGCCATAACTGTGACGTCATACAAGAGTCATGCTGACATCATCAAGTTTTTACATCATATTGAAGTCATGCAGAACGTCAGATTGTAATCATATTTACATAAGATGCCGTGACATTTCTAGGACCTACGTATGACGTCAAAATAAAGTCATGTGTTCACGGGGTACTGTGTAGTGGGAACTAATTTTGTCAACTCAGCACAGGAACGATTACTACGTTAAACGACAATGGAACACATTTTCCCAGTGTATTTCGCAACTCCACACAGTGCCTAATTACGAAATTTTACTCTTTCAGTGAGTAAAAATCAATCAGCTTCCCATGCAGGAGATGCAAGAGTTGAACGACGGAGCCCTACTTGGCCCAGGACTGGGGAACCTAGTTTTGGCACACCTATACTGGTCCATGCTTGGCTCAAGATTGGGTACTCAGTCCTGGCCATTACAATGATTACCCGGACTTAGGCCAAGACTAGGTTCCCCTGTCTTGGCCATCCAATGGCCAGCCAGACTTAGGCCAAGGTAGGATTACCCAAGTTTGGTTATATCTATGGTTTAATAAGTAGATCATATTAATGTAGTAGTTAAAGATTAGTAGTTTAATCCAGTAGCTATCGTTCGGACCCAGCAATCAGAAGGACGGCAGTTCGCGCCCAGAGCCCAGCAGAATTTTTACCGAGTTTTTTTCACATCATTTACATCCTTTAGATTGTTTAAACAGTAATGATCATAAATTCTACAAGGTTAATCATAATAATTTTTTTTTTTAATTAAATTTATCCGTTTCTTCGATGCATGGACAAGGTCTGACAACCAAGCATGGGCCAAGTCCAGCAACCAAGTCGGGCCCCATGTTATCATTCCAGAGTCCTACCAAGGCTGGGCCAAGGCTGGTCTACAAGCTTGGGCCAAGGTTCTGCATACTTGGGCCATGCCCGGGCCCGTCGTACTTTCTTCTCTGGGTTAATTTTTACTCGTCGATTACGATAAAAAGTTGATGATTCAATTTATAAAATTTATATTGAATTACAATGAAAATTACAATGAATAGGCTGAAATTTCTATAAAAAATTTAAAAACTATCTGATTGCTTTAGAATAGTAATTAATATAAATATTTTGAAAAAAAATAAAAAAAAATTCCTCGTATTGTCTTGAAAAAGAAAAGATACAAATTTTTTTTTAATTTTAAAATAAATATTAAGTTATAGAGAGATACAGAGATCGTCTTTTTTTCCAAGCCTACGTTTGTGTGCGTAACATGTCACCCGACTGGAAATTATCACCAAGCATACATTGGGACCCCATTGGGTATTGATGGGGCAAGCCCGATAGGGTTATTCCTATTGGGATTCGATTGGGAACATATTGGGTGAGCCTAACACTAAAATAAAAAATTGCGATTGGGTTCACCCAATTGGGATAGGATTGGGAACATGTTAGGTCAACCGAATGCTAAAATTAATGACCCGACAATGGGTTTGCTCGATTGGGATATTTTTGGGAACTTGTTAGGGCTACCCAACGTCAAAATTACTAATTAGCTGTTGGGCTTACCCGATTGGGAAATAATTGGAAACACGTTGGGGAAACAAAACATAAAATTTATAAAAAAAAACAAAATTTGTACTTTCAAAAATTCAAAATAATTTTTAAATGCAATATATTTACGTTTTATTTCGTATTTTAACATGAAAACGAAAAAAAAAAACTGATTAAACTTTAATAATAAAGAAAAAAACTTAACAATAGTAAAACGTATTTTTAATCTCTTGCAGATTAGGAATTTAATTATAAACTAAAAAAAAAAAACTAAAACTTTAAGGAAAAAATAATCCATATGAAATATCTACTAGCTTTCATATGCTTATAAATTATTATATGTAAAGATAAAAATCGAATAGTTGTGTATATTAACACCAGTGATGCACGTGGCGACAAAATCTTGTGACTATAATACAAGCGTAGACAAGTTCAGACAGGTCCGCGCATAAAACAAATAACTAGTGGACAAAAACCCATATACACGTGACTCTTGCATTGGAAAACGTTCTAAGTAACTCATCAAGGCGTAACTTTTTGACATCTCAACAGTTGCCATACCGTGCAATATAATTGATAGAAATAATAATAAAGAAAGTGCTAGTGCAGTGCAATATAATTAATCAAAATAATATTAAGGTGCTAGTGTAGTAAATATAGGTTATAAAAATTGTGTCTCGCGCAAAGTGAAAATTTGTGAAATAATTAATTTTTTTTGTTAGCTAACACTATTATAAATTAACAGTAATAACGAAAATTGAATAAATAAAAAAAAAATTGTACTAAAATGAGAGGATTTAAATAAAAAATTTATTTAAGCAAATTTTTTTTATTTTGGGTTTTTGTGGGATTATGTTCAGTTAGCCTAAAGTTTCTCTAGGGTGTATCCAATTGAATCCCTATAGAGTGTGCTTAATTGGGAAACAGTTGGGTATACCCAATTGGGACCCAATAGGGATGACCCGATTGGGATCATCTTGGGATATGCGTTACAACCCAACGTTGGGTTTCCAATTGGGAACCCAATCAGATCCCAATAGGTCTTACAACTTTTTTTCTAGTCAGACAGTTGTCGCGAACAAAATAAAAGATATTTAATCGAACCCGATATTAACCGAAGATTAACGGATCCTACTGAAATATTACTCTGCAGTTTAGAGTAAAAATTACTTCCTTAGATTAGAAAATTTATTCGAGTTAGAAGCAGTTTTTCATCAAAAAATTAATGGGCTTAAAAGAATGGTATATTGGGGAGTAAAAATTCATCGCATGGAGTAAAAATTATTAGATTAAGATGAGATATTCACAATTATCGATTAAATATAAGACTTTTAAAAAATTACTTAATAATAAAGTAAAACATAGTCTAGCAATATTAAAATTTAAACAAAAAATACCAATTTTTCGCAAAGGCCCAGGACTACTCGAAATTACAGAATAATTTTTATCAAAAAATTCTTTCCGTGTAAGCATATGATAGACAACCGGTAAACAGTAATTGTTATAACTAATATAAATAAATAATATAATAAGATATATTTACATGATTGTGTTTGTATTTCATTAACAATCTTATTAATTTTTTAATATTACTAAGAAATTCAAAAATAATTAAGATAATTTGCCGTCCATCAATTGGAGATAAATTTCTACCAATAACCCAATAGATGGACATTAAATTTATCTGGTAAATTTTCAATTTTATTTATTTATTATTTTTTTTTTTTTTTCATAACATTTAAATGAAATTGTTTATTAACTCATTTATTTATTTTTTTTTTTTAATATAAATAAAATGTAAGTAAAATAATTAATAATATATAAATATTTCCCTTATTAAGAACAATGATTTTATCCATGTTAAGTGTATATCTTTATATTAGTCGATTCAAATTGTTTTAAATCATTTCAAATAGTTTTTCTCGATCAGGGTTATAAATCATTTATTAATATTACGTAATATATCATCATATATTTTGCATTACCTAGTATGATAGAGTGAGAAATTTTTAAAGATAATAATAAAAATACTACATATATTTTGAAAATTATTATCTCACATTTGTTTTTTAGTTAATTGTATTAAACACAAGCTGTTATATAAAAAATTTAATAATTCTTCATATACATTATAAGATGAAAATATCATTTGCAAGAAGCGTCTATCTACTGGTATTGGCTGTCCATCTATTGGAGATTTTGTCCATCTACTGGGGATTTGGACTTTTTCTTAAATTTTCCTTTTTTGTAATCTACCACTAAATTATACAAAGTTTTAATTATTTTTTCTAGTTAATTAAACATTTTCGCATAAGGATAATACATTTTATTATAACTTATTTATATTTTATTGCTTTATTTTGATTCGAAAACATGAGAGTCTGATTAACTGTCTATCTATTATTGCATTTACTCTAATCACTCACTTCACAGATAGCAACATTTATAATTTTAAATAGCAATGTTTACTATACCGCGATGGCAATAGTTATCATCGTGTATGCAAGTCACTCAGCAAATTTTTAATTATATACTTTAGTATAAGTCCTATATTTTTCAATGAAACCAAAATGAACATATTCCATTATTTATTTACTTTTATGAAAGTACGTATTCGAACCTCCAACTGTCAATTGATAAGGGAGCTGCCATTTTTCAATATTCGTTCGCCTTCTATGCTATAATTTAACGCGCGAATAAAGTTTAAATTTTCAAATAATTTCTAAAATTATTTTTTCTAAGGTTATTTACTTCAAATTTGAAATATTTTCGTTTGTTTTAATAATTACTTTTTCCAACAGTAGATAGGGTAATGTACTCAATAAATTTACAAAAAAATAGCCGCCTCCATCTAAAGTGACAGTTGGAGTATATTTTTTGTTTATAAGTGATATATATATATATATGTATATATATATATATGTATATATATATATATATATATATATTTTCTCCGTGTAAAATATTTACATTGAATGATAAAATTTTAATTAAATAACAAATTGAACATTTTAGCTGCTTAATACACTGCACTATTTTTAGAAAACTAGATGTTATGGAATGTTTTTGAGTTTTTGTACTTGATGACAATCATTCTCATTGGAGATAATAGTACTTGCCATATAAAGGGTATAGCCGGATTAGTATGTGAATTTTGCCCCCATAGCTTTTTTGACTCATACTTAAGGGGTCGATTAGATGTCAAGTGAAAATAATTCACCTCAATTTTTAGCTCTTTTACTCAAACGGTATTCTAGAATTTCAAAAAAACCTGTTTTTTCTAAATTATTTTTATTTTTATCGTTAAATTCGAAATTAATCAATGATGATTTTTTTCCTAATTCTCACAAGTCCAAAACATGAAAAAATCATATACTCATGATTTTGAAACGAAAACCCGATTTTTAACGAAGAAAAGAAAATTATAATCTTTCTTTTTAGCCTTTTTGAAATATGTCACTCACCAAAATTCGTCAGAAAATGTCTTCTATAGTCCTCTATACTCAGGAATATTTTTTAATTTTTTGATGTGGTGGAACAATTCGAAAAAAATTAAAAACTCATTTTTTTCTTAAAATCTTGCGTTTTTACAAACTTATATTTTTTTTCGTACAAATAACACGACTATAAATTACTTTGGGATCGCCCAAGGTTTCTGAACCTCATTGAGTCCCAATGGGGCATTTCCAATAGGGAAATCCTTATGAGGGCCCAAACAGAACCTAATCGGGAAATCCCAAACAAAAATAAAATAATTTATGGTCAGTATTTCTCAACTGGGTTCTATGTGGAGCCTAAGTAAAAGTCCTAACGTGAAAATAATAAAATTGAAGTTAAAGAGCTAAAAATTGAGGTGAATCATTTTCATTTGACATCTAATCGACCCCCTAGTATGAGTCAAAAAAGCCATGGGAGCAAAATTTACATATTAGTCCGGCTATGCCTTTTGTATAACGATTACGATCACGAGATAGCAACTACTGCCATCACTGTATTGTGAACAATATCATCGAGTGACTGTAATATTTGTCATGTGATATGTTAATAACTATTATTTTTGTGATAATGATTATTATACTAATTTAACACCTGGGATGATAATTATGACCATCGTATATTTTAATTATTAACATATTATATTGTCAATCTTACTAAAATTATGAGATTAATAGGTATCACGAGAAAAAAAATTAATTTTACCACAATGAGATGATAAACTTTACCATAAAATTTTCAGCGTGTATATATGATTATATATAATGAGACTTGGAAATTGATCAGATCTAATTATATATAATCATATATAATTTATATATGATTATATAGATTTATATATAATCATGCATAAACGAATATATTCTTTCATAAAATCTCGTTTTAAATACCTATAAATTATCAATTAAGTAATTGAATTGAGATTGATTGTCTTAATTAATATGAATATCAATGATATTTAGAAAAAAAAAACACTGTCTATTGGTTAACTGCTATTTTACTGAGAGGTCACCTATCCAATTAATGTTCTACGTCAATGCTGCTCAACCTTGAATAGCGCTGGATTGTGGTCTGCTCCTCTAGTCTACTATACACTTATAAGAACGAATAATCCATAGCATTACTTAACTCAAATGATCAAATTGATACATCCTACATAAATAACGCATCAAATAATTAATTTAGTTTTATACATAAATTAAAATAGAATTCATTTGACATCGAATTATTTCATTTATAACTTTACATAAAAAACGATTTAATTGATTCAACTATTGACTGTGTAATTAAAATAAACTTAAGTTAATTAAATTTATTTATTTATAATGATTCATATATTTTTGAATTACAGCAAAAAAATTTTGAACTATTTCTTGAGTAATGAGGATTTAATTGTAATTGATAGTTGACAAAATTAAAATTAGTACATTATCTTATATACATATATATATATATATATATATATATATATATATATATATATATATATATATATATTATGCAACTATATACATAATTAAATATAAATGTATAGGTTTCATAACAATCAAGCCTGATCAGGTCTAATAATATATAGACTTATACATAACGATACATGAGCTTATATCAGTCATGTCTGATCAGATCTAATTATATATGGGCCTACATGTAATAATCTATAGTCCTATACATAATTATATATAGACTCAGATTAGTCAAAAATGATCAGATCTAATTATATGTAAGCCTATGTATGATTAGATATAATTATATATAACTGTATTCATATACAGTTATGATGAAGGAAAATGATTAGGGAAAGTCATTTTTCCCCGGGTATTTATATAGTAACACATCTACTGCTAAAAGAAACCTATAGTATCTAGTAAACGAACGGTGACTGTGAACACGATAACCAGTCCTGTTTTTGACATAATGTGAAACCTAGTAATGGTTCATAAGTTGAATCGTACTCAGTCGTATGTAAAAACGACCCACTTCTATTATAACGAAAAATAGTAATGTGCTAAGATCAGTTTCTACATACTTTGCGATCATTCTTGAGTAGCACAGAAACTATTTCTGTCTATTTTTTTCAGTGTATTAATCTCCGAGAATTCGAGAAATTGAAAATAATCAATGAGGATCGCTTTATAACGTTTTGCTTACGATTATGCTTGATTAATTTAATGTTTTTCGACAGAAATAAATAGAAATTATCAAGATAAAGAATTACGTGAACTTTAAATAAAACCAGTGAGTTAATATATGAGACATCCGGAAAAAAAAGTTAAAAGGCGTGATTTTTCAAAAATTTTGTTAAAGATATTATTTAAACTACCGAACTAATAACAATAAAATGTGTAGCGGTCATTAAAGACTATAAAAAAAAAATTTGGGCGTCGGTTGGCCCTGCGGGCCAGCCCCAAAACTTCCCGCTGTTTTCAAGCTCTTCGAGCTCGAAAATGCTATTACATGCGATTATTTTTTTATGACCTTTTCAAGCTCTAACGAGTTATGTTTTATGCTAGAATTTGAACAGTTAAGAATCGAAAATCATTAATGAAGGAGCGGCTTTTAAATTTTTATTCTTGATTATGTTCTATAAAATAAATGTATTGAGGTAGAAATCAATGTCGGCAATCAAAATCAAGATTTGAATAAGTTTTGATTTAGGTCAGAGCAATAACCCGCATGAAAAAGCTTTGTATGTGAAAACATATATGATAAAATGTATGAACATTATAATGTGATATATTATACAATATATAAAATAGTATTAATATTTTTGCCGTATTAATATATGATAATATATTGAATAAAAATATATTGCTAGAATATATTACTAATATATTTATCAATATATGACTTTTTTATGTATGTTTTGCATATATATTTTAATATATCTTTTTTTATATTGATATACACATGTAGGAACTTACAAGCTCTGACAACGGGGCTAAGCACGGACCAGGACTGGGTAACCCAGCTCTGGCTCCCCAGTGTCGGCCGTAGCTATGGCCCAGGACTGGGCAACCTAGCTCTGGCTTCCCAATGTCGGCCCTAGCTTAGGTCCAGTCGTGGGCAACCTAGCGCTGGCTTTCCATCCTTGGCCCGAGATTAAACCAGAACTAGTAAGCCCAGCTCTGGCTTCCTAGTGTCGGCCCTAGCTAAGGCCCAGTCGTGGGCAACCTAGCGCTGGCTTTCCGCTGTTGGCCCCAAACGAGACCCAGTCATGGGTAACCCTGCTCTAGCTCTTCAATATTGGCCCAAGCTTGAACCAGAACTAGTTCACCGAGCTCTGGGTTTCCACGGTAGACCCTAGCTAGGACCCAGCTATGAATAACTTCTACCCATACAGGAAGCCCCCTTGTTGAACGACGGGGCCATGCCTGGGACATTATTGGGAAGCCCGTCTTGGCAAACCTATACTGTCCCATGCCTGGGCCATAACTGGTTAATTAGTATTGGCCATTCCAATGATTACCCAGGCTTGGGCCAAGACTGAATACCCTAGCTTTGGCCAACCCTAGAGTCACCCTAACATGGGCCAAGATTGAATAACCTAGCCTCGGCCGTCGGATGGTTACCCTAACATCGGCCAACACTAGATAACCTAGCCTTGGCCAAGCCGAGAGTCACCCTAACTTGGGAATTATGGTGGTAGAGTAAGATAATTAAGCTGGGTTCTTGATAAATAATCAATTAAATTTAATAAATTTTATTTTAAAAAATTATGTAATTATAATATAAATAATACGAAATTATTTTTTTCTTTCTTAATCGAAAATATAAATTAAATTGCTCTTTATATTTCATAAAACCGAGTGGTTGTAGTAAAATGAACAAGTCGAACATATAAAAGTTTCAATTGAACGTTAGTAGGTTCGTCCAGTAGCCAGCGTTCAAACCCAGCAATCAGAAGGACGGCAGTTCGCGCCCAGAGCCCAGCAGAATTTTCACCGAGTTTTTTTCACGTTATTTACTTCACTTAAATAGTTTAAACGTTAATGATCACAAACTCTAGTACTTTAATAATAATAAATTTTTTTTTTTAATTGAATTTATGCGTTTTTTCGATGCATGGGCCAAGTCTGGCAACCAAGCATGGGCCAGGTCTGGCAAGCAAGCATGGGTCAGGGCTGGCAACCAGGCTTGGCACCCAGTTATCATTCCAGACTTCTACCAAGGCTGGAACAAGGCTGGCTTACAAGCTTGGTCCAGAGTTCAACATAGTTGAACCAAGCCTGAGCCAAGCCTGGGCCCGTCGTACTTTCCTATCTGGGTAGTATATTGAAAGTAGTATATTAATTAATATATAGTATTTTTTATATATATTTTCTAGTATATTGAAAAATATATGGCACTTTTTTTACTTTTCTTAGGTTATTGCGTTAGTTATTCAGTAAATGTAAGGTCTATGAGAAGAAAGAAAAAAAATAATAAATTTGACTTTTTTTTGTGGAATTGTCTGGAAATTGAAAAAGTATATTGAAAAAATTCAATTTTCAATATATTACAAAAAATATAAGTTTAATGTATTGGAAAAATATAATTCCAGTATACCGCAATCCTTATATTTAAACATATAAATTCTTTCATATATAATCAATTATATAGAGACCATACACCACTAATTATATGGGTCAAAATATATGGAAGTATATATCAAGTTTATTGTATAATACTTATATATTATATACATACTATCTATATATGACATAATATATCGAGTATTACATGAGATAATATATATAGAAAAATACAAAACATTATATATGGACCAATATATTATTATAAATATGTAATTCAATATATGTAAAAAACATATTCTTCAATATAGATACTCAGTAAAAAAGGATTCGTCAAAATTGACACCTGCTGTGTGTAAAACGATCGATTGACACTTATTTATATGTTATTTCAGCATACGTCGTTTGTTTTGAAACAGTTACACTCGTGTATGTTAAAAGTAACACGTTATGAGTGTCAAAATCTTCGAGAACGTAACCTTCAATTTTAACACACTCATATGTTATTTGCAACACTTGAAGAGTGTTGAATTTGACATACGCTTTTGTGTTACTTGGACACTTCTCAAAAATATTTTTTACATTATTTAATGTAAAGTTAAAATCAATGAAACAACTGTAGTAATTGATTCTTCAGCAGTGAAATATTAAAAATAAAGATAATATTAGTAATAATAATATAAATAAAAATAAAAATAAAAAAAAATCAGTAATAATAATATCATGCATTGTTCAATATATAATATCATCTATTATTTATCTAATATATTCAAATAAATATAAAAAAAATAATATAAATTCTTTCACAATAACAAAAAAAAAATTATTTTAATCACTACATAGTATAAAACAAAGTCGCTTTCTCTGTCCCTATATCCCTTTGTATGCTTAAATCTTTGAAACTACGCAACGGATTTGGATGCGGTTTTTTTTAATAGATAGAGTGATTCAACATGAAGGTTTATATGTATAATAACATAATATAATTTAGAATCAGCATAGCATCCGTGCGAAGCCGGGGCAGGTCGCTAGTATCAAATAAATAATTATATTTCATCGACATTAATTTACAAGTTTATGGTATGTATTTTAAAAACGATTACAAATTGAGCAGGCGATATTTTTAACACGTTATTTTTACTTGAAATTTTCTGAGAATTCTTTTGTGACGGTCGAGATTATTTTTAATATATTTTGTGTGTTGACTTCACAGTAACACATAAAAAGTGTTACTCTCGTATAAAATAACATTTTTGTGTGTTAAAAAATCAATCGATTGCGACAGTTTAAACATGATAAATATTGTACGTTAAATTGACACACAAAAGTCTTAAAAATTGAACACTCAGAATTTTAACATACGCTTTTTTTTACATTTTGATTCGTTTTTTACTGTGTATTTTTGCCGCTATATATTTATTACATATTCACCATATATTTTTTTAAATACTGTTGACAATATATAGCTTTTTCATGCGGGAATAGATGAAATTGTAACGGGGTAAAATTTAATTTATCAAGGAAAATCGTGGTTTCCCACGGCTGGTCAGTTACCCGTGCCGAAACCCCAAATAAGTACCCGTTAGAGTTTTTCGACTTGTCGCCGGGTGCGCTAATTGATGAAGCTCGGACTTCTGTCCCAAAATTAATTACGTGGGGAGACCATTTTCCGGAAGTTGCCGAAAATGGCCGAGCTGAAAGTATATAACTACATTACAGCGGCAAAATCAAGGAGAGTCGGTCGAGCCGACAAGCCTAACCGACGTCCATCTACCGTGAGCCTTATCCAGAAGACCAGGAACCAAGGAAAGGCCAAGGGAAGCTAGATAGATGCCAATGGTATCATCCGGTAAACAAGTGCAAAGTTGAATGTTAACATCGTAGTACTGTGCGTAAATCAATTCACGGCAGGTAAGCCAGAATTAATAAACTAATTAATATCAAGTATAAAACCATCGGAAGTATTAATAAACCAGCGTCTCCGATAGAATAAATTCTCGGCGGGGGAAGCCAGAATTTATTGTAAAAAAATAGAATAATAAATAACCACGTGTTTGGTAAAATAATTTTCGGCAGCGAGGCCAGAATTTATTAATCATTAATTGTAAATTAAGGAGTAAAATTTCTCGGCAGGAGGCCAGAAATTATAATAGTTATTAAGTCATTGTTATATGATAAATGAATCGGTAACTCAGTAAGATAAAATTTATAAGACTGAAAATCAAGTGCTGAAAAATTGGGATAAAGATTGATATTTTAATTAATTAAAATTGCGAGTAATAAGTTGATGTCCGTAAATTGTTAAAAGAAATTAAAATTGAATGCGGAGAAAGATACGAAATAGAGATAGATAGACTGAGACGCGCGAAGTAGAGAGAGATAGCATCGGTCGCTCGAGTCAGTAAAATCTATCACTTGATGGAAAATTAATACTGGAAAATTTTTATGAATCAAAGTAAACGGTTATACAAAAGAAAAGATTAAGGAATAACTAAAACCAAATTTTAAGGAAAGTTTTAGAAGAAAATTAAATTCTGTGTGTGTGTGAGTTAAGTCCGGTGGACAGTAAAGTGGTTACATAAAACGTGTGTGTGTCTGTGCGATATAAAATGATTCCAGGGGAATTTTTAATTAATTAATTTGAAATAATTAGATCCAGGGGATCTGGCAAGTTGCCTAGTTTGTTTAGTATAGATCGAGGGGATCAGGCCGGTGGCCAAGTTTATTATAATAAGTCCCGGGGACTAAATTTTAAATAAATCCAGGGGATCAGGCCAGTGGCCAATTAAATATTTTAATTCATAAAGTCCAGGGGACAAATTAATCAATGTAATAAAGTCCGGTGGACTCCGTTAGTTAATAAAATAATTACAAGTGAAGTAAAACCCGGTGGGTAAAATTGGGTTGTGATAAAAAAAATTGTTAATTATATTAATAAAAATATTGTGTAATAAATTTAATTCCTCATCCTTTCTCACTCTTGTAAAATTCAACGACCCTGAATTTTCTAAATTTAACATCTCCGGTTCTGGAAGGCCCAGTCTTATCTTTTAGTGGCGCCCTTATTAAGATCAATTAATGAAGGGGCCAAATTTGGCAAGGTTGAAAATTACCCTGTTACAAAATAATCCTAAAAAAATATTAAAAACTGAGTTTTTTCAATTTCTTGCTGATAATATGATTAAATCTAAAAAACAATTTAGATGACATTATATGGTGATCGAAAGAGATGATAAAGAGAAATAGTTGGTTTGATTGCATACACATTTTAGCACATTATATTTTGATTTATCTGGAAAAAATAACATTTTATGTCATTTTCTTAAGTTTCAAGCTCCGATATCTTTTGAACTAATAAACTGATTTTGATGTTTGAGATGGCAATCGATGCGCCTCATTAAGTTCTAGAGTTGATTGAAATTTGAAATCGATTGGTTCCGCGGTTTCGAAAATATTTGGAAAAACCCATTTTTCACAATTTCTTTCTCCAAAGATATCTCTCGAACGCATTAATCGATTGATATTTTTAAGGTGGCAATCGACGCGTTTTATTAAGTTTTAGAGCTGACTAGATTTTAAAATTGATCGGATGAGTCATTTTATAGATAATCGAAAAAAAGCTTGGAAAACCCAAAAGTGCACGCCTCATAACGGTTATTCAAAAATACAAAATAATTTATTATTTAAATATTCTACTGAAGGAATTAGAATTAAATAAATAAATAACAAAAAATAAATGGTATTGATTTTATTACTTTTTTTTTATCATTACTTTTAATTATTTGAAATTTAGAGTTCAATCTTTCGCGGTATTGGCATCCGATGAAAAATATACAATGCATGCGTGTACATATTTATCAGCCTGGCTAACAGCGGTTCAACGCGGCCAAAGGCTGATCGTCGTATAACCAAAGAAATATACCTTTATTGACCAGTATTTTTCAATGTTTTTTTTATTAATGATAATTAAACGACACTGAATTGAACCGTCATTTTAAATAGCAAATAATCCGGTGTAATTCTGAAGCTAACAAAAAAGGAATAGTCCTGATACGTTAAGTTTTTTGGGCGTAATCGTGGCATATCCACACGTACAGACATCCAGACGTCTACGAACAATTTTTTTAAATCAGATTTTTTTTAATATTACACAAAATATAAGTGTTTTAAACACATCGAATATGGTAGTCAAAGCATTTCTCTTGATAATAGTGTACTTGTATTATCTTACAAATACAAAATAAATGCAACAGAGGCAATTGAAGTCTGCAAAATTGCTTGAGTTGGACATGTTGAGAGTAATGCACAACCTCAACGCTTCGCGTTATGAGGCGTGCAAAACCGCTTTTTACCATTTCTTTCTCCAACGATATCTCTCGAACGAATTAACCGATTGAGATGGCTAAGGCGGCAATCGACGCGTTTCATCAAATTCTAGAACTGATGAGATTTTGAAGTCGATCGTTCAGGCCGTTTCTGAGAAATCACTAAAAAACTAAAAAAAAAAATTTTTTTTTTTTTCGTAATTCGCAAATATTTCCGAATCTACTTAATCAAATGTTCCGAAATTTTCAGGAAAGTTGATGGCCAAAAAGTTCTTTCGATTGCCATCTTAACCATCCAAATCGGTTAATTAATTAAAAAGCTATAGACCATTCACACACATACATAGACAAACACACACACACACACACATATACGTACATACAGACACTCGAACGTCATTCTGAAAATAGTCAGAATAGCTTCTTAGGACCTCAAAACGTCGACATCTAATGAAAACTCGATTTTCGAAAATCAGGGTGAAAGCAATAACTTCCCGAAATTTTTGAAAATCATCGATTTTCTTAGCGGGAAGTTAAAAAGGCCAGTATAAGTTTCTGAGCATATGATGAATTGCATAATGTGTTATCTAGGAAAAATGGAGTAAATTATTTTTTTTAAAAAATTTTTCATCGCCGATATCTTCTAAATTAATAAACGGTTTTTAAGGTTTAGGCGGGATTGGAAGCAGTTGTCCAACCTCCAATGGTAAATAGTATTTCAAATCAATCAGTTTTGTAATTTTTGAGTTTTTTGGAAGAAGAAAACTTTTATAAACTTATTTTGTCAACGAAATTTCTTGAATGATTAATCCTAGTTCGATGGCTGAGGCAGCATTCGATACAGCTTATAGAGCTTTAGGGCTGATCAGATTTTGGAATCGATTCGATAGTTTCTAAAATTTTCGAGAAAAACGTAAATAAAACTATTTTTTTTATTCCCTCGTCGACGATATCGCTCAAACTGATTATCCGATTGATACGGTTTTGGCAGCAAGAAAAAGTTTTAATCAAGTTCTAGAGTCGATAAGATTTCCGAATCAATCGACTTGACAGTTTTTGAAAATATCCATAATAAACGAAAAAAAAAAATTTTTTTGTATTTCTAAAATGATTCAGAATCTATTTGACTAAATGATCTCAAATTCACTGGAAATCCAAGTTTATAAGAATTATTTCAAATGCTATGAGAACCATCGTGATTGGTTCATTTAATAAAAAGATATGAAAAGTTTACATTCAGACACACACACACGCGCGCGCACGCAAACATACATACAGTCACTTGGATATTATGCTGAAAATAGTCAGAATAGGTTTCTAGGATCTCAAAATATCGACATCTAATAAAATTCAATTTCCGGAAAACGAGATAAAAGCAATAACTTCCTGAATTTTCCGAGAATATTCCATTTTCTCAGCGAGAAGTTAAAAGCAAGAAAATTTTAATTAGATCCGAAATCTGATATCATAATTTAGGAGCATTACTTCAAGGACGTAAACATACTTTTTAATGATGAAAAGACGTTTTCTCGGGTCTTGTAGATGTTACATTTAAAGGTGTCATTTATATTAATTATTGAGTCAGAAAAAACCTAGAGCTAAAGAACTCAAGTGGAAATATGTAGGAGTATATAAAAGTACTGCTAATGTCAAGAAAAATTATAATTCAAATAAGATTGTTATTCATTGCAAAACTAATCTGAATAAACTGGGTTAGCAACTACTGAATCAAATCCAAATTAAGTTTACCTCTTTCAATTTTCTAAGCCGAAATATAAATACTTATTCTGCTCACACAGCTCAATTCGAATCGTTTGAAGTTGAGGTCAAGCATCATATCATAACGATTGTCGATACATATATGGCTTAATCCAACTACTCATTTGCACTTGATGATAATTATTCGACGGGATAGTATGTTAGTTCACCATTTTGGTCGAAACATTAGAGGTGGAGGAGTTGCCTGTTTTCTAAATGAATCTTTAAAATCAATAGTGCTGCACTGAGAAAAAAAATCTTTTTTTAAGTATATAAATATGAGCGTTGATTCATGGCGTTCAAGAGATATCGTTTTTTTTCGAGAAGGAAGGCATACAAAGGAATTTTCGAGCTCGAAGAGCTTGAAAATGTGATCAAAACAATATTTCGAGCTCATAAAACTCGAAAACACCGGAAAGTTTTGGGGCTGGCCCGCAGGGTCAACTGATAGACCAAATTTTTTTTTATTTCTCGCATGATTTAATCATCAGATTCAATTGTTGACAATAAAAATATAAACAATACGGTGAATATCTTTATGATACGAAAGTATATGTAAAAAACATATATAGATATACAAAATTAATTAAGTTCTTCCTATTAATTATAACTAAACGGCCCAAAATTTGATGGCCATTTATGAGATACTTTTCTGAGGCCCTAAAATAATTTTTTAAATAAAAAGTGATCCAAATAATAGTTATTCTCTCGAGTTATTGTGCTTACGGGTTACGGATACTTTTTCTACTGCTTAACGGGTAAACTTTTTTTTACATTTTGATGTTTTTTTAGTTATTTAATACATCTAATTGTTCTTTACAAGTCATAGAATTAATCCTTATTGAACTCTTTATCCGATGATGTGTAAGTTGGTTAAGCTCCGTGGACTAATAAGAGTAAAACAGTAAAAGCAATAGCGAAAAAGAGACAAACAGAATTTTTCAATCGAAAAGCACACTCTAATACTTCGCATCATAAGTCGTGCAAAAGTTAATGTATACATCAAGAACATTGATGATAAAAAATACAAAGAATTTATTGCGTGTAAGCTTTAAAATCAAATAACAAAATCTTCGCAAGTTTCTTATCTTTATAGTACAGTCAATTTTTTCTCAGAGTCTTTCAATAATTTAGGCCCGTTTTTGCATGCATAGCTTTCGCACAGAAGTAACGTTCTATTGCGCTAAATAAGTAGTTGTATCGATGGCTTTTACTTTAAAGATATTAATGATTTATAATATACATTTGTATAATATACTCATATATTTATATATATGTGTAAAACATTGTATATCTGCATAAGTTATTATAAAATATAAACTTTTTTTTTTATTTTAAAATTTAGAAAAATTCCATCTACGACATGGATCTAAATCAACATAATATTTTTTTACTTCCCGCTAAGAAAATAACAACTTTCCAAAAATTCAGGAAGTTATTATTGTTACCATTCTTACCTGAATTTGAACCAATTGAGTTTTCACTAAATGTCGAAGTTTCAACGTCCTAAGAAGCTATTCCAATATTTTCAAAGGTATGTGCGTGTGTGTGTGTGTGTGTGTGTGTGTGTGTGTGTGTGCGTGCGTGCGTGCGTTTTTTCATCAAAAATATTTTATTATTCCTGATTAAAAACTTCGATTAAATCTGATTCAAGCTCGATCGGATTTTGATTGTATTTTTTTGCATGATCAGATATAACGCGTCTCTAATGCCAAAAAGACATATGCTGTATATAGATCTACCATAAAGGTAAAAAGGCATTCAATTTCTTTTTTTTGCTCAATCACTTATAAATGATTTGAAATGAATATTTTGATAATAAAAAAAATTAAAACCAAAAAGGCCTATAAATATGCATAAGCCTTTTTGCTTTTAAGCACAATAGTCATTTATAACAGGGCTATGCTGTTACTCTGGTCGTCCATAATTTACCTTCTTAAGGGCGCCACTGGAAGTGATAACGGTCTCCCAGAACCGGATCTTAGATCGTCAGGGTCGGTGTAATTTATTTAATTGTAAGAGAAGGATGAGGAAGGATAACTTATAAATAATTTACTTCTTCGGTTAACAAATTAAACCTTTTATTTATAACCTTTCAACCTTTTTGACCTTTATAAACCTGATTCACTTATAACCTTTTATAAACCTTATGACCTTATATCTTTTATAAACCTTATAACATTATACCTTTTATTACAACCTTATTTTTATTAACCCGCAATATTTCACTTAAACCTAATTTAATTAATTGACCCGCGATTATTTATTTATCAAAATTGACCAACTACCTTTGGCAATTCCACACACTCACACGCACAATAATTTTAAAAATCGCTTAACCTTCGCGATACTTAATTACTAAATTTTCTACTAAAGTTGGCCAACTACCTTTGGCATTTCCACACACTCACACGCACAATAATTTTAAAAATTACTTAACCTTTGCGATACTTAATTACTAAATTTTCCATTAAAATCCTTACCTATTTCACTCACACACTCACTCTGTCCCCTGGACTCATTTAACACACATTAAATGTAAATTAAATTTCCTACAAGAAATAAATTAATTAATTTAGAAAATTGTATAATTATTAATTAATGTATTAATTGATTTTTCCTCTACTTTTATTTATTGTTATTCCTTTTATTACTTTTATCACCAATAACTTTTAACTTCAATAACACAACGATTTTTCCTCAGTGAATTCATCGCGACGTTACCACTTCATTTTAACTCACGTTCCACCATTTTTTATCAGCTTTTATCCCGTGCTCCTTTTCAGATACTTGTTCCTCACAATAATTATTCTTATTTTTATTAATACCTTTTCTTTACTTATTTCCTCTAGTTAATTAATTATAATTTCATTAATTAATTTAATTTTTCCCAATTAAATTTTATCGGCGACTTTGACTACGGACCACAGACCACGGACCACGACCCTTTTATAATTTTTCCAGAGACAATTTCTTATTCATTTTATTTAATTATATTTATTTTATTAATTTTACTTATAATTAATTAATTTTCGACTAGCGGCTATGAATAGATTCGACAGTTACCGGTGCGTGAATTACCCGACCCACCTGGAAACTTCTAGAATATATCTGGCTACCTGCCTGAAAATATTTGACTATATAATCGCTCCGGCTACCTGCCTGGAGTTAATTAATTACTTAATTTTATATAATTACGTCCAAGTTTAATTTATGAAATTTTATTCACGAAATTATTTATTTAATTTGCGAGTAATTGTTTCCGAATGCTAAGAGGCGACGCTACCAGACGTATACTATGTATTTAATAAAATTTTCCGGCTTACCGTCTGGAATAAATTTTATAAATACCTTTACAACACTTCCCAATATCAATTCTGTCCTGGTGTTGTCCCTTGTCTCGTCCTGGTAATTATCCTCGTAAAATTTTAGGTCTTGTTATTGTTTCGTCTCTCTCTCTCTGTACTCTCCCCTCTCTCTCTCTCCTTCAACTCTCTACCCGTTCTCTCCTTCAACCTGCTTAATCAGACGCAATCAGTAATATTCATAAGAAATACCGGCTACCTGCCTGGTATTTGTTAATAAAAATTGAAAATGTCATCACTTGGTTCCACAATAAACTCAAGCTATTAATTAAATAATTACCTGGTATAATTAATTTGACGGCGTCTGTTATAGCGTCTGTTACGGCGTTACTTAGTTGTTTTCTCCCACGTATCTACGATTCGGATGTTCCGAGGGTTAATGCCCGATTCTCGTTCCGGTCCCCGTTTATAATTGCTCGCGCACTCTTGGCTTTGGTTGTCTTTTTCTCTCCTACTTAACTCTAAGTGAGGTTGACGGTCGAGCAAGTGAAATTTCCATTTCCGGACGACTAGTCGCTACCTACCCGGAATACCCTGAGTGGTAATGTCACATGACCGACAGTACACATAATAGATTTTATTTTGAACTTAATTGAACGCGGTAAATTCGAATTTACCCCGTTACACATTAATGCCAAAAAGGCATACAAACAAAAAAATGTATTACCATATAATTAAACCCGTGAATTCAACTTTAAATATGCTAAGGGAAAAAATTGGAGTAAAAAAAAATTTCAAAATTTTTCGTTGAGTTTTAAATAACTGTATTTATGTGAATAATGGTCGTATCGTAAATTTAAAAAAAAAAAAAAAGGCATTTTGAAGCTTCAAGATTCTGGTTATCAGATTTTTCGGTGAACACTTTTTAGGAGTCACTTATCGCTTTAGAATCACGAAATTGATAAAAAAAAAAAAAAAAATTTTAAATATTAATGCCAAAATGGCCTATAACAGCAAATATATGCCTTATTAGCATTCATTGTATTTTTAATTTTTTAGTTAATGCTAAAAAGGCGTATAAATGAAAAATTAATAAAATATTAAATTAGTCCATTTTAATATCTACTTACACGTATACTATAACAAAATGAAACACTTTTTGAGCGTTATCGTCATTTATCTACATAGATCAGCTGTATATTAAAGTACTACTAGTATCAGCAAGAAAATACACCGATTGAATAGCTCTTTATGATTCAGAAGATATTTCAATGAAATACCATGAGTATTATACAAATTTACCACACAACCCAGGTAAATGTAACGGGATTTGGTTTAATTAATTATTTAAATAAAAAACAAGGTAAAAAGTTATTTACTAATAATACATTCGACCTTTTTTTTACAACAAATATTGATGACGATAAAACGACGATGGCGATAAAAAACTATTATTTTCGTACAATATACGTGTTAATAAATTTAATTAAACCACTTTGATGTTTTATTGATTTTTTATTTATACGCCTTTTTGGCATTAACTAAAAAATTAAAAATAAATTAATACCAAAAAAGTATATATTTTCTGTTATAGGCCATTTTGGCATTAATATTTTAAATTTTGTTTTTTGATCAATTTAGTCACTCTGAAGTGATAGGTGCATCTAAAAAAAATATATGCCTTTTTGGTATTAGGGACGCGATGACTTTGCATGAATCATGCTTGATCGTGCATGATTCATACATGACGATGCTTCGTCGTGCCTGAATCAAGCATGATCATGCAAACTGATTTTTTCCCAGGCTGTAAAAAAAACCATATGGGAATACAGCCTAGATTTCTATGTGAGTTCCGGGGGTTCGGGGGAGATTTCAGATGGATGACCCACATGGATTCCTACATAGTAATCCAGCATAGATCCCAATATATAATCTCAAAAGGACTCCAATGGGAATCCACACCATGCCAAAGCCATATGGGAAACGTATGGAATCGCATGTGGATTTTTGCCCCAATTTTCCCTAGGAATGTGCACCATGTCAAAATGGGAATCTAAGTATCCACAGTTTCCTACGTGGATTTCCCATATGGGAATCCGGATACTCATGATTTCCTATATGAATTCTTGTATAAAACCATACTCTGCTATATGAATTCCTAAGGATTCTTACATAAATCCATACTTTTTTATATGGATCCCTATGGGTTTCCATGAAATTCCTCATAGATTTTTTGATTAGGGTAGTGATGCTTGACGAAGCATGACTTCACATGAGTTGTACACGGTCTTGGATGCTCATGTTAAGTTACTGTCAATTGTGCATAACCATTCTTTCCGTATCATACATTCTCATTTATGAATATACATGATAAAACTCGATTTTATATGGACATGTATGACGTTGCATAATTCGTGCAATGTCAGGAATGATCATTCATGATTGAGCATGGTCATGCATGACATTGTATGAATCTTGCACGAGTATTCCTTCCTCGTTATGCATAATCATGCATGATTGAGCATGGCTTTGCATGATCATTCATGTATTTGCATAAATCGTTTAAAGTCATGCCGAAATCATGCACGATCATGTCTAGATTATGCTTGAATCATGCACGATCATGTTTGATCATGCATGCCAATTTTTTCCCAGGTACAGAGTTAGTTCAAACGACTCGGTACCTTTCCTCAAGAAACATTTACTTGAGGCAAAAAATACTGTCAAACGTAGAGGGCATAGCCTCACTCGCTTCACGCGCTTTCCTGTTTAAGAAATCTAATTTGGAATGATTTGAGATTACGTAAATCTTAATCATTTTGAATCATTCCAAATTGTCTAAATTATTTTGCATCGAGTATAAATTTTCGAATGAATCTTTTTAAAACATAATGAATTAAAAAATAACGAAATATTATTATATGATTTAAAATTATTTGAAATAATTTAAACGCTCGAATCATTTCAAATTAAATTGAATCATTTGTGATACGAAACAATATGAAATAATTTAGATTTTTCAAATCATTTTAAATTAGATTTCTTAATCAGGGTTGGCTGTAAATGCTAAACGCATGGAGTACTTAAGCCAAACGAATCTGGTTTGTCGTCAGTAATTTTTTTTTTACAGTGTAGTTGTCGAACGAATTTAAAAAAAGTTTTTTTTTCTGATAAACTCAAAAATGACAAAACTGATTGATTCTCATTATGTTTTAGCGTTAATGGCTGAATAACTGCGTCGAATGCCATTTTAAACATCAAATTCAAATAATTAGTCCGAAGGGTTCGGCGATGAAAAATTAAAAAAATAACAATTGACTTCATTTATCTCGGATAACGAATATTGTAATTCCTCACATGTTCCGAAATTCAAACCAGATCTTTGGTTCAATTTAAAATTCACGTTACTGTTCATCTTGATCATTCGTTTATTAATTTCTGTCAACAAAAGTTGAATTTATCGAGCATAATCGTGAAAGAAACTTGAAATAACTATCATTATTGACTATTTTCTATTTCTTGAATTCTCGGAGATTAATCGAAACGTAACTTTCTTTGACTTTGAAGAGCTCAAAAATACCAATGTATTTGAAGGTATTGTCAAGCTCAAAGAGCTCGAACATGTATTGACAGTAATGTTTTCAAACTCAAGGAATTTTTTTTTTTTATGATAATTTTATGACGAATATGGTATTGTATAATATAAGTATGTTTTATTATTATATGTTTTATAGAATAATATGAAGCCTTTAGGTTTGAAAATTTTCAATTTAACCTTTACTATCTAATAATAATGTTGAAACTTAAAATAAAGTTTTAAAACTTTTTATAATGTTTCTAGTATAGAAGTTGCGTAGCACATTGAATTCAGAACCAACTATTTTTTACTGCCTCATACAAGTATATATAATAAAAATGGTACTCTCATCTTTGCAAATTGGTAACACTATATGAATTTTTGAAAAGCTCTACACTCATAATGGCTCTGGATACTACTTTTTTAAATCAACTGATGGTGAAAATATTTTATAAAAATCGAATTGATGTTATTCTTATCTTGAAATGCGAGTTGAATATTTAATATCGAATGCGCAAAAAAATTAATTACCAAGTTAAATTTATATTAATTTTTAAAAACTCGTGAGATTTTTAAAATTTTATTTGCAATAGAGTGGACCATGGACCCTCCAAAAAATTTTGAAAAAAATTAAAACCACTTTATAATCGATAATGCGGCATATTGGACTTTATAAAGTCTAATTTTATATAATAACGATCGTGTTTCGAAAAACAATTGGGTGGCCATGTATCCGTAAAAGGGTGAAATTAGATCCGTGGTATTTTTGTATCAAATGTTCCCTCTAGTTTTTAAAGCTGTTATTTTTTTACAATGATAAGAATAAATAAAACTTTCGTTTTCGGGATAAAATGCAATCCTTGAAAAAATTTTGTTCCTCGCTATAAGTATTGTACTTACCCTTTATCATAAAAACCCATAATTAATTATCAGTATAATTAATGAAAAAATTCGATTTTCAGAACAAGATGTAATTTTTTATTTTTTTTTTTCCCTTCTTTCTCAGATTTCCTAGTTTATTCTGAGTACTTCGTATGTCCCTAAAACAAACAATATTTTCAAAAAGTATATAAAAAATTCTTGATAAAAACTAAATTCATTTTATTGAGTGAATTTTCGGAGTCACCCCGATTCTGTTACAATCCTCCGTACGTTCATAAAATTATTTTTGAGAATCTATAAAAAGTTGGTCTAATTTAAATAACGTCAATGTAGATTAAGAACTAACTCAATTAATAATTAATTTAAGAGTTAAAATTAGTTTAATTCGCATCAAGACTACTATAGAGAGAATTTAATATTTACATTGATGAAGACGATAGAACAATAAAAAAAAGAAATGAAAGTTCTTTAGAAAATACGTATAGTAAATTAAATATTTGATGTGCACACCAGCTGTCATGAAACATTTTTAATATTATTTTTCGGGCAGATCAGTTGGTCGGGGATAAAGAAAAAAACTTAACTGAATCCGTATTTAGATTTTTTTTTTGAGTCTTAAAATTTTTTTTCACGCACATTATAGATTTTAAATTCTCAATGGTTTGTTATTTTTAGGATTTATATATATATATATATATTTTTTTTTTTGTGGATAAAAAAGTCAAGAATATTAAATATCGTAACTATAAAAAGTTTACACGCAATGTTACTAACATATGTTCTTTTCATGTATATATAACTTACAAAGTTGAAAGATGATTTTTCACGAATACGTAAGTTGTTGTCTGAATAAAAAGCATTATCGGGATTGACAAGAAACCCAACTAACTTAGGGACTTATATGCAACTGACAACCAAGTGTATGAAGATAAACTTTTTGACATATTCTGTAAGTTGGATTATACTTATTCGATATTATAAGTAATTATTTTTTAAAGATACATTTTTCTGAAACGTATTTCGTAAAATTTCTATTAATTGCAAGAGAATTTTTATACGATTATTATTTTTGTTTGAATGAAAAAAAAAATATTACAAATATATAAGAATTGTTACAAAAATTAATAATACGTTCAATAATTGTTATAATAATTTATTACACCTAATATAAATTATAAATAATTAATTAAATTTTTTCCTTATCATTATCCGTATCTGTGACAAAATTGCTCGTCGAAACCGAACTTAGCGATTAACAAATTGCTACTACAATAGTTGGTACCACTGTGTAGTTGGATACAAAGTGTACCTGATCCAATGAATGAGTGCTATTAACTTATACGGAATAAACCTCCTTGGTCTATAACTACTTAGGACTCAAATTCTGTTGGCAATACTTGAACTCTGCTTTAAAATATAACCGTTTACAAGTTGACATCGTTTTGTATCATAAGTAACTCTATCATACTGACTTTACTAGACATAGGTTATTAATGGATACTGTATTCACTTTAAGTGACTGAATATAAACTTTCCTCAAACAACAATTCGAAACAAATACGGTCGTTCTTAACATCTTATAACTCTTTTCATCTAGCAACATCGGGAATAATATCGGAATGGTATATTTTGATACTAAAATTAACAAACTTTAATGATAAAAATAGTATGCTCAGAAGATTTAAGCCAACTGAGCTCAAAAATTGTTTTCAATAAAATAGTGGATACTGTCTACTAATACCTGTCCTACGCACACATCATAACAATTGTTTATTGTTAGGTAATAACAGATTGTAATTTAAATAAATAAAAATAAAAAAAACATTATATATTTGAAATAAATTTTTTTCATGGTCGTGTTTGACGCAAGAATTATCGTATGTTCCAAATAATAAAATAAAGATGCTTGAACCAAGAAAAAGATTTCTTGGGAGAAGAAATATATTAGGCTAGTCGAGAAGTGAGTTTTCTGAGAAAAATCGTTGATATTCTCTTGAAAATATGGCGATTGGTGCATTGGATTCAGAATTTCATTCTGAGAAATGGGTATTTTTTTTTATCCGCCATTAAAAATTTCATCTGTTATAAACAAAAAACGAAAAGACAAAAAGGGAGCTTCCGTTATTTAGCTATAACTTCAAAACTATTCAAGATATATGGAATTTGAAAAAGGATCGCAAATGAGGAGAAAATTTAAGTAAAATAGGTCTTGACTACCCCCGTTGTAACTCCATTATTTATAATTTTAATTTAACGTTGAAAGTTGGGCTCCGCCCGCCGTCTCGGTGCTTGCGCGTCGTTGCCGAGCAAAGTATGCAACACAAAATAATTTTTTTATAACATAAAATATTGTAAAATGAGCGAATAAATCAGTTGGATCTGGTTTAGGCGAGGTTAATTAAACAATTAAAAATTACACAAATTTTATCAATAAATAAATTATAGATTTATTTACACTTAAAAATTATGAGAACTTATAGTCAAGAGCGAATGCGACTAGAAAATAATGGGCGATAGCGAATGCAACTCAAAGATATTTTATCTACGTATAAATTGGCACGTGGTCAGTAGTGGTTAAGTTGACGGAAATTAATTCACCATTAATTACTAGCGAAAGAACAATTTATATATTCTCAATAAATAGCAGCCTTGATATACTGACTAAATATTGAGGATCATTCAGCGTAGCGGTTTAGTTTAATATCACACAAGAATTAGCGAAGCGGTTTTAAGCACGAGGTTGCAAGTAGCGAAGCACGTTGTAGAATGAAAAAAGATGGTAGCGTTGTTGAGTCGTCGAGGAGCTTGGTGTTGACGTGGCAGCCTTGCTGCATATAACGAATTTTTCCATTGGCTTAAAAGCGCGCCAACAGGTAGCATTTGATAGCGAACTCTCTCATTGGCTGACTAATATAAAACGAATTATGTGATTGGCCAGCTTGTAGCGGGTTCTCAGGACGTCTTGACACGGCCCTGAATTAGAAATCGTATGTACCGGGCCCAAATGGCGAGTGACCCGGCACTATTCTGACCTTCAGTCAGTAGCGAGTTCGGCGACTCCCGGACTTAGCGGAAATGCACGAAGCTTAATTCAAATTAGTCAAGCTCGTGACTGAACAGTTTATAAGATATAATTATTTAAAAATTCAAGTAATGTATTTTTTTATAAACAAATGTTTATAAAAATTGAACTATAATAGATATCGAGCATGTAAAAAATTTATTATATAAATCAATAAATTGTCAAAAAGATCGTCTTGAATGTCTCAGACCGTATCATCAATAGTTTAAAAGTTATAACAATTTATAAGTTGATAAAATAGTTGACCGCTTCAACTTTCAGGGGGTAAAGTATTTTAAAATTCAATACAAAATAGAGAAAAATTTTTTTTATAACTTTAATGCACATGACTGTATTTGTAATTTTTTTAAGCTACGGAAAAAAAATATAGTGAAAATGGAAATTTGTTTATAAAATAAACAAAGAAAATTTAAATAAATTTTTTTTTTTTTTTCATAATTATATTGAGAATTGTAAATAATGATTTTTGAAAAAAAAACATTAATTCTTAATAAATAATTTAAATGGTGGATAAATGAAAAAAACAATTATAAACAATTAAAAAATTTTTTTAAGAAAAAATTTTTTGTTTTAAAATAATTATTTTTTTAAGACTACAGAATGACGAAAAAAAACTTTCAAAAATATTCAATTTCTCTATTTGTTTATAAAAAATTTTTAAACAATTAATGTTAAAAATTTTTGAGCCAAGCTACTAAACGCAATAGCTAAATACAAAAACAACCAAAATTAAAAAAAATAATAAACAAATGAAATTAATAATATAAAAAAATTCAATAGTTTAAAAGATATAATTATTTAAAAATTCAAGTTATGTATTTTTCTATAAACAAATGTTTATAAAAATTTTCAAGAGATTTTATAAAAACTGAAGTCTCAGAAAAATTTTTTAATTAACAGGTAAAAAACTTAAACAAAAATCAAGCTAAAAATTTTTTTTATGCGGGGCTATATTCCTTCAACTGTCTAGACGATACTATAATTTATTCAGATGTTTAAATTAATTTTTTATGTTATAAAAAAATTATTTTGTGTTGCATACTTTGCTCGGCAACGACGCGCAGGCACCGAAACGGCCGGGCAGAGTCCAACTTTCAACGTTAAATTAAAATTATAAATAATGGAGTTACAACTGGGGGGGTCAAGACTTATTTTACTACAGTTTTCTCCTCTTTTGGGATCTTTTTTCAAATTCCAGATATCTTTGATAGTTTTGAAGTTATAGTTAAAAAACGGAAGCTCCCTTTTTGTCTCTTCGTTTTTTGTTTATAACAAATGAAATTTTTAATAGCGGATAAAAAAAAATACCCATTTCTCAGGATGAAATTCTGAATCCAATGCACCAATCGCCATATTTTTAAGAGAGTATCAACGATTTTTCTCAGAAAACTCACTTCTCGACTAGACTATAAATGTTAGAGAGGAAAGTCACCGGTGCTGGGCAATAGCAGTGGGAGTAGTTCGGCGCTCGTCACGAAATCGTGCGTAGCCACTTGTAGTGTCCCTGGTAAGAAACATAGTTCAGAAGTGTTATATTTCAAACTTGGAAGCAATTCTGACTTGAGTAGTCCTCCGTTCTCCAAGAGAGTGGCAAGTGCCGTGTTTGGTGGTAATACAGTATATTCTATATTAGTTCATGGCATCCAATCTAATTGTTAAGGTTGATCCAATGGAGATTCAAAAATATTCTATTTTGAATAGTTTCAAATGATTTTTAATCGCTTGTTATATTTTCCAATTTTTGAATCGATTTGAATCACGTTTTTAAATGAAGGATAATCTATAAAACTATCTATAATAATATAAAATTATATATAATTATATAAAAGTTTTTAACATGTTATAGAGCAAACACTGGCAAAAATTTTTAGATGCCAATGTAACTAAATATTTAAAAAATCTACAAGTACATACCTCAAACGCTCATATTATATTTTGAATAATTAATTTACTCCTATAAATAGTCGAAAGGTAAATTTTTTGTAAAGCTCAAAACATAATTTATCTATTCAATTAACATAGAATATTTCTTGACTGTGTGATGCCAATAAGTAAAGGATCAAATGAGCTCGCCAAAGGCAGGCGAAGTTCGATCAGAACTATATGACGTCTCGTTCGAAAGGATTACATTACACGTAGTACCGCTGTTTGTACTGCAATATTACCACAACTTCAGAGTATTTAAAAAGAAGGGAGCGCCACTAGTGGTTGTCCATGAACTACGGCCTCTTATCTATACTCATATTTTTTATAGAACAAATACAAGGGAAAATAATATTGTAACAGTGCATTCGACTTGAAAATTGAGCGCCAAAGTCTAGTTGACCTTACGGCCATCTACTAGAACAATTTTATGATAATTGTCACTCTTTAGTCACCCGGAGCCATGTCAGAGGCCCTTAGATCGAATTTAGTTGAGACAATAGTGGGGTAGTTTCCCACCCACATAGTATTGTAAAATTATATAGAATTGTATATAAATATATATAACTATATATAATTATTTAAGATTACAAGCGTACATGTTTTTCATATAATTGTTTTGATGTATATTTTTGTGTCGTTTGCGTTTATTTTTTCGCTTTCGACCAATCACGTTACAAATTGTTTGCCTTCACATATATTTCATCTAAATTTTGTTATAGGATATATTATCATTTGTAGGCGGCAGAGGCAGCCGTTCGGTTCGCGTATGGCTCGGGCGATCACCAAAGTTGAGCAGAATCAATCATTGTTGCTACTTGATTGGGAGAAGTGAGCAGGCGTCTCTATGTAACGGGTTAAAGATCCAGCGATCGATAAAATAGGAATTTTATCGATCACTAGAGCTTCACCCTACCATCTGTTCTGGCATGGGTTTTCTCTGTGGCTCCCTCTTGCCACTACACTCCCTCTACAAAGTGGGATGTAGGGCATCACGTAATGATGCAGTACAGTAAGCACGAGTTGGACCACAGCCGCACGACAGAGGCAAGAAGTAGGTCATGTATAGCAGTTGCGATTAAAAGCAAAAGTATCAACGATCCATATAGGGACTGTATGCTGCAGCACATTAAAAATTTAAAAAAATATCATCATTTGTGATTTTTTTTGTGGCATTATATATAATTATTTATAACCGTATATAATTATGCATAATTTTTTTCATCCGAGTTTTTATTGACGCCACTTCACTAAATTTTCAGTGATAATAACAATAAAAATGAATTAATTATTATTTATAACGATCATACTATAATATTAAAAAAACAAAACTACCAAGCGTAAATAGATTTCATTTATGCAAAATATATGTATATAGATATACATTTTTTTTTAATGCAAACGAAAAAAAGAAGTGGAAGAATGGAAAATGGAAAGAGGAAGAGCATGAATTAGCATAGACCTCTTATTTATAGCAGTGCACCTTCCCACAGCGATGCATAAATAAAATTTAAAGGCGACTCTTTATCATATAAACGCCCTAGCTAACGGCCCGCATTAGAATACAACTTTTTTTTATTGTTTTGTTTCATTTTATTTTATTTCATTTCTTTTTTATTTTATTTATTTTCAGCCTAATTTTTATTTCGTCTAGCCTCTTAATGAGCTTGGACAACCAACAACAAGCAATTTTCCATCTGGAGACCGCGTAGAAGCTTAGATACTGTGCAGTCTACACAGAGCTAAATCGTTCTATATATACATGGTAACTTGAACAATAAGATCGATTAATTGAATTCCAGTGGACAACATGTGTGGACTCTCCAAAAGCCGTCGAGCCGATATATCCACTGGGTATCAACCGAATTCCAATACACAAAGCCGGACGCCCGGTGTCTATATGAGCTTTTGACGTACTTCCACCCTTGATGTTATTGAACATATTTGAAGAGGATAGATGATAACTTTACTATAAATATTTTATTGCACAAAGTAAACACTACTTATTCAGAGATACACGTGTATCATTAATTTATTTCATCATTATACTATCATTACTAATTAACCAAAAATACTGTCTGGCAGATAAAATGGAAAGAAGATTTTTTTAAATTAATTAAGTAAATAAAGAATTTACAACAGTTAAGGTAATTAAATGATAGTGAGAATTTAACTGAAAATAAAGTCATAAAAATTGATATTTTAAGTTTTTTTAATTTTTGAAACTCATCATAGAATATCAGCACAATTTTTAAGAAATATATGTCTGACACATTTTTATTAAATAATTATTAATAAATAAATTTAATAAATTATTATTAAATTATTATTGATAATGATAAAAAATTGATAAATAAATCTAAAAAATGAATAAATTAGTAAAAAAAAATACAATTCATTCAATCTTTCACATGACAATTGATATATACATATACATACACACAAATTATTAATCAAGAAGACATATACACATTTAGAACTACTCACTTATCATATTTTGTATATTGAACATAACTTAATAAACAGCTATTGATGATCAAAAAAATAAATAATGTAAACATGGGATGAATATAATAAAATGACTTACTCATTTAAATTTACGTTGTTGATAAAAAATATACTTTAATTAAATAAATATGAGAAGCGCGAAAACCTATTGGAAACACATATATTTCAAGAACTAGCGTAATCTTATTTGAAGGTAGTGTACACCTTAAATACATATCGACGTTCTAATTAGCAAAGTGTCTAACTGATTATTTTTCGTAGGCGATTC
Organism: Microplitis demolitor; assembly: GCF_026212275.2. Classification (NCBI taxonomy): domain Eukaryota; kingdom Metazoa; phylum Arthropoda; class Insecta; order Hymenoptera; family Braconidae; genus Microplitis; species Microplitis demolitor. Next base: position 10,944,116 of record NC_068552.1, on the reverse strand, counting down.
TGTGCAATTTTCAGATACTAATAGTCAGAAAAAAAATAATTTGAGTAACCTTGACAAAAATACTATACATATACTAGATATGGAATTGATTTTTAGATGAGAAAAAATTTTTATCGTCCTTTTTTTCGCATAAATAGAGGATTTTCTGAAATGGAGTTAGACCATTTGCTAATTAGAACGTCGACATGTATACATATTAGGGTGCTTCGTTTCCGGCAAAAGTATTTTTTTTTTGTTGCTCATTAAGCGAAATATTGTTTTTTATGCAAAAACAAAAATTCCTGCCAAGTTTGAGCTCTTAATTCCAATCCTAAGTACTTTCCATTTGATTTCAAAGATTTTCCATTTAAAAGATATGTCAATTAAATTATGATATAAAATTAAAAAAAACATGACAATTGCTATTTTATTTTAAAAATTTTTAGAACTCCTATAACTCGGAAACTATGGGCTTTAGCGACTTGACTCATAAGACTTTTTTTTAACGGAATTAAATTTCCTATAAAATTCCTCTTTACATTTTTGGTGTGCATTCATCGGTTTACGTTCTGCAAGCCAATAAATGTCAATTTGATACAAAAAATGACTGCATCAGCGGACATCAGTGAAACAGGTGGAATTACAGCTAAGTTACTATAGGCACTTTTGTAGAACACCAAATGCCCTACAATTTACGACCAAACCCGCGTCGAGATCATAAAACGCAGCTGAGTATTAGAAAGTTAAAAAAAAAGTAATTTAATTTACGTGTATTTTAAAAAGGAAATCTTCGAAATCAAATGGAAAGTACTTAAGATTGGAATTAAGAGCTCAAACTTGGCAGGAATTTTCGTTTAAGCATAAAAAACAATATTTTGCTTCATGAGTAACAAAAAAAAATACTTTCGCCGGAAACGAAGCACCCTGATATATATATATATATATATATATATATATTCATATACTTGATCACCAAACCAGATACCTACTGTTTTTTTCTACTCTTTCGAAGTTCTAGTCTCTTAGAATTTTATGTAGAATACCATATTTCAGCGGTTGCGAAATAGAGGGTGACAACTTGGCATATCTTCCATGTAGAATTAAAACTAGAAAGGTAAGTAACATAGAAAAAAATAATATTATTATTATTTTCTCGGTGCTAAAAATGTATAAAAAAAAATTCTCGATAAATTAAAACCAAACCTAATAAAAATATTGCTGTTATCTTGGTAGTCAATGTAGATAGACTTAGGGGTTGTTCACCCCCTAAACTTGATTTCTCGGAAAAACCAAAATACACGTATCCTCTACTTCTTTTTCCTCATTCGATCGGCGTTTGTTTTGTTGAAATCCAATGAATAGTTTTTTTTTTTTATAAAAGTTTTGTGAATTTCAACCCTTATAACTTTTGTTCTATTTATTTCTTTGTTATAGCACCAATGACACTTTTCATTATTTTCTACCCCGAAAATGATGCAGTTGGTCCCATTCGATTATTCAAACTGCAAGTATGCGAAACTTGCAAAATACCCCTTTGGAGCCTAAACTCTGAGAGGTGGTTTCACCCCCTAGATATGTTTTTCCACAGGTAAAAAAAATACGTGTCCCTTAGTTTTCGACGGAGAATAACATATCTCAGTTTCATCGAAATTGGAGAGGGACACTTGGGATACCTTTCCTGTTAGAGAAATTATACATTCTTTTGATTGATGAAAAAATTCCAGTGACTGCTGGGCTCGAACCTGTATTCTTCCAATTAAAAATTTTTGGTGCTATCCACAATGCTGACCTACGTATAGTGAACGCGTTAGTGTAAATAGTATATTTATTATGATACCAAAGATTAACTGATGAAGAAATAAGAAAACACGTGATACAATGCTCGACGTACTCTTTGAATAAAAATGATAGTGTTCTGTACTTTAATTTTTAGCCAGTAAACAAAATATTAAATGAAATAGAAATTTTTATGGTCAAATGGATTTTTAAATTATAACCCCATGGTACTTTAAGTAAATCAAGAAAAAATTCCATTCAGAACAATGATGATAAAATTTAGAATAATTTCTAGCCTGATTAGCAATCGAGAATGCTACCCTAGTGTAGCTTACCTGATGCCAAATAAAATTTGGGTAATAAGACTATCCTGATATGATTCTGATGAGAAGCTCGTGAGGTTTGCCCTATTAAGGTAAACCTTGTGTTAACTGAAGAAGGTCCTCATGTTACTTTAGTCGAATCAGAAAAAAATTGTATTAGGGATATACAATAATTATGATCGATTTTTATTATATTAATAGTTCAAATTTTATGTTGAATAGTATACACTAAAATCGGGTTTTCCCTCTAAGGTCCCACACAAACCCCAATAGGATAAAACAGAATAATTTATTTTTTTTTTTTGATTAGGATTTCCCAGTTAGGTTTTTATTGGGTCCTCATATGGATTTCTTCATTAGACATGCCTGATTGGAACCCAGTAAGGTCCACGTGTATACTCTGGGCAATCCCGAAGTACTTTCTAGTCAGGAACTTTTTGGGATCCTTGGCAGAAGGCTGGATTTTTATAAAAAATAAAAATCAAGAGCTAATATTAAAAAAATGAAAATAAGCTACACAAACAAACATATAGTTAAGGAGGTTCATGCGTTTCTAATGGTTATCAAAAACTAAAACTTCAGGATTTTTAATTTTACAATTTCAACGATAAATGTACCATACATCTACTATTAATATTATGTGAAGATTGACTTTATAGTTATTGAGAGAAAAATGATTAAAACCCGTGTTTTTTGAATACTTGAAATATGATTAGATATGACCATATATGATATACATGTAGGTTGGACAAAAATAGTTTAAACTAAAAAAATAATGTTTTAATTTTATTGTTCATTAATGTTAATTGAAATTTATTCATTTATAGTTATTGTTCACTCATTATTCATTTTTCTATCGACGAAAAAGTATTCGGTATTTTTCTGGGATTCGAACCTGGATCCTTCTGCGTATCAGGTGAAGCTTGTACCATTCTGCTAAACCATGGACTTGATAGTTGGAAATATTCAATAGGTATATATATTGATCTTAGAAATCTCAACAATCATTACGTTTATCTGAATATTTTACATGGTATTTGAGAAGTTTGTTTTCTAAAGCGGAATCAGAAGTTTTTTTATCTTCAACAAATTAAAAAAATAGAATTTAAACTTAAGTTTAACTTAAAAGTTAAACTTAAAATTTAAACGTAAGTTTTATCATATATGTTCATACTTGACCATTTCTGATTTTATATGCGTTAAACATCGTGTAAAGAATTTTCATGCCTCTTTATACCTGACTATATCTAATTTCATAAAAGTTAAACAACTTGTAAGAAATTTTATGTATTATCATATGTGTTTATTCCTGACCATATCTGATCTTACACGAGTTGAACATCATTTAAAAATTTTTATGGTCCTTCATATATGATCATACATGACCATATATAATCTTATATAGATTTTATATCGGTTAAAATTTTTTTATATTTTTTCATATCTGTTTATATATGTCCATACATGATTTTATATGGCCTGTATATCGTTTAAAAACTTTTAATGTATCCTCATAAATGTTCGTATGCTAACGCAAAAAATTAAAGGAACAAAAAAATTTTATAAATTACTTAGTGATTTTCGGAAGGCTGTAATTTTGTGAAAAATAATCGTATCGAGATTTTTAAAAAAGCATCTTATAGCTTGAAATCACTAATTTCGGTGCATTTTTGTTAAAAATTTTTTAAGAGCTCCAGCTATTGCGTAAACATGAGAAATACCGCGAGACAAAAAATTTCAAAAATTTTTTTTTTCCGAAGAGCCTATGGATCGTGGAAAAATTCTTTAAACTAAACTAATGCATAGGTCGTTCAGCAAATTTATTTAGCTTCAATTTGGCTTTTTATTAACCTCGTGGGACGATTTGTCGCAGAGATATCAGCCTTCAAACAAAAAATGATCTTTTTGGCTTTGATCATCGATATTTCATGTACAAATGATCGCACAGTTAATTAAAGGGCGGCGTTAAAAATTGATATAAATCCCCTACAAGACCCTTTCATTATTTCTCTAAAAAAATTTTTTTTTTATTTTTAACATCCGTTAGGAGTAAATACCAAAAAAAGGACTTTCGAAAAAAAGGACATCAACCACTACTCTGTAAATATTAATGAGAAAACTAGTGTTGCCAAAGACTTTTTCAGCCTAAAGTATCCCCAATAACCCTGTCAATTTTCAAATTGTACATTTGAACCATTTCTTGGAAATGATCAATCATATTTTCTAAACAATTAAAGGATCAAATTTTGTTCTTTTAATTGTGTAATCATAATCAAAATGAAAAAATAATTTTTTTTCGACTTTTTCAAATTTTTGCGTTGGTTACTCAGCAAATGCAAGGAAATTTCAAAAAAAAAAAAAAAATTCCAAAAAATTTCAAAAAAAATTGAAACTTTTTTTATTGTGTTCGTAATTTATTTTTTGAAGTTTTTTGGAAATTTTTTTTCTTTTGTTATTTCATTGCATTTAAAAATTTTTTGTCTCGCGGTATTTCTCATGTTTGTACAATAGCCTGAGCTCTTAAAACATTTTTATATAATAATTTAAGATAATTTTTCACAAAGTTACAATAAAATTTTTCTGTTCCTTTAATTTTTTGCGTAAGTATATATGTTCATATATGTCCGTATATGATCATTTATGATCTTATGTGGACTGAACATCGAATAAAAATACTTTATGTTGTATCATATATGATCATACATGACCATATACAATCTTATATGATTTGTGTATAAGTCAGAAAAAATTTCTCTGCCTTTATATATGATCATATATGAATATGTATGACTCATATATAAACATATATGAATCATATATAATCATATATGGAGGAGAGGTCGCTAGTGCCAAGCTAGCTGGTTGTGTTTATTAGAGCTTTTCAATTTTACGTTATTATACTACTCAACCTCTAGTGGTCTCTGTTTTAATTAAGGTTTTAAGTGCAGTTTAATTTTGCGAGTATTCTGAAATATTTGGTTACCTTTTGCAGTGTTTAATTGCATTATAATCTATTTTTTTTATTGCATAGCGTGACTTTTTTGGTCACTAACCATAAATTGTATAGATCCGTTGCTCAGTACTTCGCTCTTCGTGAACTTGTGCTCCCACCTACAGACTGTCAAGTTAACTATCAAAATACCCAAATCTAAGTGCGCTCTATGTTACCTTGAGATTGCCAAAGTTTCTGATTCAGTATCAACTAAACTAAAGTGTTCTCATTCTTTCCACGCCGACTGCGTAGCTACGAAATACTCAATTGATGCTACAGAGGCTGGAAATGTTGTCAGTCTAAAATGTCCATCATGTACTTCTGAAAACCGCGTGGCTAACCTGCTTGATAAAATTGATAAAAGACTGGGTGGTCTTGAAGATCTCAAGAGTACTATTGAAATTATGTCTGCCGATATCATATCGTTCCAGGGAGACAAAAAGAAAATCCAAGAAGAACTTAAGGTACGTCAAGCTACTTACAGTTCGATCGCTGAAGACGTTTGTATTGTTTCAGATAGTGTAGACAAAGTCGTACATGATATTGATCGCCATGATTCTCACCTAAAGGTGATTGAAGATAAAATCTCTGATGCTTCGTCTGTTGCAAACTCTTCTTCCAATCGTGCAACTCTACTGCGCATGGCCTGCTTAAGTGTTGCAAATCAATTAGTCGTCACGGGAGTTCCAGAAACGGATTCCACAACTAATTCAAAGAAACTATCTCAGAGCTTTGTTCCTGCCCTGTTTAATCGACTCAACGTACCCCTACGTTCTGGTGAAATTGTTCGTGCTTATCGGATGGGTCGCATGGTACCCAACTCTGAACCTCACAATAATAATAGCAGTAATACCCGAACGAGATCTCATGCAATCCTTATTGAACTCACATCTCCGCTAAAATGTAAACAAACTATTGAAGCTAAGAGGAAAGTACCAGACCTACGGGCTTCCTCAATAGATGCACTTTTGCCATCCAGTAAAGTTAGCATCAACCCACGTATACCACCTGAGCTTCATCAGACTACTTCCACAGCAATGCCTAGAATCTTATCGCAGTTACTGAATCATGGCTCAATACTGTTATATCTGATGCACAAGTGGCCATGCCAACTTACACTGTGCTTCATTTGGATTGTCGTGGAAGAATTGGAGGAGGAGTCGCATTATATGTTCGTGATGGTTTTGAAGCTCGTGTACTATCCTCGTCGGAATCATTACCAATAACTAATGTTCCGGAATTTTTAATAGCCGAGGTCTGGAGCCCGTCACAGCCTAAACTACTCATCGCAATCGTCTACAGACCTCCATCTGTGGGTGACATAGAAACGTTTGAAATGGAGCTAGCGAAATTTGTAAAAAAATACAAATTTGTGTGTGTTATGGGTGACTTTAATACTAATATGCTACTAAACACTAAAGACTCTATTAACCTAAAAGAATATTTTGCACTACAAGGGCTGGAGATTATACGACTTGAACCCACACATCATACGAAATCATCTCATACTTGGATTGACATTTGCGCTGTCAGTAACCTCTCAATGCTCACTGCCTGGGGGTAGTCCTCACAGCCATTTCTCTCTGGACATGATCTAGTCTATGCATCTATCAAATATCAAGTACTATGTAGCAATCCAAAACATATCTTTTACAGGCCTATTAAAAATATCTCTGCTGATGCAGTTGAAAATTTCATCGCCAACTATGATACTGAACTCTTTGAATCCCAGACTGACATCAATTCCAAGCTCGATGTCTTCAACTCGTTTTTCAATGATTTGCTTAATGCTGTTGCACCAGAACATGTGATCGTTCTCAATCGACCACCAGTTCCATGGATGACTACTGAGCTTCGTGCATTAAAAAGAGAATGGGATGCTTGCTACCGTGCTTCAAAACAAAACTTTTCTGGTTACCTGTTCACAAGATATGTTAATCTACGGCGTGAGTTCAAAAATAAGCTATCAGATGCTAAAAATTCATTCTTGCAGTCTAAGTTCGATAAGTCTGGTAACAATAAAACCTTTTGGAGCGAATTCGACAACCTAGGGATTACTAGATAAGGTTCTCAATCCCATCATGTGCCTGCAATCTCGCTTATTGAGTTAAATAAACACTTTGCTGCTGTCTCCTCAGGTGATCCACTACCTGCGTTCATTGAACTTATTCCTGAAGAATATATCGCCACTGAAAATATGGATTTCAGCCTTCATGAAACAGATCGAAATTGTGTTGAAAGTGCTATTAAACGTATATCTACCAATTCAAGAGGACTTGATGACATACCTATATCAGTGTATAAAGCGTTACTAAATGTATTATTGGCATTCGTTGTTGAGATATTCACTTGTTCTATTAATAATAGTGTATTTCCTTCCTTGTGGAAATTTTCTGTTAAAACCCTTGCTAAAAGTGCGCCACCCCTCATCTTTGTCTGACTATCGACCAATATCTCTATTATGTGATCTATCTAAAGTACTAGAAAGAATTGTTTATAACCAACTCATAAAACACCTGTCGAATAATAATTTGCTTGATGGTAGGCAGACAGGGTTTAGAGAAGGTATGGGGATACAGACAGCTGCTTTGAGATTAGTCGATGATATTAGATTCGGTATTGATGAGGGTGAAATCACCCTTGCGGTTTTCTTCGACTTCACAAAAGCGTTTGATACCGTAGATCATTCGCTACTATTGCATAAGCTGATGGAGCTTGATATCTCACTAGAATCTCTAAAATGGTTCCATTCTTACCTCTGCAATTGTTCACAGTCTGTTACTGCTAGTAATAATATTAGATCAGAATGGATTCCTACTAGCTCTGGTGTGCCTCAAGGCAGCGTTCTTGGCCCTTTACTCTTCTCAATATTTATCAATGATTTACCAAAATGCCTGCGTTACTGTCTTCACTTGCTTTATGCAGATTATATCGTCATCTACTTACGATGCAAGCCATTAGATATAGCTGATGGCGTCCATCGCATGAATGACAATATTCAAGGCATCACAGACTGGTCGGTATGTAACAAGCTTAAGATAAACAAATCTAAAACCAAGGCAATGATATTTGGTAGTTCAATAAATTTATGTAAGCTTAATAATGATAATATTGCCGCTCACAACATTCGGCTTTATTTTTCGAATGAACAAATTGATATAGTTAATACCTTTAGGTACTTAGGCGTTGTTTTTGACAGCACACTCTCTTGGAATTGTCAAGTAGCTAGCATTAAAACACATTCTGCTCATGCCTTGCACAGAATCAGAATGCAGGATAGAAATTTAAGTATTCCGCTCAAACGTAAACTTATAGTTGCCCTAGTCCTACCCATTTTTGACTACTGTGCCTGTGTCTTAACAAATCTAACATCTGAACTAGAAAAATCATTACGAGTTTCGTTAAACAATTGTGTACGATTTGTACTTCGTATCAGGCGTAAGGAGCATATATCCCGACATCGGCAGCATCTTGGCTGGCTACTACTGAATCACCGTAGACTACAACTTGTTACCTGCGAATTCTATAAAGCTCTATGCCTTATGAGACCTGGCCTATTTGGTAGCCAATTAATACTTAGATCCAATAATGCATCTCGACGAAACCTTGTGCAAACGGATACTCTTCAAGTTCCGTTCGCACGCACGACGACTTTTCAAAAGTCTTTTATAATCACTGGTTGCAATTTTTGGAATGAACTCCAAACCGAAGTTACCTCGTCGGCAACGTTAGACGAATTTCGTAATAGATGCTACCTGCATTTATTGCAATTAAAAGAAATTCAATCTTAAGGAAAAATACGGTTTACGTAATTAATTATATTCGCTATAATTAATTAATACACATATTGTATATACGTTAATGGCCTAATGGCCTAAACTATTGCGATCTCATAATTTCTCTGATCTGTACAATCGGTATCGTTAATATATTATTTGGATACTCTTGTGTAAAATGAAGTTATTGTATTGAACTTTATGTATTGTAGTTTATTCACTATGCTGATGTCTTTATTTGATTTTATATTTTATACTTAAAACCTATGTTTTTGTATTTTTTGGTTTTTATTACAAGGACCATTGCTCCATGATCGAATAATAAATAAATAAAATAAATATATGATCTCATATAGTCATATCTAATTATATATAGCCAGATATGAACTTTTTCTTCGCGGGATATTAAAAAGTTATTATCATCGTTAGAAACGGTGAGAAAAATTAAGCTGAAAAAATTATTTTAGTGGTTAATAAGTTGAGGTGACATGGAGGATAGGTGCCTTAGCAATGCTGCCAAAGACAGCTATTATGTGGTGCCAATTTTAAAAACATAAGAAATAAGAAAAAAAATTTTTTCGGCCTCTTTGGTAGAAACTGTAATTTTTAAATAAACAACATATCTTGGGAAGATTTATACTATTGTTATTTCTTTTTAGTTAAATTGTAATGAGTCTACTTTCATCAATTTGATCAAATCATTTATTTAGACGAAGTCGCTTTAACAAAAGAATGAATGAGACTATGAACAATATTTATAAAATGACTGATGAAATTGACTCGACTGAATTCATTAAACTGACTCGAATAGATTAATTAATTATAACGACTCCTCAATTCATAAAATATCATTTCGTAATTAAATAGTTTACCCGACAATAAACAATGACTCACTCCAACAAAACTCCAACCATAACCAGTCTTTCTTTCCACCGATCTTTTTCTTCCATGACCAAAGCATCCAACCATTTCCTATCAAATTCACCAATCCATTCCGCCTTCCACATAAACCAGGTCCAATCCACAGTAATTATTATATAATTATGAATAATTTAAATAAATTTGATTAAGAAAATTAAGAAATAAGCTTCCACCTGAAGTGGGCTTAAATGCTCTTGGCCCATTACAAGTATAACTATCAGCACGTGTAGTAGTAGTAGTAAATGGTAGTTGTAGAGCACGACTGTCCACGGCGGTTGCTGTGAGCCAAGAGACCGACAGCTCGTCGTCTCTGGGCCTCGTACCTCTCTACTTAGCTTGGCCAACCCCTAAGACCAAACGTCGAGAAGCTCGACCGTAGCGGCCCTGGCGCATCAGTGTCTGTATTTTCTTAATTGTTGACAATTGTTAAAGAAGGAGGCCGGTTCTTTTGGCGCAAGTCGACATTCAAATTTAAATGTTATGTGGAAACATTCCACCCTGTTACAAAATGCTCAGGGAGTTATCCCCGGTAGTCCGACTCTACTGAGGGCCTCACCTGAGCACCAAATCATTACTGCTGCGATGCATCATCAACAAGATGATCAGCATGCGTAGCAGGCCAAGTTTCGTTGTCTTAGGAGACGGAGGGATCTGAGAATAACAGCTTTCTGCATCCACGATGCCAAAAACTTAACGTGCGCTGAACAAGTTGGTATTCTAGCTTACGCAGACACGAAAAACTGTTTCATTCCTCCGAGGACGCCAAAAATGAGTACAACAAGTTTGACACGGTAGCCTGGGTGAAGTTTGACAATTTCGAACAGGAGATCCTGATATATTTGGTGTCTGTGCTCTTCTTTAACCTTTATGTTATATTCAGCTGGAGCTGAAAACTCAATGACAAATATCACGAGCGGTTTTATCGAAGATCACAATATCAGGTTTATTGTGATCTATTTTCCGAGTTGTTGCAAATGCCACGTTCCAATAAATACGGCAACGGTAATTCTCAACAACTTGCGGAATATCTCCTGGCAGATAAGGCAACACTGGTGTTTTATCGATGCCGTGCGTATGTCTGAGGTGGTAATGAAGTACTCGCAGAGAAGCATTACGACGCTGGATGTATGCATTTCTTACTAATACAGGACATGCTGACAAGTCATGCATAAGCGTTTCAGGATGTTGTTTACATACTCTGCACATAGTGTCAGGTAGCCACGTCTGGAGCACTTCAGCACGTTATTCAAGAGTATTGATTACACCATCTTGGCAGGCGAAAATATATCCTTTGGTCTCGGATATCAGGCCAGCTGACTTAAGGAAGGAAAACGTCAACTCGGATATCAGGCCAGCTGACTTAAGGAAGGAAAACGTTAGCTCGGTGGACAAGCCATGATCACGCACGTGTTTAAAGACCACACTGTATATGGACTTGTCCATGTGTATACTGAGCAGTTTTTGGATAGATATAGATATTTTATAGATATGGAAATAATTTAATTTCTAATCTAGTAAAAAGGTTTTATTTCGAGAAAAAACGCTAGAATTATCAACTGACCACACATGCTTTAGTGGGATTCAAACCCGGGACTTAACGAACGAAAGACCGACGCATTAACGACTAGGCTACGCTACCGACAGTGACTACTAAGTTTACTTGTGCTATATGAGATTGAAAGAATACATTCTTTTTAAAACAGCAAAATATAATTGAAAATCTATTATTAGTAATGATAAAAAAATTTCTTATTTTTTTTATTCGTGCGCTATAAAATCCGTTATGTAAATAATTGTGATGTATGTTATTTTGATTATATAGTTATATATAAAATTGTTTAAAAAAGATATAGGCTTTATACATGGCCATGTATGGACATATGTAACTCGTTTTTCCTACATGATGACCACTATACTTACACTCTAAAAAATTTGCTGAGTAAAGGCTTATCAGGACCTTACCAGAATATACTCATCGAATCCTTATCAAAGTTGCCTTATTAGTAATTATTTAAAAAAAAATATTAAATTGCAAAAGAAAAATAAGAGAATTTTAATTTGATCGGGAAGATTACCTATTGTATTAGAGCATTAATTAGAGGAAGTAAGCATGTGTTTCATTGATGAAAAAATCCCGATGACTGCTGGGCTCGAACCTGCGTCCTTCCGATTCAAACTCCTTAATGCTATCTACTGTGCTGACATACATATGTGATCTTGTAAATGTAAATATTATTTTCATTCTCGGCTGACATATGCGGATTTTCACGTGCAGACGAAACTGTATCGGCAAATAATGCGCTTACGCGCTAATGGCTATTGGGCTGTAATGAGCTCTATACAGTCGAGGAGGAAGTTGCGCATGCGTGCACTGATATTCATACAGTCGAGTAGCTCTATTGTCAGCTGTAATTTCAAGAAGTGTGCTGAACGTATGTTATGCAGAAAAGATAATACAAAATCAAAAGCAAACTCTCAGTGATACAGTGACTCTTAGTTATTTTATAAAAATTGAAGTTTTGAAAAATGGATTTGGAGAATGATAATTCCGATAGCGACAGTGACAGCGGAATTAAGTGTGGTAAAAATAATAATGATGAATTGGAAAATTTAACTGATAAAGCAAGAGCTAATTCATACCTTAAAAGTCAAAGAGGATATACGAAACACAGTACAATAAATTCACACAGTGGTGTTTACGGATGGACATTGCGAATATTGATGAGAGAGTATTATTAGCATATTTTCAGCTTTCATCTGAAAATTTCAAGGCTACAACTTTGTGAACAACTCATTCTGAATTGAAATCAATGCTTCAATTAAAGAAAAATCTTGATTTCAGCAAATACATAGAAGTGCAATGTTTTCTTAAAAGAAAACAAAAAGGCCACAAAGTTAAAAAATCAATAGTATTCACAAATGAAGAGATTAACAAGTTTTTGGAAACAGCTTCAGATGAAAAATTTCTTTTGCATAAGGTGAGTGGATATAAAATTTAAATGAATAATATTTATTGTGAGAAAAATGATTTTTTTATAGGTAGCTTTAGTCATTGGATTACATGGATGTCTCCTTAAGAAAGAGCTGCTGAATATAAATTGAAAAGACATAACACGAGAGAGTTCATTTTATGTTCATGCATCCACAATCATGCATGACTATGTGTTACGGGAAATTAATGATCATGCATTGGATTTTGCATGACTGAGTATGACTTTGCTCGAGCATTCATGACCATGTCTGATTTATACAGTCATACTCAATCATAAGTGATCATGGATAAGAATGTGTAATACGTAGGGGAATCCATCGGAATCCATGTAGAAAAGTATGGATTTTATGCAAGAATCCATAGAAAATAATATAAGAGTATATGTATTTATATAAGAATTCATCCCATACAAAATCGCCGAGCTTCGAAAATTTCCCATAGATCAGCCGATACCCGGTTTGCAATGATTGGCCAATAAATAGTCAACTATGCTGGCCCGTGCATGGTGAATCATTGGCAGCCGTCTTTTTGCTTCTAAAAACGGCACACAATTAACCGCTTTCCATTGGTCAACGGTTTGATCGACTACTCTTGATACCAAGCTTTGGCCGATGATTGATTGCCACGATTGGCCAATGCTTGCGACTGTCATGCTTGGAATACCGTTATCATCCGATATTTAGCCGATGCATGAAAATTGGCAGCCATTCACGATCCAGTAATGGGCTGATTCTTTTTCTTTGTATGGGATGGAGGAATCCGTGAATATCTAGATTCCCATATGGAAAATCCACATAGGAAACTATGGGTTGGAGTGTTTAAAGAAAATCAACTTTTTTTTTCTCGGAGATCTAATTATTTATAATAATTAATAATAAATGATTATTTATATCGATTATTAGTAAAAATTACTAGTATATTACAGATATATATCAGAGAATCATCATAAATTTTTGTATAATATATATGAATGATCTATTTCAATTCATGATGATTTTTTGCCATATATTTGTGATATACTAGTAATTTTTACTAATAATCGATAGAAGTGATCATTTATTATTTATTATTATAATTTCCTGACTATTATTTGACTCAATATTTAGAGATACTCATTCTGAAATTGATAATATTGGGTATTTAAGTTACATAGATTAATTTTGTAACGTTTAAAAATAACTAATCCTAAAATTTTGAATAGGTCCAACATTGAGGCTTGATATCTTCGAAACAACTTCACTTACGAAAATCTTTGTTTTGACCTTTGTAAAGAGCGTTTAATTTCCTAAAAGGACATGTTATTGTCAATTTTATTCAGTGATTCGTCGTCAAGTTACGACGTTCCAAAGTCGAAAGCAATTTTTCCCTATGTTATTTGAATGAGAAATAGAAAATCGAAAATCATCACGTTTGAATATTAATGAAAGATTCCGCGACTAGTTTGCCAGGAATGAGCAGTAACTTATTTGAAAAATAAAAATGAACAAAACGTTTAAGAATAAAAATTTGCTGCTTGCAATTTGAGTTATTTTATCCGAGATTCAAGCTGCTGCTCGGTAAAGATTCTAGGAATCCCGGAAAAAATAGACCTGGAAAAAATAGACCGGAAAAAATAGACCTGGAAAAAATAGACCCAGAAAAAATAGACCCAAAAAAAATAGACCCTACAATAATACATTTAAAAAAAATTTTATTAATGAATTTGAACAAAGTCTTGAATCCAATAACATTTTCCATTGATACCATCTAAACTTCATTAAATTCATTGACTTAGTCTTGTTATAAAAATTTTTATTTTATCCAACAAACAAGTTTTTTAACATTATAATACATGGTTATCATTTAATGTGACATCAATACACAGTTATTATTATAAGAATAATATTTTAATGATACTGTTTATTTAATTAACTTATTTTATGTGTGTCTTATTAAAAAAATGTACCCACACACAAAAAGGTGTGAAAAATAGCGTCTTTTTTTACGAATTTTGTGTGCGCAATTAAATCAATGTACACACACAGAAAAGGGTGTAAAACATAGCGCCCTTTTTTCACGAATTTTGTGTGTGTGTGTAATTACAAAAATATACCCACACAGAAAAAAGTGTGGAAAATAGCACCTTTTTTCATGAATTTTGTGTGTTTGCAATAAAAATAATATACCCACATATAAAAAAATGTCGAAAGTGGCACTAGGTCCCTGAACCCTACCGAGACTTCACCCCTGGACCCCCTGATTGAGATACTCTTTTTTTACGAAAAAAAAAAAAAAAAAAAAACAAAGAGATTTTTTTCTCCTTTCTTATTTTTTTTTTTAATTGATTTTCGGGATGAATTGTCGGGGATGAATTTTCTTGGTCCCAAAAAGCGTCACCCCGTGTGGCGTGTGTTTTGTCGCGGGTATTTTGGTTTGTGGGTATTTCGGCATCGGGTAGTTTGTCATGGGTATTTTGCCGCAAGTGATTTGTCTTCGGGTCAAAAGTCGAGTTACCGAGTTCCGAATTGATAGACATTCAAAGATATGATACCATCAAATTGTAAGGCCGAGTATGAAGTTCCTCATGAAATCGGTAGTCAGCTGATAAGTTGATTTGCCGGGTCTATTTTTCCGGATCTATTGTTTCTGGGTCTATGTTTTCTGAATATATATTTTTGCGAAGTCAATTTTTACTGGATCGTTTTTTTCCGGGTCTTTTTTTTGCAGGTCTATTTTTCCGGGTTTATTTTTTTTTGGGTCTATTTTTCCGGGTCTATTTTTTCAGATTACCAGATTCTAGTTACACACTGATAATAATAAAACTTCTAGAAAATTGCTTAGAGTTAAAAATTTACAAAATGCTTAAAGCCGAAGTGGGTCGGAGTATGAAAAATGAGAAAGCGGGAAAGCGGGAGTTGTGATTGGAAGCTACGAGTATGGGGTGGATCCGGAAAAGTGGAAAAAGGGTTGACCCAGCGTGGGAACGTGGTAAGAGGAAGGGGCATGAGGAGTCCGGTCAAGAAGGGCAAGGACGTGGGACCATGTGTCTAGACTGATTTTATTGCAGGGATTAAAAAATGTTCAAAATATGAAATAGAGTGGTTGTAAATAAGGAGATTGGGAAATTTTACAAATTTAAAAATTTTAGCTTAATCCCTAGACAATGATGCTACTTTGAGTACTGCATTTAAACAGTAAATATTAGGACAAACGAATTAAAAATGAAATTTATAACTTAAGCCTGAACAGATGTCTTTTAGTACAATATATAAAAAAAAGGAAAGTTTAAAAATATAATATTCCGTCTTTAAAAAAATTTGAAGAAAAATATTTTAAAATAATAAAATTGTTGAATAAAATAATTATACAAATAAATTTTTATAATTAAAATCTACTTTCGAGACGGAACAATTAATATTAAGGGCTCATCTTTTCACAGGTTCTTTGTCTATTGATACCCTGTTGATTTTCCAATCCCATACAGAGAAAAAAGGGGTCGTGAATGGCTGCCAATTCTTAAGCATCAGCTAAATATTGGACGATAACGGTATGCCAATCATGGCAGTCATAAGCACTGGCCAATCATGGCAATCAATTATCGGCCAAAGCTTGGTATCAAGAGCACTCGATTGAACCGTTGGCCATGCACGGACTAGTATAGTCAGCCATTTATTGGCCAATCATTGCAAACCAGGCATCGGCCGAACTATGACAAAATTTTAAAGCTCGGTGATTTTGTATGGTAGTTCGTCAAGAAAAAAAAAGTTGATTTTCCGAAAACGCCATCTGGGAATTCACACAGAAATTTAAGCTAGATTCCCATGTGAATTTTTTTGCTAGGCTGGGGAAAGAATCAGAGTGCATGATCAAGCATGAACATGCATGATTCAGGCAAGACCAAGCGTGGTCATGATCATTCATGAGTCATGCACGATCAAATATTAAAAATATTTTTAATAATAAATTAATCAATATCCATGACTAAAAACTCCGATTGAACCGATTAAATATGATTAAAATCCGAACGGGCTTTAATCGGATTTAATGGAAGTTTTTAATCAGGGATAATGATATATTTGTAATAGAAAAATTGTGATAAATAAACATTTATTTTGATTTTGACGATAGTAATTAAAATTATTATTTTTTTTATCGAAGATTAAAATATATTTAAGACGCGTTTTCATTTGTTCCTCTTTTCGCACTCAACTGGATAAACGGTACTATATTTGTTGCACTTGTACAGTAAATGGGACATTGTCCAAGCTTTTCTCGTAAACAAATGGACGATCAAAAAATTGAAGTGCAATTCGCTAGTTCATAGAGTGAAGCATCGGGTCGGTGTCTTTATTTTGCGTTTAGAGCTTTTATTTCAGAGAATAGCTTGGACAAAATTATCTGAAAACCATTCTTAATTTATAATTTTTGATACAATTAATCTTTTTTAGTTCCAAAAAATATTTTAAATAAATTTAATTAAAAAGTTTTTTTTTCGAATTAACTGAAGAATTGAATTTGTAAATTTTTGCCGAATTGCTAATAATAATCAATTTAATTGCTTTTTTTCAATTAATAATTAAGATTTATGTAATTTTTAAATTTGCTTATCATTTATAGCAAGAATTTTTTTCATTTATCATATAAAAAAAGCTTAATAACCAAATCAAGATTGCATTCAAATAGTATTTTATTTTTGACAACCCTATATTTTTAAAAGATGTTAAGAATTGTCGTAAACTGGATGAGATAAGTCAGGCTAGTACACAGTCGACAAAGTGGTAAATTTCAAAAGTACTTTTCAGCCAGTAAACATTAACCACACAATAATACTAACAAAATAAGTTAATTTAAAATTGAATTATCACTATTTTTATTCCTTTTTTAAATAATTTTAAGGATTGTGCTTGCTCAGGCCTGATCATGTCTGAATATTGGCCAGCCATGAACATGCGTGATCATGTATGAGAAAGCATAATCATGCCTGATCATGATCTCGCATGCTCGTAGCTGGCCAATATTCAGACAAAATCATGCATGAGATTAACGCATGATAATGTCTGATGATTTTTCCCGGGATGACAAATTAATAATCGATAATTTTTTACTCGTTGATATCATATTCTGCGATTTCATGCTTGATATAATTAATTTCTAATGAGTTTATTTTATTATAAACATTTACTTCTTGATCTGATCAAAAATTCTTAGAATAAATTTACAACAAACGTCATATTTATGTTAACTTACGGACTCCATAATAACTTCGTAGTAACGCCGGTGGATCCAAATTACGGTATTTTACAGTGCATTACGGTAAAATACGGCAATTTATCGTCATTTGTGGCATTTACCATAAGTACAGTATGTTTTTTTTTATTTTTACAGTTTTTACAGAGCAATACTTTACTATGCGGTAAAATACCATATTTTACCTATAATATCGTAGTTGACCGTATACATCGTATTTTACCGTAATTCTTCCGAATACCTTAAATTACAGCAAACTATGGTAATCACCGTAATTCAGATTCGCCAGTGAAAATAATGAAAAAAATCATTTTTTTCACGCAGATTATTATAAAATAAAATAAAATTTAATAAAGCTAAATGAATTAAATAGATAAAAAATGAAAATAAATTAATAAATATAACACATTAAATATACCCCGTACTCAAGTTATGAAATAGATGATAGTTTTAAACAAGTTGTCTCTTTTGGAAATTTTCCAAGCTTTGGCAGTAATGATGGCTAGTTTAATTTTAATCAAGCTCGATCCTACGGAAGCTGTTAAAACGACAAATGTAATTGAACTGGTGAAATTAACTCGCTGAAGCGTGCTAATTCAATGTCATTAGCCACAGGCATATAGTACAAGACAAGTGTGTCAGTTAGGCATAGTCAAGGATGAGGTTTTAATAGAGCCAAGACATCCTACGGTAATCATAGTAAGAGACGAAAACTTTAGTCATTAAATTATTTGAATATTATCTAATTAAATCTTCTTAAATATATTTTCATATATTTTTTTAACCTTCCCTCTAAGAAAATTGTAAATTTTCAGCAAAAAAAAAGAAAGTTATTGGTTTCAGTCCAATTTTCGAAAATCGAATTGTCAACGGATCTTGACGTTTTTTTAAGATCTAGGATGCTCATATACAATTACAGAGTAAAATCGTAATAGTTAAACGAAGAAGAAACTTATAATACATAAAAATGATTGAAATTTATATTTTTTTGCCATTTGGTTGGGATGAGGACGAGCAAGTACCATCTGTTTTACGTAGATCAATTATCTGCCAAGATTTGAATAATTCTCACATATTTCGTAAGCTTGGAAATGGAAATGAAAATCAGAATCAATTTCACTGGTTATAAATAATATTTAATTAGTAATTGTATCAAGTAAAATCTCGTGTTTTCAAAAAAACTCAAATTTTTCTTTGTATTTATTGCAATAACGCCAGAAATATAATAACAAGAAAATAGATGAGAATAATCTATGGTCGAAGTAATAAACACGAAAAATCAAATTGTTAATAAACAAGCGAATTGCATAAAAAATTTATTTACTTACACAGAAAAAAAGGATTTCTTGTTCTAAGAAAATTTTTACTTGACCCAAGAAATTTTTTGTATTATAAAGTGAAAAAAAATTTCTTAGGGTAAGAAAAAATTTTTGTCTTCAATTCATAATACAAAATATTTCTTGTGCCAAGGAATTATTTTTTTCTGTGTACCAAAGATGATCATTTAATTATTAACACTGGCGAAAGATAACTTTACACTAAACGTGGAACAGAAGATTCTTACTATAATCTCAAGTATTGAGGCATAGGTCTTGGGTAAGTGCAGCGTGCACTCACATATACTACTTTAAAAATACTCACTGATAATTGAATAGTACTAGTATTTTCATACATTCAGCTAATTACCGAGGTACGGTCTAAAATTTCAACACGTAAAATGTAAAACTTACAAATCTAAATGCTAGTGATTTCCCGGAATTGAAATACAAATTTTTAATTGTCAATCATTAATGATTGGTCGTCATACTGCTAAAGTTATAAAAATAAATTCTTGATTTTATGAAACTTGATAACGATATTTGAGAATGTAGTTTTACTATTTTTACATTCTAAATAGTAAAAGTTCGTGATTGCTAAGGCATTGATGATATTTAATATAGAAATTTTTTAAATCACAGTGTGAGACATAATAATTCCATTTTCTGCATTAAAGTTCATAATTGATTGCCCGCACTGCAAATCTCATTGAAACACTCAACAAATTTTCTTATGGGGTACTTTAATTATTGCATACTGAACGAAAGGTTATCTTGGTTTAAAGAGATTTATCTTGAGTTAAGAGACTATTTAGGAAAACGGAATATATCTTGATTGAAGTGGAATTTCTCTTAATTTTGCTTATTTTGATTCGACAAGTTATTTTTTCGGCCCAAATGGGTTAAAGTTTTAAGTTAAAAATATATCATTTTAGTTCGAAAATAAAAATTATTAAAGAAAGTAAATTGTTTTTTAAATTAATATTTTGAATTTCTTCATTTATGTATAAAATATTTTATCTTATGAAATTTAACTTCCCTACATAAGGAGTCAGATTTCTTAAGCCAACTAGTAGCTATTGCTTGAAACAAAAAAAAACTCAAGTCAAGAAAATCATTCTCTTGGTTTCCGTCCATAGCAGCGTTTGGATAACAGTGGCACTCGGATCTATGCTACTTCTCTACCTTGGGCACCACTTTGTGTATATACGTAGACGCTCGAAGAACCCAAATGAATGAAACGAGTCTGTTCAGCGCTGGCGCCGTATATGTGAAATTATATCCCAGACAGCATTCAAGAAGTCTTATAATGATTTCTGAAAGATGTCATTTTTAAGAACTTTTAATTGAAAGTTCTTGAAGACTCCATAAATAAGACGTCAGTTTTTTGACGTTTAAATGTATTCATTTCTAAGCTTCTTTATGAAGTCAAAATTAGGAGCTCCTTAAAGACGTCATGGTAAATTCATCTGAAGTCTTATTTGCGAAGTCTTTAAAATGAATTCTTTGAGCACTCATTTTTAAGACGTCTTACTGAGCTCGCTAGGTTGCTCATTCGACATCTTGAGAACATCTTAAAGACTTCTTTAAGATGTTGATGAGACGTCCAAATCATGAATAGGAACTCATTCAGAACTCATCAAGACGTCATTTTGCTATCTGGGATCCCTGTTTAAAAATACTGATTGAAAAGAATTGAGAAGTGGTCACTCCATGCAAACTGTATATCTATATATACAAACAAAAAAATTGAAATTATTGAAAATAATTCGAATTTCATCATTTTTAATTCTTTTCAATCAATATTTTTAAACAGGGATACTATACACACCGATATTCTAACAATATTAGCGTATTATTTGTACAATTAACTATTCATATACATGTATTGTTTTTAATTGAAGTGTTCAGTAAAAGTGTGAGTTATTGTAGTTAATAGTCATTATATTTGATGTTTTTTTCCTGATTCAAGTTAAGTTAAATGGTGTCGTTTCAATCGCAAAAAAGTAAGTTAATTACTATTTATTCTGTTTTTAATTACACCAGATAGTCAAGTTTGTTTTTATTTCTCATCCTCAATTCATATAAAATTGTTTCTTTTTTAGCATGGTATCATGCAGTTGATAGTGTCAGTGAAGCTAGGATAAATGACATAACCTTTCATTTATTTTTGTAAATAAAAAAAATTTCTTATTGCAATAAAAGATCAAAATATATTTTTATGATTAATTGTATACATCGTGAGAATTGAATTTTTAATAAAAAAAAAATAATTAAAAATTGAACTGGTTTATTATATAAAGTATATCCTTTAGAACAAAAGTATTTTCTACTTTACATTCATGTAATTTAATTTTAAAATGAATTTTTTATTTTATTAATCTAAAATTGATCGTTTTGAGATAAGCCTACATTTATTTTGTACTAAATGTAATCAAATCTCCAAATGAATTAATTTCCACTCAGAGTAAGCTTAATGTTACTTCGATTAAAAACTCGATGTATCAAAATGAAGAACGATGTTTTCAGAATGAGTTGATACCTTCTGAAATCAAGAATTAAATTTTCTTGAACCAACTAAGTTGTTTTCTTATTCGCAGAAACTAAAAACAGTTAAAGCAAAAATTTATATTTTTAAATCAAGATTAAATTTCTTTATTGGAGAGCTTTATATATTTTAATTACAAAAAAAAATTTTTTTTATCAAGAGAAAATTTTTTCAAACAAGAACATAGGATATCTTAATTTAAGAATTCATTGTTGGAAACGATTTTCTTCTTGACCCAAGAATTCCTTTTTTTTTTTTTTGTGCATAACTACTAAACGGTATTTTTTACAGTTTCAAAAAGGAATAGATGGTTTTTAAAGAAAAGAACTGTCCCGTGTAAAAAAAAAAGTTCGAAAAAGTTCGATAGTCAAACTTCGAAATTTGTTACAAAACTGAACTTTTTTTCGAACTTTTGTAAGTCAATACAAATAGCATTACAAACTAAACTCTTGGATGCCTTTGAAACTTTGAGGGTAAAATGGACCGCCAAAATTTTTAGGATGAAAAGTGGGGAGGGGGGGGGGCAAAATGACCCAATAGGGTAAAGCTGATCCGCGGGGTCAAAATGATACTCCCAAATTTTTAAAATTAAAAAATTTGGGAGGGGGGGTGGCACTAGGGCGAAATTGTCCCCAAGAGACAAAAAAGTCTCTCCAAAATTTAAGACATGAGAAGTGGGAGGAGGATTGGAGGGGCGTAAATGGGCCATCAGGTCGAAATGATCCCCTTAAATTTTCAACGTTGAAAAAGATGGGAAAAGGGGGGGGGTGTCACTAAGGCGAAATTGTCCCCGAGGGACAAAAAAGTGTTTCCAGAATTTGTGACATGAAAAGTTGGTGGAGGGTGGAGGGGGGGGGGGGATAAAACATCGGGGAAAAATGGTCCCCCCAAATTTTTAGATAACTCAAAAAATTAGAGGCGAAATGGTATCCTTCAAAATTTGTGACATGGAATGTGTGTGTGTCTGTGGGAGACGGGGAGTGGGGGGGGGGGGGGGTAAAGTGGACCACCAGGGCAAATCGTTCCCCCAGATTTTTAGATGCCTCAAAAAATACAAGGCAAAATGGTACTCCCTAAAATTCTAGCATAAAAAAATTGGCTTTTGTGGGCAGGGACTATCTGGGACAAAATTGTTCCCCCAAAATTTTTAGCATAAAAAAATTTTTAGGTGGAAGAATATAGAACCCCGCGGAAAAAATAGTCCCCTACAAATTAAGTTGAAGATTTCTAAGAAAGTTCGATATTTCCAAAATTTTTTCGATAAATTGTAGCAGTTGTGGAAAAATTCAATATTTTAAGAATTTTCTCGATAATTTTCATCATAGAATGGTTCGAAATTTTTTGATGATTTCCATGAAAGAAGATCTGAGAAAGTTCGTTTTTTTTGGAAATTTTTCGATAATTTTAGTCTAGAAGTTAAAAAAAAATCAATATTTTCAGAACTTTTTCGATAATTTTTATCACCGAAGTTCTGCAAAAGTTCGATATTTTCAGAACTTTTTCAATAATTTTTATCACCAAAGTTCGATATTTATATATAAATATTATTTATTTATATTATGTAAATATATATATATATATATATATCTGTGCCTGTTCGGCTTCACTCCGCGAGATGGCATTTACAACTCGCGCCTCTCGCAGTACCTCGTCCCTATGCCTGTTTCAATATATAACATTTCCAACATGTAACTTCCAACACGGCGTCTTAGGTGGGATACACAATGGATACTTCTAACTGATGAGTCTCAGCTATAGTATACTTAGACAAAACGCCTCTCACTCCACAAATTTATTTTTCCATCTCTCCTCTAGTTTTGGGCCTAATCGGTCACCACTGAGAGCGCTCAATTTAGTTCATAATCCAATGCCGAACTAGTTCGCTCTATTAGTTCATTAGTTATTTTTTTTTTAAATAATTTAATAAAAACAATAAATAGAGATAAAAATATATTTATGATGATTGCAGGATATGTTTATTTATGGAACATAAAATTTTTTATTTAAATAAGAATGAAAAAATAAAAGAATTTAAATGAATAATTAGTCAACAGCTAGTCTCGTTTCTTGTATAATGCGTAATTATATTACAATACTTAAAAAACGCTAATTATTACAATTAAAGTTGACATTTTTTTATAGCACATCAAATCTTTTACTTAACTAAAAATGAAAAAATCAAATAATTTATATTGATCATTAGTCAACAGCTAGTCTCATTGAGTAATGATCTAATATATAGATAGTCTTTCGAAATATCAAGGCGCGCACAGAAAAAGTAAATAACTCGGTTGGTCACATAGCGCCAGTGTCTAGTAAAACCGACGCTAAAAAAAATATAAAAAGAACTAAGAGCGAGATGATCGACGAACTAGTTCGCATAGTTCACCTGAAGGAGCGCTCTTCCGACCTAGGTCGTTCTCGAACTACCCAAGACTACTCTCCTCTTCTCATTATCTCTTACAACGTTTCACTCTATGGTATTTGGCGACTTACGAAATGATTATTGCTATCTAATCTTAAAGAAATGTGGCTAATTATATATATATATATATATATATCTATATACATATAAGCGAAATACCACTGACTCATCACCAGATCTCCGAAACTATTTGACCGATTCATTTAAAATTTGGCATAGGTACTCCTTTTTCACTGTAGATGAGAGATAAGAAGGGATTTTGCGCAATTCCTAGCCAAAATGGATTTTCCGATAACCATCACGTATGCTACCCCCTCCCCCCAACGTTGCCATGGTAACCGTTGCCATGGTTACCGTTGCCATGGTTACTGTTACTATGGTTATCAAGGTGGTTACCATGGTAACCGTTGTTATAATAACTGTCAAAATGAATAAATTGTAATAACAAATTCAGTTGTCAATTAAATTCAGAGGAATCATTAGAATAAAAGAAGAAAGATATTAAATACTAATATTCTATAAATCATCTACAGTATTATTTTATATAATGTTAGGCAAATATATTTTGATTTCAAATTTTCTACTAGGTCGATTCAGTCTAAACTATTGGTTAGTTAATCATTTTTCTTCTGAAAGTTATAGGTCTGTGTATGTGTTGTGTATGCCTCCTGAGGATCCCGCAACGTTAAATAACGGGGACGAATTCCAATACACAGTACCTCATGGGTGATGCGGAAATCTGTGAATGACAAATGCATTGACTGGTACTATTTTTCCTGACTAAAAATTTTAAAAATTCACTTCATTTATCGATAAGAAAATATACATTTTGTATTTAATATAAGAAATGAAGATTAAAATTAATAGTTCGCCCAGCGAAGCGGGCGGGTAGCTGCTAGTATATATATATATATATATACATATATAACCAAATCTAAAACGTTTTCGAGATTTTTGAGCCCGAAAACACCGAGAAATTTTGGGGTTAGCTCACAGAATCAACCATTTTTCAAATTTTTTTGTTTAACTCCTTGGTGAGCTAATTAATGAAGTGAGTATATTTATATATTTTATATACATATATCAAATTTACATTATTACTGGAGGTAATTCAACGTTAATGTACTATTATCTATAGTCTTTAGTGTATTGAGAACGAAGAGGAAGGCTAGGCCATCAGTACATCGTGATAACGTAAATTAACCCATGTGTTAATTAGGAACTACTGTTTAATCTCATGTCGACATTCCACCGGGGATTGTGCCAATCGAGAACCTAGAACCTAGATAGAAATTCACCCTGAGTAATGTCACCTTTGTATACCAAATATTTAGAATTAATTATTTTGTTGATATACTTGTCATGTCATATGTTTCATACACATTTTCAAAAGCTCTTTATAATATTTGGAGAATCAAAGCTACTAGAAAAAAAAAAATATATCGATGTAATTAATTCTTTGTCGTTTCCAGTAACAGACGACCCAACTCCATTTTTGTAAATTTTAAAGAAGAGCAGAAAAACTGTAGAAAAGATACATTGTCGACTTTAAAAAAATATGCAGATATTCTTATTCAAGATAATATTTCCACTGTTAACGTGCAAGAAAGAAATATTTTTTTAAAAAAGGACTCATGTTGCAGCAACAGGATTTTCAACTTGCAAAGACCGTCGTGAATGTTCTATGATATGATTGCGGAATAAATATAATAGAACGGGACTATTAGGGCGGAAAATGTAATTTTTATTGACACTCCAATAAATTATTGTGTGGCGAATTTTGATATTTCTTGTTAATAGTAATCTATTCACGAATAGCAAACGTTAATTAATAGATTAAAAAAAAAAAAGGATAATATTCTAGTGGTGAGAAAATTTTTTGATGATACCGGGTGACTAATTCAAGTCCCGCTCCACGGTAATACTGACTTGTCCACATACTCAAAATACCCAAATTGTAATCCAAAACTCAAACTTTATCATTACTCCAAACTTTAATCTCAAACCATATTCCATATTCAATTTCCATAAATCTAATTCTAATTCTTTACTCTAATTTTCTCTTAACAAAGCCCATAACTGTAGCTAAACGTTACTCCATATTTAATTCTTAAACTTTAACTTAAATCAAAAATCTGTATCCAAAATCGTTAATTACTGTAAGCTAAACTATAAGTCTTGAGTTACACTGAGAGAAAAAATCGGTTTTCTGAACTAAGAAATCGTAGTTCACAGACGACTCAGCTGAACTAAATCAGTTTCAATAGTTAATACACCATAGTAAAGTGATCTACGACTACATAGTCATTCTTACTATTTTTAGTTACATATACTAAGATAAAGTTAACATAACTATAATTTATATTGTAATAAATAATTTATTCTTAGTCCAATGAGCAATAAGATTATAGTAATGTTAATAATGTACACTTAGTTCTTCAGATCATTTATAATTGTAGGAATAAGTATTTGTGTCTAGATGTACACACTAGAAAATCGAACTTTCTGAGAATGTACTGATTTGACTTATTGTAACTAAACATTCATAGTTACCATTTCCATGATTTAGTACTGCAAGAAATAAAATTATTTAGCGATCTGTACGGCAGATTTTGGTTCATTATTACTAGATTTTCTTTTATTTACTGGCCAATATTTACGTGACAAATTCATAAATTTTTATTTCTTTCACATTGAACGTACTTGATGTTTTTTTATTATAACAAAAATTATTTTAGGAAACATTAATGTTTAACATTAATGTCTTAATGTAATTTAGCACATACTATATTACAATCAAAAATGATACTGGTCGAATAACAGAGAAGTACTCATACCAGAATCGTTCTCAAGCTTGGAACATAATACTTCTGAAATAAGTTTCTTACCAGAGACACTATACAAAAGGTGGGCGCGATCGAGTAGCGAGCACCAAACTACTCTCGCTGCTGTTGCCTTGTTTTGGTGACTATTATCTCTTAGTTCAAGCAACTTTTTTGTTTTGGTTGGAGCATAAAAAATTCTTGCGTTAAATAATAGTACTCATTGCGATAAATTTTATATTCTTCAAACAAAAAAGTGCAGATTGTTATAAAAATTCATATATCTTGCTTCAAAAAAATATCTAATATTAAGAAATAAAAACTTTTGTAACAAGTAAAAATTATTCGCTTTAAGCATAAGAATATGTAAACTTGAGAAAAAATATTTGAATTAAAAATAAAAATTTCAAGATAATTATTTATTTAGGGCAAGAAAATTTTGATTTCCCGAATCGATTTTTAAAATAATTTAAAAAATCAAAATTTTCTTGCAGTAAAAAATCATTTTGAATCAAAATATTTTTTTTCAAGTCAACATATTCTTACGCTTAAATCAATTTTTACTTGTTTAAAGAGTTTTATTTTGTTAACATAGAAGATATTTTTTGTAACAAGATATATATGTTAGTTTTTAGAACCAATAGCATTTTTTACTTTGAAGAAAATAAACTTTCTTAGAATAACTACTAATTTTTTAACGTGAGAATTTTCGTACGCTTCAACAGAAAAAAAAAAGTTTAAGCTAAAAAATAAATTTATTGGGAGAAAAGATATATATTATCTTGATTGATTGCATAGTTCAGGTTACTAATAAAAATTATTGATTAAGTAGTGAAAAATGCTCTATAGCATTTTTTGTTCATTAATCAAAATTATAACGATTAACACGGAATGGTGTAAAAAAAGCAGATTATACCATGTTAGAATTACAAGGATGGAAAATTTACACCGAGAGAATTTTACACCGCTATTTCACCCTACACGGCCGTGTAAAGTTCTTCGGGTTCATTGTTACAGTGTATATATTGTTGCGAATGTGAAACAGATCTTTTATAATATTTGAATAACTAGAAAACAAATGCCTTCTACTCTTGTTTTATAGAAATGCGACTAGAATCAGTTAGTCTTAATTTGACAGCATAACAGCATACATCTGTATTTCAATAAACTACATCTCTCTTGCCTTTTCTTTTACTGCTGTTAGTTGTGGTGTTGTTATTTTTCGTATAAGTGTGTTATCATTGTAGTATAAGTGATATTAATTCATAAGTTTTGATATATTATAATGTATATATATTTTTGAACCGATGGAATTTTCGGAACCTACTTGACTGATTATGATGGGTGATCACAAAATTTTTTGAAAAGTTCACCATGAGAACAAATGCCAGAGCCAGATTTCTATGAAATGTACAAAAAATTAGTTAGTAATATTTAAAAAATGTTCTATATTGATTCTTTAAATAAAAAATTTTAATAGATAAAAGTTACCGATGTGATTTTTTCATCAAACAGCAAGTTTTTTTTATAAAAAAAAAAAATAATAATAATTGATTTTAAATCTTTTAATCGCATTAAAACTTGATGATATTTGTAAACTTAGTTTTATTTAGCTCCTTGCTATTTTCTCTCTTTTACTATTTACCAGCAGTGTACATTAGCAGCAACAAAAATTTTTTGGTAGGCTGTTTTCTGTGATCCCTAATGTTTTTTATTGAAAAAGTTTTTCTATATCCAACCAGTTTTCCAATAGTCAACTTTCGTAAAAACATTATAGTATTTAAAAGAAAAAAAAAAAAAGTATATATAAAAAAAAAAGAAAATGTAACTTTTAAGGGTTTCCGCTCGTGTTAAATAGTAAGCTAATTCTCTGTAGAAAGCCACGTATTCGAGTGAATTCGGCAACAAGTTGGATTTAGATTCAATCTTCATCGTGAAAGTCAAAGTTTAATTCGAGTTACAGATGTGGAAGTGAAACTTGTACCGTAGATTTAGTCGTTGCGATGTAGAAACGCCCGAAGGATTGAAAGAGGTACTGAACTGAAGTAGTGATTCCGAAAGCACTCTCACTAGGCAAAGTAAGAAAGAAATCACTGTATAAAGCTCTCTCCCTAAACCTGTATCTTGTCAAGTTAATTGAGACGTTTACTATGTTCAACTTGTTTAAAATTTTGGAGCATTCGATTCTCTTTGCTAAATAACTTTGCTTAGTTTACAGATTAAAGTATCTGGAAATATATATATATGTTAGGTCTCAGTTTATAACTTTGATTGAATTTATGACTTTTGTTGTAGCTACAAGGGTAGATTTAACTTATTTTCATAAGTAATCCGCATCCCACCAAGGATTTAACTTAATAGTATATTGAAATTGATCAGAAAGCAAATGACGATACATTGTTTCCAATTTTTCTTTAAGAGTCGATAGCATTTTGCTTTTTTAGATTCAATTCTTCGAGTTCGAAAATACTTTTGTATGCCTGCGTTTTCGAAAAAAAACGCTTCTTGCCATTTTTTCTCAAACGATATCTCTCAAACGAATAAACCGATTGAGACGGTTAAGGTGGCAATCGACGCGTTTTATTGAGTTCTACAGCTGACCAGAGCTTGAAATTGATTTATTTAGTCGTTTTGAGAAATTTCGAAAATACTAAAAAAAATTTTTTTTTTCAATTCTTTTGACAACGGTTTCTATTAAAAGAATGAACCGATTTTGATGGTTGAGATTGCATTCGACGCGGCTTTGATGTTTCAGAGCCCAGTTGATTTTTTAATCAATCAACCAAGCACATAACAAGTTATCGAAAAGAAACATTTTTGTGAAAAGTTTATTTTTGAAATATCTCTAAACGAGCTCTACCGCCCTGATTAAAAATACTCATTGAAAAGTATTGAAGAAGATAAGAATTGAATCCTTTTGAATACTTTCTATACCCCAAGATTTTCATCTGGACATAAATTTAATACTTTTCAATTATATTGAATCCAAAAATAATATAAGAATTTCTAAACTTCCGAGGAATTGAAAAAGATTCAAAAGAATTGATATTTTCAATATTTCTCAATACCAAAATAGTTCCATATTTCGAGTTAAAAGGATTGAAAAAGATTCAAATAAATTGGAATTTTCAATTTTTCTGAATACTTTTCAATAACAAAATAATTTCACATTTCGGGTCATGTGTAGGATTGAAAAGAATTAAAATGAATTGACATTTTTGAATCTTTCTGAATCCTTCTCAATACCAAAATAATTCCATATTGGAAGGTATTAAAATGATGAAAGATTGAATTCCTTTCAATACTTTTAAATTCCATTTTAAGAATTACAAAGTATTCAAATGATCAAAATTTTACTGTACTCCTAAAAAATTTAATTTAAATTTGTTGGGTAAAATAAATTAATTTTGAATTTTAGGTGATTTTATGCCAATTAATATTCGGGTCAACTTTTCAAGCTTTGTAACTTGAATATTACTGGTCGTACACACGTGGCTTTCATAAGCATTTTTGTAACAAATTTTAAGTTCTACAAAACTCTATACCCAGTTTTTTTTTTTTCAAAAAAATTTTTTTAACACTACAAATTCAAGTTGAAAGCGAAAAGAATTTTTTTTTTTTTTAAGCGGGAGATTTTTTTTTTTATGAATTGTTAGTTTTTGAGTTAGGACAGAAAAAAAAATATCGCCTACAAATGAAACACCTTAATGTAAACAAATGTATTTTTTTTTAATAGATTTCATAGAAATCTATCTTTTGCATTTCTCATGGTGGAATTTTCGAAGAATTGAGCCGTAATCTATCATAATTCATCGAATAGATTCCAAAAATACCATTGGTTTGGAAGTTTATACATGTATATCGGTCATTCCACCAAATAAAGTTATTTTTACGGGGCGACCCTCGTCGATTCTGTTCAAACTTTGTGGAGCCGTTCTATATATTAAAAAAAAATTCTCTAAGAATTTGAGCCCTCAATATGAAACTGTTTCAAAGTTATGATTTTTTGGACCCAGATTTTTTAAGGGGAACCCAGTCTTGGCCCAAGCCCGGGTAATCATTGTAACGGCCAGGACTGAGTACCCAATCTTGAGCCAAGCATGGGCCAACATAGGTGTGCCAAAACTAGGTTTTCCACTGCTGGGCCATTTAGGGCCCCGTTGTTCAACTCTGGCAGCTCCTGCATGGGTACGTTCTATTTAAATTTGTTTAAACAAAAACTTGCACATTGTGAAAATTACATATCTTGTGGGAAAAAGTCTCAGCCTTCAGAAACAAATATCAAATTAGATATATCAAGCGCCGCACAATCATAAAAATCGTTGTTTTATACTGTAATCAAATTCTAAAGGGTCTTTCGTAACTTAAAATAAAAAATGGATAGTTTCATTAAAAAACTGAGAATTTTTCCTACAAAAACTGTTATGTGCTCATTTTTTGAAAAAATTTTTCTGCTTCAAAAAAATTAATGAAAAAGTTGAAAACAAAAATTTCTTAAGTATTCAAAAAATCATAACTTCACAACAGCTTCATATTAAGGGCTCAAATTTTCAGAGAATTTTTTTTTTTAATGTATAGAACGGCTCCACAAAGTTTGAATCAAATCGGAGAGGGTCGCTCCGTAAAAATAACTATTTGGTGGAATGACCCATATATATATAATACAACGCGACATATTGCGATGATAGCGGCCACAATTTTCAACGAATCTTAATGAAACTTGGCACACTTATTATATAAATGATTAGCTTAGTTAAGTTCGAGGATGAGCAAAATCGGTCAACTAGTTTAGAAATGGTAGACATTTGAAATTCTAAACATAACGAAAAATGCTACTTTATTCGTGAATAACTTTTTAACGGACATATCTGTAATTACTATGTAAAACAAAACTTAATAGCTAATAGAAAAAGCTATATTTCCCTTCTTTATACTTTGTTTTACGATAGTTTTTCCAATTTTAATAAGGGTTCAAAGTAACATGAGTAACTCCTGTGTTATGGTAAAAATGTCATTAACTCATTATTATTTCCCTTTGAAAGTTTTTGACGGATGATCATAAAATTTCGTATACTGATTCTTGAGGCAATTATATGAACCAAATTTAAAAAATTTTAAAGATCGGTTTAGTATTAGCGAAACGGTGGCAATTTAAAGTATTCAAATTAATGAAAAATGTTGCTTCGATGGTTTTTTCCATTAATATCTTTCTAACAGAAACTTCTGTTTTTATTATGTATAAAGAACGTCAAAGCTGAGAAAATAAGCTATATTTTCTTTTTTTTTACTTATTGTTTTAAAATTATTTTCAGATTTTGATAAAAGTTTTAAGTTACATGATTGATTTCTATGTTATGATTCAAATTCCACTGTTCTATCTTCGGCGGTTTCTGTCCTCGAAATTCATCAAAAATGTCAATAAAAAATTAATTTATACTTTAATTGTATCTTAGAACTTCCAAGTAAAGAAAACATGAGAAATCTACTTCCATTTCTACTGCCGAATGGTCTTTCCTTCGTTTTGCGCTGTTGTCAGTTTTAAAAATGGCCCATGACGTGATGTCATAATTTCAGTTTCACTAATTATAATTATTATTAAAATGGATAAAACTATTTTTTTACAACGATTATATCACTAGCATAAATTAAAGAATATTTAGAAATATTATTTGTTCCAGTGTCTATTCTAATAATGTTTTTTTCTATAAAGTTGAAATATAAAAAGATATAGTTTCCCATAAGACCTTGTGTTAAAACTTTGATTTTTAATCGTTAATAACTTTTTCGAATGATCGATAGCATGCTCTAAAATTTTTAAGAACAATAATTTTTGATTCATTCTTGCCAAGAATATAAAATTTGAATATTTGTCTAACAGTAAGCCTCACGCAAGAGTATCCTTAAATGTTTTTTCTATGCACCAGTTGGATTACACCGCTAACTAGCACCGATACATCAGTGTGAGTTCATATAAACACCGTTTTTTTTACAATACATGAAGAGTTAGTTCAAGCATTCAAATAAAATTTATAAAATCGATGTGATATATCAAATAATAAATATTAAATGTAATGAAATAAAAGTGCTTTGGCCTATTGCAGACGCCATTGTGCTTGAAACTATATTACAACAGGAAGTAAGCGCCACGTCTCACCTTCCGCAACTCGTAATTTAGTGTCACGCTAGCTAGGGTACAATGCTTGCGTTACGTTACATAATATTACGAGTCAGTAGCACTATGAAGCAACGACATTTGGCCAAGAGGAAGCAACAGCGAGTGAGCCTAGAAATTGCCTCACTGCGAAGGGCAAGCTCACACACCACACCACCATCGCCACCACCTATAACCACTGTACGTTGTACGACATCTCCTGAACTAACAATAGACCTTACCACCGACTAAACCTCACTCATAAATAATATAACACTATATACATACGTCTTTCCTATTATAGTTGCTTTAAGTAGTCAAGAATAAGATATCAACGATAATTTAATTTTATATCTTATTTAGCCAAGGTAAAAGCATCAATTATTGACTCTATAAAAGACAAGATTATAAGATCATTTTTTAGGTATATTTTTTTTTAAAACTGGGTATTGTATTTGTCCTCATGGTCAATTTTTCAATTAGTTCAGTTCTTCAATTATTATTATTATTATTTTTTTTTTTTTGTTAAATGTTCAGGAGGTTATCCCCGGTAGTCCGACTCTACCAAGAGCCTCACCTGAGCGCCAAATCGTTACTGCTGCGATGCATCATCAACAAGATGATCAGCATGCGCAGCAGGTCAAGTTTCGTTGCCTCAGAAGACGGAGGGATCCGAGAATAACAGCCTTTTGCATCTTCGATGCCAAAAACTCAACTTGCGATGAACAAGTTGGGATTTTAGCCAATGCAAACATAAAAGTCTGTTTTATCCCTCCTAAGACGCCAACAATGAGTACGACAAGCTTGACATGGTAGCTTGGGTAAAGTTTGTATTATTATTATTATTATTATTATTATTATTATTATTATTATTATTATTATTATTATTATTATTATTATTATTATTATTTTCTGTTTTGTAGATCTTAAAATACTTATTTTCACAACCTCATAGTCCGATGAGAGTTAATTTAATCCACACATATACTGTTTTAACACCAGTTGGATAACACCGCTTAGTAACACCGCTACGCCAGTATGATTTCATTTTAACACCGCTTTTTTTGCAGTATAGATCAATTAATTTTTTTAAAATTTTACGTATCTCAGAAGTTAGCATGAAACTAATTCCTTTATGTTGACGTATATAGACTTTTAGAAACCAATGGTCAGATTTCCATAATTAGGTGCTTCTATTAAGGAAATTTTTATTTTATCTTTAACTTTCATAACAATAAGTTAGGTATTTTAAAAATCAAGAATAGCAAGTTGAGCAGAAAAATAATGACCAATGTATTAATAATTTAATTTTTTCTGTCAAATGTACAATATTTATTGAACGATGATAGTGTCAGCTCTAGTAAAGTAAGCAGTGCCTGATATTCCGTGCAACATAAAAGTATGGATACGGATATAGATATTGAAAAAAAATCACAAAAAAAAGTAATGTTTCTGGAAGTATAAAATAAATTAATGATAACGGATAACGAAGAAACGTAAAAGTATTGAAATAAATAAAAATAATTTTTTGTTTATTCAATAAACGCATCAACGGTCACGCGTGTCATCATGTCTTGCGATTTTTATACTTTACCGAGAATAGTCAGGATATAGAATCACTCGATACAGATCTTGTTATAACCAGAAGCGCGGAAGTATGAAAATATACGAAGCGTGCCTCGTAAAACACGCCACGCTTTCTGCTTCACTGCGGGTATGTTATCACAGACATGTATATATATATATATATATATACATACAGTAGAATGCGATCTCGGGAGCCTCTGACCTGGCCCCGGGTGACGAAAGAGTGTTAATTAATAAAAAATTATTCAAATAGATGGGCGTAGGTCAATTAGACTTTGGCGCTCGATTTTCAAGTCGAACGCACTGTTACATCCCATCAAGTGTAAATTTAACTAAAGTTGAATGTATTATCTGATCTTAACACGTTTTAAACCTGTATTATTGTTCGACACAAGTATAATGTGTTAAATTAACACAAAAAATTGAGTGGGCCATTTGGGACATGTGATTTGTGTTAAATTTAACATAAATTTTTCAACTGTGTATTTATTCTAAATGAATATATTTCTTTGTGTGTAAGTAATATTTATTAGAGTGAATATAATAATATTTTGCTTCAATATTTGAATTTGTTGGCACTATAAAATATATATGATCATATCTAATCATATATGATCATATATGATCAGACATGGCCAATTTTCATATATGATCAAATATGAATGCTCATATACGACCATATATGGTCTGATATGAGATTGTTTTTCCCGGGGCCCGATGTTTTTTTATACGGTCAGGCATGATTTTATAAATTACAAAATTTTTTTTAATAACAACGATAAATTTATTTTCTGTTATTCAGCAAGGATTGCTTTTGTCTAATAAAAATTATATAAATGTAAATAATGCTTAAAAATAGCTAATGTGATATTTAGTGCACATGCGCAAAAGAAAATTTATCATATCATCCCAGACAGGAAAGTACGACGGGCCCAGGCTTGGCTCAGGCTTGGTTCAACTATGTTGAACTCTGGGCCAAGCTTGTAAGCCAGCCTTGTTCCAGCCTTGGTAGAAGTCTGGAATGATAACTGGGTGCCAAGCCTGGTTGCCAGACTTGGCCCATGCATCGAAAAAACACATAAATTCAATTAAAAAAAA
Organism: Microplitis demolitor; assembly: GCF_026212275.2. Classification (NCBI taxonomy): domain Eukaryota; kingdom Metazoa; phylum Arthropoda; class Insecta; order Hymenoptera; family Braconidae; genus Microplitis; species Microplitis demolitor. The sequence continues at coordinate 10,908,184 of NC_068552.1, read as the reverse complement.
AATTTATTATTATTAAAGTACTAGAGTTTGTGATCATTAATGTTTAAACTATTTAAGTGAAGTAAATAACGTGAAAAAAACTCGGTGAAAATTCTGCTGGGCTCTGGGCGCGAACTGCCGTCCTTCTGATTGCTGGGTTTGAACGCTGGCTACTGGACGAACCTACTAACGTTCAATTGAAACTTTTATATGTTCTACTTGTTCATTTTACTACAACCACTCGGTTTTATGAAATATAAAGAGCAATTTAATTTATATTTTCGATTAAGAAAGAAAAAAATAATTTCGTATTATTTATATTATAATTACATAATTTTTTAAAATAAAATTTATTAAATTTAATTGATTATTTATCAAGAACCCAGCTTAATTATCTTACTCTACCACCATAATTCCCAAATTAGGGTGACTCTCGGCTTGGCCAAGGCTAGGTTATCTAGTGTTGGCCGATGTTAGGGTAACCATCCAACGGCCGAGGCTAGGTTATTCAATCTTGGCCCATGTTAGGGTGACTCTAGGGTTGGCCAAAGCTAGGGTATTCAGTCTTGGCCCAAGCCTGGGTAATCATTGGAATGGCCAATACTAATTACCCAGTTATGGCCCAGGCATGGGACAGTATAGGTTTGCCAAGACGGGCTTCCCAATAATGTCCCAGGCATGGCCCCGTCGTTCAACTCGGGGGCTTCCTGTATGGGTAGAAGTTATTTATAGCTGGATCCTAGCTAGGGTCTACCGTGGAAACCCAGAGCTCGGTGAACTAGTTCTGGTTCAAGCTTGGGCCAATATTGAAGAGCTAGAGCAGGGTTACCCATGACTGGGTCTCGTTTGGGGCCAACAGCGGAAAGCCAGCGCTAGGTTGCCCACGACTGGGCCTTAGCTAGGGCCGACACTAGGAAGCCAGAGCTGGGCTTACTAGTTCTGGTTTAATCTCGGGCCAAGGATGGAAAGCCAGCGCTAGGTTGCCCACGACTGGACCTATGCTAGGGCTGACATTGGGAAGCCAGAGCTAGGTTGCCCAGTCCTGGGCCTTAGCTAGGGCCGACACTGGGGAGCCAGAGCTGGGTTACCCAGTCCTGGTCCGTGCTTAGCCCTGTTGTCAGAGCTTGTAAGTTCCTATATGGGACCGACCGAGAATCGGCTGATGATCGTATTTCATTGTTATGAATATAGTTGGGTGACCGATGGTGTGCCAGCCATAGGCTGATAATAGAGCACTGACGCTCGACCGAGCATTGGTAGCCGATCCTCGGTCGATCGTAGATTTTTTCGAGCATCAGTGATTTCGTATGGGGTGGGAAAAAACTTTTTCACGACAGGACCTGTCTTGGTACAATATTGGGCAACCGAGCCTCGGTTTGCTAGTCTTGGCCCAAAAGTTAGACAATCCTCGACTCCTAAGCCTCGGTTTGTTAGTCTTGGCCCAAGAGTTTGCCAATCCTCAACGACCGAGCTTTGGGCTGCTAGTTTTGACCCAAGAGTTTGCCAATCTCTGACTACCGAGCTTCGGTTTACTAGTCTTGGCCTACAAGTCGATTTTCTATCAAATTTATTTGAGTTTATAACAGGGGTACTGTTACCTTGGTCGTCCTTAAATTCTTTTTTAAGGGCGTCACTAGAAGGATTAAACGGTCTTCCAGAACCAGTTCTTAATACTCAAGGTCGGTGTAAATTTTAATTGTAAGAGTAGGAAGAGGAAGGATAAATTTCATGAATAAATTAGACTTATTAATTATGACAATATTCACCTTTATTTAATTTATAAACCTTGTAAATAAAACCTTATAATTTTAATGAACCTTATAAACCTTTGACCTTTATGCCTTATAACTTTTTATACCTTATAACTTTAGACCTTATAACATTTACCAATTACCTTTGGCGACTAAAATTTTTTAGAACTAACTAGCCACTACCTTGGCATTGCACACACACTCTCACTCGATTAAAATTTATTGCCAACTACCTTTGGACTTACAACATTAATTGAAAATCGTTTACCTCACGAATTAATTATTTATTACAATATTAATTTTAAAATCTTATCTACACGCACACTCACTCGAGTCCCCTGGACTTTTTGTTCACACACACTGAATTTAAAATAGCCGTTCCCGCCACGGTTTTTCAACAAATTAATCAATTAAAAGTTAGAGAATTTATTATTATTAATTAATTAATTTTTATTTTACTCCTTTTCAACAACTATCACTAACTATTCAGTTCAACATCGATCCGAGATTACAATACTTAATACTTCGAGTTTTTGTCAGTAAATTTCACCACCACTTTCCCCGATACTCGCTTCACTCAAAGTTCCGCCATCTTTACTCGCGGTTACTCGACTTCTTTCTTTACGGTATTTATTTTACTGATCATGTTTTTTTGAATAATTTTATTAATTAACTCTAATTATATATTTTATTTATTAATTAATTATTATACTTCGGACGTTATTTAATTATTTTTCGGTTTATTTAATACTCGAGTTTATTTTAATTTTTCTGAATTTAAATAAATTAAATATATATTTTAATTAATTAATAATTTCATTTCAACGTGGACTAGACCACGAAATTTCTGGCTTGTGTTCTACACAATCGGCCTAGAAAATTCCACGACGCAATAATTCCGGCAATGGCCTGGAATTATAAACGACGCTCTAGACCCGGCAATTGGGACCTGGATCCGGTTAGACAACGTCTGGCTTAATTTAAATTTAATAATGTTTCTAACTAATTAATTATTACGGGCCTAGACGCGGATTACTCCGACGAACGACTAAGTATTTTAAATTAAATTAATTTTCTGGCTCAGGCCTAAATAATTAATTTAATTAATACCTGATTTTTTTGATGCGGTTCCCTCCGTCCTTCTCAGGTTCTTTAGTTGTTGTCTTCGTCGTCTCGTTCGGTTCCTGGTCTCCTCTCGTCTTTATGCGTCGTATTTTCCTCTCTCGTACCTTCTCTCGTTATCTTGCCTTTTTTCACCTCGTATATATCTCGTTCACCTGCTTTTCTGATTAATTAGTACAATGTTATGAAGATACTGGCTAATGGCCTGGTATCAATAATAAATATATAATGTAATAGCTTGGTTCCACAGTTAAAACCAAGTCTAAATTAATTAATTACCTGATTATTAAAGCGTCCGACTGATAGCCCGATCTGTCCGGTTGTGTCTCTCGGCCTCAGTTTACCCTGCACTTATAATTGTGCACCAACTCGCCCGAATTCAGTGACTTGCGGAAAACTTAGACACTCCTACTTACTACTAAGTAAGACTGACAGACAAGCCCCTACGATTTCCACTCGGGACGACAGTCGCACTCTACCCCGGATAACCCTGGGGCAGTAATAAATTATATCGACCGTGCGCATGATAGAAAATCATAGTAACTGAACGCGGAAAATTTGAATTTTCCCTGTTACAAGTTCGCTAATAATTTTATATTTATTTGAGCTTAAATAACTTTAAGCAGTAAATATCATGATTTTACATTATTTCAAAATTTCATATAGCTTATAATTATAAGACAGCTAAATAACAAACGGTACTCTAAAACCTCCGGCCTGATTGAATAGCCTTACAGCCTAGTGGATTAGAGACTTGCCTAGTAGTCATGAAAGACCAGGTTCGAGACCCAGCAAATGCAAAAAAATTATTTTCATCGTTCTACTCGATTTCTCTATGTTCAAATTTACCTCCATATGTTACCATCACACACATGATTTTCGATATAATTTTTTTTTTTTTTTTTTTTCAATTTATTTTTAATAAGTGTAGGTGCGTTATTATTTAGCAACAACCTTGGCACAATAGTGGCACTCGATATTGGGCCAATACTTAGATGCAGTCTCGGCACAACACTGGTACTCGATATTGCGCCAAGATAGAGTATCAAGCCTGGCATGAAGTTAAAAGTTAAATCATCCCAATACTCAAACAAGCTTGAGCCCGGCTTGAATGTCTAGCTTGGCCCAGAATTACTAAGTATCGGGCCAAGCCTCAACCAACCCTGGACCCGTCGTATTTTCCTACAAGGGTATATCCCATCGTTCTAAGTAATTATTATTATAATGTTATGGATCAATATTTCATAAACGTACTTGGAACGATTAGTATGATAACATCGACGTGTATTTAATACTCCCAAGAACTGTTCATTCATTTCTTATATTTCGACTTACTTATGAAAAAGGGTGTAATTTTAATAGTTAATATACTAAAAATTACGTTTATCATTAAAAAATTGTTATTATTAGTGAACTAATAATAACAATTTTTTAATGATAAACGAAATTTTTAGTATATTAACTATTAAAATTACATTATATCATGAAGGTCCTTTACTCCACCGTCCATCTTACGGTATTAAATAAAATTTATTATTAGTATTATTATTATCATCATTATTATTATTAAATAATAAGTGATTGCAAATTAAATATTCAATCCATAATATATGGAATTTAAAATTAACGATAAAAATATAAATTTATAATTTATATTCCTAGGATTGTAATTTACAAAGTTATACTCAATTGGAAAATGGAAAATTTTGAATTGAAAAATTGTTAATAATTTAGGTAGAAATAAAAAATTGTAACAAATTCTAATTGGAGTACTATTGTTAGACTACAACAAAATTTATGTTATATTTTGACGAATCATTAATGTAGCTGAAATATTGGAAACCAAGGTCGTAAAACCTTAAATAACGCACGAAGTCGACTTATTAATTTTTATAGTCAATTATATATTATATCACTACAAATGGTCAGTTTAAACAGCTTCCCATTCATAAATACCATATTTATTTTTAATAAACTTTAAAGTGTTTTTATTTTTCCATGAAAGTCCACGTAGAATTAACACACCTTACGGTGTAAAAATTCACTAGATCATTTTAAAGTTAAAAGCATAACAAACTTGAAACTGCTGAGTTTATTTTCTAAATAAAATAATATATTTCAATAGCTTTAAGTCAATAGCATAATAGTTTCAATTGAATATATTATTCCAATGGAAATTTATACTTGTTTTTTCATATAATTTTTAATAAATTATAAATTTTCTTCAGATAGACTTAAATTTATCCAGTTGATTATGTAAACTTTATTGATATTACATTAGTAGATGCAATTGAGATAATACATTTTGTCGAGTTGCCTCTGCCTGTAGCTCGTTCTGTAATAATATATACTACTTTGTGTAGCGAATGATATGAAATACACAGACACACACACACACACACACACACACACATATATATATATATATATATATATATATACATCAGTTCCTATAAACGCGTCTCTATTAAGTAAGATAACACAAATTATCGCATAGCGACTTTGGCGAGCGCGTACTTTCATAAACCGTGTAACCTATCTACCTCTTCTCTCTGCTCGTCTCTTCTATTCTCTACTTTGCTTCTTCTCCACTCTACTCTACTTGACTTATTCTTCTGCTCCATCGCCTTCATCATCTCCGCTATTCATACAACACGCACCAACACTCCTTCATTCTCTATTCCTCTTAGGTCGTTGTAATTTCACGGTAATATCGTATGTAGTGAAGGAGATGAGCAACGACGCATTACGCGTGTAATCGAGTGAAAGAACAAGCTCTAGCAAATTTTTAAATATCTTTATTTATCACAAGCTATTCTTCAAATTAACGAGTTTCACAAACATCTTTTTTTTCTTCACTTTTGTAATAGTATTAAAGCACGTTTTTTTTTTTTATATTTTCAATAATTTAATCTATATTATTTGATACAGTTGAAATAGGTTTTTTTTTTCGTTAATATTTTACCTTAATCTTCATAAGGTTACTTAAGCATAGTGCATAAAATAAAATCAACTACCTTATACATTTAATAATCTGAAAATGATTGGTGCTAATTTTCGACAGCAACTACCTTGCTCACAAAATGAAAAGCACAAGAAACTCTCTAATGCTTTCAACATGCTCGAGTGCCTCTTCATGTGAACATCCAATCGGCTTATTCGCGCAGCTTTTTTGTTGATCACCATTGCCAAGATCTGGCAACCATGCTTTTTATCCTCCTTCAGACACAATCTCCTTAAAATTCTTAAGTTGTACATATAAAAAAAAAGTGAGGTAAGTCGAGCATGATGATTTTTAAGCTAAATAAATCCTTTCGAAGATAGAAAAAAATTGAATAATTTCGTAATATTTTAATATTTTTTATGAAATCATTATTATTTTTATTGTTGAAATAAAATTCAACGATTATGTGACTCCAACATATTTCAAGCTTATAATTATAGAAAAATTATAGAGTATTATTTTAAAAATTACATACATACATATATATATATATATATATATACTTATATACCCATGTGGAAATTTTCGAACGGTTGGTGATCAATCCGATTCATTATCCGATATCGTATTGACACCCAGAGATAGTATTGAACGGGTATACAAAATGATCAAATCAGCCTGATACTATTTTTCAGTATCAGTCCGATTCAATAATCAGACATCGAACCGATACTGTTTTCCAGTATCTGCCTCAGACTTGAAATGGATATTTTATCGTTACTCCCTTTCAGTGTCAGACTGATGGAATTTTCGCATGTCAAACCAATACTACTTTCCAGTATCAGCTCTAGTCTAAGAACCGATGTCAAGCCTACACTGTTTTCCAGTATCGGTCCGACACAATTATTTGATGTCAATCCAATACTACTTTCAAGTATCAGCTCTAGTCTAGAAACTGATGTCAAGCCGACACTGTTTTCCATTATTATTTCATCAATAATTAATTCAAAAAAAATATTTTTTTTTTCTTATGTATATTTTGATTTTTGATTAAGGTAAATGTCCCAATACCGGAACAAGACCCAATACCGGAACGATTTGATAATCATTATATTATATTTCTACTCGTACGCGATGAAACTAAATAAAACTTTCTTTATTTGAAACCTTAATCTTTCAGTTAAAAAATAAGATATAAAATAGATTTTAGAAAATATTTCAAATATGAAAAAAAAAATGTTAATTAGAGCAATAGTCTCGGATTCATGACTTTTTCATGTCTCTTAATGGTTTTGCTAAGAAATCAGTCAATGGTCTTAAGCTTATAGAAAATGCATAGAATTACTTTTCAATAATTTTTTTTTTGTATATGCATCTTGCATGACATAAAATTCAAGAAAACCTATTAAAAATATTAAAAAAATAGTATTATTATATTAATTTTACTGTTCGTCTATTGGTACACCAAAATGAACCCGTGCCCAGTACCGGAACAGCCAATCATATTAATGTTATCGATAGACATTAACGGTGAGTTTTATTGACTGGCTAAATCAAGTACAATATTAATTATTACTGGAGCCCTAATATTTAATGCAGTATGTATAATTGTTATAAAAAATAGATGAAGTATAGATAAACTCTAATTTAAATCATAAAGAATAAATTTTTGTTTTTAGTTTTTTTTTTAATTATTTTTCTAGTATAACCTCAAATGATTTATTTTGTTTCTATTCTTTAGTTCAAAATATTTATTTTCTTTGAATATTCAATCATTTTTAAATTTTAAATACATTTTACATTATGGGTGTGATATAGCAGACATCAGACAAATTTAAAATTATTAATAAATCGAGTAAATAATTAATAATATAAAATTTAAAAAAATGCGAATTCAAAAAATTTTGAAATTAATAGTGCTTTTTTTGTAAATATTATTTTTTTAATTATTTATCTTATTTATTTATAATTTTAAAGTTCTCTGATGTCTACTACATTCATACTCGTTTTACATTAATATTATTTAATAATTATTAATATTTTCACCATGAATAAATGCAAAAAATAACTTATTTTATTTACTGTTCCGGTATTAGGACAACCGAATTCCCGTATTGGGACAAGGCTATTTCAGCGTTCCGGTATTGGGTCTTTTGGGTGTCATAGAAAAAATTTTTTTTTTTATATTAAATTTAAGAAAAATGAACTTATTTGATTATTTTTAAATTGGTAAATGTCTATTCTATATGATGTAATAAATTATTTTGGTTTATAATTTATTTGAATATTTTTAAAACGATAAAAATCAGTCATGTACCCTTCGTCGTTCCGGTATTGGGACATTTACCTTATATTTTTATTATTATTTATTTTCTTTTTTTAATTAAGTATTGGGACAATCACATTATACTATTATATTACTTCAATTATGCTTTACAAATCATCCTAACATATTCACTCACAGTTTTTAGTGAAAAATTAAATAATTTGAATATTGGTATCCGGAGGATTCGAACCCAGCACCATACGCGCGAAAGTCAGACGCTTTACCGCTACGCTACGGGACCAATAGATAAATTTTAGCTTAGTTGTACTTCTAGTATTTTGTTCTCATATTGAATGGACATATACAGTCAATTGCTTATACATTGATCTAAACGAGATAAATATGTGACTCTTTTTGTAAATAACTTTTTTTATTTAATCGATAATAGAAAGACTTTCATTCAAATATAGTTCGATATTTTTTACCGAATACATTTATATTTTTGTCGAATATTTTTCAGTTTTAATGTGAGTGCGTCAAATTATTCTAGTCTCCGTCCGTTTATATGTCCTTCTCAACACCGAGACTCGACTAACAGATCATTCCGATACTTTCCCAAAATCTGTACGTCTTCGACTTATCGTAGGTCCGACTCAATACTGAGACTTGGCAAAATAATTATTCCGATACGAGCCTGATACGAGCACCAGTCTGCGACCGATCGTATGTCCGTTTCAACACTGAGACTTGGCGAACAGATCATTCCGATACTTTCCCGATATCTGTGCCAGTCTTCGACTCATGATAGGTCCGACAAAAAAAATATTCCTGCTTGAAAAAAAACTCAAAGTCAATTAGTTATAAATAAAGTTGATTAGTTATAAATAAAAAAATATTCAAAACTCTTCAATTTTATTACAAATTTTCATAAAATTTTCGATTAAACACTTCAGAGTTACTAATTAATTTCTCTCTTATCAATAACTTGAGAACGGGTGGTTGTAAAAAATATATGAATGGTGTTTTAGAATCTGCAGGGTGTTCCCTCGAAAGCTAATTGAAAGTCAGAAGTTGAAAAATTTTTTTTCCTATTAACTTTTGTATTTTAAGTAAAAAATCCAAAAATGAAAAGCATTTTCTTTTGAATTAAAATGAAAGTGGAGTAAAAAAAATCACATTCATTGAATAAAAAAATGTTGATTTCTTGAAAATTTCTTTTTTTTATAAGGTATAAATTCTACCCCCATGCTAAGAAAAACAAAAAAAAAGTTTTTTTTTCAACCCACCCTAGTATGTATGTACATACTTACGTATGTAAATATTCTGTAACTTTTGAACGGATGAACCGATTTTGATCGTCGAGGTATCATTCAACGCGGCTTGTTATTTATTATATGCACTGAAAATTTGAGCTTAATCGGTAGGGTTCGCTCAGAAATATTACGAAAATAAAGTTTTTTCAAAAATGTTTTTTTTTAATAACTTTTAATTCGCTCCATGGATTGATTCTAAAATCTAATTAGCTCTTAAACTTTGTAAGCCGCGTCGAATGCCATCTCAACCATTGAAATCGGTTCATTCGTTCAAGAGAAACCGTTGATGAAAGAATTAAAAAAAAATTTTTTCTTTAGTTTTTTTGAAATTTCTCAAAAACGTCTTGATAAATCAATTTTAAAATTTGATCAGCTGTAGAATTCAATAAAACGCGTCGATTGTCATTGCAACCGCCTCAATCGATGAATTCGTTCGAGAGATATCGTTGTAGAAAAAATGGTAAAAAACTTTATTTTTCGGAAACAAAGGCATACAGAAGTATTTTCTAGCTTGAAGAGCTCAAAAATGTTGAGAATACTCTCAACAATGATTTCGAGCTCAAGGAGCTTGAAAGCAGCGGGAAGTTTTGGGGCTGGCCCGCAGGGTTAACCGACAGACCGATTTTATATAAGAGAAATTAACATGTTCAAATGTCATAAACAAATTTTTAAATGAATCGTTCATGATCTAAAAATACAATTCCAAATCGTGTTTTTTTCTTTTTAATAAATTTCTTTGACGTATTTAAATATTTTAAGTTGAATTAAATAAAAATAATTATTAATTCAAAGAATTTATGTTTTTAATAATTCTGAGTTAAACAGATTTTAATTAAATAAATGTCAATTACGATTTTTTGATCAATCTAACAAACTTTAATTTTGTCCGTCGGGTAACTCAATTAGGTTTAGATTGAGTTAAATAACGAAACCTCAAATTTTATTAGATTCTGTTATAAAAAATAATGTTAGTTTTATTTGTTTATGTTTATAGTTAATGTTTGTGTGGAAGGTTTGTTTAAGAATTGACGTGCAATGTCTGTTTACTAAATTTATTTGTAAAATATTTAGTGTTATAGAAAATCAAAACCTAAACAGACCATTCGGCAGCCGAAATGGAAAGTAGATTTCTTACTTAATCGATCGAATGTTAATTTCGTACATGAATATCTTGTGATACATGTTAGTGTGGAGTCATGGTATGAAATTTCTCGGCGAACTTCAGATAATTAATTTTACAAAACATTGTATAGATCAACACAAACTTTTCTTAGGAAATACTTAAGTTATTTGGAATAAAAACCAAGTTTTCAGCATTTTTTAGTTTGGATTTTGATACCTCGGTAATGGCTTATTGTACACGAAAGCGCAGCGTATATTTTTGTAGGAAATTTAACGCTTTACAAAAAAGTCCCTTATCATTTTTTGATAAATCCATGTGTTCAAAAGTTATTGGAGCTCGAAGTCAAGTTACAGTAAAGTTCGAGATCTTTTTACTTTTCCGGCGAAACTATCGGACTTATTATAAAATGTCATAGAATATTTTTTGTAAACAATTCTATTTCCTACAAATTGTGTCTAATGAAGTTTTTCAAAATTCCGATTTGTTTTTTAGTTATTTCCATTTTAATGCCAAGCTCCTAAAAAAATAGTGTTCTGTTTGATTTTAAAGGCTTGGCATTGTTACTGTTTTATGATACTTTTAAAGCTTTGAAAATTTTTTTTTAATATAGAAACGCGCATCTTTTATGGTTTTAAGTCTTAATAACTTATATATTTCACATTAAAATTTATTTCCGTTAAATTTTTCTTGTCACTAATAAAATAATCTTTTAATTTGTTTGCACTGAAAAATAATGTTTTGTAAATAGCAATACTGTTAGGTTATAGTCATCATCTAAAAATTCATCAAATATTGTAGACTATGAATATAGCAATACTTTATTTGCGTAAAGGTTATATTGGTATATAATCTAAATAATGTTTTGTCAAATTAACTATCTGAAGTTCTCCGAGAAAGTAAATCGTTGTCCTCTTTTAGCCTCACTCTTAGAAAACGAGCCTAATTTCATACTATGACTACACATTAATATGTCTCGATAAAAAACGTTTGGATCCAACCAGATATGCCTGGATCTCGGTATATCTGTTTATATACATATACATCCGAATATTTGATCTTGCTAGATATAAGCATACATAATTATATCTGCTCAGATCTAATCATATATAAGCATATATATAGAGATGTATTAAGAATGATATCCAAGTAGATATATGCATATCCAAGCCTATATGAGTATATCTGGAGGGATCCAACTATATATAAGCAGATATAAAAATTGATATCTATGCAGATATGCTTATATCCAAGCATATACAAATATATATAATTATATCTGCTCAGATCAGGCTATATATAAGCAGATATAAAGATTTATATTCAAGTAGATATACTTATATTCAAGCATATATAAATAGATAGAGTTATATCTGCTCAGACCCAACTGTTTTCACCTCGATTCGCGAAAATCGAATTTCCATCAGATGTCGACATTTTGAGGTCCTGAAAGCTATTCTGACTATTTTCAGAATGATGTTCGAGTGTCTGTATGTGTGTGTGTATGTATGTATGTATATAAACTCTCTATAACTTTTTACCCAATAAACCGATTCGGATGACTACCCAGACGGGAAAGTACGACGGGCCCAGACTTGGCTCAGGCTTGGTTCAACTATGTTGAACTCTGGGCCAAGTTTGTAAGCCAGCCTTGTTCCAGCCTTGGTAGAAGTCTGGAATGATAACAGCGTGCCAAGCCTGGTTGCCAGCCCTGACCCATGCTTGCTTGCCAGACCTAACCCATCCTTGGTTGTTAGACCTGACTCATGCTTGGTTGCCAGACCTAGCCCATGCATCGAAAAAATGAATAAATTTAATTAAAATAAAATTTTAGTATTATTAACGTATTAGAATTTGTGATCATTAACGTTTAAACTATTTAAGTGAGGTAAATGACGTGAAAAAACTCGGTGAAAATTCTACTGAGCTTTGGGCACGAACTGTCGTCCTTCTGATTGCTGGGTCTAAACGCTGGCTACTGGACGAACCCACTAATGTTGAATTGGAACTTTTATGTGTTTTACTTATTCATTTTACTACAACTAGTCGGTTTTATGAAATGTAAAGAGTAATTCAATTAATATTTTTGATTAAGAAAAAAAAATAATAATTTCGTATTATTTATATTATAATTACATAATTTTTTAAAATAAAATTTATTAAATTTGATTTATTATTCATCAAGAACCCAGCTTAATTATTTTACTCTACCATCATCATTAAAAATAAAATTTATTATAAAAATTCATGAGTTATTTCCTAACTAAATTAATTTTTATAAGCAAAATTATAAAATTACGGCTGTTGATTGCAAATAATAACGAACTAAAAAATGTATTAATTATTAATTGTAAATAATTTTAATCAGAATGTCGAAATATTTATTCATTAAAACTTATTTTAATTCAAAAATAAATAATTATTAATTTAAAAAACCATAATAATAAGATGATTGGATAATTAATAAAAAACGTAGATTAGCCAATTCTGGACCAAGGATGGGTCACTATAGGAATAGCCGAACTTGGATAATCCTACCTTGACTCAAGTTTGGCTTGCCATTGAATGATCAAAATAGGGGAACCCAGTCCTGGCCCACACTCGGGTAATGATTGGAATGGCCAGTATTGAGTACCCATACAAAATTTGGAAACCGGCCCTTGGATGGCCCATCGCCGAGCGAAGTATGATGATTAACGGACGGCCATTGACAATTTCTAATGGCCCATGAACGGCTGAATATACAAATGATAACCTCGGTCCATTAATGGCGCTCGATTATCGGCCGATTAATGGCAGCCAGCAATCAGCCAAGCATGTAAATGAATTTAATTTAAAAAACGTTTTTTTTTTTATTAACCTAATAGAATTCATGATCATTAATGTTCAAACTATTTAAGTGGGGTAAATGATGTGAAAAAAACTCGGTGAAAATTCTGCTGAGCTCTGGGCGCGAACTGCCGTCCTTTTGATTACTGGGTCCGAACGATGGCTACTGGACGAAACTGCTAATGTTGAACTGACACTTTTGAATGATCTAGATATTCACTCTACTACAACCACTCGATTTTTTAAAACATAAAGAGGAATTTAATTAATATTTTCGATTATTTAGAAAAAAAAATAAGAATTTCGTACTATTTTATTATAATTACATCATTTTTTAAAATAAAACTTATTAAATTAAATTGATTATTTATCAAGAACCCAGTTGAATTATCTTGCTCTACCACCATTATTAAAAATAACATTTATTATAAAAATGTATGTATTTTTTTTTATTAAATTAATTTTTATAAATAAAGTTATAAAATTGCGGTTGTTGGTTGCAAATAACAACGAACTAAAAAATATTTTAATTGTTAGTTGTAAATGACTTTAATCGGAAAATTAAAATATATTATTGATTAAAAATTAATTTAAATCCGAAAAAAAATAATTATTAATTAAAGAAAACTGTGATAATAAGTTATTTGTATAATTAATAATTGATTAGTAGATTTTTTTATTTGACAAAGTCATGGACCACTAATTCACTAACAGTATCCCAACGTTGCGAAACGATAATCGGCCAGTCATAAGTAGCCATTCATTGGCCAGCCATCGGCAGCGTCGTTTAAAATATTAAACGGCTGCCGGTAATTAACCATGCTTGGGCCATTACTAATTGCCAATACTTGGCCGAGTGACGGCAGTCAGACATCGGCCGATCTACGGCATTTTTTTCATTAACGGCGACTTTGTATGTGTAACCTTTCTTGACCCAAGCATGGGCCAATGTAGACGTGCCAAAGCTAGGTCCCCAGTGCTGAGCCAAGGAGGGCCCCTTTGTTCAACTCTGGCAGCTGCTGTACGGGTAGTGCAGTGGGCTGGCCCTCACGAGGTCCGTGATTCGAGTACTGAACGAACGTGAGTTTTTTTTCTCGGCCCATGTGCATAATAATTTACATATAATTTTATTTTTTATTTAATTATATAAAATTTTTTTTTCCTGGCAAATCTAATCAACACAAATTACCTGAATACAAGAAAATATTATAAAATGTGTGACGGGGTGACTTAGCATTCGACTGCCAGGTCAGTCAAATTAAATTTCGCGCCTCATTATCTTACGCACCAGCCATTGTGACGAACAAATTTTAATTACTTCGCGCAACGGTGGGGGTAGAGGCCCAACGCACCTCGTCGTCAGACTCATTTTCTCAAAAAGAATCTTAACCTGGAGGCCGAGTCGAGCAGTCGCTCAGTCTACAGTAGTGATCTTCTCCAAATTTAATTTTGATAAAGTTTAATTGTCAGGCAGACGCCTTTTAATTAAGTCAGTTCTTTGGTGGAATTTTTTGGTCGTCTTTCCCGCAGTCCAGTCTTTTGTCCAGGAGAAACCTGAATCATGGCTAAGCATTTGGAGCAAGTCGATGTAAGTTAGTGTAAAGGTTAAAAATTTTTTATAACATAAAATTTGTCAAACACGTGGGTAATTTCCAAAACTATTTTTATCGTCTTTTATAGAATTTATTTATTTATATTTAATTTATTTTTATTTATTTTATTTAACCGCTGTGCCTACAGAAACTTCTAATTATTAGAAAATACTTATCGTCAGGACTTTCCTCGTCATTGACGAATTTCTTACTTAACTTTAAAGCTGTTAATAACCAATTCGAAAGAAAAAAAAATAATTTATAATAAGAAAATAAAATTGAATTTGAGGTTTGGAATCGCGGGTAATTGAGTAAAAACCTGTTGAAAGCACCTGATGAAAGAGTGTCGCGCATGCGCAGGGGAATTCTGTTAAGTTTCTGTAGTTATTAAATTTATGAATTATTTTTCCCAAAGACTTCTAACTTCAATTATTTATTATGAAATATAGAAACAATTAATTGTAATAAATTAATTTTATTTACATTCATATTTATTCTTTAATTACTTCAACCAATTTTCCCTATCCAAAATCGAGCTGCGTACTCGGCTATATCAGGCATTCCCGAACCCGGTGCTCAACGTCTACACGAGCATTTTCAGAAGGGCTGTCCGAACCTCCTGGTACGAGGAAGCGAGGGCAGATCCTTACAAATGACTTTTCATAAAAAATGGGTTATTCAGTCTAAGCCCGTGTTAGGTTTACTACTCAACGGCCAAGTCTAGATCATTCAGTCTTGGTCCATGTTAAGGTTACCATTCAAAGGCCGAGGTTAGGTTACACGAACTTTCCCCAAGTTAGGGTGACTAGAGTCACCAATTTAATATAGTGGTAACCTAAAACATGCAAACCTTCTCAATAAGACAATTTATAGATAAATTGAGAAAAATATAGATAGCCCGAACTGGGAATCGAACCCATTGGCTTGGCCAAGGATAGGTTATTCAGTCTTGGCCCAAGCCTGGGTAATCATTGGAATGGCCAAGTCTAATTACTCAGTTATGGCCCGGGCATGGGACCGTATAGGTTTGCCAAGATGGGCTTCCCAATAATGTCCCAGGCATTGCCCCGTCGTTCAACTCTGGGGCTTCCTGTATGGATAAGGCGGCAATCGAAAGAGCTTGTTGGCCATCAACTTTTCTAAAAATTTCAGGTCATTTGATCAAGTAGACTTGAAAATATTAGCAAATTACGAAAAAAAAATTTTTTTTTTTTCAGTTTTTTATTGATTTCTCGGAAACAACTTATACGATTGACTTCAAAATCTAATCAGCTCTAGAACTCAATAAAACGCATCGATTACTACTCTACTTAATCGGATGATTCGTTCGAGAATCATCGCGGGAGAGATAAATGGTAAAAAACGGTTTTTTGCGAATATCTTTGAAACAACTGAACTTAACCATTCCAAAATCGGATCAGCTTTAAAACGTAATAAACTACGTGGGTTGCTGCCTCAATCATCAAAATCGGTTAATTTGTTCGTAAGAATTTGTAAGAGAAAGAAATGCTAAGAAACGATTTTTTTTTAAAACAATGGCATACAAAAGTATTTTCGAGCTCGAAGAGCTCAAAAATGTATTCACAACAATGTTTTTGAGCTCAGGGAGCTCGTAAACAGCGGGAAGTTTTGAGGCTGGCCTGCAGGTTCAACCGATAGACGGATTTTTTTGTCTAATCATACACGAATAACTGATTTATATACGAAAATTAAAAATTTTTATTTTTTTTTTACTGCTTTTGCAAATCACGTCGATCGAACGGCTTTTATAAAGTCAGCTCCTAAAGGGGTTTGCGGGAACGATAAACGATAATATGCTTCTGTTTTTAAATATATACGTTACAGAGTTGAAATCCAGCCTGAACATTTGTTATGTCATGTCGGTATCCCCCACTAAATGGCTATAACAAAATCAACTCCTAAGGGGGTTCATGGGGACGTCAAGCATTAATATACTTCCGTTTTTTAAATATATGTGTTACAGTCAAAATTCATTGTGAACGTTCATTATGTCGTGTATAGGTATCCCCTATGAAGCAGCTTTAATAAAATTTGCTCTAAGGGATTTTGTGTGGGTGTCAAACTTTAATATGCTTCTATTCTTTGAACATCCGTGTTACAGAGTTGAAAATGGGCATCAACATTGATTATGTCATCTAGGTATCCCCCATTAAACGGCTCTAATAAAATCGGCTTCAAAAGGGGTATGTGAAGGCGTTAAACTTTAATATACTCTTTTTTTTTAATTTATGTATTACAGAGTTGAAATTCGGCATGAACGTTGACTATGTCATGTAGTTAACTCTAATAAAACTGATTTGATAAAATCGAATTTTAAGGGAGTTTGTGGAAGCGTCAAACATTAATATGCTCCCGTTTTTCAAATATATACGTTACAGAGTTGAAATTCGGCATGAACGTTGATTATGCTATGCTGGTCACTCTCATAAAGCGGATTTAATAAAATTAACTTCTAAGGGAGTCTTTGGGAGCGTCAAACATTGCTATGCTCCCGTTTTTCAAATATATGTGTTACAAAGTTTAAATTAGGTATGAAGATTAATTATGTCGTATACTTATATATTAAAATGGGTTTTAAACGTACCGAATCAATTCTTTATACACTCTTTAACTGAATTACTTTACTCAATGTGTGTTAAAAAATATAAATAATTATATTTCAATCGAAACATTCAGAACTTTCCCTTTTATTCGAAACCTGATGAGAACGCCGAGTATATTTTTAATTCAACAAAAAACAAGCAAATAATATTTTCATCTCATCGTTATGATTGTGGTGTTATTATTTTTAATTACGTTGTGTCATTAAATCTCTATAGGTTGTACGATTATATCAATACGATTGCAGAGGAAGTCATAGGTCGAAGCCATAGTTATAGAAATAATTTTAATCTTAAAAAAAAATTATCACTTAACTTTCATTTACGCCCAGCAAAGCGGGTGGGTAACGGCTAGTATATATATATATATATATATATATATATATATATATATATATATATATATGTATATATATATATATGTATATATATATATATGTATATATATATATATATATATATTTAGGTATTTAGATTTAATTTGACACTACGCAGAGATTAAACGATAAACACAAATTTTATACTTGATATTTAAAATAATTATTAGTTAAAACTTCATCTCATTTAATACTCAGTATATTCGCGTTGAAAAATGAAAATAGTTTAGTGACGCTACGATTTAATTATAAACTTCACTAAGAAAAAAAAAAACAGTGGAAACGAATGAACGAGAGTGTAGATGCAAGAAAGTTAAAAGAAGAGCTTGACTAAAAAATCTGACAAACGTAGAAAAGAGAAGATACTTGACCTGGCGTTGCTGTGGGTAAGACTTTTGATCTTTTTCGGATTGAAAAGCTCAGAGGCTCTTGAAACTGTGTTCTCTGAGAAAGCAATAGGGGCTTATACTGCATCCTACCATTTGTTACTTTTACCAGATTTTTTTATCCTATTTTTTTATTTAATTTATCATTTTTTCTGTACTTTGTATACACGGAAAAAAAATTCGACGAAAAATTCCAATATTATTATCGTAATCCTGGACTATACTTTTATTATCTGTAACTTTCAAATATATGATACGAAAATTTACAGCTTCTAAAAGATTTTTTATTATTCACTATCGTAATTTCATTAAGAGTTTGTTGTATAAAATTCAATAAGAAATATTATAATCTTACTATCGTAAATAGTAAAAGAATAAAAATAAGATTTAATTATTATATTTATTCCTTTATTCTTCCTTTCAATTTTCAGTGTTGCCTCTATGTTTTTACAATACAAGCCACAAAAATTACGATAGTTGGATTGTAAATATCCTGAAATGGTATAGTATATGCCATCTGAAGTGTTTACGTATGAAAGACAAATGTTGTCACAATACCATGATGTGATGCTTGTGTGAGAGTATATATGTATATACAAATGATAACATCTATTTTGTTCGTATTATGTGTGGTTCAACGATACATATTTATAAATCAGTGCATCTTTACCTCCACTTCAGTGCAGAAATAGAGGTTATTTTTCATGACATTCTTCGGACAATGATAAATAAAAAATTAAAAAAAAAACTGTGCTTTCTTGACGACAAACCTACATAAATTAAGGAATATAATAATTTGGTGGTGTAAGTATATTTATTACTATTCATTTCTTATTAAACTAAATATTCTGTGGGTATTTCGCTCATTTTAAAATTATTCATCTGGACATGAAGTTTATTTCTATAAACAAGTAGTATCATTGTCATAGAATGAATGAGTCTAAAAGAATGAATTTTTTTTTTTTCATTTTTAATATATTCAATTCTCCTAATTTTTTTACAGGATATTAATTATTTGTCGACAATGAATAATTTTATCCGACTTGGCGATGAGGTAAACATTTTAATATCCTCAAATTATGGACATTTAGTATTTCTTTCTGAAGTAAGCCGACGACTAATAATTTTTGGATTTGTTTAAAAATGATAAATTATGAAAAAAAAAATTTTTGAAAAAATTGGACCTATGGTTTTTTTAATTTCCTACATGTGCATATGATGGATATAAAGGAATGAGTTATTTTTATTAAAAAAAAAAGTATAATACTTTTTGAACCTGATGTGATATTATAACTTATAAGTTAAATTAATGAATAATTAATAATAATTAATAAATTGTATATACCAAAAAAGTATATTTCAAAAAATATTATATAAATGTTTTATTATTATTACTTCAACATGTTTTATTTTTATTTCGACATTGTATTTACCTTCTCAATTTAATTATTGAAAAAAAATACAAAATGATAAATTTTCTTTTTTTTTATTGTAAGTTCTACTTTTTTAAGAAAATAAATTTTACTCCGTTGACTTCTAATTATACTTTTATATTTAAAGAAATTCTACATTACCGACTCATTTATTTTACGATAGTTACATTATAATTTTTATTAACACAACTTGTATAATTTACTCTATAGTATCTGATTTTTTCTATCTTGTAGTAGTATTAATTATAAAACAAAATTTACGATAGCCTATTGTAAAAATTATGATTTAAATTCTCAACGTCAATTTTAAAACCGATAGTACTATCTTAAACACATTGTAGTCACTTTCTACAAGCTTGTAAATGTTTAGAAAGTGACTACAATGTATTTAAATGGGAAGTAAACACTCAGGTGTTTGAAATTAAAACACTTCGACTTACAATGTAATGATAAATTAAAACATGAAATATTGAGGCATAAATTGTGAACCACACCTAACGAAAACAAAAATAAAATAAAGTAAGCATGTATGTACAGAAATCATATCATCGAGTGAGCGAGAAAAATCGCCAAGAAATTCATGTTGCCATAGTAAGGGAGTAGAGCAAAATAGAAGAATCCAAGCACGACTGGAGTATTTCCACAGCACGAAAGAGATTCCGCTGTGCGATATCCCTCGAGGCAGCAACTCGTCTTCTGTAACGTGCCTTCAAGCGGACTCTAGTACGATTCCAAGGCCGATACCGGAAACGAAAACTATTCTCTACTCGAATCCGTTCCAAGAGCCAAAAGCATATTTTTTTTTTTTTTTTTTTTTTTTTTTGTTTATTTCTTCCGTCTGGAGTCTTTCCGAACGACACTGCTTGTCTAAAGTCTTTGGAGTCTTGAAGTACTATCCTATTTTTATAGAGAAATCAAACAGACCCTTGCTGGAGCAGACCCAGTTTCGACATTTCTATGTCATCTGGTCTTTAATGATTGACCCTCTGTTAAATTAATATTAAATATATGCAATGAGTATTCATTCATAAACTGAGAATAAAGAATATGTGCTGGTAACTAGATTTAATCCTCTCATCACAGCGTTAACTCAACGATCCCAAATATTTGAGTGAAAAACATCTCGTTTGAGTGAATTGACGGTTCGTAGTTCGTAGCACGTTTTTTTTTTCTCAGTGTATGAAACTTAAATATTTCATAAATGCTATCAAAGAGAAGAAGTAAAACATAACATTTTTACTTTCGGAATTGAATGTATGAAAGATCGAAATACCAAAGTTAAAGAACAGCCTTTGTAAGAAATGACGACGAACCCAGGCGTGGTCAAGGCTTGTCCCAATACTTATTAACTCTAGAGCAAGCTAGAAATTTAAGTCTGGACGGAGCTTGTTTGAGTATCAGGATGATATCTTTATGCCAGGCCTACCACTCTATCCTGGCCCAATATTGAGTAAGGTAAAAAGTCCCTATTATGAGACATATTTCAAGGTAGGTTGAAAATTTTTACTGTTTGAAAATGTACTTGAGAGAAAAATACAATTTGAATAGTATTATACGACTGTTCTATGATTATTAGACTGGTATTTAATATTTAAACTCAATTTTAAGTAAGAAATGAGTTAAAATAAACAATTTTTGCAAGCAACCTTTATGAGCCCTTTTATGAGACAGTTTAAAGGCGTATGGCCCTGTTGTCTCATGACAGTTTAAAATTATATGTTCACAATGTTTTTTTATGAATTTTTATTTAATACTAATAATTATTGCTATAAACATTCTCTGTCTCATGGAACCGGAACTACGGGTAGAAACATATGTCCGTGTTACGCGATACACCCGATAAAGTGTCTCATAAAACCGTACATGCAAGCGAATAACTGCAGGTATTATAAGATACTGGAAAATAAAATACTTTTGTCATAAATAACATAAAAATGATAATACGGACTAAATTTACTATTGATTAGCTTTTAATTGATACATAACATACGTATAAAAATCGCAAAAAGAATGTTTATTGACCAGAATAAAAAATTAGATAGTTGTCATTGTTTCACTCTCGTTAGATGTCATTTGAGTGCAGATTATGAACCTAGCAATCAGGAATTTTTTTAAACAATATCTAATAAATAAATAATAAAATTAATGAATCGCCTTAGGAACTTAGTGAAATATGTATTTGTTTTAATTTTTATATTTAAGTTTACCTGGTCTTTTTTTTTTTATTTACCGTATATTTCAGTTGTGTATCATAAATGGGGACATTGTCTCATAAAAAGGACTTTAACCTTATCAGTATTGTGCCAAGACTGCATCTAAGTATTGGTTCAATATCGAGTGTCAGTAACGACGTGCGAAAACTATATCTACTCTCTAAATCTGAAGCAGTAACAACCACTAAAAATTGTGTATATACACTATTCCACAGCTAAAGGTATAGTTATAGCTGTGAAACAGTGAATAGTCACTGTTTGAGATTTAGAGAGTAATTATTGACTCAATATCGAGTGCCAGTATTGTGCCGAGACTGTATCTAAGTATTGGTCCAATATCGAGTGCTAGTTTTGTGCCAAGACTGTAACTAAATAATGAAGTACCTGTACTTATTGAAAATAAATTGAAAAAAAAAAAAATAAAAATTTTATTGGTAGCCATGGGTGTGATGGTATTTTATGCCATAATCGGGAATAACAATTTTAAAAACGCTTGTTGATTAATTATTTCCGACTCTGAAATTTCCAAACTGAAACATAACGCTTAACTCGTTTGAACTTAAAAAGCTCATAATGAAACCATGGAGGAAAAGGTGTGGCAACAGCGCGTTTTAACTTCTCAATTATCGCTATTTAAATTAAAGCAGGAAAAATCTATTTCGTACTTCGTCACTCTTTTTAATATATTTATATCGTTGTCTTTTCTCTTAGCTGCTTTCATGACGTTGCCAAACCCTCAATAATATATATCTCTGTCAATAAACAAGACAAAAAATATAGTTTAACTTCAATTATTTGAATAATTACAATCGAAACACTATGTGGTTCAAATGTTATCATATTTCACCAACATTCAAATGTATATGTGATTTTTTATTTCTCAAACTTGGAAGGTTAATAATAAAAGAAATAAAATGTCATAACAGAAGCTTGTTAGCCATGAGAATCAGTATATAAGAACTTTGAAAATGTTTTTAAAATTTTTTTTCGAAGGAACTAAACGGTGGATCGTTTTCAAATTTTGAGAATACATCGATAAAATACTCATTTGTATTTATACTAAGTTTCAAATCTTTAAATTGGAAAAATTCTTCCTACATTAAATTCGTTCAAACTTCCTTAAAAGTCGACTTAAAAAAAAAAAAAATCAAAATGCAGTGTTATGTCCAACTAGTAGCTTGTACTGTGATGTTGGACAAGTTATTATTATTATTATTTTCGGCCCTAGTCTTTCGATCAATAGACCGGGATCACACTGAGTAATTATCTGGAAGGTTTGTTTTTAAATGAAAGATATTGAATATACGAATTTAGCTACCATATATTATACAATTGAAAATTTTGATGATGTGAATACAATAAACTTGATATTAAAAGTATTAGGTGGCTAGTCCGCCGACTCTAATTTACAATAAAATGGTTACGATTAAATTGATTTCAAATACTAGAGAGGACTACAGAATTTTGAATATAATTCGTTCTTTCATAATATTTCTGTGTGTTGGAAATGTTTGTATATTTTGGCATACATAAACTTAAAGATTACAGTACCTGAAGTTGTGGAGATTGGAGTATTTTTCTGGTTTACACTGAGTTTACTGTACTGTACTATTCGCGGTTACAGTTTGTTTTGACGTAAACTTGATATTTCTAATTTAATTATTCACTAACTGAAACAATATTTACTAAAGGCTAGCGATATAATTAATAAAATAAAGTGTGAGGACACTTGTACAATTAAATAAAACAACAAAGTGTGAGAATACTTGCAAATAAAATAACTAGTACGGAACTAGTGTAGAGGTGTGAGAACACTTGTAAATGGAAAACTAGTACGGAACTAGTGTATAAGTGTGAGAACACTTGTACTTAAATTTTCTCATCCTTACTGACCCAGGACTGAGAATTGAGACTGAAACTCTGACTGAGAAAACTGCACAATATTACATGTATAACGATATTGTAACTTATTTATAAAAATAGAAATTTATATCTATTTTATAAATTTTCCTTATCAATATTTACTTTTATTTATTTATATAATTTTATTTATTTAGGTTTTTTTAGTTTACTTATTTACTTATATAAAATTTTATATCTGTTTGCATGAATCTTTTCTTATGTAAATTCTATTAGTTAATTTATTTGTTCATATAAAATTTTATATTTTTTTTTCTCATAATTTTTACTTCTTTAAATTTTATTAATTTATTTAATTATTTATATAAAATTGTGATTAAATGACATCCCGCATATTCATGTACGTATTTTTATAAATTTACTCATCTAAATATTATTTAATTTATTTATTTGGTTGATGATTATTATTCATTTTGATATTATTTATTCAAATAATTCTTTTATTAATTTTCTTCATGTAAAAATTATTTATTCAACTTTCCTTTAAGTAAAATTTATTTTTCATATCATTTATGTGAATGTTTTGTGTTAAAAGTCCTTTGTTTAAATTTATTTCATTTAAAATTATTCATTCGAATATTCTGGACAACGTGTCATTAAATTCATTTCTTTGGGTATCTGTTTTACGTTTACGTGGGCACCGAAATATCTATTGTGACCCGAGAGGTCATTAAAAATTCATTTGGTTGTTTGTTCTAGTATTTTTTTACGTGCGGCAGAGCAAAACTGATTTACTAATTCTAAAACTTTTTTTTCTATAACTAAATTATTTCTTATCGCTCTAGAATTATTAAAGAAAAATAAAATTTGGTCGCCACGTAATTTTAATATGAAAATAAAATTTAATATAAAAAGTTTAGCATCTGAGCTGGACGTAACAGCAGTAATGATTTTTTGGAACATTGTCAATTTTTATAGTGGGAAGTGAATAAAAAGTAATTAGTTTTTAATCCACTATTTAAATACTTTATAAACAATTATAGATAATCTAAAATTAAAATAATGTATAAAGTAGATAATTTGAACCTCAACGTTTATCGGTACTACCAAACAATCATGTTACAGTTCAATTAACATCAGTCAAATACTGAATGATTTGTAATCACAATCAGTATCCATCGCAAAACATCATATGCATTCACACCATCATTTTCACACTTCAATAATTCAGTTTGTAATTACATATTCAGCTTTATATGATCACTAATTATAATTATTATAATTTAACATTAGATCGATTTGGGTGTCATATATAATTTACAAATATCGAACTTAACTGTATATTTAATCAATGAATCACTTACAAATTAATTTAATATCTTTGATAAATAACTAAAATTATTTATTGATCCATGCACTCGTTGATACTGTCACAGTAAAAAAATAGTTGTAAACTAATTAGTTTATATAAAATTAATAATTACCAGTATCAAATTGTAAGTATGATTATATATTATATTAGATTGTCATTAAAGAATAATAACGATGGGAGACCAAACATAAATTGTCATAACAAAGTGAAAGGACTCACAGTACAGCAAGTCTATTGTTTGGGAAAGTTTTGTTCTAGTTGATTTTCAACAGTTGTCATTGTCAATTATACTATTATTTATAAACACAGCATGAATCATCGAACTTGAATAGTTAATAAACACAATAATTAATTTTTATATTAATTTAAATTGTTTAATTTAGAAAACTTGAATATTTATTTGCAAATATTTGTAAACTATATATTGGATTTGGATTTAGTTTTAAAAATTTAATCGTGACAAATGGAATGATTTTGTATGGGAGCTGTATATACGAATGAAGAAGGTTTGATGCGCAATACCATTTGATTCAATTGAAATTCCTGTGTGCGATGAATTCTGGTATTGGGTGTGACGGGTGTTTATGCGCGAGCTAGCTAGATCTCTCCCGTGATTCTCTTATTCTCTCACGGACTCGTACCTCCACTCAACTGTTCGATTTCGTGACACATCGTGTATGCTGTGACCGAAAGAGATTTCCACACTGGTAATGTTCACAAATCGGGTATTGATCATCATCAACTATTGTTTTGTCCATTCACACATCAATTTAATTAATTCTATAATTTATTTAATTATTTATTCACTAGCATAAATATGCATAAATATTTTGATTACTCACTAATTTTAGTATTAAAATAAATTAAAAAAATTAAAAGAAATTTTTTTTTTGAATAAATGAGTAATGTTTTAATAACATCGTCTATTTATAAAATTAGCAGTTTAATATTAAAAACTTAAGTTTAATTTCCAACTTTTATTTAGAAAAGTTTAACTTTTTAGGAAATGATAATTGTTTACTTCATAATATTTTTCAATGTTTGTTTGATTTAAAATCTTTATAAATAAAAATTTATCTTTATAATTTTTAGTTTAAATAGAAAACAACTTTCTTGTAGACTTTGAGTCAACGAAATTAAAGTAAATTTATAAGCATATGAATAAATAATACATTTTTATACTTTTAACGTAATATAAAAGATGAATTTTTTTACTCATTCCGGATTCTTTCACTAGTTGTTGAATTAATATTTTAATTAACTTTCAAGTTACACATTGGAATCCTGGGGCCATTTTTTTTTTGTAAGAGGCATGTATATTCCCGTACGTTAATTTTATATAACAACAAAGCTTTGAAGTTTAGAATAAAAAGACACAGGAATAAAGAAAAATATTATTAATATTTAAATTCAAAAAGGTATAATAAACAAATCAACATTTGGAGTTACGCAAATGTTTGTACATATTCTTGGGCCCTATCAAGGCAGGGGCATTGACGATGTCTATGAGAAGAATTTACTTGCAATTTTATTTATGGAATAATATAACAAGTAAAAAAAACTGAGACAAAGCGGTTTACTTTGAAAAATTTTGATTGATTATTTTTTCAAAATATTTCTAAGGTATATATATACTACCAACAACGTTGTTTTCGGAAAAAAACGTTTTTTATTATTTATTTCTTCAACGATATCTCTCGAACGAATTAACCGATTAAGCCGGTTGGGGTGGCAATCGACGCTTTTTATTGAGTTCTACAGCGGATCAAATTTTGAAGTTGATTTATCGAATCGTTTTTGAGAAATTTCAAAAAAACCAAAAAAAAATAATTTTTTTTAATTCTTTCGTTCACGGTTGAGATGATATTCGACGCGACTTAGAAAGTTTTAGAGCTGATTAAATTTTGAAATTGATTCATCGAGTACATTTGAAGTTATCTAAAACAAACATTTTTTTTTAAATTTAATTGCACGTCTGAACGCGAAGCGTTTGAGTAGTTCTTTACTCTCACTCTCTCAAGGTCAAGCAATTATATCGGCTTAAATAGTGTTTATCTGATCTTTTTTTGCACTTTGAGTATTAAATGAGTTGACAAATATCAACAATAACACTTTTTTATGACAGTCAATACTTTAAAAAACACTATTTTTTCTAGATCTAGAAATCTAATCGAATCTAGAAACCGAAGGAAATACTCTCGATAGTATAAAAAAAAACCGTTTTGAAAAAATATTTCGGTGGACCTCAGGTTGTCTGTATGTGCGGATGATGTATGTGTTCACGATAACGCCCAAAAAACTTCACTTTTTGAGTCATTTTTTTTTTTTTTTTTCATTCGCTTCAGTATCATTCTGAGTTATACACGAAAAAAAATGTTGGCTCGAAACCTACCAATTTTTATTATGCTGTCGATTAAACTTGAAACAAGAATGGAAGCATCCAAAAAATTATTATGCTCATACGAAAAATTATTATGCTGTATCATAATACTTACTACGTGCGAGACACTTATCGATAAGATTTAATAACAATTACTTCTTTACATTAAAATAATTGTGATGCGGCATCCCGATGAAAAAAGTTTTTGTCTAATTATATATAATTATATATGTTCATATATATAATCATATATGAAGTTATATATAATCATGCATGATTATATATAATTATATATGACCCCATACATAATTAGATCTGATCATACCTGGCTGTTATTAGCCCATATATAAGTCTATATATAATTAGATACGTTCATACTTGGCTGGTATAACTCCATTTACTACCATATATAAGTCTATATATGATCAGATCTAAGTATATATAAGTCTATACATAATGAGATCTGTTTAGACATGACTGATACAAATCCATATACAATTAGATCTGATCAGACATGGCTACTATAAATTCATGTATGCTCGTGCATAAGTTTATATATAATTGGATCTTGGTTATATATATATATATTACATAATATGACAATTTTTTAATATAAATGTTATTAAATTTTTATTTTGTCAACTATCAAATAAACTTAAATTCCCAATACTTAAAAAATGTTCAAAGGTTTCGGCGGCAATTTAAAAGTATTAATCGATATCGATTTATATACGAATATTTATAAGTTTATAGATAAATAGATTTGATTATATGTATCTATTGAATTCTATTGTAATTTATGTACAAAATCAAATTCATCATTAGGTGCATTATTTACGTATGATGTATCGACTTGATTATTTGAGTTAAGTAATGCCATAAACTTACCTTTATGGTAAATTCATAACAGACTAGAGGATCAGAGTACAATCCAGCGATCACTAAAGTTAAGCAGCATCGGCGTAGGTCATTGATTGGATGGGTGACCTCGTAGTAAAGTGGTGGTCAACGAATAGTAATTTTTTTTTTTTATTTAAATTTAATCGATATTTATATTGATGAAATCAATAAATCCTAATTAAATTACTTAATTAATAATTTAAAGGTATTCTAAATGAGATTCTAAAAATGACTATATTCATTTATGCATGATCATGTTCAAACAGATCTGATTATATATAATTAGACCTGGCCAATTTTTGGATCCAATCATATATAGACGATTATGCATAATTATATATGATTAGACAAAAACTTTTTTCATCGGGATAATAATTTTTCATAAGAGCATAATAATTTTTTAGATGCTTCCCTTCCTGTTTCAAGTTTGGTCGACAGCATAATAAGAATTAGTAAGTTTTGAGCCAAATTTTTTCTCCGTGTAGCCTATTTAAAATTACCGCCTAATTCAATGTAGTTTAATCCTAAAAATGAATAAATTCATTAACAGTAAACAGTCTTTTTTGTATATATATATATATATATATATATATATATATATATATATTTAGGTTTCCACTATATTAAATTGGTGTAATACCGTACGATGGACGGTGTGGCTCAATAAGTTATAGATCAAATTGAACGGAATATAGTATAGTGCCGGATAGCTCAACTGGTAGAGCACTCGGCGCGATACCGACATGGTCTGGGTTCGATTTCCAGTTCGGGCTATCTATATTTTTCTCAATTTATCTATAAATTGTCTTATTGAGAAGGTTTGCATGTTTTAGGTTTCCACTATATTAAATTGGATAAAATATATATATATATATAATTCAATTTTTAGCCACACATGGGCGCTTCCGATTATCTCAGTTTCATCTTATTTCATTGTATACAAAGCCTAAATATTTTAGTCATTAAAATAGTAATAAAATCACAATATTGATTTACAAATAAACTTAAGGACTTTTTTTTCAATGAAATTTGTTACACGCAGGGACATAAAAAAATACCTGGTATATTCTATATACTAAATACTAAAAACTTGGCAACCCTGATTACTTTCTCTGATAGCCACGCTGTTGTCAACTTACTGTAAATCTACGGCTGTAATTGGACGTCAAGTTAACGGCAAGTTCTTGATATCAGAGCTTGTACATCCGGTTATTGATGCCTTTCCCGATAAGAAACGTTTGGATCCAACCAGATATGTCTGGATGTCGTTATATCTGTTTATATCCAAATACATCCAAGTATTTGATCTTGCTAGATATAAGCATATATAATTATATCTGCTCAGATCTAATCATATGTAAGCACATATATAGAGACGTATTAAGATTGATATCTTAGTAGATACCCTTATAGGAAGAAACAGTAGGCCAAAGCTTGGCTTAGGCTTGGCGCAAGACTTATCAACTCTGGGGAAAGCTCGAAATCCAAGCTTGGCCCAAGTCTGTCTAAGCATCAAAATGATAACACCAAGCTAAGCTTGAATGACAGCGCTGTGCCAAGACTGCATCTTAGTATTGGCCCAATATCGAGAGCCAGTATTGTGCCACGACTGTTGCTAAATAAGCACCTATGCATATTAAAAATAAATTAAAAACAAAAAAATATTGGTAGACATGTGCGTGATGGTAACATATGGAAATAAATTTGTACACAAATAAATCAGGTGGATCGATGAAACTCATTTTTTTTGCGTTTGCTGGGTCTCGAACCTGGTCCTTCAAGACTGGTAGGCAAGCGTCTTATCCACTAGGCTGCTACGCTATTTACAGAAGCCAGCGGTTTTCAGGTACCATTTGTTATTTCGACAGGTAAACCAAGGCTTGTCACTTGAGTAATGGCTGAACCGTGTCTCAAGACTGGCAAACCAAGGCTTGTCACTTAAGTATTGGCTGAATGTCGGCCCAAGGCTGGAAAACCAAGGCTTGTCACTTAAGTACTGGCTGAATCTTGGCCCAAAGCTGGCGAACCGAGGCTCGTCACTTGAACGTTGGTCGGATTTCGGACCAACCTTAGGAGGCCGAGCCTCGGTAGCCCAGTATTGTGCCAAGGCCAGCCCCGTTGTCAATATTTTTTTTCCTACAAGGGATATATGCATATCCAAGCATATATAAGTATATCTGCTTTACTCTGCCATTTCAAAATAGACATTATAGAATCAACAATATATTTTTTTTTTATTATGTCTTACAACATATCAATTTTTCCAACTTGTGGTGAACCATTTTTGGGGCCTACTTTGGCACAAGCATGTCCTGGATCACAGTTTTTTCTCTTTATGACTCTTTTAGATACATTTATACGTTCCAATCCAGAAATATCTCAACTGTGCAATCGAGTGTTACTCACAAATCCACCAGATTATTATTATGATTTTATTGTAATTGGAGGTAAGTCAAGTAGTAATAATGATAACTTGTTTTAGAAAGTAATTAAAGTAAATTAATTTTTCAAGTCTACTGTTCATTCTTTCAACATACTGAAAAAAAGGCGATGTTGAAATGAAAATATACCGATGTAGCATTGCTACTTAACGGTGTTATATAATCAGCCTTAAACGATGTACATGCGGAATAAATTAACTTTGACCAGAGTATACGGATGTGAGCATGTATTTTATGATCTACAAAACAGAATAAAATAACCTGTAAACCAGTTAACCGTGTGGATCAGCCCCAAAACTTCCCGTTGTTTTCAAGCTCACGGTTCTCGGAAAAATAATTATCTACATATGTTTGAGCTTTTCGACTTTCCTATTGCTCTCCGAAAATTCGAAAAATTGAAAATAATCAATAAGGATCGTTTTTAAGAGATTTGCTTATGATTATGCTTGATAAATTCAATGTTTTTGTCATTAATTTATAAAAATGATCAAAATGGAGCGTGGCATCTCGTGTAGGACCCGCCAGGCATACAAAAATGCCGATGACTGGTCTATTCATGGCTTGCAATCATTGACCGATGATCAAAATACCAGTATTGGGCCATTAATGGTTGATGAGTGGCCCATGGATCTTGTATCGAAATCGCCAGTGATACACTTGGCCAGTCATTCAGCCAATGGCTAGCCGATCAATAGGTAACCTTGGTTGACCGATGATCGAATTACATTAATGGGCCAGTAATATTCGATAAGTGGCCCATGGATTCCGTATCTAAGGCACTGGCTAGACAGCGGCCAGTCAACCAACCGATGGTAGATTGATCAATGATTATCGTTGGTTTGCTGATGATTAAAAAACATTCTGAACCCAATCGTAAGCTACAGAAAGCTGACAGTACTTTGATCACAATCTTTGCGCTGTATTATAAGTGGATGAAAAATTAATCTGTTATTATGTAATTTTATTAAAAATATTTAAAATATTTAGATATTTATTGAAGTATTCACTAAAAATATATCATTTAAAATATTTATATTATTTTATTTTGTTTAAGTTTTTTGTTACTAACAAAAAGTGATTCTTGTCTTTTTTTTTTCGTTTTAAGTTTAAAATTTAAACAAGTTATGTTTTAAATTATTATGTTTTTTTTCTTTGCGACTAGACTATAGATTCATATACTTGTGGAAGTTAGTCGAGATTCTAATTTATCCCAACAAGTTCCTAATTAGGTACTACTTAGGAAAAACTGATGTTGGGTAACTAATTTTTGTAATGGGGGCCCAATATGTGTATTGGGACAATTTGTAGTCGAGATCTCGGTTGTATCGGTATAATTAAAATTTTTACATTCTTTCTCTTTCCTTTTACGGTTCTGTAATATTAAATATTTTGTTATATTTAGTGGATTTCTGAATCTTTATTATACATAAAAAATAAAGAAAATATGTGTGTGCGTGACACAATTAAGCAAATGTTTCAAATAATTAATTATTAACGTGAATCAGAGTTTAATATTACTGAACCAAAGAGTGCTCGCTTGATAGAAAAATAAACTTGTAGTTAAGAGTTTGTAATAATGAATATTTAAAGCATTCACTAATGATCAAATGTTTATGAGCAGTAGATTTTTGGTAAAATTAAATTACTTTGATGCAAATAATACAATCGAATTTACAATGTTTAACTACACTGACAATGATTGGATGGCTAGAGAAATTTACTAATGATGGTGCATTATTTAGACGTCCCTCCAATTTCGACACTAGATAATTAGCCTAGTAAAACACTCGTCTGATTAGTGAGCACGCTACTCTGCTTTCCACAGGACAATAATACGTTTCCGTCTTTGCCATTGATCCGGAATGAAATCCTCTCGCTTGAGTAACACACAAGAAAGCTATTTCTCATAATCAGTATTGGTTCTACAATTAAACAGAATAAAATTCTCTTAATTAGACAATAATATAATTTAAGTACTGTTTTTTCTTATTTAGATACTCCAAATATTTTTCCTTTTATCTCTTTCATATTATTTCGAATGATTTATAAAAAAAAAGTGTATGAATATTTCATGAATGACGTGATAAAATATAAGTTATCAAAGTTACTTTCTTCATAACTCAATAGTTTATTTTCGATTCAATCTACTTCATTAAGAATTAATAATTCTACCAGTACTTCCAGAAATATGATTGATGAATCTAAAAAAATATCACCAGAATATATGAAAAATCAAGATAATGAAAATATTTCAATAAATCATTTTATCCAATTAATCTTGATTCAGTTTATTCATAGATATAAAATTATATTTTTTACTATTCTTTTTTTTTATATTAAATATGATTGGTAGTAAAAATAGTTTTCTGTTATTCTTAGAATCGATTTTTTTAACAGTTGTTTATTTATTTCATATTTTTCTATTTTTTGGTCAATAGGAGGGTCCGCTGGTGCGGTTGTAGCAGCTCGACTGAGTGACGTACCAGAGTGGAAAGTTTTACTTGTGGAAGCTGGTCCGGATGAACCACCTGGTGCCGATATTCCGAGTATGGTTGCTATGTTCCTAGGTAAGTCTAACCATACAAATGAATATATATATATAGAGAACGGCCGAAATAAACGATTTTTTTTTAATGGTATTAAATAATAATGTATTACTTTAATGACTATTTTTAGCATTTTAAAACACTTGATATTTATTCTTTAAAATGTTTTTCCATGTCATGACCCTAAAATATTATTGCAAATAATACTTCTTTTCGACTTATGAAGTAAATATAAAAGCTGTTGAATTTTGATAAAAATATTTAATCTTTATATCTGAGGATGTTGTATTTTACTCAAAAATAAAAAAAATAAAATCTACGGTACCCGAACAGTTGTCTTATTCCTTTCAAATATAAATAATAAATGAAAGATTGAACGTAATTAAAATCAGAACCATCTATTATTCCCATAAAATTTCCATTTTACATGGTTTCGTTGAAATTTAATTTGTAAAACCCCATGGAAAGAACTTTTTGATGAAAATTACTCTGCAATTTCGAGTAATCCTGGGCTATTCCAAAAAATTAGTATTTTTTATTTCAACTTTTAATATTTTTCGTTGAAATATTAATATCACTAGACTATATTTTACTCTACTAGTGAGTAATTTTTTAACAGTAGATAAAGTGGTATAATTCTATGATTTTATACTTTGTTGGGATCCCATATTTAATCAGTTATTGTGAATTTTTTATCTGTATCTACACAGAAAAAACAATTAGCTTCAATCAAGAAAAATATTCTTGATTCAAAAAATTTTTCTTGATCGATTCGAAAAATCAAAATTTACTCGCACCAAGCAAACAATAATCTTGAAATTTTCAACCTTTTGGAGAGAGAATACATTTCTGACTGAGAAAATTTTTCGTTTTTATTGAAGAAGCAAACTTTTGAAGCAAGAAATTGTTTTTCTTGGCCCGAGTAACTTTTATTTTCACTTGAGCAAATTATTTTTCGGAGCAAGAGAATTTTTTTTGGCCTAAGAGACGTTTTTTTCATTTGAAACGTTTATTTTTTCGAGCAAAAGAATTTACTGTCTTGAACCAAAAAAGAGTTTTTGAATCAAGTGTTTCATTTTTATTGAACCGAAAAAGAAAATTCGGAAGACAATATTTTTCTTGGACCAAGTTAACTGTTTTTTCTATGTACCAATTTTTTTTCTACGTGTATTAATTTTTATGCTCCAATATAGCATTTCTTTAACCCTATTGATGTTATGATGAAAAATTACTTGTACTTCGAATAAAATTTCGAATCGATTGAAGTATTTTTTACTCTAAAGTACAGAGTAATAATTCAGTAGTCTTTGTTAATCTTCGGTTAATATCGGCTTCGATTAAATGTCTTTTGTTGTTTTGCTCGTGACAACTTCTATGTTATGCACACAATTAACCGTATGCTTGGAAAAAGACGATCTATTTATCTCTATATAAATTAATATTTATTTTAAATTAAAAAAAAAATTTATATCTTTTCTTTTTTAACATAATGCCAGTAATTTTTTTTTCTTTTTCAAAACATATTTATTTTAAGTCGTATTCTAATGCAATTAGATGGTTTTAGATTTTTTATAGGAATTTCAACGTATTGATTGTAATTTTTATTTAAATTCAATACAGATTCTCTAAAATGAATCATCGACTTTTTATCATAACTTACAAGCATAAATTGAATTAAAAAGTGTTGATTTAGATAGCCGCTAGGGGTAATTTTTACTCGTTATTGTGAGTAAAAATCTATCTGATTGAATTTTACTCTGAAAGAGTAGTTTTCAGAATAAACGACATGGCAATATTCATACAAAAATTCTTTCCGTGCATAAACTATAATTCGTGTCCCATTGAAATAATAGGAACAGAACTTGACTGGCAATATAGAACAACAAATGAGAAAAATGCTTGTCTATCAACAAATGGATCTTGCGGGTGGCCGCGGGGTAGAAATCTCGGTGGTTCTTCCGTCCACAACGGAATGATGTATATTCGTGGTCACGCTAGAGATAACGACGACTGGGAGTATATGGGGAATGAGGGATGGAGTCGGCGTGACGTTAGTAATTGTGTGAATTTAATAAATAAGTATCCATTAATGTGTTAAAAAATGTTATTATATCCTAGCACTACAGTGCCTACTTACAATTTACACTTACAATAATAGGTACTACCTCATTTTATGAACATGGAAGATAATGGAGATATTGATATAGTTAATGATAAATATCACAGTACAGGAGGACCTTTGAGAGTCGAAAAATTTCCATGGCGACCACCTATATCTGATGACATCCTTCGTGCTGCTGAAGATAAGGGATTTGGATTAAGTAATGATCTAAATGATGACATAATAACTGGATTCACGATAGCACAATCTACTAGTAAAAATGGAGTTCGTGTAAGCAGTGCAAGTGCATTCTTACGACCCATTAGGAATCGTCGCAATCTTGATATTGCATTAAATGCAACAGTTACCAAAATTCTAATTGAATCTCGCAAAGCTATTGGCGTTCAATATATTCAAGTAGGTAACCCGAGAAAAAATGTTTATATATAATCACATATAATTATGTATAATTATATATGGATATATATGATTATATATAATACTGTTTCGAGAAAATTTTCTTATATATAATCAAATATGATTATATATAATCTTATACATATATCCATATATAATTGTATATAATGATTAGGATGTTTCAAAAAAAAAAAAAAAGAAATTTTTTCTTCTCACCTCCGGGCGGAAAGCGTCAACTTTTGTCCCGCTGTGCAAAACGAAGTTGCCACTTTCCGCCTCCGTCGATGCGAAAAATAGTATACACACCACGGGAAGTAAATAACCCAGTGAACACATGACTTTATTTTGACGTCATACGTAGGTCACAGAGATGTCACGGCATCTTATGTAAATTTGATTACAATCTGACGTTCTACATGACTTTAATATGATGTAAAAACTTGACATCATATTGATGTAAGCATGACTCTTGTATGACGTCACAGCTATGACTTATGTGTTACGTACGCTTGACATCATATTGATGTCAGCATGACTCTTGTATGACGTCACAGTTATGGCTTATGTGTTACGTACGCTTGACATAAAATCTACATCACATTCACTGTAAATCGAAGTGTTTAAACTTTAAACACTTAAGTGTTTAGTTGTCATTTAAATACATTGTAGTCACTTTCTACACACTTGCAAACGTTTAGAAAGTGACTACAATGTTTTTAAATGGCAACAAAACACTTAGGTGTTTTAAATTAAAACACTTTGATTTACAGTGTTGTTACGTAGTAATAAAGTCAATATTGTATATCATAATGACGTAATTTTAAAATCATACATTTATGTCAGTAGAAAAGTCTCAGTTATACGTAATATGAATGTCACTTTTAAATCATATCTTTACATCAGTGACAAGTCAGTATTTTACGCAGTGCTGATGTAATTTCTGAGTCATAGTGTTTTTATCATTTATTTATTAAAATAAAACAATCATAGAATGAATTTTCAAAAATGTGTAAATGAGTAAAAATAACAAATAAGTGTCGAATATTCTTGGGGCCAAAGTAATCGATAAACTCGATAATATAATTCAGACGTTTTAGATTAAAACATTAGCGTGAGCATAAAAAAATTAACTTTATTTTTTTAAATAATATACCGAAAATACTATTAAGGATGACAAAGAAAATGTACGACAGTTTGAACTCTTTAAATTATCATTTATGTTCATGGAGTTTTTTTAAATTTGGTAAAAATCCATCACGAAAACTTATGCACTCTGTCTTTACCAGCACTTCACTCCAAATACATCAATTAAGCACAAGACTTTAACTCTCGTGATGTGACCAGTGAGCAACATTCAGGACTGCCAGCCAAGAGGAGCCGTGTTCGAACCCAGCAAACGCCCAGGATTTTTTCATAATTAACTGCTATCAAATTTTTTTTCTAAATTCGTAATGCGTTCGTGCGGTGATAATCAATTCAAAAATTCGGTAATTAATTTTTTTTTTTCTTTTTTTTCAAAAATATTTTTTCCGGATTGATGATTTTGACATCACCCATAAGTCATACTGACGTCATGGAATGTCACACAGACATCACATTTACGTCATGTATACGTCATTAGTTTTACGTCATAATCTTACTTAAAAAAGTGTGAAATAATGAGTCACACCTGACTCATTCATGACTTATATCTTACGTAAATCATGACATAGCGTAGCGTTACTCTGACGTCACATTTACGTAAATGTGATCTGAGACATTTCTTACTTTACTTCCCTAGATGTGTAATATAGTATTTTATGGTATTCAAAAATTGAAAGTATATCTAAAAATAAAAGTTGACTCCCCGGGTCAAAAAAATAACTTGATTTTGACTTTTTTGAATTATTTGACTTGCTTTTGACATAAGTAACTTGCTTTTGGCTACACTTAGTAACTCGTCGACTTGACTTGATTTTGACTTACTAAAGGAATTTAAAATTACGTATTGCTTGTTCCTTTTTTGACTTAAAAAAACACGCCAAAAGTAAGTTAAAACTGAGTTTTATTTCTTAGAGTATAATAATTTCTTCTCCTAAAACTATGTAAATTATATTTAAAAATTTTAATAAATTATTATTTCAAAGTTTACAGGTTGAAAAATTTAATAATTAATAAACGCATAAATATAATTTTTTTGTAGTTATCAAACGGTTATTTAATCTATTAAAACTTCTTAAAATTATCTTGAAACGAAAAAAACATTTTTAATTACTCTGACAGTAATGATGGTTAAATTATGGATTCGAATGCAATAACGCTTATAATTTAATATATTTTTTAGTGAAACGAACAGTAAAAAAAGTAAATACGAGAACTTACTGATATTTATGTTTAATGCATTTAAAGAAATTCAGTTAAAATTTTTTTTTATTTGTCATTAGTGAGTAAACTTTTTCTGATTAGTTATTTCATTATCTACATAATATTGCAACATTTATATAAATATATAATACATATAAATTCCACATATTATATTATTGTACTAAACAAAAAAAAAAATAAATTTTTTTAAATATTTCTACCGGAATAATTGACAAATTATTAATATAAAAAGTATGCTTCGTAAAAGTACACATATATATCTTATAAACGAAAAAAGTTAACATATATAGGGGACAAAGAAAAATTATTAGTGTGTTACTAAAGTGAACAAAGCCATTATTGTTGCTACAGTGACTTCTTTTTTACCGTGAAACCAAACTATTTACTAATAAAAATAAGTGATTTTATATTATTTTAATCAAAATAACAAACATGACATACGCATTGATACACTGGATTGTTGAATATAAATTTGATGTAATACCTACATCTAAAATCCCTTCGACAGCATTAAAGGAAGGAGCTCTAACCTCTCTAACCTAGGTGGATAAAAAAACTAAACAATCAACCAAGCAATCCGTTCGAATTTTAGAAATTGATAGTAAGTATTGTTTGATTTTATTTTTGATAACTTATAAAAATCTATTAGTGAATAAGCATAGTTAAAGGCTATTTTAGAATATATTGGAAATTGAAGGAAGCTATTCTAGATATAACACTGAAAAAAAGATTTATTTGAGCCAAATATATCGTTTATTTTTATATGGCCAAATAAATATTTAATTGTGAGAAAGTAATAATATAATCAAGCAATTGAATTGCGTGAAATAAATCATTAATTTGGGGTAAAGAATCGATCCAATTTCTGCAAATAAAGGTTAGATGGGCCATGTGCTCAAGTATCACCAAATTTTCCGTTATTCGTCAGAAATTTAATGTCTTTACCACAAATATGCAATTTCTTTATCACAAATAAATTATATATTTCAGTTAAATTATAAAATCATATGAATCAACTGTCATATTCAGTTGTACCAAATATATGTATTTGTCATTAAGAAATATTCAAAAAAAGCCACTAAAAAATTGATTTATTTGGGACAAATATTTCTTTTTTTTTGAGATGTATGATGACGTACGATTTTCATTAGAGTTTATACTAATTTCATGTAATCTTGTACTATTTACAATTTTAGATATTTTAGCACATAGATTCTGAATCATTCTACTCAACCTCAGAAATTTACTCTGCTTTTGAATGTTTGTAATGATTTA
Organism: Microplitis demolitor; assembly: GCF_026212275.2. Classification (NCBI taxonomy): domain Eukaryota; kingdom Metazoa; phylum Arthropoda; class Insecta; order Hymenoptera; family Braconidae; genus Microplitis; species Microplitis demolitor. The sequence continues at coordinate 10,868,582 of NC_068552.1, read as the reverse complement.
TTAACATAATGATTTAAATAAAAGAAAAAAAGTTGTTGTACGTAATTAGAATAATTAAAATTTAATTTATTATAATTGTGTAATGAAATAATGCAGCTAATGTACTTTACTTTAGAAGTTATAATTGATAAGCTTAATCGATTGTTAATAATTCAAATCGATAATTAAAAATGTTTTTTTTTTTTTTTCATAAATTTTATTATTTAATTAAGGAATTACATATTATTAAATCAATTACTATGTGTACTAAATATATTTTATATACTATCAATAACTGTTTCTGCATGAATTTTTTTTAGTTTCAATATGACTTTTTTAACATAAAAATTTGAGTCAACTAAGTCAAATTCAAGACAACGTGACTTGAATTGGACTTAGTTGGCGTAAATGGGTACTAAGTAAAACAACTTAGTCAAAAGCAAGTCAAAACCAAACGTATTTTTATATCTCAAAATATGTTTTCTATCTATTAAAAAGAAGAATCTTCAACTTAACTTGCTTTTGTCTTCCTAGATTTGCTTTATTTTAAATTTCGAAAATTACGTCAAAATTGAGTTATTTTTTTCACCCGGATCAGCACGATATCGTTATGGTCTGGGTTTGATCCCCAATTCGGGCTATCTATATTTTGCTCAATTTATCTGTAAATTGTCTTATTGAGAAAGTTATTGTAAGTTTAGGTTTCACTATATTTAAAAATGCATTAATTTTTAAATATAGTAAAACCTAAACTTACAATTAACCTTTCCGAGAAAAAATTTTTATATATAATCATATGAAATTATATATAATTATATATAACTCGATTATATATAATTATATATACTTATATAGGGGAGGGGGGGGGGCAAAACGGGGTACCCCAAAAATTTTATAAAAAAAAAAAATTTTTTTTTTGTCTAATTACTGTATATCCGATATATTTGCGCGTTTTTACCCCTACACATGACACCTGGGGCAAAATGGACCAGCCGAAAATTCTGAAAAATGATTCTTTCATATTTTTATCGTCAAATGCCTTCGTATCCACCAATGATGTGAAATGTAATTTTTCTTCATGTATTTTACATAAAAAAAAAATTTAATTTAATGAAATTTGATCAACTTTCAGAAATTTTTTTTTTTTCAGCTTTTTTTCAGGGTACCCCATTTTGCCCGCCAAAAGTAAAAATTATATTTCTTAACGGCAGCTCAAAATTTTGTCTATTAATCTTGAATATCATTAAAAAAAAAAGATTTAGCGTATTTTAGTCCTCAAAAACTTAGTATTTCCTTAGGTACACCGTTTTGCGCCCCCCCCCCCGCCCCTATGATTATATATGATTATATTTGGCTATTTTTTATATATAATTATATATAATCGAGTTATATATAATTATATATAATCGGGTTACATATAATATTATATGATTTTATATAAAAATTTTTTCTGGGGAAGGTTCATCTTAAAACTTCAAATTAACGATAAAGGGAAAGAGTCCGAGACCTTCTTTTCTTATTATTATTATTATTATTATTATTATTTTATTATATCTTAGGGGGGGGGGGGGGCTGGCTAAATCCTGAAAAAAACCTTTTTTTTAAGATTTTTTTTGGTCGTATGGATTGAGCTAATTTATTAAAACCTTTTGAACATTGTTAAGTATATATTCAACAACATTAGGTAATTTTTTTATGAGAAAGTATCCACAAACAAGCCAGTGATGGAGCTTTTCCCAGAACGTCTTTAAAAAAAGATGATTTGCGTTGAGCAGTGTATTGCAGCTGGAAATGATCTGAAATAAAAAACCATTGGAATTAAGTCAAAGTATTATTAACCCTCCCCCCCCCCCCCTCCCGACGTTCCCTGATTATTTTTTTTTTTTCATTTTTTCATTTATTAATGGTCATTTAAAGTAAAAACTGCTATTTTTTACGAAAATTTGCGCCGTTTTGGAGATGGAAAACCCCCTGATGTAAAAAAAAATTCTAAAATTCAACTTTGGGGGGAGGTATATTACACATAGAAAGTGTGTACCAAGTTTGAAATAAATCAACGATGTTGTTTTTAAATAGCAGTGAGCACAGTCCGTGAGCACGGTGCAAATTTTCGTAAAAAATAGCGGTTTTTACTTTAAATGACCATTAATAAATGAAAAAATGAAAAAAAAAAAATAATCAGGGAACGTCGGGGGGGGGGGGGGAGGTTTTAATAATACTTTGACTAAATTCCAATGATTTTTCATTTCAGATAATTCCCAGCTGAGATACACTGCTAACCGCAAATCATCTTTTTTTAAAGAAGTTCTGGGAAAAGCTCCGTCACTGGCTTGTTTGCGGATACTTTTACATAAAAAAATTACCTAACGTTGTTGAATATATACTTAAAAACGTTCGAAAGGTGTTAATAAATTAGCTTGATCCATACGACTAAAAAAAAATCATAAAAAAAGCGTTTTTTTCATGATTTGCCCCCCCCCCCCCCCCCCCACGTCCCTTAAGCCAGCTTTATAAAAATGGATTTAAAATAATCGAAGGAATATTGAGCTTATGAAATGGTAAAAATATGCGCACTGAACCCCTAACACTTTCACTTTATTTATAATCATCAATTGAATTTTATCCATTTAAAAATTTTTCAACTGATCCAAATTAGGACAATGAATTCCGTACAGCAAGAATATCACGTGAAGTGGTTGTTTCGGGTGGAGCTATTCGGGTTCACTGCATTTATTATTATTGTTTGGAATAGGTCCAAAAAAACATTTAAAAGAGATGAGAGTACCTGTAGTTAATGACTTAGAAGGAGTTGGTGAAAACTTGCAGAATCACGTATCTTATACGCTCGCATACACAATTAATCAACCAAATGAGTACGACTTAAATTGGGCTGCTGCATTGGAATATGCGAGTCATCAAAGAGGTCCCATGTCATCAACTGGTATGTCGCAAATCACCGGTATTATATCGTCGAGTTATAGTACACCAGATCATCCGGATTTGCAGTTTTACTTTGGAGGCTTTCAAGCAACCTGTGCAACTACCGGACAAATTGGAACGCTTATAGATAATAACCTACGGAGTATTAGTATATCACCAACTAATCTCCATCCCCGAAGCAGAGGTTAGTATTACATCAATCCATTATATCATAGGATGTATAATGTATAAACATTATACATCCTATGATATAATGGATTGTTTTGTGTTAATGCATTGTAACATACATGAAATATACTTGATATTGGTTTCAATTATTATTTTTTTTGTATCACAATCTATTATGCGCCTATTCTACTCTGAAGAAAAATTTATAATTGGACTTTCGTTTTGTAATTTAGGATTTATTCGTTTGGCAAACAATAATTCTGTAAGTAAACCTATCATCCAGGCAAAATATTTTCAAGATCCTCAAGACGTTGCAGTTTTGATAGAGGGCATTCAACTAGCTATATCCCTTATGAATTCAAGTGAACTAGCAAAATTCAACCTTATCTTAATGAACCCTTCTATACAAGTGTGCTCCCAGTTTAGATATTTAAGTAAAAAGTACTGGAATTGTGTTGTTAAACAAGACACTGGACCGGAAAATCATCAAGCTGGTTCTTGTAAAATGGGACCGGTTAGTGATCCAATGGCTGTCGTTGATTCGACACTCAAAGTTCACGGAATAAATGGTCTTCGAGTTGCTGATACCTCTATCAAGCCCGAAAGTATGTATTTATTCATCAATATTGATTCTTATTGTTATTATTATTTTATCGTTCTCTTCATTATAAGTATTGTTATTATTATGAGTATCTAGTGTGAGTTTGTTATTTCATTTTATCGTTAGTTCAGGGATAGCGTTTAAGTGATTTAACGATCAGCGTGGTAATTAGCAGTAAGCTAAATTATTTCCAATAATTTCCGAGTTTTCAATCTATAGAACTACAAAAACATTGAAAAAATTTAAAAAGAAATAATAATAATAATAATAATAATAATAATAATAATAACAATAATAAACATCCTTAAAAGTATCTAGCAAGCGTGGGTTCAAATCCCACAAAGATTTTTGAATTTTTTTTCTTTCATTTTATAACAAACCAAATAAATTTTATAGAGTTACCTAAAATTTTATGGATAGTAATTATTTTTGAATTTGATTTTAAATTGCAAAAAAAAAAAAGTTTTATCTAGACATTTTCTATGATCTGTTGGGTGAGGATATTTACTGAGATTGAGCGAGTATGTGTGATGTTGATGAAAAAATCCCTGGTATTTGTTGGTCTCGAACCCGGATCCATTCGATACTAAGTCCTTGCTGCTATCCACTGCGCTGGCCTACGGACGTGATCGCGTTGGAGTAAATGGTATATTTATTGAAATATAAAAGAATAACTTATTAAGAAATGTTAAGATCATGGTTTACTCCATAATTCATATTCTATATCGAATATATTATTTAATAAACTACTTTCAGGAAGATTTATAAATAAATAAATTAAAAATATTTTTTAAGTTCAAATGTTGTTAGCATAATTGATATGATTTTTTAATAGTTTAGCGAGTTTTATGAAATTTTATGCTCATGTATAAAAACTTTGATTTTCATAACGATTTTTTTTGCTGGCCGTTCAAAATTTTTAAAAACTTTGATCTATTTAAGGGACTATTTTAAAATCAATCAAATTTTACGAATTTTCTGACGTGCAATGAAAAAAAAAATAAATAAAAAGTAAAATTTGAATAAAAATCGCATGAAGTTTAATAAAGAAAAAAAAATGTTAAATTCGAATAAGAAATATAAAATTTTTAAATATTTTATGATGTTGTGTAAAAATGTACAAAAAAATCCGGGCGTCGGTTGGGCTAGCCCCAAAACTTCCTGCTGTTTTCGAGCTCTTCGAGCTCGAAAATCATATTGCATGCCATTGTTTTTTTATGAGCTTTTCAAACTCTAACAAGTTACGCTTTATGCTAAAGTTTAAAAGTTCAAGAATCGAAAATCATTAATGAACAAGCGGTTTTTAAATTTTAATTTCCGATTATGTTCAATACACTAAATGTATTGAAGCAGAAATCAATGTCAGTGATCGAAATCAAGATTTAAATGAGTTTTGGCTTAGGTCAGAGCAATAATATGTAAAATATCCGAGAAAATTATTAAAAACTTTTTTTTCTCGATTTTTTCATTGATAATATTTTACACTAAAGAAGAGGTTTGATGGCATTATATGATGACCAAAAGAGACCATAAAGAGGAAAAATTTGTAAGATTTTAGACATATTTTAGTGCAGTACATTTTGATTCATCTGGAAAAAATAACATAGAATGTTATTTTTTTAACTTTTCAACGCTGATATCTTTTGAACTAATTAACCGATTTTGACGTTTGAAGTGGCAATACGCGCGTTTTATTGAATTCCAGAGCTGATTAGAATTTGGCGTCGATCGTTCGATTCGTTTTGGAAAAATCAATAAAAAATTTAAAAAAAAAAATTTTTTTTTCGTAATTCGCCAATATTTTCGAGTCTACTTGATCAAATGATCTGAAATTTTCAGGAAAGTTGATGGCCAATAAACTCTTTCGATTGTTGCCTTAAAAATCCAAATCGATTCATTAGTTAAAAAGTTATAGACCATTCACACACACACACACACACACGCGCGCGCGCGCGCGGACATAATTCTGAAAATAGTCAGAATAGCTTCCAAGGACCCCAAAACGTCGACATCTGATGAAAACTCGATTTTTGAAAATCGGGGTGAAAACAATACCTTCCCGAAATTTTTGAAAATCATCGATTTTCTAAGCGGTAAGTTAAAAATTAAAATTCTATGTAATTTTATATTATTTCCTTACTGATTATTAAACAGATAATTTAAAAGGAATAAAAATAATAAAAAAAATCTGGGCGTCGGTTGACCCTGCGGGCCAGCCCCAAAACTTCCCGCTGTTTTCGACCTTACAGAGCTCGAAAACATTAGTGTAGACATATTCTCGAACTCTTTGAGCTCGAAAATGCTATCACATGCAATTGTTTTTTTACGATCTTTTCAAGCTCTAACAAGTTACCTGTTATGCTGAAGTTTGAAAATTTAAGAATCGAAAATCATCAATGAAGCGGTTTTTAAAATTTAGTTCCTGAATATGTTCAGTAAAATAAGTGTATTGAGGCAGAAATCAATGTCGGGGATCAAAATCATGATTTAAATAAGTTTTGACTCATGTAAGAAACAATAAAATATGAAATATCCGATAAAAATATTAAAAACTACGTTTCATCGATTTTTTTGTTGATAATATGATTTAAACTGAAAATCAAGTTCGATGACATTATATGATTAAAAGAAACCATAAAAAGATGAGTTGGTATGATATCAGGCACATTTTAGTACGTTATATTATGATTTATCCGGAAAAAATAACATAAAATGTTATTTTTTTAACTTTTCAACGCCGATATCTTTTGAACTAATCAATCGATTTTGATAGTTGACGTAGCAATCGGCGCGTTTTATTGAATTCTAGAACTGATTAAAATTTGAAATCGATCGCGTCAGTCATTTCGAAAATATTTAGGAAAAACCGTTTTTCACCAGTTCTTTCTCCCGCGATAACTCTCGAACGAATTATCCGATTTTGATGTTTGAGGTGGCAATCGACACGTTTTATTGAGTACTAGAGCTGATGAGATTTTGAAGTCAATCGTATAAGTCGTTTTTGAGAAATTAATAAAAAACTAAAAAAAAAATTTTTTTTTTTCGTAATTCACAAATATTTTCGAGTCTATTCGATCAAATAATCTGAAATTTTCAGAAAAGTTGATGGCCAACAAGCTCTTTCGATTGCTACCTCAATCATCCAAATCAATTCATTAGTTCAAAAGTTACAAAGAGTTTACACACACACACACACACACACACACACACACACACACACACACACACACACACACACACACATACACACACTCGGACATCATTCTGAAAATAGTCAGAATAGCTTTCTAGGACCTTAAAACGTCGACATCTGATGAAAACTCGATTTTCGAAAATCGGGGTGAAAACAATAACTTCCTGAAATTTTTGAAAATCGTCGATTTTCTTAGCGGGAAGTTAAAAAAAAAGAATTAATGTAAGTGGGATTCGTACCCACACTCGCTAGGTACTTTTAAAGATAGTTATTATTATTGTTATTATTATTATTATTATTATTATTATTATTATTATTATTATTATTATTATTATTATTATCATTATTTTAGGCCTGGTTTTATCGTATTTATTCTTCCGTTTCATCTTGCACGGTCAAAACAGGCGTTGTTTTAGGCGGTAAATGAAACATTAAAGTGATTGAAAACTGTTACGATTAAATCGGTTCTTGAATTTCGACTCGGGCGCCACATCTACAAGACTGAATTACCCCTGATTAAAAATACTTATTGAAAAAAATTGAAAATTATTTTAATTCTTCTCAATCCATACGGAGGTTTTGGAAAGTATTGAATGGAATTGAAATTTTGATCATTTGAATACTTTGTAATTCTTAAAATGGAATTCAAAAGTATTGAAAGGAATTCAATCTTTCATCATTTCAATACCTTCCATTATGGAATTATTTTGGTATTGAGAGGGATTCAGAAAGATTCAAAAATTTCAATTCATTCGAATTCTTTTCAATCCTACACTCGATCCGAAATACTGAACTATTTTGGTATTGAGAAGGATAGAAAAAGATTAAAAAATTTCAATTCATTTAAATTCTTTTCAATCCTACACGTAACCCGAAATGTGATATTATTTTGGTATTGAAAAGTATTCAGAAAGATTAAAAATATCAATTCTTTTGAATCTTTTTCAATTTCTCGGAAATTTAGAAATTCTCATATTATTTTTGGGTTCAATAGAATTGAAAAGTATTAATTTTATGCCCAGATGAAAATCTGGTGGTATAGAAAGTATTCAAAAGTATTCAATTCTCATCTTTTTCAATCCTTTTCAATGAGTATTTTTAATCAGGGATTGTAAATGTTATTAAATTCCCGTTAAAAAGCGTTTGGATCCAACCAGATATGTCTGGATCTGTTTATATCCAAATACATCCAAATATTTGATCTTGCTAGATATAAGCATATATAATTATATCTGCTCAGATCTAATTATATATAAGCAGATATAGAGATGTATTAAGATTGATATCCAAGTAGATATACGCATATCCAAGCATATATATAAGTACATTCGCTGAGATGCAACTATATATAAGCAGATATAAAAATCGATATCCATGCAGATATGCTTATATTCAAGCAGATACAAGTATATATAGTTATATCTGCTCAGACCTAACTGTATGTATGTGGGTATATAGATGCAAAAATTATTTATATTCAAGCAGATCTACGTATATCCATGAATTTATGACTGTATCCAAAAACGTGTGTCTATATGTAGTCATATTTGGTCAGATCCATGTTATTTAAATCATAAACTTAAGACTGCAATGAATAAATAAAATAAATCAGTTTGATCAATGTTTCTGAAGTATTCATCTATTTTTTTTAACTTAAATATCAATTGACTTTTGATATATGTTATACATAGGTTCATCAAAAGCATTAAGAGGTAATAGCAATAAGATCCAAGATGTGAGTAGGTATTGTTTTTAGAATGGTCAAAAGTATAATAAGGTACCTGCGGGTCATAAGGCCTGTCGAATAATAAGGCCTAAGTGACAGAAATGATATTTAAAATAACCGCCTCCGCTAAAGGCTACTCTAGTAGAAGGGTCTTGCGTAGAGATATTACGACAAGTTTATTGAGTCCCGATACCACGTTCCCTGTCTTCTATATTTCATCATCCGTCATATTATGTCGTAGTGCAGACGAAATCTTAAAAAACAATCTGATCTTCAAACTCTCAAAAAGAATACTGATAGTTTTAAGTGCTGTTGAGCAAAACAATCTAGTCTTCTGTCTATAAAAAAGTATTGTCGCTAAATTTAAGTGATGATTTATTTCTCATACCAATTTTATTAAGTATAATTAAACTATTCCAGTTTGTTTAACCCTTAGGCCTTATTACCCTACCGTAGTAAAATAAGGCCTATTTGTATGGTTTTTGTAAAAGTTTTATTTTTTGTTTGTTTGTAGTATAAATTACCATTACTATATTATATTTTATAGCTAATGTATTGAAATAAGTATTAATGATACATTTCGATAATTAAATCCAATATTTTCGATTCTATTCAAATTCTTCCTTAGCTAGGCCTTATTACCCGCCGGTACCTTATATTTATACATGCATTCATTAGAATGTAGTGAAATTTCTTTAGATTTCTAAATTTTCTTTAAAGATTGACATTTACGCAGATCTGCTTGGATACACTTATGTATTCGTGGATATAGTGAGATCTCTTTGGATCTCTTTGGATATTTTGAGATCTGTTTGGATATACTTAGATATACACGGAGAGAAAATTATGGTAACAGTTACAATATATTTTGGGAATGGTTCCCATACTGCATGGTAACAGGTTTTTTTGAAATGTTAATTATAGGAACGGCACCCACATATATTATCGTAATCATTCCTATAATTATGGGTATAATTCCCATATGGTATCGGAATAGTTCCTATGGAATCATGGTAATCGTTATCATGTAACTATGATAATGGTTACCATAATATTATGGTAATAATTCCCATACATTATGGTAATCATTACCATAATATTATGGTAATAATTACCATAATGTATGGGAATTATTACCATAGTAGTATGGGAATCGTTACCATAATATCATGGGAATGGTTACCATAATATCATGAGAATGGTTACCATAAAATCATGAGAATGGTTACCATAATAGTATGGGAATAGTTACCATAATATCATGGTAATGATTTCCATACATTATGGGAATGATTACCATAATATTATGGTAACCGTTACCATAATATGATGGTTATGTTTACCATAATATTATAGGAATAGTTACCTTATTATATAGAGCTTATTCCCATACCCACTTAGGAACCATTACAATGTGGTTATAGGATCGGTTACTATTTGCTTGTGGGAACTATTCCTTTGAGTATGGTAATCATTACCATGATTCTTTCACATGCGATATGGAAACTGTTACCATAATGGTAGGAATTGTTCCCATACTTATGGAAACTTTTCCCAGAAAGTATGGGTCTATATCCCATAATCCTAAGTAATCATTACCATAACAGTATGGGATGATATTTCATAAACGTACTAGGAACGGTTACCATAATTTTCTCTCCGTGTAGTGAAATCTCTTTGGATGTTGTCAGATCTGTTTGGATCCGCTTGGATCGCGCCAAAATTTGGATTTAAGCATATCTGACTGTTTGGTTCCAATCATATATGCTTGAATCTAAACATTTTTTATCGGGATTGGGATCGTTAGAAACATCTTAACTTGAATTTGTGCGTTTTAATAGTTTAAACTCTTTTTTATTGCCAAGTATTGAGATAAAGCAATTTATCTGTATCATTCGGATTACATTTCAATGACGCGAGAAAACCGAATATATACACGGAGAAAAAAATATAGTAAAAATTACAATCTTATAGTAAAATTTACGAACAGATATGAAAAAATACCTTCTGTATTGTAATTATTACTAAACGTTTAGTAAAATTTACTAGTTAGTAATAATTACATAATAAGATATTAAAAATTACTATGCGTAATGTATTTTTTGCTAACACAATTGTATTTTTTACGATCTATATAGTAAATTTTACGATAAGTATTTTTAATAAATACAAATTTAAGAAAGTAAATTTTCTAATACAATATAGAATTTGTTACTATACATAATATTCAAAATTACTATACGCAATGTATTTTTTGCTACTACGATTATATTTTTTTACTATCTGTAGAGTAAATTCTACTATGTATAGATAAAATTAAAATTTAGTCGGGATAGCATGTACGAATATGTATTACAAGTTCTGAAACTTTTGTCCTAAGGAAACATCGGGCCGTCAGACATAGGAAAGGACTCGCGCGCGGGAGATCAGGGTTCGAGTCTCGGTTGAAACCAAGTGATTTTTTAAAAAACACAAATCGACACCAACACCAATACAGATGACATAAATAGCAATAATAATCAAAATGATAGTAATAATAATAAAAAGTTGAAAGCTAATAAAAATTTAATTTTATTTTTTTCCATTCTCATGTAGTAAAATTTACTAAACGGGATAGTAAAATTTACTAAACGGAATAGTAAAATTTACCAAACGGGACAGTAAAATTCACTAAATGGAATAGTACAATTTACTAAACGGAATAGTAAAATTTACTAAACGGGATAGTGAAATTTACTTATCTGTTCATGAATTTTGCATATAAATCATATGCGTTTTAAGATTACCATCTAAATTTAGTAATTATTCCCATATTTTTTAGTAAATTTTACTATATTTTTTTCTCCGTATAGTTATATTATTTGTATCGCGTTACTAATTCCAAAATGACATATTTTTATACTCCCTTTTGGTTTTAGAAAGCTTCTCAAAGCCAAAAGAGCGTACACAGAAAAACAGGATTCATTGACGCAAAAAATCTTCACTCGCCTAAAGAAAATCATTACTTGCCCCAAGAATTTTTTTCCATTGTAAATCGAAAACAAAAATTAATTTAGAATTTATTCAATTTATTCAATTCATAACTCATAAAAGTTTTTGGTGCAAGTAAAAATTTTTTGCGGCAAGAAATTTTGTGAATTTCATAAATTTCGTAGTGATAATTAGCCAGTCACATAATGACTGTAGGTTGCTTGTCAAGTAAATGTCGGCTGAATCTTGCTCCGAGACTAGCAAATCAAGGTTTGTCAATTAAATGTCTTTTAAATCTTGGCCTAAGACTGGCAAACCAAGGTTTGTTACTTGAGTAGTATATAACAGGGCTATGCTGTTACTCTGGTCGTCCTTAATTTCCTTTTTAAGGGCGCCACTGGAAAGATTAAACGGTCTTCCAGAACCGGTTCTTAATGCTCAGGGTCGGTGTAAAATTTAATTGTAAGAGGAGGAAGAGGAAGGATAATTTTATAAATAACTTAGATTTATTTATCACAATATTCACTTTTTATTAATTCACAACTTTGTAATTAAAACTTTATAATTTCCATAAACTTATAACTTTTGACCTTAAACCTTATACCTTATAACTATTAGACCTAATACCTTATAACCTTTAGACCTTATAACTATTGACCTTTTGACCTTATAACCTTTGACCATTTACCTTATAACAATTGACCTAATAAAATCCTACCAATTACCTTTGGCGACTTTATTTACTTAATCTACATAGCCACTACCTTGGCGTCACACTCTCACACACTCGGTTAAAATCGTTGCCAACTACCTTTGGACTTACAATTTAAAATCGGTTACCTCCCGAATTATTTATTAACTATTTTACACATTTTAAAATTTATTTCCTACACTCATATTGCACTCGAGTCCCCTGGACTTCTCTTCACACACACTGAATTTAAAATGGCTCTTCCCGCCACGCACTTGATTAATTAATTAATTTATGAGAAGAATTATGATTATTAATTAATTAATTAATTTCAATTAATTCATTTCCAATAAGTAACATTATTTCTTCAATATAATACTGATCCGAATTTACTAGAATTAATGTTTTAAGTTTTAGTTAGTAAAGTCTCATTTCTAATCCTGACTCAACACTCAAGTTACTCGACTTATTACTTTATAGATTTTCTTTTATTTGAACATAATTGTATAATAATTTTATTAACTAATTCTATTTATTACTAATTTACTTTAATTATTAGTCTGGTCCGAGTAATTATTTTAATTAATATTTAATTTGGTTAATTTAATTATTTTAATTAATAAATTAATTTGTAACAACGCGGACTAAACTATGGAAAATTCTGGCTCATCGGCCTAGAATTTTCTACGACGCATATAATTCCGGCAATGGCCTGGAATTTTAAGACAACGCCCTGGACCCGGCAATTGGGCCTGGACCCGGTCAGACAACCGTCTGGCTTAATTTTTATTACTAAATTAATTTTACAACTAATTAATTAAATATGGGCCTAGACGCGGATACCTCGACGAACGACTAAGTATTTGTAAATTAAATTAATATTCTGGCTTCGGCCTAAAATAATTAATTTAATTAATACCTGATTACTTTCTGATGCGGTTCTCTTTGTTTCACCGTCTCTCGTCAGATCCTTTTCCCGTCTCGTTCGTCGCGTTCTCCTGCTTTGTCTCGCGTCTTTCCTCCTGTTGTCTCTCGTCTTTTTTTTTAATTGGTGTTGGCTCCTTCACCTGCTTTTCCAAATAATTAATACAGTGATATCAAAGGTACCGGCTAACGGCCTGGTATCAATAATAATTAGTACAATTATCGCTTGGTTCGACAAAAGAATCCAAGTCTAAAATTAATTAATTACCTGACTGATGAAGAGCGTCTTGGTTGTTCGGCGTCTTGTCCGGTTGTGTGTCTCAGTCTGGGTTGTCTCTTCACTTATAATTGTACACCCACTCGACCGAATTCGGCAACTTCCGGAAACTTAGCTACCCCTACTTATCACTAAGTGGGACTGACAGACAAGCCCCTACGATTTCCGCGCGGAACGACAGTCGCACTCTACCCCGGATAACCCTGGGGCAGTAATAGATTATATCGACCGCGCACATGATAGAAAATCACGACAATTGAGCGCGGAAAATTCAAAGTTCCCTGTTTCAAGTAGCTGAATCTAGGCACAAGACTGGCGAACCGAAGCTCGTCACTTGAACGTTGGTCGGATCTCGGACAAACCTTTCGAGGTCGAGTCTGAAAAGCCCAGTATTGTGCCGAGACCGGCGTCGCTGTCAATATTTTTTCCTACAGGGGCTGAACGTAAATCTTAAAGTATTTTGATGAAATTACGATTAATTACGATTACGATTAATTAAAATATAAAAAATTTAAAAGAACGATGTATACAAACTCATCAATTTAAAGTTGACTTTTTTATATTATATATCTATCTGTACAAATATGTATAGAAATCATTAATTTTTTGTCAGGTTAAGTCTGGAAATACGGGCGCTCCAGCAATGATGATAGGGGAAAGAGCAGCAGCATTTTTCAAACACGATTGGCTAGGATTAAGAGAACACTGGCGTTCACTGCCTACTTCTTAGAAATATTTTAGAATTCGTATTTAATTGAATTTGTAACTCGTTATATATTCTAAAAGCTATCAAAAATTTCTGAAAGGTGTAAACGGAAATATCGTTAATAATAATAATAAAACGTCGACGCAATCCATCCGTAGACAAACCAAAATGTCAACGCGTGGATGAGGTAATAATCCTATAAAATAATCGACGACCAGAGCCCACCGAGGTCTTTTGACACCCCAGTGAGGCCCAACCTGGATTTTGAACAGTTAATTTAATGTTTAAAAGTATTTATTTAATAGTGGAAAATTTTCAGTATGTATACACTGAGAGAAAAGTGCATGGTTGTGGTAACTAGAAAGGGATGAGTAAGAAAAAATAGTAATCTTGACTAATATTTCTAGTTTCTTGTACTATATCATAGTGTCCAGACCTATTTGGAAGTAGTAATATTAACTAAGCATGATTAACATTTTTTGTTCTGTTATGGAAACTATTTAATATTATTTCTCAGAACTTACACTTCAGCAATAATAATAACAATACTTTTTTAGTTCACTCCTACAAATAACGAATGTATAAATCTATACATTACCATAACATTATGGTAACTATTACTATATATATGGTAACCATTACCATAATATTATGGTAACCAATACCAAAATATTATAGTAACCATTACCATAATCTTATGGTAACGATAACTATAACATATATAGATGCCGTTCGTATAATTAACATTTAAAAAAAACCGGTTACCATGAATTATCCCAGACAGAAAAGTACGACGGGCCCAGGCTTGGTTCAACTATATAGAACTCTAGGCCAAACTTGTAAGCCAGCCTTGGTAGAAGTCTGGAATGATAGCATCGTGCCAAGCCTGGTTGCCAGACCCTACCCATGCAACGAAAAAACAAATACATTTAATTAACAAAAAATTTTATTATTATTAACGTACTAGAATTTGTGATCATTAACGTTTAAACTATTTAAGTGAGGTAAATGACGTGAAAAATCTCGGTGAAAATTCTGCTGGGTTGCCATTGAATGATCAAGGCAGAGAAGCCTAGTCTTGGCTTAAACTCGAGTAATCATTGTAACGGCCAAGGTTAGGTTATCCAGTCCTGGCCCAAGTGGAGGTTTCTATTGGATGGCCAAGACAGGAAAACCCAATTTTGGCCCAAGACCGGGAAATCATTGTAACGGCCAAGGCTAGGTTCCCCAGTGCTGAGCCAAGGAGGGCTCCTTCGTTCAACTCTGGCAGTTCCTGTATGGGATGGGAACCATTCCCATAATATATCGTAATTGTTACCATAAATTTCTCTCCGTGTAGTGGCATTATCGTTGGTCTCTCGCACATCTAATATGTTAAGTGTTAAGTTCGAATCCTTCATAGAGTAGTGATCAGAATCCAATGCTCGGAGAGAAGAGCGAGCATGTAAGTATGATATTAATATATAAATGCAGTATAAACGTAACTACCCCTGTACTTCACTTGAGTTGAGAATAAAAAAAAATCAACTTTTTGAATTTATCCAATGTTTTTTATAGTTCAAAAAACCATTTTTTTCTCTAAGTGATAAGAATATCTTTTAAAAAATAACAAATCAATAATATTATCATATGACATAATAGTAACGTACAGTTACAAGTAAACATATGTCGCACATATAAATATTCTTCACATAATTGATAATTGATAATAACTTAAAGTTAATTTATTGTAATGACAGCAGTAATTTTAAATAACAGCTAATTATAGAGTGATAATATTGTTAATCTATGCTAAATACATCGTTATTTAAAAATAATTCTGCATTTAAATAATATGTGGTATAAGTAGCTAACAATGAGTATTAATAGCTCAGTCATAACAATTTCATCAGTGTGTAGTGAAAAAACAAAAAAAATTTTCGTAATAATGGTATGTATTACACTGTAAAAAATCAGAAGATTGTGAGAATTAGTTGATTTTTACCGGGCAATCAGCTAGAGAGTCACTGTACCCGGACCCACTGAGGACAATTTTGTAGTTGTCGGAGAAGATCACGGTTCTAGCGATTATCATTATTAGGCTTTGCTTTTTGTCGGACTACCTAACGACGAACTTAGCAAGCCCACTGTCCTGTCGACAACTATTTATAATTTGCCTATTGCTTGTGAGTTTATGGGTGGAGGAGACATAGTTTTTATTTCGGTGATTACCCGCCCCGAATCCGAGAAAACAGCGAAGCACAGCCGCTGTCAGGAGTCCCCACTATAGTTCAGAAAGAACCAGGAGCTAGCGTTAGCTAAGCCCACCGTCGTTCTCCCGTCGCTATGAGTCGTAGCCTTCAGCTATCGCGGCCATATTCACGTAGTGTCCTTTTCATCATGGGGTCTTGTCATCAGAAATTATGTCTCCTAGAAGGTTAACTTCCCCCATGGAAAAAATTTATAAAAAAAATATATGTCAAAATATAAAAAAAAAATGCATTAAAAATATATAAAAAGTACATAAATATATATAAAACATCTATAAAAATATATTTTAAATAGCTAACTTTTGGTCGATTTTCGTAGATATTTCATATATTTTAAATGTATTGTAAGTATGTTGAAAATATATCTTAGAATATATTCGAAGGTTTTCTAACGCAACATCGTAACTCGATTTTTGACGATTTTTGAAGAGTTTTTGCCGGAAAAACAATCAGTAAATGCCCTTGCATAATTCTGTAAAGTTATAAATAAAAATATTGACTAGTTTTTTTTTTATTTAACAAAATCAGGGTGACCACAAACCGGCAATATTGGGAATTATCAGGGAATTTAATGCAACTGGGAAATATCATGGAAATGTCAGAGCATTTCGAAAAGTATCCGGGAATTAAATTGTGACAGCTCAAAATTAAAAAATTTTTCAATAATACACTAGTTATAAAAATTAAGGGATGTTAAAAAAATTTCAAATGGTTCGGTGCGTTTTAATCCCCGATAAAATATCCTCAAGACTAAATGTCTTCGGACAAAATATCCGTGAAGCAATAAATTTCATTTGTCAGAATATTTTTACAAAAAATCTCTTTAATAATGAAATATTGATCATCATTAACTGAAATTTGAAAAAAAAAATTGGGAATTCCGAAAGTGTACGCCTCGAACACTCATGTTATATTTTAAAAAGTTAAATATTAAAAAAATTTGAATCGCCCATGTTTGTTGAATCAAGTTTTTTTTCTAAGAATACTTTTTGGACAACTTTAAAAAAGTATCAGGCTTATTTATTAGTATTACTTCTTTATAATAATGTTTTTCATAACGTTTAAGTGTGATATAAAAATATTATATTCAGTTTAATGTGAGGAAATCACTTGACCTTGACAAGTTGGTAATTAAGCATAACCTCTTTGTTTGGTGTTCGAAGCGTGTAAAAACTCTTGTGGATTATAAATAATGTAATACATGCAGAAATTCCATTGCTTGACACCAGTGAGAAACAGATATTCAAAATATGTGTAAAAAACTAGCCAAAAAGGCTCAAGATTTTTTGCCCAAGAATAATTTGTCTTCATGACATTATGTCTCGCAAATATAACTTAATATAATATGTATATCATACTTTAGAAAATATGAATAAAAGTATGCAATTTCTTCACAGGTTTTTTACGCGTGGAATTATAAAATATATGAACATATACGCTTAGAATAGTACTGTGCTTTTTTTCACAGGTTATATGTGTGCGTAATTATAAAATACATAATTTTATACACTTGCAATAGTACTGTACTGTTTCAAAAAAAAATTAGACTAATACTTTTTATAATGTTTTTGTTGAAATAAAAGGTATAAGTTCCAAAATGATAAAAAATATAGAAATTTCCCAAAAAAATGCAATAATATGTTGTTACGGTAGTATTTTGTCCGAGGATAATTTGTCTGAAGATATTTTGTCCTGGGGATATTTTGTTCGAGATATTTTTCCGGGGATATTTTGTCGAGGGATCAAAACTCGCAATACCTTTCAAATTTTCAAGTGATTTTCAACAGGTTGTAACTAGAAGGAAAATGGTCATACGACAATAACAAAAAGGCAAATTGTAGCTTAAAGTGTCTAATTTTCGGTCTGGGTTTCAAATTTTTTTATTATGTGTGGTTCCAGAGTGATCCTTAGAAAACTATCAATAAAGAAATTTATCAAATTTTCCGGGCGAAGCCTCGGGCATTATGGCGCGTAGTGCAGGAATCTCAACTTTCTGCCCTTGTAGTGTATACTATTTTTCTTTATATCCGGACGAGAGTACGTTGACAAATCAAAGATATAAAGATTAAGGTATTTGTGATTTACCAAATTAAATTTTTTACTCGGCGATGATATAAATCATTTATTTATGATCCAAAAACAATGAAAAAAAAAAAACAAAAAAGTTTATTCTAATGTCGTTTAACCCTGTCCAGGTAATAATACATTCCCATTTTAGTACAATGAGCATACTTTTATTACTCGTTTAAAAATAAGTGAACAGCAATAAGTAACATTTCATTTTTTGGAAATTTACCACTCTTCAATAAAGGTCTCTTATGTTTTTTTCATGAATCCAACCGTTTGAGAGATATTGAAGGTCAAAGTTTCATTTGTTTGAAAAAATTGACGTTTTTGTTTGAAATTTGATTACTCTCTCACACATGGACATAAAATTAAGCGCTATAAACTTTCGTATAGCAAATTTATCACTCTTTTAAAAAGGTTTCCTACACTTTTTTCGTAAATCCAACCATTTAAGTGATATCGAAGTTTAAAATTGATAGATTTAAAAAATAATGTTTTTCGATTAAAATTCTATAACTCTTCAGCAAACAGATATATACTTTGGCTTACAACAGTTTTTGGTCAAAAATTTACCGCTCTACAAAAAAGGTCTCTTATATTCTTTTCGATAAACTCAACTATTTAAAAGCTATTTAAGCACTAATAAGTTGAAAGACAACTTTCACAAACCGACTCTAAATTTCGCTCTGACGATATAAAAAATTCCTTTTATTTCGAGCTTAAATATCTCTTAAACGATTGAATTTATTGAAAAAATATAAGAGACCTTTTTTGTAGAGCGATAAATTTCCGACAAAAAATTGTTGAAAGACGGCACGTCAGTAATCTCAGCACGACACAAATGTTAGACTTTCTGCTAGTGATCTCGAGACAGAGAGTATGTACATTCGTCCGAGTATGAAGAAATAGTATATTACAACCCAAGTCCAGAAATTTGGATTTTCTGGCGCATGGGATGTAGAGGCCGAGGCTTCTATATTCCATGCATCAGGGTATCCAACATTCTGTCCGTGGGTTGAACACTATTTTTCTTTATCTCCAACCGAAAGTACGGAAATACGTTCGAAGGTGGAGAAAGGGGCGGACTGTGTTGGTTATATTGTTGGTTATGTTGAGCTGCCACTACGACGGCACTGTATACTATACACTTTATAGTGTGAGTATGCTCACACAAGCGCGTTTGTGAATATAGTTACGCGACCGAGCCAGAAAGAAAAAACGTAGTCCACTAAAGCGCGCAGTAATTCTTGTAAGCCACAAAATTTGTTCTTTCTGGTGTAAAAAAGCAGCCAGGAGGTCCATACTTTAGGGTCGAGGATTAAGAAAAATTGAATTTCTTTTAATTTTGGGTTGCAAACCTAAATCACAATATATTTTAATTTATTTCTGTATAAAGTAACGGTTAGTAAATAGTTTCGTCGAGAGTAAGAATTAATGTGAGGATTAATCATGAGAGAGCTCTATAGATCATATGTCAATCAGTTTACATTAATTTCTGATGTAAAGATTTTATTTCTTTTACTTCGTGAATAAAAACATAAAAATCCACTCTCTATTTATTCCAAATTTTTTTTCATACTAAAGGCTCATATTTGAATAACATGCACTAATTATTAATTATTATTTAAGCTTTATTTAACAAATAAATGTCTATTAGGGAGATTTAAATTTTTTCAACTACTCAATGGCTTGTCCAAATCAGTTTATGGGTGGCCCTTCTATAACAGAAGTTTGCCCATCAACAAGAGCGTCAACTGTATTATTTTTGTATATTGTAAACAATTTAATTGACATAAGCCCGGCAATTGCTGATCCCTGTGGTCGTGTTACTGCTGACGAAAAGCCACGTGACGTTTATGATTTTATTGTAATTGGAGGTGAGAATATACAATAAAATGATAATAATAATACATCATAATGAAATAACTTAGGACAGATGGTAATCAAATAATTAAATTTTATTTTCATTAGTATTAAATTATTTTTTCATTCAACTATTTTAATTAACCCTCCGTCCGTCGCGCGATCTTGCCACCCTTCGCTCGTCGCGCCGTAGCATTCCACCGCCATGTGTGTAACATTGCGCCGTTGCCAAGTATCATAATTATGGTTTTCAAAATTAAAAACCACACAAGCTTATACGACTAGACAATTGTAATTTTTTTTATAACTTTTATACTGCAAAATAAATGAGCTGGAAATGAGTCACTGATGGTAACTAGTAACGCTGCGCAGAAAATCCGAACAAATTCAACGCTCGAATTTACTCGAGCTTAAAAAATCTGAACAATAATTATCATTTTATTCATTTGATACTAGAAAGTATAGCAAATAGAACTTATAAAATTTCAAAAGACTAGGAAATTTATTGTCGATTTAAATAATTTTTCAATCAAAATTGCAGCGCTGCGCTCATAGTGTGACGGACAGAGAGTTAAATAATAATAAATGTTTATTCCGATCTGAAACGATATATTCTCGAACAAAAGGCACAGTGAATATTTTACTTTGAGACTTTGAGACTATTGAAACTTAGCATATTGGTACATTATAATAAGATAATGAACCAGTTAAATTTTTGAAGGTCTTCAGAGAACTGAAAAAAAGATATTAATAATAAAAAATGTTTGCCTTTACCATTGATCCTTATGTAGAATCACAGAGTTTATTTTATTTCACAAAAAGTGACGTTTAAATTTTAATGAAAACATTTTGGTTAATCCGAATATTAGCTTCAGAGTTTGTAATGAGAGTAATTAGTAAATAATTAAGAAAAATGTGCTATGTTACTTACATGTGGCAACGCTGCCAAGAAGGTTATGACGCGCGCGAAATTTAAACATGCAACAAATGCGGTGTGTGGGAATATCAGTGTTATACACATAATTTAGTACAAAACATACAACATATCTTTTATTAATACAGTTATATTATTAAATAATGCAGCATAGTATTTTAATAAACAAACATATGAAGCCAATAACTTGCCCCTGATTAAAAACTCCAATTGAATCTGATTGGAACTCAATCGGAATTCTATCAGTTTTAAACGGAAATGTTCGGGAGCGTTCGAAGTCTCCGATTGAATTTCAATCGGATTCAATCGAATAAAAAAAATTTTTTATTTCCCGATTAAATCTGATTGGAATTTTTCAATCAGATTCAGTCAGATAAAAATAAATTTAATTTTCGATTATTTCCCGATTGAATCTGATTGAGATAGTTCATTTAATCAGTTACTAGAGGTTCAAATTTTCGAATCGATTTAAATCGTTTGTGTTAATGAGGGATAATATATAAAACTCTGTATAACTTTATATAATTATATAGAAATTTTTTTTCCCAAAAATCGGAAATTGTTGATTAACTTTCAATCAAAATCATTCGAAAGTTTAGGATTAAATCCGATTGGAATTAATTGAATGACTGAAACAGAGTTGCTGTAAGCATACTTCTATCTCATTTGCTTTTACGCGGCGTTGCCAAATGTATATAATATGGAAGTCAAATTACACGAAGTATACATTTGACACTTGTGGTATTGATAGTACTATAGTATACCTTATTATATAGGTATACCTTAATATACGTAATTATATATAAATAAAATTTGAAAATAATCTATAAGTTCGTAATGATTCTTTTTTTTCTGAACGTTATAAATAATGAGATATATTTTTGACGCAATAGGAGGAGCTGCAGGAAGTGCAGTTGCAGGTAGGCTAAGTGAAGTTCCTAGTTGGAGAGTGTTATTACTTGAAGCTGGTCCTGATGAACCGGCTGGTGCTGAAATTCCGTCGAATTTTGGAGTTTATATCGGTAATAAAAAAACAAAATATTCAGTAATTTCCTAAGTCGAAATTTAAAACCTTACTAGAACCTAGAAATTCTAGTATCAAGAGAAAAAAGGGATTTACTAAGTACTTGATTCTTATAGAAAAACAATTCCTATGTAAAACCTATAAATGTCAGTGACGGTTAAAAATTGCAGGTTCAGTCAATATACAGGCGTAATAATTAAAAACTATTAATGCTTATCAGAGACAGAACATACCATAAAAGCTGACTGAACCCTATGAATTTTACATTATTTATTAGGACCTAGTAGACCTATACTTTTAACATATTTATTTGACCCTATCAATACTTGTCACTTGAATTAAGTCCTAATAATTTCAATTTATTTTTATAAAAGAAAGGAAAGTAGCAGATTTTTGTAGATTTTAATATCTACATGTGCATAATAAAAAATATTTGCACGCAAAATTCATTCAATATGAGAAGTAAATTCAACAGTTTTTAAATATCACTCGTGCACAGAAAAAAAATTATTTGGCTCAAAGTAATTTTTCTTGAGCCAAGAACATTTTGAGGACAGAGAATGGAAATCGACATTTTTTTGAGGAAAGTGAAAAAAAATCCTTGGATTTTAAATTTCAAATAAAGAAAAAATATTTTTGACTCAATAAATCTTCAAAGATTGATTCAACAATTGAGTTATTTAGTTAAATAATTTAAATTTCTTGTTTCAATAAATATTGTTCCTCACTGTAATATATTTATTACTTTAACCAAAAAATATAAATGTTCAGTACAAGAAAGGTATAATATTAGATAAAGTAATGCGATGTTTCGAATCAATAAAAAGTAATAATTTAAACTAAAATACAAATCTTGAACCAAGAGTACTGCGAGCTTAAGCCAAGTAAGTTTTTTCTTGGATTCATGCAGAGGTTCTCCCGTTCCCGACTAGAATTTTTTCCTGATTTGCCTGAAGTACCATAAGGACCTTGTCAGGTTAATATAAGGTTTGCCTTATTAGGACAAACCTGACGAGTTCCTTATCAGGACTTCATCAGGATATCCTTATTAAAAAAATCGGTCTGTCGGTTGACCCTGCGGGCCAGCCCCAAAACTTCCCGCTGTTTTCGACCTCAAAGAGCTCGAAAACATTAGTGTAGATATATTTTCGAGCTCTTTGAGCTCGAAAATGCTATCACATGCAATTGTTTTTTTACGATCTTTTCAAGCTCTAACAAGTTACGCTTTATGCTGAAGTTTGAAAATTTAAGAATCGAAAATCATCAATGAAGCGGTTTTTAAAATTTAGTTCCTGATTATGTTCAGTAAAATAAGTGTATTGAGGCAGAAATCAATGTCGGGGATCAAAATCAAGATTTAAATAAATTTTAACTCATGTAAGAAACAATAAAATATGAAATATCCGATAAAAATATTAAAAACTACGTTTTATCGATTTTTTTGTTGATAATATGATTTAAACTGAAAATCAAGTTCGATGACATTATATGATCAAAAGAAATCATAAAAAGATGAGTTGGTATGATATCAGGCACATTTCAGTACGTTATATTATGATTTATCCGGAAAAAATAACATAAAATGTTATTTTTTTAACTTTTCAACGCCGATATCTTTTCAACTAATCAATCGATTTCGATAGTTGACGTGGCAATCGGCGCGTTTTATTGAGTTCTAGAGCTGATTAAAATTTGAAATCGATCGCGTCAGTCGTTTCGAAAATATTTAGAAAATACCGTTTTTCACCATTTCTTTCTCCCGCGATAACTCTCGAACGAATTATCCGATTTTGATGTTTGAGGTGGCAATCGACGCGTTTTATTGAGTACTAGAGCTGATTAGATTTTGAAGTCGATCGTATAGGTCGTTTCTGAGAAATCAATAAAAAACTAAAAAAAAAATTTTTTTTTTTTTCGTAATTCGCAAATATTTCCGAATCTACTTAATCAAATGTTCCGAAATTTTCAGGAAAGTTGATGGCCAAAAAGTTCTTTCGATTGCCACCTCAACCATCCAAATCGATTCATTAGTTCCAAAGTTACAAAGAGTTTACATACATACACACACACACACACTCAGACATCATTCTGAAAATAGTCAGAATAGCTTTCTAGGACCTCAAAACGTCGACATCTGATGAAAACTCGATTTTCGAAAATCGGGGTGAAAACAATAACTTCCCGAAATTTTTGAAAATCGTCGATTTTCTTAGCGGGAAGTTAAAAAAAGTTATCCAATCCTTTTGAATATTTTATTTACAGGCTAAAAATTAAACAAAGTACGAATGAATTCTATATAAAAATCACGTCAATCATTGCAGCACAGATTTTTTACGTCTTCATCAGTTAGTCTTTGACATCATAATGAATATAATATTTACACTTACAAGATCACATATACATGTCAGTGCAGTGGATAGCATCAAGGACTTTGAATCGGAAGGACGCAGGTTCAAGTCCAGCACTCATCGGGATTTTTTCATCAATGAAAAACATGTTTACTTCGCCTAATTAATGCTCTTAATACTCTGGCGGCTAAGTCTCCTCGTTCATGCCACAGTGGCCAAAGCCGTAACGAACGCGCTTCGACGCCACCACCGGAATAGAGGAAAAAACCAACTGGAGAGTTGGTAAGACTGATAATAATAATAATTTAATAAGTAAAAAATAATGAAGAAGACGCTATAGCTGTCGAGTACAAAAAATAGATTACTTAAATAATATATTGTTGTAATCGTCACATTGTTTATAAGTAAAGTATAAAATAATTATATACGCTGTGTACCACTTATTTAGTAGTATTAGTGTAAGTGATACTACAATTGGTGACCCTGACGTGATATTTTATATCGTGGTACAGCATCGCTTGTCCGCCAAAAAGCATGCATCAACGGTGGCTATCTCTATCGCATTTAGCGTAGATAAAAAGATAAACTATAAAATAAAATAACAAAATAACTACCAAGTAACAACCAAGATCAAACACACGATGGGATTGCAACATTCCTCAATAAAATCTGATGACCTTAATCGAAGTTTTAGGATTACTTGGATCAAGAGTTTATGGGTTACGACACAGCCGGCAAGGCCAAGTCCATGAACAGCGGCAACAGGGTGAGGCCAAATTCGGACACAAAGAAACAACCTGCTTTCAACACAAATTTGTTCAGTGACTCGTGCAGCATACTGACTAATCAAATACTGGCTGGAATAAATGCAGACAACAGCAAAACAGATGACACTGGGAACAAAAACATACCGCCAAACACCATGAACTCAGGTATGCAAAATCCACTCACATTATAACAACTAATCGCTTACAACAACTTGATGCAGAGAAATTAAACAGTCCAAACGCCCATGGGAAAACCAAAACTAAAGCCAGGTTTTATGACGGAAAGACCGGAAATCTGGTTTATAATGGCGGAAGCCGTATTCGACATCGCATCAATAGTCGACGACAGGATCAAATACGTCAACGTTATAAGGGAACTAGACGCGACAACAAATGATCAACTAGCGGATGTCATTCGCAAGGAACCTGCGACAGAGAAGTACCACACTTTAAAAACAGCTATCCTCTCACGACTTTTTGATTCTAGACAAAAACAAGTGCACAAACTCATAAGTGAAACCACTTTGGACGAGAAAACACCATCACAACTACTGCGAAAAATGCGTGAGCTAGCTAATGGTACCGTTGACGACTGCGTCCTACAATCACTATGGCTGGACAGGCTTCCTCCGAACATCAAACCCCATCTCATCACCACGAGTAACTTCCGCTGGAAACAGTAGCCGAGTTTGCTGATCGGTTGATTGAAGTGATAGGGCCATCTCCATCTGTCGTGGCTACGTCTCAACAAATTTCGTTTCAAAACGGGACTAACGTTGAATTGAAAGTGTTGGAATTACAGCAGACGCTAGAAACGTGCATAAAAGAGATTTAGGACCTGGAAATTCAACAGCAAAACATGCAACAACTCCTGTAAAATCAATATGCACAACATCAACAATTCATGCAGCAACAAACACAATTTCAACAAGCTGTTAACCCTCAGATGTTGCAGCAACGCCAACGGGGAAGATTTCTAACTCCAACGCGTAATGGTATGTGTTATTATCATAACAAGTTCGGGGCTGAAGCACGAAAATGCATTTTACCATGCAATTTGGCTTCAGATTTTCTTTTAAAACAACAGGAAAACTAGAATCGCTGTCATCACTAGGGGCTGTGAATGATAGCGATAATTCCTCACAAAAAGAGCTCCGACTCCACATTATAGATAATTTCACGCATCAGAAATTCCTGATAGATTTTGAATCAATCGTATCAATCTTGCCTGCAAAAACCTTTCACCATAATCGAGAAGTCGATTAACTGACTCTCTTCGCAAACACAACGCAAATCAATACTTACGGTACTAAAGTAGTCAATCTCGAGCTGAACCTTCGCCGAGACTTCTCCTGGGCATTCATCATAGCGGATGTGGATAATGCTATCATCGGTGCCAACTTCCTCGCTCACAATAATCTCTTAATTGACCTAAAAATCAACAATTGATCGATCCAATTACACAATTATCCTCGAAAGGAAAAGCCATCGGAACTAAATACTACGGCATCTCGACAATCAACTCGGACCTGCCAACAAAGTATTTTGAACTGCTGAAACAAAACATTGAAGTCACCTGCCCAATTGGGAAATCACAGCTCGCCTCTACAACCTTCGCACACAGAATTATAACCGAACGACTGCCAGCTACTGCTCGTGCACGCAAAATATCGGGAGAAAAAGCCTCCTGAGCCAAAGCTCAGCTCAAAGAACTGCTCAATGCGGATATAATCAGACCCCCCAGCAGCAGATACTCCAGTCCTATTCATCTGACAAGGATAAAAGATAATTACTGGAGAATGTGTGGTGATTACCGCAATCTCAACCAGGTAACTGTACCGGATAATTATCCTCCTTCGTTGATACTTGAACTTTTCTCATGCCTACGTGGTAAGAAAAGATGCACAAAACTAGACCTACAAAAAGCGTATCTACAACTACCAGTACATCCTGAAGACGTGGAAAAAACAGCAATAATTACCCCATGGGGTCTTTTTGCATATCTAGGGATAGCCTATGGTCTCTAAAATGCTGATCCATCCTGGTAACGCTACATGGACGAATTACTCAGGGACTTGGACTTTATATTCGTTTACATCGACGACATACTCATCTTTTCGGACGACGAGAACAACATGAGGAACAGCTTCTGATGTTATAACTCCATATATAACCATACGTGTGTCTCTATATGATCAAATCTAATCATATATGACTCTATATAATTAGAAATGATCATACTTGGCTGTCAACTCCATTTATAACTATATACAAGTCTATATATAATCAGATCTGATCCTATGTGAGTCTATATATGATTAGATCGGATAATATATAGGTCTATATTAGACTGGGCCAAAAAAATCGACTATTTATTTTTTCTTTCGATACTGTGAAAATATTATTCCTGACGACAAAAACAATTATTGTGCAAGTTTGAGCCCTTAATATTAATATTAAGAGGTGTATCGTTATGACTATTCATTTTTTGACAGAAATTTCATTTTTTACCCAAAACTCGTAAATCATCTATCTGAAAAATTAGAACAATGTACATTCTTAAAGAAAATTAAATTCCCTACAAAAGATCTCTTCTAGTATATTGACGTAAAACGAGCCGTTTTCTTGTAACCGTGCCTTATATATTGATTTGTTTTTTTAATTCTTTGTTTCTATTTTGGATTTTTGTAACTACTAGAAATATAAAAATTATTTCTAGTCAACATACGTATTTTTGAAGGAAATTTCATGCTCTACAAATAAGGTCTCTTAATATTTTTTGCTAAATTCACTTCTTCGAAAGTTATTCAGATTATTTAAGTCGTTTTTACTTAGCTTCAACCTTGAATAACTTTTGGAGGATTGAATTTCGCAAAAAATGTTAAGAGACCTTTTTTGTAGAGCATTAAAATTCCTTCAAAAATGTTTATCTTGAGTAGAATAAATGTTAATATTTCTAGCAAAACAAATCAATATATAAGGCACGACTACAAAAAAACGGCTCGTTTTACGTCAATTTACTAGGAGAGATATTTTGTCGGGAATTTAATTTCCTTTAAGAATGTACATTGTTCAAATTTTTCAGATAGATGATTTACGAGTTTTGGGTAAAAAATGAAAATTCTGTCAAAAAACGAATAGACATAACGATACACCTCTTAATATTAATATTAAGGGCTCAAACTTGCACAATAATTTTTTTTGGTCAGCAGGAATAATATTTTCACAGTACCGAAAGAAAAAAAAAAATTGTCCATTTTTTTGGCCCAGTCTAATAAAGACCTATACATTATCAGGTCTGATCATATATAGACTCAATTATGGTTATAAATGGTGTTGACAGCCAAGTATGATCATGTCTAATTATATATAGAGTAATATATGATTAGATCTGATCATATATAGACTCTTATATAATCAGATATAACATATATAGACTTATGTATGATTATTTATGGGGTTATAACAGCCTGGTCTGATCATATCTAATTATCTATAAAC
The DNA here is from genome assembly GCF_026212275.2 of Microplitis demolitor. Taxonomy (NCBI): domain Eukaryota; kingdom Metazoa; phylum Arthropoda; class Insecta; order Hymenoptera; family Braconidae; genus Microplitis; species Microplitis demolitor. Next base: position 10,839,654 of record NC_068552.1, on the reverse strand, counting down.
ATATATAATCAGATCTGATCATATATAGACGTATATATGGACTTATAACAGCCAGGTATGATCAGATCTAATTATGTATGCGGTCATGTATAATTATATATAATCATATATAATTAGACAAAAACTTTTTTCATCGGGTAAATAGATTTGATTATACGTTTCTTATGAATTCTATTGTAATTTATGTACAAAACCAAATTCATCATTAGGTGCCTTATTTCCGTAGAAGATGAATCTGTTTCATTATTTGAGTTAAGTGAAAATTTATTAGGAATTATAAAAATTTAATTTGATTCCATTTTCAATGGTTTTTTATAATGTTTAATTTTATGTTTAAAAAAGAGACAGCCTTACGGGCTGTGGCTATTTTAAAAATGTAGTGATCAATAAAATTATAAACATTATCTAAACTGAAAGGATAATTTAATTTAAATAATTTATGTAAAATTGAGAAGAAATTGACGGAGTTTGAAGTTATTTATTTTTATATTCTGTAAAAATTGTGTCAAATAATTATTATTGTTATATAAAAGTTAGTTGAAATATTATATAAAGATTAGGGTGTGCCATTTTGAGGCGACTTTTTTTTCCACAAAAAAACAGGCTGAAAACTCGCAGAAAGGTGAGAAAAGAAGCCTGTTAAAAGCGGAGCTATTAATATTAATATTTAGAGGTGCCTATTTCTAATTTTCCATTTTCCATTTAAATAACATGGGAAAAAAAATATTTTATTTTTTTATTTTTCTAGCTTGACATTTGCACCTCATATACATAAGTCCATAGCTAATCTTACAGAGAATTTAACGCTCTACGAAAAAGGTATCTTATCATTTTTTGATAAGTTTATCCATTCAAATGTTATTAGAGCTGGAATTCAAATCTCTAATAAATTTCCAGATCTTTTTACTTTTCCAGCAAAACTATCAGACTTATCAAAAAATGTCATAGAATCTTTTTTATAGACAATTTTATTTCCTACAAATTATTTTCAATAAAATTTTTTAATTTCCGCATTTTTTTCCAGTTATTTTCATTTTAATGTTAAGTTCTCAGAATAGATTAGAAGACTATTATTTTTACGAGCTTGGCTTTAAAATGAAAATAACTAGAAAACAATGCGGAACTTCAAAAAACTTAATTGGAAATAATTTGTAGGAAATAAAATTGTCTATAAAAAAGATTCCAAGACATTTTTTGATAAGTCTGATAGTTTTGCTGGGAAAGTAAAAAGATCTGGAAATTTATTATAGATTTGAATTCCAGCTCTAATAACTTTTGAATGGATGGATTTATCAAAAAATGATGTGACCTTTTTTGTAGAGCGTTTAATTCTCTATAAGACTATGCTATGGACTTATTTATATGAGGTGTGAATGCCGATTTAGAAAAATAAAAAAAAAATATTTTTTTTCCCATGTTATTTAAATAAGAAATGGAAAATTAGAAATAGGCACCTCTAAATATTAATATTAAGAGCTCCGCTTTTAACAGGCTTCTTTTCTTACCTTCCTGTGAGTTTTCAGCTTGTTTTTTTGTTAAAAAAAAAAGCCTCAAAATGGCACACCCTAATAAAGATAATAAATAACTATTACTTACTGATTGACACAATAAAACACTTAAATATATTCATGTACAGAATGCTGCTGTACCCGCGCGCTTACATATTTTTAGTTCACTGGTTGAAACCAATGAGCGCGATATTCACTGATTCAGCCAGTGAAATTCACTGGTTCATTTTAAAAGAGTAGATATATTATTTGTTTAGTTAATACCGAATACTATCAAATGTTTGCTATTTTACGTGTATAAATATGACCACAGCAATACAAAAGCCAAAACATATTTAAGAAACGAATCCAGCGTTATAATTACCATGGCTAGCGTAACAAACGTTGCTATATCGTGGCGAACGTGATGCAACAGGGGTTAATTCACTATAAACCGCTCGATTAGTATTGCCGAAGGTATCATCACGATAGTTATTGTCCATTGTACCAATAGTTTTAGAATAAATAGAATACAATAATAAAAGAAGCTACAAAATTCTTAAACATGACCAAAAATAAAAAAAAAAAAACAATAATTACCACACTTTCAATTTTCTTTTTGAATTGACAACTATATAACCCAGATGAGAATATTTGGCTGAAAATATGTCGAAACAGCTTAATTTGGCCGAAAAATTTTTATTCTTCTTAAAGAGGTCGAAATTCAGCCGATAATTGGCCGACAAATGAATCGGCCTTTTTTCGGCCAGAATACATTTTTTTTTTCAATAAAATTATCGCAAGTAATAATCTTCGGCGAAAAACAGGCGGAAATATAGCCGATATTTGGCCGACAGTTGAATCGGCCTGTTTTCGGCCAGAATATTTTTTTTTTTCCAATAAAATTATCGCGAGTAAAAATTTTTGGCCGAAATTTAGCCGACAGTCGAATCGGCCGGTTTCCGGCTATAGTGATTTTTATTAAATAAAATTATGGTACATAAAAAAAAATTTCATGCAACTCAAAATAGAACATAAAAAAGTTTCAAGTTGTGGAACTTAAAAATGTATTTCAAAATTTCGAGAAAAATTATGTTTTCAATTTATAAAATGTTTGAGTAACTCACTAAGTTATAATTTTATGCAAGACATAGTGAAAACATTTAATTATTTTATAGTTAGAGTGACATAATTTTTATAGGAATAGTTTATATTTTGATACAGTAGAAAATATTCTTTCGTGGTATCATTGATCCAAGTTAAATGACAGTTCGTCGCTGAGTGAAAATATGTTAATGAGCAAAAATGAAAAATCAATTATTTTAACTTTATACAAACAAAATTTTTCATTATTAACAGCTCATTATTTTAAACAATTATTCCTTAAGAATATATTTCAAGAGAGCTCGTAAATATTCCGTAGTCAATGTAAATGTCTAAATATCCCCCATGAAAAAAATTTATAAAAAAAATATATTAAGAACACAAAAAAAGTTTCGGCCTCGTATTCACTACACGGAAAAAAAATGTTACAATTTATTCGAATTCTCAATACTTTTTATTGTTTCAAATATTACTGCGGCACCCGAGTGTGATTTTGTTGTATATTATAAGGTACAAAGTTAAAATATATAAGTGATCTGTTAAAATATACTGATGGTCAAAAATGAAGAATACATGATAAACATATAGTTTTTGAAATTTCCAATAGTAAAAATTAATATCTTGAATTGTATTTATTGGCAGGATGATATTTTTTAGACTGACTATGGTAAAAATTAAAACTTAGACCATAAATTTTAAAGTTTCAAGCAATACAAATCTTCAAGTCGATATATATAATTTCATAGTCAATCGTTATTTTATCTTGTGCAACCATACTAATAATTTTTGTTCTAAACCCTCATTTTTATTATATAAAATAAAAAAAAAAAAAAAATATATATATATATATATATATGTCTATTTTTTTTTTCGATCGATTTTGTATTTGTTTATTTTGAATTATTTACTTCTGGCTTTTACCGTTGCTCTCGTAGTACGAAGTTACATTCGGGTTTCGGATTTCACCCCTTCTCTCCCCCTTCTTCCATTGTCTGTTTTTCTTATCGTCGTACATCTAATTGATTCCATCCTTGTCTATATTATGAATAACTAATTTAGTCGATACAGTATATAGATGTTCGAATTTTTATATGAAAAATCATCAGAAAAATTTTAGCCGACTCACGGGCTCGAACCGTCGAACCTTTCGTGAACAGAGTCCAGTACACTGGACCAGTCCCTGGCACTTAGAGCGCTCGGCCACCGCATGCGTATGAAAACAGAAAGTTATTTTCGCACTTAAATAGATGATGGTAGCACATGAAATTTTAATGCATCAAACAATAAAATTTGCTGAAGCTGATACATACGTTTTTACAAATTGATGAAGTATAATATACAGTTTCACATAGTCAATCTTTTTTGATTTCAGTGGGAATATTTATTATTTACTTTAATAATAAATATCCATGAAAATTTTTTTATTTTTGTTTACATCATTAAATTTGACTGTTGACTAATATCAACATTTAAAAGCAACTCATGCTAAAGTTTTTTATTTAAAGGACTTTACAAAATAACGTTCTAACTAAATTTATTATTTTCTATCTTTTATATTTTGTTATTTGAGACTTTAATTACTTATTTTACATACAACACATATTTAAGCTTTGGCTGTTAATCTTCAAAGTTTAATTTTTTAAGCATTTACTTTCTCTTTTTTATAATTTTGAATAATAATTTTATCTAAATGAACTATATATTTTAGCATTCAATTTATAATTATTATTTATTAAATATTGAAATCATGATTTTACAATTTGAAAGAATATTAATTGCTGAAAATATCACAATTATTAGGCATCAAGCTTTATTTATTACAGTTCTTTTTTTTTTCCGTATACCTAGGCATTTTTTCGGCCAATTTTCGGCCGAGAAAAAAAAATTATTTTTTTTTTTTTCAGTTGGGAATTCTTTCGACCGAGTAAAATCAGTATAAAATAAGAAAACGAAAATTAAATTAATAGTAAACAAGCAAATTGTATAGAAAATTTATTTAATTATCAAACATAATCATTTAATTATTAACATTCACAATATTAGACAACTTTAAACTTTACTAGACAACACAACGTTGAATAATAACTTCACATGAGACGACCGTGAAACAGAAGACTCTTACTATAACTTCTAATATTGAGGCATGGGTCTTGGCTACACTGAGAAAAAATTTCTCTTCGGACAATTAAATTGGTTTTCTTAAATTCTGTTAAACTAATATTTAATTAGGACAACTCAATTTTATTACGTCAACAGAAATTATTTTGTCATTTTTAACAAATGATTTAATAGACTCTATTTGGTTGATATTAATATTTCTCTTGCTACGATAGTAAAATCATTTGGTAAAGTTAAAAAAATATTTATTTGATAGACAACTAAATTATTTTGTAGTGCCAACAAAATGAAATATTAAAGCAAAATATAATTATTTAAACTCTAATAAATATTACTTAGACACAAAAAAATATATTCATTTAGAATAAATATATATATTTGTTTGATGTTAATAAATATATATTAAAACCTAATGATTATTGATTTAAAAAGTTATGGTCCTGGGCAGCAGTAGCAGGAGTAGTTCGGTGCTTGTCACTAGATCGCGCCCACCTTTTGCAGTGTCCTTGATAAGAAACTTATTTCAGAGTTATTATATTCAAAACTTGAAGCATTTATGAGACGGATTCTCCGCTGTTAATTAGCAGAATAAGGATAACCCTTTTTGATAGTAATATAAGGGTATCCTATTACACTATGACATTAATGTTTTATATTAATGTTTTCCTGAACAATTTTTGTCACAGTACATAAAAAAAGTACGTCAAGGAAATAAATTATTTTTCTAAATATGCATTTATTTAGCGTTGAATAAATATTCTGTAATTTTAAAATAATATTTAACTATAATTAATAACTCATTCTCTAAGGATCACTAATATACTTCATTATGCTTACTTTATTGGCTCTACAGGTAATCAATTTGATTTTATGCTTGCTACTTAACGCGTAATTATCTTTACTAAATATTTTGTAGTCTCTAATAATTTATTTTGTTGGTGGATTATAAAGTATTTAGTTAAAACAATCAAATATATGATTGGCAGTGGGCAATCAAATTATTTTGTTGTCATAATTAAAATTTAGTTGTCAGAAGAAAATTTTTTTCTCAGTGTAACTGCAATGTGCACTCACATATACTACTTCAAAAAATTTCACTGACAATTGAGTAGTATTAGTAGTATTTTCATACAGTCAGCTAATTGCCGTGGTACGGTCTAAAGTTTGAACATCTAGAATGTAAAACTTACAAATTTAAATGCAAGTGATTTCATGGAATTGAGACACAAATTTTCAGTTTTCAATTATTACTGAATGGTTGTCAAACTGCAAAAGCTATATAAAAGTAAATTTATAATTTCATGAAACTTATTAACGATATTTTAAAATGTAGTTTTACTATTTTGACATTCTAAATAGTAAAAGTTCGTGATTGCTGATACATTGATAATACTTAGTATAAAGATTTTAAAAATTACAGTGTGAGATGTAATAATTTCATTTTCTTCATCAAAGTTCATAATTGATTGCCAGTACTGTACATCTTATTGAACCACTCGACAAATTTTCTTAATTAGTACTTTAATTTTTACTCTCTAAACATAAATTAGTGAAAATTTTATTAATTGTGTTAGTGAAGCAGTATTCACTTGACAATCAGTGAATTTCAACAACAAATTCATTAGTGAATTTTCACTATTGAATTTAGATTTATAATTTTCGCTAGGAAAATTAATGATTTTCACTAATAATCTAGCGATATTTTCATAATTTCCACAAGTGAAGCTGTTATGCACTTGTTAATTTGTGAATTTCACTAATTCACTAGTAACTTTAACTAGCAAATAATTAAATATTATATTAGATATAAATATAATTAATAATTATGGTGCTATTTTTGAACATTTTAATAAAAAACTTTCAAAATAAAAAAAAATAGAAGTACAGAACAATAATATATTGATATGAAGAGTACGTCAATCATAACATCACGGATTTTTTATTTCTTCATCAGTTATTGTTTGGTATCATAACGAATATACTATTTACACTCGCGCGATCATATGCGTAAATCAGCGCAGTGGATAGCATCGAAAGCTTTGAATCGGAAGGATGCAGGTTCGAGCCAAGCAGTCATCGGGATTTTTTCAATTAAAATCATGTGTACTTCCTCTAAGTAATGATTCTAATACATTGATCACATTTTGGATCTAATTACAAGTGTCATATTTTTTTTCGAAATATAATATTTTTTTTACCGATGAAACCAGTTCTCTTTTTTCGATATAAAAAGATGTAAAATTTTGATTTCTTAGAACGGATATAGGAACTAATAAGAGTATAAGGTATAAAAAATACTTATTTTGGTCCACTTAAGAATCTCAAGTACCAAAGTAGATGTATTTAAATATATTGACTACTTAAAGCGAAGTTAAATTTCGACTCAGGTTACAATATGAAATATTATTTATATTGTCATTTAATGCGGGATTTAATTCTAAAGGCAGTAGTCTCGATTGGAAATACAAAACGACTAATGAAACTCATGCTTGTCTGGCGCAAAAAGGGTCATGCAACTGGCCTCGTGGACGTAATCTCGGTGGGACAACAGTTCACCATGGGATGGCTTATCATCGGGGCAACGCTAAAGATTATGAAAATTGGGTTGCCATGGGCAATGAAGGATGGTCATGGGCAGAAGTAATCTCGAAAATTTTTATTTCTTTCTTTATCAAATAAAAGAAACATGTTTTACTTACCACGTTAACTGGTGAAAATTTTTTGGTCAACACAAAAAAAAATCTTCTGTGAATTACAGCTCTTAATTAAAATGGTAATAGAACTTTTCGAATTTCATACTCATCCATTAAAATATGAAATTTTTTTTTTAATTTATTATTATTTTCTACAGTAAGAAATTTTTTTTAGCCTTATCAATTTTTACAGCTTTGTAGGGTATGAAATTCTTTACAAAAAAAATACACCGTACTAAATTTCTTTCTGAGTCTGTTATTTGTTAGTGATAGAGCTTACAACTTATTATTATCGTTATTTATTATAAAATCGCTTACTATTTTCCAGTAATAAATGAATAAACCATAAAAGTACAAAAAAAAAAAAATTATATATTTACTTAAATATCAAATGTTATAAAATTCACGAGGATTTTTTTTTCAAGTATTTATTAAAAGTTTTCAAATAAAGATTTAGAAAAAAAATATTGCTATGAAATAACAGTCTGATGTCATTGATAAATTTTTTAGGTTTTACCATTTTTCCTGAAGTCAGAAAACAATTCAGAAATAAATCGTGTTGGTCGTCAATATCATGCAACTGGAGGTCCGATGACAGTTGAAAGGTGTCTATTATTAAATATACTTTTTTTTCTTACTTAAAGACGAGTCAAATGAAGACATTGAAGAAATCGTAGGCTTCAAAAAAATTTAACGCCAATTAAATTTTCCAGCAAAATACAATACCTGCTAAAAAAAATTTAACAAATTAAAATACCTTATTTTATCTAATTTTTGCTTATATATTATAAGTAATAAGTATGTATATAATATTTCAAATAGTATATTGTTAGATTTCCATGGAAACCAGCATTCGCTGATGCAATATTAAAAGCTGCCAATGAAACAGGATACGGAACAACAGAAGACATGGTTGGTGAAAAAATTCATGGTTTTACAGTTGCTCAAACAATGAGTAAAAATGGAGTGCGACAGAGCACAGCATCAGCATTTCTCCGTCCAATTCGCAATAGGAAAAATCTCAATATAGTGCTTAATTCTACCGCCACTAAAATATTGACTAGAAAACAAAAGGTTATTGGAGTTGAATATTTTATGGTGAGTAATTTGACTAGAAAAAATGAAAAAAAATGAATATCAATTTAATCGACATACATATCATTTGTATTTACTGTAACACATTGCCTTTATGATGTTATAGTGAAAGTAAATATCAATATTTTTTGATAGAATGGTAAAATTCATAAAGCAAAGGTCACTCGGGAAGTTGTAGTCTCAGGAGGTGCCGTAAACTCTCCTCAACTTTTACTTTTATCCGGTATCGGTCCGAAAGAGCAACTTGATTCTTTAGGGATTCCTGTCGTTCTTGACTTACCAGGAGTTGGAAAAAATCTTCACAATCATGTTTCTTATAAATTAGATTTTATACTCGCCAATGAACCTAATTCAGAAGGATTTAATTTAGATAATGTAAGTCAGTATATACGTAATCAAACGGGACCATTATCGTCATCTGGATTAGCTCAAGTGACCGCTATTTTATCATCACGTTACACAACACCAGACTATCCAGATTTACAAATTTTTTTTTCGGGTTTTCAAGCTTCGTGTCGTGAGAATGGTAATGTAGATCTTACCAATTATTATAATAAAAGAACAGTCAGATTCACAGCAGTCAATCTACATGCTAAAAGTAGAGGTCAGAGTTATTTGCTAAACTAATTTGCAATTCAAATTATATGAATTATAAGATGATGAAAAAAAAAAATTATTCAAATCGTTTTTTTTTATTTAAGGAATTATAAGTTTGGCAAGTAAAAATCCACTGGAGCATCCTATAATTTGGAGTAATGATCTTGCCGATCCTGCAGACGTTGACGTATTGATCGATGGTATTCATGTTCTTATTAATATTGCAAATTCAAGTACTATGAAATCACTAGGTCTTACTCTTGCAAGCCAACCAATCGATGAATGCAAGAAATATAAATTTCTTTCTGATAACTATTTCAAATGTGCCGTTCATATAGACACACGTACAGAAAATCACCAGAGTGGTACATGTAAAATGGGACCTACTTCCGATTCATTCGCTGTCGTTGATCCATATCTTAGAGTACATGGTATTCAAGGACTTCGTGTTGCAGATGCTTCTGTTATGCCAAAGGTTATTTATTATTATTATTATTTAATAATAATAATAATAATTATATATATATATCATAATATATTATAATATATATTTTTATTATTATTATTATTATTATTATTATTATTATTATTATTATTATTATTATTATTAGTACTACTACTACTACTACTACTACTAAATTTTATTTCGGTTTCAATCCAACAACTATTAATATTACATTTATTGATTTTAAACTAAAATATGTTTCCTGAAACAAAAAAATTTTGGAAAGTATACTTATTAGGGTGTTTCACACTTAAGCGATATTTTTTTCTCTGTCCTACCTGTAAAACGAACAATTTATAGAACAAAAAAAATATTCCCGCTTGAAAAAAATTCCTCAGTCAATTAGAGGCTTCACTGATAAAAAAATTTGATTTCCCATTTAAATTATATGGGAAAAAAATTTTTTTTTAGTTTGGAATGTTTTACCTCGGCAATGGCTCAATGTACGAATAAGCACGGCATAAATTTTTGTAGGGAATTTAAAGCTCTACAAAAAAAGTCTCTTATCATTTTTTGATAAATCCATCTGTTCAAAAGTTATTGGACCTCGAAGTCAAGTTAGAGTAAATTTCGAAACCTTTTTACTTTTCCGGCGAAACTATTGGACTTATCATAAAATGCCATGAAATCTTTTTTGTATACAATTTTATTTCCTACAAATGATCTTAAACAAATTTTTTTTAATTCTGCATTGTTTTCTCGTCGTTTCCATTTTGATGCCAAGCTCTTTAAATCGATCAGAACACTATTTTTTTAGGAGCTTAGCATTAAAATGGAAATAACTAGAAAACAATGCAGAATTAAAAAAAAATTCATTCTAGATAATTTGTAGGAAATAAAATTGTCTACAAAAAAGATTTCATGGCATTTTATGATAAGTTCCATAGTTTCGCCAGAAAAATTAAAAGATCCCGAAATTTACTCGAACTTGACTTCGAGGTCCAATAACTTTTGAACAGATGGATTTATCAAAAAACGACAAGAGATTTTTTTGTAGAGCGTTAAATTCCCTACAAAAATTTATGCTGTGCTTATTCATACATTGAGCCATTGCCGAGGTAAAACATTCCAAACTAAAAAAAATTTTTTTTTCCCTTAAATGTTACTTAAATGGCAAATCGAATTTTTTGATGAGTGTGAAGCCCCTAATTGACTTAGAATTTTTTTTCAAGCAGGAATATTTTTTTTGTTCTATAAATTGTTTGTTTACCAGGTAGGACAGAAAAAAAAATTTTATATACATATAAAATGACAAGTCTTTTTTTTGAACGCGCATCACGTAAAAACTACTGAATATTTTGACATAAAATTTACAGCACAAAATTCTGCGTGTTTCAAAGATGGTTTTTAGCTATATATTATTACGATTTTGATGATAAAAACTATATTTTTTTTAATTTCGTTTTAATAAATTTTATCGATTATCAATCGTTCTCTTTTTTTTCAAATAAAACAAAAGAACATAATATATACACTGATAGAAATTTTATATTGACTCAATAATTATTTTCTTGAGCCATGAATTTATTTCTGAAGAAAACCAATTGTCTTGCTTAAAGAAATTCTTGTCTTGATTTAGATTTTCTTGGCTCTAAAGATTTTGTATCTTTGATGGATCACTCTCGTGTCTTGACCCAAAACTATATTATCGTCAATCGATATACTATTAAATTCTTGAAGCAAAACCATTTGTCTTCAACTAAAAATGTCGTGTTATTGTTTTGAGAACTTTAAATTTTTGGTTTAAGTAATAATTCCTTGATGGAAGATGTTTTTAAAGTAATGAAAAAAAAATTTTTTTTTTAAATAAATTTCTACTTTAACATATCTTAAGTAAATGAATATAGTCCTAAAAAATCACTTTAAAATATTTTATTTTTAAAATAAAAAAAAAAGTTTTTTTTTCAAGCTGAATAAATTGGTATCTTGATTTAAAAATCGCGCCATTCTCGAAACAAATCGGTCATGTCTTAAACCTACATTTTGTCTATCTTAATCCAAGAGCAAGAAATTCTTAAGTGAAATATGTCAGAATTTTGTTTCAAAACAAAAAAGGCTTCATCGAAGAATAAAATTCTCAAACAAAAAATTTTTTTTCTCTATCTGAGAATTTTAATTTTTTTGGTTCAAAGACTTATTTCTTGAATTAAAACAATTAAAAATTTTGAAACGAGAACCACATTTTGAAGAAAAAATTTTTCTCGAATCAAGATAGTTTTTCTATCAGTGTATGAAACTGTCTTTTTTTTAGCATGACAAAATTTTATTTTGTTTTCTAATTAAGGTAAAACCCCCTATTTCTGCTCAGTACCATAAGTCGGTCACTTTAACTGTTTAATGCGCTTTTTATAATTTTTATAAAAAAAATTTCAACAAAAAACAATTATTATTAATAAATAATTATTCGTAAATCTAAATATATTAAAATATCATGTATCAAATTATTTTATAATAGATTATAAATCCAAATTAACTGACTGTTTTCAAAATCGCGCTCAGCCAGGCATTTTATACTTCAACGTTTATTCGTTAGATTGAATTTAGGTTTCGTCAAATTTTTTAAGAATTATTATAACTATATCTTCTTAGATATATTTTGAAAATTCATGAAATTTTATGTTATGAAAAAATGAGGTTATATAATTAATAAATTATTTTCCAAATCAATAAACTTATCATAGTTTAATTGATATTGACTTTGATCGATGATAGGGACATGTGTTGATCGAGTAATGGTACATCACAACTTTTAGTGAGTAACTATGAGTACACTCAAGGATCTTCTTTAAAAAATAAATAATAATTAATTTTTTACATTATTCTTCAAGCTAAAATTTTATTTCAATACTTCAAACTACAAAAAATAACTATAAAATAAAAATGTGGTTTTTCATTTGATTTATTAATTTATATTGAGCGATTTAATCTCACTCCAATGAAAAATGAGCGGGTATAGGCTTTTATCTTAATATTTTGAAAAGTACTGAAAATATTGATAATAATAATAATCATCATCATCATATTAAATTTTTGTTTCAACGTACAAAAATTTTATTTTAAATGTCTAATAGTAACTTTAATGTTGAGAAATTTTATTGCTATGCAGACAATAGTTTTGATAAAAAATTTTTTTTTATATAAATTCTACCTGTGAACGCCCGATTCGCTGCGTTATATTTTGGTGGTGCTTTTATTCATGTATTAAATTTTTTAGGCTGCTCTAAAATTTCAAAAATGATCCTGATAAGTTCTAAAATATTCGAATGTCGAACATCACTTCAAATTAATTCTGATTGTTCTAAACTATTTTTCGAATGGGTTGTTCCAATTATTTTCGTGTAATTTACGACTTTGAAATATAATTTTCAATTTTTATAACATTTTTCAAATTTTTAAAACAATCCAGAGCATCCAACATTCATGAAATAATTTTTAAGTAATTTAACGTATTTACATATAATTGCATTTTATAGAATGTTATATGATTTCCAGAACCTTGCAAACACGGAAAAAAATGTTGACTCGAAACCTACTAATTTTTATTATGCTGTCGACCAAATTTAAAACAGGAAGTAAAGCATCCAAAAATTTATTATGCTCTTATAAAAAATTATTATGCCGCATCACAATTATTATAATGTATGAAAGCAAATGTTATTAAAGCTTATCGATTGTAATAAATATTATGATACAGCATAGAAATTTTCTTTATATTATATCGTTATGAGCAAAATAATTTTTTGGATGCTTCAGTTCCTGTTTCAAGTTTGGTCGACAGCATAATATAAATTAGTAGGTTTCGAGCCAGCATTTTTCTCCGTGAAACATTGTAGACTAATTACAATCATTTTTATGAGATTTGAATCAACTAATCATAATTTGGAGCTTTCGAATGATTCTCCAAATATTCGCAACAATCTAGAACATTCTAGACTACTTAGAATGAATGTCGAGTGATTTAAATTAACTAAATGTGATTTGCAGTATTCTAGATATGTTTCGAAATTTTTAGAACAATCTAGAACATTCTAGGCTCTTCGGAATTAATGTCAAGTGATTTGAATCAACTAAGTTCAATTTGGAGCATTCCAGATGTGTCTCGAAATTTGTAGAACGATCTAAAACGTTCTAGACTCATTAGAATTAATGTCAAGTGATTTAAATCAACTTAGTTCACTTTCGAGCATTTCAGATGTGTCTAGAAATTTTTATATCAATCAAGAGCATTCTTGACTAATTAGAATAAATCTTCAGTAATTTAAATCAACTACGTTGATTTTTGAGCATTCCACATTGATTAGAATTAATTTTCGAATAATTTAGAAAATTAATTTATATTTTAGAACTGAGATTTTGAGATTATTCCCAAAATGTCTAGATTATTCTTGAAATTTCTAGAACAATCTAGAAAATTCTTAACTTATCATAGACACATTTTCAAGGTTCATCTTCTTTCAACCCCCATATCTTCCACATCCTTATAGTTATCACTCGCAACCTCCCCTTGCACCATAGGAGACTTATGACTACTACCACATATGAACACTATTCGATCGCGATGATTAATTTCGGCTGCAAATCGTACTATAGGCACAAACACCTCCTTTGTTATAATATATATGTAAGTGAATTTATATTAGTAATACCTTTTTATTGCCCGCGAAGCGGGCGGGATCTGCTAGTATATATATATATATATATATATATATATATATATATATATATATATATATATATATATATAAGTAAAGCGCAAAAAAAATCGACTATTTGAATTTTTTTTATACACTGATAGAAGGATTTCTTAGTATTAAAAAAGATTTGTTAATATTTAACAAATTATTTCTTAACGGAGCTTTATTTAAGAAATATTTATTAATATTTAACAAATCATTTCTTAAACATCATTTTTTTCTATTTAATAAATATTTCTTAGCATCTAATAAACGATTTGTTAATATTTAATAAACGATTTCTTTCCATTTAAAAAATGATTTATTAGTATTTAATAAATCACTTTTTAACATTTAATGAATCACTTTTTAATAATTAATAAATGAATATTTTATATTTAATATATTTTTTATTATTTGAACAAATTTTTTTTTTATATTTAAGAAATTATCTATTAACTTATTTATTAAAATTTAATTCATAAAATCACACAGTTCAAGAATATATATCTATATATGTTTTTGCATGCAGCTACACACATTCATTAATATTTATATTTATAAACAAAAATAACTAAAACAACCATCGTATAAAATTTTCTGTTCTTTTAATTTCAAAATACAATTTCATAGTAATTAACACTATAACTAGAATAAACAAATTAAAATTTCTTATATTAAACTACGCTGAGAAATAACATAAAATCCGTTTGATAGTACATGTGTTTTTAATGGTTTTATATTTGATTAAAATTGAACTGAATAAAATTAACAACGCTTCCATATTTTCATATTTATAATATGGATGACAATTTACAAAACACTTCTGATATAAATATTATTTAAGTATATGAGAGCTTCAGTTGTAGGTTACGTTTAACCAACAATGCAAGCTAGAACGGAGTAAAAAATATGACGTCGCAACGACACACACATATAGCTCTTTTAATACGTGTACACCACTACAGGCTCGTGTGTAGCCCTCTACCGACAAATTCGTCTAAGAAATATTTATTAAATATTAACAAGCCTTGTTTGGTGCTAACAAATATTTCTTTTATGTTAATAAGACTTTGTTAGCATTAAAAATATTTCTTAATAATAAAGAAGTTACTTATTTCATTATAATAAATATTGTTAATAATTACTAAATATTTGTTAAATCCAAAAAAGTCAGTTGAGAAAAATTTAATAAATCAATTTATTACTCCTAAACAAATCCTTCTATCAGTGTATTCCCAAAAAATGTCATTGCATAAAAAATGAATGTCTTTAAAAATTTTCTATCAAATATCGAAACTATATAATTTCGAGCAACCTTGAGGTATTCATATTCGGGTTATATAATCTTTATTTTTTTTTTATCATTCATGCAATATAAGTGCTATCGTAGCGCATGCTCTTTTGTTGGCCAAATAGCTGTTTGCCTATTCAACTGTTTCCACGAAATTCGTGTGCATTAAAAGATTATCTGCGTGCGACAAGTAAATTTGAGTGCGACAAGTAAACAAGTCGACGATCCACACGAGCGAATGAGCTCACAAACGAAGTGAGTTTTCACTTCGTTTGTGCGCTCAACTTTCGCTATCGTGGAAAATTGACAACTTACTTAAATCGAATTTCTAACATATCTTAACGTTTGAGGTTCTACGAAGCTATTCTGACTAATTTCAAAATTATTTCCGAATGTATGTATACGTACGTATGTATGTATGTAAATATTCTGTGACTTTTGAATGAATAAACCGATTTTGATCGTTAAGGTGTCATTCGACGTGACTTATCAATATCTGAAAGCCGTGAAAAGTCTGAGAGTGGGAAACTACCCCACTATTGTCTCAATAGAATTCGATTTAGGGGGCCTCTGGCCTGGCCCCGGATGACTAAAGAGTGTTAATTAAGGTATAATTATCACAATAGATGGCTGTGAGATCAGTTGAAGCTTTCCGCTCGATTTTCAAGTCGAAAATCAAAAGACGCACTGTTACCGTTGCGTTCAGAGAAATTCCAAAAATAAAATTTTTTCAAAAATGTTTTTTTTTGGATAGTTTTTCATGTGCTCGATGGCTTGATCCCAAAATCTAATCAGCTCTAAAACTTTATAAGCTGCGTCAAATGCCACCTTAACTATCAAAATCGTTTTATTCGTTCAAGAGAAACTATTATCGAAAGAATTACGAAAAAATTGTTTTCTTTGTTTTTTTTTTTTTAATTTCTCAAAATTAAAATGCTATAACCAATGCTATAACCACCAAATCACTGCCGACAACAAATGGCATTTCATTTATTTACGTAATAACAATAAACATATATTGTAAAATTGAAAATGAATCAATAAAATGTCTTAAACTTAAAGTTAATATCCTAACTCAAATTTTTAAATCAATTATGAATAACACATTCAAAATTGATTAGAAATTTTCAACATTGGTACTATCATTATTTTAAATGTTTATAGGTTGTCTCAGGAAATCCTCAAGCAACAGTTACGATGATAGGTGAGAGAGCAGCTGATTTTATTAAAAAAACCTACAGTAAATGTTCTTATTTATAAATAATTGAATTTTTTTTTAAAAGTTTATCGTTTATTATAAATTTATAATAATAATTTTATTCTGGATTGTTAAAATAAATTATCATGTACTAGCACATATTTTTCGATCGATGGAAAAATTTATTCATTTCTTTATTTTATTTCCTTCTTGAAAACGAAAATGATTTTTAATATTTTATAATTAATAGGAAGTATTTTTATCGTCGAATTATTGATAAAAAAAAAGAAAAAAATAAATAATATGTAGAATTTGAGTTTGTTTTTTTTCTTGTTAGTCTATGACGTTTGGAAGTAGCGCTCGGGTCAATGACATAGGGTAGAAGTAGCATTTGTGGCCACAGCTTCATTTTTAGACATTCAATACTTTACTTTAATTAATAAAAGAGTATGAAAAAAAGAAATTCCATTGTAATAGTGTGTTAAAGTATCTTCAAAATACATTTAAAATACTAATTATGTCGTTGTATTTTACAAATTATTTTATTTAAAATCCTGTGGCCAAAACTAGCTCTAAACTGGCCAAAATCGTCATTTCTACGTATCATGCTGGCTGATACGCTATGTTAATCTATACTGCATGATGATCTGAATGTGACGTTGGAGTAAGTCAGTAACTTTATATACTTTAAGATTAAAGATACAAGCTGACTCAAGTGATATAAAAATAAAAATAATTTTTAATTTCGATGAATTTCAAGTTTTATTTCTAGTTGGGCCAATTTAACCGTCAGCATTTTTTTAATAACTAAAAAGTAAAAATGTTATTGAAATAATAAATTCTTGGTCGCAATGATGGGATAAATGAATAATAAATAAAACATTTGACGATGGAAGTGCATAGGAAGAGTACATACTCATACAGTGTACGAACTTTGAATTTCATGAGCGTGAGTAGTGAAAGCTATATCAACTGCTTAAATAAATTCATAGTGGATGAGGTCACTTTGAGGACGACCAAGTATTGCCAGATCGTAACATCAAATGATCTTAAAAACTCTTTCTATCTCGATACATATATTTAATAAACCAATGAAATAAAATGGACAATATTCATTACAAAAATTATCATCCTACACCGAACAACACAATATAATATTTTTGCAGAAAAAACCCATTTATAATTTTTTGATAACTTCAGTATTACCCAACTAGAAATTTTTAAGTGCTCCAACTTGGGACCCAATGGGGTTGCGCAATGTGGACCCTACATCGGGATGAAACGCAGAAACGGACTTGGGCCCCGATCGTGCAATCCCTATAGGTTCCCAATTGAGTAAAACCTATGTATTCCCAAACGTACGATCCCTCTTAAAAAAATCGGTCTATCGTTTGACCCTGCGGGCCAGTCCCAAAATACTTTTGTTTGACATTGTTTTCGATAAAAACCATTTTTAGCATTTCTTTCTCTTACGATATCTCGCGAACGAATTAACCGATTTGGATGGCTAAGGCAGCAATGGACGCGTTCTATTAAGTTCTACAGCTGATTAGATTTTGGAGTCGATTTTTCAACTCGTTTCTGAGAAATCGATAAAAAACTAAAAAAAAAAATTTTTTTTGTAATTCGCAAGTATTTTCGAGTCTACTTGATCAAATGATCTGAAACTTTCAGGAAAGTTGATGGCCAAGAAGCTCTTTCGATTGCCGCAAGAACCATTCAAATCGGTTCGTTAGGTAAAAAGTTATAAAACGGTCACACACATACATACAGACACATACGCTCACACAAACACACATACGGACGCTCGGACATCAATCTGAAAATATTCAAATAGTTTCCTAGGACTTCAAAACGTCGACATCTGATGAAAACTCGATTTTCGAAAATCGGGGTGAAAACAATAACTTCCCGAAATTTTCGAAAATCATCGACTTTCTTAAAAAAAAAATAATTTTAATTAGATCCGAAATGTGATCTATTATATTAGAAGCGGTTGCTTAGAGGAATTGTACATGATTTTGATTGATGAAAAAGTCCCGATGACTGCTGGGCTCTAACCTACATCCTTCCGATCCAAAATTTTTGAAGCTATCCACTGCACTGACTCACGAATGCGATCGCGTGAGTGTGAATAGTATATTAATTATGATACCAAAGAATAACTCGAAGAAATAACAAATCCGTGATGCAATGATTGACGTACTCTTTATATAAATATATTATTGTTATGTACTTTGTTTAATTTTTAGCCAGTAAACAACATATTAAGAAAAATTAAAAATTTGTCTAATGAATTTTCAAATTATAACCTCATGGTACTTCAAATAAATCAAAACAAAATCATTCAATCAAAATTTTATTCAACCAAAATTATACCCGGAAGAATAGGAAAGAGAAGAGGGAGGGACACAAAACAGAATATCTTGTTCAGAAGAAGTAAAAAATAATTTGATTTGAAAATTAAATAAATTTGATAAAATGAAATTGTTTATAAACAATTTAGATAAGAAAAAAATAATTTTAATATAAGTATTGTGTACGAGCGTAAAAAATAAATTTGTTTGATTATTAAATTTTTGAAAAAAAAAAAAATTTTTAATAACAAATTTTGAGCATTTTAGATTGTATGTGAATCATAAATGTTAATAAAATAATTATAATTTTTGGATTGGGCTACTCCAACAAGTTCCCAATAGGATCTCGATGTGGCAAAACCAATATGTCATTGTGTTCAGTCACGAGCTTGATTAATTTGAATCAAGCTTCGTGCACTTCTGCTCAGTTCGGGAGTTGCCGAGTTCGCTACTGACTGAAGGTCAGAATAGTGCCGGGTCACTCGCTATTTGGGCCCGGCACATACAATTTCTAACTCAGGATCGTGTCAAGACGTCCTGAGAACCTGCTACAAGCTGACCAATCACAAAATTCGTTTTATATTGGTCAGCCTATGAGAGAGCTCGCTATCAACTGCTACCTGTTGGCACGCTTTTAAGCCAATAGGAAAATTCGTTATATGCAGCAAGGCTGCCACGTCGACACCAAGCTCCTCGACGTCTCAACGACGCTACCAATTTTCTTTCTACAACTATCTGTCTAACCGCTTCGCTCAGACGTTTCTACAACGTGTCTTTGCTGCTTGCAACCTCGTGCTTGAACCGCTTCAGTAATTAATAACTTTTGTGATATTAAACTAAACCGCTACGCTGAATTATCCTCAATATTTAGTCAGTATATCAAGGCTGCTATTTATTGAGAATATATAAATTGTTCTTTCGCTAGTAATTTATTGTAAATTAATTTTCCGTTGACTTAACCGCTACTGACCACGTGTCAATTTATACGTGAATTAAATATCTGAGTTTGCATTCGCTATCGCGTATTAATTTCGAGTCGCATTCGCTTAAATATAAGTTTTCATAATTTTTAAGTGTAAATAAGTGTAAATAAATCTATAATTTATTTTTTGATAAAATCTGAGTAATTTTTAATTGTTTATCTAACCTCGCCTAAACCAGATCCAATTAGTTTATTCGCTCATTTTACACATTGATTGTTCCATTGAGTTATCCCAACGAGTTCCCAATTAGGTACTCTTTGGGAAAAACTGATGTTGGGTAAGTAAGTTTTGCATTGAGATATCCTAACAAGTTCTCAACTGAGTTCCAACTGGGGTAGACCTACTGGGCATGCCACAGCGATTCCTAATTGGGACCCAATATATGGATTGGCACAATTTCTAGTCGGGTAAGTATGAGGCAGGATGTGTTGGAGGTGCCTCTCTAACGATTCCACCAACACATCTGGGATGAAAGCAAGTATTGTTCGGTGTCTATTAAACTATAAATTTTATAATGATTATAAGTTGGTGAATTGACGTGGCAAATTTATACATTTGACTTAGGCTGTAACAGGGAATTTTGAATTTTCCACGCTCAGTTGCCGTGATTTTCTATCATGTGCGCGGTCGATATAATCTATTACTGCCCCAGGGTTATCCGGGGTAGAGTGCGACTGTCGTCCTGCGCGGAAATCGTAGGGGCTTGTCCGTCAGTCCCACTTAGTGATAAGTAGGGGTGGCGAAGTTTCCGGAAGTTGCCGAATTCGGTCGAGTGGGTGTACAATGATAAGTGAAGAGAAAACCGAGGCCGAGACACACAACTGGACAAGACGCTGAAAGTTTAAGACGCTCTCCATTAGACAGGTAATTAATTAATTATAGACTTGGATTCTTTTGTGGAACTAAGCGATATTTTTATTAACTATTATTGATACCAGGCCATTAGCCGGTACCTTTGATAACAATATATTAATTATTTGGAAAAGCAGGTGAAGGAGCCAACAAAGAACCAAAAGGAAAATAACAAAAGGGAAAGACAAGAATTAACAGGAGAAAAGACGAGAGACAACCGGAGAATCTGACGAGAGACGGTGAAAATAAAAGGAGAAACCGCATCAGGAAAAGAATCAGGTATTAATTAGATTAATTATTTTAGGCCGAAGCCAGAATATTAATTTAATTCAAAATACTTAGTCGTTCGTCGGGGGCAATCCGCGTCTAGGCCCATAGTCAATAATTAATTAGTCATAAAATTAATTTATTAATAAAATTTAAGCCAGACGGTTGTCTAACCGGATCCAGGCTCAATTGCCGGGTCCAGGGCGTCGTCTTATAATTCCAGGCCATCGCCGGAGTTATATACGGTGTAGAAATTCTAGGCCGATGGTGGACGCCACAAGCCAGAAATTTTCATATTCTAGTCCGCGTTGTTATAAATTAAATATTAATTAAAAATAATTAAATCAACCAAATTAATAAAAATTAGTTTCCGTAACTAAACAAGGACCTAAGTTAGATTTATTAAATTAATAAAATAAAAATTAATAATTAAAGTAAAGTAATAAAGAAAATTAGTTAATGAAATTATTATAAAAATATACTCGGTATAAAAGAAAATTTATAAAGTAAAAAGTCGAGTAAGTCGAGTGTTGAGTAGAAGAAAACAGAGATGAGATGTTACGGACTAAACTTAAAATATTAAATCTAGTAATTTTGGCTCAGTATTATAATGGAAGAATTAATGATAGTTGTTGTAAAGGAGTTATACTGAAATTAATTAATTAATAATAATAATTTTTCTTCATAAATTAATTAATTAATTTATTAAGTGCGTGGCGGGAATAGCAATTTTAAAGTCAGTGTGTGAGATAAAAGTCCAGGGGGCTCGAGTGCAGTGTGTGTGTAGGAAATGAATTTTAAAATGTATAGAATAGTTAATAATTAATTCGGGAGGTAACCGATTTTAAATTGTAAGTCCAAAGGTAGTTGGCAATGATTTTAACCGAGTGTGTGAGAATTTGTGATGCCAAGGTAGTGGCAATTTAGTCTTAAGTCGCCAAAGGTAATTGGCAGCATTTTATATGATCAAAAGTTATAAGGTCTAAAGGTTATAAGGTCAAAAGGTTAATAGTTATAAGGTCTAAAGGTTTAATAGTTACAAGGTATAAAGTTATAAGGTTATAAGGTTTAAGGTCAAAGGTTATAAGTTGTGAAAATTATAAGGTTTTATTTACAAGGTTGTAAATTAATACAAGTGAATATTGTGATAATAAATAAATCTAAGTTATTTATAAAATTATCCTTCCTCTTCCTTCTCTTACAATTAAAATTTACACCGACCCTGAGCATTAAGAACCGGTTCTGGAAGACCGTTGAATCCTTCCAGTGACGCCCTTAAAAAGGTAATTTAAGGACGACCAGAGTAAAAGCTTAGCCCTGTTATAAGGCGATATCTACTAATTATTATTCAGTTTTTACATATCCAACTTTACATATCCTTACACCATCAATTATTGTTTAGAATTTTAAACTTAGACAGGATGACTGTTAATAAAATAACCGGGATTCGGTCTTTGGGATATTTTGTACACGGAGAAAAATGTCAAGTGAATATGTCTATGCATTACAGTAATATTTACATTACTCTATAGTTTGCGTCATGTCGCTCTTATACACAAACTGTAGAGTAATGTAATTAATACTGTCCTGCGAAGGCATATTTACTTGACAATTCTCGTCCATGTAGGAACTTACAAGCTCTGACAACGGGGCTAAGCATGGACCAGGACTGGGTAACCCAGCTCTGGCTCCCCAGTGTCGGCCCTAGCTTAGGTCCAGTCGTGGGCAACCTAGCGCTGGCTTTCCATCCTTGGCCCGAGATTAAACCAGAACTAGTAAGCCCAGCTCTGGCTTCCTAGTGTCGGCCCTAGCTAAGGCCCAGTCGTGGGCAACCTAGCGCTGGCTTTCCGCTGTTGGCCCCAAACGAGACCCAGTCATGGGTAACCCTGCTCTAGCTCTTCAATATTGGCCCAAGCTTGAACCAGAACTAGTTCACCGAGCTCTGGGTTTCCACGGTAGACCCTAGCTAAGACCCAGCTATGAATAACTTCTACCCATACAGGAAGCCCCCGAGTTGAACGACGGGGCCATGACTGGGACATTATTGGGAAGCCCGTTTTGGCAAACCTATACTGTCCCATGCCTGGGCCAAAACTGGTTAATTAGTATTGGCCATTCCAATGATTACCCAGGCTTGGGCCAAGACTGAATACCCTAGCTTTGGCCAACCCTAGAGTCACCCTTACATGGGCCAAGATTGAATAACCTAGCCTCGGCCGTTGGATGGTTACCCTAACATCGGCCAACACTAGATAACCTAGCCTTGGCCAAGCCGAGAGTCACCCTAACTTGGGAATTATGGTGGTAGAGTAAGATAATTAAGCTTGGTTCTTGATAAATAATCAATTAAATTTAATAAATTTTATTTTAAAAAATTATGTAATTATAATATAAATAATACGAAATTATTTTTTTCTTTCTTAATCGAAAATATAAATTAAATTGCTCTTTATATTTCATAAAACCGAGTGGTTGTAGTAAAATGAACAAGTAGAACATATAAAAGTTTCAATTGAACGTTAGTAGGTTCGTCCAGTAGCCAGCGTTCAAACCCAGCAATCAGAAGGACGGCAGTTCGCGCCCAGAGCCCAGCAGAATTTTCACCGAGTTTTTTTCACGTTATTTAAGTTCACTTAAATAGTTTAAACGTTAATGATCACAAACTCTAGTACTTTAATAATAATAAATTTTTTTTTTTAATTGAATTTATGTGTTTTTTCGATGTATGGGCCAAGTCTGGCAACCAAGCATGGGCCAGGTCTGGCAAGCAAGCATGGGTCAGGGCTGGCAACCAGGCTTGGCACCCAGTTATCATTCCAGACTTCTACCAAGGCTGGAACGAGGCTGGCTTACAAGCTTGGTCCAGAGTTCAACATAGTTGAACCAAACCTGAGCCAAGCCTGGGCCCGTCGTACTTTCCTATCTGGGTCTCCTTGTAGAACCTCAAAAAGTCAAGATCTCTTAGAAATTTGATTTTCGAAAATCGGACCGAAACCAATCACTTCCCGAATTTTTGAAAATTTTCAATTTTTTTAGTGGGAAGTTAAAAAAAAATTAAATAAAATAAAAGAAATACAGAAATCGATTGAGTCTTTTTTTTAATGTAGTTGAAATTTCTATACATAGCTATGTATATATTGGAAATTTGAATATATGACCATTAGTGTGTTTCAGAAAAAAAAATTTTTTTTCTTATAGTCTCAAAAGTTAGTCTTAGGTATAAAAAAAATCCTCCCAAGAGAGCTGCTCGAAATCTCAATTCTACTAAGAGCTCAACGAATACTTATTTTCCCATTCAAATTGCATGTAAAAAAAATTTTTTTTTTGTTTTTTAAAAATAAAGATATTAAAAAATTTTTTTTTCGAAAATCGAAGCAAACAATCTTGAAGGAAATTAAATTCTCTAGAAAAAAGCTCCTGATTGTATTTTCCGAAGAACTAACAGAAAAAAGTTATGAAGCTTTAAACTATATTAAATAGTATAACTTCATGTTTCCATTATATTAAACAGTTTTTTAATAGAAATTTAGGTTTTTTCATCTGAACTAATGTTATCTGTCAATTTTTTTCTGAACACATGGGAAAAATTTTTCTTACTTTTAAAACAGAACTTTTTTTTGTAATTTGAAAATACAGAAAGAAAAAAAATTTTAATTCTTAAAAAAAAATATTTTTTTTCGACATTAATACGGAAACTAAGTAAAATTTCAGAAATCTTTTTATAATACCTTACTGATTATACATAGCATATAGATTCACCATATAAATATGTACACGTAATAAAATCCGGAAATTATCTTTACGTTAAGTTTTTCAATTCACTATTGTTTCAAGCTTTATAACTTTTTTTCTGTTAGTTGTACGAAGAAAACACTTAAGGACTTTTTTGTAGAGAATTTAATTTGCTACAAGAACACATACTTTGATTTCGAAAAAAATTTTTTTTAATACATTTATGCATAAAAAAACAAAAAAAAATTTTTTTACACGTAATTCAAATGAGAAAATTAATATTGGTTGAGCTCTTAGCAGGATTGAGCTTTCAAGCTACTCTTTTGGGAGGATTTTTTTAATACCTAAGACTAACTTTTAAGACCATAAGACTTTAAAAAAAAAAAAAGAAATGTTTATTTTGAAACACCCTAATGACCATATATAATGCATTTTTGCCGGACAATTAAAATGACTATTTGATGAATACAATTATTTCTATTCTATGCAATCAAATAGAATAATAATAATAATAGTATAAATCCAAGTCCCTAACGTCAGCCATTTTTAAGATTCATTGTCGGCCTTTTTTCGGCCTAGTGAGTTTCAGCCTTGTATTCACTACCTGGTCCTTTTTTCGGCCGAGAAAAAAAATTATTTTTTTTTTTTCAGTTTAAAATATTTTCACCCGGGTACAATATAAATATCGGTATCACATACACTCTAAAACCAAACGTGCACTGAGAAAATTAAATGATTGGAGTTGTCATCTAGTGATGGTAAAATTTTTACTATCAATCTGATAGTAGTGAATATCATCTAGATGATTGTGTAAATCATCTAGATTGTAATGGTTACCATCTGGATGAGAATTGTTACGATCATGGATGTTAACTCGAGTTAATTAGGATTATTATTCTAAATAGTTATATTTATAATTTCTGATGGTAATAGGTATCATCAGAAATTATAATAGTTACCATCTAAGATAATTAGGATAACAATAAATTCGATTATAATGAACCATCATTTTACAAGGTTAAAAAAATACTAAATGTTAATAGGAGAGCCTAGGGCACGATGGCCCCCTTCAAAAATTAGGTAAAAAAGTTTTTTTTTTTTTCATTTTTCGTTAAGTTATGAACTCTATAATGTTTTTATCATATTTTTAGGGTAATATGTGATATGTGGGGTGAAATGGATCACTCAAAAAAAAAAATTTTTTTTTTTCGTTTTTCGTCAAGTTCTAACCTCTATAATGTTTCGATTATATTTCAGGTCAATGTGTGATATGTGGGGCAAAATGACTCTCTCGAAAAACAAAATTGTAACAAAAAAATTATTTTCTTTTTATTTTTTGCCTAGTTAATCTTTTCGTTACAATATTTTTTTTTGAGTGGACCATTTTACCCCACATATCACATATTGGCCTAAAATATGATGAAAACATTATAGAGGTCACAACTTGATGGTAAATAAAAAAAAAAAAAAATTCATTTTTTTTTTTGGAGGAGGGGGACTTCGTGCCTCCCCAGTTCGGGCTATTTATATTTTACTCAATTTATCTATAAATTGTCTTAGTGAGAAGGTTTGCATGTTTTAGGTTTCCACTATATTAAATTGGTGTAATACCGTACGATGGACGGTGTGGCTCAATAAGTTATAGATCAAATTGAACGGAATATAGTATAGTGCCGGATAGCTCAACTGGTAGAGCACTCGGCGCGATACCGACATGGTCTGGGTTCGTTTCCCAGTTCGGGCTATTTATATTTTACTCAATTTATCTATAAATTGTCTTATTGAGAAGGTCTGCATGTTTTAGGTTTCCACTATATTAAATTGGTGGGACTATTTTGCCTGTGTCCCATTTTGCCGCTCCCCTCTGCCTCAAACACTTTTCATGTTAAAAATTTTGGGCGGCCCATTTTGTCCCCAAATATTTCCCGGCATCCAAAATTTCAGGGGCCCAATTTGCCTTTCCTTCCCCTACTTGAAAATTATTGAATTTTCGATCAATTTTTTCATAATATTAATTACCATCCCTGATAGTAACTGTAATCATCCTGATGGTAACTGTTATCATCCAATGATTGTTAATCCTATTAACAAAAATTAT
Source organism: Microplitis demolitor (assembly GCF_026212275.2). NCBI lineage: Eukaryota > Metazoa > Arthropoda > Insecta > Hymenoptera > Braconidae > Microplitis > Microplitis demolitor. The sequence goes on along the minus strand of NC_068552.1, from coordinate 10,812,601 downwards.
AACACTAACTATCTTTGCATTTAAAATCGTTCTTGTCACGCTAGATGATTGGAGCTAAAAATTTAGGATAATAAACACAATCATTTAATTTTCTCAGTGTGTAGTCGAAATAAACACACTTGCTAAGTAACATTAAAACACCATGAGCAATCTATAGATATTTAATACACTATGAGACGTGTTTTAAGTGACTACAAAAAACCATAGTTTTACTTATGGCCTTAAACATGGAACACATTTAATGTATGTTTAAATAATACACCAAACACTGTAACGGGGTAGAATTTCGTATTTCATTATTTATATTTAAAATCGACTCACGCCAAAAATGAGAGCGACCTCCTCCTATAACAATAACGGCTGATACAATACACACCTACTCATCATTAAGGTCGCTACCGTCGAGTTTCAAAGAAGTTTGTTTTTAGAAGTTGGTAGACTGTATTTTACTACAACATCAAGTACCTGTGATACAAGCCACAACCTTTTATTTAGCCAAGAGCCTATACGCCCACTTGGTGTGGAAGCTTATTGTTAAGTTTATTTTATAACTTATTGGAATATTGGAGATTTGTTGCGGAATTGGATTGAAGATTGGATTGTTGGAGGACTGTTGGAGGATTGGAGGATCTGGAGGTTATTGGATTAAAAGAAGGTCGGAGCGTCGGAAGGAGTTTGGATAAAGTTGAAGTGAGTGGAGTTATTGTCGGTTGAATTCATTGTTAAAATTTATAATAATTTGGTAGAGTCATTTCCGATTTATATAATTAATTAAATCAGTAGAGTCAATATAATTAATTTAATCAGGAGAGTCAGTAATAATAAAATTTTATCAGTCGAGTCATTGTTGAATATTATAAATAGAATATTATAAATAGTCGAGTCATGTTGTATCAGCCATCTTAATTTATTGTCCATTCTCATTTATTTAAATGTAAGGCAACTTCATCTTGAATAAATGTCAGCTTAAATTTAATTCACATCAATTACCTATTAATAAATTTTTTCTAAACATTTTCCTTATAAGTATAAGTTAATAATAATTTCTCTCCTCTAAATTTTATACTGCGTGGCCCAGTACAGAGAGAATCCTGTCCTGAGGCTGACTAGCTGAGCAAAGGTTGTAAAACACCTTAAGTTTTACATATATTTGGACCCTTGTTTAATTAAGGCCAAAACTTAATTAGTTGAACAAGTGGACCCATTAGAACACACTTGGTCTTAGCGTAATTTATTACGGTTTTGAATCTAATTAACTAAATTTACAATTTTCATTTTTAATGAATTCGAAAATTCGGATTTTTAACTTCTTAATAATAAAATTGAAAATGTTAAGAAAAAAGGGAAGGATTATTTGATTGTAATTGGTTTCGGTTGAATTTTCGAAACCCGAGTTTTGAACAGACGGCGGCATTTCGAGAACCTAGAAAGCTTTTAAGACATCAATTTCGTCCATAAAATTTTTATCTATTGAATAAAAATAAGAATGAGAAGTATACAATGTCAACTATGAGATTTTTAGCTTAGTAATTGTTTGAACAAAATAATCATGTTATGGATTCAAAATTTTAATGTGAAAATCGAAAATCAATGAAATATAATTTGAATAAAACTTCTGTTTCAATTATTCATAAAATTAATCTAATATTAAAACTAATTTTTTATTTGATATGACTGGATGGAACTAATTGGAATAGATTTGTACATTAATACTCGACAAAGCAAGTTTTTATGAATAGATTAAAATTACATTGTAAAAACTGTCAATCATATAACTTTTATTGAAAAAAAAAAAAAAAAAAAAAAATCGGTCTGTCAGGTGACCCTGCGGGCCAGCCCCAAAACTTCCCGCTACTTTCAAGCTCCTTGATCTCGAAATCATTGTTGAGAATACATTTTCAAAAATACTTTTGTATGCCTTTGTTTTCGAACAATAACGTTTTTTACCCTTTTTTCTATAACGTTACGTCTCAAACGAATTCACCGAGTAAGGCGGTTGAGGTGGCAATCGACGCGTTTTATTGAGTTCTCGAGCTAATCAAATTTTAAAATTGATTTATTAAGTCGTTTTTGAAAAATTTCAAAAAAACTAAAAAAACATTTTTTTTTAATTCCTTCGTTAACGGTTTCTCTAGAACGAATGAACCGATTTAAATGATTGAGGTGGCATTCGACGCGGCATATAAAGTTTTAGAGCTGATTGGATTTTGGAATCAATCCATCGAGCGAATTGAAAGTTATTAAAAAAAAACATTTTTAAAAAAATTTAATTTTTGATATAACTCCGAACGTACTCTACCGATTAAGCCCGAATTCTCAGTGCTCATAGTAAATAAAAAGCCGCATCGAATGACATCACAACGATCAAAATCGGTTCGTCCGTTCAAAAGTTACAGAATATTTACATACGTACGTACGTACATACATACACTCGGACATCATTTTGAATTTAGTCAGAATAGCTTCCTAGAACCTCGAAACGTCGACATCTGTTAGAATTTCTATTTTCGCAAATCAGGGTGGAAACAATATCCAAAAAGATTTCACTATATTTAGGTATATCCAAACAGATCTTAAAGTATCAAAAGGGATCCAAACAGATCTCAAAATATCCAAAGAGATCCAAACAGATCTCACTATATCCCCGAATATATAAGTGTATCGAAGCAGATCTGCGTAAATTTCGATCTTTAAAGAAATCTACATAGATTTAAGCACATATATCTGAAGAAGTTTCACTGTATTCGAATGAATATATGTATAAATATATTATACTGTAGATCATTCTAAAAACAATATCTACTCACATTTTGGATCTTATTGCTATAACCTCTTAATGCTTTTGATGAACCTATGTATAACATAAATCAAAAGTTAATTAATATTTAAGTCAAAAAAAAAAAAAAATTGATGAATACTTCAGAAAACTTGATCAAACTGATATATTTTATTTATTCAATACAATATCAAGTATATGATTTAAATAACGTAAATATCGAAAGTAGTAAAAAAAATAAAAGTTTTTAATTTTCGTATATAACTCAGATATTCGTGTATAATTACTCAGGAAAAAAAATTATATATAATTATATATAAATCTCTGTATAAAATTATGTATGAGGTTTGACCATATATAATTATGTATAATTTTATATAATGATTTATACATAACCAATAACTGCCATGAAAAAAAAAAAAAAAAAAAAATAAGAAAAAAACCTTGCCGAGTTATGGGCTCGAACCCAAGAACTTCTGAATCAGAGTCTGATGTGTTGACCACTGTGCTGAACCACAAACTTGGAAAATTGAGTTTATTATCTATATTTGTTTAGATACAAATGAACTTTAGAAAATTAAAGACATTAATAAATGATTGATTTAATTATTTGTATTGTATTCAATTATGTTATTGCTCATAGGGTAAGGAGACCAATAGCGGTATACCCACTAATAGCAGGGCAATAATTCCTTCTTTTGGCAAATTAAAAAAAAATGAGAAGTTAAAATCTTTTAAACTAATTAAGACATTTTTAATTTTATATTTCAGTTCTTTATAACTTAATTCATTGTTGAAAGTTTTTACAAATAATCTTACGTTGTTTGGTCGTATCTAAATTATTTCACAAAATATTATGATTCACACACCCGCACAGCTTGATATTCACTCAGAAATTGCCATTCGATAGAACTTTTTAGAACTCCATTGTTTAAAATTTTATGTAATTATATAAAATTATATAAAATTTCATCTAATTATATAAAATTTTTTCGACCAAATGTATAAATATGTATGATTATAAATAAGATAACATAATTATGTATATTTATATAAAAATATACATATAAATATATGATTATACATATATTTATATATAATGAAATTAGAAAGAGTTATGCTATTATATATTGTTAGTTTATTTAACTGAATTTATTTAAACAAAAACTAATCTTTTATATATATTATTTTATATCTCTTATATTTATGTTTTAACTATTTATATAAACTTATAATAAAATTTGATCTTAAGTTTGAGAGTAGGTTTGAAAGAAAAAGACATAAAATAAATACTAAGAGTAATGAATGCATGGGTGATATTGTTTATTCTTTAGGTATATGTAAGTGGACATATGCGGCCAAATAAATGGTGCTAGTCACTAAGATGTTGGTGAAAATTAGTTAGTCTGAAAGCATACGTCTTATGAGTAAGATATTCTTTCCGATTGCGATTAAATAAAGTTAAAGTAATTATTGAGAAAACTGAGAATAAATTATTTCCATAGCCTTATTTCAAATATATATAAATATATGTCGTTATATAAAACTATATATAAATTTATATAATTATATATGTTTATGCATAAAAAGTTTGAAATAATTACATATGCCATATATAAATATATATAATTATACAAAATTATATATAATTTTATCTAATTATATATGTAATTTTATATATTTATATATAATTTTATGATTATATTTCATTATATGTAATTTTTTTTTCCGGGTAGACAAAAAAATCCGTCTATCGGTTGAACCTGCGGGCCAGCCCCAAAACTTCCCGATGTTTACGAGCTAATATTTTCAAGTCTACTTGATCAAATGACCTGAAATTTTTAGAAAAGTTGATGACCAACAAGCTCTTTCGATTACTGCCTTACCCATACAGGAAGCCCAAGAGTTGAACGATAGGGCCATGCCTGGGACATTATTGGGAAATCAGTCTTGGCAAGCTTATACTGTCTTATGCCCGGGCCATAACTGAGTAATTAGACTTGGCCAATAATTACCCAGGCTTGGGCCAAGACTGAATAACCTAGCCTTGGCCAAGCCTAGAGTCACCCTAACTTGGGCCTAGTTTGCGTAACCTAACCATGGCCGTTGAATGGTAACCCTAACATGGACCAAGACTGAATGACCTAGCCTTGGCCGCTGAGTGGTAAACCTAACACGGGCTTAGACTGAATAATTCATTTTTTATGAAAAGTCATTTTATAATATTTTCTTACATCCAGATAATTTGTGTTGATTAAATTTGCCAGAAAAAAAAGTTTTGCATAATTAAATAAATAATAAAATTATATGTAAATTATTATGCATATCAGCCGAGAATAAAAAACTCACATTCGTTCAGAACTCGAATCACGGACCTCGTGAGGGCCAGCCCACTGCACTACCCATACAGCAGCTGCCAGAGTTAAACAAAGGGGCCCTCCTTGGCTCAGCGCTGGAGAACCTAGCTTTGGCACGTCTATATTGGCCCATGCTTGGGTCAAGAAAGGTTCCTCAATACTGGACATTCCAATCCTTACCCGAGTGTGGGCCAGGACTGGTTTCCCCTATTTTGGCCATTCACTGGTGGACCAGGCTTGGGCCAGGACTGGGTTCTTCTGTCTTGACCATCCAATGGAATCCCACTCTTGGGCCAGGACTGGGTAATCTAGCCTTGGCTGACCCAATGATTACTCAACTTTTAGCCAAGACTAGGTTCCTCTGCCTTGATCATTCAATGGCAACCCAGACTTGGGCCAAGGTAGGATTATCCAAGTTTGGGTACACCTATAGTTACCCATCCTTGGGCCAGAATTGGCTAATCCAAGTTTATTATTAATTATTCAATCAACTTATTATTATGGTTTTTTAAATTAATAATTATTTATTTTCGAATTAAAATAAGTTTCAATGAATAAATATTTAAACATTCCGATTAAAATTATTTACAACTAATAATTAATCCATTTTTTAGTTCGTTATTATTTGCAATCAACAATCGTAATTTTATAATTTTACTTATAAAAATTAATTTAACTAGGAAATAACTCATGAATTTTTATAATAAATGTTATTTTTAATAATGGTGGTAGAGTAAGATAATTAAGCTGGGTTCTTGATAAATAATCGATTAAATTTAGTGAATTTTATTTTAAAAAATTATGTAATTATAATATAAATAATACGAAATTATTTTTTTTTTCTTAATCAAAAATATTAATTAAATTACTCTTTACATTTTATAAAACCGACTGGTTGTAGTAAAATGAATAAATAGAACACATAGAAGTTTCAATTCAACATTAGTAGGTTCGTCCAGTAGCCAGCGTTCAGACCCAACAATCAGAAGGACGAGAGTTTGCGCCCAGAGCCCAGCAGAATTTTCACCGAGTTTTTTCACGTCATTTACCTCACTTAAGTAGTTTAAATGTTAATAATCCCGGCACACACTCGGACATCATTCTGAAAATAGTCAGAATAGCTTTCTAGGACCTCAAAACGTCGACATCTGATGGAAATTCGATTTTTGCGAATCGAGGTAAAAACAATAACTTCCCGGATTTTTCGAAAACCATCGATTTTCTTAGCGGGAAGTTAAAAAACTCTGTATTTAATGTTTTATTCGCAGTAGGACCCCGGCAGTTCTTCGATTCAGGAGCCTTACCTGTATTTAAATATTATTGGATCTGACCACATATGACTACATATAGACACATATTTTTTGATATAGTCATAAATTTTTGGATATACGTACATTTGCTTGGATATAAATTATTTTTGCATCGATATACTCACATATATACAGTTGGGTCTGAGCAGATATAACTCTATGTACTTATATATGCTTGAATATAAGTATATCTGCTTGAATGTAAATCTTTATATCTGCTTATATATAGTTGGATCTGAGCAGATATAACTATATATACTTGTATATGCTTGGATGTAAGCATATCTGCATGGATATCAATTTTTATATCTGCTCATATATAGTTGGATATCAATAGATATACTTATAAATGCTTGGATATGCATATTTCTACTTGGATATCAATCTTAATACATCTCTATATCTACTTATATATAATTAAATCTGAGCAGATATAATTATGTACATATGCTTATATCTAGCAAGATCAAATATTTAGATGTATATGGATATAAACAGATATACCTAGATCCAGGCATATCTGGTTGGATCCAAACGTTTTTTATCGGGTTATTCATTTCGAGACATTTATTTAAATAAATTCACAGAAAAAATCTTATTATTTATAACTGTTCTAATTATAAATAAAAATATGGGTTACATTCTTGTACAAATATTAATTTTTAAACTAAAATAAAAAAAATTTTTGAACGAAATGTATAAATTATACACATTTTTTATTAGTATAAAAGTTTAAAAATTTTATTCTTTTTTCATTAAGCATTTAAGTTTACCAAGATTATTTTAAACTTTATTTTTTTTTCTTACTGACAAAAATTGGTTAAATCTGTTTTTAGAAGAGCATATACATGTATACACAATTATGTCAGCCACTCACGTCACTGCACTCGCAGTCGAGGGTGAAATAGGATAAGTCCGACTTTATCGGCAAAACTCAATGACTTCCTTCCACATAATCCGGAAGTGTAATTATTACATTTCAGCTTCTGTTCCCCCCTCGCTTTTTCTTTGACGTTCACTTCCTAATTTTCAACCAACCGTTTGACATTTGATAAATCAGGTTATTTTACATTGATTCGCTATACGTCGTAAATTATTTATTATTCAAAAGGTAAATGATGCTAATGTCAAAATAATTTTTATTAAGAAACGAAATTACTAGACTTTCTCAACGAGTATGGATTGATAACAATCCACTAGGAACAGCACTGTGTAGACACAGATGTTATAGTTCTTGGGACAGAAATGACAACCTAGTAGGGTAAAAGCTGCAAATATTAACCAGCAGTATTATACTTGTATTACTTTTGAATTTTCTTTATTTTTTATTTAAAACGATACAGTTTGTAATTAAAAAAATTATAAGTTTTAAAACTATAAAAGTATTTTTACAAAGATTACAAATTAATCACTATCAGACTCAAAAATCAGTCTTTGGTAACGTTTTTTTGGTAAAATAATTTCTTTTGTTTTTATACTTCAATTAGATATTTTTAATTATTTTTTATGAACTTTTTCTTCTTTTTCTTTTTTGTTTTTGCTGTAGTTCTTCTTTCTGCTCACGCTTTTTCAGTTTATCTTTTTCTATCATCTTTTTTCTTAATAAAGATTCTTCTTTTTTTTCTCTGTCTCAATGCGTTCAGTAATTAACGTGCTTTTTGGTATATTATACTGCTGATTGGCTTTATTAAAACTCAACTCTGAATTTCAAACACTATGAAAAGCATTTTCTAAATCTTCTAGTGAGTATTAGCATTTGTGATACTTAACAACAGGTTTCTTTTTTCTAACTGCTGGTTTTGGTGTCATTTTAAAACTGAGTAAATTCAATTATCTGTAACAAAAATTTTAAAAAAACTTTCTTCAGCTGAAAAGAATAAAGTCCTATATTATTTAAATAAATCACAAAAATTATTTCACTAGCTGTTTAAAACTCAAAATATTAATTTTATTGTACTCTAAACTTCAAGATTGACTTGTCATTGCGTGTAAGTAATACTCTGGTCAATCAATGGTGCTTTGAATTGAATAGATGTTCTAAATATTGACGAATTAACATTTTAGTGATACACTCGATAATTTACGACACTAATTGTTGACCAGAGTAATATTTAAATTATTATCATGATATTAGTGCAAAAAAGTATTGATAATTGATCTTTGGTATTCCAGTTTTATTACTAATACTTACTTATTTATTATAAAGTAATTAAACTTACATGAATTAACCATAGAAGTACTTACCAAGCACAGCGAGGTTAAGTTTTAATGATCAGTTTTCATGGTTTTCAGACATTTGCACCCACACGTTTTTTTTTTTTTTTTTCAATTTATTACTGCGCATATGTTTGCACATGCAGAGTTTTCTATTCAAGACATAACTATAAATTAATGATAATATACTTAATAAATAATAAAACCACGAATTATTTTAAAAATTAAGTTTTTATGCTGACTGGTCAATAAATGGAGCTTGGTCAATATTTGGAGCCTTTACCTTACAGAACTTTAAAACTGCACGAAAAAAAATTTATTGTGATTGAAAGCAGCTACCCCAGCGATCGAATTCTTCTCATATGATTATCTTTGAGAAATATTTTATAACTAAAATCAATTTAATGTTACAATTTCTTGCTATTTGTAACTATATCTATAAAGTCTCGGTGGAGGTAAATTTTAAAACAAATTTGTATGACAAAGTTTCCAAATCATCTAAACAAGTAAATCAATCAATATTTTTTCACGCTGTTAAAAACTTCCTGAGAGAATTCGGAGTGAACGTAAAGTGAATCCAATGTGGATGACTTTTTATTTATTTGATTCCTTCGGAGTGAATTCCACTCTGAAGAACTTTGGAAAATATTAATTATAAATATCCGGAAACCGGTTGACTCTATAGACCAGTCCCGAAACTTTCCGCTGTTATCGAGCGCCTTGAGCAACAACTTCAAGTACATCGGTATTTTTGAGATCTTCAATCTCGAAAAAAGTTACGTAAGGTATTAATCAAACTTAGCAATAAATCGGTTAAGTAATTTACGGGCTACGCAACAAAAACCGAAAAAAAATTTTGTTTTTAATTTTTATTTTTTGTATAATTTTTAAACTACTCGACCAATCGACTTCAAAATCTCATCAGTGTTGAGTCCTAGTGGGTCTTTTCGAATACCGCCAAGTAAACTCAAATCGATTGATTCATTCGAATGATCTCGCTGAACCAAAAAAGTTTACACACACACACACACACACACACACACACACACACACACACACACACACACACACACACACACACACACCGTGTGTTTAAAAATGGTGAATAGCTTTTTAGAACACTAAAACGTCGAGATATGTTGAGCAAAATCGTGATGATCACTCACGGAGCAAAGTACTAATACATAAAGAGGTTAAAATTTTCATATTCTGACATTTATATTGAGTGCCCCACAGAAAAATAATGTATAGTTCTAAAGTATACTAGAAGGTATAACATTGTGTATACTTTCTATAAATGCGACAAAATATCTCAGAAGTGAGTTATAACACTTGATACTTATCCGAGTACAATCCTGACTAATGAAGATGAGTTTAGAGCCAGTGACTAGCTCAGCGTTACTAGCTAGCAGATTTAGCTAATAACGAGCTCACTGTTGGCTGATTTTTTTTCAATAATATTTTTAGCTCATCGATATCTCGTGGGTAAGCAATATTTATTATTTACAGATGGCGCTGCACAAGACTGAAATCTTGACTCGCCATTGCCTCACAGCTGGCTCATAATAATTGGTTATAGATAGCGCTGTATTCAAATAGAAAAAAGCTCACTATAAGCTAATAGCTGACCATTATCTATTATTTGTGTCCCATATATGTGTCCCATAGTAAACGTATGCGCATAGGTCCCAATCGTGTCATCTGCGCATACCGTTTACTACGGGATACTTGTAAATTTTGTACCAGTTTTCTTATGGTCCGGTGTTACAATACGCCCATAGTAAATTTGTTGGAAATTTTTCACAGTGTATATAACGTCAATTATTTAGCTATATATAATTTTAAAAAAATATTACACATTGATAAACTATTATTTTTGGAAGAAACGTAACTTCGTTAAAAATTTTTATTTTTATAACATAGTAGTTAAATTACAAAAGCTGATAACATAAAATTTCATAAATTTCTGAGAAACAATTTTTCAGATATTAGATATGTAATTTTTATTTCTATAATAATTAATGATTGATTTATTATCATGAAAATTATTAACTTTATAACAAAAAATCCACGGAAAAATTATTCATATTTGAAATGTTATGGTATCATAGTAATCCTGGACCATGTTGAATATCTCTCGGAGATTAAAATTAACACTTGCAAAAATTACCATGGCTATAGTAAAATCGACAATGATTATATCATAAATTACTCTAACCGTTGAAAATTTTGCTATGGTCATAGTAATTTCTGCATGTGTTTATTTCAATTTCGGTCAAGTGGCTAACATGAGACGGGTTTCCTACGACATTATAGCATTTCAAACAGAAATAATTTTTCCGTAAATAAACGAATGATAAATATTAATTATTAAACTAATGTTGGCCTGTTTTCATTTTTTAAATTAATATATAATTGATTGAGTAATTTGAAAAATTTATGAATTCTCATACGATGGTCCGGAAATCTAACGCGAAACATAAATTTGGCAATATATCCAAACATATGATTATCATTTCTACCGAAATTTATCATATTTTGAAAATACAACTAGCACCACTTTATATTCATTAATTATTAAGTTCATTTAATAATGAAAATAACTTCATTTGTTGATGGTAAAGTAGAATCCTTCGGTAATTTTTTAAATAAATTTAATAATTATCTACTTAGTCATTTTACGACATTTCTTATTTTTTACAGGTTTTGTTAGTGTTGAACTAGAAATATATAAAACTACATATTTGAAATTAAACTGTGCCCTTTTTTCACAGATTTTGTGAGTGTTGAACTATAAATATATAACACCTTACGCTTGAAATAGAACTGCGACGTTTTTTTATAAAATTATTAACAAATATGCATTTTTGCAATCTATAAATTTAATTTATCAGCAGAAAATTAAATTTTCACGAATTACTAAATGTAAATCCTTAAATGCGCCAAAAAGTAGAATGATTTATAAAAAAAAAAAAGTTGAAAAATATGCATTCTTTGATTTTGATAGCAAAAAAAAAGTTAATTATAAAAAATTCAAAATTTCTGAAATATTCAAAAAACCATAAAAAATAGAAAAACCAACATTTAAAAAAAATTTTTTTTTTTAAATTCTTTGTTTTTAAATAAATTTTACAAAAAAAAAATATATGATAACTAAAAAAAAAACTAAAAAGTTGAAAAATATGCATTTTCTAATTTTTATGGCAAAAATTAGAAAATTATGAAATATTTAAAATTTCTGAAATAATCAAAGAATCATATAAAAAAGAATAATCAACATTTAAAAAAAAATTTTTTTTCAAATTGTTTGTTTTTAAATGGCGTTTACAAGAAAAAATAAATGATAACTGAAAAAAATTTTTTTTTTTTAAATTTTCAACAAAAACATAAAAAATATGTATTTTTGCACTTTATAAATTAAATTTACTAACAGAAAATCAAATTTTCATGAAATAATAAATCCATATCTTCAAATGCGCCAAAAAGTAGACTATTTTCAAAAAAAAAAAAGTTTGAAAATATGCATTTTTCGGTTTTTTATGGCCAAAATAGGTAGAGCCATGATTGAAATAATTACCATAATCATATATGATTATATATAATCATATATGATTATATATAATCATATATCATTAGAGATAATCATGCATGAACGAATATAGTCATTTTTTGAAACTCATTTAGAATAACTGTAAATTATTAATTAAGTGATTTAATTAGTATTTATTGTCTTCATCAATATAAATGTCGGTTAAATTTAAATAAAAAAAAAATCACTATCTGTTGACTACTACTTTACTACGAGGTCACCTGTCCAATTAATGTCTTACGCCGATGCTGCTTAACTTTCGTGATCGCCGGATAGTATTCTGATCCTCTAGTCTGTTATGAACTTACAATATAAAAAAATTTATGGTGTTACTTAACTCAAATAATGAAATCGATACATATGCTACGTAAATAATGCACCTAATGATGAATTTAATTTTTTACAATAATTACAATAAATTTCATTACATACATATAATCAAATCTATTTATCTATAAACTTATAAATGTTCGTATACGAATCGATATCGATTAATACTTTTGAATTGCTGCTGAAACATTTCGATTGATACTTTTAAATTGCTACCGTTGAACATTTTTTAAGTATTGCCCGGATGAAAAAAGTTTTTTTCTAATTATATATGATTATATATGTTCATATATATGACCATATATGATTATACATAATCATATATGAAGTTATATATAATCCTGCATGATTATATATGGGGTCATATATAATTATATATGACCCCATATGTAATTATATCTGATCATATCTTACTGTTATAAGCCCATTTATAAGTCTATGTATGATCAGATCTAATTATATATAAGTTTATATATAATTAGGTCTAATCAGATCTGATTATATATGAGTCTATATATAATTAGACATGATCATACATGGCTGTTATAAGTCCATATATGTCTATATATGATCAAATCTGATAATATATTGGTATATATTAGACTGGGCCAAAAAAAGTCAAGGCTGAAGTTGAGTAAAAACGACTTAAATAACCTGAATAACTTTCGAAGAAGTGAATTTAGAAAAAAATATGAAGAGACCTTTTTTGTAGAGCATGAAATTTCCTTCAAAAATATGTATCTTGACTAGAATAAATTTTAATATTTCTAGTAGTTACAAAAATCCAGAATAAAAGTAAAGAATTTAAAAAATAAATCAATATTTAAGGCACGGTTACAAAAAAACGGCTCGTTTTACGTCGATTTATTAAGGGTGATTTTTTGTAATGAATTTAATTTTCTTTAAGAATGTGCATTGCTCAGATTTTTCAGATAGATGATTTACAAGTTTTGGGTAAAAAATTAAGTTTCTGTCAAAAAACGAAATTCGTAACGATACACCTCTTAATATCAATATTAAGGGCTCCAACTTGCACAATAATTTTTTTGGTCATCAGTAATAATATTTTCACAGTATCGAAAGAAAAAAAAATGGTTGAATTTTTTTGGCCCAGTCTAATATAGACTTATATATTATCAAATCTGATCATATATAGACTTATACATGGTTATAAATGGAGTTGACAGCCAAGTATGATCATGTCTAATTACATATATAGTGACATATATGATTAGATCTGATCATATATAGACTTATATATGGTTATATATGGAGTTATAACAGCCAAGTATAGTCATGTCTTATTATATATAGACTCATATATAATCAGATCTGATCATATGTAGACATATATGGGCATATAATTATATGTGACCCCATATATAATCATGCATGATTATATATAACTTCATATATGATTATATATAATCATATATCGTCATATATGTGAACATATATAATCATATATAATTAGACAAAAACTTTTTTCATCGGGTTAGTATTATCTCATTGTAGTCCAATAAAAATTAGTTACAGATAGAGCTGTACAAAAAATAAGTTTTGCCTAATCAATATAGTTATCTCGTCGCTAATATCTACAGATGACACTAAATAGAAATATAATTGTAATTCATCAGCATCTTATGGTTATCTCGTCGCTAATAGTTGCAGATGGCACTACATCAAAATATAACTGTAACTCATCAGCATCCCGTGGTTGTCCAGTTAACATTAGTTACAGATGGAGTTGTATAAAAAATAAAATTCACCTCATCAGTATCTCACGATTATTTCATCGATAATAGTTACCGATGATGCTATATAAAAAGATACACTCCCATGGATCTAGGCTAAATTCCCGTCACCGCCTAACTGGACATTACGTTTAATTCGATAATAGACTCAAAAAAATAAATCTGAATATAAATTGTCAACTGAAAAACGGACAAGTACAGCCAGTGTAAAACCTTTTTTTCTTTTCAAAATAGATCCGTTATCATGAACGCATATTTTTCAGCTAACCACTGGCTACTTTTCATATGCTATTATTGGCTCATATTTTTTAGCCAGCGATTAGCTATTTATCATTGCATTCTCACTCCCTCATTATTCTAACCTAGCTATTGGATATAAGTTTGAATCTATGCGCTGTCTTGTTCTGATCAGTCAGCCATTGGCTAAGATGGCGTTACACAGTGAGGTTATGGCTGGCCAACTCTATCAGGCTGTGATGAGGTATGACTCAAATCTGTTAACTGCGGGCTGACCAACTATAAGTTTCAATTCTTTTCGGATAGTTATTATCGATTTAAGATATAATTTATTTTATAGTATTAAATATATTTAAAACTATACCTTATTGCATATTATTTAATATATTCGAAATTTATAAATTAAACTATAGTGGATCGAAAATACTCATGATAGAAGTAGAAAGTATTATAATCAATATACATTGCAAATCTATCAACGAGTATATCTCAAATATATATAAAAGGCGTAAAAAAAAAAAACGGTTTATCGGTTGACCCTGCGGGCCAGCCCCTAAACTTTCCGCAGTTTTCGAGCTCCTTGAGCCCGGAAACATTGTTGTAAATACATTTTCGAGCTCGAAAATACTGTTTTATGCTATTGTTTTAGGAAAAACCCGTTTTTCAGCATTTCTTTCTCCCACGTTATCTTACGAACGAATTAACCAATTGAGATAATTGAGGCGGCAATCGACACATTTTATTTAGTTCTAGAGCTGATCAAATTTTGGAATTGATCGATCGAGCCATTTCTGAAAAATTTGAAAAAAACTGATAAAAAAATTTTTTTTTGTTATTTGTTTTTCTTCCATATCTTAGAGTATTTGATCAATCGATTTGAAATTTTAAGAAAAGTTGACGGCCAACAAACTCTTTTGATTGCCACCTCAAACATGTTAATCGGTTAGTTCGTTAAAAATATATTAAAAGTTTACATCCACACGCGCACACACACATACAGACACTTGGACATCCTTCTAAAAATAGTCAGAATAGCTTCCTAGGACCTCAAAACGTTGACATCTGATGAAAACTCGATTTTCGAAAATCGGGGTGAAACCAATAACTTGCAATAACCTGCATTTTCGAAAATTAATAATTTCCTTAGCGGGAAGATAAAAAGTATACAAATTAGTATAGCCTAGGAAAACGGAATTTTATCGGTTGAAAAAAAAAAAATTATCTTCCGAAAATTTATCTCTTAAGATAATCTCTTCTTACTCCAAAACAGCTTAGGACTTCCTAAGAAATTTCTCTGTTCAAGTAAAGCGTTTTTTTTGCCTGTACTTATCTATTACGTATACATAGTAAAATTTCTTATAAAGTTTCTAGGCAAGTTATCTAGCTGGAAATCGAGATTAGAATTTTTAAATTGCACATCTCGAATAAAATCTCATCATCAATATCATCGAAAAGTTTGCAATGATAAATTAATTTTTGAAGTTCTGTTGTGCATGTTTTTTGTTTTAAGTTATTCATGCACTCAATTATACTTTCAGTTATAATATTCCGATATTATCAAAGTATACAAATTGTATATCATTTTTATTATAAAATTCGCGTATATTTTAGCTTATACAAAATTTATATAACTCAAAGTATGTTAAATTATAAATCTTACTTATACCGACAAAGTACAATCAAGTATATCAAAACGGCAAAAAATAGTAGTATGAAAATTTATTGAGAATTATACATCGAAGCATAATTTTATATAATACAATTATAATTTGAGGTATACTTTTCACCTATACACGTTTTTCATGTGGGACGAAAATAATTACGAGATCCTTTTCCATATATCTTACATGAAATAATTTTTAAAAATTATAACATTAAAACATTTTTGAAACAATTTTATTTTTGAACCATCTTCGAATACACTCGACCACTTAAGCTTAATTTTTTACAGCTTCTAGATATTAATAAGCGGCGCCGAATGACCGCTTGACGATTAAAATCGGCCCATTCGTTCAAAAGTTACAGATATTTACATACATACGTGCGTACGTACATACTCACATACATACACTCGGACACCATCTTGAAATTATTCAGAATAGCTTCCTAGAACCTCAAAACGTTAAGATCTGATAGAAATTCGATTTTCGAAAATCGGACCGAAGCTAATAACTTCCTGAATTTTCGAAAATTTGAAATTTTCTTAGCAGGAAGTTAAAATTTTATTTTAGAATTGAGAAAAATACTCGTGTATATTTTATCGAAATTTAAACGATTTATAACCGTGGACCTATTGGTATGCTAAGGTGACCCACACCTCCAAGTCACGATCACAATGGTGACTGGCAAGGATTACATGTTAGGTGCCACCAAGAGATTTTTTTAGTATTAACAGTCAGCCCAGCCTCTTAGTACTGAGTCGACTGGTTAGGCTAGCTTATATATAATGAAACTGTCAGGGTCGGGTATCCACACGTTTCCTGGTCACTAGGAATAATTTATTGAAGGATAAGAAATTTGATTAACTATACTCAGTGGTTATAATATGAACAATTGATTAACTATTAATTTTGATTAAATTCGAACGTTAAATAGAATCTATGTCACTCTATAACATTTATATTCAATTCCGACAATATTAAACGGACTCTACTTCACTCAATGTAACATGTGCCCAAAATCGTGTACTAAAACTCATACCCACATGGCTGACTCACTCTCACACATCTCACAATTGTAAATTTACCCGGAAAACTAATTACAATGACAATATTTCAATTAACGGTTTGCCTCGCCTACAATACACTGATATAATCTTACTGCACCCTTGTGATCCCAAATCCAAGGCGAGGTGCCCAGGCTTCCATCCTTCCTGCTCGAACTGACCCAATCTCCCTTAACGACATGACCTTTCAATGCACATGATACAATATTTACCATAACCTAGGTAAATAAGGGCTCTCCCGCCGACCAAGACTTGTCCAGCTCACGTATCTAAGTTGACAATGATACGGCCGATGTTTCCATGATACTTTATAAGTTGCACCACAACCCAAATATAGTGTCTCCAGGCGGTGACAGAGATTGAGGTCTGCCAGGCCTGATGGAATGGAAAGTCCTTCCAGAATGGTGTCCGGCCGACGAAGGAGGAAGAGGCTGAGTGTTTCTGACTCTTATACTCTGGTAAAATGCCCTCTATACTCGAGACTTGCGCTCTTGAAACCTTCCTCAGGACCTTGACTTAAGTAGTCGACAAGAATTGGATATGAACTTCCGTGAATTCTGAAGCCGAATGCGCAGTCGTACTATGGTGAACGAGGTAAATTTAAATAATACAAATAAAAACGAAATTTAAATTTCCCAGTTACAGATTATTTATCTAGTTTAGTAAAAAAATATTTTTTTTCGTTGTAATTCAAAAATTCAATTGGGAATCATTGATTTTTAGATTATAGCTTAATACAAAAATAAAATTCTTCTTCGATTTATCTAATATTATAACAAGGATTTATTGAATAAATTACTTTTATTTGTAAATAAATATTTGAATTTTTGAATTTTGTTCGACTGCGCTCTCGGCCCACGCATTTCCGTTGAAATAAAACAACATTGCCGATTTATTTTAAACTTGGTACACACTTTCTACGTATAATATGACTCCCCCCAACGTTTAGTTTTAGAATTTTTTTTTACATCAAGTGAGTTTTCTACCTCTAAAACGGCAAAAATTTTCGTATAAAATAGCAGTTTTTACTTTAAATGACCATTAAAAAATGAAAAAATAAAAAAAAATAATCAAGGAACGGTGGGGAGAGGTTTTAATAATGGTTTGGCTAAATTCCAATGGTTTTTTATTTCAGATAATTTCCAGCTGAGATACACTGCTCACCGCAAATCATCTTTTTTTAAAGACGTTCTGGGAAAAGCTCCGTCACTGGCTTGTTTGCGGATACTTTTACATAAAAAAATTATCTATTGTTGTTGAATATATACTCAAAAATGGTCAAAAGGTTTTAATAAATTAGCTCAATCCATACTACTAAAAAAAAATAATAGAAAAAGCATTTTTTTCATGATTTAGACCGTACTCCCCCCCCCCCTCCCTGAATCCCACGCCGTCGAGGATCGATAACATGGAACTCTATTAATTGGTTGGTACGCTTGGCCATGCGATGAATGGGTACTCTACGGGGGCCCCGAGTCCCACCGTTTCTAGAATCTGAAATTTTATAAAAATCGGGATTGTACGAGCCTGGGATGAGATTGAGAATGGGGATTGCTGGCTTCGCAGCGCACCGAGACTCACTCCAGCAACACTCACTGCCTAGAGCAGCTAACGATCAGTTACATCGAAATCCATTAACGCTGTTTTACAAGATTACAATAATTAAATAAAATTCATGGTGAGTCGCAAGATCCTATTTACGTAAACTATCACTTAAAGTGAGTTTGAAAAATTATTATTGATAATGATATCAAGATCTACGGTGAGTCAAAAAGACCCCGTATTCTCTGGACGTATCAAGAAAACGGTGAGTTTAAGTCTGACCCTGGACACCATCTTACAATCCACGTTTGCTGTGGCTCTTGTAAAATTTCATCTAGAAATTATAAAATTGCGCTGAGTTTAACAACCGCGTAATTGATTAAATAAATTAATTGATAGCAGCTGTAAGAACGCGACAACCAACAGCATCCGACGTCAGTAAGCACGGGCGGCGTCCCTCTTCCCACTTCATCCGTCGTGATCACCACCATCGGCAAATTCAGTAATTTATGAAGGCCATCTTGAATAATTAAATCTATTTATTCTTAAAATAAATTTATATTGAAACTAAGAAAGATTAAGTAAAATTTATTAGGATATAATTCAAATAAAATAAAATTCTGGCTAGAAAGTCAACCCATAACTTCAGGCGTCGTTTAAAATTTTATATTTGCTGACAGTGTGTGTGTGGGTGTGAATTGGAATAAATTATTGCCTCGCCAGAAAAATTTGTTTTATATAAGGGAGATAATAATTGTTATTATAATTTAAGGAATTTATATTGAATTTATAAGTAATTAAATTTTAAAATACGTTAATATTGTCGGTAAATTGAAATTTTATTATTGTTAAAACATATAATATTAAACTAGAAAGCATACCTGATGCCACATGATTATTATAAATAAATTTCAATATATATTTATAAATTAATTGTACTAAAATAATTATTGTCAATCGATTAATGACGCTGAGTCTCGCCATCCGCTCATTAAGTGATTAAATTTATTCATATTTGAAACCTAACTCTGCAGCTGTGTAGTCCAGCCACGGTAAGGAAATTTTTAAACTCGTCCTTGAGATTTCTTTATCTCTCTGCTTTGTTTTGCCTTGTACACGATACTGAGGGATCGTGCAACCTACTCTCAGTGGCGCCCTTAAAACTATTGAGTTCAAAAGGTGTCCAAATTGTGACTTCGTAAGCCTCGTCGTCAAGACCACAGAAGTCGAGGGGTACCTGGTTATAATATTTTTTAAAACCTTCACAAGTTTTCTAATTTTTTTTTTCAATTCTAATAACTAAAATTAGCAGTCATTTGATAATCTTAAAATAATAAACTATATAACTTTTGAAATAGATGATTTTTTTTAATTGAAAAAATCACTCATATTTATTTTTCTGTTTATTTAAACGAATAACTTTTTACTGAAAAAAAAATATATATTCAAATCATAACTTGAAAATTATTCATTTTAATCTTTCGTTTGATTTTTTTGAAAGAATTTCAAAAAAATTATCTGTTTTAAAAGTTATATAATTTTTTATTTTAAACATGCCAGATATGCGATAATGCTATAAATTAAAATTGAAAATTGAAAAAAATCAACAAGTACTCGTGTGGATTTTGAAAAATGTCACAATCAAGCAAACTTTTTATTTTCGTTTTAACTTATAACCTAGACATGAATAATTCAAAATTTTATTTTTGAATTATAACTACGATAATTACTTTTTTTCTAGACTAAAATAGTAACCGTCCCAATTACAAAAAAATTAACAGGAGTATTGTTATCAATTCCAAAAAAATTTTGTTTAATGATTATAGTATTTTTATTTTAAAAAATGTCAAATGTCAGTCAACATCAGGATTATTTTTAGAAGTATGAAAATAGAAATAATATGAATGTTTAGTTTTCAAATTAATTTAATTTGAATCAAGTATTTAATGCAATAGTCTAATTAATCTGAGCTATTCATCACAAAATACATTTTTTTTTATTTTAAATATATTACACACAGTAGTTAATTTTTATGATGTCAATTATACTATTATTAATCTAATAATGATGATGATGATGAGCTAGAGGGTGCGTGCAAGCCCGGGCTCAGTGGTTGTCATCTACTACAATTTAAAATGTTTTCACCATTTTGTGTTATGGATAATGATTTTTTTTTTTTTTTTACTTTATCAGAAGATTTAAAACCCATGGAAAACTTGCTTTGCTTAACATTACACTACGGATGCTACATTATTTTTAATAGCAATTTAATTACTATAGCATTTGTGTAATGACATTTTAAATACTTTCTTCATAATCTCTGTCCTTGAAAATTTAACTAATAATTTATTTTCCCCCACGCGAATACGATATTCGGTAGCAACAGTACACACAAGTTCACAGTACAGTACACGCGTACAATTAGAGAGTTACACGACAACTAGCTAACACGTATCTAATGCGACCACCATTATTTTGTATCATATAATTAATTAAATAAAACTAATTATTTATTATTTTGTTAACACTAATAATTGGAATCAAATAATTTATTTATCGTAGTGATTAAGTTCCTATAAACCACATCCCAATCACTCTATATCTATATATCTATATATATATATATATATATATATATATATATATATATATATATACATTACACAAATAGCATAACACATACACAATACAAGAGAGAGAAGAGGAAACAGGCAGCCTGTAGCACTGTCTTCTCTCTTGCTCAGTTTTTCTCGCTCATTTCCGTTGCACTTTTTCATGACGTTTCACTTTTTCTGTGTTAGGTCCCCATCCCAAACTTGCGTAAAGAAGCGTAGCTTCAAAAAGAAATTACATAAACGTCATAAATTCGACTGATGATAGCACACAGGATCTGTAAATGACATTACTGCATTAGCAAATACATCATTGCCGATATTTTCCAGTTAAGCACGTTAAAGTTCGAATATAAACATCCGTCACGTCTATTGTTTCTTTAACATCCGACCTGGAAAATGTCGATAATACATTTGACAGGACAAATACACAAATATTGTTGGAGCCTGTAAATCGTAAAAACAATGAGACTCGTCAAGCGGAAATTTACGAATCATAGTCTCGCGTTATACTCTACTGTCATCGGGTCACATACTACTCTCCTTTTCTCTCTTTGCACTCACTCGTATTCGTACAACGCTATTCCGTTTCCGTTTCCGGTTTGTTATCAACCACATATATATATATATATACATATATATATATATATATATATATATATATATATATATGTGTATATATATATATATACATATATATATATATTTGCTTTTTTTGTAATGATCAATAACTCAAACAATTTTTAAGTGCATTGTTTATATTTGAATAGAAAATAGAAATCTCATTAATCATCAATACAATTCAACAATATAAGCAGATGGATAGTATAACAGAATCTAGAAATTATTGCGGAAACAAAATTAATCCTATCGATTAGGTTGAGCCGATTTTAAAAAATATATATGATTTAGTATACTTTTAGATTTACATATTCCTATAAAGATGATAAAATAAAAAATGTATGGCTCAAAAGAAATTTATGAACAATCCAATACACAACAATAAGATAAAATTTTATTTGGATATCTCCAAAAAAAAAAGTGTAAAAGCATTGGTTGTTTCTTTTTCTTTTTTTGTAAAGAAAAAACTTTAGAAAAGCACGACACAATACTAAAGTTGATGTAGAATGTCGAACGAAAGAACAAGCCTACCTCAAACAGATACGACAAATCGGCTTCTACTACAGGCCACAATTGTTTTCCAAGAACATCAGTCGCCTTAGTAAATAACCCTCGTATGTGTGTGTGTGTGTGTTTGTGTATACGTATATTGCTTTCACTTCCAAGGCAATCCAAACTGTACTGCTACTGATGCTTGACAACCAAATGAAAGTTGGGGATCTTTTTTTTTATTTCTCTTGTTAAAACGTATATCGTAACGGATTTATTTTTTTTTTTTTAATATAAAATGTTATTGCTGAAAGTTTATTTAACGAACTGACACAACATATCCAATAAAATTAAGATTATCTACTTTCGATTTTTCTCGTATGATATTTATTTAAAAACCATACTTATTTTGTTTTCTCAATACATATTTTGATTAGATCCTATGGAGAAAATATTTAAAAAAATTTTTGGAAAATTCAAAAGTTCACACCTCGAACCCAAACCTTAATATCTATGTTATGCTAGATGTCGTCAATAATTTTTTTCTCAGATTAAAAATTGTATTCGCCGGGTGTTAAATTGAAAGTGATCAAATCCCAATAGTAAAAAAAATGGCTGCAATCTATTTGTTTACCCATAAAACCACTGATTATAAGAATAATCATTCAATATAGAATAACGAAAAGGACTACAGAAGTATTCATACCGCATGATTTTAAAGATAGTCAAAAAAACAAATAGCTTTTTGTTTATTAGTGTTTTCTCTTTCTGTTAATGTGCTTTCCATAACGCATTATTGCGGAGCGAAAGAATGAACACGACTTATGGTGAGTACAACGTGATTTCAAAAATTTGAAATCAGAGCCCAACCTCTTCGATTTGCGTTCAGAGTGTGAAAGAAGTTTTATAAATAATGAGTAAATGATTTTTGAGCTTTAATAAGATATTCATAAGTGAGGTGTTGAATTTTTCAAGAAAAGATAATTTTTAATTTAAAAAATAATTTACGATTATGTTCAGGTACATATCGAAATATATGTATGTTAAGAATTTTTCAGCTATATAGGATATTGCGAGATAAATATTATTTAAGATGAAAAAAAGAGATAAAAATATCAGATAAAACTGGTGTGAAGCACATTCTACAGAAAACCAAACCCAAATTTTAATAATTCACTATACAGACGTTGTACAAAGTGTACAAAAGTTACAAGAGTAAAAAACAGACATTTTATGGCAATTGGATGAGTTTATCAAGTTGTTAGCAAGTTCGACGCGTCTGCAGTTTCTGTGGCGCCACCCAATGGCCACGACTTTTTGTAGAACTCGATAAAATAAGACGTTAATGAAGAATAAAATTTTAAAAGGCCGACAAATGAATCAGCCTTTTTTCGGACAGTATAATTTTTTTTCAAATAAAATTATCGCGAGTAACAATCTTTGGTCGACAGTTGAATCGGCCTGTTTTCGGCTATAGTATTTTTTATTAAATAAAATTATGGTACTTAAAAAAATTTCATGCAACTCAAAATAGAACATGAAAAATTGACAAGTTGTGGTACTTAAAAATAAATTT
Organism: Microplitis demolitor; assembly: GCF_026212275.2. Classification (NCBI taxonomy): domain Eukaryota; kingdom Metazoa; phylum Arthropoda; class Insecta; order Hymenoptera; family Braconidae; genus Microplitis; species Microplitis demolitor. The sequence continues at coordinate 10,788,469 of NC_068552.1, read as the reverse complement.
CAAAATTTTGAGAAAAATTATGTTTTCAATTTACAAAATGTTTTAGTAACTCACTAAGTTAAAATTTTATACAAGACATAGTGAAAACATTTAATTATTTAATAGTTAGAGTCACAAAATTTTTATCGGAATAGTTTACATTTTGGTAAAATATAAAATTTTCTTTCGTTATATCATTGATGTAAGTTATATGACCGTTCGTGGCTGAGTGAAAATATATAAATATATTAATGAAAGAAGATGAAAAATCGATTTCTTTGATTTCATACGAGCAAAATTTTTTATTATTAACTGATTAAAATTTTAAACAGTTATTTTTTATAAATATATATAAAGGGAGCTTGTAATTATTCCGTAGTCAATATAAATGTCTAAATATCCTTCATGAAAAAAATTTATAAAAAAAATATATTAAAATTACATAAAAAAGATACAAATATATATAAAGTATGTATAGAAAATATATTTTAAATATGAAAAAGATATATTTTTGAGTTAATCAAAAACATAGAGAAAAAACCCGGGAAAAACAGCTTTTATATGGTCATATATAAACATATATATTCATATACAATTTATATATGATCATATAAGAAATATATATGAAAATCATATATGATTATATAAAAGCTTATATGATCTTATAAAATTCTTATAAGAATTCATATACTCTTGTAAGGACTTTATAAAAAAAGATGTGATTTTATATAAAGTTACATATAACTTTATTAAATTACTAGATAAAATTTTATATGCTTATATATAATCATATATGATCATATAACAGTTCATATGATCTTATAAAAATCTTATAAGAATTTATATAGCTTTATAAGGATTGTATAAAAATTGATGTGATTTTATATAAACCCGGGAAGGAGTTCTTATATAATCATATATAAACATATATGATTTATATATGATCTGTAAGAAATATATAAAAATCATATACGATTATATGGAAGCTTACACAATCTTATCAAGTTATTATCAGGATTCATATACTCTTATAAGGATTTTATAAAAATTGATGTAATTTTATATAAAATTGTATATTACTTTATAACATTACCAGATAAAGTTTCATATGCTTATATATAATCATATATGACCATATACAAGCTTATTTGACCTTATAAAATTCTTATCAGAATTTGTATAATTTTATAAAAGTTAAATTAATGAATTCGCATAAAATCTCTATGGGAATGTATGAGAATCTATGAGATTTTCTAAACAGGGTGATATTGCTAAAGTGCACTGTTTATAAGATACAATTAGTAGAACATTCTACAGTAAAAATGATTTAAGCTATAGTAAGCTTACAATTTTTATACTGTCTAATGTTAAACTACTCGTATCTCATAAATAATACGCACATCCCTATTAAAAATAAACGAGGGCCGCTTCGTTTGTCATCTACTGATAGCATTGATTCTAGCGACGCTAGCCAGTGCCTCGTTTCATATTTACTAAGGACTTTAGCTATTTATCTAGCTCATCTGGAAGATAGTTTAAAATCAATTAGAACATTCTATACCGAGAAATAAAAAATTGATCAATCCGGATAAAATCGAGAAATGAATTATTATTTTCCGATTGAATCTGGTTGAATTTTTTTCAATCAGTTTTAATCGGTTTCAATCGGAAAATAATTTTTAAAAAATTATTGTTTTCCGATTGAATCTGATTGAAACTGATTGAATTTTTCTCAATCAGTTTTAATCGGTGTCAATCGGATAGTAATTTTTAAAAAGTTATTATTATCAGATTGAATCTGATTGAAACTGATAAAATTTTTCTGAATCAGTCTTAATCGGTTTCAATCGGAAAATAATTTAAAAAAAATTATTATTTTCCGATTGAATCTGATTGAATTTTTCTCAATAAGTTTTAATCGGTTGCAATCGGAAAGTAATTTTTTAAAAATTATTATTTTCCGATGGAATCCGATTGAAACTGATTGAAAGTCAATCGGAAATTTCTGATTAACTTTCAATCAGAATCATTTGGAAGTTTCCGATTGAATCCGATTGAAACTGATTGAATGTCAATCAGAAATTTCCGATTAAATCTGATAGGACGTTTTCAATCAGTTTCAATCGGAGTTTTTAATCAGGGTGTCCACTGTCAAATGAAAAAATTAGGAATTTTTTGAAAAAAACTCTGAATTTCTTGACCGATTTGTTTAAAAAATATTGATTTTTAAAATATAAATAATTTTAAAATACTTGACGTGTGGTTGGATACCGTAATCACAACTCGGCAACGTTGCAATCTTCATACTTAACCCGCGGAAATTCAAATGTCACTTAGTTAAGTTAATTTTTGAGCATGAAAGTATTGGGGGTCAAAAAATTTTTGGAAAATTTTTTGAAATCATTTTTATGAATGTTAAGCATTTATTCAATGATATTAAACAAACAAAAAAATTATTTTTTGATATTAACTTATATTAATGATAGCTCGGCTGCCCAATTCCAAAACACAGTAAGTGACAAATTTTTTAAAATCGATTTTTTGGTATTTTTAGTTTCAATGGAGTTTTGTGAACATGATTCTATACATATTTCAAAAATTTTATTATTGTCAGTTACTGTGTTTTGAAATTGGACAGCCGAGCTTTTCTAATAGTTTTAAAATTTTTTAAAATTATGATATTGAAAGTAGCACACATCGAACAATTTTTTTCTTTTTAATTGCGATTTTCTTGTAAGTTTAAAAAAAAATTATGAAAATATACACAAAAATTAATTCTATCCAAAATTTGTGATTGTCAACAATAACAAACTACATGTATATTAAACTCACGCTATATAAAGATTGCTACCTATACATTTAATCTATAGACTATTCAATATAAATGTTTGCAGCGTTGCCACATTTATTATACTTATCAGTGTGATTGCATTAGTGTGTATCTGTATATTTAAATCTAAATGTATTGGATACAGTCTCTCACAAAAATAAAATATTCTGGCATTGAGTATCTCTAACTTTTTGTAGTTACGATTACGCTATACTTTTGGCTACGAATGTCGCAAGTGAACTACCTTAAAGAAATTCACAATTTTATATTATACACAATTTTGATGAAATTTGATCAAATTTGGTGCATTATTTATGCAGAATGGATCAATTTGATTATTTGATTTAAGTAATATGATATGAATTGTTAATAATTATAAATATAAAGCAGATTAGAGAAGCAGATGACGGACGCGCGATATTCAAATTTGAACAGCATTGAGGAAGTACATTAGTTGGATGGGTGACCCCATAGCAAAATTGCAGTTAACCGATACTATATTTTTTTTTTAAATTCGTATGTACATGATTATATATAATTATATGTCATCAGAACCTGCAAATTTTTAGATCTAATCATATGTATGTTATTATATGTGTAATTAAACAAAATCATTTTTTCCGGGTATACATATCTTTATATGATTATATAAGATTTTATATGATATTGTATGATTATATAAGATTTTATAAAGTTATATAAGTTTTTAAAGGACCAATTCCATTATAAAACTTTACATGATTTTATATGTCACTTTTATATGATTGATATCCCAAACAGCATTCAAGTCGGAATGACTGCTTTACGACGTCTTTTTGAAGGCCTCTTCAAGAAGTCTTATAATGACTTCTTGAAGGTGTCAGTTTTATGACGTCTAAATGTATCCATTTTTAAACTTCTTTATGCAGACAAAATTAGGAGCTCCTTAAAAGACGTCATGGTAAATCCATACTAAAGTCTTATCTGCGAAGTCAGAAAAAAGAACTCTTTGAGAACTCTTTTTAAAGACGTCTTATTGAGTTCGCTAGGTGGCTCATTCGACATCTTGAGAACTTTTTAAAGTCTTCTTTAAGATGTTGATGAGACGTCCAAATCATAAATAGGAACTCATTTAGAACTCATCAAGACCTCATTTTGCTATCTGGGATATGATCATATAATAACTTTTTTCCCGGGAAATACAAAAAGTTTATATAAATATTATATTTTTAATCCAACCAATAACTTAGGTAAAAAAATTGTCAAAAATTTTTATAAAAAATATATTTTTTATATAAACTTTTTATGTTTCTTTTTCTAAGTTGTTGATTAACTTAAAAATTGATTTTTTTAATAATTTTTTTATATTTTCGCAATTACATTTTTTATAGATTTGAAATATATAACTAATATAATTTTTTTCTATTTTTAAACATGGTTTTTTTTTTTTATATATTCTAAGATATATTTTTAATACATTTGAAATTTGTAAAATATAAGGTACCCGCGGGTAATACGGTCTGTCGAATAATAAGGCCTAAGTTGTGACAGGGTAATTTTCAACCTTGCCAAATTTGGCCCCTTTATTAATTGATCTTAATAAGGGCGCCACTGGAAGATAAGACTCGGCCTTCCAGATTTGGAGATGTTAAATTTAGAAAATTCAGGGTCGTTGAATTTTACGTGAGAAAGGATGAGGAATTAAATTTATTACGCAATATTTTTATCAATGTTATTAACAATTTTATTAATCACAAAACAATTTTACCCAACGGGTTTTACTTCACTTATAATTATTTTATTAACTAACGGAGTCCACCGGACTTTATTACATTGATTACTTAGTCCCCTGGATCTTAAATAAAAGTAGTCCCCTGGACTTTATTTATGCTGGCCACCGGCCAGATCCCCTGGATCTAATTATTTCAAAATAATTCATTAAAAAAAATTCCCCTGGAATCATTTCATATCGCACACACACACACGTTTTAATTAATCCATTTACTGTCCACTGGACTTAACTCACACACACACACACACACACAATTTAATTTTCTTCAAAATTTTCTCCCTAAAAATTAATTTTAGTTATTCTTTAATTTTCTCTTTTGTATAACCATTTACTTTAATTCACAAAAAAAAATTTTCCAGTAAAAATTTCCATCAAGTGATAGATTTTCTGACTCGAGTAACTGACGCTATCCTTCTCTACTTCACGCGTCTCAGTCTATTTCTCTCTGATTCGTGTCTTTCTTTCTTCGCGTTAAACTTTAGATTTTCTTTTGACAATTTTATTAATTTACTGACATCAATTAATTCTTAGAATTTCTTATCACTTTTCCACATCACTTGATTACAGAATTTAATTTTCAGTCTTACTAGCTATTCTTAATTTTTTCTTAATTAATCAATATCGATTAAATTACAATATAACAATGACTTAATAACGATTTTAATTTCTGGCTTCCTGCCGAGAAATTTTGCTTAATTTATAATTAATAATGATTAAAATTCTGGCTTCTCTGCCGAGAATTTTATTCCGACGGACCGCGTTGTAAATTAACAAAAGGATTCTGGCTTCTGCCAAGAATTTTTTTATTTATAAGGAACGACCCGGAAATGGCGACTGCCTACGTATAATAATTACTTGATAATTATGAAAATTAATTATTAATAAATTGTGGCTAACTGCCGACAATTTATTTGCCTCTTTTCTTTTTCTCGTGGCGTTCTAAGCTTCACTCTCCCAGTCCTTCTGCCGATTTCCTTGTTTTCCTTTTTTAGCTCTCCTTTTGAATTTATAATTAAATGTGTGGAAAATTCAATACAAATCAGCAATATACAATTTAGTGTATCGGCTTCCGGCAGGATACACAATCAATTAATTTTCTCTGAGTTGTATAGCTTCTGGAACGTTCCACGTTTAACCTCTCCAGCGCTTGGATAATTACCTGATGGTCTGCGGTGCGGTCACTCGTCCGTTCCTCTCGCCGGTCCGTCCGACTGTGTCCAGAATCACCCCGTGCACTCACTAATAATATCTAAGTCCGCGACCCCTCGTCAATTTTCGTGAGTTTTCCCCCACTCTTAATAACTTCTAATTAGGGTGGGAGGACGAGCCTCCAAAATTGGCACTTCCGGGGACCAGTCGATAAACTAAATCACCGGGTTAATCGATTTTTAATAATTAACCAACCGCGGGGAATTGAAGGACAATTTAAATTCAAATGCTGAATTTGTTTAATTTTACCCTGTTACAAAGTGACAGAAATGATATTTAAAATAACCACCTCCGCTAAAGGCTACTCTAGAAAATGGGTCTTGCATAGAGATGTTACGACAAATTTATGAAGTCTCGATACTACGTTCCCTGTCTTTTATATTTCATCATCCGTCATATGCTGTTGTAGCGCAGAAAAAATTATAAAAAACAATCTAGTCTTCTGACTCTTGAAAAGTATTGTTGCTAAATTTAAGTGATGATTCACCTCTAATACCAAATTTATCAAGTACTAACTGACCCGGCAAACTTCGTACTGACTCAATCGATTGTAGAGCAAAATAAAAAAATTAACTCTGTTTAGGGTTCCACTATATAAAATTGGTGTATTACCGTACGATGGATGGTGTAGCTCAATAAGTTATAGATTAAATTAAAAGTTATATAGTATAGTGCCGGATAGCTTAACTGGTAAAGCACTCGGCGTGATACTGACATGGTCTGGGCTCGATTCCCAGTTCGGGCTATCTATATTTTTCTCAATTGTGACGGGGTGACCTGGAGAATTTCGCGCCGTTTTATTTTGCGCGTCCGCCCTCGCGCCGGAAGTATTTAATTCAGCAGCGTGACGGCAGAGAGTAGATTAAACACACCTCGTCGCCAGACGCCAGAGAAAAATGAATCGTAACCGGGAAGCCGAGCTGAGCAGTCGCTCAATATACAGTACTGATTGTTCTCTAAATTTAACGGTGATAGAGTTTAATTGTCAGGCAGACGCCTTTAAGTTAAGTCTGTTTCTTGTGGAGTTTTTTTGGTCTTCGTTTTCCCGTCCAGTTTTGTCCAAGGAGGATCAGGAACATGGCTCAACACCTGGGACAAGTTGATGTAAGTTCCTTGGCATAGGGGTTAAATTTATTTGTTTAGTCACGAGCTTGATCAGTTTGAATCAAGCTCCGTGCATTTCCGCTCGGTTCTGGAGTTGCCAAGCTCGCTACTGACTGAAGGTCAGAATACTACCGGGTCACTCGCTATTTGGGCCCGGCACATACAATTTCTAACTCAGGATCGTGTCAAGACGTCCTGAGAACCCACTACAAGCTGACCAATCATAAAATTCGTTTTATATTGGTCAGCCTATGAGAGAGCTCGCTATAAACTGATACCTGTTGGCGCGCTTTTAAGCCAATAGGAAAATTCGTTATATGCAGCAAGGCTGCCACCTCGACACCAAGCTCCTCGACGACTCAACAACGCTACCATCTTTTTTCATTCTACAACGTGCTTCGCTACTTGCAACCTCGTGCTTGAAACCGCTTCAGTAATTAATTCTTTTGTGATATTAAACTAAACCGCTACGCTGAATTATCCTCAATATTTAGTCAGTATACCAAGGCTGCTATTTATTGAGAATATATAAATTGTTCTTTCGCTAGTAATTAATTGTGAATTAATTTCCGTGAACTTAACTGCTACTGACCACGTGTCAATTTATACGTGAATAAAATATCTGAGTTTGCATTCGCTATCGCGTATTCATTTCTAGTCGCATTCGCTTTAATATAAGTTCTCATAATTTTTAAGTGTAAATAAGTGTAAATAAGTGTAAATAAATCTATAATTTATTTATTGATAAAATCTGAGTAATTTTTAATTGTTTAATTCACCTCGCCTAAACTAGATCCAACTGAATTATTCGCTCATTTTACATTTATTTTACAACAAAATTTGTCAAACACGAGGGGGTAATTTCCTCAGTAATTTTATCGTCTTGTATCAACTTCATTTATTTAAATATATATCTGATTGATTTTATTTGATTTATTTGATCGCTGCGCATGCAGGACTTTTATTCACTGTCAGTACTTTCCTCGTTACTGTACGAATAATCCTAATTAAGTTTAACGCCGTCATTAATCATTATAAATATAAATTCGCGGGTATCCGAGTGAAAATCATCAGGCACCCGATGGAAGAGTATCGCGTATGCGCAGTGGAATCCTGTGAGTTTCTGTAGTAATAAAATTTATTAATTATTTTCCAAAGACTCTAAATTTCAACTATTTATCACTAAATAAAGAAACAATTAATTGTAACAAATTAATGTCATTTATATTTATATCTATATTTTATTTCAACCTATTTTCACTATCCTAAATCGAGCCGCGTACTCGGCTATATCAGGCATTTCCGAACCCGGTGCTCAACGTCTACACGAGCATTTTCAGAAGGGCTGTCCGAACCTCCTGGTACGAGGAAGCCAGGGCAGACCTTTACAATGGCGCCCAACGTTTAGTTGCAGATGTCTAATTGATTTGGATAGTGGAAAAATTTTTAAGATTGAAAAATAAAATTTGTAAAATATTTTTATTACCAAGGGAAATTATTCTAGAAAAAAAGAAACACGTGTTTGACAAATTAGGGATAAAACCCTCAATAAATTATAAAAATTGTGTAAGATCTGGAACATAAAATTTGCCAAGTGACTAGCTTATAAAATATATAAAATTTATCGGGAATTATTAATAACTCACTGATATAAAAACTTCCAAAGAGATAAAAAATATTATAAAAAATTATTACAAAAATTTCGTCGCGTAATTGTACTTATAAAATCTAAAGAAGAAGCGCGGAAAAATAATATCGCTTAGCTTGTATGACTCATTGCTCGGCCGGAAATAAAAAATAAATTGATACTACAGGATAAAATTAAGCACATAATTTTAAGTGAAAATATAATTCGTAAATAATGAACGTTTTGGTTCAATGATAAAGTTTAATGATTTATTTCAATGTAGAATTTCGTTAACATTTAAATTAATTTTCTTGAGGAAATTAATAAATAAATTATTTGTTGGTTAAGAAATATAAAACCTTAAAACAAATAATTAAATAAATCTACGTATATCCTGTAGTGTAATTTATTATTGATTATCAAATAAAATAATCGTGAAAAACTTGGAATAAAATTATCGGCAGATAAAATAAAATTTAATAATAAATCCTCAAAAATTTGAAACGGATTACGGTTTTTACACTTACGGTTGTCAAATTTATTATAAGCCTGCAAATAAAATTTTAAGACATAAAATTAAAAATAAATAGTTAAAATTAAGTGTGTCATTAAGGGATTAACCCTCGTTGAAAATCGGATTATTTTCTTTCTTTCACTTAAGTGGATAATCTTTTATTGTGAGATTGTGATTAGTGATTCATATTGTGTGAGTAAAATATAAAATTGAAGAACAACAAGATGTCAAGCACCAACCCGAATAGCAAACGATTGTTAAGGTCAAATAGCCAAAGGGATGACGACATACAGATTATGGCGACGCCATCTCCAAGGATTGTACATTCACCACCAGCACTGTCGACAACAAGAACAGTAACGTCGACGAGAGTAACAACAGCTACGATAGCAAGGCCTACTGCCACAGTGACTAGTTCTGGAATGAATGGAGCAACGTCGTCTACCAGGGTCATCCCTACAACTAGCAGCACGGGTAATACAAACACATTAAGTTACAAAATTTCAAACCGAATTTTCAATTCAAATTCAAATCAAAATCAGATTCAAAACCTAAATTTAAATTCAAATGAAAATTCAAACCTAAATTTAAATTCAAACGAAAATTCAAACTTAAATTTAATCTCAAACTAAAACCTTAATCCAAATTCAATAGCAAATTTGAATCAAAATTCAAATTTAAACTTAAATAAAAATGAAAATTTAGACTTAAACCCAAACTCTAATTCAGACGTAAATCCAAATCTAAATTTATATCAAAATTTAAACTTAAATAATTTAGATCAAAATCCTGGAAATTGGAATTTGAATTCAAACCATCAGGGTGGAAATTTGGATAGAGATCAATCAATAATAAGAAACCTATTATTAAATCCGATCCTCCACCAGGGTAATGACCCTATAAATGAAGATGTTAGTCGCGTTCAGGCCGTGTTGGTTCCAGGTTCCGCTTCTTTACCTGGCCCTGTTCCAGTACGTTCAAACCGGTGGAGAACCGACTATGACAATGAGCGAGGTACTAAACCTATTTCAACGTTTTTCGTTGAACAATACAAATATGGCTGCACCTTCTGTGGCTCAAACTGTTCACCAGATGGCCAACAGTTTTTGTGACGGGGGGTGTCGTGCAGCCATACCTGCTCCACAATGTCAGGGTATTTTGAACGATCCTAGAAATTATAAATAATCTTCCAGATGAGGTTTTTCCTGGGAATTATATAGACACACCTGTCCAAAATTTTAATAATAATAACTTCAACAATAGATCTACAAGGAATCCTAATTTTGGTCTTGAATTATTTGTGGAAGTCCAAAGAAGGTTTGAAAGGTAAATAAATATGAGTTTAGTTTGATGCCGGATAGCTCAACTAGTAGAGCACTCGGTGTAATTCCGACATGGTCTGGGCTTGATTCCCAGTTCGGGCTATCTATATTTTCCTCAATTTATCTATAAATTGTCTTATTGAGAAGGTTTACATATTTAGGTTTTCACTATATTAAATTGGTTTTTTATATCGTGGAAACCAATTTAATATAGTGGAAAGTTAAACATACAAACCTTCTCAATAAGACAATTTATAGATAAATTGAGAAAAATATAAGGGGCGTTCCACGCCAAATCGGACACCGTTTAGCTTTTGCAACTCAGATTTTTTTGTAACTTTTAGTATAGTTTGAAAGATGTATTCATGATTTTTTTTAAATTTTTTCCCCCAACTGTTTTCGAAATATCGAATTTCGAAAAACGTAGATTTTTTTTTCAAATGCCTGTAACTTCGCGAAAAGTGGTTTAAAAAAAAATTCCAAAGAAACAGAAAATGTTCATTTTTAGACATCTTATCAGAAAAGAATATCAAAAAATTTATTTGAACTACGCTTCTATTGAAATTTAAACTTTTTCGTATAAACTGTCAATTTACAAAAAACACGTACTGATCGATTTTCCTCATGATTTTTCACGGCAAACTGTCACCTATTCTACGAATTTTTCAGATATGCTCACAATGGGACAACGATGGGATCCATTTTTTTTTTAATTTTTTGAATTTCATATTCCAGTTTTTTTTTAAAGAAAAATGTCTTAAAAATAGCATGCTCAGGATTTACTGTTAATAATAATCTGACACACAACTATCATCAAAATTATTAATTATTATAAATTATTAATTATCATTTATTAATTAATTAGTAATAATTTTTCTGTGGAAGAAAATTTTTGTAATAGTTGTGTGTCAGATAATCATTAACAGTAAATTCTGAGCATGCTATTATATTAAGACATTTTTTCAAAAGTAAAGTGGAATATAAAATTTAAAAAATTAAAAAAAAAAATAGATCCCATCGTTGTCCCATTATGAGCATAGCTAGAAAAGTTGTAGAATAGGTGACAGTTTGCTGTGAAAAAATTATGAGGGAAATCGATCAGTACGTATTTTTTGTAAATCGACAATTTATGCTGAAAAGTTAAAATTTCAATAGAAGCGCGGTTCAAAAATTTTTTCGATATTTTTTACTGAATAGGCCTCTTTCAACCTATGCTAAAAGATAAAAAAGTTTCAAAAAAATCCGAGGTTCAAAAGCTAAATGGTGTCTGATTTGGCGTGGAACGCTTCATAGATAGCCCGAACTGGGAATCGAACCCAGACCATGTCGGTATCTCGCCGAGTAATCTACCAGTTGTGCTATCTGGCACTATAATCTATTCCGTTCAATTTGATCTATAAGTTATTGAGCCACACCATCCATTTCGGTAATACGCCAATTACATATAGTAGAAACCTAAACATGCAAACCTTCTCAATAAGACAATTTATAAATAAAAATAGATAGAAATTATGAGAATAATCTTCCAGATGAGGTTCTTCCTGGGGATTATATAAACACACCTGCCCGAAATTTTAATAATAATAACCTCAACGATAGATCTACAGGGAATCCTATGATTGGACAATCAAGCAGGGGAAATGGTCCCAAGGCATTTTCGAGACGCCAATACAACAGTGAAGACGAGAGAAAATGGCGTGACATCAGGCAACACCTCAAGCTGTGGACACTGAAGTATCCGCAGGCAGACCTATCCGTAAATGGATTTATTGCTGCAGTCGAGGCCAGAATGTATCGTGAAGGTTGGGCGGAATCTGATGCGATTCGTATAATAAGTTACTTATTGGAAGGCAAAGTTGTCCAGTGGTTCGACACAAACTTTCTGCGCTGGACTGATTATCAGCATTTCAAAAGGGAATTCCTGCGTGTATTTGGCTCATCAAAAACTGACACCCAAGTACTAATGGAAATAGTACATATGAAGCCAGCTGAGGGTGAATCCATGGTGGATTTCACTTTCAGAATGCAACAGAAATACTTTTAAACGCGCTCACCTCTATCCGAGCAAGAACAAATTACTGGCATTCAAAACCACTTGCCAAGTGAATTGAGAATGTTGGTATTTGCGAGATCAGTCCATGACTATGATTTTTTCTTGTGGGTTCTCCATGAAGCCACACACTCAATGGAAGAGAGTAAGAGACTATTCAGAACAACATCTTCTGAATCCTTCAATAAATCAGTACCAAAACCTAAGGAGAAATCCAGATTCCTAGCTCTTCAGGAATTAGCTGGTACCGAAATCTGTATTGATACTGGGACGTTGAAACAACCTCTAGTCATCGAAGAGGTCAAAGAAGATTCTAAGGGTGGTTTTGTTGTTTGTGCTTCAGTTGGTAGTTCAACTACCACCAAACCTCAATTCTTATTGAGTACAGGGGAAGTCCCTCAACAATACTCTGTTCCACCTTGGAACCAACAACCTTCTCGATCAACAATAAATTATCCGTATTCGTATCGTCAAAAGATTTCACCCAGAAATAATAACTCGAGAACAAACTTCGGTCAAATAGCTCGAAATAATTTTGTAAGACCTCAGGTAAATCCTAATACATTCTTTTGCCATAATTGTGGTCAAAATGGCCACAGGTTCAGGGAATATACGAACCCTAGAGAACAATCAGTACTGTATATTGAGCGACTGCTCAGCTCGGCTTCCCGGTTACGATTCTTTTTTCTCTGGCGTCTGGCGACGACGTGTGCCGGATCTACCCCCTGCCGTCACGCTGCTGAATTAAATGCTTCTGGCGCGAGGGCGGACGCGCAAAATAAAACAGCGCGAAATTTAATTTTTGCTGACCTGGCGGTCGAGTACCAGGTCATACCGTCACAACCCCCGTCACCAGACTGACGTTTAGGTCAGGAAAAATTAATTTGGGTAGCAAAAATTTCGGGTTGGTTAACTTCATTGCGAACAACTGGAGCACATAAAATTAAACAAAACTTTGGGGAAGCTTTTTGTCCGGGTCCCAGAAGGCAAAATTTGCCTGATTTGAACTTTCAGCCTGGCTTCCTTGACTGACCTTTAGGCACGTTGGCCGAACACTCCTAGAATGGCCTCTTCCCAGATATTCCGTGGCTTCTCCTCAAATTTGACCTCCTCATCAATATGAAGGACGTCTTAATGGTCCAAGTCTACGGGGTCTTCCTGAGCCACCGGTGTTGATGGGTTATCGTCGAGGACTTTCGGCAGGGAAACCTCTGATGCTGGTAGACCAACAACCGCTACCCAGTCCTTCACAGCACTCAAACAATAATCATCAGGTTGGTCTGGGGAGAACAGCTCCATCTTACGCCAATCGGTTTCCACCATGGGACGAGGTTGCACCGGTGGTTTGTAGCAGGCGTGTTTTGGCGCATACACGAGCTCTGGAAACAGTGGCCGTTAAGTGGGGATCACCAAAAGTGGGCCTTGGATTAAGGCGCCATTCCCCAGGCGGATGTTGTGACGGTTTCGGCGTCCAAGCCGATCAAATGTTCGAACCTCGGTGAGGTTATGATAGCGATTTGGGTGGTCCAAGTAGTGCTCTAACGTGAGCCAATCTCTGGTACGCCTCTGAAAAATATTCAATTAAATTATTTCGATCTCAAACCCCTTCGTGAAATTTTGAGATTTGGAACATAATGCTTGCCAAGGGATTTCCCTTTTTCGTCTTTTAAAATTACAATTAACGGACTAATTATCTGATCTACTGTAGCAGGTCTCAAAAATTTACATGCTAGACTCGCGCTATATTTATCTACTTTTTTACTCAGCTTTCTTCAGGATAATAAACCTGGTCTCCTACTTTAAGAGTAGGAAGATCCTTAATGCCTTGATCATGATACTGAGCTTGTCTCTCGCTCTCTTTTCTCGTGATGTCCTCTACCTTGTGCCTCAACTGATCTAAACGGTTTACTCGCGCGCGCCAAGCTAGATTTCCGAGCTCTAAATCATCGATTTCGAGGTTAGTAACCTTTCCCGATAACCTGGGCTCTTTACCGTGTACGAGATAATAAGGAGACATCTTGAGAGACGTATGGTGTGAACTATTATATGCAAGTTGTAACTCACCCAAATGTTCATCCCAAGATGTCTGATTTTTATCGACAAAAGCCCGAATCATTGGTTTTAAGGTCCTGTTTATGCGCTCGACAGGATTACGCTGAGGGTGAGCGACAGCGGTAGTTGTCAGCTTCACACCAGTTTCAAGTAAAAATTCTTTTACTAATTGATTAATAAATCCAGTACCGTTATCGGTAACCAGAAATATAGGATAATCCCAACGAGAAAACGCGCGATAAAAACATTTCCTGATATTTTGACCAGTTTGCCTGCGTAGACGGAAGACTTCGATGAAACGTGTGTACAAGTCTTGAATAATCAAGATATACTGATAGCCATTCTTCGAACGAGGGAAAGGCCCTGTGACGTCGGCAGCTACAATTCCCCATGGCTCAGTTGGTTGACGGGTCCTCATAGGTCCTTGTGAGGAAGTTTGCTTATACTTGACTTTCTTGCACGTTTCACAGGCTTTGACGTAATCAGCGACATCTTTGTACATGCCGGACCAGTAGTACTTGGTCTTAATGCGTTGGTACATCTTTTCTCGGCCCAGATGTCCAGCGTCGGGCACATCGTGGTTATTCTTCAATACCTCGGCTACTTCATGATCCCGCAATACAATCTTCCAGGCATCTTGATCCTCGAGGAACTCCTTTAAATAATCAGGTTTAAAATACTGCAGCTGATCATCTACAATTCTCCATTCTATAAAATTCTCAGGGTGCTTTAGTACATTTAATTTCTTGATATCATACCGATCTTTGGACTGTATATTTTTAAATACGATACCTTCATTTTTGACTTCTTTTAGGACTTCAGACCATTCAACAGGGTTATCATTCTCATACAATCGTGATGGGGCATCTGGTCCCTCGTTTTCATGTCCGCGACGATGTTCTTTGATGATCTGGTGGGACAACAACTCCATTGCCCACCTTGCGAGACGACTGTTGAGGTCTCTCAGAGTATGCAACCATTTGAGTGAAGCGTGGTCAGCGACGACGGTGGTGTCCCCTCTAGGTAGCATCTCAACTTGCGTACAGCCCAGACAACTGCTAAACACTCCTTTTCAGTAGTCTTATAGCGTGTATCTGCACCCCGTAGCGGACGACTTAAACAAATTATCAGATACTCTTTATCTGTCTCGGGGTCCTTTTGTAAAAGGAATGCCCCTAATCCAGTATCACTTGCATCTGTATATAAGATATATGGCAACCCTGGTTTTGGTATGGCTAAAGGCTTGGCCTCGATAAGTGCTTGTTTAAGCTTCTGGAAAGCTTCTTCTACTTCAGATCCCCATTTCCAATCTGAATCGGAACTGCACAGTTTATTAAGGGGTCCCTGTACTTTGGCCACATTTTGCAGATGGCGGTGGTACCAGTTGACAAGTTCACAAAAACTCCGTACTTGTTTGCGACTAGTCGGGCAAGGCAGTTTTATGATAGGAGCGATTTATTCCGGATCAGGGCGTAAGCCCTCACTGTCCACAATGAAACCCGAGAACTTGACCTCGGATCGAGCAAACTTACGCTCCTTCGGATTGATTAGTAAGCCAGCTTCACGAAATACTTCGAAAACGAGTGAAAGTATACGCTTATGTTCTTCGTAGGTCTCGCTGATAATAACCCAGTCATCTAAATAGGCAAAGACCTTATCAATCCAAGCTCGAAGTAAATTCCTTTCATGTATAAAATGGATAAAACGATCCCGAAGCTTATCCGTCGCCTTCTGGAATGTAGATGGTGCTCCAGATAAACCATATGGCATCCTTACCCAATCGTACTGTCCACGTCCTTCAACGGAAAAGGCTGTTAAAGGGATGGAATTTTCCACCATTACGATTTGATGGAAAGCTTCGGTAAGATCCATAGTTGTTATGATGACAGCTCCGTGTAACGCACTCAGTTTCTTGAGCATGTTTGGTAGTGGGTGCGCGGGTAAAGTCATCCATCGATTAATCGGTCGATAATCGACACAGAATCGCCAATCTCCATTTGCTTTGTGTACCATTACTGGTGAACATGCCCAGAAACTATTGCTAGGACGTATGTACCCTTTCTCCAGCAACTCATCGACTTGCTTGTTAAGCTCTACAGTTATTACAGGACTTCTCCTATAAGGACGTATCTGTATGGGCTTAACCCCGGGTTGAAGAACGATCTCATGTTGGACTAGGTTAGTCAAGCCTTGTTTCGGAAGCAGTTGAAATTTTTCCAATTCCATTTTCAGAAATTTGTCGAAGTCTTCCTCCTGACTAGAGGTTAATACCTGACATCGAGCACGTTGTTCATTGCAATTAATTTTCTGGAACTGATAGACTTCTTCCGTGCCATCAAATCTCCACGTTCGATTTGCGCAATTGATTTTTAAACAAAAGTGGAAGGCAAAATCCATACCTAAAACAATTGAGTGACTTAGGTCTTTCATAATGCTGAGATATTGTTATCCCGTCACTGAACCAATTTGAATTATGAAAGGCGCGCCGCCTATTGTCTTGCACGCTGTGTGGTTGGCAAGAAGAACACCTCGACGCTGCGTGTCATCTTCTTGTAGTTCACCTGAACTGAATTCACGTATTTTGTCATACACTTTTGAATTTAGGTATGACCTCTCGCTGCCTGTATCAATTATCTCGTTTAATTGGATCCCGAATACCCAGACAGACACTTCTATCCTGGCTGTCATGACTGGCGGACGTGAGCCAGTACCAGATAAGAATCTAGAACGGGAGGTAATTTTATTAATAATATGTGAGGGCAGGTGTTTACCTCTTAATATTCCAGGCAGGAAAGCAGCTCGAGAAGTATCAGGTGACGTTGGAACACTGGGAATTTGTTCTGTTTCATAATCGGACTCCAATCCTGAATCCAGTTCATCCTCCCAAGGTTCTTCCGGTTCTTCTGGATCAACTAGTGGCTCCAATACACACAAATAGGGCGTGCCCTCGATATTTACAGAACCTGGTTTTTCTTCTTATTACTATCTTTAGAATTATTATTATTATTATTAGTACTAGGTAAAGCTGGGAAATTTTGTTGGGTTAGTTGACCCGGATTACGATCAAAATTATTATTATTAAAATTATTATTTCGCGGACGGTTGTTAAAATTATTATTATTATTATTCACAAAACCATTATTATTATTACCATTAGATCTGAGAGGATTTTGACGCTGGAAATTGTTAGGATTACGAAATCAATTTCCAGTCGGGAAACCTTGGATTGCAAAGCAATCCTGCCTAAGATGGCCGATCTCATTGCAGTATGTACAGATGTTCACTCTAGGGTTCGTATATTCCCTGAACCTGTGGCCATTTTGACCACAATTATGGCAAAAGAATGTATTAGGATTTACCTGAGGTCTTACAAAATTATTTCGAGCTATTTGACCGAAGTTTGTTCTCGAGTTATTATTTCTGGGTGAAATCTTTTGACGATACGAATACGGATAATTTATTGTTGATCGAGAAGGTTGTTGGTTCCAAGGTGGAACAGAGTATTGTTGAGGGACTTCCCCTGTACTCAATAAGAATTGAGGTTTGGTGGTAGTTGAACTACCAACTGAAGCACAAACAACAAAACCACCCTTAGAATCTTCTTTGACCTCTTCGATGACTAGAGGTTGTTTCAACGTCCCAGTATCAATACAGATTTCGGTACCAGCTAATTCCTGAAGAGCTAGGAATCTGGATTTCTCCTTAGGTTTTGGTACTGATTTATTGAAGGATTCAGAAGATGTTGTTCTGAATAGTCTCTTACTCTCTTCCATTGAGTGTGTGGCTTCATGGAGAACCCACAAGAAAAAATCATAGTCATGGACTGATCTCGCAAATACCAACATTCTCAATTCACTTGGCAAGTGGTTTTGAATGCCAGTAATTTGTTCTTGCTCGGATAGAGGTGAGCGCGTTTAAAAGTATTTCTGTTGCATTCTGAAAGTGAAATCCACCATGGATTCACCCTCAGCTGGCTTCATATGTACTATTTCCATTAGTACTTGGGTGTCAGTTTTTGATGAGCCAAATACACGCAGGAATTCCCTTTTGAAATGCTGATAATCAGTCCAGCGCAGAAAGTTTGTGTCGAACCACTGGACAACTTTGCCTTCCAATAAGTAACTTATTATACGAATCGCATCAGATTCCGCCCAACCTTCACGATACATTCTGGCCTCGACTGCAGCAATAAATCCATTTACGGATAGGTCTGCCTGCGGATACTTCAGTGTCCACAGCTTGAGGTGTTGCCTGATGTCACGCCATTTTCTCTCGTCTTCACTGTTGTATTGGCGTCTCGAAAATGCCTTGGGACCATTTCCCCTGCTTGATTGTCCAATCATAGGATTCCCTGTAGATCTATCGTTGAGGTTATTATTATTAAAATTTCGGGCAGGTGTGTTTATATAATCCCCAGGAAGAACCTCATCTGGAAGATTATTCTCATAATTTCTATCTATTTTTATTTATAAATTGTCTTATTGAGAAGGTTTGCATGTTTAGGTTTCTACTATATGTAATTGGCGTATTACCGAAATGGATGGTGTGGCTCAATAACTTATAGATCAAATTGAACGGAATAGATTATAGTGCCAGATAGCACAACTGGTAGATTACTCGGCGAGATACCGACATGGTCTGGGTTCGATTCCCAGTTCGGGCTATCTATGAAGCGTTCCACGCCAAATCAGACACCATTTAGCTTTTGAACCTCGGATTTTTTTGAAACTTTTTTATCTTTTAGCATAGGTTGAAAGAGGCCTATTCAGTAAAAAATATCGAAAAAATTTTTGAACCGCGCTTCTATTGAAATTTTAACTTTTCAGCATAAATTGTCGATTTACAAAAAATACGTACTGATCGATTTCCCTCATAATTTTTTCACAGCAAACTGTCACCTATTCTACAACTTTTCTAGCTATGCTCATAATGGGACAACGATGGGATCTATTTTTTTTTTTAATTTTTTAAATTTTATATTCCACTTTACTTTTGAAAAAATGTCTTAATATAATAGCATGCTCAGAATTTACTGTTAATGATTATCTGACACACAACTATTACAAAAATTTTCTTCCACAGAAAAATTATTACTAATTAATTAATAAATGATAATTAATAATTTATAATAATTAATAATTTTGATGATAGTTGTGTGTCAGATTATTATTAACAGTAAATCCTGAGCATGCTATTTTTAAGACATTTTTCTTTAAAAAAAAACTGGAATATGAAATTCAAAAAATTAAAAAAAAAATGGATCCCATCGTTGTCCCATTGTGAGCATATCTGAAAAATTCGTAGAATAGGTGACAGTTTGCCGTGAAAAATCATGAGGAAAATCGATCAGTACGTGTTTTTTGTAAATTGACAGTTTATACGAAAAAGTTTAAATTTCAATAGAAGCGTAGTTCAAATAAATTTTTTGATATTCTTTTCTGATAAGATGTCTAAAAATGAACATTTTCTGTTTCTTTGGAATTTTTTTTTAAACCACTTTTCGCGAAGTTACAGGCATTTGAAAAAAAAATCTACGTTTTTCGAAATTCGATATTTCGAAAACAGTTGGGGGAAAAAATTTAAAAAAAATCATGAATACATCTTTCAAACTATACTAAAAGTTACAAAAAAATCTGAGTTGCAAAAGCTAAACGGTGTCCGATTTGGCGTGGAACGCCCCTTATATTTTTCTCAATTTATCTATAAATTGTCTTATTGAGAAGGTTTGTATGTTTAACTTTCCACTATATTAAATTGGTTTCCACGATATAAAAAACCAATTTAATATAGTGAAAACCTAAATATGTAAACCTTCTCAATAAGACAATTTATAGATAAATTGAGGAAAATATAGATAGCCCGAACTGGGAATCAAGCCCAGACCATGTCGGAATCACACCGAGTGCTCTACCAGTTGAGCTATCCGGCATCAAACTAAACTCATATTTATTTACCTTTCAAACCTTCTTTGGACTTCCACAAATAATTCAAGACCAAAATTAGCCCAATCAGTTCAGCTGATCTCGAGTTTTAGCGAGACTAACGAACAGCAATTGATTTTTATCTATATAGATAGATAGTTACAAACTATTCCAGTTTGTTTAACCCGTAGGCCTTATTACCCTACCATAGTAAAATAAGGCCTATTCGTATGGTTTTTGTAAAAGTATAATTTTTTGTTTGTTTTTGGTGAAAATTACCATTATTTCATTGTATTTTATGGCTAATGTATTGAAATAAAGATTAATGATACATTTCAATAATTAAATGCAATATTTTCGATTCTATTCAAAATCTCTCTTAGCTCGGCCTTATTACCCGCCGGTACCTTATACGAAAATCAGCCAAAAGTTAGCTATTTAAAATACATTTTTTATACGTATTTTATATATGTGTATTAGTGTGATTCGACCAAATCAAATACTTTTTTTTTTACACTGGGAAAAATTTCCAACAAATTTTACTACGGGCGTATTGTAACACCGGACCATGAGAAAACTGGTACAAAATTTACAAGTATTCCATAGTAAACGGTATGCGCAGACGACACAATTGGGACCTATGCGCATACGTTTGCTATGGGACACTTGTAAATTTTGTATCAGTTTTCTTATGGTCCGGGGTTACAATGCATCTATAGTAAAATTTAATGGGAATTTTTCACAGTGTAACCTTCGACATTGAAAAGTTGGTTTAGAATATATTCCTTGCTAAATCCCAATGCGTTCTCTCCAAACATGAATTTAGTGAAAATAAGTAAATATTCACTATTTCTAAGTGTAAACCGAACCACTAATTTCAAAAATTGGTTTAATTTGGCACTCAATATCAGTGAATATTCACTTTTTTCATTTATTTCTGTTTAGAGAGTTTGAATTTCGAAAGTTTTTTAATATTTTTTTTAGATTCATCAACTTAATTCATGGATTTTATAAACATTCATAAAAATTTCTTATCCATATTTTTTAACTGATTCATTAAAAATGAAACTGTAAGTTTTTCCCCCAAATTGATCATTAAGTATATTTTTCTGAGAAATCTGGCAAAATATCCCAATTGCAATAAAAGCCAATTTTTTTAATAAGACGAACAGATATATTTTTTAATATAATTAATATTTCCGTAAGCACTAATTCAACACAAATCGATTATGCATAATTAATTGGAATTTATTTTCTTTTATATTGATATAAATAATGACACTTCTAAAATAAGAACATTTTCTCGCCTCCGGGCGGAAAGCGTCAACTTTCGTCCCGCTGTGCAAAACGAAGTTGCCGTTTTCCGCCTCCGTCGACGCGAAAAATAGTATACACACAACGAGAAGTAAATAAGAAAGCCTCAGATCACATGTTTGTTGACCTCGGCTTCGCCTCGGCCAACAATTACATGTGATCTGAGACATTTCTTACTTTACTTCTCTAGATGTGTAATATACTATTATTTCTCAAAAATGGATCTTAATTTATCTCTAAATAATAAACTGACGTATTATTCTCTTCTTCCAAAAGTGAAACTTACCTACATCTATGGAAAGGTTTCAAATAGAGTTGGAAATGTTTATTCTATTGACATGAGCTGAAATTCCTATGAATATTTATATAATTCATGAATTAAGTTGGTGAATCTAAAAAAAGTTATTAAAAAACTTTTGAAATTCAAATGCACTGGAATTCGGCAAGGAATATATTCTGAACGGTTAGAAAAATCAAATAAACACATCAGACCTTTCTGGTAAAGCGTTAAATTTCCTACAAAAACATGTTACACTCATTTATCAATAATCATTTTTCAATGATATAGAAAATTATGAAAAAAAAAATTTTTTTTTAACAAATTCTGTGAACTTTGATCTCAAATATCTTTTAAATGGTGAAAGTTATCGCTTAAATACACTGATCCTTTTTTGTAGAGCATTCAATTTTCTATGCAATCATATATGATGATTTAGTTAAACCATCAATGAATAATGAGATATGGTCTTTTATATAAGAGACTAAAGAAAAAATGGAAAACTGTGATGAGGAGGATCTTCTTATTAATATGAAGAGCTCAAATTTGGTGAGCATTTTCTAGAGGTGCCTGAGAACCAACTTTTCAATTTCGGAAGTTAAAAAAATATATTCGATTATTTTGAATCACCCTGATAAATATTCATATATTTTTTATATATTTTCGATATATTTTTTTTTAATATTTTTTATATAATATAATTTTTTTTATAAA
Source organism: Microplitis demolitor (assembly GCF_026212275.2). Lineage (NCBI taxonomy): Eukaryota > Metazoa > Arthropoda > Insecta > Hymenoptera > Braconidae > Microplitis > Microplitis demolitor. Next base: position 10,765,785 of record NC_068552.1, on the reverse strand, counting down.
CTATTTATGGGGATAGAGCCTATATACTTTTTAAACAATTTTATACAAAACTATATTACCAAAATTACACATATCATAATTACTGACATACCGGATTTTATAGCTCGAAAAACAAATAAGAAATTTTTTTGTTATTATTAATAATCGATTTTCCATTATATTTTGCTGTTTTAAAAGTGATGTATTCTTTCAATCTCATATAGCACAAGTAAACTTAGTAGTCACTGTCGGTAGCCTAGCCTTATCGTTAATGCGTTGCTTTCATTCGTTAGGTCCCGGGTTCGAATCTCACTAAAGCGTGCGTGGTTAGTTAATATTTATAGCGTTTTTTCTCGAAATAAAAAATTTCTCGCATAACCAAAATCATTGAAAAGAAAAAAAAGGAAAAATTAGAAATCGAGTTAGACTTTCTTTTAAATTTAGTCAAAATTTATATACATGGCTATGTATATATTGGAAATTTTAATACATGGCCGTATATAATGCATTTTCCCGGACAATTAAATAACTATTCAATGAATACAATTATTTCTATCCTATGCAATCAAATAAAATAATAATAATAATAATAATAATAATAATAATAATAACAGTTTAAATCCTTGTCTCTGACGTCAACCATTTTTAAGCTTTATTGTCGCCTTTTTAGGCCTAACGAGTTTCGACCTTCTTTCGGTCTAGCGAGTTTCGGCCTCGTGTTCACTCCCTAGGCCTTTTTTCTGCCAAATTTCGGCCGAGAAAAAAAAATTATTTTTTTTTTTCAGTTTGAAATATTTTCACCCGGGTTTAAGAGTTTCAATTCAACATTAGTAGGTTCGTCCAGTAGCTATCGGTCAGACTCAGTAATCAGAAGAACAGCAGTTCACGTCCAGAGCCCTGCAGAATTTTTGATCGAGGTTTTTCAACATCATTTACCTCATTTAAATAATTTAAACGTTAATGATTATGAGATAGTTACCGATAGTTGAGCGCCATTCATGGGCCGGGGTTATCATTTGTATATTCAGCCGTTCATGGGCCATGAAAAGTTGTGAATGACTAGCCGTTAATCATCATACTTTGCCTGGCGATGGACCATCCTTAGGCCGGTTTCCAAATTTTGTATAGGAGGGGGGGGGGCACTGAAACCGTAAAATCCCCCCAAATTCTCATAGGAGTGGTTGCTCTTTAGAAATCTAAATTATAAATTATAAAATTCAGTTTCAATTTAACAAAATAATTTGACAGTAAAAAGTAATATTCAAAAACTTAAAAATATAGAAAAAGTCTGGAAATCGGTTAATCCTGCGGGCTAGCCTCAATCCCTCCTGCTGTTTTCGAAATCAAAGAGCTCGAAAACGTTATTTTCAAAATTTTCCAACTTGACAATACCTCGGATAACATTGGCGTTTCCAAACTTAAAAACAGATACGGTTTATTTTGAACGAGGAATTCCAGACATCGAACGTAATTTATATGTAGGTCGTATACCTATAATGTTGTGTAGTATAGAAGATCTAAAACTCACTAATGCTTTTAGTGATTGAGAAGATTGATTATGATGCAATGTATATAATTGAACGGGTAAATAATGTTGCTTATAGTGATTAGAAGGAAAAGAAAGTTTTCTATCTATTATCAGTAGTAGGCAGTTGGATATCAATGTTCTTATGTAAGAGTAAAAGCTGGTAGTGAACAGATAGAAGCTCAAAGGTGAAAAGAAAAGGTGAAGTAAGGGTTGGATAGAATAGAATAGGATAGGTAGGTTTAACAAGAGATGTTATCTACGGGGATGAATGTTGACTACCTCTCGCCCCCTTGCCACCTTTTCTACCTATCACCTTACCACCATCCTTATTTCTAACCGATCATATCTACTTATGGAAGCTTGCGTTACTGTTACGAAGCTCATAAGTAAAGACACGTCTGAAGCACTAGCAGCTGCAGCAGTGGCACATGAAAAAACAGAATAAAATAAAAAAAAATAAGTATTAGTAGTAGTTGTACATCGTCAAATATACGTATAAGAGTATAAGAAAAAGAGGAAAAATAACACGAAGAGGGTTTTTCCCTCTTCGTGTTATTTTTCCTCTTTTAGTGAGTATAAGTAGTGAGAATTCAACAAAAATGAGGACACGAAGGTGCTTCTTGAAAAGACTTGTTACCCTATACAGGCTTTTGAAACATGAAACAGGAGAAAGTGTCAGTCCGCTTAATATTTATTGATCTTCGATAAAGATCATGCACATACACACTTGATGTTTACTTTTTTTTATTCCAAGTGTATAAACATCGTGGTAACAGTCTTTTGTTAGTGAAAAACCGTAGTCAAGATTATCATAGATTTCTTTGACTACATACATAGAATAAAGTGGTTGGATAAATTTTATATTGAAACGAAATATCAATTCTTTAGTTTTACAGACATAAAGGACGGATAGATATATTTACACTGATCACGAAAATGAAGGGATATAAAACAAATTCTAAATTTTTGGGTGATCTTCAACATGCTGTAACTCTGTGAAAAATGGTCATAGAGTAAAAATGAACAAAAGCAAATTGTAGCCTAAGTTTTTAGTTTTCAGATATGGACTTCAGATTTTGTTATCATGCACAGTTCCAGAGAAATCCTAAGAAAACTGACGAAAAAAAAATTTTCCAAATTTTTGCTCGTCTTCCAACAAGTCTATGGGCTTTAATAAATTTTTTTTGATAATCCTTGAATTTGTCGGCCTTAAAAAGTCTCTACGACGATTTGGCGCCGAGTTATCATTGATCAAAACAAAAAAGTCCATTTTTGATTTGATAATCGATAACTCCGGACATATTGGTTATACAAAGAATAGAAGTAGGGTTTCGCAGACTGGAAAACATTTTTTATAAGGCAAAATTAGTGGCTTTTGATGGAAAATTTTTTTTTGAAGTGGAGTTTATTAAAAAGGTAAAAATTTGCATATTTGAGGATATTCGGAAATCTTGGTATAACTTTAGGTATAACGGATCAACAAAGGATACCGTCGGTTTTCATCCAACCTCAAAGTGTCCTGAAAAAACCTTGAAAATTTTAGAGCGCTGTGATTTTTCTTTCTTAGTGTTTCGAAGGTTTAAATTTATCGATTTTGCCAAAAATCGCATGAGGAGCGATTTTTTGGTCTCCAATCAATTGTTTATGTCAAAAAGTTTTTTTTTCGCAACAAGCTTTATTTCTTCATTCAAAAAAGGTAATTATTGGAAAAAATTGAAAAAAAAAAAAATTTTTTTTTTAATATTTTTTTTTTTTATAGTTTGCTTTTTTCTCATCTTGTGAATTGATTTTATTAACATCAAAAAACCAGTGTATTTGAGTACATATATTTATATATGTAGATTAGGGTGTCCCAAAAAAAAAGCAATTATTTTGTTTTTAACGTCTTATGGGCTCAAAAGTTACTTCATATTATAGAAACATCCTCACTGAATTTCAGTCAGATATCTTTAAAATTGAGCTATCACAAGGGGGAGGGGGCTTTCCCGTTTAAAATACACGTGAAGATAACTTAAAATGATAAGCTTTGTTCATTCTAATAATTAAACAATACACTTTAGAAAAGATGATGATCAAAAATACTAAGAAAACAAGAAAATATGATTGACAGAAATTTGGAAACTATAAAAAAAAAATATATATCAATGGTGAAGCGACCATGAAGTCATTGTGAAAACAACAAGGAAATACCAAACTATGACAGTGAAAACGCTAAAAAATCGACACGAAAATACTGTGAGGCCACTATGGGACTACCATTAGCTCACCGTGGAAATTACTACAAAACACCGTGAAGCTACCATGAGAACACTGAAAATTCACTGTCGGAACACTGTGAACTCACGTTCGAAACACCCTTAAGCCACCGTAAAAACTTTAATAAAACACAGTGGGGACACGGTCGAAAGATAGTAGCGTAACTGCACAGATACTACCGTGGCTCGACCGTAAAATCACCATCGAATCTCCACCGCTTCTCTGTCAGATCACTAAAGGCGTGTTTCCACGGTAAAAATCCCGTGGTTTGACCATATTTCTACCGTTGCACTGAAACCGCAAGGATGGTGTGGTCTTGATAAGGAAACCATCAGGATAGCCCGATGGTGAATAACTTTTTAACTTCCCACTAAGAAAATATCAAATTTTCGAAAATTCGGGAAGTTATTGGTTTCGGTCTGATTTTCGGAAATCGAGTTTCTAAGAGATCTTGACGTTTTGAGGATCTAGGATGTTATCCTGAGTAATTTCAAGATGAAGTCCGAGTGTATGTATGTGTGTATGTACGTACGTACGTATGTAAATATCTATAACTTTTGAACGAATGAACCGATTTTGATCGTCAAGGGGTCATTCGAGGCGGCTTGTCAATATCTAAAAGCTAAGAAAAAAAAATTGAGCTTGATCGGTAGGGCTTGTTCAGAGATATTCCAAAAATAAACTTTTTTCAAAAATGTTTTTTTGGATAACTTGTGATGTGCTTCATCGATTGATTCCAAAATCAACTGAACTCTGAAACTTCACAAGCCGCGTCGGATGCTACCTCGACCATCAAAATCAGTTCATTCGTTCAAGAGAAACCGCTGTAGAAAGAATGTCAACAAATTTTTTTTTTAGTTTCTTCGAAATGACTCAAAAACAACTCGATAGCCACCTCAACCGTCTTAATCGGTCAATTCGTTCGAGAGATATCGTTAGAGTTAAAATGGTAAAAAATGTTTTTTTAACTTCCCGCTAAGAAAATTGATGATTTTCAAAAGTTCCGGGAAGTTATTGTTTTCACCCCGATTTTTGAAAATCGAGTTTTTATCAGATGTCGACGTTTTGAGGTCCTAGGAAGCTATTCTAACTATTTTCAGAATGATGTCCATGTGTGTGTGTGTGTGTGTGTGTGTGTGTGTGTGTGTGTGTGTGTGTGTGTGTGTGTGTGTGTGTGTGTGTGTGTGTGTGTGTGTGTGTGTGTGTGTGTAAACTCTTTATAACTTTTTGACTAATGAATCGATTTGGATGGTTGGGACAGCAATCGAAAGAGCTTGTAGGCCATCAACTTTTCTGAATATTTCAGATCATTTGATCAAGTAGACTTGAAAATATTTGCGAATTACGAAAAAAATAATTTTTTTTTTTTAATTTTTTAGTGATTTCTCAGAAACAGCTTAAATGATCAACTCTAAAATCTAATCAACTCTACAATTTGATAAAACGCGTCGATTGCCGCCTTAGCCACCTCCTTCGGTTAATTCGTTCGAGAGATATCGCGGGAAAAATAAATGGTAAAAAACAGTTATTTGCGAATATCTTTGAAACAACATAACCAAACAATTCCAACATTTGATCAGCTCTAGAAGTCAATAAAGTACGTCGGTTTCTACCTCAAACATCAAAATTGGTTAATGCGTTCGCGAGATATCGTTGGAGAAAGAAATGGTCAAAAACGGTTTTTATCAAATATTTTCGAAACGACTGACTCGATCGATTTCAAATTTCAATGAGCTCTATAATTCAATGAAACACGTCGCTTGCCACCTTAAACGTCAAAATTGGTCAATTAGTTCAGAAGATATCAGCGTTGAAAAGTCAATTATAATGTCATCTAATTGGTTTTTTAGTTTAAATCATATTAACAACGAAAAAATTGAAAAAACGCAGTTTTTAATATTTTTCTCAGATATTTCATCTTTTATTGTTTCTTACATGAGTCAAAACTTATTTAAATCTTGATTTTGATCTCTGACCTTGATTTCTGCCTCAATAGACTTATTTTATTGAACATAATCAGGAATTAAATTTCAAAAACCACTTCTTCATTAATGATTTTCGATTCTTAAATTTTCAAACTTCAGCATAAAACGTAACTTGTTAGAGCTTGAAAAGATCATAAAAAAACAATTGCATGTGATAGCATTTTCGATCTAGAATAGCTCGAAAATATGTTCACACAAATGTTTTTCAGCTCCTTGAGGTCGAAAAACAGCGGGAAGTTTTGGGGCTGGCCCGCTGGGTCAACTGATAGACCGATTTTTTTTAATGAGGCTATCGGAATGTTGTTCTGATAAGGAACTTATCAGGTTTGTCCTATCACGGCAAATTTTGTGTTAACTTGGGTATCAGATGTTATTATTCTCGGACAAAATATTCTTGACAAAATATTCCCGGACGAAAAATCCTCGTGACAAAATATCCCCAGTTAAAATATCCCTATCATAAGATATCTTTGGCAATCGGGAAAAACAGTTTCTAAAAAAATAGACTGGGAAAATTAGACTTGGAAAAAAAAATAAATACACTCGAAATCCGTGAAAAAAGGACATATCATGATAACAAGCGTATGTGTTGGTCTGTTTTCGAATAAGCACACACAAAATCCATAAAAGAAGGTCGCAGCACGATAACAAGCATATGTGCTGGTCTATTGTCGAAGGAACACACACAAAATTGAATAATTATAAATGTTGCATTAGTTAAAAAAAAAAAAAATAAAATCTGATAAATGGTTGACCCTGTAGGCCATCCCTGGAACTTTTTTTTAGCTCAATTAGCTCTAAATATTAATTGAATAATCATGCTTAATAATTACATTTTTGAAATATGATTTAATGGTACTAGTTTTCGAGGTCGATTTGAAATTTCCACGTATCCATATTGATCGATGCATTGATTATTTATCGTTGATAAAGTAGTTATGTAAGGTCAGTGCCAAAAAAAATCCTTTAGTTACATCGCTCAATTGATTATTAATCTATGCTGAGTTCCCATAGTTTTGGTATCCAGGGCATTTTGTTTCATTCGAGCACATGTTCAGTCAGCTGATTGCACTTTCTGCTAGCATTGCTATTTTTATTATGTACTGTAATTATGATTTATACTTAACGTTTATCATTTCGGAGTATCTGCCGATATAATAATTACTTTCTGCTAGTATTGCTATTTTATTAGTGTACTGTAATTATTATTTATAATGACCGTTTATTATTTTGGAGTATCTATCAATATAAGAATTAAAGTTTAACAATTATTATCTATGGCAACGATTTATATACTTTCGCCATGCCGTTAAAATTTATACATACTTTAGCTACTTTCCATTTATCCGGAAAGGTCGCAGTATAAATACACTGAGTTATTACCAAGTGAAGTGGATAGGCAAAACATTTTGTACAGTCTTTGACAATGGCACAGGAGATGCCATCAGTACCTGTCAACCACTTGTTTGGCAATTTTTTTATGTACTTCAGTATGTTTAATTCAGATAAAAGCTTGAGGTCACCAAGTAGAATTGAATTTAGATCATTAGCAAATCTATTAGGCGTATCACCTATAGGATTGAATTCACTGCTGAAAACATTAGCAAAAGAATTCGCAGTTCTTTGTGGGTCTTAGCAATCACTGTTATTTATTTCATGTGTATTCAGCATTTGATTATACTGATTAAGGTTATTTAATGCACTGAATGAGAGTAAAAGTTCTGATTTTAGGCTGAAACTATGGCTATGGTAGTGAGCATGGAACAGAGGTGAATTGAAGCCCTCAGTCAGTAACAATGATCCAGTATCCATAGCGTCCAGAGTCGAAAGACAATCCAGGAAGTCTGAGAGGATCAGGGCATGTAAGTCTGGCGAAATATATATCGCTAAAATGTGTGTGACTTTGCCAATACCTATAGCTATACCGATAATATCTATTTGTGGGAACTGAATTGTAATATTATTAAGATTTAATAGTTTTACATCAAACATATTACGCCAGGATGTTGGTACCCCTTCTCCAGTCTTCCTGAAAGCCTCTCGTCTATCGCATCTATAAACAGTCAAAATTTTATTATTAAATAGCTCTGATGAATAAATTTGGTTGTTAAGCAACGTTTTAGTTAATATAAATATAACATACTCTTTATCGCTAGTGTTAACTAATACATTACGCAGTTTTGTGTTGAGTCTCCATACATTTTGGTAATAAATGGTAAAGTTTTTAATTGTTGTATTTAATTTATTGAGATGTTCACTTGTGGAACTGAAAGTTAATATCGACTCTTGATGATTTTGTAGCAGCCATTCCTCATCACTTAACGAAGATCTGTTTCCCCTTCTGGTTGGTGGCTCTCCACCTCGGCTTTCATTGTTTTGTGGTCCGCTCGTTGGCGCTCTGTACGATCCTTGATAATCGAGATCCTGTGCGATATTGTATTTTGTACTGTACCCCGTTTTATTTTCATTACATTGTTTATTAGCTGGTCAACAGAAAAGGGGTTGTTTAGTATTACTTTGAGCGGGCGTGGTTTAATCAAGTCTGAGAAGTATTTACCAATACGAAGCATTTACAGTCTGTGGCTGGAACATTTAGAGAAGAGCAAATATTTTTAATTTTTTCAAGGTCCTCCACGTCTCGTACTGATTGCACTGGACTATTTGATTCCTCAACATCGAAAATAATGACAATGTTATGACGTGATAGTATGTTCTCTACTTCCATAAGTATCTTTACCGCTTGCATGACTGGGCCACTAGCGAGTAATTTTACTTCATCATTGAGGGCCTGTACGGTTACTTTGTTCTTGAGGTCAACGACTGTCATTTTAAGATTACTCGTATCATTTTCGACTGCAATCAATCTTTTGAATAGGGCCTCAGTGGTTTTAGTAAAAGTATTTTGGAGAATTACGGCACTCTTGTTGATATCGCCTCGTATGTTTTTGCGAAGTGCGTCCATCAGTTCACGCATGTCATATGATAGTGTTTTCTTTGGTCCACAGCATTGATGGTATCTTCCTGACGACAGGACTGACTTAGTTTTAGCACATGACGGATGGTATGCTGCTTGACATTTACTACAGTCAACAACTTCTATCATAACAGTCTTAGAGCATACCTTACAATGCTTTTCGAATATTGTGCGGCTTATGGTGCCGTCTCCTTCCTTATTTGTCCTATTAGCCATTTCGTAATTTTGTAATTTACGTGATCTAGATATTTGTTTACGCCCTTGCGACCTTCAACCCACTCTGAAAACACTCTGGAAATATTCTGGTAACACGATGCAACCATACGGACTCCAGAGTATTTCCAGAACGGTTTTGTGCCCTTTTCTGAGAGTGAACCCAGAATATTTCCAGAGCGGATATGGAACAATCCAACGTATTTCCAGAAAGTATCCAGAGTGGATACATACTGACACCGTTATACATCCACATTGAATACAAACTGATACCAGAGTGTTTCCAGAATGTTTCCAGAGTGGAATCAGAGTGAATACATACTCAAACCAGAGAATATTCAGAGTAAATAAATACTGAAAAAAAAAAAAAAAATTTACCGAAAAATACTATATTTAAAATATTGAACAGAATTTATCGGATACAAAAATCAATTTTTTTCATTACCAGAAATGTATTTTATGTTTCTGGATTGTAAAAAAAACTTTTTCAAGAAAACAAAAAATTTGACATTGTTGTGACAATGTAATATAGCATCTACTATATGACCATCGAAACAGGCACTTGTTATTTATCAAATAACAGAGAAGTGCCCGTGCCAGAATTGTTTTCCAGTATAGAATATAACAACTCTGAAATACTTATCTAACCAGGGACAGGACAATAATAGGTTGGGCGCGATCTAGTGGCGAACACTGAACTACTTCCACTACTGCTTAGCACCAGTGACTTTCTCCTCCTCCACATATATCTTGTCTCAGCAAATTTTTCTCTTGTCTTTCACATTAAAACCCGGGTCAGAAAATTAGATCTGTTTTAAAATAAATGATAAATTCGAATATTTTTTCTTTAATTTAAGTTTATAAAAACGCTGATTATTTCTAAACAAAAAAAACACCGGATTTTTTTTACTGTTTAGAATTATTCTTGAAAGGGTTTTGAAAAGATCGTCATTAGAAAAATTAAAAAAATTTGATTTTTTACTTCTTTATTAAAAATACAACGCATTGAAAAATAATAAACGTGAATAAAGCAATCAAGAAATTTTATTTTTTTGATTATTTCTTTTTTTTGTTACTAAAAGTTACACAACAATAATTTAAAAAAAATTTTTATTTGCATTGTTTAAATAATTGTTATAAACAAATGCATTGGTTATAAGATTTAATAAAATTTTTTTAGAGAAAAAAATTCTTTATGAAAATAACGATTTTTAAGAAAAAAATCGTTTCATATACTGAGAGAAAAAAAAATTTTTTTCAAGTATTTTTTTTTTACTTATATTATTTCTGTGAATACTTAGAACAAGAAATTTTTTCCTAAATTGTAGTATAATATTTCTTATTTTTAGCAACTATTGCTTCGATCTAATAATATATTACTAGATACATAAGTTACTTGCAACAAGCAATTATTTATTGAATTAAGTTGACATATTTCTATATTCAAAAAAGCAATTACGTAAGCCAAAAAAAATCTTTCTTAGACCAAGCAATTTTTTTCAAAGTTCGAGAATATTTTTTTCTCAATTCAAGGAACTTCATTCTTGGCTAAAGTCATTTCTTGTATTGAGTCAAAAAAAAAATTCTTGAACTAAAACAAAAAAAAAATTTTTTAAGTAAGTAAAAAAATTTCTCAGCCCAAGTGATTTTTTTTCAGTTCAAGAGTATTTTTTTCTCAACTTGAGGAATTTTTTTCATAGTGTGACGACTCACAACATTTACATTTATAAAAAAAAAATGTTATTAAAAAAAAAATAAACGCAAAAAAATATAATGCGTGTGAAAAACAAAAAATAAAAAAATTTTAATGAACAGAGAGAAAGAAAAAATAAGGCGAGTGAAAATAACAAAGTACAAAGACGCAGATTGCAACAGAAAAAATTAGTACCAGGAATCACCGCTACGCGCAAAAGAGCGCTGCAACATTTTCCTAGTTGGACAGTTAGAATGGAAGTGATAAGTTCCTCTCAAAGGAGTAAAAAGTCGCACGGTCAACTGCTCGCTTCAGGATAATATCCTAGTTAAAGGGCACAAGTACCCTAGGAGAAAAAATCCGTGAGTAGATTTTTTGAATGATTTTCAGGCATATACAACAACGCAAAGGATTCCGAAGAAGCATCCATACGGATTATATTTAAATACTAAATATAAATGTTTACCTTTTGAACTTAAATATTGTATATACTAAATGAGAATATTCAATTATAATACTTAAGTATGTCTATTACTAAATATAAATTTTAAATTATTGAAACTAAGTTGTTCAAATACTAAATTAAAATTTTTAATTATTATACTTCACTGTTCTAAGTAATAAATGAAAACTTATAATTATTAAATTTAAGTATTTTAAATGCTAAATTAAAATATTTGAATGTTGATTACAAGTATTTTAAATACTAATCTTCAATTTTTAATTATTGAACTTGAGTATTTTAACTACTAGATCTGAATTTTTATTATTTAATTGGAGTATTTCAATTACTAAATAAAATTTTTTTAATCATTTCTTTCAAGTATTTTAAATACTAAATTTTAATTTTCTATTATTTAACATTAGTATTTTTTTAACTATGCCTAAGTTTTTAGTATTAATAGATTTCACAAGTATTTTTACTATAATTAAGAAATTATTTACTTAGCACTATTTAAGTATCTAAAATACTTGGATCAAGTATTTTTACTTGAAAATATGCACTTTTTTTCTCTCAGTATAAAAATTTTTTTCTTATTACCAAAAAGCGAATTTGCTAATTAACAATTTTTTTATATTGATAACAAAGTATTCATAAAAATTACTTTTATTCATAATTCATTAAGCAATAAACTTAGAGCTTTGATTAAAAGCTCAATTTGTTTAATGATTAATGGAAAATAAAAAAGACTTGTAGTGTTGTAGTCGTATCTTCAATAAGTCATTTTAATAACAATGAAGAAGAACAGAAAGATAGCGACAAGTTCAAGAGTACAATAATTTAAAAACTCATATCAAAAATGAAAATAACATTTTTTCTACAAAAAAAAAAAAAAAATCGGTCTGTCGGTTGACCCTGCGGGCCAGCCCTGAAACTTCCCGCTGTTTTCGAGCTCCTTGAGCTGTGAAACACGGAAACTTAAGAGTAAGATGATCGCAGAATGAACACAGAATGGCCGCCAAGGCCCAGGAGTTAGCAGCAGTCACCAACAATCCCCACCAAGCGACATCTGCAATGCGGCATTTGATTATGACGCATGATGACTAGATTTCTATAAATAGCTATAATAATTATAACACGTGATTGTTGCTGGGTGGAAGTTGTAGGTGACGGCTATACATATACATGGGAATGAGTAACACATAGAGAAGCCATGTGACAATGAGTGAAAGAGAGAGGGAGCATGTGGGTACAGGTTGGGATAAAAGTGATCTCAGGAGTAATTGAATGATAATTATTTGCACCTGAATTGCCAATGATTAACACTGATGATTGCAAATGATCAAGGGACTGCTGTGGTCGATCTGAGTTGCGTTGAGTAGATGAGCTGAATAATGAGAACTTGCTGCACAAAAAATACACTGAAACGGCGTCTGAACGCTATAAGATTGGCACGTGTTATGAAGTATGGCTGCTTGCCGGTGAGCCAGTTGAGTTTGAGGTAGGCCACCCGAGGGCGCATTTGTAGCGGCACCTCGGTGCTACCAAGTTGTTGCGGGAAGATTTAAATGATTCCGTAACAAAGTAAAAAATCGAAATTTGTAATTTTTCTAACGGCGATCTTTTCTAAACCCTTTCAAGAATATTTCCAAGAAGTATAAAAAAATCCGGGGTTTTTAAGTACACGGAGATAAAAATATAGTAAAATTTACCAAAAAATATGGGAATAATTACTAAATTTAGATAGTAATCTTGAAACGCTTATGATTTATATAAAAAATTCATAAACAGATAAGCAAATTTTTCTATCCCGTTTAGTAAATTGTACCATTCCGTTTAGTAAACTGTACTATTCCGTTTAGTAAATTGTACTATTCCATTTAGTAAATTTTACTATCCCGATTAGTAAATTTTACTATATTAGAAAAAAATAAAATAAAATTTTTATTAGCTTTTAACTTTTTATTATTATTACTATCATTTTAATTATTATTATTATTCATGTCATCTGTATTGGTGTTGGTCTCGATTTGTGTTTTTTAAAAAAATCTATTGGTTTCAACCGAGATTCGAACCCTGATCTCCCGCGCGCGAGTCCTTTTCTATGTTTGACGGCTCGATATCTCCTTTGGAGAAAAGTTTCAGAACTTGTAATACATATTTGTATATGCTATCCCGACTAAATTTTAATTTTATCTATACATAGTAGAATTTACTATACAGATAGTAAAAAAATATAATCGTTTTAGCAAAGAATCCATTGCGTATAGTAATTTTAAATATTTTGTATAGTAACAAATTCTATATTGTTTTAGAAAATTCACTTTCTTAAATTTGTCTTTATTAAAAATACTTATCGTAAAATTTACTATACAGATAGTAAAAAATACAATTGTGTTAGCAAAAAATACATTACGCATAGTAATTTTTAATATCTTATTATGTAATTATTACTAACCAGTAAATTTTACTAAATGTTTAGTAATAATTACAATACAGAATGTAGTTTTTCATATCTGTTAGTAAATTTTACTATAAGATGGTAATTTTTACTATATTTTTTTCTCCGTGAATGAATTTATTGAATAGTTATATAAATATTCTGTCATTTTTAAATGATATTTAATTATTGTTAATAGCTCATTCTCTAAGGCTCACTAATATATTTCATTATGACAATACTTTATAAGCTCTACAGGTAATCAATTTGATTTTAAACTTACTACTTAACGCGTAGTTATCTTTACTTAATATTTTGTAGTTTCTAATAATTTGTTTTGTTAGTGGATTATAAAATATTTAGTTAAAACAACTAAATATATGATTGGCAATGGGCAATCAAATCATTTTGTTGTCATAACTAAAATTTAGTTGTCAGAAGAAAATTTTTTTCTCAGAGTATAGTCCCTCCTAACGATACTATATAATAAAATTACGATAGTTACATCGTAAAAAATCCGTGATTTTTTTTCCCATCCATAAAATAAAATATTTTTCCATTATTTACAGTTTACGATATTATTATTTTACTCATTTTCAATTTTCATACCAACATTTCGTGTGTTCAGGATAATTTAAATCTAAAATTGTGGTTCACCCACGTCCAATTTCAGCGGTATCATTATAATTACCTTATCTACTACGTTTTTGATTTTATACTGTCTATGTACAGTTAAGAAATTATATAGCTGTATAGACATTGATACGTCTATGCATTCAAATTAGATTTTATAAAATAAAGTATTTGCATTTTACATTATTTTCATATCCAACAATAGGAAAATCGATTTTTTAATTAACTATTCAGACTAAAAACATGAAACATCATTCAAAATAATATATGATAGTTAATATTTAATTTTATTCAGTAACAAAAAAACATAATAAAAAGTGGATGGTTATTAATAATTTTGTTTTATAAATTTAGTTTATAATTATTTTACATATTTTTACGTGAACTTCTTCATTGTGGACAGTACGCAATGTTAACCGAGGCCATTAATCATCGCGCTTCCTGAAGTTTCTAATTTCGTAGTGCACCCACGTGCCCCCGAGGCCGCAGGGTAATTAAAGCGTAAATAAATAAGGGCAGAGGTGTAAATCTAAAGTCCATTCCCCGCCCAGTAAAACCAGAAAAAAACAATTAATAGCAGTACCACTCCTCGCGACGCTCACAACGAATCTTTCAGGCTAACATGTTTGACGTGTAAAACATCCAGAAAATCTCAATCAGACTCAATGATGCACAGTTTTAATAAATAAATATCGTTTACTTTCGATCGATTTATTTTATAATTTCATCGAATTACAACTTTTATAATTCATTTATTAACTACTTGTGTATATATTTAATTTCTTGCAGAGCAAAACATAAAGTTTTGTGTCATTATATTGCACGACTCATGATGCGAAGCATCAGAGTGTGCTTTACGATCGAAAAAATTTTTTCGCCTCACTTCGGCAACTATCTAAACGTTATTTCTGATTTGTCGTAGTCATCACATAAAATACATTTATAAAGGTACATCAAAATGAAGGAAATCCATTTGTTCATATAAGTCATGACCATGAGTATTATTATCTCGGGTATCGGTGGCTCTTGCCTCGGGCTCATGTCCTTAATCTACCCTCAAGTATAGTACTCACTACTGCGAGGATCAGTTATTTGCTGTAGTATATTCAATGAGGTAAATAACTATAACGAAGCATTTTTATACGATAAAGGTTTACCCAAGATAAGCTAAGTTTCTACGTAACATTATATAGTTAAATATAAGAATTATAATTTTGACCGTTTCATTACCCATCGCGAAATTATCATATATGTTCATATACGATGCTTACCCAAATCATGCATAATCACGTGTAAATGAATACATAGTTCAGTTATGAATCCTATATCAGCGCATATAATCTGTGTATAATTCACACAAGTTTATTCATGATGCTTAAAGAAATTGGGCAAAAATATTTATGTTACATACATGTTCATGTACGTAGAAAAAAGCATCGCTTGGCGGAATAAATTTCTGCTTTCTCCAAGAAAATTTTTACTTAACTCAAAAAATTAATTAAAAATAAAAACTTCTTTGCACTGAAAAGAAGGATAACTTGAACTTAAGAATTTACATTGTTCCTAATTTTTCTTTTAAATCAAGTTTATATTCTGTACTTGAATAAATCAACGAAAAAAATTGGACTTGAAAAGAGACTAATTTCTTTATGAAGTGAATAACTGTCTGGATTTATGTGTGAAATTTTTTAACTTTAATGACTTTTGAATTTGTTCAAAAATATTTCAGACTTATTTCAAGTATTTTTTTATTGGCTTAAATAATTTAATTTTCAGCTTGCATATTTTTAACTTCTAGCTAATAAAATTGATGACATTCAGAAAATTTAGGAAGTTATTGGTCTTGGCAAAAATCGAATTTACAGTAGATGCAGACATTTGAAGGTTCTGAGATGCTGTTCTGACATTTTCAGATGTGTGTGGGTGTGTGTGTTGGCGGGTGTGTTAGTAAAACTCTCATATTTTTATAATGAATGATCCGATCTAGATGGCTCTTGCGGCAATGAAAAGAATTCTTCTGATCTTAGATTTCTAGCAAATTTTAGATCATTTAGTCAAACAGATTTTACGATACTTAAGAAATACGAAAAAAAAACAAAAGTGTTTAACTTCCCGCTAAGAAAATTATTAATTTTCAAAAATTCAGGAAGTTATTGGTTTCACTCTAATTTTCCAAAATCAAGTTTTCATCGGATGTCGACGTTTTGAGGTCCTAAGAAGCTATTCTGACAATTTTCAGAAGGATGTCCGAGCGTCTGTGTGTGTGTGTGTGTGTGTGTGTGTGTGTGTGTGTGTGTGTGTGTGTGTGTGTGTGTGTGTGTGTGTGTGTGTGTGTGTGTGTGTGTGTGTGTGTGTGTGTGTGTGTGTGTGTGTGTGTGTGTGTGTGTGTGTGTGTGTGTGGATGTAAACTTTTAATGTCTTTTTAATGAGCTGATCGATTGAAATGTTTGAGGTGGCAATTAAAAGAGTTTGTTAGCCGTCAACTTTTCTGAAAATTTCAAATCGATCGATAATATAGACTCTAAGATATGGAAGGAAAACAAAAAAAGAAAAAATTTTTTTTTTCAGTTTTTTTCAAATTTTTCAGAAATGGCTTAATTGATTAATTCCAAAATCTAATCAGCACAAGAATTCAATAAAACGCGTCGATTGCTGCCTCAACCGTCTCAATCGGTCAATTCTTTTGAGAGATATCGTTGAAGAAAAAATGGTAAAAACGGTTTCTTACGAAAACAATGGCATACAAGATTATTTTCGAGCTCGAAAATGTATTCACAACAATGTTTTCGAGCTCAAGGTGCTCGAAAGCAGCGGGAAGTTTCAGGTCTGGCCCGCAGGGTCAACCGATAGACAGATTTTTTTTTTTTTTTTTTTTTGGGAAATTTCAAAAACTATCAAACCGATCAATTTCACACTACAATCAGCTCTAGAACTTAATAAAAGATTTCAATTGCTGCAAAGAATGTCTCAATCGAATAATCCGTTCGAGAGATATCGTTGACGTTAGAATAAAAAAAATTTGTTTTTTTTTTTCCAAATATTTTGGAAATTAGTAAATTGTTCTATTTCGAAATCTAATCAGCTCTGAAGCTCTATAGGCTGCATCGAGTACTGTCTCAACCATCGAGCACGGATTAATCGTGCAAGAGATTTCGTTGTCGAAATAATTAAAAAAAAAAGGTATTTTTTTCTAATAAACTTAAAAATTGTAAAACTGATCGATTCAAAATACATTTAAGCATTAGAGGCTGAACAACTGCTTCCGATGCCGCCCGAAATCTCTAGAACCGTCGATTAGTTCGAACGATATTGGTGATGAAAAATTTTAAAAATAACAATTCACTTCATTTTTTTGGAAAAACCATAATACTGTTCATCATGTATTTCAAAACTTATATCAGCCTTTTGTTTTTATAGTCTTTGATGATCACTACATAATTTATTGTAATTTGTTCGTTTTTTTGCATAATCATCAACATAAATTTTGAAAAATCACGGCTTTTATGTTTTTTTCGGATCTGTTATATGTTAACTTTCTGGTTTCACCCTAAGTTCACGTAAGTCTTTAGTTTGATCATTTCTATTATCTGCCAAAAAATATTGATTAACCAAGCATAATCATCCGCAAATCAATGAAAACAATCCTCATTGATTATTTTCAATTTCTCGAATTTTCGGAGATGTATACAAAACCAGACTATTTCTGAACTCGAAGAGCTCGAATATATGAAAGTACTCGAAGGTATTGTCAAGCTCAAAACCATACGTATTAACCATACGCTTAATTTTGGTGATCGCCGAAATGTAGTCTGATCCTCTAGTCTGTTATGAACTTACTATAAAGAAAAGTTTCGGGTATTAATTAAGTCGAATGATGAAATTAATACATATCCTACGTAAATAATGCACCTAATGATGAATTTGGTTTTGTACATTAATTACAATAAAATTCATTAGATACATATAATCAAATCTATTTATCTATAAACTTATAAATATTCCCAATGAGAAAAGTTTTTGTGTAATTATATATGATTATATATGATCATATATGATTATACATAATCATATATGAAGTTATATATAATCATGCATAATTCTATATGGGGTCATATATCATTATATATAATTATATATGACCCCATACATAATTAGATTTGATTAACCCGGCTGTTATAAGCCCACATATAAGTCTATATATAATTAGATCTGATTAGATCTGATTATATATGAGTCTATATATAATTAGATATAATAATACCTGGCTGTTATAACTCCATATATAATCATATATAAGTCCACATATAATCAGATCTGATTATATGTGAGTCTATATATAATTAGACATGATCATACTTGGCTGTCAACTCCATTTATAACCATATATAAGTCTACATATGATCAGATCTGATGATATAGAGGCCCATATTAGACTGGGCAAAAAAAATCGACTATTATTTTTTTCTTTCGGTACTGTGAAAATATTATTCCTCAATATATTAAGGGCTCAAACTTGCACAATAATTTTTTTTGGTCAGCAGGAATAATATTTTCACAGTACCGAAAGAAAAAAAAATATTCCATTTTTTTGGCCCAGTCTAATATAGACCTATATATTATCAGATCTGATCATATATAGACTCATATAGTATCAGATCTGATCATATATAGACTCATATATGGTTATATATGGAGTTGACAGCCAAGTATGATCATGTCTAATTATATATAGAGTCATATATGATTAGATCTCATCATATATAGACTCATATATGGTTATATGAAGTTATAACAGCCAAGTATGATCATATCTAATTATATATAGACTCATATATAATCAAATCTGATCATATATAGACTTATGTATGATTATATATGGGGTTATAACAGCCAGGTATGATCAGATATAATTATGTATGGGGTCATATATAATTATATATGACCCCATATATCACTTCATATATGATTATATATAATCATATATGATCATATTTATGAACACATATAATCATACATAATTAGACAAAAACTTTTTTCATCGGGTCGTCACTAATATTTACAGATGGCATGACATAAAAATATAACTGTAGCTCATCAGCATCTCATGGTTCTCCCGTGAACATAAGTTACAGATGGCGCTGTATAAAAAATAAAAATCACCTTAATCGTATCTCATGGTTATTTCGTCGCTAATATTTACAGATGGGGCTATGTAAGAATATAATTGTAACTCATCAGCATCTTATGGTTTCCCAGCAGTGATTAGCTACAAATGGAGCCACATAGAAATATAAATGTAACTCACTAGTATCTATTGGATGTCCAGTAATTATCAGTTATGGATGGAGCTGCTTAAAAAGTAAATTTCACTTCACCAGTATCTGATCGTTGTCTAGCCATTATTATTTACAGATAGCACGACATCAAACATCCCTGATTAAAATCTCCGATTGAATCTGATTGAAACTCAATCAGAATTCTATCATTTTCAATCAGAAACAAATGTTCAATTAGAAATGGTCGGGAGCGTTTGAGGTCTCCGATTGAATTTCAATCAGATTCAATCGGAAAATAATAATTTATTTCTCGATTATATTCCGATTGAATCTGATTGATTTTTTTTTCAATTAGTTGTAAGTAGATTCAATTGCAAAATAATTATTTTTTCACGATCATTTTTCGATAGAAGATTCTCCATCAGCTCAATCGGATCCATTCGGAAAATAATATTTTTTTCACGATTATTTCCCGATTGAATCAGACAGAAAATTTTCAATCAGTTTTAATCGGATACAATGAGTGAATAATATTTTATTTTTAAAATTACTTATTATGTTTTTATTCACTCACTTTCATGTATGTATGTCCGGGTGTGCGTAGAAAAATGTTGGCTTGAGGCCTAGCAATTTTTATTATGCTGTCGACCAACCTTGAAACAGGAAATGAAGCATCAAAAATATTATTATACTCATACGAAAATTTGTTATGCTGTATCACAATACTTACTACGCGCGAGAGAATTATCGATTAACTTTAATAACAATTATTTTCATACATTATATTAAATGCTCCACTTCCTGTTTCAAGGTTGGTGGACAGCATAAAAAAAATTGCTAGGTGTCGAGCCAAAATTTTTTATTTCTTCGTGTAGAATATTCTAATTAATTTTAAACTATCTTCCTGATGAGCTAGATATATTGCTCGATTCCTTAGTAAAAATTAAACGAGGCACTGGCTAGCGCCTCGCTAGCGTCACTAGAATCAATGCTATCGGTAGATGACAAACGAGGCGGCCCTCGTTTATTTTTAATAGGGATGTGCGTATTATCTATAAGATACGAATAGTTTAACATTGAGCAGTATAAAAATTGTAAGCTTAATATAGTATAAACTTTTTTACTGTAAACGTTCTACTGATTGTATCTTATAAACAGTGCACTTTAGCAATATCACCCTGTTTAGAAAATCTCATAGATTCTCATACATTCCCATAGAGATTTTATGAGAATAAATGAGTTCTATGAGAAGTGCTATATGGTTAAGTATAGGGCCTTATACATACAGCTATAAGAATCTCTCGGATTTTTTTAGCAGGGAAGTATAATAAACAATTTCGTAGAGGACGAAATTTTTTAAAAGATGAGTGCTATGCATCTTTTTCGCACGATGAGCCATTTTTTTTTCACTATTAACAAAATTATATGAAACAAGTGAAAAATAGACTTTCGGAGCAGAGAGAATCGACATAGATCGAGTTAGAGCAATTTGTTTTATAGACTTTCAAATTCAACAAATTCTCTGCAAATTAAAACTGGTTTTAAAATGATAGCTTAAAATCTGGCTAAGTTATAGCAATTTAAAAAAAAAAGTTATTCATTTTGCATACTCTTTAAATGGAAAAATTTGATACTCGAGAGAAAGTACTTTAAATTAAATTTAAGAGCTAAAATTTTCAGGGAATTTTTTTCTCAATATAAGCAACAAGATTTTCTTGTGTCGGCTAGAAAAAAAAAATTTCGTTTCAAACGAAGCGGATTCAATTAGAAAATAATAATTCACTTATCGATTATTTTCCGATTGAATCCGATTAAATCCGACAGAAAATTTTCAATCAGTTCCATTCGGATTCAATCGGAAAATAACAATTCAGATAGTATTAATAATTATTAAAATTTGGGCAGATATGAATTTCATTTATCACGAATTCAGCAATTTTTAAAATATCCGAGTATAAAATTTTATCTGTCTTTCCAATTTAATCAATTTTATAAAAAGTTAAAACAAGTATTTTTCAGGATTATATAAAAACTTTTTTTGAAAAACTGTATTGATTGAATTTTAAACTATCACGAAAATAAAAGGAAACATCAATAAAAAATTATATATGTATATTAAGTTGGTTAAAAAAAAAAAATTTTTTTTTTGGTATCCTAAAATTGAAATTATACCTAAAAATAAACATTTCAGTACCAATCCAAGCTCTTAATAATAATACTACGGTTTGCGTTAATCCATTTTTCTATTTTCTATTTAAATAACACGAGAAAAAAACTTTTTATTTTTTAGAATTTTCTAACTTACAAGCCAATCAACGAATTATTATGCACGATAGATATTTTTATAGGAAATTGAATGCTCTACAACAAAAGTCTCGTCATTTTTTGATAAATCTAACTGTTCAAAAGTTATTTGAGCTTAAAGTCAAATTAATAGTAAATTTTGAGATTTTTTTACTTTTCCGGCGAAACTATCATTTTTATCAGCAAATCTCATAATAACTTTTTTGTAGGTAATTTCATTTCTCAAAAATTATTATGGATAAAGTTTTTCAAAATTTTGCTTTTTTTTTCTTGTTATTTTCATTTCAATGTCAAGCTTCTAAAAAAATAGTTTTCTGATTGATTTTTTATAAATTCTAAAATATAATATTTGTTTTGTAACTTATATTTTTTCATGGGGGTGTTTAACACAAGGATTTTCATATGCTCCAACTGATAGAAAAAAAAGTTGCTTGAACCAAGAGAGAAATTTCTTAGGAGAAAACATGTATATGGAGGAGAAGAAATTCACCACTCCTAGGCAATAGCAGTGGGAGTAGTTTGGTGCTCGCCACTGGATAGCGCCTAGCACTTGTGTAATGTCCCTGGTAAGAAACGTAGTTCAGACGTATTATATTCCAGACGGAAGCAATTCTAACAGAAGCACTCCTCTATTCTTTGACAGAGTGACAAGTGCCATTTTTTGTGGTAATATAGTATATTCTATATTACTTCATGACAAGCAATCTAATTGTTAATATAGATTCAACGTAGATTTTAATATATTAGATTTTTTAATTTTGTACTGTTTAATAATATTTAAAATTATATAAAATTATTTTTTCTTGGGGATTGGTAATTTTTGATTAATTTACAATCGGAATCATTCGGAAGTTTCCGATTGAATCCGATTGAAACTGATTAAAACTCAACCGGAAATTTCTGATTAATTTTCAATCGGAATCATTCGGAAGTTTCCGATTGATCCGATTGAAACTGTTTGAATGTCAATCAGAAATTTCCGATTAAATCTGATAGGACATTTTTAATCAGTTTCAATCGTAGTTTTTAATTAGAGATATACGGATAATCGAAGAATTGTCGACTCCAATCAGCTGTAACAGCCCAGTGGATATCACGCGAGACTCGGAATCCCATGGATCCGGGTTCAACTGTCGTCGCCGCCGAACTTGACATCACGGTTAATTCGATAATAGGCTCGAAAACAAAAAAAATTAGCCAGTAATTAGCCATTTATAATTGCACACTCACTACCACATTGTTTTAACCCAGCTATTCGATATAAGTTTGAATCTATCCATTCGCTTGTTCTGATTAGTCAGCCATCGGCTAAGATGGCGTTACATAGTGAGGTTATGGCTGGCAAATTCTACTAGACAATGATAAGGTATGACTCAAATCTGTTAGCTACGGGTTGGCCAAATATAAGTTTCAATTCTACTCGGGACTATTCTCCTTTCCCTCGTTATATCAATTGTTATTAACCATCCGTATTATACGATTAGTTGTCGGATTCAATAATGTTGAATTGTTTAATAAATTTTTGGTTCTATCTACTAGCAAGTAAAATATATTTAAGTGCCCTTCTTACATTACTTTTTATTTTTTTTTAATTAAAATTAATTAATACACAATAAGTCATTCGACTACGCTATTTTGATAAACAATTAAACGGCTGCTGGTAATTAACCAGGTTTGGGCCGTGGCGAATTGCCGATGCTTGGCCAAGCTACGGCAGTCAGAAATCAGCCAACCTACCGCATTTTTTCTATTTACGGTGACTTCGAATAAGTAGCTTGTATTTTTCAAATAATAAAATAATAATATCGCAAATATTCAATGATAACTTAAGAAAGATTAGACACAATATATGGAACTGAAAATAAAGCAATAAAAATCGATAATTACAGAATAAAATTATAATTAGTTAAGAGACCAAAAAATATTGATAATTACGGTGTCACTTAGCGATTCAAACGTGAATTGCTGCGCGCGCTTTCCCATCTCACCGTGAATTTAACAACACCTCCTAGCTGTGATAAAGCACACTTATTTATTATTATTTATTATTACTTAAATATTTATAATTATTTAATGGTTTATTTATAAATTAATAATATCATTGTTTTTTTATGTTGATATTATTGTTTATTATATTCATGTTTTGATAATTAATTTGAATATTATGTACTTAATTGATATTTTCATTTCAGTTAGTAGCACACTTGCGCGTATAATATACGTAAAAATATCGACCGAAGGAAGATTAAGTCATATATATATAGTGGGGATAAAAATCAATATTTTTCTCCAGCCACGTGGTGCACTAAATTAATTATTATTTAATTATTCAAAGGGATAATAACTATTATGTTTATGTTTATAGATAGAAAATATAATTTAATTTATTGTTATGATATAACTCAGGTCGTGTGACAAATTTCTATATTTCATTTCAATTGATAATTTTGGGTCCGAAGTCACTAGAGGGGATAGCACGTGAGTAATACCCATCCCTCGGAAAAATGACGTAAAATAGAGTCAGAGAGGACCGGGATCTTGTGAAGGTAGGATGTGTCGTTGTCCGGGATATTTGAGTAAAATTTGTTCTGGCCCAGTTGCCGTAATAACATAATTAAATAGTTAGAGTTTATTTAATTTGGATAATAAAAATATAGTTCATGTATTGTTTATTATAGAAAGTTTCAGAAGTAAATTTTTGTCAACGCCGGTAAGTCAATTGTATTATCATTTGTTGCATCGGCTATCGCTGGACCCTCGTTAGAGTTGATGGCGATAAATAATTGATAAATAATTGAAACTGAGTTTTTTTTTTAATAATAAGTTGAATTTGTTCGGCGTATGTCATCGATTTAATATATAGTGGAAACCTAAAAAATGCAAACTTCTCAATAAGACAATTTATAGATAAATTCAGAAAAATATAGATAGCCCGAACTGGGAATCGATCCCAGACCATGTCGGTATCGCGCCGAGTGCTCTACCAGTTGAGCTATCCGACACTATACTATATTCCGTTCAATTTGATCTATAATTGAGCCACAGCGTCCATCGTACGGTATTACACCAATTTAATATATAGTGGAAACCTAAAACATGCAAACCTTCTCAATAAGACAATTTATAGATAAATTTAGAAAAATATAGATAGCCCGAACTGGGAATCGATCCCAGACCATGTCGGTATCGCGCCGAGTGCTCTACCAGTTGAGCTATCCGGCACTATTTTTAGTTTTTCTAGTTTAGTATTTTTTGTTTGAAATAATCAATTTATAATCAGCTTAATAAGCATCAACTGTATAAAAATAATATATCAACCTAACCTCAATAAGTACCCGGGAAAAAAAATTATATATAAGATATAATCATTTAAAATAACATAAAATTATATATTATTTTTTATAATTATAGATAATTATATGTGGGATATCTAATTATTTTAAACTTTTTATATATACACATATATAATTGTATAAATTTATATTTAGTTTTATATAACTCTTTCTAATTTTATTATATATTAATATACACACATACATATATATATATATTTATATAAATACACATAATTATGTTATCTTATATATAATCATACATATTTATACTTTCGGTCGAAAAAATTTTATATAATTATATAAAATTTTATGTAATTTTATATACTTATTGTGATTTATTATTGAAGAATATTATTGATGCTGGGAATAGACGTTGATTTAGTTAATTTAAACATGTGCTTTATTATAACCATTTAGAGTTGAATTAGTATTAAACATAATAATAATAAAGAATAATCGTAGCTGCCGTCTAGCGGTCATAAATAGAGGCTCATACTTAGACATTGTAGTCAAAGTAGAAAACTAATAATCTCAATACTCCCACTTAGTTTGTATATTTGTATGTGGGATGACACTGACAAAAAAATAAATAACTAATTTTAATGTTTTCTTCTCTTGTAATTGCATAGGTAGCGACTAGGTTCGTCTTTCCTTGGTTGATTTGACTGCTAGCTTTCGGCCTTAAACAAAACTTTAATCAAAAAAAAATCTATATCATTAGTAATACTTTAATCAGTCATTAATTATTGAGCTCTATTTATTTTCATGACTCCAATTTCTTCTCTTAGATTTTCAAAACGCTGATTGCTCAGCGGCTTAGTCAAAATGTCTGCTAGCTGGGTCTTCGAAGGTTCGTGTTTTACATGGAGTTTTTCAGCTTGATATCTTTCCACAATAAACTTGTATTTGATATCAATATGCTTTAATCTTGCTTGGAACTCGCCGTTTTTAATCCAGGTGATAGCACTCATGTTGTCTCTGCGAAGTGTCGGTGTACCCTTTTTTCCAGTTAGCTGGTTACCAAGTCAGTTTAGCCATATTAAACTTGTTGTTGTGTGGCACGCAGCTATAAATTCGGACTCCGAAGTGGAGAGCTTCACTGACTTCTGCTTCCTCGTGGCCCAAGCGATCGGTGAGCTTCCCTGCTTCAGTAAATATCCAGTCAAACTTCGTCTTGAGTTTGGATTCTTAGCGTAGTCAGTGTCTGAGTATCCTGATACTCTGTTGTCACCTGCTGATGCACTGAATTTTATGCCGTGGTCTGTGGTGCCTTTAAGATATTTAAGTATCCTCTTGATGGCTTCCCAGTAAATCTTTTGGAGATTTTCGCAGAATTGACCCACGCGATTCACCGCAAACGCAATATCTGGTCGCGCTGACTTCGTTGGCCTCTGTCATTCTGAATTTCGCCAATAATTGTTCAGTATACATCTTCTGATCTGCAAAGAATGAACCATCTTCTAATCTTGACAGATGTATTCCTAAATACATACTTGGTATTGACACTGTGATCTCTAATACTTGTTCCAGTAAATTAATAAACTTCTTGACCTTTTTCTTATAAGCACTTACTACCAGACCGTCATCAACATGTAGCGTCAGGATTAAGCATTCTTTTATAGTTCCGGGTGATCTGAATACGCATGAATCAGCTTCCGTTGGTTCCAATTGAAATTCCTCGAAGATTTTAATGATCTGCGTTCCAGTACTTGGGGCTCTGCCTCAGACCATATAGTCCTTTTTTTAAATTACATACTCTCCCACTGCCGTCATTAAATCCTTTAGCTTGCTCCATGTAAACTAACTCAGTTAAGTCACCGTGTAAAAAGGCCGTCTTGACATCGAACTGTTCAACATATTGTTGTTTGACGCTGCTAGTGTTAGAACGGATCTTACAGAGTCGTACTTGACGACGGGACTAAAAGTTTTTCCGTAATCGATCCCAGCTCGCTGTTGGCATCGCTTTGTCACTAATCTTGCTTTAAGCCTTTCCGTGGTTCCATCAGATTTGAGTTTCCTCTTGAATTCCTAGTGGTTGGTCAGAACGTTTGCTCCATCTGGTCGATCCACCAGGATCCAAGTGTTATTTTGATGTAAAGTTTCCATTTCCTGTATGGCTTTCTTCTAGCTCTGATGATCTTCACTCTTCTGGGCTTGTGTAAAGTTCGTTGGTTCTTCACATACA
Source organism: Microplitis demolitor (assembly GCF_026212275.2). Lineage (NCBI taxonomy): Eukaryota > Metazoa > Arthropoda > Insecta > Hymenoptera > Braconidae > Microplitis > Microplitis demolitor. The sequence goes on along the minus strand of NC_068552.1, from coordinate 10,738,542 downwards.
AGTATTCTGGCATCTGTATTTGCACATCTTCCGCAGATATATTCCTGATTTTCTACATCTTTGAGTTGAATTCCTACGCATTGAGTGTGATACCAGCTTTGACATTGATCAAATTGGACCCAGTTTATTATGTGTGTCTTCGGTTTAATACACTTTGGTGCCCTACACTCGTCTTCGTCATCAGTCACTAGACTTTCATTTGATTCCTCATCATCTGAGCCGTTTTCTCTCAGCGTTTTGTCTTCATCTGACGAGTCTTCTGGCTCCCTTATATCTGTGACATCTTCATATTGTTCCTGATCTTCTTGATCATGGTGATTTTCTTCTGTACTAGTGAATTTTATAACGGCTTCATTATTTGGGGATTCATTCAGGAATTTTATATCTCGGAATGCTTCTATTTTTCTTGTTCCTAGAAACCAGACTGTATCCTTTGACCGTGTCGCTGTCGCCAACCATTATTCCTTGATCAGCTTTTCTGTCCCATTTTTTTCTCTTTTCTTTAGGTATATGGACCATTACTTTTGTACCAAAAATCTTGAACTGAGACTTACTTCTTCTATGAACCAGAGTTGATATGGTGTCTTTTATTTTTCTGTACTTGTGCCTGTTCTGTTTAGCACGTATACTGCAGTGTTGACTGCCTCTGTCCATAATGACTTGGGCAGGTTACCATTGGCTAGCATTGTCCTTGCTGCCTCAACTACTTTTCTGTTTTTTCTCTCTGCTTTTCCATTTCTCTGTGGAGTGTATGCGACCATCGTTTGATGCTTGATGCCTTCTTTAAACAATTTATCTTCTAGTTGTTTATTAACGAACTCCAGTCCGTTGTCTGTTCTTATTGTGTTTATCTTTTGTCCAGTTTACTTTTCCACTCTGATCAATTAGTTCGAAATACATTCATACACTTCACTCTTTGCCTTTAGGAAATATACATGGTGATAATGCGAGTAATCGTCTTTCAGCAGGAGAAAGTACCTGGAGCCTCCTATCGAGTCCTTTTCCATGGGTGCGCACACATCAGCATGAATTAACTCGCCTATTCTTTTCGTTTTCGTCGTACTGCGCTGGTGGTGTTGTCTGTGAAGCTTGCCATAGTCGCACGCTTCACACACTTCTGGTTTTCCAATCACTTTAATACTTCTAGCTTTTAATATCTTTCTCACATACGCATAATTCTGGTGCGCAAATCGCTGATGCCATGTCTTTAACGTAGGATCTCCATCTCCTACTGTTGCGTGTTCTAGTGGTTTTTCTTTCTTCTGCATTCTGAACTTCATGAGGTACAAATTTCAAATTCGTTCGCCAACTGCTACGGTGCTCTCACTGTTTGTGAATCTGCAACTGTTTTCATCTGTGGACATCCTGTGTCCTTTGTCGGTGGTGGAGCTCAAAGAGAAAAGATTACACTTTAGTTTTGGAACAAACAATACATCCTCCAAATATTCATCTCTCCAGGTTTCACCGTTGAATGCTTTCATATTAATGTTGCCTTTAGTAATAGCGTATATTATTTTACCGTCTCCTATTCTAATCGGTAGTTTAATTTTGAGACTTACCAAGTCTGTGAACCAGTGCTTATTACCACTCATGTGACTTGTTGCTGCAGAATCAAGACACCATCTATTTTGTGTCTTTTTGTTGTCAACCGATGTGTGCAGCATGTCGTCGATGAGAGCATTTTCCTGATTCCTCCTTCTAGGGTTCTCGTCCTTGCCAGACCCTTTCATGTCTCTCGCTTTGACGCGGCACTCTTTCTTCCAATGTCCTGCGATCCCACAGTAGTTGAACTTTCCTTTCCTCTTGGGCTTTTGAAATTTGTAGTATCCTCCTCCTTTGGCAACTAAAGCTCCACTAGCTTCTGACGTTGATACAGGGTTACCTAGCCGTGTCTCCTCCATTGTCAGTCGAGCAACCATATTTGTCAAGGTTCTCTCGGCCTGTGCTGTTGATTCCCAGGCTGTTACAAAATGTCTGTCAGTAGGAGGTAATGTTAAGAGAATTTTCATCATTATTTGATTATCGGAAACGGTCTCACCCATTTGTCTCAATCTATGTGCGAGATCCTAAGTTATTGAGACGTATGCTATCATGATGTCGGCCTCATCCTTAACCATCATGAACAACTGTTGATTCAACATGTGTATGCCTGTAACAGTTTTGCTCTCATAGACCTCTTGTAGCTTTGTCCATATGTCTCTCGACGTCTTGCAGTTGATCACGTGCAGCACTGCTTCCAGACTCAGACTTGATGTAATTACGAACTGAGCTGTTGCTTCCATCCTCTTGAAAATCTTTAGCTTCTCTTTGTACGCATTCATTTGTGCCGCTGTTGGTATATTATCACCTGTGCCAGTCAGCCTTGCCGGCTCTCTCTCAACCTCCTCAATATTAATATCTTTTGCCAATGACGTGATTTTTGTGTTAAATTTCCAGATCGCCCAGTTTTCCGGTCCCTGTAGCTTCTGTAGTTTCATGTTTTCTTGAGTCACTTCTATCGTTTGGGTTATTTTGCTCTTTGCACGCGGGCTGACTAACCTCAAAAATGTTTTTGCACTCAGAAATTTCTAAACTGTCACGTTTCACAAAAATTTAATTTTTAACATCTAATAATTATCACCTGGGCCCATAACCTGTGATTTGTTATTGAAGGATATTATTGATGCTGGGAATAGACGTTGATTTTATTAATTTAAACATGTGCTTTATTATAACCATTTGGAGTTGAATTAGTATTAAACATAATAATAATAAAGAATAATAGTAGCTGCCGTCTAGTGGTCATAAATAGAGGCTCATACGTAGACATTGTAGTCAAAGTAGAAAACTAAAAATCTCAACAATTATATAAAATTTTATACAATAAAGTTCTAAAAAATTTTAACGAATGGAAATTTCTGAGTGAATATCAACTGTGCGGGTGTGTGAATCATAAAATTTCGTGAAATAATTTAGATACTACCAAACAACGTGTGACAGTGTAGTTTTGATTTTGAAGAAGTGAGAGTTGAGGCTCTCCATCTTCGTCGTATTTTCAAACTGTACAGCCTAGCCTTGTCTCCAGGCCAATGACCTGATGGGGGGTAAGTCTCGCGCAACAGGGAACCGTAAGTGAGTCCCCTGCGCAATTAAGAGTGGGGTCAGCCGAGGGCTTGACCGCCCCTAAGATCTCTTGGAGAGACACTAGAATCTTAGACGCAAGACTACGCACCTCGTATATTTCTTGCACTTTACTTACACTTAGTATAATTTATTTATAAAATCTGGTTGGAACTACATAACTATTAATAAATTTAAAGAAAATAGTAGTAGTAATTAGTGGAAGTTCTATTACTAATTAAGAACAAATGGTGATAAATTTTCCCCAAGGAGTGCGTGGCTGCCGCAGGATAGAAATTCACCATGGAACGTCGTCCACTGACGGTGAGTTAGTTTACCTATTATATATATATATATATATATATATATATATATATATATATATATATATATATATATATATATATATATATATATATTATAACGGGTTTTTTGCCACCGGGGATAGACTTGTAATCGACTTTCCCTGATTAAACAAAACGATTTGTGACGATTAAAAATAAAATCATCATTAATCGTCATAATCGTCAAGGATTTTCAGATTTAAACGTCCCAAATCATCAAAAGACGATTTATGATTTTACGATTAAAAACGATTAATGACGATGAAAATTTCAAATCGTCATGAATCGTCTTTAATCTTCATTCGAAAAATTTAATCGTTTGTAATTGTAAAGTGAGTGAATGCGCAAAAAGGATCTGGTTTAGGTGTGATGGAATATTAACAACTAAAAAGTTACACTAATTATAATAATAAATGAATGAAATATTCATTAGCACTATTTACACTGAAAACTGTAAGAAGATGATATGAAAATGCGAATGCAATAAAATGTATACGCGATAGCGAATGCAACCAAGAATAATTATATTAAAGCAGAGCGGTTTTAGAGTACGAGGTTGTACTCTTGAATTCAGGAGCGAAAAGACACGGAGCAAATGTATTTGGAAGCGACGTGGCCGCTTGGTGGTGACGTGGCAGCCTCGACGTATAAAACGAATTTTCTCATTGGCTCAAAAGTGCGCCAACAGGAAATAGTTAACCGCCAATTTTCCTAATTGGTCGGCTGGTAGCGGGGCTCTCATGCCAACTTGACCCGGCCATGAGCTAGAAATTGTATGTACCAGGCCCAAATAGCGAGTGACCTGGCACTATTCTGACCTTGAGGTCAGTAGCGAGTTCGGCAACTCACGGCTGTAGCGGAAATGCACGAAGCTTTTCAAATTGCCTAAGCTCGTGACTGAACATTAATCATCAATTGACGATTTATGACGATTTAAAACGATTAAAACAGTTTTAATCGTCACAAATCGTTTTGTTAAATCAGGGTTTGTAATCAATTTCAAGAGCTTGAAATTAAAACGAAAATAACTAGAAATCCATGCAGAATTCGAAAAAATTTTATACGTTATAATTTGTAGGAAATAAAAATATCTACAAGAAAAGTGAATACAATATTTTGTAATAAGTCTAATAGTTTCGCCGGAAAAGTAAAAAGATCTCAAAATTTAATGTAAATTCAACTTCAAATTACTTTTGAACAAATGGATTTATCGAAAAATAATAAGAGACTTTTTTTGTAGAGCATTCCATTCGCTATAAAAATGAGCCTGATGATTTTTTTATGATGGTTGTTAGCTAGATAAATAAAATCAAGAGACGCAAAAAAAAATTTTTCCACGTTATTCTTATGGAAAATAGAACAGTGCAATGCGGAACCTCTTAACGTTAATATAAGAGCTTTAATTTTCACAAGCGTCTTTTTATATCTAAATGAAACTTTTGAACTTGTTTCCGAGAAGAAAAAAATAATTTGTTATTTTTTGAATCACCCTAATATATACATAGACTGTGTCCGAAAAAAAAATTTATGTTTTATTTTAATTAAATACATCTCAAAAGTTATTTTAATAAAAAAAACAAAGTCTCATGAAATTTCAGCTCTATATTTCAAAAATTGAGCTGGCACACAGGGAGGACCCCTTTCCCATTAAAAATACATAAAAAAAAATTTGTTTTTTTCTGTATTGTTAGAAACCATGTCAACAAATTTTTCTTCCGTTTTTTGAATTCAGAAATCTTGTAGGAAATTGAATTTTATACAGAAGTGGTCCTCAGAGTCACTTTAATAGAGCTCAGAAAAAAAGTTACAGAGCTGAGTTCTAAAGTTGATACAAATTTAGTTCTTTGGGAAAAATTTTGTAGTCTAATATTATTTTGAAGGATTATAAAGCTAAAGAACATAAATACAAGAAACCTCAATCATCAATTTCAGCTACAATAAAAATTTGTAGAATTAAAGGAAAAATAAAAAAAATTCCTTTTCCCATCCTAAAAATACGACTTTATCCCCCCAAATTTCAACCTCCATAACTTCTTTTCTATCACCTTTACGCATATGACACCAACAACCGTTTTTGTAGAGAATGTAATTTGCTATAAGATTGTTGAATTCAAAAAACGGAAAAAAAAAAATTTTTGACATAGTTATTTACAAAATAAAAAAAACAAATTTTTATTTAATATATTTTAAATGGGAAGGGCCCCAAGGCCCCCCCCCCTCGTGTGCCAGCGCAATGTTTGACATGCAGAGCTGGAATTTTAGGAGAATTTTTTTTTTTATCATAGCAACTTTGGAGATGTATTTAGTTAAAATAAAAAATAAACTTTTTTTTCTGACACAGTCCAATATATATATATATATATATATATAATGAAGTGAAATATCTCATCTATGTTTGTAGTAGTAAGATTTTTAATGGTGGTTTTGAAGAATAATAACTTGAAACTGGAAGAATATATAACCGACATGCGATTACATATTCATGAATCTAAGTGATTTGGCCAATGTTTTCCCTAGAATGTTGAGACTCACCCCAATGTTACTAGATGCTAATGGCATTTTAATAAAAATTTATCCACCGTAAGAAAAATATTTCATACTCTTATTTACTCGTTTTTTAAATTTTTTTTTTCATTTACTTTTGTAAGATACTTAAAAAACTACGACTAATTGGAGCACTTGTATTTTTTTAAATCTTCAATCTACGAGCTACGTTATATAAGATAGAAATGGTTAAAAAAATAAAAGCCGTAATTATGTACGTGAATATTTACCAGCGTTATTTTCTTGTTCGTTATCTCAAGTTATGTTAAATTTATATCAACTAATGAATCACGACTCTAAAACTTTGAATGTGAATATAAATTATTCTTGTCAGCGTATATAAGTTTTTTCTACCAACATATAAGTACTTCGCTCAGAAAAGTAACTAAGTTTTTGATACTTTCGTTATTATTTTATGTAACGGAATATTTTATGCATCGACATAAGTTAAATAAAAAAAAAAACTGGGCATCAGTTCGACTGGCTGGCCAGCCCCACATTTTACCGCTCTGTTCGAATTCGAGGAGCTTGGAAATTTCCAAAAAATGTCAACATAAGTCAAAGAAACTCAAAAAATTGAAACTCGTTTTTTGTGGTCGAATATTTTTTTTGGCATTTTTCCTTTTTTTTTCCTTTCCCACATATTTACTGAGTAACCAACGCAAAAATGGGAAGAAAGTAAAAAAAAATTATATTTTTACTTTAATGACGATTACACAGTTAAAGGAACAAAACTTGTTCCTTTGACTGTTTTGCAAAACTTGGATCGATCATTCCCAAAAAACGGTTCGATAGATCGATTTAAAAATTTATAGGATTATTAGGGGTTCATTAAGCTAAAAAAGTCCCTGGAATCATGAGTCTTTTCATCGATACTTACAGAGTAGCGATTGATTTACTAATAAACCAAATAAAGTCATTTTTTTGTAATTACTTATAACGAATGTTAAAAATAACAAAAAGTTTTTTTTTTTTTTTAAATTGAGACTTATAGGGAATTTATTCGAGTTTTAATCGCTTCCCTCAAATTTACTGTGCGATCATTGGTACCTGAAATATCGATGATCAAAGCCAAAAGGATCATTTTTTGTTTGAAGGGTACACTCTCTGCGACAAATCGTCCTACGAGGTTAAGAAAAGCCGAATTGAAGCTGAATAAACTTACTAAACGACCTAAGCATTGGTTTAGTTGAAAAAATTTTTCCACAGTCAGTGGGATTTTTGGAAAAAAAAAAAAAAAAAAAAATTAGAAATTTTTTGTCTCGTGGTATGTCCTATGTTTGTGCAACTACTGGAGCTTTAAATACATTTTGATAAAAATCCACCAAAACTAGAATGCCATAGAATGCTTCTCTTTATATCTAGATACGATTATTTTTTACAAAATTACAGCATTCTAAAAATTACAAAAAAATTTATAAAGTTTTTCTGTTTCTTCAATTTTTTGCGTTAGTATATTACAATTAAAACTGAAGAATCAGTTACATTACATAACGTGGTGATTGAAAGAGACTATAAAGACAAAGAGTTATTATGGTTTTGAATACATTTTAGTGCATTATATTATGATCTACTTGGGAAACATTGCATGGAATTGTAAGCTACTCGTTCCTGAATACCGAGCCTTTTGTTCGGTGGGCATCTTGAGGCCTGTAGCCTCTGACATCAGGAGCTACCCCCAGCTCATGACAAGGTTCACCCCCACTAGAGAAAGGCGAGTTGGACATCGAGGCGCACGAAGATGAGGCATTCCAACTGGGCCCTCCGAGAGGACCCAACGTGACATCATCTAACCATTCTTACCTTTACCCTTATTATATTACTATAAACTGTCCATATTATACGACTAGTTGTCGGGTTGAATAATGTTTAATTGTTAAATAAACATTTGGTTTTATTTACTAGCAAGTGAAATATATTGAAGTGTCCTTCTTACATATCAGAAGTGGGATTGGGAATCCGTGTGCCAGTATAATGTGCAGTGTATTTACAATAAGTTATTATTAAAGTAGTTATTTAACAGAAAATATTATTAGATCACATCCAGGGAGAGTTCAGTTAGTTATGGTGAGTGCCAGTCCGTGGCACAATGGATTCCGTATACTGCGATGGGAAGCAGCGATTGGTCAACAAAAATATGTTCAAATTACATCTGAATACATCCTCGGAATATGTACAATTCCTGCAAGTACAGAAGTTACGACGGAAATAGCCATGCTTATTATTTATAAGGATATCATCTGAATCTTTACATCATCATGACAGCAGCAGCAGGAATTGATAAAAATTGTTGAACTCACCGCTAATGTAAACTGTATATAGACGGTACAATGACTACATTAATGTAGTGTATCATTAAACTGAAGTTCAGTGTCAAGAGCTGGTAAAACTGTTATTGCTCAGGTTGCAATAAGACACAGAGGATCATTGGTTTTGTCGACTTCACGAGTTAGGTAATGTAGAAAAATATATCTTATTAATGACTTGCATGTTGAGTTGGTGTACTGGGACAGATTATCAAACGCAGTAGCGTAATACTTGCTAGATATCTAAGTAATGCGTACGACGAAAATCGGAAGAATAGTAACATACTTGGAATTATTGTTAAAATAAATAAATGTCAACGAAAATGAATGAAGTGCAACGTTGAAACCGAAGAACATCATAAACGAATAGAAAATACATAACCGACCTTCAAAAGGCATGCCCAGGTATCTAAACGACCAGATAATAAGCCGGGATTAGTAGAGGAGACCGTGGGAGATCGACCTTCACCCATCGGATAACCAGATGAGACATATTTTTTATCAAATATAATTTATTAACAAACATGTCTATGATGACTTGGCTATCAAAAAGTGTTCATGGCTATTTTTAATTAAATTAATTTTAATCAATTTTTTTTCATCACCTTCACACTTTTGATAACCGAATGAATTTCATTTCAACTGATAGTTTTTGATACACAGAAAATGCCTTCGTAGGCTTGTTTATTTATTTCTGTACATGGCTACCTGCCAAGCAGATGTAAACAGGTAAGTCAATATAGAGAACTGTAGTGTTCTGATAACCAATCGAAATTAGTATCATAAGTAAGATATTTTAATTACAAAACTAATCGCATAGGCTTGTCTGCAAAAAATCGTTTAAGAAATATTATTGTCAGGCTATAAAATTTTAAAATTGGAGCTATTTGATAGGTGCGAGAGAGAAAGTAGAGCGGCCGAGGTCCGTGTAATAGAACAAGACACAACATAGCAGCTGAACGCTACCTGACCGTTGAATGTGTCCGAGTGCGCATGCTCGCATACATGTGAGTGACAGAGACAGCATTTATTTATCATAGTCGACAGTAATTTTAAACTCTAATTTATTATAACTCTAATTTAATTATATTAGAAATACTAACGGCTGTAAAATAATGAAAAATAAATTATTAAATATATTAATAATAAAAAAAATCAATTCAACTAAATTTTTTTTCATTTTGCAGCTAAATTATAAAATTTTAAAATTATAAAAAAATTTATATTCATTATTTAAAATATATTATAAAGAATAATCTATATTATGAAGAGAATAAGGAAGATTTTGGTCCCGCCATATTTACATGCTAAAATTAGTTAATGTTATTAAATTTTCTATCGTTAAAAAGATCTTGACTTGAATTTGTGTCTTTTCATAGTTTAAACTCTTTTTTATTGACAAATATTGAGATAAAGCGATTTATCTATATCATTCGAATTGTACATTTCGACTGTACATGAGCATGCGCACTCGGACACATTCAACGGTCAGGTAGCGTGCAGCTACTATGTTGTGTCTTGTTCTATTACACGGACCTCGGCCGCTCTACTTTCTCTCTCGCACCTATCAAATAGCTCCAATTTTAAAATTTTATAGCCTGACAATAATATTTCTTAAACGATTTTTTGCAGACAAGCCTATGCGATTAGTTTTGTAATTAAAATATCTTACTTATGATACTAATTTCGATTGGTTATCAGAACACTACAGTTCTCTATATTGACTTACCTGTTTACATCTGCTTGGCAGGTAGCCATGTACAGAAATAAATAAACAAGCCTACGAAGGCATTTTCTGTGTATCAAAAACTATCAGTTGAAATGAAATTCATTCGGTTATCAAAAGTGTGAAGGTGATGAAAAAAAATTGATTAAAATTAATTTAATTAAAAATAGCCATGAACACTTTTTGATAGCCAAGTCATCATAGACATGTTTGTTAATAAATTATATTTGATAAAAAATATGTCTCATCTGGTTATCCGATGGGTGAAGGTCGATCTCCCACCGGCTCTTAGACTAAATGCATACTGTAACCATAATCGGTGTTGCCGCATTAACATTATACAGTTATATTGGTAGGAATCACAAACATAAGCTTATTAAATATAAATTATCAGAAAACTTTTAACGCGTAGATTCTTTAATATTTAAAGATAAGATGATCAATTATTTTTGGAAATACAAATTCAGTAATATAATCGAATACATCCAGTCAGAATTTAGGTATGCGTTATCAATATGAATTTTACATTAATAAACCTAAGTTACAAAGACATTGGTTATTAAAGAATTTCTTAAAATATTAGGCTTGAGGCAAACAAAATATGTTGAGAACAATATACAGAAAGTGATGGTTGAGATAGGATTTAGTAGTAATATAACAACCCAAGAATGTTAGACTGCACATCTTTAGCATTTGAATCCTTATTGATGCTAGTCATTTTCAGTTTCTGGTAAAATTTCGTTGTTAAATTCTGCGTTGAAAATAAATGTCACTGTTAAAGTAACGAGTAAAACTTATGCCGATAGAAAATTCACATAACACGGGTTATAGGAAAATATAAATACTTACGTACACATAACAGCTGGATTCAAGGCCATAATACAAAGATTTTTACTAAATTAAGAATTCTCGAATACAATTGTTCGTTCAGTCCGCATCTTACAAGGACCCTTATTTTTATTGCTTTATTAGAGTACGAGAGAAAGTTGACTAAAGACCAGATATTAAAAACTGAGGATTATGAAAAACCTAAAACTACAAGTTCTAGTTGGAAATGCATTTATCCTTTCCAAAGATTTTATATTATTTATGTAAATATACCAATATTTCCAATACTTGACAGTATTAATAGAAGGCAAAATAAATTGAATATTCATTTTAAGTTATTGACTAATCTGAGTGTTATACGTACGACCATTATCAAATTGCTTTGGTCTTAATACTGATAAATTAAAAATCTTCGTGATAAATAAATTATTCTTGAACTGACTCAAATATTCAACAAAAGTTTAACTAGTAATTGAACAATACTTTCGACACAAAATATTAAATTCAACCTTAAACATTGATCGGAACAATCACGCCAATCATTAGTTCTTAAAATTATAATTTAAATATATTGTTATACTCATAAGTCAGAAGAATAGATAGTTTTCGAAAACTAACGAACTTAATAATGAGTCAATTGCAATGACTGGGTTAATTGTATAAGTTAAATTAACATATCGTATTGACCGGAAAATTCGAGAGAAAAATACTGCTTTAGAAATTATTATTACAAGTTTACGGTACAATCTGTTTATTAATAATAGATTGATAAATGGATAAAAATGAAATGGTTGATAGCAAACGATAAAATATTTGATGAAACTTCATGTATTGAATATCATTAATGAAGGGCTATACAATAGTTGAAAATAATTGTTGTAATTCTTCTGGAATAAATAGTTACTGTAAAGTAAGATTTCATTGGGATTGTACTTCTGTAGGAATCAGATAATAGAGACTCACTGGGTCAATCGTTAAAAGGTTGCGTACAATACTTATGGGTTTAGTTATATACCATCCTCATGATGTGTATCGTTTTATTAGATAGTTGACGCTGATAGTTCAGCGTTAATTAAATTAAGTTTCTTCATAATTGCTTTTTTTTCGAAAAACTATAAGTTGACTTACTATCTTCTTAAGTAAATTGAGAGTATTGTGAATTAAAAAAAAAAAAAAGAGTTGAAAATTAATTCGACAGTATTCAACTATAATTGAAGGTGAAGTTACCATTGTTTACTGACATGTCCTAGATACCAAAGTAAAAGATTTAATCGAGAATTGCGAAACATCGTGAAGACGATTTGCGCCGGTTGGTGGTGATTCTCGAAGACTTAAGGCCTACCTAGAACTGCGAACAGTCGTAAGATACGACCTGCACCGATTGGTGGTGGTTCTAAAGAGGCAAGGTTGCACTTGAATTTCGAAAAGTCGTGGAGTACGACCTGCACCAGTTGGTGGTGAATCGAGATGCAGAATAAGACGTTGACAGAACTGCGAAGAATCGTGCATACGATCACACCGGTTGGTGTTGGTTCTGGAAACAGAAAGAGGTCTCTAGGACTGCGTCTCTAGAGGCTGAGTAATCCAAGGAACTGCAAAAAGTCACAACTTTTGTGACCTGCACCGGTTGGTGGTGGTTCCGACGAGGATTAAGATGGCACTCGAACTGCGAACAGTCGTAGAGGTACGACCTGCACAGGTTGGCGGTGGTCCGAGGTGCAAGACCTAAGGCTGACAGATCTGCGAAGGATCGTGAATATGATCACACCGGTTGGTGGCTCTGAGGGCTAACAGTCATCTCGAGTTGCGAAACGTCGTGAGATACGACCTACACCGGTTTGTGGTGGCTCGGGTGACTGTAGAATTTTGATGATCTGGCAACATAGTAACGTTGCCGAGGTCGGGAAGACAGGCGCATGGTGCTACTGGGCAACCGTCGACTAGCTACGCATGACTTTTGACATGTTGCACAAAATGAAGGCAGTTGGATTGCACTCACAGCGGTCTATTTGCATGTTGTGTTATTATTAGAGGTCAATCGCTAGTAATCATTGGCAATTCTATTGGGCTCAAGAAAATTCCGTAGCTCCAATATAAATGGGTAGTGACGGCTTCTGAAAAGGAGATGGATGTCACTGAGGTCCAAGCATGCAAAGTTAGTATATCTGTATGCTATCTAAAAGTTGGATCCAGCGTGTGAATGATGTGCAGGATATTATAGTTATTTATATATTATAAAGGCTGACAATGTTTTATCCTGTTTTTACGGAAGAAATGGCAGCATGATATAGCATGAAAAATTACAATGAAATAATACTAATAAATTATGAATTAATTTTCTAGATCAAAGGTAAAAACGGAGTTGAGGCGCAGTAATAAAAACACTTGGAGCTTCAACTGAATAATTGCCGCGAGGACGCGACCATCATCAGGACGGTCGACTGAAAGCTACTCTTTCCTGAATACCGAGCCTTTTGTTCGGTGGGCATCTTGAGGCCTGTAGCCTCTGACGTCAGGAGCTACCCCCAGCCCGTGACAAGGTTCACCCCAACTAGAGAAAGGCGAGTTGGACATCGAGGCGCACGAAGACGAGGCATTCCAACGGGGCCCTCCGAGAGGACCCAACATGACGTCATCTAACCATTCTTACCCTTACCCTTATTATATAACTTACTATAAATAATGTTTAATTGTTAAATAAATATTTGGTTTTATCTACTAGCAAGTGAAATATATTGAAGTGTCCTTACAAAATGCTGTTTTTTTTAACCTTTCGACGCCGATATACTTTGAAATAATTAACTGATTTTGATTTTCAACTAAAAAAAAAAAAAAAAAAAAATTTTCTTTTTTTTCGTAATTCTGAAATATCTTTGAGTCTATTCGATCAAATGATCTGAAATTATCAGGAAAGTTGACGGCTGACAAACTTTTTTGATTGCTATAAGAACAAATGAAATTAGTAAATTAGTGCGAAAGTTATTAGGTTCACATGTACGCATTCACACACACACACACACACACACACACATAGACACACACGCGTGTGCTCACATTAGAAAAAACTTTTTTTTTTATTATTTTTGATGACCACGTAAAAAAATCAACTTTGGTAGATAACGGACACCCTAATGTGCATGACTGTACGATGATACTATCACCTCAGCAAAGAGGGTACAACTATCCAGCACTGTGAGACAAGAAGAAGGCCATACCTCCGATCAAACAAGAGGAATTACTTCAGGCTACTAAGAGGATGGGTAATATCAAGGTGCCAGGGATGGACAACATCCCTAATGCAACACTTAAAACAGCCATTGAAGCGTCACCTACACTGTTCCTGAAGATGTATAACACCTGCTTCTCGGAGGGAAGATTTACTTAACAATGGAAGCGACAGCGACTCGTGCTGCTCCCCATAGGCGACAAGCCGCCGGAGAAAGCCTCATCGTATTGACTCCTGTGTATGCTAGACACGGCAGGGAAAATCCTCGGAAGGATTATCTCTAACCGGATCGATATTGCGATTGGACATCGCCTTGCCAAAAACCAGTACGGCTTTTGAAAGAGCAGATCAACTGTGGAAACTATTGGTCGCGTGACTACGATCACAAAGGATACGATCTCCGGAAAGCGGTGGAATCGAGGGGCCAAGAAGTACTGCTTGCAGGTAGCGTCGGATGTAAAAAACGCATTCAACTCAACCAGATGAGACAATATATGTAAAGCAATAGATAAGCTCGAAACGCTGGCGTCTGATCATTTCAGTTTGATGTAAACCTGGCGTCTGATCATTTCAGTGATCGGCGCTTGATATACGATTCAGGAGAAGGTCCTGAGTGCTATGAAGTCTTTGGAGGAGTTCCTCAAGGCTCAGTGTTAGAGCCACTGTTGTGAAATCTGATGTATGACGCTTTACTAAAAACTCAATTGCCGTAGGGAACCCAGCTGGTGGCATTTAAAGATGATGCAGGGCTGATCATTACAGCCAAACCATTGAAGAGGATACTTGTAACTTTGGAGAGGCGTATGACACCGTAAAAGGATGGATGCGTTCGGTGGGTCTGGAGTTAGCGCACCACAAAACAGAGGCTGCGCTGTTCTCGAGTAGACGGTAGGTCGAAATTATCACTCTAGACGTAGGTGACTGCACAATCGTGCAGTCAAGCGACAAAACTGTATTACAAACGTTTTTAATTATTTCTGTGTTCTTTTGAAAATTTGATATTATCGATTGTTTCATGCTTTACACTTTTTCGAATAATTATATAGAATTTTTGAGCTCCTGTAATGGTCTTAGCTATATTGTATAGCCAATCTAATGTTTCATTTGCTTCGAAATAGTTGCTTCTTAATGAATAAAAACATTAATTATAACTGCTCATAAATAGCATCAACTTTTACTTACTGCGTTTAAATCCCTACTCAGAACGAAAAAATATGGAAATCAATTTATGATATGCAAAAGAAATAAGTATACAGTGTCTAAAATCGGAACTGATAATCATTAATAGCGAAAAAAAAAATTATTTAATTTTTTAAAAATCGAAAAAAAAATAGTAACTATGAAAGGCCTACACCCAGTCCGGGCTTAATAGTTGGAGAATGGAGAGAAGTTTAAGATAGGAAATTTTCAAAAAAATCGAAGGATACATCTTTTTTTTAAAATACAGTTAAAAACTTAATATTCAAATATCTCGATTAAAAACATTTTGTATTCTTTTCTGTAAAGGCCATCTAAAAACAAGAATTTTGAAAAAAAAAAAAAAAACATTTAATTTCGACCATTATTTCGAAAGTTATGATCGAAAAACCATAAAAAGAGCGGTTTCTTCTAAAATTCGACATTTTTTGAGCCATTGATCAAAAAAATCTCAAATTTAACCAAGAAGCCTGTTTTAAGGGGTACTAAAAAATGCCCAAAAATTAAGAAAATCGAAAAAATAAATTTTTGAAACCGTCCGGTTTGACGTAGAATGCCGCATATATGAATATTTTTTCTCGGAAAGGTTAATTGTAAATTTAGGTTTCACTATATTCAAAAATTAATGCATTTTAAAATATAATAAAACCTAAACTTGCAATTAACTTTCTCAATAAGACAATTTACAGATAAATTGAGCAAAATATAGATAGCCTAAATTGGGAATCGAACCCAGACCATGTCGATATCGCGCTGATCCGGGTCAAAAAAAAAAAAATTTGATTTCGACGTAATTTCCAAAATTTAAAATAAAGCAAGTTGAGGAAGACAGAAGTAAGTCAAGTTGAAGTTTCTTTCTTTTTTAATAAATGAAAAACATATTTTAAGATATAAAAATACGTTTCGTTTTGACTTGCTTTTGATTAAGTTGTCTTAAATAGTACCCATTTAGGCCAACTAAGTACAATTCAAGTGACGTTGTCTTGAATTTGACTTAGTTGACTCAAATTTTTATGTTAAAAAAGTCATATTAAAATTAAAAAAAATTTATGCAGAAACAGTTATTGATAGTATATAAAATATATTTAGTACACATAGTTATAGATTTAATAATATATAATTCCTTAATTGAATAATAAAATTTATAAAAAAAAAAAAAAACATTTTTAATTATCGATTTGAATTATTAACAATCGATTAAGCTTATCAATTATAACTTCTAAAGTAAAGTACATTAGCTGCATTATTTCATTACACAATTATAATAAATTAAATTTTAATTATTCTAATTACGTACAACAACTTTTTTTCTTTTATTTAAATCATTATGTTAATAAATCATTACAAACATTCAAAAGCAGAGTAAATTTCTGAGGTTGAGTAGAATGATTCAGAATCTATGTGCTAAAATATCTGAAATTGTAAATAGTATAAGATTACATGAAATTTATATAAACTCTAGTGAAAATCATACGTCATCATACATCTCGAAAAAAAGAAATATTTGTCCCAAATAAATCAATTTTTTAGTGGCTTTTTTTGAATATTTCTCAATGACAAATACATATATTTGGTACAACTAAATATGACAGTTGATTTATATGATTTTATAATTTAACTGAAATATATAATTTATTTGTGGTAAAGAAATGATATATTTGTGGTAAAGATATTAAATTTCTGACGAATAACGGAAAATTTGGTGATACTTGAGCACATGGCCCAACTAACCTTTATTTGCAGAAATTGGATCGATTCTTTACCCCAAATTAATCATTTATTTCACGCAATTTAATTGCTTAATTATATTATTACTTTCCCACAGTTAAATATTTATTTGGCCATATCAAAATATACCATATATTTGGCTCAAATAAATCTTTTTTTCAGTGTTATTTCTAGAATAGCTTCCTTCAATTTCCAATATATTCTAAAATAGCCTTTAACTGTGGTTATTCACTAATAGATTTTTACAAATTATTTAAAATAAAATCGAACAATACTTACTATCAATTTCTAAAATTTGAATGGAATGCTTGAATGATTGTTTATTTTTTTTATCCACCTAGATTAGAGCGGTTAGAGCTCCTTCCTTTAATGCTGTCGAAGGGATTTTAGATGAAGGTTTACATCCAACTTATATTTGATATAGAAGTTTTAGCACCAATTTTTTTTTTATTAAATGTTTATTCACAATTACCGATATTAAAGTAACCTCTAAAAAATTTTCAAAACATTTAAATTATACGCCAACCGTCTCCGAATAAGAATATACAGATCAAAGAAAACCACGTTGCCAGATGGGAAAGCCGACGCAATGAGAATATTTTTGGACTTCTGCGCATGTGAGAGCAAGCGAAAAAGTTCACTGTACCTCAACTAGTTTTTATTATATGAATAATAATTAACATAGGGATAATCGTCTTCAAAGTTGAGCACGACTGCTCGGTGGAAACTTCGTAAAAAAATCACTTGTTTTAACTGAGATTTGAACCCTAATCTCCCGCGTGCAAGTTTTCCCATGTCTGACGATCTGAGGTCTCCTTTGGACAAAGGTTTTTGAACTTGTAATACATATTTGTATATGCTATCCCCACTAACTTTTAATTTTATAGATCTGCTTCGGAAAAATTACGAGTCGTTTAGTATGCTTTAGTTGCTGTACAATACTTGATACTACGCTATTCATCTGCTTGATGAAAACATAAAGTTTAAGGTCATAAATTAAATATTATTAGACAAGATTTCAAATACTTTATCCGTCAATTGTCTATGGATATTAGTTTTGAAGTTGTATAAGCTTCAACAGTGATTAAAAACTGATTTTCACGAAAAACCATGGAAATTTTGAACAGCCATAACATCTAAACTTATCAACCGATTTAGTCCATCTTCAAACTTAACCGTAATAATTGCACATAGAGTAAATGTGGAAAATTTCATCACGATCCGATAAAAATTGTAGGCGCAATCGTGTCCTGAAAAGTCAGTTCTATTGCTTATACATACATTCATGCATACATTCTAGCTGTTACCCGCCCACTGCGCTGGGCATTTTGTAATGTTGAATGACTCTATTTTTTTTTCATTATTGATATCCATAACTTAACATTTACCGTTCAAACATTCGTAAATATGCTCATTCTCTTGCATTTTTTTATGTGAAAAAAAAGTTTTGAGTCGTGAAACCATAGGATAAAGATAATTTAAAATACTCTGGCTAGCCCTATAGCAGCCAAATTATAAAAAAAAAAAACTACGACAGATTCGGGAATAAATTTTCAATGAAAAATGTTTAATTGCATTGTTGTTAATTTTCTTATATCTTAACTTACATTCAATTCAAATTTTAAGATTGTAGGTCTTTTGATCAAGGACGTTAAAATTGTCATCTCTTACGCCCCCACACAACCCCACCAGTGTCAATTGAAAAAAAAAAAAAAAAAAAAATTACACCTTTTATTATCTTGTATCCGAGGTAATTCCCAATGAGGATTTAAAGTTTGTCGGTCTTGTGGCCGAAAACGTAAAAAATTTTCATTTCTTATGCCCCCGCACAACCCCACCAGTTTTCATTGAAAAAATTGATTTTACACCATCAATTTTCTGGTATTCTAGGTAATTTTAATTTCAAATTTCAAGTCTGTAGCTCTGTTGACCAAAAAATGTAGAAATTTTCAATCTTTGCCCCCCCCCCTATAAAGCCCCACCAGAGTCGATTTTCGAAAAGTCTGTAGCTCTCTTGACCAAGAAACGTGAAAAGTTTTATTTCTTATGCCCCCGCAAAACCCCATTCGAGTAGATTATGTAAAAAAAATTTACACCATTTATTTTGTAGTATCGTAGGTAATATTCATTTAAAATTTCGGGTCTGTAGGTCTTTTTCCTTAGAAACGTGAAAATTTTAATTTCTTACTCCCCCACACATCTTTATAATAATGGATTTTGCAAAAAAAAGTGAGCCATCGATTTTTTCGTATCGTAGGTGATTTTTATTTGAATTACAAATCTATAGGTCTCTTCTTTAAAAAACGCGAAAATTTTCATTTCTTACGCTCCCGCAAACACCTATAACAATTGATTTTGTAAAAAAAATTGGGCTACCGATTCTCTTGTAACGTTGGTAATATCCATTTCAAATTTCAAGTCTGTAGGTCTCTTGGTCAATAAACGTGAAAATTTTTGTATCTTACGCCTCCACACATTCCTACAACAATGTATTTTACAAAAAAAAAAAAAAAAAATAATGAGCCATCAATTTACTCGTATCGTAGGTGATTTTCATTTCAAATTACAAATCTTCAGCTTTCTTGGTCAAAAAACGTAAATATTATCATTTCTTAAGCCCCACCCCCCACTAGTGTCGATTTAAAAAAGAGAATCACACCATTGGTTTTCTCAGTTCGTCAGTAATTTTTATTTTGCTATGAAAACCTTTACGTGCTCCATTGTGGTGCAACCCCCTCAGTAAGGAAAAATAAATACGTATTACCCTATACGCTACCAATTCAAATGGTACAATAATATGTATATATTTCTACAATTAGAACCAAATGGCGTCACAAAAGAATGCTTTTAATTATTAATTATTTGCGTCAGCAACTAGCACACACACTGCTCTAACAACAGATTATCCAAGTCTGACCATGGCAGCACGTGAATTTCATGCCGAGACCTCGGCCGGTGCCATCTTTATATTTCTCTCTTACTTTGACCAATGGAGTTTTATAGCCGTTTCATGCTAATATTCAACTAGAACCCCCACCAACATATGGGATGTTAAATGTGTAATTTCACATGCTTTCCGCACTAGATGTCCATTTGCTTCCCGCATTATTAATTAGAAATATTATGAATGCCAAATCAATCGATGATTTATGCGTAACAACCGGTAATTTATCAATAAATTAATAAACTTAACGATGCCAACTGTTGCGCCGACGCGCATGCGCCGACCAACTATAATAATTACAAGCATATAAATAAATGCATGATTATTTTCCCAGCATCCTAAAATTCAACTATATTCGTGTAGTAATCAGTGACTTTCATGACTACACCACGACTTATGCATAGTAAATCTGATTAGGAAAGTAATACTTAAAATGAAATTATACATGTAACAGAAATAATCATAATATTAATGTATGGGGAGACGTGTGAGCAGCGTGTGCTGCCATCTGTTGCCCACCGAAATGATGTGAGACTGCCGCGATATTTAAATATCGTGACAATGGTAAGATAAGTAATTTCATTGGTCTAGACACATAATAGGCATAGATAGCCATGAAAATTAAAGCTTATTTGAAGAGCTTTTATATAAATTCTATAGAAAGTCGATAAGTTATCAGATTCAAAAGACATTAAAGAAAGAATACGTAAAAATATGAATTTTGCACATTTTGAAAATTTTGAAATGCTATAACTTCTAAACTAATCGACCGATTGAGCTCATTTTTAAACTCGATGAAGGTATATGGAGAAAAATGTTGGCTCGAAACTTATCAATTTTTATTATGCTGTTGACCAAACTTGAAACAGGAAGGAAAGCATCTAAAAATTTACTATGCTCAGACGAAAAATTATTATGCTGTATTGTAACGGGGTGGAATGTTTCAACCTTGCGTTTAAATTTGAATTTCGACTCACGCCAAAAGAACCGACCTCCTTCTTCAACAACTATCAACATTTGAGAAAATACAGACACTGAAGAGCCGGGGTCGCTACGGTCGAGCCTCTCGACGTTTGGTTTTAAGGGTTGGCTAACCTGAGTAGAGAGGTACGAGGCCCAGAGACAACGAGCTGTCGGTCTATTGGCTCGCAGCAACAGCCATGGACGGACGTACCTATCACTACTACCACTACCATGTGGGTTTCTACTACATCCACATCTACTACTACACGTGCTGATAATCATGCTTACAATGGGCCAAAAGCATATAAGCCTACCTCAGGTGGAAGCTTATTCTTCATTAAGTTTATTCATATTATATAATTATAATTGTGGAATGGACCTGGTGGATTGGAAAGGTTTGCAATCGATTGGTGGGCTTGGAAGGAACTGGTTGGAGGTTTTTGGTCATGGAGGAAAAGGTTCGGTGGAAAGAAGGACTGGGTTGTTGGGTAATTGGAGTTGTTGGAGTAAGTGAATCGATTGTATAGTTGTCGGGTTAACTACTTTAATTGTTAAATAATATTCTAGTATTTGAGGAGTCGTTTATTGAGTAAAGTTAGTCGAGTAAATTGTTTAGTTAGTTAAGTCAAAATTGTTTAGCTAGCATTTAGTTAACATATTATGTTATATTATTACATTAAATTATATTATTATATTATATTATATTATTATATTAAATTATATTATTATATTAGATTATGTTCTATAATATAGGGTGACTTATTAATTATGTCACTTGTTAAATTATCAAAATGCATCTTAATTAATTAGTTAGGTCTCAGATCGGTCTCTCAATAATTAGTGTTTAAAAATAGTCAGAGACATCTGACGAGCAGGCTCGGACGTAACAGTATAACCAGGTAAATGAAATTGCAGATTTAATATTAAGTCTGGTGTGTCTAGACAACACCAAGTATTTTAATAAATAAGTTTCAATTCAATAAATTTTAAACGACACAGCAAAGAAATTTTCCGATCACCGATCCATTTGCAATTCTCAAACTTCAGTATATACAATAAATAAAAGAAATAGAACTGATTGATCAACAAACTTATCGTTATGCCGGCTCAAGTAAATTGTAATGAACTCTGGTGGTTGAGTAGGGACCTCACCAAGCGTCATCAGTCCACTACCCTACTAGTTCACTCTGGGTGGTAGCCAGGGCCTAAGTCCTCGAGTAAGTGCTTGCTGGCCGTTTATATGTTAATTTTGGAGGCGTAGAATCACCCCACTGTTGTCTAAATTCAAATTGAATTCGATCTAGGGGGCTTCTGACATGGCACCAGGTGACTAAGGATTGTCAATTAAGATATAATTATCACAATAGGCTATGAGATCAGTTGGATTTTCGCGCTCGATGTTGAAGTTGAAAATCAGAAACGCACGGTCACACACTTTCACATGCACTTTTCTTATACCGCATATGCGACAATCTTGCTGAAAACTAACGTGCTTTACAGACTTGCTGATACTTATTCGAACGATATTTCGAGCAAACGAGCGATCGAGCGAATGAAACAAGGAGACGAGGGAATAAATTTGACGCCGAGCACGCGTGTCACCCAGAGACGCTGCATGCATCACCAGCATCATCCCCAGTTGCTACATAGTTATTACCACCAATTCCGAGCACCACGCAGACCAGTGTCGGCTTCTTGTTTATCCCTGTACAATTTATAATTTCACCAGCTTCGGAAAGCATACATCAACTATATTATTTTGTTGAATAAATCAGTCACACACTAACTAAACAGACTTCAATTAAACAAGGTCCCACTCATCTGTAGAAAATTTAAGGTACCTCCACTTACCTTTACCTGCAGCTCAGCAACTCAAGACGAGGATAAGCCTCGAACTGTGTCACCCAATACTTAATCAAAGATCTTTTAATATTAACCTATAACAGGGGTACTGCTACCTTGGTCGACCTTTTTTAGAGTGCCACTGTAAGTATTAAGGGTCTTCCAGAACCGGGTCTTAATTCATCAGGGTCGTTGTAAATTTATTTGTAAGAGAAGGATGAGGATGGATAATTTATAATCAATTTCAATTTTATTTAAAATAACAATTTTGCTCGTTATTTATTAAAGTCAATTATCGTTAATGAATCTAATTAAACCTTTTTATTATCAATCGATTACCTAAACTAGTCAACTACCTTCGACTATACCACACACATACGCAACTGAGACCCCTGGACCTTACACACACACACGCGACTTTCTTAACAAAATGTTCCACGCGGTCACCAAGATTCTCTACGTGGCTAAAACTTACTTTATTCACGCAGTCACCCTGACCCTCTACTTGATTAAAACAACTCAGAATTAGTTCTCACTAAATTCTGTAATTACACTTATTACTCACACATTCTTCTAACATTATTTACCTTATTTTATTTTGATAATGTCAAATTCCGTATAGTTATTTTCCCAATTTCAAGTCACTGACTAATATAATTACTTAAATAGTCACCTTGTCCTTGTATCAATCTAATTAATAAATTTGTTAAGCCGAGTCTACAATTTCCTTGTTTATTTTTACGCATTAACATTTCTTCACTAACTCTATAACCCAATACTCAAAACTCGAACATCAAGTCTTATGTTGACACTCCGACACGTTTATCATTAATAATTTCTTAATTCGCTTTATTGAATTTATTTGTTGAATTCATTTTAATGTTAATGCTCAATTAGTTATAACTAGATCGGAGACTAGGTTCGAATGAATATTTCCGGCGTGTGTTTTCCACTCACTGCCTGGAAAGTTATAGAAGAATTTTTCCGGCGCGTGGCTTACACGAACTGCCTGAAAATTTCTATCGCCTTGTAAATTCAGCCTCCCTGCCTGGATTTAATGAAACTAATTTATGTCTAAGTCCAATTGTCGATTATTTTATTATAAATTATATTGTAAATTAATTAATGACGGACATATGATCACGGCGAGACAATACCCGACACACGACTATGTATTTATTTAATAATTCCGGCCTCCCTGCCTGGAATAAATTAATAACAAATACCTTAACAATAATTTTCACTCCTTTGTCCTGTCGTTTTGTCTTTGTCTGGTATTTGTTCTGGTCTGTGTATTGTTTTCTCTCGTCCGTGAGATTTGTTCTAGTTCTTAGATGTCTCATATATCCTCCTCCTCGTTCTTTTCCAAATTTACTCATTCTCATAACAATTTCTCGTCTTTTCCAAAGTGTTCGTACTCTCTTTTAACCTGCTGTTCAGACGCAATTAGTGCTGAGTTATTAAAGAATACCGGCTACCTACCTGTTATTCGACTCTAAGATGGATAAAAATATCGCTTGGTTCCACAATGAAAAGCTAAGTGTGACTTAGACTGTTACCTAAAGTTTAGGTAGTTAGCAGTCCTGCGTCGAGATGTTCACTCGGTCCTACTGGCTCTGTCCCTTCTCCCTGCAGTCTTGCGTTTATATCATTTTCATTCGATTGTCTTCGGTAATTATCGGAATATTTCACCCCTACTTAACTATGATTGGGACTCATGTGCGAGCTTCTTTAATTAGCGTGCCCGATGACAAGTCGAAAAAACTCATTTAAACGCTCATTTGGGGTTACAGGTAGGGTAAGTGACTATCAGGGAAAAATCACGATGTTGGTTGATAAAGTAACCTAGTTTACCCCGTTACAAACTTGTCAGGAAAGTTAGATAAATTAAGTAATTAATTAAATATATTTTATTGTAGACGAAGTCGCTTTACAAATAAATAATTGATGAAAAGTATGATCGATAAACTTATGTATGACTGATGGAACTGACTCGATATTAAGTGTAGACTTTTACATGACTTGACTAATTTGACTGACTTAATTTTACTGACTCGACTGCATTGATTGAATAATCATATAACTTGACGATTTAAATAAATAAAAAAAATCGACTACATTAATTCATAAAATATAACGATTCCGAAAATTTGGTTATTAAATTTCTAAATAAATAGTTAACACAATGATAAAACGACTCTGCTTACTCCAAAAATTTCTCCATACAATCGGTCCCTCTTTCCACCGATCCTTCTCCTCCTTGACCAAACCTCCAACCAGTCTCTCCAAACTTTATCAATCTTTTCCAAATCCTCTCAATCCTCCAGGTCCAATCCACACAATAATAACAATAATTTACTTTAATTAAACTCAAATAAATAAGCTTTTTCCTGAGGTGGGCTTATAAGCTCTTGGTTCAATGAAATGGCCAGCAGCAGTATTTGGTAGTAGTAATAGTAATTATAGTGGCAGTAGCAGGTAATAGATTTGAACTCGTCCGTTCACGGTGGTTGCTGCGCGCCAAGAGACCGACAGCTTGTCATCCCTGGACCTCGTGCCTCTCTCAGCCCTGATTTAGAAATCTAATTTGGAATGATTCAAACCATGTTAGAGTGTATACCTATATATAGTCAATTTTGCCAACTTTGAATTGTTTTGGATCGTATTCGAATTATTCCAAATTAGATTTCTGAATCAGGAAGCTCAGGTTGGCCAACCCCTAGAATGAAAAATGCCGAGGAACTCGACAGCAGTGAAATCACTATTGAGTAGCAGATTCTCTTTAATATTGACAGTTGTTGAGAAAGGAGGACGGAAGTTTTAGAGTCAAAATGAACTTTTTTATAATACCAACCGCAGAAGTTAGATTGTCGAGCTATACTTTGCTGGAGTAAAGTATGTGATTCGACTATAGCTTAGTAACATTTCTTCGCACACGTATGAATAAGTCACTTCTCGCTCTCTACGTGTCTCTACATTCTTACACGTCCATTTAGAACTACTACGGCTCATGAAAATTTTTTTTACTTTTACAATCGCTCGCTAGGTGGCATGAAAATTAAATAAACGTTAGCAGTCGATTTATGTAAACTAAAATGTCATGTATACTTTTGGTTCGTTCATGCTTACGTACGAGTCACAAGTTTTATAGTATTAAGAAATAATAATTATATGAATGAGTCAAAAATTAACTAAAACATTTATACCTCCGATTCTTATTTTATGAAATTACATTTTCAATAATAAAAATGTTAAGATATTTTCTCTTTTAAATCTAACTCTTGCCGTTGATATTGCAAAAAATATTGTTTTATATGATATGTGCAAGGATGGGAATTTCGAACGATTAGAAGTAACCTCACTCGTTCGAAATTGTGATACATTCTCAACAGACCGAGGGCATAATATACGGTCTCGTTGCGCTTGCCTGTATAGCGACGTCCTCGGTCTGTTCAGAATGCGCCAGAATATCAGACTCGTGACGTAACTCCTAGCTTGTCAGAACTCCTACCTTTGCACAAGTGTTTTGAAAATGACTAAAAACATAATGCGGAAGCATTCCACTCCGATGCAAAATAAGAAAAATTTTTATAACTTTTTTGGGAGTAGTCCATTTGTACCATATAAACAAAAAAATTTTTAACTCCCCGCTAAGAAAATTAACGATTTTCAAAAATTTCAGGAAGTTATTGTTTTCATCCCGATTTTCGAAAATCGAGTTTTCATCAAATGTCGGCGTTTTGAGGTCCTAGGAAGCTATTCTGACTATTATCAGAATGATGTCCGAGTGTGCGTGTGTGTGTGTGTGTGTGTGTGTGTGTGTGTGTGTGTGTGTGTGTGTGTGTGTGTGTGTGTGTGTGTAAACTCATTGTAACTTTTTAATAGGGGTGTGCGAATATCGTTCGAATCGAATCGAATCGAATAATACTATTCGATTCGAAATTTGAATCGAATAATTCGAATTTACGAATTATTCGAAAAGTTCATATTATTCGAAAATTTTCGAATTATTCGAAAAATTCGAATTATTCGGAAATTTTTGAATAATTCGAATTTTTCAAAAATTCGTTTTTTTCAAAAATAATTATATAATATTCTCAATAAATCGTAAATTTTTTAAAATACTTCGAGGTTTCAAGTGATTAGTGAACTCTATTGTATAACAAAAAAATCTGATACTCAAAGATCACTAATATTTTTTGTTGTAAGAATTTTTTTTTTTAATTTTTTAACTTAAAAATTCAACTGAAAATAAGATTGTTACTCTTTTCACATCAGTACTTGATTACTTACAGTATTTACTGATTTACTAGAGATTTATACTGAGCTATCTTCACATCAATAAAGCTAACTTAGTTTAAAGTATAGAAGAATACTACCAGTGCAACAAAATTTTCTATCAACTGTTTTGTGTTTGTTTTGTGTTATACAAGTGTTTAATCGTTAATCAGGTATGTCAATTACGTCAAAACAAATAATATTTATAAATAGTTAAAGAATATTCATTTACCCGATATTATCCATAAATATCTGAATAATTATTATTATTCACTCAGGCTAACCTATTTCTTTTAATCTATTTCAATAAAAAGATTTCTTTTTTATATGATTCATTCGAATTTTAATTAACAATTAAATATTTTTTAGCCATTATTGTATTAATTATTAACTGATTCTCTACTTATGTTAATACTTTCATTTAATAAATACTTATATAACATGGAAAAGTGAGGTTATACATTTGAATACTATAACGTTTCCTTCTATTTCACGCGTCCCACGGTGGAGTGTGGTTGGCGCTCAATAGCCGTTATGGCTCTCCGTTGAAAAAAAACTGAAAATAAATTAATAATAAAACCAAAAGGTCCCACCTGGAGATATCCTGAACCTCCCTGGACTCGCAGCTCTGCTCAGGCTGGGTTAGACAACCTAGTTGGGCGCCAGTTCGTGTGCCCCACGAACAAAATTAACTCAAAAATAAAACGACGGAAAAAAAATGCAATGAAAATAAAAATAAATGACAGGGTAACAGATTCAGATTTCAGGAAAAGGAAAGCAAGAAAAAGATAGCAGTACTTTAAATAAACGAATTTAAATAACTACCGGGTTGGTGACCATTTGCATTTAATTATCAATTTAATTAATAAATCATCAGTCAAATATATATCGCATACTCACATAAATAATATCGAAAAATACTAGTAAATCACTTACAAGAAAAATAATAATAGTATGCGCATATAAAATTATAATTCAAATAATGATAATACTGCATAAACAATAAATATATTGTAAAAGAAAACATATAACTATTAATAATTAATAGTCTCACTCACACGTGAACATAAACAAACTAAATATAATTCACGGAGAACAATCTCAAAATAATACTTCAATAATTGTAAATTATTATATCACTCGCAAGTGAATAGAAAATATTAAATAAAATAATCTCATATAAGAATTTGAAGTATTTCTAGTAAAAATTCCCAATAATTTCCAATGGTGAATTTTACGGTATTCACAAAATAATATTATACTATACTCAAATAATACAGATAAAGAGCACTCTTAGATACAATAATAATACGTACCAAAAATTAATTATAAAAATAATAACTCAAATTAATAATAAATGATAATGAAAAATAACCAAACATTTATCACACTCCATATTTGGTAAAATAGTACTGAATATTTTCACTGATTGTATTCGTATTTACTGAGTATAATATTTACGCATTCCATCATATGCTTATGACAAATTATTAATACTCAGAATTCACTATCTCTCTCACGCTTATGCTATATACAAATGATCACCAACTTGGGAACCAAATTGCACGCCAATGTATTAGCC
The DNA here is from genome assembly GCF_026212275.2 of Microplitis demolitor. Classification (NCBI taxonomy): domain Eukaryota; kingdom Metazoa; phylum Arthropoda; class Insecta; order Hymenoptera; family Braconidae; genus Microplitis; species Microplitis demolitor. Next base: position 10,709,935 of record NC_068552.1, on the reverse strand, counting down.
AAAAAAGTACTTACAGTTTACGTATTATTCAACTCCCTTGGTTGCACGCTAATACGGTAAATGTATTTTCCTTTATGCGATTTATCAAATGCTCAACTAATGCCAATGGGTGTATATTATCTACACAAAATACCAAATGGCGACAAATTTATAATTATTTTAATGTAACAGAGCACACACGCTACTCTTACAGAGACTTTCCCACGTCTGACCATGGCAGCACGTGAATCTCACGCCGGCACCTAGGCCGACGCCATTTTGTCGTATATCTCACTTTGACCTATAGAGATATACAACCGTTGCATGTTATTTCTTTACAGTACCACCAACGTACTACATAACTGTGGCCGTGTAATTTATCAAGTTCCTGACGCTAAATGGCCAATTGTATTTTCCATAATTAATTCTTAATATTATTTACTGATAAATCAATCAATTATTTATTCATAAAACTAGTAAATTTATTTATAATGACTAAATTTACGGATGCCAACTGTTGCGTTGACGCGCATGCGCCAACCAATTCAAAATAATCATAAGCACATAAATGAAATGCGCAACTATTTCTCTCAGCGCTATAAAATCCAAATATATGCTCACATTACTCAGTGAAATCTCCTGATTCAAATGCAATTTATACTTAAGAACCCAATAAAGTATTTTTAACGCCATAATTAGAACAAAATCTTATAAATAAACAAAATAATCATGTTAACAAACTATCGGATGAGACGTGTGAGCAGCGTGTGCTGCCCTCTGTTGCTCACCGACCTGATGCCAGACTGCCGCGATATCTAAATATCGTGACAATACATTCAACAATGTTTTTCAACAAACAATTTATTGAATATCAACAAATTATTTATAAGAGAGTAATACTTTTTTTTTACCATAAACGAATGACCTCGAATAAATGATTTCTTAAATATTGTTGATAAATATTTGTTAAAAGATGGTAAGATATTTATGGAAAATCTTCTATTGACAAATTTTATTAATATTGCTGTTATATTGTAATTATTTTTATGGATCATTTTTTTTTATAGTCTATTTGAGTAAACTCAGCTAAAACATAATGTCTGAAGAAGTCCATATAGAAGTTGAGGTTAATCCAAGTACAATGATGGTTGATGATTCTGATACTGATCCTGATGACGGCGAAGAAGTAAACAATACTGATGAGATTGTTACTGAAAACGAAAATTGTTCGGTACGCAGTGCTGCTTGGATGCATTTTAAGCTAGATAAAAGTAACAGTAAAAAAGCAATCTGCAATCTTTGTTCCCAAATCTTAAGTTTACCTACAGGTATTTTTCTTATAAATTTTTCATTATTTCTCGTCTGTCATCAAATTGTAATCATCCGTATTTTTCTATATAGGAACAACTTCACCAATGTTTAAGCATCTCCGAGCGAAACATAAAGATGAGTATAAAAAATGCATCGAAGAAAAGAATCGGAAGCGCAAGAGTGCTGATGACGATGAAGAAGAAAAAACGAAGAAACGAAAACAGAGTTTACTGTCTGTTCCAGAAAAACAAGAGATTGATCAGCTCATCATGGAAATGATTGCCATTGACTTAAAACCATTCTCGTGGGTTGAAGATCGAGGGTTTAGAAATCTTTTAAGAAAATTGTCTCCTGATTATGAGCCACCTTGTCGGACAACATTTTTCCGTAGTCTCGCGCCTATTCTTTATCATAAAACTAAACAAAAATCAATTGCGGAATTAAGTAGAGAGATAGAGTCAGGTTTAATGAGTCTTTCATTTACAACAGATTGTTGGAAATCTAAAGCGAACGATTCTTATATATCGTTAACATTGAATTATTTGACTTCTGATTTTTTTCCCAAAAATCTTATGCTGAACATAAAACAGTTACTTGATCGTCTCACTGGTAATAACCTCAAAAGTCATTTATTTGATATGATGTCTGAATGGGATTTATCAAATATCGATAACGTTCCTATTTTTTTTATCACGGATAATGCCCGGAATATATCATCTGCAATTTCTCAATTAGAAGTGACACATTTTTATTGCTTTGCACATACGCTTCAGCTAGTATTGAAGGATGCTGAGTCGAAATCCTCTGGCGTAAAAGAATTATTATCTAAAGTAATTTTTTCTCCTCTTATTGTTTGCACAGACAAAAATAGGCGCTGCAACAAAGCGCAGTTCTGTGGGAGCAACAGGACAAATCCTGTGGGAGCAACAGGGCATAATCTGGTTGCAGCAACAGGATTTTTCCTGTGGAATAAATAGGATAAAGAACAAGTTTCATGTACTAATTTTTTTTGTCCGTATAACGAAATTTCAAAATTTGAAAAAACTTTCAATTCGAGAAAAAAAAAAAAAAAAACTAACTTAAAAAAATAATTTTAATTTTTTTTCAAACTTTGAATTTTTTTTTCAAATTTCGGAATTTCATTATACGGACAAAAAAATTTGATCATGGAGCTTGTTCCTTATCCTATTTATATCACAGGAAAAATCCTGTTGCTGAAACCGGATCATGTCCTGTTGCTCCCACAGGATTTGTCCTATTGCTGTAACATGAAAATCCTGTTGCTGCAACAGAGTTTTGTCTTGTTGCTCCCACAGTACTGCGTCCTGTTACAGCGCCTATATTTTCCGTGTGTCTGTTCAAGAGTTAACAAATTATTATTATTTATATTTTAATTTTGTTCTAGTTTCGAAAGTTTGCTGGTCACTTCCATCATTCAGATCCAGGAAGACGTAAATTTGAGGAAGCACAGAGCGCGATTAATAACTCTAAGCCTTTACAACTGATTCAAATGGTCACCACGCGATGGAATTCTGACTACGAAATGCTAGAAAGAATGCAAAGGGTACAAAAACCCTTGTCAACTGTTCTAGCTGAATCTAGAGATTCAGAATCTATATAAGGTACTGTATGGGCCACAGTGAATTATCTATTGAAAGTGATGAAGCCTTTGTACGGTGCTACTCAAATGGCATGTGGCGTTAAATATCCAACACTGTCGATGGTTAAACCATTGTTATATGGTATTACTAATGGTTTAAAGAAAATTGAATTTGATTATGAAGATAAAGCTGAAGTAGGGAGAGAATTCGCGGATAACATTTTGAGTTATCTTTAAGTTAGGTTCTCGGAGGTAGAAGATGATATTGTTTTTAAAAAAAGTACTTATTTAGATCCTAGATAGAAAATTTACTTTTATAATGAAGACGAGGTAAAGGTTATTGAAGAGGCCATTAAGACAGAAATTATGCAGTTTTTAATGAATGACGACGATTCTAAAGAACAATCTCCTCTTACTAGAGAACGTAAGTATTTGCAATATCTTACTCACATTCATTCGTTCAAATATCGCCTCATTTCAAAGTAACCCTCGTAACTACGTTTTTTTTTTGTAAATTTCAGCTAGCAGAAAACAACATTCTGACTTTTGGAGTTTCATAAAGAAACCAGCGGTTGATATTCGAGAAAAAAATTTGGACGATTTGCAGAAAGACATTTTGCAGGAAATGTCACATTATGTTAACTTTGAGCTTATAAATCCTCATAGAGATCCTCTTTTGTGGTGGCGAGAAGAGAAAAATAAATACCCTCGATCGTCAACGATGGCAAGAAGATATTTGGCTATACCCTGCACTTCTGCTGAGAGTGAGAGACTATTTTCAATAGCTGGAGATATCGTCACGGACAAACGTACGTCATTGTCACCTGATTCAGTGTCTTATTTATTATTTTTAAACAAAAATTTGTAGTTATATGTAGTTTAATAAATTTGGATTTTTATAGAACATCTTCTGCTTCAAATATCCTCTATCTTCATTCAGATTAAGTAACACTGTGAGTAATAGATTTATCGATAAATTTTATTTTTAATATTTTAAATGAAAATGCTATTAGTTGTTTATAAAATACTTAAAATGTACAGAGTGCCGAACCCCACGTTTGAACGTTTAAAAATTTCAAAATTATTTGTCAATTTGCGAATTATTTGTAAATTTTCGAATTATTCGAAAAATAACGAATAATTCGAGAACTTTCGAATTATTCGAGAACTGTCGAATTATTCGAGAACTTTGGAATAATTCGAAATTCGAATTATTCGATTTGGAACGAATAATTCGTAAGTTCGAATTATTCGCACACCCCTACTTTTTAACTAATAAATCGATTTGGATGGTTGAAGTAGCAATCGAAAGAGCTTGTTGGCCATCAACTTCCCTGAAAATTTCGGATCATTTAATCAAGTAGACTTGAAAATATTTACGAACTACGAAAAAAAAAAGTATTTTTTTTAGTTTTTTAGTGATTTCTCAGGAACTACTGAAACGATCGACTTCAAAATCTAATCAGCTCGAGAATTTGATGAAACGCGTTGATTGCCGCCTTAGCCATCTTAATCGGTTAATTTATTCGAGAAATATCGCGGGAGAAAGAAATGCTAAAAAACAGTTATTTGCGAATATCTTGGAAATTACATAACCAAACAACTCCAAAATATGATCAGCTTTAGAACAATAAAATACGTCGATTGCCACCTTAACTATCAAAATCGGTTCATTCGTTCGCGAGATATCGTTGGAGAAAGAAATGGTAAAAAAAGGGTTTTTCCAAATATTTTCGAAACAGCTAAACCGATCGATTTCAAATTTTAATTAGATCTAGAATTCAATGAAACGCACCGATTGCTTGCTTAAACAAGAAAATCGATTTATTAGTTCAAACGATATCGGCGTTGAAAAATTGAAAAAATAACATTTTACGTTATTTTTTCCGGATAAATAATAATATAATGTACTAAAATGTGTCTAGGTGTAAAATCATACCAACTCTTCTTCTTTATGGTTTTTTTCAATCATCACATAATGTCATCTAACTTGTTTTTTAGTTTAAATCATATTATCAACAAAAAAATTGAAAAAACGCAATTTTCAATATTTTTCTAGGATATTTCATATTCTGTTGTTTCTGACATGAGTCAAAAATTATTTAAATCTCGATTTTGATCCATGACATTGATTTCTGCCTCAATACACTGATTTTATTGAACATAATCGGAAATTAAATTTTAAAAACCGTTTCTTTATTAATGATTTTCAATTTTCAAATTTTCAAAATTCAGCATGAAACGTAATTTGTTAGAGCTTGAAAAGGTCATGCAAAACAACGGCATATAATAGCATTTTCGAGCTCGAAAATACATCTGCACTAATGTTTTTGAGCTCAAGGAGCTCAAAAACATCGGAAAGTTTTAGGACTGGCCCGCAGGGCCAACCGACACTTAGATTTTTTTTTATGGCAACTAGAAATTTCGTTCACTTACTTAGAATAGAAGTCAAAAGTGGAAGATTCACTATATTCAAACGGATGAAAATCAATCATTGTCTTAGTGATCCTGTTTCTCCTGCCTTACCCCACAATTTGTATTTTGAACACTAAATGGTCAAACAATAACGAAGCTCAAGGCTTGATTTTAATAAGTCAAGAAAAAATTTGCCGGCAGGTATTATCGAATTTCAAATTATTTTTAATAAGTTCAGAAGATAGTAGCATAACAAATTGTAAATAATTTATATTACACTTTACTGGCAATTAGTTTCAAAAACTAATGTTTAATAATTAACAGCCTTCAGACTTTTCAATGAAAAAAAAAACCAAAATATTTCTGCAAAGAATCCGGGTCAAAAAATTAGATCTGTTTTAAAATAAATGATAAATTCAAATATTTTTTCTTTAATTCAAATTTATAAATCGTATTTATTTTATATAGGAATTTAATCTGTTTTTGCCCGTACTATTCCTTATCCAGGCCTATATCAGACTTATTTTCATATGATATTTAGTCTGTTTTAAATCGGGTTTGGACTAAAAACAGACTTTTTTATTATAATTATTGGTCTGTGTTGCTATAAATATTCAGTCAAGACAACTAAAAATTAAGCTGTCAAACTTTCATTAACTGCCAACATTTTTAAACAAAAGATACTAAATAAATAGTAAATAAAACATAATCAATTCTGTAACTTAGTATTTTTTTTATATATATTGCCCATAAATAAAGATTTTATAAGTTCATGATTTAATCTACTTTTGTCCTTGGAAATTTTCAGAACTAAAATTCTTTAAAATTCAAGAATTAATCTAGTTTGGTCTGCCCATAACGCAATTGTTTTTTAACAGAACAGGTCGAAAACAGCTTAAAATTTTGTAAAAGATCAAAAACAGATCAAATAGTCCAATTAAACTAAAATCAGATCAAATATTTCGGTCCGGGTAGATCAAAAACAGATTAAAATTTTGATAGAAGTTTAATAACAGACCCAATAGTCCAAATACAGTCCAGTTAGACCAAAATCAGATCAAATTTTTCGACCCGGGATCTTAAATTACTTGTTCAATTTAAAAAAAAATTTGATCACCTCATTTTGACCCCAACATATTTTTATTCAGATCGAAATTATTCGTAAAAGTGCAGTAAATTTTTTTATATTTTATTTAAGAAATAAAAAATATTACAATCCGCTCAATAATATATCGTTTAACAACAAATCGAACAAAAAAATTGTTAAATAAATAAAAACTATTATTTTAAGTATTAGTAATCAATAAACATACTAACCTACTGTATCATAAACATTTAATTATATATGAAGGTAAAATCAATGGTAAGTAAATTATATTATATTATTAATCTTGTATTTAAATACAGCATTAGACGATTAACGAGTATTCCGTGCAGCGTATGAGGGATCATGTTGCACTATATTTACAACAAATTATAATACCTATATACTTGAAGAAATATTTAAAAAAATATTTATTTGTTCATTTTTAACTTCCCGCTGAGAAAATTGAAAATTTTTTAATTCAGGAAATTATTGGTTTTGTTCTGATTTTCGAAAACCGAATTTCTATCAGATTTTGACGTTTTGAGGTTCTAGGAAACTATCCTGACTAATTTCACGATGATGTCCGAGTGTATGTATGTGTGTATGCACGTACGTACGTATGTATGTAAATATCTATAACTCTTGAACGACTGAACTGATTTTGATCATTAAGGTATCATTCGATGCGACTTGTTAATATCTAACAGCCGTGGAAAATTGAGCTTGATCGGTCGAGTGCGTTTGAAGATATTCCAAAAATTTTTTCAAAAATGTATTTTTGTAGATAACTTTTGATGATTTCGATGGATCGGTTTCAAAATCTAATCAGCTCTTAAATTTTATAAGCCACGTAGAATGCCACCTCATCCATCAGTGTCGCTTTATTCGTTCAAGAGAAACCGTTGACGAAATAATTCAACAAAAATTTTTTCTTTGAATTTTTCGGAATTTCTCAAGAACAAATTGATAAATTGATTTTAAGATTTGATCAGCTTTAAACCTCAATAAAACGCGTTGATTGCCGCCTCAACCGCCTCAATCGGTCAATTTGTTGGAGAGATATCGTTGGAGAAAAAATGATAAAAATCGTTATTTTTCGAAAACAAAGGCATACAAAAGTATTTTCGAGCTCGAGGAGCTCGAATATGTATTCACAATAATGTTTTCAAGCTCAAGGAGCTCGAAAACAGCGGGATGTTTTGGGGCTGGCCCGCAGGGTCAACTGATAGACCGATTTTTTTTAGGGGAAGAAACCCCGTCCCCTCTCGACCAACTGTAGTATATCGACCAATACATGAAATCGGTACTATTGGCAGATCCATCCAAGCCGGCATAAGGGAAACCGAATGCTAGGATTTGATGTAAAAGGACTCGTAGTGGCTATTGGTTCAGCACCCACACGCAAATGATTTTTGATCCTAGAGTTATAACATCCGCCCATATTGAGCTTGCTCAATGTTTCGCTTTTATAATGTTATGGTAGAAAAGAAAAGACTTCGCAGTGCGAGTATGCCCAAAAGGATGTGGTATCAGCCTCCCGTCAAACGGAAGTAGACTTCGGTCCCATTACATTAATTAATTAATTGTTCATTTTTTTAATACACTGTGATTATGATTAATGCTCCCATACCAAATTTAATAGAAGAATATAAAATGTATGGACAAATTTCACTCGGTTGTAGTTATACTGAAGTGTAAGGAAGAAAAGGAACAAAATGAGTGAGGTTTTGCCGTTAAAACAGACATGCCACTTAGATTTAAACAGCTGTTCGCGTGTCTCGAAAGATTGGAGCGATATGCTAGTCGCTCACTGTCGAGTTGCGAGCCTAGAAATAGCTTATATCCCAATCTAAAGCACATTTACTTCGGACCTTTAATCCAACGATAAGTTTAACTTTACACGAGTGGCACTCAGCCCAAACTCGGGCTGTTCGATTGCTACCTGTCGTAAGCGTGAATTAAAGTAATGTATTCAAAAACTAGAAAAAAGATAAAATTTAGAAAAAAAAAATCTAAATAAAAGCAGGCCGATGAATGTAGATAATAGATAAACAACATGCAATTGCAGATTTTTTACATTCTTTCAAGTGTTCATACGATAATGATATAAATATTATCAGTATGATTATTATTTCAGAAAAAAAGGGGAGGATTCTCATCTAAAAAAAAAAAAACTGCTGGCAGTGAGATTTTATTTTACTATTTTTGCTTTTTATTAATTACATAACCAAAGGTTGATATCAGTAATTATAAAAGAAAATTAAAAATAAATAAGTCAAATTACCTAAAATTTTTTTTGAGAGCAACGCTTTTAATGTCGGTATAACCGTGAATTTACAAGATATTAGTCAAGGTATCAAAGTCAAAATTGCAATTTTGTCTTTGATACATTGTCCCTGCAAAAAATCCACGTACAGAGTGCTTTGGTCGCGTCAATTTAAGAGAGATTAATGAAAAGCACTCTTTAAAAAAAATTTATCCAAAAAATTGTTATTTTACTGTGGCATATTAAAGCTTAAATAAAACTGTCGCACTGAGAGAAAAAAAAATTAAAAACAAGTAAACATGTTTACTTGACTCATAACAATAAGAACAAGAAAAAATGGATTAATGCATTAAAGTGTAATATTTCTTAGTAGATAGCTTTCTTTAGTAATCAGACGACTGCAGTGGGTCCCGTGTTGGAATTATCAAATAATTTTTTCATCATATGTCTTATTTTACCTAGTAGAGTCGAAAAATACCATTTACTCAAAAGTAATAAATAAAAGTAATATATATATATATATATATATATATATATATATATATATATATATATATATATATATATATATATATATATATATATATATATCTATATACATATAAGCGAAATACCACTGACTCATCACCAGATCTCCGAAACTATTTGACCGATTCATTTAAAATTTGGCATAGGTACTCCTTTTTCACTGTAGATGAGAGATAAGAAGGGAATTTGCGCAATTTCTAGCCAAAATGGATTTTTCGATAACCATCACGTATGCTACCCCCTCCCCCCAACGTTGCCATGGTAACCGTTGCCATGGTTACCGTTGCCATGGTTACCGTTGCCATGGTTACCGTTGCCATGGTTACTGTTACTATGGTTATCAAGGTGGTTACCATGGTAACCGTTGTTATAATAACTGTCAAAATGAATAAATTGTAATAACAAATTCAGTTGTCAATTAAATTCAGAGGAATCATTAGAATAAAAGTAGAAAGATATTAAATACTAATATTCTATAAATAATCTACAGTATTATTTTATATAATGTTAGGCAAATATATTTTGATATCAAATTTTCTACTAGGTCGATTCAGTCTAAACTATTGGTTAGTTAATCATTTTTATCACTGATAAGTTAAACGAAGAAGTGATAAAAAGTGTTCCGATACTGAATAAAGAACAGAAAGAAGCATATGAATCTATATTGAATAGTATCGTTTCTGATTCTGGACGATTGTTCTTCCTTGATGCTCCTGGTGGAACGGGAAAAACATTCTTGATTAATTTGTTGCTTGCGAAAATTAGAAGTGAAAAAAGTATTGCTATTGCTGTTGCTTCTTCAGGAATTGCGGATACTTTAATTGACGGAGGCAAAACAGCTCACTCGACATTTAAATTACCTCTTGAAATGAATCATTCTGATAATATTCTATGCAATATTTCTAAGCAGAGTTATATGGCTCACGTTATCAGAGAAGCAAAACTGATAGTATGGGATGAATGCACTATGGTTCACAAAAATGCTATTTAAGCTCTCAACAGAACTCTTAAGGATATAAGAAATAGTGACCGAATAATGGGTGGAATAACTGTTGTTTTAGCTGGTGACTTCAGACAAACTTTACCTGTTGTACCACGAGGTACACGTGCAGATGAAGTCAAAGCCTGTCTCAAATCCTCAGTTTTATGGCCTCATGTTAACGTACTGTCTTTGAAAATTAATATGCGCGTTCATATACAACATGATTTGAGAGCAGAAGAATTTTCGAAGTTACTCATTGATATAGGGAATGGACAAATTTCAGAAGTTGACGGACGAATAAGTATTCCGGATAACCTAGGTGATATTGTTGATGATTTAACTACATTAACTGATAAAATATACCCAGATATCAATAAAATTGGAGTTAATTGCTCTTCATGGCTAAAAGAAAGAGCTATTCTGACTCCAACGAATGATTCAGCGAATAGCATTAACAACTATCTTATAGAAAAGCTATCAACTAATCAAATGAAGTATAAATCTATTGATACAGTCGTAGAAGTTGATGATGCTGTCCATTATCCTGTCGAGTTCTTACATACACTCAATCCACCCGGAATACCATCTCATATTCTCAATCTTAAAATTGGAGCACCAATAATGTTACTGCGCAATTTGAATCCTCCAAAACTATGTATCAATACCAGACTACAAGTGAAAAATTTACATAAAAATATTATTGAAGCTACAATTTTAACAGGTAAACATGAAGGAGAAGTCGTATTTATTCCAAGAATTCCTTTGGTTCCATCTGACTACCATTTCAACTTCAAACGTCTACAATTTCCTGTTAGGGTTTGCTATGCTATGACTATCAATAAAGCGCAGGAGCAGAGTTTAAAATTAGCTGGTGTAGATTTGAGACATGATTGTTTTTCTCATGGTCAGTTCTACGTGGCATGCTCAAGAGTCAGTTCACCGGACAACTTGATTATTCTTCAACCAGAAAAAAAGACGAAAAACATTGTTTACAAGGAAGTTTTAAATTTGTAACTGTATAAAACTGTTAATTTTATTCATTGATAAGTATTGAGTGATTGTTATATTTTTGTTCATTATGAGAAATAAATTTTTGTAAAAAATTAAAACTTAATTTTTTTTTTGTTGTGTATGCCTCCTGGGGATCCCGCAACGTTAAATAACGGGGACGCATTCCAATACACAGTACCTCATGGGTGATGCGGAAATCTGTGAATGACAAATGCATTAACTGGTACTATTTTTCCTGACTAAAAATTTTAAAAATTCACTTCATTTATCGATAAGAAAATATACATTTTGTATTTAATATAAGAAATAAAGATTAAAATTAATAGTGTGCCCAGCGAAGCGGGCGGGTGGCTGCTAGTATATATATATATATATATATTAGGGTGAGCTAAAAAAATCAACCTATCGAATTTGTGTTTTAAAAAGGACCAGATACCGAAAAAAAATGTTACCAATGGGCAAAATTTTTAGTTCAATTTTAAGAGGTGTCGGTAGTCATTTAAAATTTCCCATTTTAATAACATGCAAATAAATGTTGTTTGATCAAAAATATTATAACTTCTGAACAATGAGAGATGAAAATTTGGCTTTAGAATATTCTTATAGGGCATTAAATTTCCTGAAAAAAAGTCCTTGAAGTCGAATCTGTAAACCTGATATTTCGTATACTAGCAGACCATCAAAGTCTAGAGTAAACAGAATCATGTAAATTTAAGGGTTTATTACACTGTAAAAAGAGTGGTGTTGAAAATGGACTCATTTTAACTTCGCCCGTTGTTAAAATGAAATTCCACCATTGTAGACCCGAGAAAAAATGTTTATATATAATCATGTATGATTATATATAACTATATATGATCATATATAATTATATATAATCTTGTATATCTATCCATATATAATCATATATAATATTATATAATTATATACAATTATATATAGATATATATATTGTGACGTTATTTTTCGTATGGGGGTCAAATCAAAGTGGACGTCACAAACACCAACTGATTTTTACTGTATTTACGAGCATGGTAACTCAAGACTTAGAATTTAGCGTACAGGTATTAACGATTTTAATACAGATTTTTGATTTAAGTTATAGTTTAAGAATTAAATATGGAGTAACGTTTAGCTACAGTTATGGGTTTTGTTAAGAAAAATTATAGTAAAGATTTAGAATCAGAATTATGGAAATTGAATATAAAATATTGTTTGAGATTAAAGTTTGGAAAAGGATAAAATTTGAATTTTGGTTTACAGTTTTGGAATTTTGCGTCTGTGGAGAAGTCAGTGTTACCGTGGAGCGAGACTTGAATTAGTCACCCAGTATCATCTGATGATAGAACCTAGTTCTATCCCTATGAGACTTCTTGGTAGATTGCAGAGGTCTAGCTGTGATGCTAGCGCTTCAGTATATAAGGAATTTAACGGATGCAGGATGGGATCAATTTTTGAGTTTTGGTTTGGCAGGCCTCAACAGTAATTTTGTGACCGTTGCTGTTGTGGAAGCCGTTTGGTCATTTTTAATTGTTTTAGTCTGTCAAGCCTCAGCGGGCAAGCTATGACCACTTGTACCGCTGAGGAAGTCATAGGTCACTTAGTTTTTAAGTTTTACGATCCCAGCTGAAGTCTGTTCCAGGAGAGCAACTACCAAGGATATCCATACTCAAAGTCAGGTTTAGTTTACAGTTAGAGTCATGTTCACAATTTATTGTTACTATTACTTTATAAAATAATGATAAGAAATATGTTTAGTTATTAAACCAATTATCGTCTAATTGACGTCAATATTAGACCCATGTACGTTAGTTTTACTAGTTTGTTGAAGAAAATGATCTAGAATATCGGTTTTATAATTTATTATTCTAGTTTACTGATTATTAGTTGATTGGTATTTAGCTCTAGTAATTAATTAATTTATTTATAATGTATCGATACGTATCATTTAGATGTCAATTTACTTTTTGTTGAAATTAAATTTTATTATTATTAGATTCAGCAAATTGTTATAAAGTGAAAATATTTGTACGATGCTACAGTACTTTGTAATTGTTAAATAGAGATTTGAAATTATTGTTGTTAAATAAAAATTGCAAATTCACTAATAATCTACATGGATTTGGAATGATGTAATCCACACCACTCCCTCTCTCCATAAACCTACACACTGAGCCACACCATGGCATACCGTGACTCTGTTTTTTGATTTCCAGTCTCTGTTTTGTTTTGCTTATAAGTTCTGAGCATTTTCTTAAGTTTAGTTTTAGTTTTTTATTTATGCGTGGTTTTGAGATAGTTCCCCAGATCAAAAATTATCTAATTCTTAAGATTTACTGGTTTGGTGATTCCAATGATAAAAATTACCTGTCGCCCTGTTAGTATTGAGACTGGAGGCTAAAGATAGAGAACGAAGTTGTAGCACAAAATTTTGCGTATTAACGTGTGCATAGATTTTGTGTTATAATATATAAGATTATATATAATTATACATGATTATGTATAATACTACTCCGAGAAAATTTTTGTATATATAATCGTATGTAATTATATATAACCTTATATATATCCATATATAATTATATGCAATTAGACATAATTTTATATGATTATATATAATGCAATATTTAAACGGAGAGTGTTATATGTAGCTCCATATATGATTATATATAATACTACTCCGATAAATTTTTTGTATATATACTCGTATGTAGGTATATACAACTTTAGATATATCCATATATAATTATATACAATTAGACATAATTATATATGATTATATATAATACTATTCCGAGAAATTGTGTTTTATATATAATCATATATAATTATATATGATTATACATAATACTGTTTCAAGAAAATTTTCATATATAATCATGCATGATTATAAATAATCTTATACATATATCCATATATAATTATTAGGGTGTTTAAAAAAAAAAAAAAAAAATTCGTGGCATTCGAAAATTAAAATTATAACTAAAAATACAAGTTTTACGACTCCTCGGGTCAGAAAAATAACTTGATTTTGATTTTTTTGAATTATTTGACTTGCTTTTGACTTAAGTAACTTGATTTTGGCTACACTTGGTAACTCATCGAGTTGACTTGATTTTGACTTGCTAAAGGAAGTTAAAATTACGTATTGCTTGATCCTTTTTTGACTTAAAAAAACACGCCAAAAGTAAGTTAAAACTGAGTTTTATTTTTTAGAGTATAATAATTACTTTTCCTAAAATTATTTCAATTATACTTAAAAATTTTAATCAATGATTATTTAAAAGTTTACAGGTTGAAGAATTTAATAATTAATAAACACATAAATATAATTTTTTTATAGTTATCAAACGGTTATTTAATTTATTCAAACTTCTTAAAATTATCTTGAAACAAAAAAACATTTTTAATTAATCTGACAGTAATGATGGTTGAATTATGAATTCGAATGCAATAACGCTTATAATCTAATATATTTTTTAGTGAAGCGAACAGTAAAGAAAGTAAATACGAGAACTTACCGATATTTATGTTTAATGCATTTAAAGAAATTCAGTTAAAATTTTTTTTATTTGTCATTACCCGTCCGGCAGAAAGATGATATACAGAGTTCTTAAAGGTAACATTTTTCTGATCTGACATCCGAAATAGTTATTCCGAAGATAACAGAAAGATATCAGAAAATCCTGCTCGCCATCTGAGAATATCTTTAAGAGCTCATTGGTTAGACGTCAGAAAGATAACATTTTTTAGAAATCTTAAAGAAATCAGTTTACGGAGATCATAATGTCAACACTTTTGAGTTTTTCATATCCATGATATATCCCAATTACAAATGGCTGAGAAGTTCGGTAGAGTATAATAATCAATAATTCTCAATTGATCAGTCAAGGAATTTTTTAACCCGTAATGAAAATATTGACCAGGAGGAACTTCACGAGTTACTATCAGTGTTTCCGGTGTACCGAGCAAGGTCCGAGAATCGAGAGGTAGATTACTGATTTCTTCTTGATTCGATGTTTTTAATATTTTTAGGAGTTTATTCGCTGCTTCACGTCATATATTGAAATCGAGCACCCACTGAGCTAGTTTTGATGATAAACTTGTTTCATTGATAGCTACTAAAGCATTCTTTTTTAATTGATTACAGATCGATAATATACGTGAGTCAGAATTGCCACTAGTTTCATTGTCAGAACTGTAATTACTAATTTCATTTTCATTAAGTTTTTGCCATCAATATTATTATCTGTATTAATATTTCTTTCATTATCAACATCATCCAATTCAAGATATATTATTACTCACAAAGCATGAATTATTTTCTACTGTTTCACTTTCATCACTAGATGAATTTTCAAAATTATGTAATTTATTTAAAAAACAACGTATTCGTTAATTTTTTTGACCCTTACACTAATTTTTTAAATTTTTTCTTTTCGACATTTTGCTATTGTATTTATAATAACTAATTATATGTAATTACTTTAGAGCAGAATCGATAAATAATGTTTATAATCATTGGTACTTATGAGTACAGTGACATTAGCTGACGAAAGTTGAGGTTATAATAGTCTCATAAGAAAGTTTTTTTTTGATGTTCTAAAGACATCTATAAATACACTTACGCAAAAAATTAAAGGAACAGAAAAATTTTATAAATTTTTTAGTAATTTTTGGAAGACTGTAACTTTGTGAAAAATAATCGTATCGAGATTTTTAAAAAAGCATTTTATAGCTTGGAATCTCTAGTTTCAGTGCATTTTCATCAAAATTTTTAAAAGGTGTAGCTATTACGCTAACATGAGAAATACCGCGAGACAAAAAATTTCTAAATTTTCTTTTTTTTTCCAAAGAGCCTATGGACCGTGGAAAAATTTTGTCAACTAAACCAATGCAAAGGTCATTTGGCAAATTTATTCAGCTGCAATTTGGCTTTTTTTTAACCTCGTAGGACATTTTGTCGCAGAGATATCAGCCTTCAAACAAAAAATGATCCTTTTGGCTTTGTTTATTAATATTTCAGGTACCAATGATTTCACCGTAAATTTGAGGGCGGCGTTAAAAACTTGAATGAATTCTCTACGGAACCCGTTCATCATTTTTTGGAAAAAACCATTTTGTTTATTTTTGACATCCTTTAGAAGAAAGAACAAAAAAATGACTTTTTTTGGTTTTTTAGTAAATCAACCGCTACTCTGCAAATATTGATACAAAAAATATTGTTGACAGGGACTTTTTTAGCTCAATGTACCCCCAATAACCCTATAAATTTTTAAATTCATCTATCGAGCTGTTTTTTAGGGGTGATCGATCAAATTTTCGCTAAACAACTAAAGAAACAAGTTTTGTTCCTTTAATTGTGTAGTCATAATCAAAATAAAACAATAATTTTTTTTTTACTTTTCTCCCATTTCGCATTGGTAACTCAGTAGATGTGAGGGAAAGAGGAGAAAAACGAAAAATTTCCAAAAAATGTCAAAAAAAAATCAAAGAAATCAAAAAAATTGAAACTTGTTTTTTGGGGAGGAAATTTTTTTTTTTGACATTTTTTGGAAGTTTTTCGTTTTTTTTTTTTTTGAAAATTTTGATCAAAATGCACCGAAACTAGAGATTTCAAGCTATAAAATGCTTTCTTTCAAATCTCGGTACGATTATTTTTCACAAAGTTACAGCCTTCGAAAGATTACTAAAAAATTTATAAAATTTTTTTGTTCCTTTAATTTTTTGCATTAATGTAGTTATCATTTTGCTAACTTCAGATTTCTTTTAAATAACTTCAACATAAAGTTATCAAAACGATAACATTTTTCTGATTCCTTAAAGGTAACATTTTTTGGATAACATTATGTCATCATTTTGATATTGATGTCGGACGGGTAGTGAGTAGAATTTTTCTGGTTTGTTATGTTATTGTCTACATGATATTGCAACGTTTATATAAATATATAATACATATAAATTTCACAGTATTATATTATTGTACTAAACAAAAAGAAATAAATAAATTTTTTTAATATTTCTACCGGAATAATTGACAAATTACTTATATAAAAAGTATATTTGATAAAAGTGCACATATATATCTTATGAAGGAAAAAATTTAACATGTATAAGGGACAAGGTAAAGTTATTTGTAGCACCTATATTCAAACTCGCCAATAGTGTTCGGTTTTATACACTGATACCGCCACCACATTGTGTGTTACTAAAGTGAACGACGCCATTATTATTGCTACAGTGGCTTCTTATTTAACGTGAAACCAAACTATTTACTAATAAGAATAAATGATTTTATATTATTTTAATCAAAATAACAAACATAAGGTACGCATAGATACACTGGATTGTTGAAAATAAGTTTGATGTAATATCTACATCTGAAATCCCTTCGATAGCATTAGAGGAAGGAGCTCTGACCTCTCTAACCTAGGGGGAAAAAAGAAATAATCAATCATCCAAGCATTCCATTCGAATTTTAGAAATTGATAGTAAGTATTGTTCGATTTTATTTTAAATAATTTGTAAAAATCTATTTGTGAATAACCACAGTTAAAGGCTAGTTTAGAATATATTGGAAATTGAAGGAAGCTATTCTAGAAATAACACTGAAAAAAAGATTTATTTGAGCCAAATATATGGTATATTTTGATATGGCCAAATAAATATTTAACTGTGGGAAAGTAATAATATAATTAAGCAATTGAATTGCGTGAAATAAATGATTAATTTGGGGTAAAGAATCGATCCAATTTCTGCAAATAAAGGTTAGTTGGGCCATGTGCTCAAGTATCACCAAATTTTCCGTTATTCGTCAGAAATTTAATATCTTTACCACAAATATATCATTTCTTTACCACAAATAAATTATATATTTCAGTTAAATTATAAAATCATATAAATCAACTGTCATATTTAGTTGTACCAAATATATGTATTTGTCATTGAGAAATATTCAAAAAAAGCCACGAAAAAATTGATTTATTTGGGACAAATATTTCTTTTTTTCGAGATGTATGATGACGTATGATTTTCACTAGTTTATATAAATTTCATGTAATCTTATACTATTTACAATTTCAGATATTTTAGCACATAGATTCTGAATCATTCTACTCAACCTCAGAAATTTACTCTGCTTTTGAATGTTTGTAATGATTTATTAACATAATGATTTAAATAAAAGAAAAAAAGTTTTTGTACGTAATTAGAATAATTAAAATTTAATTTATTATAATTGTGTAATGAAATAATGCAGCTAATGTACTTTACTTTAGAAGTTATAATTGATAAGCTTAATCGATTGTTAATAATTCAAATCGATAATTAAAAATGTTTTTTTTTTTTTTTATAAATTTTATTATTCAATTAAGGAATTATATATTATTAAATCTATAACTATGTGTACTAAATATATTTTATATACTATCAATAACTGTTTCTGCATAAATTTTTTTTAATTTTAATATGACTTTTTTAACATAAAAATTTGAGTCAACTAAGTCAAATTCAAGACAACGTCACTTGAATTGTACTTAGTTGGCCTAAATGGGTACTATTTAAGACAACTTAATCAAAAGCAAGTCAAAACCAAACGTATTATTATATCTTAAAATATGTTTTTCATTTATTAAAAAAGCAAGAAACTTCAACTTGACTTACTTTTGTCTTCCTCAACTTGCTTTATTTTAAATTTTGAAAATTACGTCAAAATCAAATTATTTTTTTGACCCGGATCAGCGTGATATTGACATAGTCTGGGTTCGATTCCCAATTTAGGCTATCTATATTTTGCTCAATTTATATGTAAATTGTCTTATTGAGAAAGTTAATTGTAAGTTTAGGTTTCATTATATTTTGAAATGCATTAATATTTGAATATAGTGAAACCTAAATTTACAATTAACCTTTCCGAGAAAAAATTTTTATATATAATCATATAAAGTTATATGTAATTATATATAATTATATATGATTATATCCAATTATATATGATTATGTTTGGCCATTTTTTTATATATAATAACATATAGTTTTATATGAATATATATAAAATTTTTTTTCGGTAGAGGCGTAATTCGGCGACGTTAAAATCCCGGTGTAAAAGCGGGGTAAACTGCGTCCGCTTGGAGTATTACCTTTGAAAAGCTTATAAAACACAAAAAATGTCAGTTCTTTATGAAAATTCATAGAAATATCATTTATTAACAAGTATAAAATAAGAAAACAAAGTATTAAATTGATTGAACTATTAGATACAGTAATATATATTATTTTATTATTGTTAAACACCAATTATATATGTTATTATTCGTAAAAAGTCCACGTATAGAAATTAGAAAAAAAATTTTATTGAATATAAAAAATTAAAAAAATTTAATGATTATTATCAGGAGGGAATTTCAACTTCGCTATGAATTTATTTTTGTTATGCGCAATGTATTTAAAAATTACACAATTTTACTTCCACCATTTCAATCACAAAGATTTTAATAAATTAATAAAAACACTGATTAATTGTAGTGATCGAGTAAGTAAAAATATTCACAAAGTAAAATATTTCAAATCCGGTAAAGAATATCTACACGAGCGGCAGCGTTATTGTAACACCGGTGAATTTTTAACTTTCCGCTAAGAAAATTATTAATTTTCAAAGACTCGGGACGTTATTGGTATCATCTCGACTTTCGAAAATCGAGTTTTCATCAGATGTCGACGTTTTGAGGTCCTAGGATGCTATTCTGACTATTTTCAGAAGGATGTCTGAGTGTCTGTGTGTGGGTCTGTGTATGGATGTAAACTCTTAATATCTTTTTAATGAAGTGACCGATTAAAATGTTTGAGGTGGCAGTCAAAAGAGTTTGTTGGCCTTCAACTTTTCTGAAAATTTCAAACCGATCAATCAAATAGACTAAGATATGGAAGTAAAACAAAGAAAAAAAAATTTTTTTTCATTTTTTTCAAATTTTTCAGAAACGGCTCCATCAATCAATTTCAAAATTTGATCGACTCTAGAACTCAATAAAACGCGTCGATTGCCGCCTCAACCATCTCAATCGGTTAATTCGTTTGTAAGATATCGTGGGAGAAAGAAATGCTAAAAAATGTTTTTTTCCGAAAACAATTGCATACAATAGTATTTTTGAGCTCGAAGAACTCGAAAATGTATTCACAACAATGTTTCCGATAATAAAGTATTATTTGTTACAACATGGATATTGTTGGTCATTTAATTACACTACATGTAGACAAATTTATTGATAGCTTTATTAAATTTTAGTTCAAGAATTTTCTCGTAGTATTGATATTTTTAATAATAAAGCCTTAAATTTGTATGATTCTGTTTACTCTAGACTTTGATGGTCTGTTAGTATATGAACTATCAGGTTTACAGATTTGACTTAAAAAACTTTCTTTACAGGAAATTCAATGCCCTACAAGAATATTCTAGAGCTAAATTTTTATCTCTCATGGTTTAAAAATTATAATGTTTTTAATCAAAAAACATTTATTTGCATGTTATTTAAATGGAAAATTTTGAATGGCTACCGACACTGTTACAGTACATTTCGACTTGAAAATCGAGCGCCAAGTCTAGTTGACCTGCGGCCATCTATTTGAATAATTGTATGTTAATTATCACTCTTTAGTCACCCGGGGCCAGGTCAGAGGCCCCCTAGATCCAATTCTGTTTAAATAATAGTAGGGTAGTTTCCCACCCTCAGAATTTTCCTTTAAAAGGGCTAGCAAGAGTTGCTCAGAGACTTAGGCCCTGACTAGCACCCAGAGTGGACCAGTAGGGTAGTGGCCTGATGACCCCTGGCGAGGTTCCTACTCTACAACCAGAGCTCATTATTATTTACTTGAGCCGGCGTAACGATAAGTCTAGTCATATCTCGTCATTGAATCCAGTGTTCAGTTTTATTTAATTTATTTTATATCTTTGAGTTTGTTTGTCCGTCATTAATAGCCGCAGTGATTATTTTATAAATTATTTATTTGAAGAACGTTTTAATTGACCACATTTCGAGTCAAATTTCTACACGCGGTCATTTAGTAAAGATAAAGTTAAATTGAAATTGTGCCGATAAAATTTGTGAGTGTTGCCGCACCATTGCTGTTCGTTTCCTGCCATTTTCTATCATCGAAGATTGAACCTACAACGTTGCTGCCACGTTTGCTGCCTACGCTTATTGACAGTCATTTTCTATCTACAACTACAAGAATGGAGCATGCAGTAAGTACAGTGTAAGTGGGATTCCGTCTTCCCCAAATTAAAATTATACTTGGTCTCCTCCTGCATAAATTAAAATACCAAAAGTTATATACTAAACTTTATTCTAATTAATTCTATTGAGGAAATTTTTATATTGTAAATGGGTATTCGGTTAAATAAGTATAATAATTTTCTCTTTGATAATGCGAAACCCAATCTTTCACTGAATAAACCACCAGGCATTCCTTTAATAATTAATAAGCACAACTTTCAGGAAACGAGGCGACCCCCCCCCCCCCCAGCTCACAAGATTGAATTTGTTAAGTTAATTATAAGTAACCGTGGCCTGGACAAGAGCTAGCCCATGGGAGAATTTTTTTCTCGGTATATAGGTCCTTTTTGAGACATAAATTCGATAGGTTATTTTTTTTGACTCACCTTAATATATATATATATATATATATATATATATATATATATATATATATATATATATTAAGGTGAGTCAAAAAAAATAACCTATTGATTTTTTTATTTTTATTATATATATATATATATATATATATATAATAAAAATAAAAAAATCAATTCTGTTTAGGTTCCCACTGTATAAAATTGGTGTATTACCGTAGGATGGATGGTGTGACTCAATAATTTATAGATCAAATTGAACGATATATAGTACAGTGACTGATAGCTCAACTGGTAGAGCACTCGGCGTGATACCGACATGGTCTGGGTTCGATTCCCAGTTCGGGTTATCTATGAAGCGTTCCTCGCCAAATCAGACACCATTTAGCTTTTGAACTTCGCATTTTTTTAAAACTTTTTTATCTTTTAACATAAGTTGAAAGAGGCCTTCGTGATTTTTTTCAAATTTCATCCTCCAACCGTTTTCGAAGTATCGAACTTTAAAAAATGAAGAGATTTTTCTTTCAAATGCCTGTAACTTCGCAAAAAGTGGTTTAAACAAAATTTTTAAAGAGTCAAAAAAGGTTTGTTTTTAGATATCTATTCAATATAATTTCATAATATTCATCATAATTTTTTCACAGCAAACTGTCACCTACTCTACAACTTTTCCAGCTATGCTCATAATAGGACAACGATAGGATCTATTTTTTTTAGATTTTTTAAATTTCATATTCCACTTTTCTTTTAAGAAAAATGTTTTAATATAATAGCATGCTCAGAATTTACTGCTAATGATTATCTGACACACAACTATTATCAAAATTTTCTTCCACAGAAAAATTATTACTAATTAATTAATAAATAATAATTTTATTAATAATAATAACAATAAATTAATTAGAAATAATTTTTCTGAGGAAATAAAATTAGAAAATGTTGATAGTTGTGTGTCAGATTATTATTAACAGCAAATCGTGAGCATACTATTATTTTAAGACATTTTTCTTTAAAAAAAACTGGAATATGAAATTAAAAAAATTAAAAAAAAAAAATAGATCCCATCGTTGTCCGATTATGAGCATATCTGGAAAATTTGTAGAATAGGTGACAGTTTGCCGTGAAAAATTATGAGGAAAATCAATCAGTACGTGTTTTTTTGTAAATCGACAGTTTATACGAAAAAGTTTAAATTTCAATAGAAGCGTGGTTCCAATAAATTTTTTGATATTCTTTTCTGATAAGATGTCTAAAAATCAACATTTTCTGTTTCTTTGGAAATTTTTTCTAAACCACTTTCCGCGAAGTTACAGGCATTTGAAAAAAAAATCTACGTTTTTCGAAATTCGATATTTCGAAAACGGTTGGGGGAAAAAATTTGAAAATAATCATGAATGCCTCTTTCAAACTATACTAAAAGTTACAAAAAAATCTGAGGTGCAAAAGCTAAACGGTGTCCGATTTGGCGTGGAACGCCCCCTATATTTTTCTCAATTTATCAATAAATTGTCCTATTGAGAAGGTTTGTATGCTTAACTTTCCACTATATTAAATTGGTTTCCACGATATAAAAAACCAATTTAATATAGTGGAAACCTAAATATGTAAACCTTCTCAATAAGACAATTTATAGATAAATTGAGGAAAATATAGATAGCCCGAACTGGGAATCATGCCCAGACCATGTCGGAATCACACCGAGTGCTCTACCAGTTGAGCTATCCGGCACTAAACTAAACTCATATTTATTTACCTTTCAAACCTTCTTTGGACTTCTACAAATAATTCAAGACCAAAATTAGCCAAATCGGTTCAGCTGTTTTCGAGTTTTAGCGAGACTAACGAACAGCAATTGATTTATATATGTATATATATATATATATATATATATATATATATATATATATACATACATACATGTATATGTATTAGTGACTAGGTCACTACTTATATTATTATAATTCATACACTGTAAAAAAAGACTCCTGACATCAAACCAAATTCGTTTGGCGCAAGTACTCCGTGCGTTTGGATACAGCCAAGCGCGTCAAGCGATTGAGTCTACTGCTCTCTACATTTCACAATATATTTTGGTCCAACTGAGAGTTTCTTGAGGGAAGTTACCAAGTAGTTCGAACTAACTCTATAGTATTTGATATAACTCAGTAACTTTTTTCATTAAAAAAAAAAATAAAAATTAGTTCGTCATTAATGCTGTTGATACAATAATGATTTTTGTCTTATATAAAATAATTAAAAATTTCAATCAAAGTAAATTGTAAGTTGATTAAAGGCATGAATTTTCAGTTAAGTCAAAATTTTATTGAAGCAAATTAATTTTAGTGTTGAAAGTAATACTTTTTAAGGTCCGTAAAAATTCGAGTTATTTTGAATTTCTATATTGGATTGATAAAAAAATAACAGTATTCTGAATCAAATGAATATTGCCTTTAATTATCTCATTAATAATTCATTAAAAAAATAAATTTTTTTTTCTTGTGTATTTATTTATTTTTGATTTGAATTATTATTATTATTATTATTATTATTATTATTATTATTATTATTATTATTTTATTTTTTTTTATTAAGTTTTGGGACAATTACATTTGATCATTACTCTCTAAAAATGAATTAGTGAAATTCACTCCAAATTAATGAATATTCACTGGGAACCAGCTATAAGTATACCACTGGTTGAATTAGTGGTATACTTATAGCTGTAGAAATAGTGACTATCCACTGATTCGCGAGAATTTCACTAATTCATTTTTAGAGAGTATATTACATCAATTGTACTTTACAACAAATCATCAAACCCAGCACCTTACGCGCGAGAGTCTCACGCTTTACCGCTACGCTACGGAACTAGTAGGAAAGTTTTGGCTTAGTTGTGCTTCTAGTACTTTGTTTTCATATTGAATAGATGTATACAGTCAATCACTTATAGATTAATCTAAACGAGATAAATATGTGACTCTTTTTATAAATAAATTTTTTTATCGAATCGATAATATAAAGACTTCCATTCAAATATAGTTCGATATTTTGTAACGAATATATTTATATTTTCGTCGAATATTTTTCAGTTTTAATGTGAGTGCGTAAATTTATTCCTTTAATTGCATCGGATTCTTTCTCCAAGAAACTCGTCGGTTGACACGATATGTTCGGTATTATAGGAAACTATTTTTGTTTCAATGAAATATGTAAAGTTGTCAAACCAAACGTTTCAAGAGTTTCAGTTAAATTTCTAAAAATTGAAAAGTTTGCCTCAAGAAGTTTTCATTTTTGAATCAAGTACATTCAAACTTTAATTAAAATATATTTTACTATTTAATCAAATGTTAGTTCAATTACGGTAAAACTTAAAAACTTTAACATAAACGCTCATCTAATTTCTCATAATCGACTAGACATTTGGATTCAATAAAAATGATTTTCTTGAGACAAACTAGTTTTTGTTGGTTCAAACGAATTTGGTTTCACTGAAGTGAAAATTCGTCAAACTCCTAAAGAGTTTGATATCAGTACCTCATTTTTTACAGTGTAATTTCGGATAAGTCTGTCAAACATCGATCATCATCGATCGCCGAGTATTTTCCCCTACGTGGATATGATGGCGTTTTATGATATCATCTCACTAACATTGATATTTTCCGAGATATTAGACAAATAAAAAATCAATGTTTTCTAAAATTCGATTCGACATTTTATGGGAATTCAATGCTACGTAAACTTCAATAATTAATATCTCAGAAAATATCAATGTTAGTGATTTGACGCTAATGACTTTTTTTGTAGAGAATTAAATTTTCTATAATATTGTTGCTCAAATTTTTTCTGTAGACCTTGTTGTTTATGAGATAATGAGAGAAAAAACAAGAATTCTATGAAAAAACTAGGTTTAGCGGTCCGTACTACCCCACCCGTACAAGTTACGACTCGCGACAATAGGCACTTTTGTAAAACATTTAATTCTTAAAAAATCCCGACTTTGGGCGAGATGATATCATGAAATTCCGCGGAATTATAGGAGTTTAAAAAATAAAAACCAAAGCTTACGTATATTTTAAATGGGAAATCTTCACCTGTTCTGAGAAAGTACTTAATATTAATATTAAGGGCTCAAACTCTCAGGAAATTTTTTAGGGGAAATTTTCAACAAAATTTTGGGATGGGAGCAAAAATAAAATAGTCACCAAAAAAAAGCAGTCTAGTATATATATAATATATTAGACTGGGCCAAAAAACCGACCACTTTTTTTTTTTCGATACTGTGAAAATATTATTCCTGATGATAAAAAAAAAATTATTGTGCGAGTTTTAGCCCTTAATATTGATATTAAGAGGTGTATCGTTACGACTATTCTTTTTTTAATAGAAATTTTATTTTTTAACCAAAACTCGTAAATCTTCTATCTGAAAAATTTAAGCAATGTATTTTCATAAAGGAAATTCAATTCCCTACAAAAAATCTATCTTAGTAAATTGACGTAAAACGAGCCACTTCCTTGTAACTGAGCCTTAAGTATTGATTTGTTTTTTAAATTCTTTGTTTCTATTTTGGATTTTTGTAACTGCTACTTTTGAAGGAGTTAATTTAGCAAAAAGTGTTAAGAGACCTTTCTTGTAGAGCATTTGATTTCCTTTAAAAATATGTGTCACGATATTTGAATATCGCGGCAGTCTCACATCAGGTTGTTGAGCAACAGGGGGCATCACACGCTGCTCACACGTCTCATTATATATATTATTATGATTATTTTGTTTACATGTACGATTTTGTTTTAATTACTGTGTTTATATCATATAATTGATTTCTTAGGTATAAATTGTGTTGAAATCAGGAAAATTTACTGATTAATTTGAGCATATATTGCACGACTCATACACGATCTTGCGAAAAAATCCAGTAATTGAATCAACTTTTTTTTTTTTTAATTCTTTGAAACATTTGTAGATCCCCTATTGAAAATGGCTAGGTAACTCAGTGTCGTTTAATTACAATTCATAAAAGAATAAAAAGGCTGTATAACTATACATATATACATCTATGTAAAATTAACATGGATGGTGATACATAGATACATTATATGTACATTTATTCCACCAGGGGCACTTGCACATTACCGTCCTAATACAGCTGTTTTTTTTTGTGTTATTGCTAATTGGTAAGCCTGAATTTTTTCAACTCAATTCTTTTTTTTTATTTGTTTTTATTTACATACATTTGTTTTTTTTTTATTAATCAAGATATTTTGAGAAAATTCTTTTATAATTATAAAAAATTACTAATATAATTAAAAAAAAAAAAAAAGAACAACAACAAATTTTAAATATTTAAATTTATTTGTGCTTCCCGCTATTTTTTTATTATTCTTTTATTATTTCATAGTAAATGAGCATTATGAGCCGTGCATTTTTGGATTTTCCAAATTTTTTGGATTTCTGTAGCGCTGGGAAAAATAGTTGCACATTTGATTTATATGCTTATGAGTATTTGGCTGGTTGACGCATGAGCGTCAACGCAACAGATGGCATTAATAAATTTATTTATCATAAAATAAATTTATTAATTTTATGAATAAACCACTGGCTGATTTATCATTAAATCGTGGTAATGAGTAACTATGAACGGGACAATTGGTCATTTAACGTCGGGAACGGACTAAATTACACAGCTCAAATCATGTATTTTTTTAGTGGTACTGTAAAAATAACATGCGACAGTTATGTATATCCATTAGTTGAACCGAGATATATGAAAAAATTGCGCCGGCCTAGGTGCCGGCATGAGATTCACGTACTACCATTGGGAGACGTGGGATAGTCTCTGTAAGAGTAGCATGTGTACTCTTGTTGATAAGAAATATTATAAATTTGACGCCATTTGGTATTTTGAGTACATAGTATAAATCCATTAAAATTATTTGAGTATTTTTTGAGAAGTAAAAAAGGAAATATATTTAAGGTACTAAATCTTCAACCAAGGGAGTCGAGTAATTACGTAAACTGTAAGTACTTTTGAGCTAATACATTGGCGTGTAACTTTGTTCCTGCGTTGGTGGCCATTTATCGAGCTCATAAGAGTGAGAGAGATAGCGAGCTTTGAGTATTAGTAGTTTCTATAATCATATGATGGAATATGTGATTATTGTTACCAGTAAATAGTAATGCAATAAGTAAAATTATTCAGTATTATTTTATCATTACCAAATATTGTGATAAATATTTGGCTATTTTTTATTATTATTTATACGCATTAATTAGTATTTCATTAACAGTACAAGGTATATGCGATAAAAACTCGATGGGATTTCAATAATATTACTTATGATTTTTTGTATTATTTCTTAGTATTGGTTATGACATGCGTTACATATTTGATTGATTATTATTAATTCTGGATTATTCTTTGTTATTGTTTACAAGCTATCAATATTATTATGGTGTTAGAAATGTGACGCATGTAACTTATTTATGATTTATTTAATCAGTAATTAATAATTATTATTTGCGATTATTATATGTTTACAATTAATATTTACAAGGAATTATTATTTTGCGATTTATTTGGATTATTTAAAAGTTATTATTGTTTTCTTGCGAGCGTGCGGCATTGTGCATACAAGTATTTATAAACAATTATTATTATGTAGCTATTGAGTGCAATTATTTATTATTTGGGAATTTTATAAGATTATATACAATTGACGAATATTGTTTTTGCAAATATAAATTATTAATTTTATATAACAGTTAATTTTATGATTTGAAATATAACTGAGAAAACACATGGTCACCAACCCGGCATTTATTTAACTTCTATTTGTTTACTTAATAGCTATCTCTTTTTTGCTAATCCTTTTCCTGATCTGAAACTGCTCCTTGATCATTTTATTTATTTTTATTTTCATTTCATTTTTCATTTTCATTTTATTTGAGTTTGATTTGTTCGTGGAGGTGCACGAACTGGCGCCCAACTAAGATTTCTAACCCAGCTTGATAAGAGCTGTGTGCCCAGTGGAGATTTGGAGCATCTCCCAAGGCAATTTCGTGTTGTCATTGTTTTGTTTTCAGTATTTTCACCATCGGAGGGCCATAACGGCTATTTGACACCAACCACACTCCGCCGTGGGTCGTGTAAAATAGTAGTGAATGTTATATATGTATCTTGACTAAAAAGATTTTAGTATTTCTAGTCGTTACAAAAATTCAAAGTAGATAGAAAGAATTTAAATAACAAATCAATATTTAAGGCACTGTTACAAGGAAATGGATCGTTTTACGTCAATTTACTAAGATAGATTTTTTGTAGGGAATTCAATTTCCTTTAAGAATATATATTACTCAAATTTTTCAGATACATGATTCACGAGTTTTGGGTAAAAAATGAAATTTCTGTCAAAAAACGAAAAGTCGTAACGATACACCTCTTAATATCAATATTAAGGGATCAAACTTGCACAATAATTTTTGTTGGTCATCAGGAATAATATTTTCATGATACCAGCATCGAAACTTAAAGTTTCAGTGTTTCTACAGCCCGTCGAAATAAGCTAATTTCAAGCCGATGCTGCAGACAACTGATAACAAATTCGTAATTCACAAATCCCTTCACAGCGGGAAGAAACACAATTGTTTCTGCCCTGTGCTAGTTATATTTAATGTTTATTTGCAGGCTTATTACTTTCATTTGTTTACTTGTCACTTCAGTTAACTTATTTCATTTTTTAAGTGACAGTTTTAATTAACCAAATAAAATTACTAAAAAATGAGTGAAAATAATATTTTTGTAGTATTTACTATTTAATAAGTGACTGTACATCACATACTTCTCATTCTCTAACAGTTCTCCGCATCATCGGCTTGAAATTAACTTGTTTCTTACTAGCTGCTGACACTTAATCTTGAAGTTCCGATGCAGGTAATCATGAAAATTATAGTCTGTTATAACAGGGCTATGCTGTTACTCTGGTCGTCCTTAAATTACCTTTTTAAGGGCGCCACTGGAAGTGATAACGGCCTCCCAGAACCGGATCTTAGATCATCAGGGTCGGTGTAATTTTATTTAATTATAAGAGAAGGATGAGGAAGGATAACTTATAAATAATTTACTATTTCAATTCACCAATTAAACCTTTTTATTTTCTCATAACCTAATTGACCTTTATAATTTTAACTTCCCTTATAACCTTTTTATAAACCTTATTTTATACCTTTTTAAACCTTATAACTTCTTATCTAAACCTTATGACATTAAACCTTATAATCTTAGAACCCTATGACCTTATAACATTAAACCTTATGACATTAATTGACCTTAACATAAAACCTTATAACCTTTATAACTTCATTAAACCTTATAACCTTTTATTTATTTACCCGCAATAATTTTTATTAATAAAACCAGCCAACTACCTTTGGCGTTACCACACACTCCCACTCTGGTTAAAAATCGCTTTACCTTCGCGACACTTAATTACTAAATTAGCCAACTACCTTTGGCATTTCCACACACTCACACTCTGGTTAAAAATCGCTTAACCTTCGCGACACTTAATTACTAAATTAGCCAACTACCTTTGGCATTTCCACACACTCACACACACAATGATTAAAAATCGCTTAACCTTCGCGATACTTAATTACTAATATTTTTCCTTAACTTCTTATTTATTTCACTCACTCGGTCCCCTGGACTTATTTTACACACACTTCTTAAATTAATTTTCCGCAATTAATAATTTAATTAATTTAGAGAATTATATAATTTTTAATTAATTTATTAATTGAATTTCCTTTCCTATTTTATTGAGTATTATTTCCTTTCAATTTCTTATCACTTATTTTAATATCACAACCTTCACTCATTAATTTAATAACGCGTTACTTCAGGTACTTTTATCACCGCGATAATTATTCTTATTTTATTTACGCCTTTTTCTTAATTAATTATAATTTCTTTAATTACGTAAATTCTCCTAATTAATTATACGACGCCTTCGACTACGGACTTCTCTTATTTTCCCGAGACAATTTTAATTGATTTTCTTAATTTATTATTTTTATTAAATTTTATTTATAAGTAATTAATAATTGGCTAGCGTCTATGACTAGATTCGACAGTTCCGGTGCGCGCGTCACTCGACCCACCTGGAAACTTCTAGAACAATTCCGGCTACCTGCCTGGAATTATTTTATATACGCAATGGCTCCGGCTACCTGCCTGGAGTTAATTAATTACTAAAATCTTATAATTATATCCAAATTTAATTTATTAATTTACTTTAATTTAATTCGCGAGAATTTTGTTTAGACGCGACGATATTAACGTATGCCAAGTATTTAATAAAATTTTCCGGCTTCCCGCCTGGAATAAATTTTATAAATACCTCTCCAGTAAAAATCTCCAGATCTTTCCGTCGTGTCTCTGTCCGGGTTTTGTCTGATTAATTTCCTTGTTCTCGTAATTGTCTGGTCTAATTTTTTGGTTCCGTCTCTCTCTCTGTTTTTACTCTCCTCTCTCTTTCTCTCTCCTTACTCTCCTTCAACCTGTTCAATCAGACGCAATCAGTAAAGTTTTTATATAAAATACCGGCTAACTGCCTGGTATTTGTTATTAATAATCAAGATTTTCATCGCTTGGTTCCACAATAAACTCAAGCTAATAATTAATTAATTACCTGTTTAATTAAATTAACAGCGTCTGTTATGGCTTCGGTTGTCTCGTCACTTTGTCTCTCCACCTCTCTATTCGGACGTCCCGATGGTTAATGCCCGATTCTCGTTCCGGTCCCCGTTTTTAATTGCTCGCTCACTCTTGACTATAGTTGTCTTTTTTTCTCTCCTACTTAACTCTAGGTGGGGTCGACGGTCGAGTAAGTGAAATTTCCATTTCCGGACGACTAGTCGCTACCTACCCGGAATACCCGAAGTGGTAATGTCACATGACCGACAGTGCGCATAATAGATTTTATTTTAAACTTATTTGAACGCGGTAAATACGAATTTACCCCGTTACACTGTGACTCAGAATAAAACACGATTTCAGACTGCGGGTGATGTCAGTTAAAAAAAAAATTAATATTTTCGTATACTTATAGATATTTTACAGTGATTTCAAACTGGTATGACTTTTTGAACTTGATTTTTTTTCAAAATCGCCTCCAAATCGTCATTAAGTTTGCTGGAAGACCACGGGAACAGTATACCGGTATTCCCATGACCTTGATGGACCGAAAACTCCACCATCCATCTTACGGCATTAAATAACAGCCAACCTCACCCTCCTCTGAAATCGTCTTGTTTCATCCCTTGTCACTCAATATACTATTTCACAGTATCGAAAGAAAAAAAAAATAGTCAGTTTTTTTTACCCAGTCTAATATATATATGAGTAGTTCTCACGAATTTGCGAAAATCGTGTCCATACTCAGTTTTGTATATTATTAACGTTGTATTGTAAACTTTGTATTTTTTCACGAAAACTGTACTACTGAAGCTCTTTGTGCCATACTTTATTTAGGTGTTTCAATTTCACGATAACAAATGGCAGGTAACTGAATACTTCAAATGTAATTCTTTCATCCTATCCCAAACTCAATATTTAAATAATATTATATTATTAATTTATTGTGCTCTATATATTTGACTAGTTTTGGTAATTACTTACTTTTAAGATAGTGCATTTACCAGTGCATATACTTTTTATGAAGTACCAAGTAAGGAATGATTGGAAAATTTGATTTTTATCTGGGTCCCAAGAAAAAAAAAATTATCATTCCCTCACTTTTTTACTAAAACCTGGATTGTACTTTTGAATCGGATCGTAGGTTGCCGCGCTTATAAATTTTTTGCAGTGGGCAGAATTGTCAATGAAGCCATACTATCATTGTTGCAAGGCGCGGAGAGATGTGTTG
This sequence comes from Microplitis demolitor, assembly GCF_026212275.2. Taxonomy (NCBI): domain Eukaryota; kingdom Metazoa; phylum Arthropoda; class Insecta; order Hymenoptera; family Braconidae; genus Microplitis; species Microplitis demolitor. The sequence continues at coordinate 10,677,204 of NC_068552.1, read as the reverse complement.
TTGTCAACTAGTTTATTATTAATTATTTAAATGTTACATATTTATATCTCATTGCCTCACACCATCTGAATATAAGGTAATTATTTCATTTGTAATAATCATTATGCTGTTTCACATGTTTTGAAGGGTAGAAATCTTGCCACGAATCGTAATTCGATTTGAGGTTAATGTTTGACTAGTTTTTGTAGGTAATGCTCAATTTTATCATTCCCTCACTATCATTGCCTCCCTTCATTCTATTAATGAATCACCCCTTTACTTTCATTTAAATCGGAAAAGGTGAAGACCACATAGCTGAGGAAAGTTACTGGTGTACTATATATTGAATATATAAAATTGTCAATTATTACAAATTATATTCTTATTATTATACGAAGTCATTTTTCGCAAATTTGTGAGAACTACTCATATATGGGTCGTTCCATGTCAAATCGATCAATGGTTGGAATCGACCCCTTTTGATCTAGACGAATTTTGATCAGAAGTTTTCTATCACCGTATAACGCAATTCTGCCAAAGGAAAAAAATTGGAAAATTTTTCTTCAAAAGTTATGCAAAATTCAAAATTCCGCGATTTTTCTAGTTTTTCAACTTTATACTTTCAATATCTCGAAAACTATGATAGTCACAATAACAATCTAAAGCTATTTTTGAAAGGGATACTTGAGGCTATAAAAAAAAAAATATTCCAAAAACAAATTTTGAAAAATGACAAATTAGTCAAATTTTTAATTCTTGAAATTTGTCAAAAATGACGATTGACATTAAATTTTTGGCTCAATTTTTTTCGTATACCACCTTGTACTTATTTCAAAAGATTCTGAAATTTTCAGAACTGTGCTTTTTGTTTTTGCAAAAATATGAATTTTTTAGTTTAAAAAAAAAACAATTTTTTTTCTTGATTTTTTTGCTTAGTAAAATTAAGCAATCATGTAATTGAGTTAATTTCAGCAGTAAAAATTTCACTTACTGTCATAATAATGTGAAAAAGACCATCATTGACGGTTATATTCTCATTTATTTGATAAATATTAAGAAATAAGAATATAACTGTCACTAATGGTCTTTTTTTACATGATTATATGAAATATAATAATTATATTTGATAGATATCAAATAAAAAAGAATATAACCGTCAGAATGTTGTGTCATTGCTAGAGGACAATTGCTAGTAATCATTGGCAGATTCTATGGGACTCCGAAAAATTCCTTGGCTCCGATATAAATGGGTAGTGACGGCTTCTGAAAAGGAGATAGATGTCACTTAGGCCCAAGCATGCATAGTTGGTATAACTGTGTGCTATCTGAAAGCTGGATCCAGCATGTTAATGATATGCATGATATTATTAAGTTTTATTAACCTATCATGAATGCAGGCAAAGTTTCATCCGACATTACGGAAAAAATAACAGCATGATATTGCGTGATAAACTACATCTAAATAATACTAATAAAATATGAATTAATTTTCTAGATCAAAGGTAAAGGCTGAGTTGTGGCGTAATGATGAAAACACTTTGAGCTTCAACACTACTTGCCGCAAGGATGCGACCATCATCAGGACGGCCAACTGTAAGCTACTCTTTCCGGAAGTCTGTAGCCTCTGACGTCAAGAGCTACCTCCAGCCTGTGACAAGGTTCACCCCCACTAGAGAAGGGCGAGATGAACATTGAGGTGGACGAAGAAGAGGCATTCCAACGGGACCCTCCGAGAGGACCCAACGTGACGACATCTAGCTACTCTTCCTTTCCCTTTTTACATTACTTATTATTAACTGTCCATATTATATGATTAGTTGTCGGGTTCAATGATGTTTAATTGTTAAATAAATATTTGGTTTTATCTACTAGCAAGTGAAATATATTGAAACGTCCTTCTTACATATTGTGTAAAAACTTACAAAAAAATTAAAATTTTATGAAATTTTATACAATTTCAGAACGTTTTCATACAGATTATTAAACAGATAATTTAAAACGAATAAAATATAAAAAAAAAAAGAATTAATCTAAGTGGGATTTGTACCCACGCTCGCTAGGTATTTTTAACGATAGTTATTATTATTATTATTATTATTATATCAGGCCTGCCCAGATAGGAAAGTACGACGGGCCCAGGCTTGGCTCAGGCTTGGTTCAACTATGTTGAACTCTGGACCAAGCTTGTAAGCCAGCCTTGTTCCAGCCTTGGTAGAAGTCTGGAATGATAACTGGGTGCCAAGCCTGGTTGCCAGCCCTGACCCATGCTTGCTTGCCAGACCTGGCCCATGCTTGGTTGCCAGACTTGGCCCATGCATCGAAAAAACACATAAATTCAATTAAAAAAAAAAATTTATTATTATTAAAGTACTAGAGTTTGTGATCATTAACGTTTAAACTATTTAAGTGAAGTAAATAACGTGAAAAAAACTCGGTAAAAATTCTGCTGGGCTCTGGGTGCGAACTGCCGTCCTTCTGATTGCTGGGTTTGAACGCTGGCTACTGGACGAACCTACTAACGTTCAATTGAACCTTTTATATGTTCTACTTGTTCATTTTACTACAACCACTCGGTTTTATGAAATATAAAGAGCAATTTAATATATATTATCGATTAAGAAAGAAAAAAATAATTTCGTATTATTTATATTATAATTACATAATTTTTTAAAATAAAATTTATTAAATTTAATTGATTATTTATCAAGAACCCAGCTTAATTGTCTTACTCTACCACCATAATTCCCAAGTTAGGGTGACTCTCGGCTTGGCCAAGGCTAGGTTATCTAGTGTTGGCCGATGTTAGGGCAACCATCCAACGGCCGAGGCTAGGTTATTCAATCTTGGCCCATGTTAGGGTGACTCTAGGGTTGGCCAAAGCTAGGGTATTCAGTCTTGGCCCAAGCCTGGGTAATCATTGGAATGGCCAATACTAATTAACCAGTTATGGCCCAGGCATGGGACAGTATAGGTTTGCCAAGACGGGCTTCCCAATAATGTCCCAGGCATGGCCCCGTCGTTCAACTCGGGGGCTTCCTGTATGGGTAGAAGTTATTCATAGCTGGGTCCTAGCTAGGGTCTACCGTGGAAACCCAGAGCTCGGTGAACTAGTTCTGGTTCAAGCTTGGGCCAACATTGAAGAGCTAGAGCAGGGTTACCCATGACTGGGTCTCGTTTGGGGCCAACAGCGGAAAGCCAGAGCTAAGTTGCCCACGACTGGGCCTTAGCTAGGGCCGACACTAGGAAGCCAGAGCTGGGCTTACTAGTTCTGGTTTAATCTCGGGCCAAGGATGGAAAGCCAGCGCTAGGTTGCCCACGACTGGACCTAAGCTAGGGCCGACATTGGGAAGCCAAAGCTAGGTTGCCCACGACTGGGCCTTAGCTAGGGCCGACACTGGGGAGCCAGAGCTGGGTTACCCAGTCCTGGTCCGTGCTTAGCCCCGTTGTCAGAGCTTGTAAGTTCCTACATGGGTGGTTTCATCGTATTTATTCTTATGCTTCATTTTGCACGGTCAAAACAGGCGCCTTTTTAGGTGGTAAATGAAACATCAAAGTGATTGGAAAGTGTTGCGATTAAATCAGTTCTTGAATTTTGACCCGAGTAATACTTTTCAATTATATTGAATCTAAAATGAATATAAGAATTTCTAAACTTCCAAAGAATTGAAAAAAATTCGAATTAATTAATATTTTTAATCTTTCTAAATCCGTATCAATAACGAAAAAGTTTAGAATTTTAGGGTTGCGAGTACCATTGAAAAATATTTAAATAAATTGACAGTTTTCAATCTCTCTAAATCTTCCTCAATAACAAAATAATTTCACATTTCGGGTCACGTAAGGGATTGAAAAAAAATTCAAATGAAATGAGAATTTTCAATTTTACTGATTCTTTTTCAAAGCTAAAATAGTTCCATATTTTTAATTAAGACTTAACTTGAAATAAATTAAAATTAATTTACATTTTAGAATTTTTCTAAATCTTTTTCAAAAGCAAAATTGTTCTATATTTTGGATCGAGTGTTTTTTTCTGATTTTTACAGTAAAAATAAAAGAAAAAAAGAACGACAAAATGTCGATACTACCAATCGATGGCATTTTTTCTGAAACGAATTTCTATCATATTGTCCAGAGACGATTTTTTTTTGTTAACTAAAGTTATAAACAATTGGATTCTTTTCGTATGTCGACATTTTATTAATATTTTTTTTTATCCAAACCAGACTTTGGAACAATTCATTTGTTTATAACTATTGTTAACAATAAAAAAAAAAAAACATCTCTGAACAATACTATAGAAATTCGTTTCGATAAAAATGCTGTCGATTGGTGGTATCGGCATTTTATCTATTTTTTTTTATTCAAACCGGACTGAAAAATTCCATTTGTTTATAACTTACATTAACAAAAAAAAAAAAACGTCTCTGGACGATACGATAGAAATTCGTTTCGAAAAAAATCTTGCCGATTGGTGGGATCGACATTTTGTCCATTTTTTTTTTCCGAATCGGGCTTTTAAAGAATCCTTTTGCTGATGACATTAGTTATCAAAAAAAATATCGTCACTGGACAATACAACAGAAATTCGTTTAAAAAAAAAATGCTGTCAACTGGTGGTACCAAGATTTTGTCATTTTTTTTTTCTTTCAATTTTAATGTAAAAAACTTAGAAAAATTCCGGCCTATCGAGCATCTGACGTGATTTGGCGGAGAGAGAGAGCGCGCGATAGGTAGTTACTCGTCCGAGCGCCTGGCTCGTTTTTTCGTATTATCTCGCGAAATATTTGAGATACAAAAAAACACTATGATACCTTTTTTGTGTATTTTTTTATTTTGAACAATTTGTCTACCGTAAACTGCTCCAACAAATCTGTGATTCAGGAGTTATTTCGATTTAAATTTTCGCGATTCTCGACCCAAAGTACGTAAGAAAAAGTTTAGTCCAGCTTTGGCCAACAAAATGTATACGGGCTCTCCTCTTCAACCGAAGGAGTAAACATTACTTTTGTATTCAACATCAAAATTGAAAAGAAATTCAGATGATAAAAAATTTAATCCCATTCAATACTTTCGAATTGAAAGGTATTGAATTAATAAAAGATTGAATTCTTTTCAATACTTTTGAATTCCATTATAAGAATTTAAACGTATTCACATGATCGAAATTTTAACTCCATTCAATATTTTTCAAAATCTCCGTATGGATTGAAAAGATTCGAAATAATTTTCAATACTTTTCAATGAGTATTTCTAATCAGGAAACACTTATCCCTCGATACGTCATAATCTAAGTACTAAATGTTTCAAAAGTTATACCAGATCCTCACTGTCTCTTTTAATCGCTACATAATTTATAACAATCAGTCCGTTTTCTTAGATTCTATCTTTAGCCACCCAAGTCGAAATTTAAATCGTCAGGCGGACGTAATGAACATTGGTGTCGTCAGTCGGACGTATTGGATGTTGAAATCGTCATCTAGATACTCAATGTTAAAAAAGATGGAAAAAATCAATTTCCTTCGGCTTTTCTGTGGGGGGCTTCAGTGGATTGAACGATAAAAATGCTCCCGTTTCTGTATTATCCGGCCTACAGACTTAAACTTTGGCACAAATCTTCCCAACAATCTGACGAATCCCCCACCGTTGGTATTTTTTAGAAAACTAACTCTAAGGGAGATTTTACTGAAGTCAAAGATCAAAATACTTGCGTTTTGACATAATGAGACTTACAGGCGTGAACCTTGGTATTAAGGTTCCCAACAATCTTAGAAATCCTTCACCATCTATATTTTTTCAAAAACCAAATGCAAGGGGATGTCACGGCTGCTACATTCAAAAATTTTATTTTCTTTCCTTCCCAAATAAATACACATTAAGACCTTTGATACGTTGACCTCTTTATATATTACGCCAACTTATTGACGCCAGCAGCTGTACCGGACAAATATACCTACTTGAGCGTTGTCAACGCTTTACAATTAAGTCGTATCGTACTAATGGACCACGCGTATTATAGATTTCTATTTTCTTGAAATTTCATCATTTTTACTTATCGTATTTTTAGAATTTATGTATCCGTTCTCATTTAAGAATCGAAGCATAAGCGCTGTAATCTTTTCCTTGATTTTTCATCTTAAAACTATAGACCACCTAACTTATGTGCACCTGCATGTGATTCTTAAAAATTAGAGAAAGCCAATGAAAACCTCCAAATTTATGGCTTCCTGTACGAGCATGCTTGGCGATAAAGTGGCGCCAGGTCATCAGCCTACTTTATAGTCAAAATCTATTTCCCAGGGATCACACGTGTGCATGGGCCTAGAACTATCGGGTGAGTCCGAGTCTTCTCGTATGGGAAACAAGTTATCACCACTTTTCATATTTGAAGACCATATAAAAAGACCATGGACTTTAGCTCATCAGTTCTTTTGGGAATCAAACTCTGAACTATACCAAACTCCGGACACTTGACGGTGTTCGTGGCTACAGGAATGATATCCCGATTGAGCATTCGGTTAACGGTAGCTGGGCGTACGAACCGGACCTTGATCGTCGTAAGTCGTGAATTAATATCAATCTATTTAATTTCAAGTTTATTATTATATAGAATTATACCACGAGAAACGTGAAGAACCAAAGAATATTTTACCGCAAAAAGCGAAGAATTCGAATATTTTGAAACTATTTTACTGTGAAAATACGCAAAGATTTTATAAACAAATTTATATTTTATTTTACCACGAAGACGCGAAGAATTTGAATACATTGGAATTATTTTACCGCGAGAAGCGCAAAGACTTTATTTTATTTTAATCGACGAAGATTTAGAAACGAATAAACATTTAAATTGATGCTACAAAGCATAATAAACAAATAAATAAATTGATAAATTAGAATCATATTAATTAACCGCGAGAATGCGTTGTGAATTAAGTATCCTGTTTTACTGCTGACAGTCCTGACTCCTTACCTAAATCTGTTTAGGGTAAGTTTTAAACATTGTAACCATAATCTAGTATTTTTACTCTTATTTACTTTGAAATATTTGTAAACCATATGCATGAAATATATAATTTCATATTTACTATTTTAAATACTGCCCTTTGTAACCCTTTTGTATTTTGAGAATATTTAGTCCTCAATAAATAAATACTCGGTAAAATAAAACATTTGAAAAGCATTATTTATCAGACAATTTTACTTAAACAATGAGATACTAGCTTCACGAGGCTTTTCGGCAATCCACCTTCCTTTATCCCTTATTTTTCTACCTTTCTAGCCGCTCAGACCGATAGTTCACAGTAGGGGGTACACAATCTTACGTTTACCGCTCGACGTATGATTGTGAAATTAGATCAGTCACATCATAAATTGGAAATCGCTTCGGGTTATAATAAATTGAGCATTTGGTTAACGGTAGCCTTGCATACGAACTGGACCTTAATCAATATAAGTACCCTTTTATTCACTACATTTTATACGAAAATCGTACCTACGCCCATCACGATCTCCAATCGTGACAGGAGATTTCAGTGTAATCAAAGTTTAAAATACTCTCTTTTTCGCATCATAAGTCTTACAAACCTGAACTTTGGAATTAATATTCCCAGCAGTCTTACGAATCCCCCACAACTGGTATTGTTTACGAAAACTAACTCCGAGAGGGGTTTCAGTAAGGTCAACATTTAAATACTTTCGTTTTTGCATTTTTTTATTCAATTTTCGAAAAAATACTGATGGCGAGAAATTCGTTAGATTGTTGGGAATATTTTTGCCAAAGTTCAGGTCTGTAAGACTTATGATGAGAAAAAGGGAGTATTGAAAACCCCCTTGGAGTTGGTGTTGAAAAAAAATACAGGTGGTGGAGGATTTCTAAAATTGTTGGGAACATTAATACCAAGTTCACACCTGTGAGTCTCATTATGTCAAAACGCAAGTATATTAATCTTTTATCCCCGTAAAACCTCTCGCGTAGTTAGTTTTCGAAGGAAACACTGATGGTGTTTAGGTGAATAGGTGCTTGATAATTATTCTAAGAAACCCAATAGAATTCTAAATAATTTTGAAGTCGTTTAGACTACTCATACACGGAAAAAAGACAGGTAATATTCCTATGTTGCACAGTAATATTTACTACGTTCACATAGGAATTTTTACTATACTAACATATGGAAATTTACTATGTCAACATAGCAATAATTCCTATATAACATAGGAATTATTCCTATGTTAACATAGTAAATTTCCCTATGTTAACATAGTAGATTTTCCTATGTTAACATAGGAATGATTCTTATGCATATAAAAATTTAAAAAAGAAAATTTACTTATTTTTCTACACATATACTAGCTTGCTAACTACAAAAGAAACATGGAATTTTTAACTATACGTTTATTCTGTAAAAGCAATGTGACTCGGAGAAATATAATTTTAATGGTTAAAATTAATAGTTCATTTCAACGCGTTCCGATTGGTGAACGTCTTAGTCATACCAACTTTGTCTAAATTTGATCCTTTTATCATTTTTTTAAACACTTTCATAACTTTTTTCCTATGTTAACATGGGAATAATTCCTATGTTTGACGTAGGAAAAATATCTATGCTACAGAGGAAAAATTAATGTGGTAACAGAAATAATTCCTATGCTGACGTAGAAATGTTTCCTATGTTAACACAGCATTATTTACTATACTAACATAAGAACTATTCCTATGTATTTTAGAAAAAGTTCCTATGTATTATAGTATTTTTCCCTATAATTCCATATGGTTACATCAGAAGAATTCTTATGTCCTTATGTGAATTGTACATTATAATTAAATACAGTAAAATTATTTTCTATAGCCTGAGACTTTCCGTTATCCTAACTCGAGACGGCTGTTGATTGGGTTTTCTGGTGGATTACTTAATAACTAATAAATAGTATATCTATATATATGTAAAAAATGTACGTTTGTCATATTTTTCACGAACAATGTGGACATTCTTCGCGATATTTATTCTTTGTAGTGTCATTTTTAACCAATCAGAGGCGTGCTTTCTTACCATAAGTAGCAAAAAATAAATTTGTGCTCCAGCTCAAAATTGACAACTTTGTTATATTCAAACCAGATCTATTAGTTTTTTCGACTGTTTTTGTATTCCATCATAAATTTGCAGTAAAAAGTAGTAGTCATTGAGAAAAAAAATCGCGACTTCTGAAAAACAAAGGTGGTTGACTTAAAAAGCTTCAATATGAGATACTAATAAACTGATTAAAAATTTTTATATGTAAGTTTACTGGTTATCAATTCTATATTTCATATATCAATTTACAATAGTCCATTCACTTTTTCATCGAGTTATAAAGCTTTATGCCATCGTTTTATGCCACGTTAAGTATCACCAAATTTTCCGTTATTTTTCACAAATTAACTATTTTTACCACAAGTATATCATTTACTTACCACAAATAAATGACATATTTCAGTAAAGTTATGAAATCATTTGAATCAATTGTCATATTTAGTTGTACCAAACATATTTACTTGTCATTAAGAAATTTTTTTAAAAAAGCCACCAATAAAAACATTTATTTGGGACATATGCTTCGCTTTTTCATTGTATGCAATAACTCATTATTTATAACGTTTAAAAAAAATAAATGTTGGTTACAAATAAATTTGTAGTTTTAGAAGTTATATAAATAAAATCTCCAAGTTATATTTCAATTTAAAAAATCATTGAGAAAACGAATTTTTTAATCTCAATTATTGATCGGTTTTACTTAAGTGTTCAATAAATTTGTACAAGTCGACGATAAAAATGCTGTTAAACTGCTATAAAACAATACAAACCTAACATCATAAAGTTAAATGCTCAAGCTTATAATTTAAAAACATTTATGATATATAAATTGCTAGTTGTTATAGGAGCATAAATAATAGTTATGGTTGGTGGTTTTCAGCAAGTCTTGACGTAATTTGTATTTTTATATAACATTTTAGTGGACTGTAGGTTTTAAAATATATATGAATTTGCTAAGTTTTTAAAAATCGTGTACCAAAGCTTGAGCTAGAAAACAAGCCGGCTGAGACGGTATCGGGATCTGGCACGAGTATCATACCATATTACTACTTCTACTACTACATAAGTATGAAAACAAGAACAAGTACTTTAACCACTACTATGACTAGTACTACTACTGATTACTACTTCTATACAAGTATTATACTAAAACTACAACTACACACACGTTTATTCAACCCACAGTTTGACCATAGTCACGCAACCACTACTAATTGCATGTCCGACCAAAGTATATCACTACTACTAGTGCGGGGTGTACTTTGTCTCCGCCTACTTCACCATTCAACCGTTGTCGTCTGCAGAGTATACCGTGTAGTGTTGAGAGCCGAATAGTGAATTCATCGACACATGTGCTGTTCCGTATTCTCTCCTTCAACTCAGACTTTAGGTCTTCCTCTTCGTTGTTTCAACTCTACACCTTTTCTTATTACGTCATCACTTCGCTTCACGCTCATGCCATTATTTCTGCATGAAACTTGGAGCACAACCATCTACAGAGTACATACCTTCATCTACTATCTATCTATATTTTTATTATCTTTCTATTTCTCTTTCTTGTTCTTTTTATCTTTCGCTTTATCTTCATCTTTATATTTCTTTATCTCGACCTACTTAACTGTACTTTATTTTGTCATATTTTTTTATCTTTTTATTTATTTATTTACTTTTTTTTGTTGCTCTACACTCAGTGTTGCCAGGTTAGGGGATTTTCCCCTAAATTTAGTGGATTTCAGACGGCCTGGTGGGAAATCTAGGGGGAACATTTTTTTAGGGGATTTGTTCAGGGGATTACAAACTTCCTTAAATTTAAGTTGAAAAAAATGAACTAAGAACAGTTTTAGTTCAAAACAGAAATTATAAAAATTTTCTTAATAAATTATCAATGAGAATTAAAAACATGCTTATTTACAGATAAAAAAACATATTTTCTTTGAAAAAAAAAAACTGACATATAATCGTTGTTCATATGTTAAACAGCGTCCTCGTCTGAAACTAAAGATAGATCTATTAATATGATTTTAGTAAATATCAAAAAGGAAAATTATTTTTTATGTCTTATTATTGCTTATAAATTAAGGAAGTCATTTTGTTAAAATAATCCAACATAAAAATACATCATTTTATCATTTAAAATCTTAAATAAAATGCTAAAATATTATACTTCAAATATTTTTTAATATTCGTAAAAATTCTACCTAAACTTTCCAATTTTAACAACTCGTCCTTCGAGCCAGGCAACCCGAGAGCCCCTTTTTTTTTACGACTGTGCAGCACTGACTGGGGCCATAAACCATGGGTACAACGCAGCGCTTGATCGGGATGTCCACATCTGGAACGTCTCAGCTCTCTCCTAGCTTAAGTTTTTTTTTATATAAACTTGTCTTTCAGTCGCACAGAATATTCAACAATAATTTCGTTGTTTCGAACTATAATATTCCGGATTTTTCCAACGGAAAAATACTTGGGTACAGTCGAGTCCTTTTTTTTTATAATTCTTCGACCACCGGGTCCTGAGGCTCAGGTCAACGAAGTCAGTTCCTTCCGATTCATCGTAGTGAACAGTGCTTGGTTTCCAATCTCACAGCATTCATACCTTTCATAAGTTGTCTCATCAATCTTATCTATTGAGTTATATTCAACTCAGTGCTAAGTGCTTCACTCGCAAGCAACGATCGTTGCAATCGGCGCATTTCTGGTTGTAATTTAATCCAGCAGATCCAAATACTTCCTTTATCGAGTGGCAGCAGTTATCAGCTATCATCACTCCAGATACTGGGCAGCACGCAGCAACGAACTCGACAGTGCTCATATAGTGCAAGTTGCAATCGAAGGGTTTGCTATTATTCAAAATTAGCTAATTGGTACGTAGTTCACATTAATTATGACTTCTCTAGGTAAGCTCGAAGCTACATCTATTGTTCAGCCAGCAGTTCCCATACTGCTGGCCTTATTTCCATGTCCCGCTCTCTTGCTATCCTCATGGGAGATCAAGAAGATCTTGCACGTATCTTTCCTCTCTCAGAATACTCTCTCTCAGGTCCATGACTCCCATCGCAGTCATGGATGCCTGGGAGCTATCAATCAGTCTCAGGATCACGACTTCTATCGCAGTTGTGGATCCCTGAGAACTGTTCATTCTCTCTCAGATCAATGACTCCTATCGTAGTCTCTCCTTACGCCCAATGCTTGACAATCTCACTGGGACCTAACGTGATTTACAAACATTCGAGAGTTCGAGAGCATACGAGTACGAGCGCACGAGCACCAGCACACGAGTACGAGTGCACGAGAGTACGAGAAAATAGCGAAGCAGACTTTGAAGCAGTTTTGACAACGGGCAAGAAACGTTACGTGGACCGGCTCCATTTGCAAACCAGCGCCAACTCATAATTCTACCCTTTGCAACTCTAGCTTTACCAGCACCAGATAAATTTAACATAGCTGTACTGATTATTATAAAATAAATCAATCACAGACAAACTAAACACATTTGTTGATTGCAATCAATGTATTAATTTCTAATTATTACCGAACAATGTCTCTACAAATGCCTCATCAATATTTCCTTCATCATTTGGCTGCATGACTTGATCCGCTGGTCGATAAATCTTCAGTTAGACGAAAACGACTTCTCTAGTTAAATTATGAGAGTGAAATATTTTTGAACCACAAGTTTTATTTATAAGCTATTTATGAATAATTGAATAATTTTAATTCAAAATTTATATATGTACGTACAACGAGTGTCTACAAAAAGACATAAACCAGAGGGTGACGTTATAATGTGACGATCGGGCGTCAAGACTGGCTTAAAATGTTGCAAATAACTCATTTTTTTTTTTTAATTTTGACTTTTTAGAAACCCAAAATATACCAGTACTTATTTTTAATAATTTTGGAGAGCAAGTAACATAGTAATTATAATCTACTATAAAAGTAAGAGCAAGTCAAACACTCTTGTGAATTTCACTATTATTGAGAATCTTCATTTTGTTTTTAAGTTTAAAGTTTTAAAACAGTGCAGTTTTCTGTATTAATGATAAATTATCACATCAGATAAGTTAATTGATATGCCATCTAGCGAAAAAACGCCTACATGTGATCAGGTTAATGGCAGGCTTATTATGGTCAGAATTAATTAATTTTAAAAACTCGGACTCTTTGTTTGATTATATTTATTGATCAAGAGCCCAATAATATTTAATGACTATTTATGCAGTATTGAATTCTAGTCTGATTTGTCTTGCTGTTGATTCATTTTATAGTAAAATGTCAAAAGAAAAAAATAAAAATCCGTACATACAAAAATACAGGAAAGAGTGGGAACTTGACGTAAGCTTCAAAGGTACGTCCATCAAATTCTAGTTAAAAGTCACACTTATCGAGGAAAATAAAAATAATTAAAGTTTATCAATTAAAGAAAATAAGTTCACGAATAGTTTATTTTTAATTTAAATTTGCTTAGCATAATATAATTTTTTTAGGATGGCTAACAGAAGTGCCAGGTGATCCATAATCAGCCCACTGTAAAATTTGTAAAAGTAATCTCAAAGCCCATAAGAAAAATTTAACTGATCATCTTAAATCGACAAAACACCACGAAGTAATAAAAAGAAAGAAATTAAGAAAAAAGAAATGTATTACTCAATCACAAAATTGATACATTTGTTCGACCAACCATTTTAGGGGAACACAAAATCGTAGAATTACGAATTGCTGCGTTTATTGCTAAAAATTGCTCGATCCGTGCTGTTGATGAACTAGGGGTTTTAATAAAAGCTTGGATAAATCGAGTCAACTTTCAAACGACATCAAGTTGCATCGTACAAAATGTACATCACTCGTACTTAACGTCATCGCTTCTTGTATGCTTCAAGAATCAGTTGAAGATATTGATGACTCACGTTATTCTGCAATAGCGAATGGGTCAACAGCTATAGATAAAAAAAAATACACGACTGGAAAAAATTAAAGGATCAAAAAAAAATTCCAAGTTTGTGGGTGATTTTCAACAGGCCGTAACTTCGAGAGAAATGGTCATACAAGGAAGGAAAAAAAAAGAAATTTTGGCTCCGAGTGTCTACTTTTTGGATTAAAACTTCAAAAATTTTAAGCGTCAGCGGTTTTTGAGTAATCTTAGAAAAACCAGCGACAAAAAAATTTTCAAATTTTTTTTACATATTTTTTTTTTTGGTCTACGGGTGTGGGAAAATTTTTTTTTGCTTAACCACTATGAGGATCGGATACCTTCATTATTTAGCTTTAATTTCATTTTTTATAGACCTTCATACGTCCACTTGTCGCCGAGATATCGGTCTTCAAATGGAAAAGGATCCTTTTGTCTTTGACTATCGATATCTCAGCAACCAATGATCACACAGAATGTTAATGGTGGGTTTCAGAAACTTAAATAAATTGAATGATTAGCCATTGTTTTTTCGACAAAAATATTCTTTCCTTTCGTCACATAAATTTGAAAATGCAACAAAAAAAGGGCTTTTGGTGGTTTTTCGGAAAATCAAGCGCTGGATCGAAAATATTGTGGATATCAATAATTTTGAGTGTGCATTTTACAGTTCAATATGCCCACAAAAACCCTACAAAGAGCCAGATGAATCCAACCAGCCGTTTTTTTGTTTCAATCGATCGAATTTTTGAAAAAATTAAAGGACCAAGTTTTTTGCTCTGAAAAGCTCATAATCTTTAACAAAATGAAAAAAAAAACCACCAAAAGCCCTTTTTTTGTTGCATTTTCAAATTTATGTGACGAAAGGAAAGAATTTTTTTTTCGAAAAAACAATGGCTAATCATTCAAGAGAATTTATTTAAGTTTTTGAAACCCACTACACTCAGAGAAAAGTCGATAGTCATGTTAACTAAAAAGCTTCAACTATTTATAATTAATTCCTAATACTATTTTTGATAGTAATATTAACTATTCATTAATTTCTAAAACATAATAAAATTTATTGACATTACTAAAATTTGATAGTGATTAAAATTTTTTATCGCAACTACTGAAATGTAGTTAAAATTACATAAATTTTAAGTAATAACAGCACCTTTTTCGTTAGTTCATGTAACTAAAAAATTGTTTCAATGGTAAGTGTTGATTCATAGTTAATATTAAATAATTATTCTAACTATCGAGTTAATTTCTAAAACTAAAATTATTTCATTAAAGCATGATTGCACTATAACTTCATAGTTAATTTAACTAAACGAATTGGTATTAATGAAACAAAACAACGTAGCATTTTGAATTGTTTGATTACAATTATTATAAGTAAACTAATGATTGCTCATAACTATATTAACTATAAAAATGTAAAAAAGAACTACAACTCGGTTGTTGCTTCAATTATTTCACAACGATTCATCTGAACAAAAATTGACGTTTGCACGATTTATTTATTTAGTGATTGAATACTTATTTGAAGCGTCGGAATTGATACTAATTTTTTTTTCACGGCAGCTGAAAATATTTTCTTTTTACTGCAAATATTAAAAAAAAAAAGTTTATTTAACGTATTCAAGTTCCCAAAAACTTACTATTTCCTTAAGTACCCCGTTTTGCCTCTCTCTTCTCCATATATTAGACTGTGAAAAATAAAATCTATATTTTTTTTTTAGTTCCATACGAAAATTTTGTTGTATGTAACAAAACAAAAATTTAAGAACTTTTTTGTAGATGATTTTATTATCCATCAAATAATGTTATCCGATTATTTTTAAACTTTATAATTCAACAGCTACAAGTTTTTAAAATTAATTGTTTGGAAAAAAAATCACAATTTCCGTGAAAAACGGATGAAAATTCTTTTGTGTCGCATTAAACTGAATCGAAAATGGTTGTCTTTGATTATTATATCCGCCGAATGACGGATTTTATCTGTAAAAACAGTGCAGTGAGTATGTACTTATTGTAGTAAAAAATTTTAAGGTAAAAAATATTAACTTGTATCTAAGCGGCACAAAAGAAAGTCTTTAACTTCATATTTAATTTAAATCAACAATGAATACTTGTTGATATCTTGTTCAATCTAATTTAACAAAAATCTAATGATTTCATTAGCTGTGCTTTCTGCAAAACTTATTTCGTGAATTAAACTGAATTATTTACTTTATCGAAAATTTTTGGAACCAAAAAATATTTGTTGAATTGACAAAAAGAACTCGAATTTCTCGGAATAAGTACTATTTTTTTAACGCAAGAATTTTCGTATGCTCCAACTAAGAAAAAAAATCTGGGCGTCGGTTGACCCTGCGGGCCAGCCCCAAAACTTCCCGCTGTTTTCGACCTCAAAGAGCTCGAAAACATTAGTGTAGATATATTTTCGAGCTCGAAGACCATTTCTTTCTCCCACGATAACTCTCGAACGAATTATCCGATTTTGATGTTTGAGGTGGCAATCGACGCGTTTTATTGAGTTCTAGAGCTGATTAGATTTTGAAGTCGATCGTATAATTCGTTTTTGAGAAATCAATAAAAAACTAAAAAAAAAATTTTTTTTTTTTCGTAATTCGCCAATATTTTCGAGTCTATTCGATCAAATAATCTGAAATTTTCAGGAAAGTTGAAGGCCAACAAGCTCTTTCGATTGCCACCTTAACCATCCAAATCGATTCATTAGTTCAAAAGTTACAAAGAGTTTACACACACACACACACACACACACACACACACACACACACACACACACACACACACACACACACATACACATACACACACTCGGACATCATTCTGAAAATAGTCAGAATAGCTTCCTAGGACCTCAAAACGTCGACATCTGATGAAAACTCGATTTTCGAAAATCGGGGTGAAAATAATAACTTCCCGAAATTTTTGAAAATCTTCGATTTTCTTAGCGGGAAGTTAAAAATAATTGCACGTATATGTGTCCTTATTTTAAGTTAATTAATAAGAATTTTCAAATATATACATGCTCACCATTAGTAAAAAAAATATATAAGATATTTACAATTTAGCACTATATGAGTGCATGGGGTTTCTTTACATGATGGAACAGAGCCCAGACTTCTCGTGGCTTTTTGAAACTGGCGGCATCACCCACAATGGTGTCTGCTGAAGATTTGGCTTCACACGCTTAGGAACCTTGATCAGTTCCACCTCCTTCTTCACGACTGGTTCAGGCACCGGGACCACCTTCTTCCTGGGCACCATTTTCGTTTTTATGTTGACGGTTATGGTCGTTTTAACCCGTTCAACGTTCACTGGACGAAAAATGAGATTACCGTCGATTTCACATGTCGGCAAAAACGTGTTGGACGGAGTCACTTCACTGGATTCCTCGATTTTGATTTTTTTGTATTGAGCACCATGCTCAATATCAAAACTATCAGCGGACCATTTGGATGCAGATTGTGGACTTGAAGAAATACACTTGATGTCACCCATGATTATTTGATATAAACTTGAATGATATGTTACGATAACAAAAGTTTGAAGTTTGAGATTTTGGTTATATTCAGAAACAACTTGGTTAGAGTTTGAAACTGAATGATGATAAAATTTTAGGGACCGATGTTTAAGTAGACTGCAATACTTCCGGGACTGGGGGGGGGGGGGGGGGGGGTTGGATCTAATGGGACATTTGCACCGAAACATCAGTAATGGATGCTATACGTCGTCCATTACCTTCTCATTTAGACCTATTTAAATATTAATCCTAAGAATTTGTGCAGATAATAAACGGGATTACTCGGCGACATAATTGTACATGCGTCTGTCTGCTGCTTTCTCTAGAAAAAACTACATTTTATTTAGGTACAGGTATAGAACATTAAAGGTAATGACATTTTGAAGCCATTTAATATTGGGTACATTATTTATATAATATCACCTTTGACCAAAACACATCTATACTTATACAAATCGCCCTAATAAATAACTTAAGTAGTACATCTGTCTGGCGTCTATAGTGAACAATTGGTAAATAAGTTAGGATTAAAACGTTTATGAATATCCATTTTGTGAAAGAATGATTTAAGAATATTTTGTACAACAAATGCGTTGATGGAATTCCATAAGTTTTTATTGGATTCTGAAAAATTTTGGTCTTTTTACCCCATTAAAAACGTTTCTCATAATTTTCTGAAATTTTTTCACTGAACCAATAAAAAAATTATAAATTTTTGATAAAAATTGCTTTTTTTTATTATAAATAGCTATAATTTTTTCAAAATTTGACTGATTAAGATCTTTTTTCTCAAAATTTTCTTTTTCAAATGTACATTTTGAAAAAAAATACGAAAAAATTATTGTGACCTATCTTCTTTGTTTTTTTTTTAGATTTTTGGAAAAAATAAAAAATTTTTCAATATTTACCATTTCTGATTTTTTTTTGTTATGTAAAACCTTGACATTTACTGCAAATCCTCAAATTATCTCAAAGTAATATTTTTTCGAATTAGATTTTCTTTTCCAAATAAAAAAAAAAAACATTTTTAACTAGCATTATTTCTTATGACACCATTCTGGCAATTTTCGAAAGTGCTCAGATAACTTCTAAATTTCGAAAAAAAAAAAATGAAAACAATAATTTTAAATAGAAGTCGTCGAAAAAATTTGAATTTTTTTTTTTTAATCAAGTCAAAAAATAGAAGAACTTCTGAATAATTTTTTTGTATTTTTTGGAAAAAAAAATTACTCTGAAAAGACTTGAGCATTTGCAGGAAATGTCAAAGTTTTATATAATAAAAAAAAATCAAAAATCAAAAATGGTAAACCGAAAAATTTTTGATTTTTTTCAAAAATCTATAAAAGAAAACAAAGAAGATAGTTCGCAATAATTTTATTGTATTATTTTTCGAAAAGTACATTCAACAACAAAAATTTTTGATCAAAAGATCCCATCAGTCAAATTTTGAAAAAGTTATAGCTATTTAAAATACAAAAAACAACTTTTATTGAAAATTTATAGCTTTTTTTATTGATTAAGTGAAAAAGTTTCAAAAAATTATGAGAAACGTTTTTAATGAGGTAGAAAAAGAGTAAAAATTTTGAGCCAAATCTAAAGTGGCCGGGTTCACAAGTGATTGATTTGGCGTGGAGTATTCCATATATTAAACATACCTAAAAAAAGTTGTATTGATAAATATATAATTAATACATTGCAGCAATGTATATTTTTTTCTATATGATATCATATATTAATGCAAAAAAAATATAAATACTATTTTCAATATTGTACAACATATCACACTATAACATCCATATATTTAAAAACATATTTTTTCGCATAAAGTTTTTTGATGCGGGCCTACATATGTGTACGCATAGAAATAAATAGTAGGGAAGAACGGAGCAAGATGGCTCATCCAAAGCACGAGAGACCACTTTCAAAATTTAACAGAAAAAATTTTTTTTTTTCATGGTTAAGTCTAAGATAAAGTCTCGATTTATGGATTTGATGTAATTTACAAATTCCCTCTTTATTAAAAAATATAAATATATTCAAAATATATCTTAGGATACATAAAAAAAAAATCTAGGCGTCGGTGGACCCTGCGGGCCAGCCCCAAAACCTCGCTGTTTTCGACCTCAAAGAGCTCGAAAACATTAGTGTAGATATATTTTCGAGCTCTTCGAGCTCGAAAATGCCATCACATACTTTTTTTTTTTACGATCTTTTCAAGCTCTAACAAGTTACCTGTTATGCTGAAGTTTGGAAATTTAAGGATAGAAAATCATCAATGAAGCGGTTTTTAAAATTTAGTTCCTGATTATGTTCAGTAAAATAACTGTATTGAGGCAGAAATCAATGTCAGGGATCAAAATCAAGATTTAAATAAGTTTTAACTCATGTAAGAAACAATAAAGTATGAAATATCCGATAAAAATATTAAAAACTACGTTTTATCGAATTTTTGGTTGATAATATGATTTAAACTAAAAACCAAGTTCGATGACATTATATGATCAAAAGAAACCATAAAAAAGATGAGTTGGTATGATATCAGGCACATTTTAGTACGTTATATTATGATTTATCCTGAAAAAATAACAAAATGTTATTTTTTTAACTTTTCAACGCCGATATCTTTTGAACTAATCAATCGATTTTGATAGTTGACGTGGCAATCGGCGCGTTTTATTGAATTCTAGAGCTGATTACAATTTGAAATCGATCGCGTCAGTCGTTTCGAAAATATTTAGAAAAAACCGTTTTTTACCATTTCTTTCTCCCGCGATAACTCTCGAACGAATTATCCGATTTTGATGCTTGAGGTGGCAATTGACGCGTTTTATTGCGTACTAAAGCTGATTAGATTTTGAAGTCGATCGTATGAGTCGTTTTTGAGAAATCAATAAAAGACTAAAAAAAAATTTTTTTTTTTTTCGTAATTCGCAAATATTTTCGAGTCTATTCGACCAAATAATCTGAAATTTTCAGGAAAGTTGAAGGCTAACAAGCTCTTTCGATTGCCACCTCATCCATCTAAATCGATTCATTAGTTCAAAAGTTACAAAGAGTTTGCACACACACACACACACACACACACACACACACATCATTCTGAAAATAGTCAGAATAGCTTCCTAGGACCTCAAAACGTCGACATCTGATGAAAACTCGATTTTCGAAAATCGGGGTGAAAACAATAACTTTCCGAAATTTTGAAAATCATCGATTTTCTTAGCGGGAAGTTAAAAATTGGTTAAACCGAGAGAAAAATTTCTTGGGAGAAAAAATATATATAGAGAATGAAGGAGTCGTCGGTACTAGACAACGGCAATGGGAATAGTTTGGTGCTCGCCACTAGATAGCGCCTACCTTCTGAGGTGTCCCTGTTAAGAAACTTATTTCAGAAGTAATATATTCTAAACTTGAGGGCGACTCTGGTACCGATACTCCCCTTTTGTACGGCCGAGTATTAAGTACCTCTTTTGATGCTCAACATTTTTGGAATTTTGTATTATGCATGAATGACTTGATATAGTAACTTTATTAATAATATTATATTGAAAGTAATAAATATATTACTAGACAACAAGACTCATTTTTTGTCATCCATTTAATTTAATATTACTAGTTGATTTAAATATGAACTTAGAACAGAATAAAATTTATAGATACTATGAATATAATCTTCTAATCGTGATAACTAAAATTTTTGTTCACTTGATCACAAATGTGTAGTTTACCTGGCTTATACACTAGATTTGTATCAATTTTATGAAAGTAATAACATTAATAAATATTTAATATTACCAACATTTATTACTTTATGTTTAACAATACTTAAATTTTGATGCTTTTCAATAAAATACTTATAGTAAATAAAGCTACTAGAATAAAGTTATGAAAATAATAAAGTTTTTATTTCATAAACATTTTTAAATTAGTTACGTTAACATTTGATATGACTGATTATACTAAAAAATACTTATCTTGACTATTTTCCGATTGATATAATAATTATAAATGATTATTGTAGATATTATGACTAAATAGTTGAAGCGTTATTTTACTACAATCATATAGTTAATTTTACTGATTTTTTCTCTCAGTGTATTCTTACGACTTAATGTAAGTTTACTCAAATTAAAAAAAAGTTGATAGAATATCATCATTTTTTACATCAAATTTAAGTATTGCAGAAACAAAAGCAAAAATAGGCGGAATGAATTCTCTCGTATGTTGACTCAATTACATATATTTTTTTAATCAGTACGTAAAAATTGTCGCAAATGCAAATGATATGTTCACAATCACGCCATATATTTGAGTAGATGATTCCCTCTAAATACGTGTTGCTTTTCAGCCAAAGTCGAAGCGTTTTGCGCCGTATTTAAAGTCGTCGCGTATTTGGCTCAACTCAAACCAAGTTGACTCCAAGGTTTTTGTTTATCAGTGTAGAACTATATAGATATAATGTAGATAATATACATAGATCTGTGCAAATCAACGGAGATCTACGTACATCAGGTACATTAGGATCATATGTGTAATATTTATGTAAATCTCCGTGAATCGTTGTAGATCTATGCAGATCTATAAAAATCTATGAATATATACATACACAGAGAGAATTTAATCTTACTATCTACAATAATAATTAGTTTTACCACTGAAAATGATATCAGCAACAATCGATAGTGGAGGCGATTACTATCGAAGATGCTAGTTGTATCTATTAAAGATTACACTTGTTACAATCAAAGATGGTAACTGTTATCATTCAAGGTTGTAAAAATTTTTAAACAAGAAATAGGATGAATTTATTTAAATCGTTTATTTATATTCATAATATAAATGTGTGTATGTGTGGCTGTCTGCACGTAGGCATGTCTGTGCGTGCGTTTGTGTGTGCGTGCGTGTGTTTATGTGCTTATGTATGTGCACGAGCGTGTATCCGTAAGTACGAGTGTGTGTGTGCGTGCATAAGTGTGTGGGTGTGTGTGAAATTAATCACAGACCCAGTTAAACAAAGAGAAAATTACATGTAGACAAGCTTCCGACTGTAACGCCGATATTTAAATTATTTTTTAGTTTAGATAGTACTTATTATTTGGGCTGATGGTAACTATTGCTATCACGTTATTAAGAATTATGATGTTGATAATAGCTATAACTAGTTGAGATAATAACAGTTTTAATTTCTGATTATCAGAAATAATTGTAGATTTTACCATGTAGTTGGTAGATACTACAATTCAGATTGTATATTTTGTAAATTAAATGATATTTACTACTATCGAATTCAGTTAAAAAATTGTACTATAACTCGATGATAACTTTTAACATAAAATTTTCCCCGTGTAGATTTATGTAGATCTTTTTAGAACTATGTGAATCTATGTTAATCCAAGTATATATAAATCAATCCACATAATTAAAGTTATGCATATGTGTGGATATTGGTGATGATTATAGAACGGTAAATTGTTTTTATTATTACCTTCCCGCTAAGAAAATTGGAAATTAAAAAAAAAAAGGAAATTATTGGATTCAGTGCGCTTTCCAAAAACAGAGTTTTGAACAGATATCGATATTTTGAGGTCCTCGGAAGCTATCTTGAAAACTTTCGAGAGGATGTCCAAGCGTATGTATGTCTGTAAGTATGCACATGAGTAAGTATGTATGCAAATATTCAATAACTTTCGAACAGATAACCTGATTAGGAGCCTTCAGATGACAGGCGAAGCAGCATAATAATTCCTAGATACTGCTAGAAATCGAGCTTGATCGGTACAGTACGTTTGAGTGATTCTAAACATACAATTTTATTGAGGAATGTTTTTTTTTAAATAACTTTCAGTATGCTCGATAGATTGATTTCAAAATCTAATCAGATCTAAAACTCAATAAAATGCGTCGAAAGCTGTCTCAATCATTAAAATTGGATTTGTAGTTCAAGAGATATCATTTTCGAAAGAATTTCGAAGTAGTGGTTTTTTCTAATAAACTCTAAAATCGCAAAACATTGATTATAATAAAATTCTAGCGTTGGAGACATAACTACGTCCAATGCTTCCTCGAACACGAAAATCCGTTGATAAGTTCAAAAGATATTAGCCATGAAAAATTGAAAAAATAACAATTTACTTCATTTTTCTTGGATAACATAAATTGTAATTCTTCATATTTTCCAAAATTTATAACGGTTCTTCTTCTTTATAGTCTTCGATGATTGCTATATAATCTATTGCAATCAGTTGGTTAGTGTAAATAACATTATCAACAAAAATTTTGCAAAATCAGTTTCTGTCATTTTTATCCGGATTTTTCATATATGAACGCTTTGGTTTGAATCAAAGCTTATATAACTCTTCATTTTGATTATTTCTATTAATCTGTCTCCTAAAACATTGAATTTATATAGCATATAATTGGAAGCGAAACTTTAAAAAACGATTAGCATAAATAATTTTCTATTTTTCGAATTCTTGGAATCTAAGAACTGTATCTTTTTTCGTGGTCGAAGAGCTCAAAAATACCTTTATACTCGAATGTAGTGTCAAGCTCAAAGAGTTCAAACATGTATTGACGGTAATGTTCTCGAGCTCCTTGAACTCGAAAATAGTGAGAAGTTTCGGAGCTAGACGGCAGTGTCAACTGGTTTTCAAATGTTTTAAGGTCCTAGGAAGCTATTCTGACTATTTTCAGGATCATGTGCAATTATCTTTGCGCACGTGCGCGTGTGTATGTGTGTATGTGTGTGGTTGTAAACTCTCCATATCTTTTTAATGAATTGACCGATTAAGATGGTCTTTGCGACAATCGAAAGAGTTTGTTAGCCATCGACTTTCCTGGAAATTTAGATTGATCAATAAGACAGACTCGAAGATATTGAAGAAATACAAGAAAAAAAATTTTTTCTTTCGTTTTTTTTTAAATTTCTCAAGATCAACTCGATGAATCAATTTCAAAATTTGATCAACTCTAGAACTCAATAAAACGCTTTGATTGCCACATCAACCGTCCCAATCGGTCAATTCTTTCGCGAGATATCGTTGGAGAAAAAATGGTAAAACCGTTATTTTTCTATAACAAAAGTATACAAAAGTATTTTCGAGTCTGAAAAACTCGAAAATGTATTCACAACAATATTTTCGAGCTCAAAGAGCTCAAAATTAGCGGGAAGTTTTGGGGCTGGCCCACAGGGTCAACCGACAAACGGATCTTTTTTTTATCGAAATAATTTAAATCTTATGTTGAATTTGTAGAAAACAGGTGGGAACGAATAGTGCAGTATTTAAAATTCTCAAATTTAATTATTAATTTGTTATCTCATCGCACTTTGCTCTACTCTATGTTATTTTTGAGTAAATTCTGATAAGCTTATATATGAATAACAATTTCATGACATTTACTATTGATTGTAGTATATAAGTGGTAGCAGGTATACAAGACTGTCAAAACTGTCAATAATATAAATAATTTTTTGACGGGTTAAAAAATTCATTAATTCAATAATTTAATAGATGATTTATTTAAAATATATCTCAGGTATTACTTATTCTCTTCTCGATTGAATGACAAAAAGTAAATCAATATTTATATTCCGAGATTGTTAATTAATATTAAATATTCTTTAAAAAAAATAACCGAATACACAAGTTCATCGGGTATATCGATGACTTGAATAATAATTAACGACGAATTATTCACTCACTATCTGATTTTCATTAAAAACAAACATATTTTAAAATAGTGTTACTTTTGAGATAACACAATAGCAGACCATAATTCAATAACTTCCATCATTGAGTTTATCATCTCGTTATCAATTGACAGTAATTGCTTTTCATCAATCACATTATTATCATAATGATAAAAAAAATAAATACAAAGGGGAACATAAAGTAATACCCAGAAAAATGTGTTGACACAAATAATATAAGGGAAAAAAGAGCATTATTACAGTAATACAAGAGATAACTATAAGACTACATGTTGGTAGTTTAAAAAATAAATATGGTCTATTATTATGCCGTTTAGATTATGACATGATCATTTTCATCGAAGAAATGATACCGTCCAAGGATTCCTATAATTTTTTTTTATTCCATATACAAGTAGGAGTATGTTTTAGTCTTGAACCATTTACTCGATAAAATAAGTCTTCCCTGTTAGTCCAGCTGCTGAAAGGAGAACATTCAGCTAACGAATGTTCTCGTCTTTTCCAGATATCGGAAAATGGACTGCACTCGAGAACAAAATGACGAAATAAAATAAAATTTATGAATTCAAATAGCCTTGATGAAAAAAAATAAAAAAAAACATTGCTATTCAAATAGATTTTTTGATATATATATATATATATATATATATATATATATATATATATATATATCAAATTTAATATTTACAGAAAATTTACTCACTTCAGAGACGAAACTTTGACTTTTGTCCTTGAATCATCGCGGAGGATGAGGCCAGATGCGGGCAACTGCGGGCAGATGCGGGCACATAACCAGGCACATTGAACCGATGTCTGGTATATATGAACAGGTATCTGGGTGGACCTAATGACTTCACCGTCCATCTCACGGCTTGAATGTATAATTCATTTTTCTTGGGTATATATACTAGGGTGTGTCAAAAAAATCGACTAATGTTTTTTTCGAATGGCCGAGGAATTCTGTCAGAGATCGATAAAATAAAAGTCCTGTGAAAATATGAGCTCTTTATATTGATATTTAGAGGTCGCGAATCATAATTTTCTATTTTCTATTTAAATACCATGGGAAAAAAAATTTTCAGCTTGAAAATTTTATACGTCGGCAATGGCTCATTGTACAGATGAGCTCAGGATATATTTTTATAGGGAATTAAACGCTCTACAAAAAAGTCTCTTCTTTGAAGTTGAAGTCAAAGCTTGAAGTCACATTCACAGTAAATAACAAGATCTTTTTACTTTTCTGGCGAAAATATCAAATTTATCACAAAATGTCATTAAATCTTTTTCGTAGAAAATTTTATTCCCGACAAATTATCTCGAATAAAGTTTTTTCAAATTTCGCATAACTTGCTAGTTATTTACATTTTGATGTCCAGCTCATAAAATCGATCAGAACACTATTTTTTTTAAGAACATCTTGTTTGTAAGTAATTGTAATAATCAGCTCAAATTTTTTATGTACAAAATCGGATGTCTATATATGATATATGATAGTATAAAAACAGACAGTGCGCCATCAAACATGATAATAGATAACTACGTGTTTGAAGTATGCGAATAGTTCGAACTTACGAGTTGTTTATTTTGCATCGAATCAAGCTATTTATATTTGAAAATCATTGGAAACTTTTAGATGTTATGTGCGTCCTAAATTTTTTCAAAATTATTATTATTAGTAATAGCCAAATCGTACTAAAAAGTAGACTTTAAATTTCAGCAATTCGATTTTCCATTTAAATAATATAAGAAAATTTGTTTTTTCCAGTTTCAACTTGATTTTTTCGTGTTAAAAAATATTTTTTGTAGAGCAGGGTTATAAGGTTTTTGTAGGGCGTGAGATTTGCTAGAAAAAAAATTTATGAGAGCTAAATGTTGGTACTATCTCCATTCTATTTATCGGAAAAGTATGGCACCGACAACTTCATAGCTTTGTCGGTAATACGATAGTATAGATTAATTGACACACCAAAAATTATGGCCGGAAAAACTAGTAGCATTGTGCCCTCAGCATTGTCATATGGGTCTCAGGGTCATGCTTTTTCGCTGTGCCTGCTATTCAAACATGTGAGTAATACAATAGCTCTAGTACTATACAGTATAGTAAATAATACCACACTCCTGGGAATCGTTATAATACTGTCTTGGAATATTTCACATGCTATTTGAGTATATGTCTTAAGACCATACTAGCATGGTGTCGAACGCTATGCATTTTTTACCGTGCATTAATCTATTTGCATTTGTAAATGAAATCTTGTTTTTGTTATTACTGATCACGAAATCTACTAAGAAACGTATGCAATGATTTTAAAAGCTTTAAGATTCTTCGTAGAAGATTATAGCATGAAAAGTAAAAACAAATTAGAGGGTGGCGGGGATCCGAGAGAAGTTAAGGAAGAGAAGTTAAATGATGATTTTAATATGATACAATCACGGCTTGATAAAAAGTTTTTAAGTTTTTTTTTTTTACCCTTTTTACTTTTCCTAGTTTTCTGCCATATATTCATAATTAATATGCTCTGTAAAATTGAGAGAATGCACAAAAGGATTCTGGCGTAGGTGTGGTTAATTCAATAACTAACAATTACCCCAAAAATTACAGATGATAAATTAGCTCTTTATTTAACAATATGTACACTGAAAAACTTGAGAATAAAATTCTTGATAGAGAATGCAATTAGATATGTTCGCGATAGCGAATGCAAACAATATTAAATTTACGTATAAAAACTCGACACGTGGTCAATAGCGGATCAGAACGCGCTGTATTTAAATACTGTTAAATCTACGCGAGCAACAATTTCTTTATTTTCAATAAATAGCAGCCTTAGTATACTGTCTAATTATTGAAAATAATCAAGCGTAAGTTAAGCGAAATTATATTATAAGAATAATTTATCCGAGCGAACCGGTTAGATGGATAGCTGTATTTGTACTGATCAATTCACGATGAAGATCGAGGTGATGAAAAACGGCGGCTTTTTCTATCGTTGCCGCTCGGTGGTGACGTGGCAGCTCTGCTGCATGAAACGAATTTTCCCATTGGCGCGAAAGCGCGCCAACAGGAAGTAGTTGATAGCCAATTTTCCTCATTGGCTGCGGACCTCTAGGTGTAAGGCGAATTCTCTGACTGGCCGGCTAATATAAGACGAATTATCTGATTGGACGAAGGGTAGTGGGTCCTAATGCCGATTTGACACCGCCATGAGCTAGAAATAGTATATCGGGCCGAGATAGCGAGTGACTTGGCACTATTCTGACCTTGAAGTCAGTAGCGAGTTCGGCCGCTCCCAAACGTAACGGAAATGCACGAAGCTTTTCAAATTGGTTAAGCTTGTGACTGAACATGTTCCAAAAATAAAAAAATTAGATTTCAGGGCAAATCGGCCCTGCATGAAATTTACGAAAATTCGGTTATTATTTCATTCCACCTAAATAGAATATTACACATCAAGGAAGAAAAGCAGGTTATTCTAAACCGAGTGTATAATCACCAACCCTAGCCGAAGAAAAGGATGGCGAGCACTCAATTTGGGATTTCCTACTTTTCCCCGTAGTGCGTATACGATTTTTCACTATATCTGCAGCTAAAAGTTCTTTCATCCCTTCAAGCAGGACAGGAATTTAAACTTTCGTTGCAGGTATAGTAAAAAAGCTATTTAATAAATTTTTCAGAATATCAATTTTTCGCACTAAATTATTTCAATAGTTTGTATACATATACATTAGGGTGCTTCGTTCCCGGCGGACTATTTTTTTAGTTGCTCATCAAGCAAAATATTGTTTTTTAATATGCTAAAAAAAAACATTCCTGCCAAGTTTGAGCTCTTAATTCCAATCCTAAGTACTTTCCATTTGATTTCCAAGATTTCCCATTTAAAATAGACGTAAATTAAATTACTTTTGTTCTAACTTTCTAATACCCAGCTGTGTTTTATGATACTGACGCGCTTTTGGTCGCAAATTGTAGGGCATTTGGTGCACTTCAAAAGTGCCCATAGAAACTTAGTTGTAATTCCAGCTGTTTCACTTGTGTCCGCTGTGGAAATCATTTTTCCTATGAAATTGACCTTTACTAGCTTGCAGAACGTAAACCGATGAAAGTACATTGAAAATGTGAATGAGAATTCTGTAGGAAATTTAATTCCCTTCAAAATAAGTCCTTTGAGTCAAGTCACTCAAGTCCATAATTTCCGAGATATAGAAATTTTAATAATGTGAAAAATATAATATTAAAACGCAGCTGAGTATTAGAAAGCTAAAAAAAAAAGTAATTTAATTTACGTGTATTTTGAATGGGAAATCTTGGAATTCAAATGGAAAGTACTTAGGATTGCAATTAAGAGCTCAAACTTGGCACGAAATTTCGTTTTAGCATAAAAAACTATATTTTGCTTGATGAGCAACGAAAAAAATACATTCGCGGGAAACGAAGCACCCTAATATATATATATATATATATATATATATATATATATATATATATATATATATATATATATATATATATAATGATAGGTGTTTTTTCGAACGTCTATCACGCAAAATCTACTGAATACTTTGAGACGAAATTTTCACCATAAACTTCTGCTTATTCCAAATAAGTTTTTTAGCTATACATTATGATCATTTTGATAATAAAAACTAAATTTTTTTAAGATTCCATTTAAATAAATTAGATCAATTATCGACCATTCTTTTTTTCCAAATAAACCAAAAGAACATTATATATGGGGCATTCCATGCCAAATCTACCACTTTGGAATCCGACACTCTTCGAATTGGCGGACGATTTTTTCTCTTTTTCTACTCGATCAAAAATGTTTCTCAGAATTTTATCAAATTTTTTTACCTGACAAAAAAAAAAAAGAACATATGAATTTAAAAAAAAAGGCTCTATTTAATAAGCTGTAACTTCTTTAAAAAACGACTTATCAGGACGTTTTCTTTTTCTCCAAAATTTTCGTTTTCAAATGTTGTTTTTGAAGAAAATTCGAGAAAAATTATTCCATCATGTTAAAAATACTTTCCCATTAATATAAAGTACATCTTTTATATTACTAATCATGTATTAATACCCCCCGCAGCAGGCAGGATCTGCTAGTATATATATATATATATATATATATATATATATATATATATATATATATATATATGTATATATATATATATATATATATATATATATATATATATATATATGTATATATATATAAAATTTTCAATGAATGGTATTTTTGAACTCTCCTCAACCAATTACGATAGGTGTTACGTTCTGACATTAATTATATTTAAATAAAAATTTTTAAATTTTGTTTGGTGATATATAATAAAACTTTAGTCACTCTGATAAAAAAAAATTCTTCAATAGAGTAACTACAGCAGATAAACGATTTTCGAGAACACCGTCGATGCTTGTAGTCTAAACTTATAACGAGGCATGAGACCCGGGCCTCGACAACGTTCTCTAGAGTAACCTGAGATGCAACGTTGGACGAATTATAATTTTTTAATTTTTTAGTACTGAATCCTAAGAGACAGAGCAGTCAGTCAGCCAACGAACATCTAAGTAACCGGACCTCGGTCCGGTGACTGAATGATTGAACCCTTAATTTTATTAATTAAAACATACCTAAATTTATTAAATTTGGTGTACCATTCATTATATAACCCTAATCAAATATTTAAAAAAATTCATAATCACTAATAATCGATGATAGACACGCCTGGGGTCGGTAGACACCCTAATGATGTCAAACCTGAACATTTAAATTAATAATATAAATTTATTTATATTTCTAATTAATCTGGGGTAATATCCTAGAATGTAGCAATAGGTTATGACACAATTCCGCGGAAAATCGACCATAAGGACAAATACAATACATAGTTTTCTAAAAAAATCTTCATAATAATTGATAATTTGAATTCCCCAGTAGATAATGTAATTAATTTGATTTTGGCTATAATGAGCATATTTTAATTTGATGAAATTTGTTATAAAGAATTAATGTATAGTAAATGACATTGTGATAGTTATTGGACTTATATTTATAAATATATTTGATTTAAATAATATAGAAAAACGATTTCAGTGATAGATAACATTTGTTCATTTATTTCCTGGATGTATATTAGTAATAATGATTCCTTATTATTTTATTCATTATATTTATTTGGTTGTCTTTCGGCTTGGTGCATACATTTTTGCTCACAATTTTGTCCCGTGATCTCTCCCCTGATTTGTTATTATTTTTGTCCGTTTTGTGAAAACGGGCTGGCGCCCTCATCCACTAACCCAGCCTGAGGAGCTTGTTCAGGCACACTCTTGTTTTATTTATTATTTAGAGTTATATTCAAAATTATGATTTAAAAATTTGTATACACATGGATGACTACATACGGATTCCGGGTTTTATTCGCGTCTCCGTCGCGAAAATACAAACGGGTTACGTTATATTTTAAATTAAAATAATGATTTTTTATAATTATTGGGGGAATTTAGCAAACAAAAAAATTCAAATACTACTTTGACTCAATAGTTTTGGTGGAACTTCCTTAATGTGAATTACTTACAAAAAATTCGAAAGAAATCAAATTTATTTAATATCCAAAAAAAATTTTGCCCACAAAAATGAAAATTTTCTTTTTTTTATGGCAATTGAAAACTTTGTCTATTTACCTTGAATATCGTTAGAAAAAAAAGACGGAGTATTAATATGAGTCGTCAAAAACTTAGTATTTCCTTAAGTACCCCGCTTTGCCCCTCTCCGCTCTAGATATATGTAGCATTGCCACAATGAAAAGCGATCGACTAATTTTTGGAATCTACGTCGAACATCGATTTTTCCGTTTTCTGCCTTTACCTCATTCGTAGAGACACAATAAGTTATACCACTGGACTCCATACACGCATCTAAGCATATTTTTTATTGCATTCTTAATTTTACTTTGTTATATTCGTTAGTTAAATAAAAATATTTATTTAACATAATTAGTTAGTTTAAATAATTTGTTTCTTATCTTTAATATTACCTTAACTACTAACCGGTGACCCCGACGTGATCTCTTTCTAAGAGAAGCGTCGAACACGTGCGTTGCACAGTTTCTAAAAATTCCGCACGTTGTAAATAAAATTGCTTATTTTGTACAGTGTAACGTTTTATGTTCCGGTAGCTACGTCTTTGGAAATAGTGTCAAGGATTAAGCTAAAAAGTCAGCCGAATATTCCTGAATAGCGAGTCATCGCTGGACACATAGAAAAATTAAAATGAAATAATTTTAAGTGCCGCTGATGTTATTAGTTGACATATTATTGTTATATTTTCTATTTTAAATGGTACGCATCCACCGCAGGGGAAATCACTGCTTCGCGTAAGCAACGCACTATTGACTGAGTATAGTGAAATGCTTACTCAGGAGTAACGTCCGAATTCACGGTCCAGAGTATATCAACACCATCGTCCTCGGAAAGTAAGAAAATTCGACGATTGCTGGTATCATTTTAGATTTGGCGAAAATGCGCGCGCATGCGCACCCAGCTGTAAATGGCAGGAAAATGCCAAAAAGAATTACCAGCGGTGGAGATTGATTCTCAATCAATTTCACGCCGGTTATTTATTAAAGATCGAGTCAATGAGACTTAGTTTCTCGTGGACACAGGTTCCGATTTATCAGTATTTCCTTGTGCCTCGATGAAATAGCGAACAACTCCCCGAGGTTGTCAGCTTCATGCCGCAAACGGCATGATTATCGAAACCTATGGTTTATCATCACAAACGCTGAATCTCGGACTGCGTCGAGATTTCACGTGGAATTTTATCATTGCCGATGTCACTAAACCGATACTTAGGAACGATCTTTTGAGTCATTTTGACTTACTAGTCGACCTTAAACGCAAATGCTTACACGACGGCATTACAGGTTTAACATCATCCGGTTTATTTCCACGCAATAACAGCATTGGACGAAATCAAGGCTGTGGATGGTGATTTCATTTACATGAAATTGCTACGTGAGTTCGCTGATATCACACGATTATAATAAATTGGAGTTAAAAATTACTGTCAACTGTAAATAAATGCTGTCTCTGTCACTCACATGTACGCGAGCATGCGCACTCGGCTACATTCAACGTTCATGTAGCGTGCAGCTGCTATGATGTGTCTTGTTCTATCACATAGACCTCGGCCACTCTACTTTCTCTCTCGCACCTATCAAATAGCTCCAATTTTAAAACTTTATAGCCTGACAATAATATTTCATGCACGATTTTTTGCAGACAAACCTATACGATTGATTCGTAATTAAAATATCTTACTTATGATACCAATGTCGATTGGTTATCAGAACGGCACAGTTTCCTATATTGACTTACCTGTTCACATCTGCTTGGCAGGTAGCCATGCACAGAAATAAGTAAACAAGCCTACGTAGGCATATTCTGTGTACTAAAAACTATCAGTTGAGATGAAATTCGTTCGGTTACCAAAAGAGTGAAGGTGATAAACAAAAAATCAATTAAAATTAATTCCATTAAAAATAGCTATGAACACTTTTCGATAGCCAAGCTATCATAGGCATATTTGTTAATAAATTATATTTGATAAAAAATATGTCTCATTAGGTTATCCGATGGGTGAAGGTCGATCTCTCACGTTCTCCTGTACTAAAAGGCATTGTACTTCAGGAAAGTATATGAGAACACATACGCTGTTTATGATATTTGTATCAATAACGTGACGTTTTATGTAAATTTTTCTAATTCTTAATCCATGCAAGATTTCGATATGGACTTTGACATAGTGCATCAGATTTCAATTAGAAAGTGACGTGAAAATCCACATGGGGATCCTACTAGATTTCCCATATGGATTTGGCATGTTGTGGACTTCGTCGAACCCGTACAGAAATCTACGCTGAATTCTCATATAGATGTTTTTCATAGGGATAACAACATTGTCTGATGTCATACTCTGAAATATATAAAATTAAATGTGGATTGAACGCAATTATGACAGTGATAGGTTAGAATTCATGTTTAACTATAATTATTACTAACCGTCATATTTTTTTTGTAAAAACAATCACAAAGTTTATTGTTTAACTATTGTTTATGTACTTTGAGTGATAATTTAATTAAATGAAAAGTTTGCAAAATCCAAATGAGCATGCCTCAAGCGCAGTAAAACAATAAAAATGCGTAAATGATAGCGTCCACGCCTAAGGCATGCAATTATTTTGTTTAATTTAATGATTATAAAAAACATGCAGTCATTTATTATTTATTCTATTAATTTAATATTAATAGCGAAAGAAGTTTTATCTTACATGATAAAATTAAATCGATAACGGAATTTGACTGTTATTTCGTTTGAGGCTTCACGGTGACGATTTCAGTCTTCATTATTAGTTTTTTTGTTTGAATTTTCCTGTGAGTGGTGTTATCTCCTCTGTAGATCAAGCTAAAAAAATCTTAATAGATGATAAAACAGTTAGTAATCTTACCATCATTTATGTATAGTTTCTGCTTGTTCATAGTTATTTTTCAATCCTACTTTATGAAAAATAATATATATGGCTGCCGAACTAGCAGAAAATTCACCAAACTGACAGTCGGAAAAAATTAATTGTATTGAAATGGAATTATTTTGGCACACAATTTTTACAAGGGTTTTAGAAAATTCCCTAAGGAATAAAACAAAAAAAATTAAATCGTGAAAATGATTTTTGACAAAGTTATGGTGTTATCAAGCCCAGTGCCTCTGTGGATATCACGCTCTTATTCGTTTAATTCGACAGAGAAACGAGTTTTTTCTGAAAAATCTTATTAAATCGAAAGAAAAATTTATTTAACGTGTTCTGTAGCTATTATTATTTATCTCAGTATGCTTTTTAAACATAATTTTTTTCGTTTAAATTATGAAAATCACGTTTTAATCGAAATCACGATTTTTAGGCAAGAGTAGAGCATATCTGCGCGCTTCGCGCTTAAGGCATGCAATATTAAAATTTCTAATTACAACAACAAACTGAATCACATTGTTACGAGCAAACTTAGTTATGCGCTATCTGATATTTTTGAGATACGAGATGCATATGAGATGTTTTTACTAGTTGAGATACGTGATTGCATTTTGTTGAATAAAAAAAAAACTATTCAATATTTTTATTTATAACTTTACAGAATTACGCAAGAGCATTTACTAATTACTTTTCCGGCAAAAACTCAAAATCGTCAAAAATCGAGTTACGAGGTTGCGTCAGAAAACCCTCGATATGCGCTTCGATATATGGATGAGTTTGCCGCGTATTTTCATGGGAAACGAATCTTTTCTGTCATCGATTTTACCAAAGCCTTCCTCCAACTTTAAGTTGCTCGAGAAAATGCCGAGAAAATGGCTATTATCTCTGCATTTGGCTTATTTTAGTTTTTATACATGATTTTTGGACTCGAAAATGCAGCACAGCCGTTCCAGAGATTTATTGACGAAATCACCCGTGATCTGGATTTCGAATTTCCATATATCGAAGACATCCTAGTCGCATTCGAAGACGAAGAAGAGCATTGAAAATACCTCAAGATATTATTTCTACGGCTTCGTAATTACCAACTAGTAATACACGTTTCGAAGTGCCAGCTAGGAAAAACCGAAGTTGAATTCCTTGGTTATTTAATCAACGAACACGGCATCAAACCATTGTCGAAAAAAGTTAAGGCTATCGTTAATCTTCAGCCTCCTGAAGCCGTTAAAGCAGTCCATGGATTCCTTGGCGCAATTAATTTTGACGGAAAGTTCATTAAGAACGTTGCAGAAATTCTAGCGCCGTTATATAAAGTAGTGGAAGGACCGAAAATCAAAGGATCCCATCCTGTCGACTGGACAGCTGATTTAAAAAACGCCTTTGATGCTATAACGTTCTCCTCTATTTCACGCGTCCCACGGCGGAGTGTAGTTGGCGCTCAATAGCCGTTATGGCTCTCCGTTGGTCGAAAACTGAAAAATAAAATAAACCCAGAAAACAAATGTCCCACCTGGAGATATCCTGAATCTCCCCGGACTGGCTGCTCTGCTCAGGCTGGGTTAGAAAACCTAGTTGGGCGCCAGTTCGTGTGCCCCACGAACAAAATTAACTCAAAATTACACAACGGAGAAAAATGAAAATGAAAATAAATTAAATAACAGGATAGCGATTTCAGATTTAGGAATAGGGATAGCAAGAAAAATAGCAGTAATTAAAATAATAAAATTAAATAAATACCGGGTTGATGACCATTTGTTTAAATTCTCAATCATTTAATAAATTAATTAGTCATATATGTCGCATACTCACATAACTACACAGAAAAAAAGAAATTCTCGACTGAAGATAAATATTCTTGATTCAAGAAAATTTTTTTGGAGACCTAAATTTTCTCAGATAAAGTAGAAATCTTCTCCGACCAAGACGGCTTTTTTTTAACCAAGACAAATTCTCTTGGCTCAAGAAAATCTTGACTTGGTTCCCGAAACCGTTTGTCTTCAAAAATATTTTCTTGACTTAAGATATTTTTTTTTCTGTGTAATGATCAAAAATAATAGTAAATCACTTACAAAAATAATAATAATAGTATGCGCATATAAAATTCAAATAATAACAATTCTGCGTAAGCACTAAATGTGTTGACAAAAAAAAATATATTTGTGAATAATTAATAGTTCACTCGCATATGAACATAAGCAAAAGAAATAGCTAAATTATTTCCAGTAACAAATTCCCAGTAAATTCCACTGGTGAATTTACGGTATTCCAAAATAATATTGTTTTGGACACAAATAATAAAATAAATATCACCTATTGGGTTTAATACTTATGACTGGTATTTATACCTTGATCATTCTCACGTGATAATTAACTAAGACTTGATGAATCAAACTCAAATTACATATAATAATAATTCAAATTAACAATAATTAATAACTCAAATTAATAATAATTAATACGCAAATTAATAATAATTTACACTCAATATCCAGTTAAACAGTAAGTAATAACTCCAATTATTAATATTAATACGCAAATTAATAATACTTCATAATCAATATTTAAATAAACAATAATTAATAATTCAATTTAGGAATAATCAATACGCTAAATAATAATAATTCGTAAGCAATATTCCGTTGAATAATAATTAAATAAATCAAATCAATAATAATTCATAAATAATACTCAAATATTGAATAATTTCACTGACTGTACTCGTATTTACTGAGTATAACATTCACGCATTCCATCATATGCTTATGACCAGTTACTAATACTCAGAATTTACTATCTCTCTCTCACGCTTAGGCTATATACAAATGATCACCAACTCGGGAACCGAAATTACACGCCAATGTATTAGCCAAAAAGTACTTACAGTTTACATATTATTCAACTCCCTCGGTTGCACGCTAATACGGTAAATATATTTTCCCTTTATGCGATTTATCAAATGATCAACTAATGCCACTGGGTGTATATTAACTACCCAAAATACCAAATGGCGACAAATTTATACTTAAGTTAATGTAACAGAGCACACACGCTACTCTTACAGAGACTATCCCACGTCTGACCATGGCAGCACGTGAATCTCACGCCGGCACCTAGGCCGACGCCATTTTGTCGTATATCTCACTTTGACCAATGGAGATATACAACTGTCGCATGTTATTTCTTTTTACAGTACCACCAACGTACTACATAGCTGTGGCCGTGTGATTTATCAAGTTCCCGACGCTAAATGACCAATTGTATTTTCCATAATTAATTCTTAATATTATTTACCGATAAATCAACAAATGATTTATTCATAAAACTAGTAGATTTATTTATAATAAATAAACCTACGGATGCCAACTGTTGCGTTGACGCGCATGCGCCAACCAATTCAAAATAATCATAAGCACGTAAATGAAATGCGCAACTATTTTCCCCAGCGCTACAAAATCCAAATATATACTCTAATTAGTCAGTGAAATCTCCTGCTTCCAATACAATTTATACCTAAGAAATCAATAACGTATTATTAACACAATAATTAAATAAAATCTTACATGTAAACAAACAACAATTATAATACAGTGTCGGATGAGACGTGTGAGCAGCGTGTGCTGCCCTCTGTTGCCCACCGACCTGATGCGAGACTGCCGCGATATTAAAATATCGTGACAATGCCACTAAACGATCTCTCGTTGATGCAACACTCTTCGTGCACCCAAGAATCGACATGGATTGGGCAGTTTTTACCGATGCATCATAAGTCGGGATCAGTGCTGTCCTTCAACAGCGCGTAAACAATAACTGGCTATCTTTAGCCGAAAATTTCAGCCCTCGATCCGAAAATTGTTAACTTATGATCGAGAACTATACGTGATCTACGAACCATTATGATAATTTAATTTCAAAAAATTTAAGTTTTTGTGTTATTAGGCATGTGAACTTTTTTTTCAGCTCTTGACAAATTGTTTAATAATTTTTCCGTTTTCAAATGTAATATTAAAATTTTTTGCGTAATACCTTCTTCATACATTAGTCATAAATTTCTAACTTTACTTCTAGCAAAATAATTCTTGAATATTTTTTTTTTAAATTAATTATGTTAATAAGATCATATGGGGTTAATCGAACCAGTACTTTCAAGGACGGTTGACCCACACTGTGAGCATCTGAAATGCACGTGCATCTTGACTGAATGTGAATTTTCATATAAAATCGTGAATCCAGTGAATACAATAATTTTTTTGCAAATTGTGTTTTTCTTGTAAGGCCCTATATGAAACCCAATGGGAAAAAACTGACTATATATTTTTTTTTTTAGTTCGGGTTTTCCCGCTGAGGGCCTGAATGAAATCCAATGGGGAAGAGTGACAATAATTTTAATATTTTCACGTCAGGGGTTTCCACTTAGGTCCCATTCAGGCCGCAATTGGAAAATATTGACGATAATTTATTTTCACATTGGCATATCTTACTTAGGCACCACTTAGGACCCAGTTGAGAAATACTGACGATAAATTATTTGATTTTTGTTTCAGATTTCCCGGTTAGGTTCTGATTAGGCCGTCATAAGGATTTTTCTACTAGGAGTGCCCCATCGGAACCCAATGAAGTCCAGATGTATACACTGGGCCCTCCCCAAGTAATTTCTAGTCGTTTTTCTGTACGCAGAATTTTTTTTTAACTCGTACGTAAAAAGTATATATCCGTACATATCTGGGAAACTATGAATATATGAGACATATATTTAATTTTGCCCGGATACATCTCGGATATATACATATTTCATACGGGAATATGAATTTAACGCCAGTAATTAATACTACCAAATTACACCGACTACACCGGTGTTATTTTGTATTAACACCACGTGGGGTTAAATTGAGTTCCTTATCAACACTGTGATTCTTACAGTGTATGATATTTATAAAAGTATGTATTGAGGATTTAAAAATGTATACTTTAGGTCAATATAAACATTGGCATTGCTTAAAAGAGCATTTTAATATTATTAACACTGAGTCGCGCAGAGATATTTTACGCTTGTTTGTCAATCATTATATCATTATTGTTCATCGAGGTGAAATGTACTGGAAATATTTCCTTGCACATGAATACAATTATGAAGCAATACAATATAATAGTGGAGTACAGAACGTGCACGATAACTACGAACGGTTAATCACACATTGAATTTGTGTCGATTGACGATTACGTTATGGTAATTCAGTAAAATACTATCCTTAATTAGAAAATACAATTTGTGACGATTAAAAATTTAATCATCACGAATCGTCTTTAATACTCATAACAGACATGTTTTTTTACATTTAATTGTCTCTAATCGTCAAAAGATGATTTATTATGATACGGTCAAAAACGATTCATGACGATTATAAATTTTTTATCGTCATAAATCGCCTTTAATCGTAAAATAATATTATAATTTCCGATCCCACATGAGGATAAAAATGATTAAAAATTTAATCGTTTTTAATTTTCTTTCATCATTAATTGACGATTCATGACGAGCTGAAACGATTAAAACATTTTTAATCGTCATTAAACGTGTTTTCTAATCAGGGATAGTTATAACTGTTTTGACTACTCCTATCGCACTTTCTCACTTAATATACACATATACATATGTAGCAACTACGTCACTACTTATATAATTGAAATTCGTAATTTCGGATAAGTCCGTTATCCATCGATCATCATCGATCGCAGAATATTTTCCCCCACGCGGATACGATATTCGGTAGCGATTCAGCACACAGTACAGTACACACTCGTACACTAGACAGACAGATACACGGCAACTAGCGAAACACATATCTAATGCGATCAGCATTACCTTGTATTATATAATTCATTAAATAAAACTAATTATTTATTATTTTGTTAACACTAATAATTGGAATCAGATAATTTATTTATCGTAGTGATTAAGTTCCATGTACCTCATCCCAGCCACTATATTGGTGACTGCTCGACGTGATTTTCAAGAAGACACCATTTCGGTCACACGTTCCACGTGGCAAATAGCACGTTGAGTGTACAACATCGCGTCTCCACTGATAGCTAATCGCGACCTATCAATTCTGCGAGTTCTTTACAACAGTGAAGTGATTGAAGCAAATGTTGTACAGACCTTTTATCACGACTGGTGCATTGTGGGGCATTTTGCACATATGGCGCACTAAGGTACTGGCGGGTAATAAGGCCTAGC
The DNA here is from genome assembly GCF_026212275.2 of Microplitis demolitor. NCBI lineage: Eukaryota > Metazoa > Arthropoda > Insecta > Hymenoptera > Braconidae > Microplitis > Microplitis demolitor. Next base: position 10,636,236 of record NC_068552.1, on the reverse strand, counting down.
TAAGAGAGATTTTGATTAGAATCGAAAATATTGCATTTAATTATGGAAATGTATCATTAATTTTAATTTCAATACATTAGCCATAAAATGTAATGAATTTACGGTAATTTGTTCTATAAACAAATAAAAAATTATACTTTTACAAAAACCATATGAATAGGCCTTATTTTACTACGGTAGGGTAATAAGGCCTACGGGTTAAACAAACTGGAATAGTTTAACTATATTCAATATAATTGGTATTCAGAGGACTAAATTGGTTCGCTAAACAGCACTCAAAATTATCAGTATTCTTTTTAAGAGTCAGATGACTAGATTGTTTTTTTTAGTTTTTTCTGCGCGACGACAGTCTATGATGGATGATGAAATATAGAATACAGGAAACGTGGTATCGGGACTCTATAAAGTTGTCGTAACATCTCTATGTAAGACCCTTCTTCTAGAGTAACCTTTAGCGGAGGCGATTATTTCAAATATCATTTCTGTTACTTAGGCCTTATTACCCGACAGGCTTTATTACCCGCGGGTACCTTTGTTTATAATTTTAGAGACACCATCGGGGTGCAAATCACATTGCGATAGAAGTGATCAGTGAATTCCTTTGCAAAATACAGTGAATAAAAATGATCGGAAATGAAGGAATCACTTCAGCCAAAAAGAATTCTACAGTGCACCATATCAAGACGACACCTAGATCTCCAGTATCGTGTAAAGCGCAATGTCTTGTGCCAAATAAATTAAAAATAGCGCAAGAAGAATTTCGCAAGATGGTTCAACTTGGGATCGCAAGTCCATCAACCAGTCCTTGGGTGTCTCCACTCCATCTTGTACTCAAGAAATCTGGAGATTGGCGGTCATTGGGTGACTATTGACCACTCAATGCATGCACGATACATAACAACTACCCAGTCAGACGACTTGACGATTTTACTGCAACGCTGCACGGTAAAAAAGTATTTTCAGTGTTAGATTTGGTGAGAGCCTTCAACCAAATTCCCATCGCCGAAGAAGACATTGAGAAGACAGCCATCATCACACTGTTTGGCTTGTTCGAATTCCCATACATGACATTTAGACTTCGAAACGCCGCACAAATTTCCAAAGTTTCATCGATGAGGCTACACGAGACCTACCGTTTGTCTTTCCATACATCGACAACGTGCTAGGAGCTTCAGAGAACGAGGAGCAACATCTCGAGCACCTAAAAATTTTATTTCAGCGCTTACAAGACTACGGACTAGTCATCAACGCAGCCAAATCAGTGTTGGGTCAGCACGAGGTAAAATTTTTAGATCATCACATCAGCGATAAAGATATCAAGCCGTTGCCCGACAGGGTAGTCGCAATTATTAATTTAAAACTCGCTAGTACGATTTCTGTATTTCGTGGTTTTTTCGGTACCATGAATTTCTACAGGAAATTTATCAGAAATGCTGCAGAAATTCTTGCACCGCTGAATAAACTGCTCGAGGGGTCAAAAGTCAAAGGATCAACGCTAATTGTTGAGACACCAGAGCACCAACAGGCCTATGACAACGCAATGCAGGCATTAACCAACGCTACAATTATTGCGCATCTAAACGACGACGCAACAGGCTATTTTCTCTGGCGCATCAAACACAGACATTGTTGCAGTTCTGCAACAACTAGTTCATGGAGAATGGCAACCACTTGCTTTCTTCAGCAGGAAACTCCAACCTTCGATTCAAAAATTATCGACGTATGATCATGAACTTTACGCCATCTACGAAGCTGTCAGTTACGTCCAACATATTTTTTAAGGTATGCAGGTTGCAATTTACACCGACCATAAGCCATTGCTTTTTGCTTTTCAGCAACGTACTGAACGAGCATCATCGTAGCAATTTCGACGCCTAGACTTTATTGGCCAATTCATGAGTGATTTTAGACACATTTCTGGACATGAGAATATTGGTGCAGATACGTTGTCACGCGTTGAAGCCATTTCGACGCCGTTGACCACGCATGAGCTGGTAAGCGCTCAGAAGAACGATCCTGAACTTCAAGATCTTCTTAACAACGTAGCAATGTCACTACAGTGGCAACAAATTGTTTTCAACGACAGTCCGGTCGCAGTTCATTGTGATGTTTCATTAGGTAAACCACGTCCATACGTTCCTGGTTAACTTTGAAAGAAAGTTGTCGACGCGTTGCGCTCTCTGGCACACCCTGGTACCAGAGCATCTCAGAAACTGGTGAGCAAATGCTACGTTTGGTCATTAATCCAGGCCACCAATAAGGATTGTCGAGAATGGGCCAAAGCTTGCATAAATTGTCAGTGAAACGAAATCCATTGTCACGTGTGTTCACCTCTCGCTCGTTTTGAATTGCCGACGCAACGTTTTGAGCATATTCACATCGACCTAGTCTCTGACAATTGTTGACAGATTTACCTGGTTTCTAGAAGCCGTGGCACTTAAAAATGGAGACACAGATACTGTCGCTCTTGCTTTGTTTAGAGAATGGATTTTAAGATACGGTGTACTGAGCAGAATAACGTCCGATCAAGGAGGCCAATTCAAATCTTTATTGTTCCAATCTCTCAACAAATTGTTTGATATAATACATTTATTAACGACGCCGTATTATCCTCAATCCAATGGACCGGTGGAATACCTACATCGGCAACTCAAGGCCGCACTGTTGTATCACGACGACAATTGGTATGATGCGCTACCCGTTGTCATACTTGGTTTACAAGCAGCCTGGAAAGAGGAGATACAAGCTACCCCAGCAAAGCTTGTATACGGCAAGCCAATTCGTCTCCCAGGTGAACTACTAGTTCCATCAAAAAAGTACGCAAATGCTGAATGCGTTTTACGTGAATCAAAATCATATTTTAATAACTTGGTGCCGGCCGAGACCTTGCGTCATGGAGAGTGTTCTGTTTTCTGATTCAAAGACCTCAACACTTGATCCCACTTACTGGCGTGAGTCAGGCATGAGGATAAAAATGATTAAAAATTTAATCGTTTTTAATTTTCTTTCATCATTAATTGACGATTCATGACAAGCTGAAACGATTAAAACATTTTTAATCGTCATTAAACGTGTTTTCTAATCAGGGATAGTTATAACTGTTTTGACTACTCCTATCGCACTTTCTCACTTAATATACACATATACATATGTAGCAACTACGTCACTACTTATATAATTAAAATTCGTAATTTCGGATAAGCCCGTTATCCATCGATCATCATCGATCGCAGAATATTTTCCCCCACGCGGATACGATATTCGGTAGCGACTCAGCACACAGTACAGTACACACTCGTACACTAGACAGACAAATACACGGCAAATAGTGAAACACATTTCTAATGCTATCAGCATTACCTTGTATTATATAATTTATTAAATAAAACTAATTATTTATTATTTTGTTAACACTAATAATTGGAGTCAGATAATTTATTTATCGTAGTGATTAATTTCCATGGAACTTATCCCAGCCACTACTTATATATATATATATATATATAAGTAGTGCTAATATATATATATATATATATATATATATATATATATATATATATATTAGCATTAAATTTACTTCAAAAATACGTATCTTGGCTAGGAAAAATTTCCATAATTCTAGTAGTTACAAAAATCCAAAATAGAAACAAAGAGTTTAAAAAACAAATCAATAATTAAGGCTCGGTTACAAGGAAACAGCTCGTTTTACGTCAATTTCCTACGAGAGATTTTTTGTAGGGAATTTAATTTCTTTCAAGAATATATATTGCTCAAATTTTTCAGATAGATGATTTACGAGTTTTAGGTAAAAAATGAAATTTATGTAAAAAAAACGAATAGTCGTAACGATACACCTCTTAATATCAATATTAAGGGCTCAAACTTGCACTATAATTTTTGTTGGTCATCAGGAATAATATTTTCATGATACCAACATCGAAACTTAAAGTTTCAGTGTTTCTACAGCCCGTCGAAATAAGCTAATTTCAAGCCGATGCTGCAAACAACTGCTAGCAAATTCGTAATTCACAAATCCCTTCACAGCGGGAAGAAACCCTTGGTAGAAACCTCGAATGATAACACTGAACCAGTCTTGGTTGCTAGACCTGGCCCATGCTTGGTTGCCAGACCTGGCCCGTACATTGACGAAACGAATAAATTTAATTAAAAAAAAAATGGATTATTATTAACCTCGTAGAGTTCATGATCATTAACGTTTTGTAACGGGGTAAATTCGAATTTACAACGTTCAAATAAGTCCAAAATAAAATCCATTATGTGTACTGTCGGTCATGTGACATTACCACTCAGGGTATTCCGGGTAGGTAGCGACTAGTCGTCCGGAAGTGGAAATTTCAATTGCTCGATCGTCAACCCCACTTAGAATTAAGTAGGAGAAGAAAGACAACCAAAGTCAAGAACTGAGGGAGCAATTATAACGGGGACCGAAACGAGAATTGGGCATTAATGACCGGAACGACCACACCGAACGGACCTAGTCCAGTCGAGAGTAAAGTTCAACAGCCGTGGAGACGCTACGATAAGACTCCATTATAGACGCCGACATTTAGACGCTGCGAATAAAGTATCAGGTCGAAGAAGAGTACGGGAGTCGGAAAAGACTAGAAAACTACCGGACGAGACTAGAACGAGACCAGGACGAGACAAGGAAGATTTTAAACGAACACCTCGAGGACGAAGAGTTGGAGTAAATTCTGTAAAGGTAATTTTATTAATTTATTCGAGGCAGAAAGCCGGAAAAATTAAATAAATACGTAGTCATACGTCGTATATCGTCGCGTCTCAATAAATTATTCGTAAAATCAAAATTAAAATAAATTAATCCGGAATTAACAATCAAATAATTAATTAATTAACGCCAGGCAGGCAGCCGGAGCGATTACATAGTCAAATATTTCCAGGCAGGTAGCCGGAATTATTCTAGAATGTTCCAGGTGGATCGGGTAACTCACGCACCGGAAACTGTCGAATCTAGTCATAGCCACGAGTCGAAAATTAATTGATTAGAAGTAAAATTAATAAAATAATAAAATTAAATAAAATTAAGAAGAAATTGTCTCGAGAAAAATTATAAAAAAGGTCAAGGTCACTGACATAATTTAATTAAATAAAATTAAGAAAAAATAATTAGTTAAATAAAATAAATAATTAAAGAAATCAAGTAAATGAAATAATAATAATTATTATGATAATAAAAGTACCTGGAAGGAACACGTGAGAAGTATATGAGTTGAATCGGGTGAACTTTTAGTTGAATAATTTGGTAACGTGTTGATGGAAATTATTGAGTAATAAGTTTCGAAATTTTGGAGTAAAAATAATTGGTGATAAGAAAGTGATAAAAGGGAATAATAAGAATAAAGGAAGATTAATACCAATTAATAAATTAATTAATAATTATATAATTTCCTAAATTAATTAATTTATTTATTGCGGAAAAATTATTGTAATTTCAGTGTGTGTAAAATAAGTCCAGGGGGCAGAGTGAGTGTGTGAGTAAAATAAATAAGAATTTTAGTGGAAAATTTAGTAATTAAGTATCGCGAAGGTTGAGCGATTTTTATTACTGTGCGTGTGAGTGTGTGGAAATGCCAAAGGTAGTCGGCTAATTTTATTCAAGAAATTATTGCGGGTTAATAAAATAAGGTTTTAATGAAGGATCATATAAGGTTTAAGGTTTATATAAGGCATAAGGTTATAAGGTTTATAAAAGGTTATAACGTTTATAAAAGGTTATAAGGTTTGTAAACAGTTATAAGGTTTATAAAAAGTTATAAGGGCTTTTAAGAGGTATAATGTATAAGGTTTGTAAAAGGTTCGAAGTGAATAAGGTATATAAAGGTTAAAAAGGTTATAAATAAAATTGTTTAAATTGTTCATCGGAGAAGTAAATTATTTATAACTTATCCTTCCTCATCCTTTTCTTACAATTAAATAAATTACACCGACCCTGACGATCTAAGATCCGGTTCTGGGAGGCCGTTATCACTTCCAGTGGCACCCTTAGAAAGGTAATTTAAGGACGACCAGAGTAACAGCATAGCCCTGTTATAGTTTAAATTATTTAAGGGAGGTAAATGATGTGAAAAAAACTCGGTGAAAATTCTGCTGGGCTCTGAGCGCGAACTGCCGCCAATCTGATTGGTGGGTCTAAACAATAGCTACAGGACGAACCTACTAATGTTAAACTGATACCTTTACATGATCTACTTATTAAACCATAGTAAGGTACTACAGTAAAATTTTGTTATGACCATAATCAGGGAAAGCCTGCACAAAATGAAAACACTGAGTGAAAATGCTTTTTTATTGTGAATATGCTAAATCTTTTACTTTTTGCATATTTATTAAAATTATTATTTAAAGAAAAGTAAATAAACGTTTAAATTTATAACAAAAATTCCGGAAACCGGTTGACTCTGTGGAACCCTGAAGCTTCCCACTGTTTTTAATTTCAAAGAGGTCGAAAATATAGAAAAATTGGAAATAATAAAAAAAGATCGCTTTTTGAAGTCTTGCTCACCGTTATGCTTGAAAAATTTGATGTTTTTAGACAGAAATTTATAGAAATGATTAAAATGGAGAGTGACACGAACACACACACACATCCACAGAAAAAAAGGATACCTTAAAGTAAGAAATTTTTTCTTGCCGCAAGAATATTTTTTACAATTTTGAATGAAAACGAAAATTTTCTTGGTTCAAGAACAAAATTTTCTTAACTTTAGTTATCTTGGCATAAGATTTTTTTTTTATTCAACCGATATAATATATGTTTCTTGAAGTAAAAAATATTTCCATAAAGTGAGAAAAATTAATATTCTGCGCCGATATATAATCAATTGTCCGAAAAGTAAAATATTCTTTCTTGAAGAATAATTTATTTTTAATCAAGATGATTTGTGACTCGAGTCAAGAATTAAAAGTACTAGACTCAATGGTAAGAAATATCTTGGCTTAGATATTTGTTGTGCTGCGGCTAGTAAATGTAGACGTTTGAACCAACAGCAACTGCGCTCACGGCTCAACGCACAAATTCTCTTGGGAAAGCTAACTGTACTATACTGAAGTGGCGGTAGTATAGACTATATTACACAGTGCGCTTACTAGATATGTGTAAAGTAAACGAATGTTCAGGAAATGGTCGGGTAACATATCTGGTAAAGCTCTCGCGTGATGCCGAATCGGTCTGCGTTCGAGTCCTACTATGAGCAAACAATTTATTTTTCTCAATTTGTTCATAAGCCATTTAATCGAGAGAGTTTATTCCTTATTCTTTCTAATGTTGTATTGTGATGTTCTGAATATACGCATACACTTCCTAGTAAAAACATTTATGTAAATGTGAGGTCAGAGTGACATTACGCTATGTCATCATTTACGTAAGATATAAGTCATGAATGAATCAGGTGTGACTCATTATTTCACACTTTTTTACGTAAGATTATGATGTAAAACTAATGACGTATACATGACGTAAATATGATGTCTGTGTGACATTCCATGACGTCCGTATGACATATGGGTGATGTCAAAGTCATCAATCTGGAAAAAATATTTTTGATAAAAAAAAAAAAAAAAAAAAAAAATTAAATACCGAATTTCCGATTCGATTATTACTGCGTGAACGTATTACGAATTCAGAAACAAGATTTGATAGCAGTCGATTATGAAAAAATCCTGGGCGTCAGCTGGGTTCGAACACGGCTCCTCTGAGCTGGCAGTACTGAACGTTACTCACTGGTCACATCATGAGAGTTCAAGTCTTATGCTTAATCGATGTATTTAGAGTAAAATGCCGGTAAATACATAGTTCATAAGTTTTCGTGATGGATTTTTACAAAGTTTAAAAAAACTCCATGAACTTATAAATGATAAATATAAAAAATTGGTATGTCCAACTAGTAGCTTGTACTGTAATGTTGGACAAGTTATTATTATTATTATTTTCAGCCATAGTCTTTCGACCAAAAAACCGGGATCACACTGAGTAATTATCTGGAAGGTTTGTTTTTAAATGAAAGATGTTGAATATACGAATTTAACTACTATATATTATACAATTGAAAATTTTAATGATGTGAATACAATAAACTTGATATTAAAAGGTGGCTTGTCCGCCGACTCTAATTTACAATAAAATGGTTACGATTGAATTGATTTCAAATACTAGAGAGGACTACAGAATTTTGAATACAATATTTTATCATATTTCCGTGTGTTGGAAATGTTTCTATATTTTGGCATACATAAACTTAAAGGTTACAGTACCTGAAGTTGTGGAGATTGGAGTATTTTTCTGGTTTACACTGAGTTTACTGTACTGTACTATTCGCGGTTACAATTTGTTTTGACGTAAACTTGATATTTTTAATTTAATTATTCACTAACTGAAACAATATTTACTAAACGCTAGCGATATAATTAATAAAATAAAGTGTAAGGACACTTGTTCAATTAAATAAAACAACAAAGTGTGAGAACGCTTGTACGATTAAATAGAAAATAAAGTGTGAGAACACTTGCAAATAAAATAACTAGTACGGAACTAGTGCAGAAGTGTGAGAACACTTGTACTTAAATTTTCTCATCCTTACTGACCCAGGACTGAGAACTGAGACTGAAACTCTGACTGAGAAAAACTGTTACTCAAAAAAAAAACTCTAACTATTTTAGATTTTGCGGCCCTTTTTATGTGTTTTATTTTGTCCTAATTTGTCTATTGTTTGGGGGAAATCACAATTCCTTTGGGTCCTTTTCCTTTCCCTAGGATTTTTCGTTAGGGAAGTGGTAAAGGCCCACCCCGACGCAGGCCTATGTGTGGGGCATACACACATACACCCACATGCACAATATTACATGTATAACGATATTGTAATTTATTTATAATAATAGAGATTTATATCGATTTTATAAATTTTCCTTATGAATTTTTACTTTTATTTATTTATATAAATTTTATTCATGTAGGTTTTTTTGGTTTACTTATTTACTTACATAAAATTTTATATTTTTTTTTCTCATAGTTTTTACTTCTTTAAATTTTATTAATTTATTTATTTATGTAAAATTTTATATTTATTCTTATAATTTTTATTTATTTGAATTTTATTAATTAACTTATGTATTTATTTACATAAAATTGTCATTGAATGGCGTCCCGCATATTCATGTACGTATTTTTATAAATTTACTCATTTAAATATTATTTAATTTATTTGTTTGGTTGATAATTATTATTCATTTTGATATTATTTATTCAAATAATTCTTTTTGTGGATTTTTCCATTAATAAATTATTTATTCGAATTCCTTTAAGTAAGATTTATTTTGTATATTATTTACGTGAATATTCCTTGATAAAAGTCTTTAATTTAGAATTTATTGCATTTAATATTATTCATTTGAATATTCTGAACCACGTGTCATTAAATTCATTTCTCTGGGTATCTGTTTTACGTTTACGTGGGCACCGAAATATTATTATCTACCAAAGTGCACTTACAAATGTAAGGCTTATGAGATTATATACTTTGTTTATTTTATTCATTTAAAAATGAGTCATTGTTGAACTTTCAATTTTTCTTTTAAAATATTTTAAGTACACTTTTGTTGATAAATATTTTTTTGTTAATTCCTAAAAAATTGTTTCCAGACGGCCTTTGGGCCTTCATTCTATTGTGACCCGAGGGGTCATTAAAAATTCATTTGGTTATTTGTTCTAGTATTTTTTACGTGCGTGAGAGCAAAATTGATACACTAATTCTAAAACTTTTTTACAACTAAATTATTTCTTATCGCTCTAGAATTATTAAAGAAAAATAAAATTTGGTCGCCACGTAATTTTAATATGGAAATAAAATTTAATATAAAAAGTTCAGCATCTGAGCTGGACGTAACAAAATTATATAAAATTTTATTAAGTTCCTTCAAATTTTTTAATTTTCTGTTGTGATGTGAAATTTGAAAAATCTTAGATAAAATTTTGTAAAACATTAAATAATTGCACAAAATGGTATAAAATTTAATCGATTGAAAAATCGTTTTACTTAACTTAACAATCTTGATATCAAAAAAGTTCAAACTGTCGCTACATTTTCTTTGTCATCCTTAATAATATTTTCGATATATTATTTAAAATAGTAAAGTTAATTTTTTTATGCTCACGCTAATGTTTTAATCTAAAACGTCAAAAATATATATTCGAGTTTATTGATTTACTTTTATTACTTTGGCCCCAAGAATATTCGACATTTAGTTGTTATTTTTACACATTTACACATTTTTGAAAATTCATTCTATGATTGTTTTATTTTAATAAATAGATGATAAAAACACTATCTCAGAAATTACATCAGCACTGCGTAAAATACTGACTTGTCACTGATGTAAAGATATGATTTAAGAGTGACATCCATATTACGTATAACCGTGACTTTGCTACTGACATAAATGTATGATTTTAAAATTACGTCATTATGATATACAATAATGACTTTATTACTACGTAACAATATGATGTAGATTGTATGTCAAGCGTATGTAACACATGAGTCATAACTGTGACGTCATACAAGAGTCATGCGTACATCAATATGATGTCAAGTTTTTACATCATATTAAAGTCATGTAGAACGTCAGAATGATATCAAATTTACATAAGATGCCTTGACATTTTGATGACCTAAGTATGACGTCAAAATAAGGTGATGTGTTCACTGGGTTTCCTGCTTGAGAACATTTAATATTTATATTAGGTTAGATTCACTGAAAAATATAGGTCGATATATTTTTTTAAGTAGTCATTTATTTTCTTGAATCGAGACAACGTTTTTTTTTAAGTCAAGAAAAAAAATCATCAATGGGAGGATTTTATGTCTTTCGTTAAGTAAATATTTGCATGATTCAAGATAAGTTATTTTATTAAGTTAAGATTATAATTTATTTAAATCAAAATAAAAATTTTCTCACTCCAAAAGACCGTTGTCTAAAGTCGATAATGTAGTTTTCTCAAACTGAGAGTAAATGTTCTTCTGCCACGCAAAAAAAGTTCTTGATTTAAGATGTTGATATATATTGTCACAATTTACTATACTCACCAACCAAGACAGAAAAGTATCTTGTTTTGATAGTTTTTTTTACTTGATTAGAAACAAAATAAATTTGACTTAAAATAAATATTCTTAAACCAAGATTATTTAACTTGAATTGAAATTTAATTATTCTTGATACAATACTTTTATAATATTAGTCGAAGAAAATGTTCTCGGATTAAAAAATCCCGATTACTCAGCCCAAGAATAAAATAATGAAGGCAAAAATTATCTTGGGTCAAGTCAACCTTTTTTTCTGTCTTCACTCAGACATCATTCTGAAAATAGAATAGCTTCCTAGGACCTCGTAGATATATGTTGTAAATCATTAAGTCAGTTGTTAAGTGAAATAGAAGAGTACGAAATTGCTAGGACATAATTATGACTCAAGTTAATTTTTCTATCCATTTATTTTTCTGTTAGTAAGTACCATAGAATACTTTATAGAATTGAATTAAATTTTATAAAATAAATTCAGTACATTGTAATATTTTAATAAGATAATAATTGATAGAAATGAAATATTTTTTCAATGGCTAAATGAAACAATGCATACTTGATAAATAAATTATGAATATGTACCAAGCAAGAAAATAATAGAAACAATATTAGATATTATATATTCCAACTCAATTACAAGTCCGTTAATGAAATCAAAAATTGTGCAGAGATCTTATTGTCAGAAGTTTGATCTTTCATTGTATTAAAGATAATGCTATCTTTCCATACATATACAAAACTATACAGAAGTTGAGTTAAACAATCAAAACTTTAAACTCACATCTATGCTTATACTCCATATATAAATATTAAAAAGACGACTCGATAATAATAAGAGACGTATATCAAAGTAGACTACCCACATCTATCCATAAATGCTTACATAAATATAAATTCATGAGCTCATGACTATATTGATCACATAAAACAATATTTCAAAATTTTATAAGCCATTTATTTTTTTATGGATCGTTTGTACGAAAAAAAAAATTAAGAATATTTCTAATTCTTTCAAATATAATTTTTAATGTTATTTAAAAATTTTAAACTGACTATTATTTTGGAAGGTTTGTATTGCATGAAATTAATAAAATAATTTTATACATTTAAATTCCAAATGAACTGAATAAAATCAAAATATTTATTGATAAAACTTTTACAATTAATTGAATAATATTTATATGAAATTGAATTAAATCTTTACTATGTATTGTAGTAAATCATTTCGACAAGATTGTATACTTACATCTTTATGTACATATAGATATAAACTCGTACCGGTATGCTATATCGATAGATAGTGAGTGTATATCTCAATAGTTCAACTGTTAGTATAGTAGCATCGATGAATATACAACGAATACGTGGCATTAGCAAGTTAAATCATGCCTAGACGAAGAAGAGATGTTGTCGGGAAAACACATCATCTAAAGCCCCCCCCCCACCCACCCGACAGTGCACCACTCGTGCCACCACTCACACCGCATTAAACAACGCCAAAGGCTCGATGAATGGGGTGGCAGTGTAGGACGTTGACGTGTACGAGGGAGAGTTAAAAGAGAGAGTAAAGGAGTGAGAAAGATAGTCGAGTAAACGCTTGCTCGTGGGACAAACCTGTTAGCTCGTTTGTACCTATTTGTCTTGCATCATATTAATTGCAGTAACGCTGCATGAATCGTCAGCGGATTCATATATCCGACTATTTTATAATATTATCCTCAAGTGAATAATTAATCAAAATATTTCAAACTTATACCATTGTTAATTATGTTTGCGTTTGTTAATTAAAAATCAACTATGTATATTTTAATTATTATTAAGTAAATCAAGTTAAAGTGGACGTCGAAAAATAAAAAATTATTACTTTTTTATTTTCTATTGTCAGTTAAACAAAGTATCAAGCAACCAAATTATTGTAAATTATTAATTAATAATATTAATTGATACTGTATGGATGATACACATTTTATGATGATGGTTAGTTATTCTATTTCTGCTTGTATTTAAAAAAAATGGAATAAATTCTCAATTGCCATAAGTAAATTTTTTTCTGTTTTATACTCAGACAAAATGAAGTGACTCTATAAAATTAAAAAATAGTATCTAACACCGCTCTTTTTTTACAAAATATCTCGTAATTTCAATTTTTAGAAATTAATTCTGGATTTTTTTATTTTAATGACTAAAATACTTTGAAACTTTAATTTTACTGCATAAAAGTTTTGTTTATTATTATTATGCATGAAGACTTAAAAAATATATAATCATCAATGAAAAAGTATTAGACTTGAGTCAGGTGTAATTCAACGATTTTAGACTATGAAGATTGTAACATCATTTTCTATTACAAATTTTTTTATGAAATTGATTATTGCTGCGAAAAATCTAATACTATACATACAAGTTCGAGTCACTTATCAAATCATAAGTTAACAGAAATTTCTAAATTATTAATCAATAATTACCCGCTTGTTATGAATGTCAGAATGTTATCTTTTTATATCAGAAAGATGACAAAATTTTTTAGATAACTTTATGATATCAATTAGATATTGTCACGTAGCTATTCCAACGTGAATCGCTGCGCACGCTTTCCCATCTTGCCGTGAATTTAACAACACCTCCGAGCTAATGAAAAGCGCATGTGTGCATTTAATTATTATAATATTTTATTATTCAAGTATTTATATTACATTGATTAATTATTTATTTATGGATTATTAATATTATTGGTTATTATATCTATGTTTTGATAGTTATCTTAAATTTAATGTATTGAATCAATATTTACATTTCAGCCAGTTGCACACGTGCGCATATAGTACCCGTGAAAAATGATACATATATGGCCATGTATGGAGGTATATAGTTCACATATGAAGCATATATGGCCATTTGGGTGAGCCAGAAAAACCAACCTATCGAATTTGTGTTTTGAAAAGGACCTATATACCGAGAAAAAAATTCTCCCATTGGGCAAAATTTTTAGCTCAATTTTAAAAAGTGTCGGTAGCCATTTGATATTTCCCATTTAAATAACATGCAAAATAGTATATTACACTACACGGGCAGAAAGTTGGAGATTCCTGCACTGCGCGTCATGACGCCCGAGGCGAAGCCGAGGGCATCAGACGCGCATTGTAAGGCTCTCCAACTTTCTGTCCGTATAATGTATACTATTTTTCATTATGCCCGGACGAAAGTACGTCGACAAATCAAAGATATATAAATTATATAGCTGCATTTTAGCATGTACTGATGCCTGCCACGACATATGCGGCACGAATGAAGCGAGTGCTGCTACACTCAGAGAAAAGTCGATAGTTATGTTAACTAAAAAGCTTCAACTATTTAAAATTAATTCCTAATACTATTTTTGATAGTAATATTAACTATTTATTAATTTATGAAACATAATAAAATGTATTGATACTACCAAAATTTGATAGTGATTAAAATTTTTTATCGCAACTACTGAAATGTAGTTAAAATTACATAAATTTTAAGTAATTACAGCAACTTTTTCGTTAGTTCAAGTAACAAAAAAATTGTTTCAATGGTAAGTGTTGATTCATAGTTAATATTAAATAATTATTCTAACTATCGAGTTAATTGCTAAAACTCAAATTTTTTCGTTAAAGCTTTATTGCACTATAACTTTATAGTTAATTTAACTAAACGAATTGGTATTAATGAAACAAAACAACGTAGCATTATGAATTGTTTGATTACAATTATTATAAGTAAACTAATGATTGCTCATAACTATATTAACTATAAAAATGTAAAAAAGAACTACATCTGAACAAAAATTGACGTTTGCACGATTTATTTATTTAGTGATTGAATACTTATTTAAAGCGTCGGAATTGATGCTAATTTTTTTTTCACGGCAGCTGAAAATTTTTTCTTTTTACTGCAAATATTAAAAAAAAAAAAAAAAGTTTATTTAACGTATTTAAGTTCCCAAAAACTTACTATTTCCTTCAGTACCCTGTTTTGCCCCTCTCTTCTCCATATATTAGACTGTGAAAAATAAAATCTATATTTTTTTTTAGTTCCATACGAAAATTTTGTTGTATGTAACAAAACAAAAATTTAAGAACTTTTTTGTAGATGATTTTATTATCCATCAAATAATGTTATCCGATTATTTTTAAACTTTATAATTCAACAGCTACAAGTTTTTAAAATTAATTGTTTGGAAAAAAAATCACAATTTCCGTGAAAAACGGATGAAAATTCTTTTGTGTCGCATTAAACTGAATCGGAAATTGTTGTCTTTGATTATTATATCCGCCGAATGACGGATTTTATCTGTAAAAACAGTGCAGTGAGTATGTACTTATTGTAGTAATAAATTTTAAGGTCGAAATATTTAACTTGTATCTAAGCGGCACAAAAGAAAGTCTTTAACTTCATATTTAATTTAAATCAACAATGAATACTTGTTGATATCTTGTTCGATCTAATTTGACAAAAATCTAATGATTTCATTAGCTGTGCTTTCTGCAAAACTTATTTTGTGAATTAAACTGAATTATTTACTTTATCGAAAATTTTTTGGAACCAAAAAATATTTGTTGAATTGACAAAAAGAACTCGAATTTCTCGGAATAAGTACTATTTTTTTAACGCAAGAATTTTCGTATGCTCCAACTAAGAAAAAAAATCTGGGCGTCGGTTGACCCTGCGGGCCAGCCCCGAAACTTCCCGCTGTTTTCGACCTCAAAGAGCTCGAAAACATTAGTGTAGATATATTTTCGAGCTCGAAAATGCTATCACATGCAATTGTTTTTTTACGATGTTTTCAAGCTCTAACAAGTTACCTGTTATGCTGAAGTTTGAAAATTTAAGAATCGAAAATCATCAATGAAGCGGTTTTTAAAATTTAGTTCCTGATTATGTTCAGTAAAATAAGTGTATTGAGGCAGAAATCAATGTCAGGGATCAAAATCAAGATTTAAATAAGTTTTAACTCATGTAAGAAACAACAAAATATGAAATATCCGATAAAAATATTAAAAACTACGTTTCATCGATTTTTTTGTTGATAATATGATTTAAACTAAAAACCAAGTTCGATGACATTATATGATCAAAAGAAACCATAAAAAAGATGAGTTGGTATGATATCAGGCACATTTTAGTACGTTATATTATGATTTATCCTGAAAAAATAACAAAATGTTATTTTTTTAACTTTTCAACGCCGATATCTTTTGAACTAATCAATCAATTTTGATAGTTGACGTGGCAATCGGCGCGTTTTATTGAATTCTAGAGCTGATTAAAATTTAAAATCGATCGCGTCAGTCGTTTCGAAAATATTTAGAAAAAACTGTTTTTTACCATTTCTTTCTCCCGCGATAACTCTCGAACGAATTATCCGATTTTGATGCTTGAGGTGGCAATTGACGCGTTTTATTGCGTACTAAAGCTGATTAGATTTTGAAGTCGATCGTATGAGTCGTTTTTGAGAAATCAATAAAAGACTAAAAAAAAAATTTTTTTTTTTTCGTAATTCGCAAATTTTTTCGAGTCTATTCGACCAAATAATCTGAAATTTTCAGGAAAGTTGAAGGCCAACAAGCTCTTTCGATTGCCACCTCATCCATCCAAATCGATTCATTAGTTCAAAAGTAACAAAGAGTTTACATACACGCACACACACACACACACACACACACACACACACACACACACACACACACACACACTCGGACATCATTCTGAAAATAATCAGAATAGCTTCCTAGGACCTCAAAACGTCGATGTCTGATGAAAACTCGATTTTCGAAAATCAGGGTGAAAACAATATTTTCCCGAACTTTTTGAAAATCGTCGATTTTCTTAGCGGGAAGTTAAAAAAAATTAAATACCGAATTCCCGATTTGATTATTACCGCGTGAACGTATTACGAATTCAGAAACAAGATTTGATAGCAGTCGATTATGAAAAAATCCTGGGCGTCAGCTGGGTTCGAACACGGCTCCTCTGAGCTGGCAGTACTAAACGTTACTCACTGGTCACATCATGAGAGTTCAAGTCTTATGCTTAATTGATGTATTTAGAGTAAAATGCCGGTAAATACATAGTTCATAAGTTTTCGTGATGGATTTTTACAAAGTTTAAAAAAACTCCATGAACTTATAAATGATAAATATAAAAAATTGGTATGTCCAACTAGTAGCTTGTACTGTAATGTTGGACAAGTTATTATTATTATTATTTTCAGCCATAGTCTTTCGACCAAAAGACCGGGATCACACTGAGTAATTATCTGGAAGGTTTGTTTTTAAATGAAAGATGTTGAATATACGAATTTAACTACTATATATTATACAATTGAAAATTTTAAACTTGATATTAAAAGGTGGCTTGTCCGCCGACTCTAATTTACAATAAAATGGTTACGATTGAATTGATTTCAAATACTAGAGAGGACTAAAATTTCTAAATTTATGGGCGCGCAAATTGTTTCTCCTAGGATACATATGATCCACTTTTGATCCTCCAATCGGATGCACATTCGAGGTAACCAGTCCAACGGACACATTTTTGTCTGGTATTGACCCGTGTGGGACAATACTCAAAAATAAAAAATAATATTTCAGTATCGAGAAAAATAAACAAAAGTATGGACTTAGAGATTTTAGAATATTAATTATAAAAAAATGTACTTTCGTGTAAACAAAAGTATGTATGCGTTTCAGCTAATAAATCACATATTAATATCTCTTATATTTTTTCTTTAGGATTTTTTTTTTTAAATAGCAATTATAATTTCTAGCGCAAAAAAGTGATTTGTACAATTTCATACAAAATGATATCACTTAGTAAAAGTCACTGTTACATAACCTCAACATAAAATTTGTATTTTTTCATGACTTCTATGTTATGTAAATATGATATTCAAATGACATCACCGCTATATCACCAATGTAACATATACGTCACATTAACATCACATTTTCGTTCATCATGTTATGTAACAATGTTACGTAAATGAGTGTGAAATTGTGATACACATGTTATGAAGATGTGATGTACTTGTGAGTTACGAATTTACGTAACCGGAAGTTTCTATCCTATAAATGTGATATCCTTGTTACGTTGATGTGTTCACTGGGTTCTCATTTGAATAACATGGGGTTTCGGCGCATTTTACATTTATTTTTTTTTCTCCTAAGCAAGTTAATATACAGATGAGATACATATTTTTGTAGTAAATCGAACTCTCTGTAACAGGGAACTTTGAATTTTCCGCGCTTAATTACCGTGATTTTCTATCATGTGCGCGGTCGATATAATCTATTACTGCCCCAGGGTTATCCGGGGTAGAGTGCGACTGTCGTCCCGAGCGGAAATCGTAGGGGCTTGTCTGTCAGTCCCACTTAGCGATAAGTAGGGGTAGCTAATTTTCCGGAAGTAGCCGAATTCGGTCGAGTGGGTGTACAGTGATAAGTGAAGACAACCCAAAACTGAGAGACACAACCGGACAAGACGCCAAACCACCAAGACGCTTCCATCACACAGGTAATTAATTAATTCTAAACTTGGATTCTTTAGTGGAACCAAGCGATAATTACATTAAATATTATTGATACCAGGCCGTTAGCCGGTACCTTTTATATCACTGTATTAATTATCTGGAAAAGCAGGTGAAGGAGCCAACACCAACTAAATTAAAAGTGAGGCGAGAATAAAAGGAAAATAAGACGAGAGACAAGCAGGAGAACGCGACGAACGAGAAGGAAAAGGATCTAAAGAGAGACGAAACAAAGAGAACCGCATCAGAAAATAATCAGGTATTAATTAAATTAATTATTTTAGGCCAAAGCCGAAATATTAATTTAATTTAAAAATACTTAGTCGTTCGTCGAGGTATCCGCGTCTAGGCCCATATTTAATTAATTAGTTGTAAAATTAATTTATTAATAAAATTAAGCCAGACGGTTGTCTAACCGGGTCCAGGCCCAATTGCCGGGTCCAGGGCGTTGTCTTGAAATTCCAGGCCGTCGCCGGAGTTATTGCGTCGTAGAAATTTCTAGGCCGATGAGCCAGAATTTTCCATAGTTTAGTCCGCGTTGTTACAAATTAATTTATTAATTAAAATAATTAAAACAACCAAATTAAATCTTAATTAAAATAATTACTCGGACCAGACTAATAATTAAAGTAAATTAGTAATAAATAAAATTAGTTAATAAAATTATTATGAAATATTCTCGGCATAAGAAAATCTGAAAACAAAAGTCGGGAAAGTTGAGTCAGGATCAGAAATGAGACTTTACTAACTAAAACTTAAAACATTAATTCTAGTAAATTCGGATCAGTATTATATTGAAGAAATAATGTTAGTTATTGGAAATGAATTAATTGAAATAAATTAATTAATTAATAATCATAATTCTTCTCATAAATTAATTAATTAATTTATAATTGTGTGGCGGAAAAAACCATTTTAAAGTCAGTGTGTGTGAGAAAAGTCCAGGGGACTTGAGTACAGTATGTGTGGGAAATAAATTTTAACGTGTAAATAGGAGATAAATAATTCGGGAGGTAACCGATTTTAATCATAAGTCCAAAGGTAGTTGGCAATGATTTTAACTGAGTGTGAGTGTGTGTGTGATGCCAAGGTAGTGGCTACGTAGTTAAGTAAAGTAAGTCCAAAGGTAATTGGCAGAAGTTATAAGGTCAAAAAGGTTAATAGTTATAAGGTTAATAGTTATAAGGTTATAAGGTCAAAGGTTATAAGGTCTAAAGGTTTAAGGTCTAAAGGTTTAATAGTTATAAGGTATAAGTTATAAGGTCTAAAGTTATAAGGTCATAAGTTATAAAATTATAAGGTTTTTGAAAGGTTGTGAATTAAATAAAAGGTAATACTATTGTAATAACTAAATCTAAGTTATTTATAAAATTATCCTTCCTTTTCCCACTCTTACAATTAACTTTTACACCGACCCTGAGCATTAAGAACCGGTTCTGGAAGACCGTTTAATCCTTCCAGTGGCGCCCTTAAAAGGTAATTTAAGGACGACCAGAGTAACAGCCTAGCCCTGTTATATTTGGCGCCCAACTTAAATAAAAAAACCCCGTAAATAATTGTAAGAGAGTTTGAGGAGATAATTTATTAAATAAATTAGAAGGTAAAGTCGCGTGAAAAAGTGATAGTTGTGTGGCGTGGTCGAGGTGAAAATTTTGCAAATAAATTGGAAAAGTTTAAAACAAAATATCAGTAGAATTTTGCGTGAATTGAAGTTTTACGAATTATTTTGATAGTTGGAAAATAATTATCACGAAATTTTAATTGATAAAATATAGAAAATTTCACAATAAAAGTATTATTTTAATTCGATAAAATAAAGTACAAAAATAACTGTGATACTTAAAGTAAATTGTGATACGTATTTAAATAATAATTAAAATATTAATTTAATTAAAATATTTATTTAATTAAGTAAAACAAAACTAAAATATCTACTCAAAGAAATAAAATAATTATTCTATCAAAGAAAATTTAATAAGAAATATAATCGAGTAAAATATTTTAAGCTAAAATCTTACTCGCTACCGGATAAGTCATAATTCTAAATTTAGAAAATAAACCTTGTAAATAAAATATTAAAATTTACTCGAACAAAACCTCGGGAATTAAAAGATTAATTTTTACTCAGACTTAAAATTCAAAATAAAAGATTTACTTAAACTAAGTGTATAAATAAAAGTTTAAGTTCGGTAAAATTTAATCTGAGAAGAAAAATTAAACAGTGAATTATTTACATAAAACAACAAGTGATAAATATGTTCAATCAACAAGATCCAGACTCTACAGGACGTCGATTGTCAGGAGGTCGAGGGTTCAGTCGTCCAAATATGTCACCTAATCCAGGGAGACCGGTCACGACATCAGCAGTGACAACAGTCACTACGTCAACGAGAACTACACCGACTATAACGACGACTATAAGTTCGATATCTGCGATGTCATTACCACCAAATCCACCGCCTCTGTACTCTGTAGCTCCGAATACGTTACCTAGGAACACAAATCCAGGCAACCACGAATTGAATTTAGCCGCAGGTGGGTTGGATTTTCCAACCAATTTGCAGGCCCACGATACCTGTAGACCATTACCAGGATATGAACAGATGGACTTTGCTGGTAGTCTGAATCATCTGGAAAATAACATACCACCAGACGTACAACGATTATTTAATCGCATGGAAAGCAGCACACAGCAGATACGTCAGTTATCAGAAAACCAAAGACGTACCAATGAACAAAATGCTGCACAAATAAATCAGTTGTCTCAATTAATGAGAGAAATCTTGGACTCTCGTAGAGAAAGGGAAAACAGATGGCATTCAAGAGAAAATTCTTGGCACTCAAACTCACCAGTAAACTGGAGAGCAGCTGAGCTCCAGCTTAATAATGCAAACGTTGCCCCCATGGGTCAACATTTGGCGAGGGGGGAGGGCCCAGCTGCTGACAGACCCCAGTATCTTGGGTATCAGAATCAACTACCACATCTACCACAAGGCCAGTTTGATAACCATCATGATGATAGACAAAACATACCAGTGCAAGATAGAATTAATTACCTACAAGATCAACTGCGTCGACTTCAAATAAGTTCACAAGGCCAGATTCCATTGAACAGTGAACATCCAGGAGGAAGAGCAGGGGAATACCCCCAGGCCCACAGCTATCATAATCAGCCGGAGGTACCCGCTCCAAGTCCTGCCTTCCAACAAAACCTAGGCAGATACAATGACGACAGGAGGTGGAAAGACATTTTGCAGAGCTTAAAGATGGGAAATCTTCATTTTCCTCAAGAAAATATGACGGTAAACGACTTCCTTTACGCTGCGGAAGCAAGATCACACAGAGAAGGCTGGTCTGAATGGGACCTGTTAAAAGCTATGAGTTACATACTCCAGGGAGCGGCAGCGCGTTGGTTTGATGCCAACTATCTCCGTTGGACAAATTACGCTCAATTTAAATCTGAATTCAGAAAAGCCTTCGGTAGCTCGGCAACGGATCACCAAATCATCATGGAAATTAGCCGTATGAAGATGAAACCTGGGGACAATGTAACTGAGTTCGTCCTAAGGATTCAGCAAAAATATCAAGCGATGCAAATACCTCCGCCAGTGTCTGAACAAGTAGCATGTATTAGAAATCACCTAACTGATGAATTACGGACGCTAGTGTTTGCCAGATCACCGCAGTCTTATGAAGATTTACTCAATGCCTTACACGAAGCAACTCGATGTATCGAAGAAGCTCAACAGCCAGCCGTCGTGTCCAAGACGGTGAAATTTCAAGAAAAACCCAGATTTAACATGATGCAAGTGCCAGAGGAAGAAGTTATGTACCACGAAGAAGATCTAGAACCTTCTCAGTGCAATGTAATGGGATCAGCATCACCAGGGACATATAATAATAAATATGGAGTACAAACAAGGAACAACATGAATTATTATAGACCTCAAAATAATTCAATGAGATCACAACAGTTCAGACAAAGAGTAAACCAAGTTCCTGGATCGATTTCTGGTTTTACTCAAAACCCGGTGATGGCTCCCAGATACAATAGACCTTGCTTCAATTGTGGTGTTCCTGGACACGTCTTCGAGGTCTGTGAAAATCCCAGACAAGAAGTCTGTAACATTTGCTTCGAAATTGGACACACAAGAAATAAATGTAAATTAATCATGTATACAAATGAAAATATACCGAGTAATGCAACGTCACCAGAAAATCAGACTCCAGCTCATCAGGAGAATAAAGAAGGAGCTGGTGACAACCGAAAAAACGAGTAACACCTGGACCGAATTCCCCGTCGGCTCAGGATCTTCATAAAGAAAAACAGGGGTCAAATAAAAAGACTTTAGATAATAAAATCAGCCGGTTGGGGATATTGCAGGCCAATGAAGTCTCGACTTCACTGCAGTATTCTTATCCAGGCCCACCATCAGTACCAGATAGCCGGTCAGAGACGTTACAGTGTCCTTGTCCAGGCCCGTCATCATTACCAGATAGCCAGTATAAAATATTGCAATTGAAAGAAATGTCAACTTCACCGCAACATTTTGTTCTAGGCCATGATTTGCAACCAACTAAGACACCTACGAAAATTTTGGACATTGAAGAATTAGTTAAACTGACTCAAGAAGATCTGTCAGAAGTTTCTACTGAAGTAGTATACCAGCTTATCCAAGTCATGGAAGACCAAGATTTAATTATAAGAGATCACGACCAGCCAGATCAAAACATCAATATTAATTCAATTACATCTATGATGGAGCAAGAAGATGATGAATCAGAAGAACCATGGGAAGAAGAATTTCAACCAGGGCTTGAACCGGTTGATCTTGAATTTAATATGTCTTCACCGCGTCATTTGGAACTAGGCCCAAGCCAGTTTCCAGACTCGCAGACCCCAGACACAAGTACAACACCTTCGTCTCGAGAAGCTTTTATTCCAAGAATACTCCAGAACCAGCCATTGTCAGCTGCTATTAAATATCGTCTAGCTGAAAGAAAAGTTTTCGTTCATGGTTCAGGACCAAGACCACCTGAATTTACAGCAAGAATACCAGTCTCACTGTGGATTTTTGGAATTAAATTGAATGGTATTTTGGATACTGGCAGTGAGAGATCATATATAAATGCTAAAGTGTATGAAGACATCAGAGAATATGCTTCTGGTGAATTAAGACCAGACGAAACTCAAAAACGTGGTGTTCTATTGGCAAATCATACATTATGTAAGAGTCTAGGTGGTGCTCCATTCATTATACAAATTGACTCGGTCGCTGGAGAACAATACCTGAGTGTGATTGAAGATCTTGGTTATTCTGTTGTGTTGGGAATGGATTTTGCGCTCCAATTTGGTGTCATAATTAATAGTAAAGACAGAACTTGGCAGTTCAGTGGTAATAATGAAGTTCACCCATTTGAATTTATTTCTTGTAAAGAAAATGCAACTAAGTGCTCGTCAATGTCAGCTGACCAAGAATTGGATTTCAAGAATTTCATTGAACTTGAGATGAAAAAGTTTGAAGGCATGCCGAATCAAGGACTTACGAATATAATTGAACACGAGATTGTCCTGAAGCCTGACGCCAAACCAGTCAGAATTAAACCATATAGACGTAGTCCGGTAATAAACGAAGAATTAAATCGGCAAATCGACGAACTACTGAAGAAAAATTTTATAAGACCCAGCTATAGTGTCTGGTCTTGCTCACCGGTAATGGTTGCTAAGCCAAATAAAACCTGGCGATTTTGTGTTGACTATCGACCCATCAATCGTGTAACTATACCGCCAGCTCATCCACTACCTAACATGTTACGTATCCTCAGCGCGCTTCATGGTGCGGTTTACATCAGTACGATGGACTTGAAGGAGGCCTTCCATCAGATCCGCATGGCAGTTGCGTCGATTCCTCTCACCGCTTTTTCTGTGGAAGGACGAGGGCAATTCGAGTGGTTACGGATGCCGTATGGACTAGTAGGTGCTCCTAGCACATTTCAAAAAGCAATGGACGAGCTGAAGGAAAGATTTCACAAACTTTTGGTGGAACGTAATTTACCAACTAGTTGGGCTGATCAAGTCTTCGCATATTTGGATGATTGGATAGTAATCAGCGAGACCATGGAAGAACACAAACAAATCTTGGCTTTAGTATTTGAAGTATTTCGAGATGCTGGTCTTCTGATAAATCCAGAAAAATGTAAATTCTGTCGCCCAGAAGTGAAGTTCTTGGGATTTCTAGTCAACAAAGTTGGACTACATACAGATCCAGATAAAATTGCTCCGATTGTCAACTATCCTAGACCAACTAATAGGAAACAGCTGCGAAGTTTTCTGGGACTAGTGAACTGGTACCACAGACATCTACAAAACGTAGCCAAAGCTCAAGGACCGTTAAATAAATTAACTGGTGTAACCACAGAGTGGAAGTGGGGACCCGAGGAAGAAGAATCGTTCAATAAATTAAAACGTGCATTAATCGATGCTCAGCCATTGTCTGTACCTAAAGTTGGACTGCCGTATTATCTTTATACCGATGCATGTGATACAGGCCTGGGAGCATTCCTGGTACAACGTGATCCTGAGACACATAAGGAATATTTAATTATTTGTTTAAGTCGTCAGCTTAAGGGTGCTGAGACTCGGTACACCACCACAGAGAAAGAGTGTCTGGCAGTTGTCTGGGCAGTACGAAAATTACGCTGTTATCTAGAAGGGACTCCATTTACCGTCGTCACCGATCATGCAGCATTAAAATGGTTACATTCACTACGAGACCCGAACGGCAGGCTAGCTCGTTGGGCTATGGAGTTGCTTTCACACCAGATAACTATCGAACATCGAAGAGGCACTGAAAATGAAGGTCCTGATGCATTGTCACGTATATATGAAGAAAACACTCCAGAAGATTGGTTGGACATCAAAGGTCAGCTTGAATCTAACCACTGTCTACACTTGCAAGTATCAAATTGGTATGCAGTTAAATTTAATAACGTACGTCGCAATCCAGGGAGATTCCCGGATTGGCGTATCGTTGAAGATCGACTTGAATATCATCGTCCAGATCCATTAAAATCTATCGTTGGAGACGATAATGCTTGGAAAGTGGTTTTGAAAGATCCGGAGATACAAGAAGTCCTCAAGAAACATCACGAAGACCCAGATGCTGCACATCTAGGGCGAGACAGGATGTATGAGCGCATTAAGGTCCAATACTACTGGCCTGGTATGTACCAGGATGTGGACAGTTACGTGGAAGCTTGTGAAGTTTGTAAGCAAGCAAAATATAAACAGTCATCATCAAAAGCTCCAATGCAAACTCGACAACCCATAAGACCTTGGGCAATTGTCGCTGCTGACGTAACTGGACCGTTCACTCGATCACGTAAAGGACACCAGTACATACTGGTTATTCAGGACTTATATACTAGGTTTATTGAGCTTTATCCTTTACGTCGTCATACTGGTGCAGCTGTTTTGGAGGCAACCCGCAGGAGATATCATCGTAATGTCAGACCATATGGACCGCCAGGAAGACATCTCCATCGCCGGTTGGTAATAAACCATCCAGGCCCATTGGCGGGGTCCGAGAGTGACGTACAACCGCCAACACGCCAGTCGGCTTTACAGCGACTAGGCCCAATGGTGCCCGAAGACCAGGGGACCACACCTAGCCGTCCGGCTCAACCTCGGGTAGGCCCAGCATTGATTTCCGACACCATGAACCGCATGAGTAATATTAGTCTTACTCGCCAGGAGGCGGCCAAGCCAAGAACATCGGCAGTCGTGGCGAAAACTACCTTGTCCACAGGGCAAACGGCTACATCGGCTCACCGGGATGCTGCGAAACCATCGACACCGGCAGCAGTGAGTGTAACTGGCTCGCGGGAGCGGCCCCAAGGGTTGCCCAATACTACATCATCGGTCAATCCTGCTGCGAAGGCGGCAGCAAGACGTAAGAAGAACGCGAAGCGTCAGGAGCTGCGAGAGGCTAAGCTCGCCGCGATATTAGCCAAACCAGCGGAGGAAATAATTTTGGAAAAGGTGAAAAAGTTGGCATATCACATTGGATCAAGGTCAAAGACAGGAGTAGGGCCCCACAACTGTGCCTTTACTTCCACTCTACCGGTTTCGAAAACACCAGAGGCCGAGGAAGTTATCCCGAGAGCTTCCCTACCACCGGCGCCAACCGGAGAGGCATTACAACCGAAGGGGTCAGCCGGTATGGAGATTGCTCCCATTCCAGGCCCATCAGCCGGTATGGATATTACTCCCATTCCAGGCCCATCAGCCGGTATGGATATTGCTCCCATTCCAGGCCCATCAGCCGGTATGGATATTGATCCCGTTCCAGGCCCATCAGCCGGTATGGATATTGATCCCGTTCCAGGCCCATCAGCCGGTGCGGAGATTGATCCCGTTCCAGGCCCTTCAACTCGGACAGACGCCATTCCGTGGCAAGAAGAAGTTCGCGCCTTGCCCATTATGTCATCAAGATCAGCTGTAACTGAGGAAATAGCCGGACAGCGAGTTCCTCCAAAACTCGTTGCCCAGGCCGGAGGGTCGGAGGCTCGTGCGAGTGAAAACCCGATGAAAAGGAAGAAAAAGACGAAGAAGAGTAAGAATGGACCACATATGGTTCACATGGACTGGGTCGAGCCGGACAACCCAGATCGGATTCAGTATGGATTGGGATACCTATCAGCCGATTCAGGATGCGATGAGGGAGTCCCCATTTTCGATGATCGTGATGAGGTGTTAGAGTTAGAGACACGTTCAGATGATGAAAGATTAGAATAACTATTCTTAAAAATAAAGTTTTTTTTACTTTCATACTTATTGGATTTTAACAAAGACCAAGTCTACACCCAACATCCTTGGACGACGAGAACCTACAATTTCCGACCGGGCGACAGTCTGGCAGGGGGGAGTGTAACAGGGAACTTTGAATTTTCCGCGCTTAATTACCGTGATTTTCTATCATGTGCGCGGTCGATATAATCTATTACTGCCCCAGGGTTATCCGGGGTAGAGTGCGACTGTCGTCCCGAGCGGAAATCGTAGGGGCTTGTCTGTCAGTCCCACTTAGCGATAAGTAGGGGTAGCTAATTTTCCGGAAGTAGCCGAATTCGGTCGAGTGGGTGTACAGTGATAAGTGAAGACAACCCAAAACTGAGAGACACAACCGGACAAGACGCCGAACCACCAAGACGCTTCCATCACACAGGTAATTAATTAATTCTAAACTTGGATTCTTTAGTGGAACCAAGCGATAATTACATTAAATATTATTGATACCAGGCTGTTAGCCGGTACCTTTTATATCACTGTATTAATTTTCTGGAAAAGCAGGTGAAGGAGCCAACACCAACTAAATTAAAAGTGAGGCGAGAATAAAAGGAAAATAAGACGAGAGACAAGCAGGAGAACGCGACGAACGAGAAGGAAAAGGATCTAAAGAGAGACGAAACAAAGAGAACCGCATCAGAAAATAATCAGGTATTAATTAAATTAATTATTTTAGGCCAAAGCCGAAATATTAATTTAATTTAAAAATACTTAGTCGTTCGTCGAGGTATCCGCGTCTAGGCCCATATTTAATTAATTAGTTGTAAAATTAATTTATTAATAAAATTAAGCCAGACGGTTGTCTAACCGGGTCCAGGCCCAATTGCCGGGTCCAGGGCGTTGTCTTGAAATTCCAGGCCGTCGCCGGAGTTATTGCGTCGTAGAAATTTCTAGGCCGATGAGCCAGAATTTTCCATAGTTTAGTCCGCGTTGTTACAAATTAATTTATTAATTAAAATAATTAAAACAACCAAATTAAATCTTAATTAAAATAATTACTCGGACCAGACTAATAATTAAAGTAAATTAGTAATAAATAAAATTAGTTAATAAAATTATTATGAAATATTCTCGGCATAAGAAAATCTGAAAACAAAAGTCGGGAAAGTTGAGTCAGGATCAGAAATGAGACTTTACTAACTAAAACTTAAAACATTAATTCTAGTAAATTCGGATCAGTATTATATTGAAGAAATAATGTTAGTTATTGGAAATGAATTAATTGAAATAAATTAATTAATTAATAATCATAATTCTTCTCATAAATTAATTAATTAATTTATAATTGTGTGGCGGAAAAAACCATTTTAAAGTCAGTGTGTGTGAGAAAAGTCCAGGGGACTTGAGTACAGTATGTGTGGGAAATAAATTTTAACGTGTAAATAGGAGATAAATAATTCGGGAGGTAACCGATTTTAATCATAAGTCCAAAGGTAGTTGGCAATGATTTTAACTGAGTGTGAGTGTGTGTGTGATGCCAAGGTAGTGGCTACGTAGTTAAGTAAAGTAAGTCCAAAGGTAATTGGCAGAAGTTATAAGGTCAAAAAGGTTAATAGTTATAAGGTTAATAGTTATAAGGTTATAAGGTCAAAGGTTATAAGGTCTAAAGGTTTAAGGTCTAAAGGTTTAATAGTTATAAGGTATAAGTTATAAGGTCTAAAGTTATAAGGTCATAAGTTATAAAATTATAAGGTTTTTGAAAGGTTGTGAATTAAATAAAAGGTAATACTATTGTAATAACTAAATCTAAGTTATTTATAAAATTATCCTTCCTTTTCCCACTCTTACAATTAACTTTTACACCGACCCTGAGCATTAAGAACCGGTTCTGGAAGACCGTTTAATCCTTCCAGTGGCGCCCTTAAAAGGTAATTTAAGGACGACCAGAGTAACAGCCTAGCCCTGTTATATCTCTACAAAAAAACGTCTTTTATGGTTTTTTTTTACTGGTTTAAAATTTATTCAAAGTTAAAGGTAAACTTATAATTAATTTTTTATTTTTTTACTTTGACTGCAAAATTATCATTATTTCTGTAAAAGTAGATTGTTTAAGGAGATTCAACTGAATCTAATGTAAAAAGGATTTTCCAACTTTAAGATTTGAAATTTAGTATGCATGTAAAGAAGTACTTTATCTATGTATTCTCTAAAATATGACCCACCGTCAAGTTTTTTAGAAAAAAAGGTTTGAAAATGACGTTTTTAAAGTTCTTATACACAGGCTCTTATGGCGGACAAGCTCCCGATATGACTTATTCGATTTTTTTTATTATTATCCTCCCAAGTTTAAGAAATAAAGAACCACTATTATAAGTTGAAATTATTAATTTTCATGACTATCAGGAGAATTTAGCAAATAAATAAATTCGAACACTACTTTGACTCACTAGTGTCAGTCAAATCTCCTTAATGCGAAAAGTATTCAATTTTAATTTTGTTATTGAAGAAATTATTGTAAAAAATTCAGATAACTGAAAGAAAATGTGTAACGTGTTGAGTTAAATTCAAAATTTTTTAATTTAACGGAAAAAATATGACAGATTAAATAAATTTTTTAACATACTGATCAACACTTTATGTTATTAAACATTTTTTGGTGGAATTTGGAAATTTTCATTTAAAAATTGTTAAACACCTACAAGTAGTCATTGATACTGCAGAAAGAGCTGTCAAATTGACTGAAGAGTGTATTAATACTTTAGCTAAGAACGAAAATAAAAAACAATATGTTATTTAAATCGTACAGTAATTTTTTCAATAACACAGTTAAAATTAAATATTTTTCGCAACAAGCAATTTACTTTTACAGAAATAATGATAATTTTGCGGTCAAAGTAAAAAAATAAAAAATTAACTACAAGTTTACCTTTCACTATAAATAAATTCTAAACCAGTAAATTAATCAAAAAACCATAAGAGACCTTTTTTGTAGAGAGTTCGATTTCCTACAAAAATATGTATCTCTCATATTTGTATATTAACTTGCTTAGGAGAAAAAAAATTGAATGTAAAACGCACCGAAACCCCATGTTATGAATTTTAAGAGCTTATATGGGTCTGACAATTTTTATTAGGACATAAACGAAAAATTTAGGGGCGTTGCTAAAAAAAATCAATTTGGTCAATAACGGACACTCCAATGCATGTTTTAACTATATTCAAAAATTTTGTTTAAATTTGTTGCGTAAACGATTTTATGCCAATTATAATTAAGGCCAACTTTTCAAGCCCTGTAACTCTAGTATCATTGGTCGTACCAACTTGGCTCTCATAAACTTTTTCGTAGCAAATGTCTTGCACTACAAAAACTTTGTTCTGCTTCTTTTCAAAAAAAATTTTTTAACACCAAAAAATCAAGTTGAAATCGGAAAAAAAAATGTTCCCATGTTACATAAATGTACAATGGAATTGCTGAAATTTAAAGTCAAAATATAAATTGTCAAACGTCGCTCGATATCTTTGAAATTTCACGAAAGATGTATTAGCTGACCTACTTTTTAGTACAATTTAGTAATCACTAATAATAATAATAATTTTTAGAAAATTTAGGATGCACGTAATGTCTAAAAGTTTTGAATGATTTTCAAATACAAATAGCTTGATTCGATGCGAAATAAATAACTCGTAAGTTTTAACTATTCGCATACTTTTAACATGTAGTTATCTATTATTATGTTCGATGGCACCCTGTCTCTCATACAAAGAAAAAGAATCAGCCCAATACTAGGTGGTGAATGGCTGTCAATTTTCAAGCATCGGCCGAAGATTGGCTAAATATCCGATGATAAAGGTTTGCCAATCATGGCAGTCGCAAGCATTGGCCAATCGTGACAATCAATTATCGGCCAAAGCTTGGTATCAAGAGAACTTGATCAAACCGTTGACCAACGAACGGCGATTAATTGTGCGCCATTTTTATAAGCAAAAAGAAGGCTGCAAATGATTTACCATGCATGGGCCAGTATAGTTGCATTTATTGGTCAATTATTGCAAACCAGGCATCGGCCGATCTATGAGAAAAATTGAAGCTCAGCGACTTTGTATGCACGGAAAAAAGAAAACTGGAATAGTTATAAAATAAAATGTAAAAACCAGCCCGTCATATTAAAAATTACAAAAGTTAAAATGTATACTGTAATTTTTAAATTTTATCCTGTAAAAAATTAGTTGCAAATTAAGCAGTAATATTTACAGTTTGAAAGTGTAAATCATACAGAACAAAATGTAAAATAATTATTACCTTTTGGTCACAGAAAGTTTTTTTCTTTTAAAATAATTTAATCCTCTTTAAAACTGTGAAAATTACAGTTTAGTCATTGTGTGAAAATTAAAGTATCAAATAAGAAAATTTGCTGAGTGGTTCGAGAAGATTTACAGTATGGGCATTCAATTATGAACCTTAATGTAGAAAATGAAACTATTACATCTCACACTGTAATTTTTAAAATTTCTATGTCAAATATCATCAATGCCTTAGCAATCACAAACTTCCACTATTTAAAATGTAAAAATAATAAAACTCCATTTTAAAATATCGTTAATAAGTTTCAGAAAATTAGAAATTTACTTTTTAAACTTTTGCAGTTTGACAACCATTCATTAAAGCTTGAAAATTAAAAATTTGTGTTTCAATTCCATGAAATCACTTGCATTTGAATTTGTAAGTTTTACATTTTAGATATTGAAATTTAGGACTGTATCACGACAATTAGCTGGATGTACGAAAATACTAATTCTATTCAATTGTCAGTAAATATTTTTGAAATAGTATATGTGAGTGCACGTTGCGCTAAACCAAGACCCATGCTCCAATATTAGCGATTATCGACAGAAAAAACGGTTAACTTGAATCAAGGAAAATATGCTCGATTCAGAATTTTTTTTATCGATTCGAAAAATAAAAATAGACTTGCACCAAGTAAACAATTATCTTCAAATTTTTATTTTGAATCAAAATTTTTTTTCTCATGTCAACATATTTTTACGCTTATATCAAAAAATTTGCAC
Organism: Microplitis demolitor; assembly: GCF_026212275.2. NCBI lineage: Eukaryota > Metazoa > Arthropoda > Insecta > Hymenoptera > Braconidae > Microplitis > Microplitis demolitor. Next base: position 10,603,718 of record NC_068552.1, on the reverse strand, counting down.
TTGCTTCAAGAGCTTATATTACTTAAAGCAAGAGATACTTTTTTTTAAGCAAGATACATAATTTTTTTGCAGAAATATTGCATTTCCTTATTTAAAGAAAACAAAATTTCTCGTAACAAGTACTATACTTTTCATGCAAGTATTTTTATATGCTCCGGCCAAGAAAACAAAACTTGCTTAAGCCAAGAAAAAAAATGTCTTGAGAGAAAAGATAGATATGAAGAAGGGGAAAGTCACTAGTGCTTGGCAGCAGCAGCAGGAGTAGTTCGGTGCTCACCACGAGATCGCGCCCAGCCACTTGTATTTTCCCTGGTAAGAAAGGTATTCTAGAATTCTTATATTCCAAATTTAAATAAAATTTTGTTCAAATATTCTTCTGTCACTTGACAGAGTAACAAGTATTTTTTTGGAATGTTCTATAGTATATCCTGTGATACATCATGACTTTAATATATAATATTAATGTTTGCTTGAATAATATTCTCGGAATAAAAAGACGAAAAAATACGTTTAGATGAAAAAGAAAAAAAATATTTTACATTTCGCAGTGGATTCTATTACTATTTAAACTAGATTATTGAAAAGAATAAACACAAATATAACTAAGTGAAAATGTAAAATTTACAGTTTATAGTGGCAATATCGTTATTTTAAGAAAGAAGTTTTAATAATTTCTACGTAAAACTTGCTGAGAAAAACTGTAAATTTTAGAGCTTATCGAATCATACTTTGATAATTTTCATCAAATATTACAATGTGAGAAAGTCAACTTGATACATTTTCAAATTGTAAGATTTCATAGTTAAAATGTAACACTTACTGCGTGGCGCCAAACGGTAACTTTTAAAGTTTCGTTTATAAAGCGCTGCGTTACTATTTGAAAATACAATAAATTCTCGTTTGAACAGCAATTACTCCTGTTTTCTTTTTTATGTATGAGCGGTTTTTATACTATCTTATATATCATATATAGACATACATATTTTTTATATAAAAAATTTGAGCTAACTATTAAAATTACTTATAAACAAAATGTTGTAATGTAAAAAAAAAAAGGAAAATTTTTTGATATTACTAACAGCATATGAATGATTATATTTTGCATTTTAAAAAGTCATAATATTCTTTCAATCTTACGTAACACAACTACACTTCGTTGTAACTGTCAGTTGCATGTGTAGTCATCAACGCGTCGGTTTCTCGTTCGGAAAGTCTTGGGTTTGAATCCTGATAAAGCGAGCGCGGTGATTAATAAATCTAGCGTTTATTCTCTGAATTAAAAATTTCCAATTTGATTAGGAATTCAATTATTCGCACATCTGATAATCTCTGCGTCGCTAAAATAATTAAAAATCCGGGTGTCGGTTGGCCCTGCGGGCCAGCCCCAAAACTTTCGATTGTTTTCGAGCTCCAAGAGCTCGAAAATATTATTGTGACTATATTTTCGAGCTCTTTGAGCTTGAAAATCTTATTGTATGCGATTGTTTTTTTATAAGCTTTTCAAACTCTTACAAGTTACGATTTACGCTAAAGTTTAAAAGTTTATGGATTGAAAATCATTAATGAACAAGCGGTTTTTAAATTTTAATTTCCGATTATGTTCAATAAACTAAATGTATTGAGGCAGGAATCAATGTCAGTGATCGAAATTAAGATTTAAATGAGTTTTGTCTTAGGTCAGAGAAATAATATAGAAAATATCCGAGAAAATGATTAATAACTGTGTTTTTTCGATTTTTCGTTGATAATATGGTGTAAACTACAGAACAAATTTGATGGCATCATATGATAATCAAAAGAGACCATAGAGAGGAAAAGTTTGTAATATTTTAGACACATTTTAGTACAGTACATTTTGATTTATCTGGAAAAAATAACATAGAATGTTATTTTTTTAACTTTTCAACGCTGATATCTTTTGAATTGATTAACTGCTTTTGACGTTTGAGGTGGCAATAGGCGCGGTTTATTGAATTCTAGAGCTGCATAGAATTTGAAAGCGATCAATTCAGCCGTCTTGAAAATATTCGAAAAAAAAACCGTTTTTTACCATTTCTTTCACCAACGATATCTCTCAAACAAATTAACCGATTGAGATGGTGAAGGCATTCGACGCGTTTTTTTTCGTAATTCGCCAATATTTTCGAGTTTACTTGATCAAATGATCTGAAATTGTCAGGAAAGTTGATGGCCAATAAGCTCTTTCGATTGCCGTCTTAAACATACAAATCGATTCATTAGTTAAAAAGTTATAGACCATTCACACACACACACACACACACACACACACACACACACACACACACACACACACACACACACACACACACACACACACACACACACACACACACACACACACACACACACACACATACACACGGACACGGACACGGACATCATTCCGAAAACAGTCAGAACAGCGTCCTAGGGCCTCAAAATGTCGACATCTGATGAAAACTCGATTTTCGGAAATCGGGGTGAAAACAATAACTTCCCCAAAGTTTTGAAAGTCATCGATTTTCTAAGCGGGAAGTTACAAAAAAAAAAAAATAATAAATTTTTTTTTTTAATTTCGTTAAAATTTCTATACATAGTCATATCAAGTCATACATGGCTGTATCAAGCTATATAGGATCATGCATGGCTATACCTGGCCAATATACATACATGGCCATGTATGACCATATCTGGTCATATATGGCCATGTCGGGCCTATTTGCAAACAAGGCCACATATGGAGCTTTTATATGATTAATTTTCCCGGGTATATAGGTAAAAATATCAACCGAAAGAAGAGTTAGTCGATGTAGTAGGGATAAAAATCAATATTTTCCACCCGCCACGTGGTGCACTGAAATAGTTATAATTTTATCGTTTAAAGAGTGATTAATTATTGTTTATGATGATTGATGGATAATTTCAATTAATTTATTATTGTAATATAACTCAAGTTGTAACTGGCTAAATTTGAATTTACCGCGTAAAAAGTGAGTCAAAATCAGATCTAGTATGCGCACAATCGGTTACGCGGTATGACCACCCAGGGTATTCCTTTAGGTAAACATGGTTTGAAGTCTTAGATTTTGGAGTAAAATTAATTCGTGATGAAAGTGATAAAGGAATAATAACAACTAAGAAAAATTAAGGTTATATAATAAATTGATTAATAATTATGTAACATCTCAAAATAATTGATTTATTTAAAATTGCGGGAAATTTATTTTAAATTCAGTGTGTGTGGATAATAAAGTCCAGAGGACTGAGTGAGTGTGTGAGTGAAATAATCAGGATTTTAATGGAAAATTGTAGTAATTAAATCTCACGAAGGTTAAGCGATTTTACTATAATTGTGTGTGTGAGTGTGTGCAAATGCCAAAGGTAGTTGGCCAATTTTAATAAGGAAAATATTGCGGGTTAATAAATTATACGGTTTAATAAATATGAAGTTTATAAGATTCTAAGGTTTCTAAAAGGTTATAAGGTTTAATGAAGTTATAAGGTTTGTAAAAGGTTGAAAGGTTTATAAAATAAAAGGTCATAAGGTTAAAAGGTTATTGAATTAATAAAAGGTTATAATTGTCAAACTAAAATTTAAATTATTTATGAATAATCCTTCCTCATCCTTCTTTTACAATTAAATAAATTACACTGACTCTGATGATCTAAGATCCGGCTCTGGGAGGCCATTATCACTTCCATTGGTGCCCTTGACAAAAGGACGACCGGAGTAACAGCAGAGCTTTGTTATAAGGTCGTGTGATAAATTTAAATATTTTATTTTAATTGATAATTTTGGATCCGAGCTAATTAGAGGGGGTAACACGTGAGTGATACCCATCTCTCGGAAAAAAACGCCTGAAAAATAGTCAGAGAGGACCGAGCAATTGTAAAGGTGGGACGTGTTTTCCGTGATTTTTTTTCTGGTAAAATTGTTTCTGCCCTAGTTGCTGTTATAACGTAATTAAATATTAAAGAAAGGCAATTTTGTGATAGTTAATATTTTGTTATATTGAATTAAAAGTTTCAGTTTACGTATATACTATTATTAACTATCTTGAGAAGTAAATTATTATCAACGCCGGTAAGTCATTTGCACTATAATTTGTTGCATCGGCTATCGCTGGACTCTCGTTAGAGTTGATCGCGATAAATAATTAAGTAATAATTGAACCTGAGTTATTATTGTAATAATAAGTTGAATATATTCGGCGTATGTCCCAGAGTTTGGTGCATACGTACGTGGACGCGTTGAATTAATTTCTTAGTAGATTAGGTGAGGATAGCGTGTTTGGCTCCTTGTCTGACATTAGTATTTAACGTAGTATTGTAAAATTATATTTGGGTATTCGATATATTATTCTTCTGGTTAAAATTATTTTTGTAATTTGGTGGTATGCAACCCAGTTTTGCAAATTATATATTGAGTAACCGTATCCTTTTCTCCCCAGAGTGAATAATATACAATGAAGAAAAGATTAATGGTTTTATTTATGCACAATATATATTGAGTAAAAATTTGTAATTTGTAATTTGAGTTCCCCAGTGGATAATTTAATTGATTGTTATTATCATTTGGTAATAATTAGTATATTATTATTTAATGAAATTTAGTATAAAGAATAAATGTATGATTAATGATATTCGTCATTGCAGTAATTCAGTGGAATTATAATTATAAAAATATTTGAAATAAATAATCTAGTGAAAGAAATTCAGTGATAGCCAACATTCCTATGTTTATTTCCTGCAAATATGTTTTAGTAATAATTATTCCTTATTATTTTATTCATTATTTTTATTTCGTTGTCTTACCGCTTAGTACATACATTCACGCCCAAGATTTTGTCCCGTGATCTCTCCCCTGATATTTTATAATTTTTGTCCGTTTTGTAAAAACAGGCTGGCTCTCTCTTGTACTAACCCAGCCTCAGGAGCTGGTTCAGGCACACTATAATTTTATTTACTTTACTTATTATTTTGATTCATATTTATTATTATTATTTATAATTTTTATTACACGTGGGTGACCGCATACGGATTCCGGGTTTATTCGCGTTTCCGTCGCGAAAATAAAAACAGTTTACGTTATGTCTTTCTGACACTCATGCCAAGCGGATAAATAAGTGGACCCTCAATATTCCTGTAAATTTTCAAATTGATCTATCGAATCGTTTTTTGGGGGGTAATTGATTAAAGTTTTGCGAAACAATTAACGGAACGTTTTGTTCCTTTCATTGTGTAATGATTATCGAAACGAAAAAATTATTTTTTTTTTACTTTTCTCTCATTTTTACGTTAGTTACTCAGTAAATGTGAGGGACAGAGAGAAAAATCGAAAAATTTCCAAAAAATGTCAAAAAAAAATTTTCGACCAAAAAAAAAAAGTTTTAATTTTTTTGTATTCTTCGACTTTTTTGACATTTTTTGGAAATTTTTCGTTTTTTCTCTCTTTCCCTCACATTTACTGAGTAACCAATGCAAAAATGGGTAAAAGTAAAAAAAAATTATTTTTTGATTTTCATGATCATTACACAATTAAAGAAACAAAACTTGTGTTTTTAATTGTTTAGCAAAACTTTGATTGATCATCCCCAAAAAACGGTTTGATCGATCAATGTGAAATTGAAAAAAATTTACAGGGTTATTGGGGGTACACTATGCTAAAAAAGTCTCTGCACACTTGAAAAATTTGTGTTGAATTTAACACAAATCACATGTCCCAAACGGTCGACGCAATTGTTTGTGATAATTTAACACATTTTATTTATATCAAACAATAACGCTAGCTTAGCGTTGAATAGATTAAAACAAAAATTTTGTAAATTTAACAGTTTTTTTTCGTGTAAGCCCAACAAACTTGTTGTATTAAATTTAACTTAAAAATTTGTCTATCGGTTAACCCTGCGGACCAGCCCTAAAGCTTCCCACTATTTTCGAGCTCAAGACGTCCAACATACAGAGGGGTCTGTAGGATGATGGAGTCTTTGGTGGGGGCTTACCTTTATCTAAAAGCACAAGCTTTTGTATCTTCCAAGGTCTGCAGAAAACGCCAGCCTTAAGGCATGAATTGTACATATTTAGCAATATGTTCGGCTGTTCTTTGGCTATGAGCTTAATCACAGGGACAGGGATTTTATCCGGCCCTGGCGCCTTATTATTCGCCATAGAGCTGGTGGCTTCTATAAGCTCCTGTCTAGTGAACACTGGAATTTCCGTTTCTACGACATAGTTGGAGAGTGTACGTTGCTGGTGTTGTGGGAACAACTCTTTGAGAATTTCCGTCATCGCCCTGTGATCTTTCAGTCCTACAGGCGCCTGCAAGCCAAGTTTCTTAACCACTATTTGGTAGCCACGACCCCATGGATTATTATCCAGGTCGTTGCAGAGTTTTTTCCAGCATTCTTTTTTGCTGTCTTTGATCGCTTTGTTAAGAGATTTTTTAGCTGCCTTGTATAGTTCAAGTTCAGCACATTTTCCAGCTGACCTTAGTTTGCGCTGAGCTCTGGTAGCTTTTCGGCGCTTAGCTAGGCACTCGCTTCTCAGTAGAGCAATCTCGTTCGTCCACCAGTACGCTGGTTTGCGTTTACAAGAAGAGTACTTACGGGGCATTGCTCTATTGCAGGCTTGTACTATTAGCTTCGTTGTGTTAGTCGCCAGCACTTCGGCAACATTCCGATCAGGTGAATCTGAGGTAAGTCTATCCAATGACGATATCCCTTTGTTTATTTCAGCTAATAGCTTTTGCTTGTCTAGTTTATTTGTGTTCCATCCTATGAACGCACCTCGTTTACCTGGCAGCTGGTTGGTAGTTGAGCCCATGACCTGGAATGATATGTACAGATGGTCACTAGCATTATAGTCCTCTAGGACTTCCCAGTTCCGGATAGCCTTGGCCACCCCAGGTGAGGCAAGGGAGATGTCAAGGATGGATTCTTTACGCCCGGGTCGTCTGAAAGTCGTTACTGAACCCGTGTTCAGTATAATTAGGTTGAGTCTCGCAGCCATCTCAGCAAGTTCTCTGCCTCTGACGTCGTTGCGATCCTCACCCCATTCTTCTGACTTGGCATTGAAGTCACCTGCCAAAATAACTTGCTTCTCTAGTTTCACAATGAACTCATCAAGTGACTCTAGTTTTTCGCAGTAGGAAACCAGTGTTATATTGGGGGAGAGATAGCAACTGATGAAGCAACAGTCACGCGTTTCGATTGCCACGAAGCCGTTTTCACTGCAATGGCCGGTGACTTCAACTGCGGAAGGGTTGATAATCCATATACTAGCGGTTCCTGAAACATCTGTAAACCATCTACTGTCTGAGGGTATATTATAAGCCTCCGAGATAAAGCAAATATCTACCTCATGTTCACTAACGAACTGATGAAGTAGATTGGATGCTGCCCAACACCTGTTCTGGTTGGTTTGGAGACATCTGATCATTTTCGCGAGTTTACGGATTTGGCATATTCCTCGCGGAATCTAGGACACGTTCGGGAGCCAGTAATATGCTCACTGTTTATAGCTGTGTCTTTAAGAGCTGCACAAAGTAAACATCGGGCGTCTTTCTGGCAGGCTTCGATTTTATGATTGGCTTCTCCGCATTTGAGACAGAGCTTCGACCTATCGGGACCTTTACATGCCCGAGCTAGGTGTCCGTAGTCAAGGCATCTGAAGCACCGAACTACTTTAATAGCTTCCCGAATGCGGCAGCTTACCCAACCTACTTTGATCCTCCCAGCGTCAAGGAGCTTAGACAAGCCCTCTTCCTGAAGAACAACGGTAGCTGATCGTTGACCTCTGTACGAGGTTTTTGAGAGGCTAACTCTATTTACCTCATGGTGTTCTCCTAAATCACGTGACAATGCAGCACGTATGTCCTCTTCTGTTGTAATATCGTCGAGGTCTCGGATTTCTACCGTGGCCTTTGGAACAAGATCTCGGACAGTGCCAGAATTGCCTACAGCTGCCTTAACTGCTTTGCTAAAAGCACCTCTGTTTTTGCAATTATGCTCTAACTCAACGAGGATCCCTCCACTTCGAGATTCTCTATGTATGTATGTATGTATGTATGTATGTATGTATGTATGTATGTATGTATGTATGTATGTATGTATGTATGTATGTATGTATGTATGTATGTATGTATGTATGTATGTATGTATGTATGTATGTATGTATGTATGTATGTATGTATGTATGTATGTATGTATGTATGTATGTATGTATGTATGTATGTATGTATGTATGTATGTATGTATGTATGTATGTATGTATGTATGTATGTATGTATGTATGTATGTATGTATGTATGTATGTATGTATGTATGTATGTATGTATGTATGTATGTATGTATGTATGTATGTATGTATGTATGTATGTATGTATGTATGTATGTATGTATGTATGTATGTATGTATGTATGTATGTATGTATGTATGTATGTATGTATGTATGTATGTATGTATGTATGTATGTATGTATGTATGTATGTATGTATGTATGTATGTATGTATGTATGTATGTATGTATGTATGTATGTATGTATGTATGTATGTATGTATGTATGTATGTATGTATGTATGTATGTATGTATGTATGTATGTATGTATGTATGTATGTATGTATGTATGTATGTATGTATGTATGTATGTATGTATGTATGTATGTATGTATGTATGTATGTATGTATGTATGTATGTATGTATGTATGTATGTATGTATGTATGTATGTATGTATGTATGTATGTATGTATGTATGTATGTATGTATGTATGTATGTATGTATGTATGTATGTATGTATGTATGTATGTATGTATGTATGTATGTATGTATGTATGTATGTATGTATGTATGTATGTATGTATGTATGTATGTATGTATGTATGTATGTATGTATGTATGTATGTATGTATGTATGTATGTATGTATGTATGTATGTATGTATGTATGTATGTATGTATGTATGTATGTATGTATGTATGTATGTATGTATGTATGTATGTATGTATGTATGTATGTATGTATGTATGTATGTATGTATGTATGTATGTATGTATGTATGTATGTATGTATGTATGTATGTATGTATGTATGTATGTATGTATGTATGTATGTATGTATGTATGTATGTATGTATGTATGTATGTATGTATGTATGTATGTATGTATGTATGTATGTATGTATGTATGTATGTATGTATGTATGTATGTATGTATGTATGTATGTATGTATGTATGTATGTATGTATGTATGTATGTATGTATGTATGTATGTATGTATGTATGTATGTATGTATGTATGTATGTATGTATGTATGTATGTATGTATGTATGTATGTATGTATGTATGTATGTATGTATGTATGTATGTATGTATGTATGTATGTATGTATGTATGTATGTATGTATGTATGTATGTATGTATGTATGTATGTATGTATGTATGTATGTATGTATGTATGTATGTATGTATGTATGTATGTATGTATGTATGTATGTATGTATGTATGTATGTATGTATGTATGTATGTATGTATGTATGTATGTATGTATGTATGTATGTATGTATGTATGTATGTATGTATGTATGTATGTATGTATGTATGTATGTATGTATGTATGTATGTATGTATGTATGTATGTATGTATGTATGTATGTATGTATGTATGTATGTATGTATGTATGTATGTATGTATGTATGTATGTATGTATGTATGTATGTATGTATGTATGTATGTATGTATGTATGTATATGTCTCTCGGGAGAAACCCAACTCCTAGAGAGCGCGTCCCCAGGTGGCAGATAGGGGATTGCCCTCACCGATGCTACTGGAACAAATGGTGAAGAAGGGGTCCAAGCCGTCGCTATGGAAACTGAAGAAGCAGTAAACACCAAGATGAAACCAGCTCCCGTTCAACTGGCTAGAAGCTCCAGAATCAATTCTGCTCCATCTTTCATAGACAGTGAAACGGCTTTTGAGAGACTTGGAAGCAAAATTGGAGAACTGATGAACTACATTAAGGGCCGAACTAACGTTCATGGGGAAATAAAGCGACTCGCTAATTCTATCGGCACAGCTTACAACCTAGTGCGAAAGGAAAACTACACGACGCCGAAAAAGACTCGTGGAAATACTGCGTCGTCTACACAAACTTCTCCATGGATGACTACGAGTGATAACGCAACGCCTACGTTCTCGGAGCAATTTTTTACACCAAAATCAGTCGCACCGTCTTCACTTTCTGGTGCAGGCCGTAACAAGAAAAGAGCACTAGCTACAACTAGTCCAAACCCCGCCCCTGACGAGCATGCCACAAAAAAACCGGCGACGGAAACTAGCTGGACTGTTGTCAAACCGAGAAGCAAACACCGTGAGCTGCAAACGGGTGTCCCCCCAGTATCAGTCACACAGAACCTGACCCTTACAAACGAGGATGCAGGTGTAGCAGGCCATCGTAAAGCAAAGAGGAAGAAACCTAATGGTTTGCGTCAACAGGCTGTTCTTATAAAACCTTCTGAGGGTAAGTCTTTTGCTGAGCTTTTCAAGGATATCAAGGCTAAAGTTAAGCCTGATGAGTTAGGAGCTGAAATAAAATCTGTTCGGAAGACGGCCAAAGGTGACGTCTTGTTACATCTCGGCAGCAAAACCAAGGATTGCGCTCAATTCAGTAAAGCAGTTAAGGAAGCTGTTTGAAATACTGGAGTCGTTAAAGAGCTAGTTCCTAAGCTAACTGTAGAAATTTGCGATCTGGAGTGCACCACGACGGATGCAGAAGTACTAGCTGCGCTTGTCCGAGATCTAGGAGACGCTGCACAAGTCAGCAGTGTCCGCCTCACGAAAAATATGATGAGAGGGCAGCGAACTGCTATTGTCGAACTCGAAGGAAGTCTTGCTCGTCAATTACTTGTGACATCACGTATAAAAGTTGGTTGGGTAAATTGCAGGGTGCGACAGAGAGCAAAAGTTTTGCGTTGCTTCAGATGCCATGGCTTTGGTCATCAGTCAACAAAATGTAAAGGCCCGGATCGCAGTAGAGCATGCTTTAAATGCGGCAAGAATGACCACAAAATGGCAACCTGCCCCTCAAATCCACGGTGCTACCTGTTTACAGAGAGTGGAGACGAAGTCAATGTTGAGCATATAGCTGGATCTGGAACGTGTGCAGTGTTTCGCTTGGCACTGGAGAAGGCAAACAAACAGCTAAAATGATTGCTATACTACAAGGCAATTTGCGTAGAAGCTGGACCGCACAGCACTTGTTAAGTCAGTTGGCATTCGAACATAAAACTGATATGTGCTTCATCTCTGAGCAATACCTTGGTGCTACGAACAACAGTTGGTTTTCAGATTTAACAGGGACTGCAGCTATCTGGATAACAAACCCAGCAGCTATATCTGTACTTGATAGTGGCAGCGGAGAAGGCTTTGTATGGATTAAATCACCACAAGCATACTACATCAGTTGCTACCTCTCTCCTAACGAAGGCATTGCTGTCTTCCGACAAAAACTGGCTAGTATAGAGGATACAGTCAGAAGTCTGGATGGTGAAGTTATCGTAGCTGGTGACCTAAATGCCAAATCAACAGAATGGGGCATGAAATGGAGCGACACCAGAGGCAACGAAGTCGCCGACATGGCCGCTAGACTTGACCTTATGGTACTTAATACTGGAAACTCCACCACCTTCAGAAGACCTGGTTTCACGGAGACTATTATTGATATTACATAAGCTACACCTAGAGCAGCAGCAAACATCCGAGATTGGAAAGTACTGGAGGATTACAACGCCAGTGACCATCAGTATATCTTCTTTACCAGCGATGACAAACGTTGTAATACTGAAACCTCTCCGCCAAAACCAATAAGATGGAATCCCAATAAGATTGATACTAAACTGTTACTGGGAGTTCTAAAAAAAGAATATCACGCACTAATAAATAATATACCAGAGGCTAAAGCTGGAACCGAAGTGCTTGCTGAGAAAACCATAAAAGCTATTTTCAAAGCGTGTAACGCTGCCATGCCTAAGCTTCCGCCAACGAGAGCCCACAAACCTGCTTACTGGTGGACGCAAGAGATTGCCGAGCTCAGAAGAGCATGTCATAAGTTACGCAGACAAGCTGGTAGGTCGTGCAAGCGTCAGCGATCCAGAACTGACATTCCTGAAATAGTGCAATACAAGAAGGCGAAAAAAGCTCTAAATAAGGCTATTAAAAGCAGCAAGTCGAAGCGCTGGAAAGATCTGTGCGCTGAACTTGACAGTGACCCATGGGGCAAAGCCTATCAAATCGTTTCCAAAGGTATTGGCAGACAAACACCAGAACCTCCTAAAGAGCCCTTACTGATGGAACACGTCATCAAAGATCTGTTTCCACAACACGCCAAGCGGAGTTCGAGAGACTATCTGACAACAGATGATATTCCGCTGTTCACGATTCAAGAGCTTCAAACAGCTGCGAAGTCACTGAAAAGTGGTAAAGCCCCAGGACCAGATGGAATACCTACAGTAGTGATTAAAGTGATCGCTAAAGAATTTCCCCAGTTACTCCTTAATGTGTATAACAGCTGCATTGAGACGGGCACTTTCTGCAAGCGCTGGAAAAAGCAAAGATTGGTACTGCTCGACAAAGGAAAGGGTCCACCAATAACCTCAGCGTCATTTAGACCGCTGTGCATACTTGATGTGACCGGTAAATTGCTGGAGAAACTTATTAAGGCACGACTTGCGTCATCCATTGAAAGGTCAGGTAGTCTTACCTCAAACCAGTATGGTTTCAGGAAAGGCTATTCGACGTTTGGAGCCATGGAAGAAGTGTTGAATTTCGTAAAATCCTCGTGGTCCGAAGACCTAAGATCAAGAGGCGTCTGTATTTTCATCACGCTCGACGTTAGGAATGCCTTCAACTCAGTAAGATGGCAAGATATTCTCAACGCTCTAGAGGATGATTTTGACGTTGAAGCATACATCAAGCGTATTGTTAGCGACTACCTTGACGAGAGATACCTAATCTACAACACAACAGAAGGGCCTCGCTGGATAGAGGTTACATCAGGTGTACCGCAGGGCTCAGTCCTTGGGCCAGACTTCTGGAATATACGGTACGACGAGCTGCTCAGAATGCCAATGCCAGATGAAACCTGTCTGATCGGATTTGCTGATGATGTTGCAGCAATCATTCTAGCACGAAATACAGAACAAGCGCGACAGCGAATAACTGAAGTAGTAAGTAAAGTGTGCAGGTGGCTGAAAGAACATGGCCTTGAGCTAGCTGCCCAAAAGACTGAAATGGTAGTGCTGACAAGACAAAGATGGTTTGAGAAACCATTCACCATGGAAATAAACGATGCACAGATAACAGCCGCTAGAGCAGTAAAGTACCTTGGAGTTATGTTTGACGAAAAACTGTCATTCAACGAGCACTTCTCAAAAGTGGTTGAAAAGGCCAATCGAGTGATCGCAAACCTTTCAAAAATGATGATGAACACTTCTGGTCCCCGGAGCTCGAAGAAGCGGATCTTACTCAGCGCAGTACATTCCATTCTGCTTTACGGTGCAGAACTGTGGGCTGATAAACTATTGGTGGAAAAGTACAGACGTAAAATGGCAGCTGTGCAACGAAGAAGGGCGTTAAGGGTGGCATGCGCCTACCGAACAGTATCAGAGGCGGCTGTTCTTGTCATTGCTGGGGTACCACCAATCGACTTACTCGCTAATGAGAGGAAACGCACTCACGAACGACGTAAAAAGAAAACGTTAACTCAAGAGACACGAGCAGCTGAAAAACGGCAAACGCTTGAAGCTTGGACTCGCAGGTGGAGTACGACGACGACTGGGAAATGGACTGCGAGAATTATTCCTTCGATAAAAAACTGGGTAAACAGAAAGCATGGTGAAGTAAATTACTACTTGACGCAAATGCTATCTAATCATGGATTGTTTAATGCGTATCTGTATGAGATGAAAATTAAGGTGAAACCGGACTGCAATTACTGCACAAACAGAAATGATGACGCAGAACACACATTCTTCGAATGTAGTAGGTGGACTGCAGAGCGCATTGTGGTATCCGTTGCTGTTGGTGCTGAAATAACACCTGACAACGTAGTCTGCTACATGCTGGAAAGCAAGACTAATTGGGACGTGGTGGCACATTTCGCGGAGACAGTACTTCGGTCAAAAAAAGCAGAGGAACAGCTGATAAACAACTGAGAATTAGCAAGACGATGTTATAAAACATAAAAATGGATCGGGCCGAAGAAATGCGAGAGCAGTTCCAGTCCGATCACCTCCAACAAGAGGTAGTAAGAGAGGAGGTTTTTTAGTGAGTAAGAATCTCACACTACTGGTACAACATCTCCAGCTCTTCTAAAATGTCCAGTGTCTTTTAGAAGATTTTTCCACCTCTCTCTCTCTCTCAACAAAAAAAAAAAAAAAAAAAAAAAAAAAAAAATGTATGTATATGTATGTATGTATGTATGTATGTATGTATGTATGTATGTATGTATGTATGTATGTATGTATGTATGTATGTATGTATGTATGTATGTATGTATGTATGTATGTATGTATGTATGTACAGATGTATGTATGTATAGATGTATAGATGTATGTATGTATGTGTGAATTATAACGTAGAAAATCCATCCGTTCAAGCATACGTTAATATGCCAAGATTTCCTTTGCGTTACAAACTTCGTTCTCTATCCTTAGCCTCCAGTTTCAATATTATCAGGGCGCCAAGTAATTTTTTATAACTGGAATCACCAAACCAGTAAATCTTAAGAATTAGATAAATTTTTGATCTGTGGAACTATCTCAAAACCACGCATAAATAAAACTGGATAATTTTTGATCTGTGGAATTATCACCAAAACCACGCAACTAAATAAAAACTAAAACTTAACAAAATGCTTAGAACTTATAAGCAAAAACAAAAAACAGAGACTGGAAAACTAAAAACAGAGTTACGGTATGCCATGGTGTCGCTCAGTGTGTAGGTTTATGGAGAGAGGGAGTGGTCCGGGTTACATCATTCCAAATTCATGTAGATTATTGGTGAATTTGCAATTTTTATTAAACAACAAATAATCTAACATCTCCATTTAACAATTAACAAAATACTGTAGTTTCGTACAAATAAGTATTCTTTATAACAAAGTACTGAATCTAATAATAATGAAATTAATCTTAACAAAAGGTAAGTTGACATCTAAAGGACATGTATCGATACACTAAAAATTATTTAATTAATTACTAAAGCTAATTAACAATCAACTATTATTCAGTAATCTGGAGCAATAAATTATAAAACCGATATTTTGGAATATTCTCTTTAACAAAACTAATAAAACTAACATACATGTGTCTAGTATTGACGTCAATTAGACGACAATTGGTTTAAAAATTAAACATATTTCTTATAATTATTTTATAAAATAATATTAACGATAAATCGTGAACATGACTCTAACTGTTACAATATCCTCATAATTCTCTCAGTTCTTAAATATTCTCTTTAATTAAAACAGTAGCATCATATCTCAAGACTCTGACTCAAACTCAATTAATTATTGATAATTATAATAATTATTTCATACCTGATTACTGATGAATAAAATATCGAGTAACGTCTTACACTATTTTAAATAATACTTCTGTAACAATACTCTTTATCTGTAGCTTTCCGCAATGCCATGAACTGTAACGCCATTTCTGGACACGTCTGCTCGCTTCGAGCGACCAGAGCTGAATGCTCACGTCCGTACTCTTCGAAGGTCTCCCTTCGACTCCTCTTTTCTCAATAATCCAAAATCCAAAACTAAATCTTATCATTATCTATAACTGACCTCTATATTCTAAATCCATAAATTAATTCCCAAACTCGGCTATATCGGTAACTGGAGGCTTATACCTCACCAAACGTAGTCACTAAACCTAACTTTGAGTATGGATATCCTTGGTAGTTGCTCTCCTGGAACAGACTTCAGCTGGGATCGTAACCTTAAAACTAAGTGACCTATGACTTCCTCAGCGGTACAAGTGGTCATGTCTTGTCCTCTGAGGCCTGTCAGACAAAAGCAATTAAAAATGACCAAACGGCTTCCACAACAGCAACGGTCACAATATTACTGTTGAGGCCTGCCAAACCAAAACGCAAAAACTGATCCCAATCTGCATCCATCAGATTCCATTTATACTGGAGCGCTAGCATTTTAGCTAGACCTCTGCAATCTACCAAGAAGTCTCATAGGGATAGAACTAGGTTCTATCATCAGATGATACCGGGTGACTAATTCAAGTCCCGCTCCACGGTAACACTGACTTCTCCACATACCTAAAATTCCAAACTGTAAACAAAACTCAAACTTTATCTCAAACATTAATCTCAAACAATATTCCATATTAAATTCCCATAATTCGGATTCTAAATCTTTACTATAATTTTTCTTAACAAAACCCATAACTGTAGCTAAACGTTACTCCATATTTAATTCTTAAACTATAACTTAAATCAAAAATCTGTATTAAAATCGTTAATACCTGTACGCTAAATTCTAAGTCTTGAGTTACCATGCTCGTAAATACAGTAAAAATCAGTTGGTGTTTGTGACATTCACTTTGATTTGACCCCCATACGAAAAATAACGTCACAGTATGTATGTATGTATTGTGACAGTTTGAAATTTCAATGTATAATTCGACGCCGACATGTGGTCACTTGAGTGGTTTAATTCGTACGTTATTTTTAAACTTTACATAGTTTTAAATACTGTAAGGTTATGTTAAAGCTAATATTGTGATTTGGCCGATCCCGACGTTCGAATAATTCTCTCGCGTGATTTAAAATCATTAATTCGTCGAGTTGGCAGCGTGGTACGAGAAAGATCCGAGACTCGCAAAATTAGTTCTAGTCATAATAGTATTAAGTTAATTAGGAATTAAGTTAGTTTAAGTTGGTACTAGTAGCTTTAAGATAGGTACTCGTTTGCTGGTCACCAGAGCCCAAGAGGACATGACCGAGTCGCTGACCATCATCTCACGGCCCGAGTAGTTAACAGCTAATCCCAGCTGAAAGACGACTTATGGAAATTACCGCTAGCGGAAATGTCCGAAGTTGACAGCGGATCGTGATTTCGCCTGCCGGACAAATAACATCTTCGAACAGCCTAGTTAATGCACACGAACAGCTAGACCAAAGGAGTTAACAGCAGATAGTAGCGTGGATCGAGTAATTATCCGGAAAACCGGAGTGACTTTGAAGTGACCGACTGTCTCAAGTCGGAGTTGAAACTGACCGTAACAATGGGGATGACTGCCTGGTTGAGACCCTATCGAAGCGCCGCCAAGTGAGGAAGCCCGGAACTGAAGGCAGGAGCCTGAAAAGGAAAACAGACGACGCCATTCTGGATCGTACCTCGTTGCAAACTGACACGTGGTTTTGTAACCGAACTATCGCGATTATTATAAATAAAAACGCTGTTGCGCGGCAATTGTTTACGAAACCACTGATACCGGTGATTTATTTTTCCGCGTGCGGATAGCTGTGTATATCTAGATATCTTCACTAAAAACAATACGATCATCAACCGTCAGTGATCGAGCAATTCACGATCACCCTAAAGTGAGTATCCAGGCTCTGGAAGGACTGTGACGCCGTTCCCGGTCTGCTATTCGAGCTCTCTTCGGCCACGTGGAGACGACGAACCAAGTACTTCGAGATCATCGCCCGGTGAGCGAGTCCGATAAATTTATTTCGAGGAATAACTCGAGTTGACGCCGAAGTTGTGAATCAATAAAAAACAGACTGGATAACTTCTATTTGGGTACGGCGTTTCCTAACTCGACTTATTCCGCTGGTACAATTTGAATTTCTGTTTGAGTTTATAGTTAAGTTTTAAGTGTTATCTTGGAATTTAATCTCTTTATTATATTTGTCTTACTATTTGATTATTGTTTAATTGATTTGATACCGCGCATGTCGAGTCTCGTTATTGGCGGTGTTATTCTCTGTATTCTTTTTATTTCACCGCATTCCGGTGATCATTAGTATTAGCTTAGTACTATCACTTTCTTAGGTCGTTCAGCTTACATTTTGACGTTAATTAACGTGGTAAGCCGAGTTACCGACGGGTGTGAATATCAAGTGAATTGACATCACTTTGCCGCTAAGTTGCAAATCAAGTGATACCCGTAGTTAAGTCGTTATTACAATAATTATCTCGAGTCTTGCTTATTAAAAATTATATTCTATTCCGTTGTGTTATTATAGTTTCTATTTCGTTATTATATTATATCGAGTCAATTACTGAATCCAGCTAGTTAAGTATAAGAATTGACTATCATGTTTGGTTGTTAGAGTAAGATTATTTGAAATTATTTGTCATCGATTTGTTGAGGTATTTATTGTTTTACAATATACGGCTCAATTTGCCTAGTTGACTGTTAATTATTTGACGTTAATTGTAAGTGCCTACCCTATTCCCGATCCGCCACCCTGAGCCGCCTTCTTCCGAGCATTGAATTTGGTGATTGAAACATCACCTGGCGTCCAACCACTGCAGAAGCCGAGCCAGGTAAGCCAAATAGATTGTACGGGGATAGTTTATCTGACGGATTCCAGTCGAGCTACCTACCCGGTCACAGTATGTATGGTATGTATGTATGTATGCATGTATGTATGTGTGCATGTGTGTGTGTGTATGTATGTGTGTGTGTGTATGTATGAATGTGTGTGTATGTGTGTGTGTATGTATGTATGTGTATGTATGTGTGTGTATGGATGTATGTGCGTATGTGTGTGTGTGGGGGGGGGGGAGGATGTAAACTCTTAATATCTTTTTAATTAACTGACCAATTAAAATGTTTCAGGTGGCAATCAAACGAGTTTGGCGGCCATCAACTTTTCTGAAAATTTCAAATCAATCGATCATGTAGACTCTAAGATATGGAAGAAAACTAAAAAATAAAAAATGTTTTTCAGTTTTTTTTTCAAATTTTTATAAATTGCTCCATCCATCAATTCCAAAATTTGATCAGCTTGAGAACTTAATAAAACACGTCGATAGCCGCCTCAACCATCTCAATCGGTTAATTTGTTCGTAAGATATCGTGGGAGAAATAAATGCTAAAAAAAAGTTATTTCCAAAAACAATGGCATACAAATGTGTTTTCAAACTCGAGATAGAGCAAGAGATTTATCCACAATAATGTTTTCGAGCTCAAGGAGCTCAAAAACAGTGCGAAGTTTTAGGGCTGGCCTCCAGGGTCAACCGATAGACAGATTTTTAGAGTGAGATCACGTCAAGTGGACCCCCCATTTTCTACCTGACCATAAAAATTGAGTCTATGCATTTTTTTCTCAAGTAGTCACTATAAAAAATTAATTCCTCAATCGGGTTTTCAAAATATTTATTTTAACAGTATTTTTTTTACTATGAAAATTTTCCAGAATAGAAATTGTCCCAATACATATATTAGGTACCGATTGGGAATCGCTGTGGCACGCCCACTAGGTCTACCCCAGTCGGAATCCGATCGGGAACTTGTTGGGGTATCCCAATGTCATCATTAGTTACCCGACATCAGGTTTTTCTGAGTGGGACCTGATTGGGAACTTCTTAGGAGAGCCTAATGCAAAAATTATTATTATTTTATTACTTTTATGATTTAAATACAATCTGAAATACTCACAATTTGTTATTGAAATTTTTTTTCAAAAATTTCATAATAAAACAAATTTGTTTTTTACGCTCGTACACAATATTTATGTTAAAATTACTTTTTTATTTATCTAAATTGTTTACAAACAATTTCATTTGATCAAATTTATTTAACTTAAAATCAAATTATTTGTCACTTCTTCGGAACGGGTATCCTCTTTGTATACCTCCCTCCATTCTTTTCTATTTTTTCAAGTATAATTTTGATCAACTAAAATTTCGATTATATTAATTTTTTCTTGTTTTACTTGAAGTACCCTAAGGTTTTAATTTGGCAATCTATTCGACCGTAAAATGTTTTAATTCTTTTTTATTTTTTGTTTACGGGCTAAAAATTAAATAAAGTACACAATAATAATATATTTATACAAAGAGTAGGTACTTCAATCATTGCATCACGAATTTTTAATTTCTTCGAGTTATTCTTTGGTATTATGATAAATATACTATTTCTACTCACGTGATCGCATACGTGGGTCAGCGCAGTGGATAGCATCAAAGACTTTGGATCTGAAGGATGGAGGTTCGAGCCCAGCAGTCATCGGGATTTTTTCATTAATCAAAATCATGTACAATTCCTCTAAGTAACGCTTCTAATACAATAGATTACATTTCGGATCTAATTAAAATTATTTTATATGTTTTTCGCAATGTAATATGTTTTTTTAGGGATCGTACGTTTGGGAATACGTAGGTCTTACCCAATTAGGAACCTATAGAGATTGCCCGATCGAGGCCCAAGTACGTTTCTGCATTACATCCCAATGTAGGGTCCCTATTAGACAACTCTATTGGTTCCCAAATGGGTGCACCTAAAAATTTCTAGTCGGCTTGAGTACTTTTAATTAAAAAATTGATTTCAAAACAACCGTTAGAGATAAACTGAGATAAACTGAAACAGGAAAAAGTAACTAATAAATTATTTATTAGTTAATAATCAGGGACAACTAACTAATAATTAAACTTAATTATTAGTTAGTTTTCCTTGATTTATCATGAAAAATTATTTTATCGTATTATTCATGAAATTGTTTAAGAAAATACAATTTATTTTATAATAATATTTGTAGATTTTTAATATTTTCAAGTTTAGTTATTAGTTAGTTTAATAAGTTTTTCTTGATTATTATTAAATAATAAATAATTAATTTATAAATTATAAGATATTTTTCCCTGTTCCAGTTTACACGGACAAAAAAATACTGTATTCAAGTATCTGCGTGTGCGTATGCTCCCGAGAAAATTATTTGTTTAATCTTAGTTAAAATTTACTGAGTAATATTTTCTTGATTGAAGATTTTGTATACTTATTTTAAGGAAATATTCTTGGTAGGAGTAAATTTTTACTAAGATTAAACAAGTAATTTTTTCGGAAGGATACCATCTCGCAGATACTTGAATACAGTATTAATCTTTTCACTGTAAACTGAAACAGGGAAAGCTATCAATAAATTAATTATTTATTATTCAATAATAAAGAAAAAGTAACTAATAATTGAACTTGAAAATATTAAAAACCTAAAAATATTATTATTAAATAAACTTTATTTTCTTGAACAATTTCATGAATAATACGATAAAACAATTTTTCATTATGAATCAATGAAAACTAAATAATAATTAAGTTTAATTATTAATTAGTTGTCCCTGATAATTAACTAATAAATAATTTATTAGTTACCTTTTCCTGTTTCAATTCAATAATTTTTTTTTCTATTTATAAATTGAAACAAATCGCTTTTTATACTCGCGATTTTTATCAGCAGCTACCAGAATTCGCAGGTTGAACCCTGGCTTAGGCTGGCCTCTACGAAATTTATATTATTAGGACAACACAGTGAGGTTCTCGCAATGAGAAAAACCTGCACTAATCCGATCAGACAACAGATAAAAATTAGATGAAACACCTTACAGTTATGTATTCTCAAATTTACTTAATTATTATAGGAAAATTGGCTTAAAAAAATGTAAAAAAAGTACAGGCAATATAATAGACTTAATGAACTATTTATTTTGCCAGGTATAATAATAAAATTACTTACAATTATTAGTAGTAGTAAATTTTTATAATATCGTGTCGCTCGTCAGCGGCAACGATTCCAATATATATTGTTTGGGCGCGTGGCACAGATTTTTCATGGATTTTCACTAGTTTAATTAATCTTATAATTTAATTTTAACAATAATGAAATTAATTAGTTAGTATGAAAAGTTTAAATTACAAATAAACTTATAATACTATTGTGGCGAATATATCGCTAGAATGATTTGGAACTTTTACTTTATAATTTAATAATCAAGAGCACGTGCGCGCTTATTGTGATTCAAGATCGAAGTGTAGTTCAACCACGGCAGGGTCTTAGGGCTGAGTTTTTGGGCTCGCTCTCACTTATCCTCACGGTCATGCGTTAAGTTGATAATTAGTCATGTGACCATGGCACTATGACTCTAGTTTTAGGTCGGTGACGCGACGTAAGGCTGAAGACGACGAAGACAATCTGCATTGTCTCAAAATTTAAACTACAATCTGCTAATTAACATTAAGTAATTTTTATGATACATGTACAACAGATGTTAGAAGTGACCTTTATGGTTTGCGAGATATTTAATTAGTTAAATCGGTTTTTCAGATCTGACGATTTATATTTTTTGAATCTTATGCTTATTTGTCCATCGTTCAGTAGGTTTGTTGCTAGAGTGTTGGGATGATACATAAGTATAGTCTCATAGTTGATGCTGAATTGTTTTATTTCAGATTTTACGGTTGGAATTTCGAGATCTCTGTGAATTATCTTGTTTGACACAACCCATGGTGCGTTAGCTATAGTTCTTAGTGTTTTACACTGGAATCACTGGAGTATTTTAATATTGGACTTGCTGGCAGTTCCCCATAGCTGTATGCCGTAAGTCTAGATCGGCTTTATGATTATCTTGTATATGTTTACTTGGTTGTGAAGTGATAGTTGGAATTTTTTGCCAATGAGCCAGTACATATTTCTCATTTTCAAGTTATTTCCTTTTCGTTTTAATATGCTTAGCCCATGTCAACCTCCTGTCCAGATGCATTTCCAGATACTTGTCCTCTCTTACTGGAGTAAGAGGATAGTTGTACAACGTGACCGTAGGACAGTCGTCTTTCTTGTTGGTGAAGGTGATGTGTACTGATTTATTTGGTCTAGCTCTCAATCGCCATTTATCCAACCAAGTTTATATTTAGTTCAGTCCTTTTTGAAGCAGAGTGGAGGACGTAACCGCGTGGCTATGCAATGATAACAGTGCTGTGTCATCTGCAAAAGTTGCGACTGTGACATCATTTCTGGTAGGAAGATCAGCTGTGTAGCGAGTATACAGGAAGGGACCTAAGACTCTACCTTGTGGTATTCCTGATTGGATTGAGAAACAGGACGAGATGTTCAGTCCTTAACGTACTTGAAACTTTCTATCACTTAAATACGATTTGAGGATGAGGAAGTATTGCGGTAAGCTCTGTTTTATTTTGTACAAGAGTCCAGTGTGCCAGACTTCGTCAAAAGCTTGCTGTATATCAAGAAATGCAGCCGAGCAATATTTTTTTCCTCTATAGCGCTTGAGATAATATTGTAAACCCTGTTGACTTGCTCTATGGTGGAGTGTTTGTTCCTGAAACCAAATTGGTGGTTTGGAATGAGCTCTTCTTTGTTTGCTACCATTTTTATTCTCACCAACAGCAGCTTCTCAAACAGTTTAAATGTAACTGTCAGTAGACTTATAGGCCTGTATGAAGTTACCTCATTGGGAGATTTGCCTGGTTTTGGAACCAATATTATTTGTGCCAATTTCCACTGGGTGGGGATATGTGAGTTTCTGAGGATGGCATTAAAAAGTGTACTGATGTATACAAGCGCTTTTGACGGCAGTTCCTTTATCATTTTCTCTGTGATATGATCATAGCCAAGGGCTTTGATACTAGCAATTTCTTTACATATGGCCCTATGTACTTCGCTGGGAGAAAAGTGACTAATTGGCAACATCATTGGAAGAAGGGAATCCAAATATTCAATAATTTCTTCATTTCCCAGGTTCGAAAGAATAGGTTTGAATACTTCCATAAGATGCTGGGCGAACACTTCAGCTTTTTCAGCATCACTTCTTGCCCAGTTGTTACGAAACTTTGTTGTCTTTATAAATTATTTCCGTGCTAATTGATAGAATTATTGGA
Source organism: Microplitis demolitor (assembly GCF_026212275.2). Classification (NCBI taxonomy): domain Eukaryota; kingdom Metazoa; phylum Arthropoda; class Insecta; order Hymenoptera; family Braconidae; genus Microplitis; species Microplitis demolitor. Next base: position 10,579,798 of record NC_068552.1, on the reverse strand, counting down.
GTAGGATATGATGATAAATCTAGACTGAGCTCCAAGTTCATGTATGTCTTGGCTATCCCTTTTATGACAAAAAAATCGAGAACATCCGGTACTTTATTTGTATCAATTGGCCAGTAGGTTGGATTTTCTGTAGACTGAGATTCACAATTTCCAAGACAAATCGCTTTGTAAAGCTCTCTGCCTCCGGTGATGTTAATTCTTGATACCCAGAGCTTATTTTTGGCATTGTAGTCACCTCCAGCTATGAACCTTGGACCAAGTGTTCTAAAGAACTTACTGAATCCTTCCTTTTTGATATTATGTTTAGGGGGACAATAAACAGCTGACAGAGCTATTGATCCATGTTTCCAGTCTTCTATTTTAATTGCCATTGATTAAAGCTGTTCGCTTTCGTATTTAACGAGTTCGTGATGTTTGATAGTTTTTTTGACGATGATTGCAGACCCTCCATGCGCCGTTTCATCCGGATATTTTATAGCGTAAACATTGTAGTTAGAAATTTTAAGGAAACTTCTATCAGTAAAAGGAGACTCCGATATTAACATGATATCAATTTTGTTTGTGTGTAGGTATGTAGCTAATTATTATCGGTGTTGAACTACACCATTGGCATTCCATAGAACTATATGATAAGTTTAATAATAAAAAATTATTTTATTGTCTTATTCATGATATTGTTTAAAAAAATAAAATTTGTTTAATTACAATATTTTTAATTGTTATTTTAATTATGACTGACTGAAGCTGCAATATAGCCTGAGACGCTCGGCCGCGCACTGTATTGAAAGCACCCGGCACTCCGCGCGCGGTGATGAATAAATTGATATTGCTTAAACTTTAATAAATAACACATGTAATCGATGAAAAAAAACTTAATTTTTTTACCGAGAAGACAATGAAATTTTAATTTGTTTATTTAAGAGTGAATTAACAATAGGATAATAAATTAATAATTGTAAGCTGTTATTATTTTAATAAAATACAGATATTTGACGATAAATCCTGGAAATTTCATTAATTTATCTTTAACGGTCGATTTGAAATCTATTTTTTAATTAAAAGTACTCAAAATTTTCATTTTAAAAAAAAATTACTGTTGGAATGAAAATTTTGAAAAATCGTTTGGGGATTCAATTTTTCATAGTGACTACTTGAGAAAAAAATACATAGACTTAATTTTTTATGATCAGGTGAAAAATGGGGGGTCCACGTGACGTGATCTTACTCTTTAGTAGATTTCATAAAAAACTAACTATTGCATCTGTCCTCATGATGAAATTTTTGAAAAATTTTGCTACCTCTAAACTCAGCTTGACGAGCTGAGTCAGGAAATACATTTGGTTTAAAAGTTTATATACGTATATATGATTTTTGATATTTTCAAAATTCGTGAGCGACCTCTTGAAAATTTTTTATCTAGCTGATTTTTGAAGAGGCTTCTTAAAGCATCGTAAGCCAACAAATTTTTATAAGAGACTCGAAAAAAAAGTAGTTATTTTTTTTGGGCCACCCTAATATATATATATATTATAATTATTTACTTCTGGATCTATTCAATCATACGATACTCAAACTATACTTTTGACTCAATATAATAAAAAAACTAATTATTCAAATTAAACAAACTTTAACTATATAATTATTTCATTAAGGCAACTGGGCCAGAACAATCTACTCAGAAAAAAATCACGGACAACAACACGTCCTACCGACACAAAATCCCGGTCCTCTCTATATCTTTCCTTGATTTTTCCGAGGGAGGGTAATCACTCACGTGTTATCCCCTCTCATGACCTCGGACCCGAAATTATAAATGAAAATAAAATATATAAAATTGTCACACGACCTGAGTTATATCATAATAATAAATCGAATAATATTTCCTATCAATAAACATAAACATAATCGGTACTATCTCTTTCAAATAATAAAATAATAATTAATTTAGTGCACCACGTGGCTGGATCAAATATTGATTTTTATCCCCACTATATCGACTTACTCTCCCTTCGATCGATATTTTCATCTATAATATACGCGCACGTGTGCTACTAACTGAAATGAAAATATCGATTAAATACATAATTATCAAAACATATATATAAACATAATAAGCAATAATATCAATAAATCCATAATTAAATCATACTAAAATAATCGATCAAAATAATATAAATATTTGAATAATAATAAATTATAATAAATAAATGCGCGTGATTTGAGCTAGGAGGTGTTGCCAAACTCACGGCGAGATGGAAAAGCGCGCGCAGTGACTCACTTTGGAATCGCTACGTGACAAGTTCACGTATAGTATATTCGACAAGTGGTCGATAGCGATTAAGCACGTGGAAATTAATTTGTAATTAATTAAATGCGAATGACAATCAATTTATCCTCAGTAAACAGCAGCCTTACTGTACTGTCTAATTATTGAGAATAATAAGGAGTAAGGTTAGCGGAATTATATTACAAAAGTAATTTATATTGAGCGAAGCGGTTAGACGAATAGCTCTTTTTGTACTGTTCAATCCACGATGAAGATCGTGATGATAGAATGGCGGCTTCTTCCTTCGATACCGCTCGGTGGTGACGTGGCAGTTTCTCTGCATAGAACGAATTTTTTGTATTGGCTGCCGAGCGCTCAGGTATGACGAATTCTCTGACTGGCCGGCTGATATAAGACAAATTATATGATTCGCCGGTGGGTAGCGGGTTCTCATTCTAACTTGACACGGCCATGAGCTAGAAATTGTATATATTGGGCCCAGATAGCGAGTGACCAGGTACTATTCTGACCTTGAAGTCAGTAGCAAGTTCGGCAACTCTCGGATATTGCGGAAATGCACAAAGCTTTTCGAATTAGTTATGCTCGTGACTGAACACATAGAAACTATAGAAAACTATTTTCATGTATTTGTTTCAACACCAAGTAAGTTAAAATTGTTTATGATACAAGTAATTTTATTTTCAGAATGAATACAGAAAAGTAAGTAAGCCAAACGATGTCTATAATACTGTTTTTATTGTTATAGTTGGTGATAAATTACTATTACAAGTTAACAATTTGAGGAAGTAGATAATAACGACGAAAGATTGTGTTGGCAAGACAAATGAAAAGTGTAATTGCACCAGGCAAGATGACTAAATGGAATAAATATATTAAAACATTTCAGACGAAGTGGCTTACTGATCCAGTGTTTAGAAATTGGTTGAAAGGAAAAATCGGTGATGGTACTAAAGCTTGCTGTAAAATTTGTAAAATTAAATTGAGAGCGCATAAATCGGATTTAGTTGAGCATCAAAAGACAAGTAAACACATATCTAATGGATCCTCGACTTATCTGCAGCCAAACATCACAAAATGTTTTCATGCAATAGATACGCACACAATAACTAAATTGAAGTTACGTTTGGCCGTGTACTTCTGCCATTCAGCCATTAATACAATTGACTATTTGACTGACATGTTTAAAAAAGAAATAAAAGCTATTAATAAGTATGATAACTGTTATTATAATAATAATCATAACAATCAAGCTATCGTGAACCTAAAATTACACAGGACAAAATGCAGTACATCATTGAAAAATGTGATATCACCTTTTTTACTGAAATAACAAGTTAATGATCTTAAAACTATAAAATACTCCTTACTTTTGGATAAGTCTACGGATGTTAGCTGTGCAAAGCACTTGTGCATTTGTATAAGATATTATGATATCACATTAAAGAGTGCTTTACGAGTATTGGATACAAACAAATCTTTATAAGAGACTCAAAAAAAAAAATCGGGTTTTTTGGGCCACCCTAATATACACAACTATGTATAGTAATTTCAACTAAATTAAAAATAATGACTTACTCGATCTCTGTATTTTTTTTTTTTAAGGTGAAACTTCTTTACGGAGGCTAAAATTGAACGACTTGAGGCGGAAAAGGGGAGGTAGCGCCAGAGGAGAAACATTGAGTGAAAGTTTAGAATAGGCGAGGAGAGGAATTGCTTGTATAGCAAGCCTTATATATTTTAAAAAGTGGGGGGAGGTGAGAGGAGTCAAGTAGAATGGACGAGTGTAGTACGCATGCGTCGTAATTTAACCACGTTGTTCATATATAAATACATATATATATATATTTATATATATATATATATATATATATATATATATATATATATATATATATATATATATATATACATATATATATAAAAGAAAATAACTAACACAAGGTTTAAACCAACAGAGTATTTATTATACAATCTTAAACCCGACAATGCTTAACGTAAGTAGGTATATATATATTCAACGATGTGACCGCTCAACCGTCCAGTACAATAATGTCCCTCTGCCTCGGCCGTTGCGACCCTCGGGTCCATTGACCTGCGGGGGTAATTGAGGTGTCACGTGATGGAAGTGGGTTTAACGTCATAGCTAGACTGTCCAGCAGCCTAAGTGTCCGGGGCAATATGGTCGCTGCTTATAGATATATATATATATATATATATATATATATATATATATATATATATATATATATATATACATATAATATTGGCCATTAGATCTTGTCGGGTAGTATAGCTTCGGGAAAAAAAAAATTTCTGAAAATCAAAATATGTATAACTAGTTTTCTACTAAATGTAAAAATATATGCATATTTATTGGATGAAAAATTATAAATATGTGTTGTAAAATAAGTCACTAAAAAAAATATGGTCAGTATTTCAAAAATTTGAAAAGAATTTTTGTGTGTACTTGAAAATATCTATAATTAAAAAGAGCTAAATTGAAAAGTTAATAAACAGTAATTTCTATAGATAAAGATACACCTCTATATAAATTACTGTATAAAATTCAATTCCAATAAATAAAAAAATTAAAAATTAAAAATAACTGTAATTATAAAGGTATAAAATCATTTAAATGTATTTAAAATATTTTCTTTAATTAAATAAATAAATAAACGAAAGTATGTGATTTTAAAGAGAACTAAAATAAATTACTATAAAAATACAAATTCTAAAAACCAACATTCACGTAGCTAAACATATACATAAGAAAATTAAGTAAAAATGAACATCTCGATAAATAAAATATCTATAAAAAATTAATTGTTTTTGAAAATCTCTATAAAATATAATATCAAATTAAATTTGATTATAGATATTATCGTATTTTATAGAGATGTTCAAAAACAGTTAATTTTTTATAGATATTTTATTTATAGAGGTGTTCCTTTTACATAATTTTTTTATATATATGTTTAGTTATGCAAATGTTTGTTTTTAGAATTTTTTTTTTCATAGTAATTTTTTTTTTGTTCTCTTTAAATTTACATACTTCTATTTATTTAATTAAAGAAAATATTTTAAATATATTTAAATGATTTTATACTTTTATAATAACAGTTTTTTAAAATTATTTATGTTTCTATTCATTGAAATTAAATTTTATACAGTAATTTATATGGAGGTATATCTTAATTTATAGTAATTACTTTTTATCAACTTTTTAATTTAGTTCTTTTTAATCATAAATATTTTCAAATATACACAAAAATTATTTACAAATTTTCAAGTAGTGAACATGTTTTTTTTAGTGGTTTACAAATCTAGAGATTTTTTTATTGGGACTTTTTTTTATTCCGTCATTTTACAATTCATATTTATAAGTTTACATTTGATTAACACAAATCTATTCTAAAATATTGAATTTTCTTCTTACAATTTGTTGTTTTCTAAATTTTTACATTAGTTTTATTTTCAGAGATTTCTTTTTTCCCGATGCTATACTATCCGACAAGATCTAATGGCCAATATTATATATATTATATTTATATTCATATTCATTTATTTATTTATTTAGACCGAATAAATTATTAAAAAAGTTTCACTTTAATCGTGACCCTATGTCTGTGAGGCTCACTCATTTTTTTTTTTTTTTTTGTTTAATCATTTTGGTGGTGCGGGAATTTTCGATTTTGAGAAAAAACGCTAGAATTATTAACTAACCGCACACGCTTTAGTGGGATTTGACCCCGAGATCTAACGAACGAAAAACCAACGCATTAACGACTAGGCTACGCTACTTTTTTTTTATAAATAAAGTTTATTTCAATTTAGTCAGTACATTGATATTAACAAGAAGAAATATAACTTAAAAAATATTCTTCAGGAGTAACACAAGCTGGTGGCATTGGAGCTGCTGGGTACTGTCGTGCTCTCGCATACTTCGGTGATAAGCTAAGGGCTATTTAAGTTTGAGATCACTTTAGTTGTTTAATTTGAATATTTATGAGTTTAACTCAGTAAATGTTGATCTTAAAATGACGGAAAAAAAGACTATTGAAAAACTGTCTTTGAATGTTAATAATAATAAATAAAATAGAAAAGGAGGAGGAAAGAGGGAAAATATGAAAATATATATATACAATATTTACAGTATTTACATAATATATATCACGGAGGCGTGAAAATTTGATTGGAGTTTAATCTCCGTCTCAGTTCTTTAAAGTGAATAGAGTTCTTCGTTAACCACCAGTATTTACTGGATAGTCTACTTGAGTCCATGGAATCAATTGATGGTATCGACATTGAATAGACCATGTTGGTGCTCCATTTTATGTCTTTGGTTGTTAAGATGACTCTTTTGTCTGAATGATATCTGCTCCAATAATAAATCACAGGAATATTGTTATGGTCCTGAATTAGGCCCATGTGATCAATGTGTGTGAAGGATTGTGGGGTGATGTAACCGTTTTTGAGACGATCCTTAATATCATTAAGATCTGTTTGGGCTAGGTTGTTTATTAGAGCATTGTTGATGGATGGAAGTTTGCCAAAGTAGTCTCTGGTGAATTTGACGAGGAAGGAGTCAATCCGCGGGATGACTGCCATGTTGTAAATATTCTTGTTACTTATGAACTCGTTAAAATTGGGGTCCGCAGATCTATATTGTCCTAGACACGCTCTTAGGCACTTTCTTTCAAAGCATCTGAATTTTTCCATCAGAGCTGCTCCGATATTCCAGCAGACCGCGGCCGCGTATGAAAGGATGGGTCTTATTAGCAGCAAATAGCAGATTATTTTTGATCTGGTCGATAAGTGTTTGTTATAGAACAATCTGCTATTTGCTCTGAATGCTTTTTTGGCTTTGACGAGTTGAGTGTTCATAAGTGAGTGACCTCTAAGTAGTTCGTCCAAGTGTACCCCTAGATATTTGACTGACTTGACATGTGGTATGTCCGCGTCAGTGCCTGTTCCTGGAAATATGGTTGTAATCTTAAAGGACTTGAGCTTTTTAATAGTTGGTGATGACAAGTAGTGAACTGGTTTCCTGAATGTTATAGTTTCGCACTTGCTCGGGTTGATTCTGAAGTTCCATTTTGCGTAATGGCTATTAATGTTCGGAGGGATATCATCAAGCCCACAGGAGATTTTGTTCGGCAATTTTCTGACAATTGCTTGGATTGTGGGTGGGTCACGGAAAATGTCCTCACCATCAGCTGTTGGATGTGTTGCTGGATTTCTTGGACAGAAGTGAGTGATTGTTGTGCTGTTAGTTCTTCTAGCCGTCAGATCTTCAATATACTCATCAGCTTTGTTCTCAGCCATTTCTTTGATTCGTGTACCAATATTTGTGTGTCTCGGGGTGTTAATCGACTCAAAGAAAGCTCCGACGATGTCGAGCTTCTGTGTGGTCCGTAATTAGGTTTGGGGCGTCGGCCGGGATGCAGGCTCTGGTAGCGACATTAGGCTCGAATACATTTCATTGAATGTCACCAATGATTAAGGGGTATCGAGATCTGAGTAACTTGTTTATTTTGGGAAAGAAGTTGTCGGCCCGTCTATGGTCAACTCTTTTAATTTGGGAGGCCCAGTAGCTGTCAGTCGATTTTTTAAATACTTTTTTCAGGTCAGATTTTAATTGTGCAAGTAGGTTTTCGGCTAATTGTGTTGCAGGTAATTTGGCTTGTGGGTCTTTTTTCAGCAGATTATTTAGTACTGTTAGCATGTGTGATTTGTCTTTCTTTAGCTTTTTGATTTTGAAGTTTAAATTATAACGTTCTCTTCTATTTCACGCGTCCCACGGCGGAGTGTGGTTGGCGCTCAATAGCCGTTATGGCTCTTCGTTAGTTGAAAACCTGAAAATAAAATAATAACAAAACAAAATGTCCCACCTGGAGATATCCTGAATCTCCCTGGACACGCAGCTCGCTCAGACTGGGTTAGACAACCTAGTTGGGCGCCAGTTCGTGTGCCCCACGAACAAAATTAACTCAAAATAAAACAACGGAGAAAAATGAAAATGAAAATAAAATAAATGACAGGATAGCGATTTTCAGATTTAGGAATAGGATTGCAAGAAAAAGATAGCAATAAATGAAATAATTAAATTCAATACTACCGGGTTGCTGACCATTTGCATTTAATTATCATTTAATTAATAAATTAATCAGTCAAATATATCGCATACTCACATAAACAATAACATACTCAAAAAAAATAATAGTAGATCACTTACAAAATAATAATAGTATGCGTTTATAAAATTATAATCCAAATAATAATAGTACTGAATAAACAATAACGGTATTAGCCGTCAAATGGCTTATAGCATATACAGAATATAATCACTCGCCTGTGATTATCATAAAAACATATAACTATTAATAAGTAATAGTCTCACTCGCACGTGAACATAAACAAAAAGAACTTAAATATAATCAACTGAGAACAATCTCAGTATAATACTGGAACAATTATAAATTATTTCATCACTCGCATGTGACCATAGAAAATGTTAAATAAAATAATCTCATATAGGAATTTAAATTGTTTCCAATAACAATTCCCAGTAATTTCCCAATGGTGAATTGTTGCGGCATTCACAAACTAATATTATCCTATACCCAAATAATAAATATGGATAGTCGTACTGGATCAAAATAATTATAAATAATATTGAGAACTTTGTATCGCTCTCACGTGATAAATAACATAAGAAAATAATACTACGCACCAAAAATAATTATAGTACTAATAACTCAAATTAATAATAACTAATAACTCAGCAACTATAATACACATATATATATATATATATATATATATATACATATATATATATATATACATATATATATCGACAACCCAGTCGCATATGTTTTGTCACAACAAAATTATTATTCACCACGTGACATAAAATAATAATAATATCAAAATATTTCCCAGGATTAATATCCGGTATTAAAATAATAAATATTTTCGATCAAAACTTAAACATTCACTGGGCTCAATAACCACTCATTTCCTCATATGCTTGTAAATTTATCAATAGAGAATAGTTATCTCTGTTATGCTCACGCGATTGCAAATGGCCACCAACGCGGGAAAGCAAAGTTACACGCCAATGAATTAGTCAAAGGTACTTACAGTCGTCGTCGACGTATAAAACCTTCACGGGCTCCATTGGTACAAATCTCATCAACAAGAAAAATAAACACGTATTATCCCAATACGATACCAATTCAAAATGGCACAATAATCTGTATATATATTTTTTTCAAGTTAAACCAAATGGCGTCACAAAGAATGCTTTAATTATTAATTATTGGCGTTAGCAACCAGCACACACACTGCTCTCACAAAAGATTATCCACGTCTGACCAAGGCAGCACGTGAGTTTCATGCCGGCACCTCGGCCGGCACCATCTTTATATTTCTCTCTTGCTTTGACCAATGGAGTTTTATACCCGTCTCATGCTAATATGCAACTAGTACCCCCGCCAACATATGGGATGTTAAATGTGTAGCTTCACTTGTCTCTCGCATTAAATGTCCATTTGCTTCCCGCATTATTACGTAGAAATGTTATAACTACCAAATCAATCAATGATTTATGCGTAAAACTCGGTAATTTATTTATAAATTATTAAACTTTAAGATGCAAACTATTGTGCCGACGCGCATGCGCCGACCAACTAGTATAATTACGAGCATATAAATGAAATAACTAATTATCTCCCCAGCCTCATAAAATCTACTTGTATTATCAAAATAATCAGTGAATTTTCCTGAATTCATCGCAGTTTCCACTTAATAAATTAATTAAGTAAAAGTAGTGCAGTAATTAAAATAAGATCTTACATATAAACAAAATAATCATAATATTAATGTATGGAGAGACGTGTGAGCAGCGTGTGCTGCCATCTGTTGCTCACCGACACGATGTGAGACAGCCGTGGTATGTAAATATCGTGACAAAATATTTGTCGACACTATTGAGGTTGTTTTTGAATCTTCGGACCGATTCTTCAATTGTCTCGCATAAGACGGTATTAATCTGTTCAAGGTGTTCATCAATTTCTTGAGTCGATAGATTACGGTCATGAGGAATTTTCTGGTTGTAGTTTTTCTCCAGTTTGCTTGTAAATTTTTTCCATTTTGTGGATTTATAATTGTATTTGTTATTATGGGTACTTATTGTGTTAAATTGCTTACATAGGATAAAGAAGATGATTGCCTTGTGGATAGATGGTGTCTATCACAATCCGCTACTGTAATGAATTTATTATTAGAGATGTGGAGATCAAGTCTTGAGTTAATAATTCTTATGTGAAGAATGGACTGACCTCTAATAAAAGTAGGTTCTCTTGGTGAGACAAAAGTTGCTCTAAATAATAGACCTTCATTCAGCTCCCAATTTCTGAGTTATCTGCCTCTTTCATTTGTCACAGAGCCACTCCAGTTTTGCCTCCTTGCATTCAAGTCACCTGCTATTATGAAGTGATTATCTGGGTTTGGAGTTTGAGGTCGTTAAGTAGGTTGGTGAGTTCATTGGTGAATATTGTTTTGTTGTCATGACCTGCGTATGCCGCTATGACAAATAGGTTTTTAATTGAGTCTGACTTAACTTTTATTATTGTGAATTCAAGAATCAAATTATCCAGAGAAGTTGGAGAATTGATTTTGGTGATGTTAATATTATTTTTTATGAGGATAGCAGTGTCCCTGCCTTGCACTGAATTTTTTCTATCCGTACGAATGAATTATTACTATATCTAGATTGTTGTTAGTTGCGAAACATTAGAGATCATAACGTCTTTGATTTGTCTGAATAGAATTGACATTGATGGCTGTGATTTTTAGGTTGCTTATTTTATTTTGATTATCCATGTTGAATTTGTAAGATGTAAAAAATTTGCTCGATTCTTCTCGAGTTTATTTGGACTCGGTTAGTTATTTGAGCTATTTACATGTTAACTGCAGTCAGCATGTCTTTGTTTATTGTTGCTAATTCAGTTTTAAGATCATTGATCCAGGGGGGGGGGGGATGCTGGATGACGATGATGAATTGATGTTAGTATTATTTTGGTGCTGATTGGATTATTTCTAGAAAGGAGGTTTCTGATAGCTAGTTGCGGCCGAGGCGTATGAAACAAGAGGATTTGTTGTTTTAGTAATTCTGTTTACTTTAGTTGTATTAATGTTTCTTTTTTGGGCAGCTGCATTTTTTTTGGCATTTGCGACAAACTTATAAAAGGGGCAACCCTTGTAATCCGCTGGATGATCGATAGATTCGCAATTTGCACATTTTAATTTTTCTGTATTATCTTTTTTCGTTAACGGGCATTTGCCGTACTCGTGATTACCACTACATTTTATACACCTGTAGGGGAGCTAGCAGTTGTAGCTCGAGTGGTCGAATCTTTGGCAATTATTACATTGTGTTATTATAGGTCCTTTTTTAATCGCCCCGTGAACAGGCTGGTATTGGAGGCCTTTAATTTTCATTAGTTCGTTTATTTTGCTGCCTGGTTTCAATTGTATGATGAACTTGTACCAACTAGGGTTAGCTTTACTAAAAAAATTTTTATAAACTTTCTCAATTTCAAGTTTTTCGAAATTTTTGGAGTTCAGTTCTTCTTTTACCGATTCTGCTGTTGGCATATCACCTCTTAGTCCTTTAAGATAAACTGTTATAGGTTTCCTGTGTCTCGGGCCATATGTGTAGTGGGGAATTTTTTTATCGTCAAGAGCTATTTTTATCTTATCATAAGCCTCCATCGAGTTTGGGGTTATGTTATGGTCGTCGGTGTCAACTTGTTTAATAAAAAATTCTCCATTAGACAAACCGCCCTCTATAAGTAGTTCAATTAAGTTCTTCATATTTGTACCGGTGATAAAAAATGGCTGAGGTTTACCTTTTGATTTCTGGTCTGTAATATCATTAGGTTGAGAGGAATCAATACCTTGGTTGTTATTGATATTACCCACAGGTGCCATTGGTGTGTCTGTGTCCATGTCGTCTTGGTGTATGCTACTGATGTAATCGTCGAGAGAGTTAATTGAGTTTGAAACAGAGGGATTGGTCTCCTCGTTTGGTTTATTGCGATGTTTAATAGTTTTTCTAGGAGTTTGCCAGTCATCATTGTCAGCCGCGGAAACCCTTGCGGTTTTGCCCGTGCAGCTGTTTCTTAATAGGTTGGGTTTATATGTTGATTGGTTGATTCTTAGTCCTAATTGTTTAATTTCATTCTTCTCCAGTGAGTTGTTATAAATTTTATTCCACTGTTGGGAATTACTTACTGTCGAATTTGACTTTGGGATTTTGCTTACTTTGCTTGGTTTGTTTTCAATGATGGGACTGCGTTGTCTTTTGAGCTGGGGGGCCGCCATCTTGGCTATGAGTCTAGGCTCGGTCATACCGTTTTCTTGTGTTTTAACTTTATTCAGATTGATGTGCACTTTGAAAGATATCAAAAATGAAATCGGTGAGAACACTACACTCCCAGTGATTAGTTAATTAAAACTTATGGCTGTGTATAAAGTGTATATTTTGTTAAATTAATCGCGTTATGACAGAGCGTCTGTACTGAGCGCTGTCTACGCTGAGACTACTAGGCTACGTTTCTGACAGTGACAACTAAGTTTACTTGGGCCATATGAGATTGACATCACTTTTAAACAGCAAAATGTAATTGATAATCTCTATTATTAGTAATAACAAAAAAATTTCTTATTATTTTTCGTGTGCTATAAAATCCTGTATTTAAGTAATTGTGATATGTGTAATTTTGGTTATATAGTTATGTATAAAATTGTTTATAGTACATTGAATAGCGAGTGGGTTCCCTGATTAAACAACTGAATTCGATCGAATTAAACAGAATTAGATTTTAAATTCTATTTAATTCAGATAAATTCTGCTAATTCGGTACCTAACTTAAAAATGAATTCTGTCTTATTCGGCAGAAAAACCATAATTTGTCCAAATTATAACGAATTCAAATAATTCTACTGGGTTTAATTCTGATGAATTCGAAAATAATTCTCCAATTTCTGGTTCTGAATCTGAATTAAACTGAATTAAAATGAATTTGAAATTTTTAAATCGGGTTTATTCAGTTTAATTCAAATTCAAATTTTCAATTCAGTTGAATTCGGTTTTGCAGAATTCGACAGAATATACCAGAGTTAAAATTTTGAACTCGGTTAAATTCTATTAATTTAATATTAATAGCGAACGAAGTTTTATCTTTTATCCTATATGATGGAGCTAAATCGATAACGGAATTTGACTGTTATTTGATTTGAGGCTTTATCGTTATGGTTTCATTCTTTTATAATCATTTTTTTTGTTTGAATTTTCCCGCGAGTAGTGTTATCTCCTCTGTAGGTCGAGCTAAAAAAAAATTTTAAAAGATGATAAAACGGTTAGTATATATACCATCATGTATGTATAGTTTCTGCTTGTTAATAGTTATTTTTCAATCCTACTTTATGAAAAATAATATATATGGCTGCCGAACTCGCAGAAAATTCACCAAACTGACAGTCGGAAAAAATTAATTGTATTGAAACGGAATTATTTTGACACACAATTTTTACAAGAGTTTTAGCAAATTCCCTAAGGAATATACAAAAAAAAATTAAATTGTGAAAATGATTTTTGACAAAGTTGTGGTGTTATGAAGCCCAGTGCTCCTGTGAATACCATGCTCTCATTCGTTTAATTCGTCAGAAAAACAAGTTTTTCTTGAGAAATCTTATTTAATCGATAAAAAAATCTTTTTAACGTGTCCTGTAGTTATTATTATTTACCTCAATATGCTTTTTATACATAATTTTTTTCATTTGAATTATGAAAATCACGTTTTAATCTAAATCACGATTTTTAGGCGATAGTAGAGCACACCTGCGCGGTTCGCGTTTAAGGCATGCGAAATATATAGGCTTTATATATGGTCATATGTAATTCGTTTTTCCTATATGATTAACTACTATGCTTACAGTGTAGAAAAATTGCGGAGTAAACGCGGAATGCATACGGCGTAGAGTGAATGATTTTCTATTTCTTTAATCCCCCAGAGTAAATTTCCTTCCAAAGGAAAGTTTTAGATCTTATTAATTATACAAAAAATTACCAATACATAGTGAAGTTAGGTCTTTTATATTTAGACATTTATATTGATTACGAAAGAATTACGAGCTCCCTTTACATATACTCTTAAGAAATGACTATTTAAAATTATAATCTGTTAATACTGAAAAATTTTGTTCGTATAAAGTTAAAAAAATTGATTTTTCATTTTTGCTCATAAATATATTTTCACTCTGCCACAAACTGTCAAATAACTTACATCAATGATACCATGAAAGAAAATTTTATATTGTTCCAAAATATAAACTATTCCTATCAAAATTATGTGACTCTAACTATTAAAAAATTAAATGGTTTCACTATATATTGTATAAAATTATAATTTAATAAGTTACTAAAGTATTCTATAATTTTAAAACATAATTTTTTTTTAAATTTTGAAATACATTTTTAAGTTTCACAACTTGAAAATTTTTTATGTTCTATTTTAAGTTGCATGAAATTTTTTTTAAGTACCATAATTTTATTTAATGAAAAATACTATAGCCGAAATCAGACTGATTCAAATGTCGGCCAAAGTTCGGCCTGTTTTTGGCCAAAGATTTTTATTCGCGATAATTTTATTAGAAAAAATCTGTCTATCGGTTGACCCTGCGGTCCAGCCCTAAAACATCCCGCTGTTTTTGAGCTCAAGAAGCTCTTCGAGCTCAAAAATACTATTGTATGTCGTTGTTTTCGGAAAAAACTGTTTTTTAGCATTTCTTTCGTCCACGATATCTTACGAACGAATTAACCGATCGAAATGGTTGAGGCGGCAATCGACACGTTTTACTGAGTTCTAGAGCTGATCGAATTTTGGAATTGATCAGATGAGTTGCTTCGAAGATAATCGAAGTTAACCGTTTTTCACCAATACTTTCTCGATCGATTTCTATCGAACGAATATACCGATTGAGATGGTTGAGGCGGCAATCGACGCGTCTTATTGAATTCTTGTTCTGGTTAGATTTTGGAATTAATCGATCACGCCATTTCTGAGAAAATTGAAAACAACTGAAAAAAAAAATTTTTTTTTTTGTTTTCCTTTCATATCTTAGAGTCTATTCGATCGATCGATTTGAAATTTTCAGAAAAGTTGACGGACAACAAACGCTTTTGATTGCCACCTGAAACATTTTAATCGGTCAGTTCATTAAAAAGATAGTAAGAGTTTACATCCATAAACACACACACACACACACACACGCACACATACGTACAGACACTCGGACATCCTTCTGAAAATAGTCGGAATAGCTTCCCAGGACCTCAAAAAGTCGACATCTGATGGAAACTCGATTTTGAAAAATCGGGGTGAAACCAATAACTTCCTGAATTTTTGAAAATTGATAATCTTCTTAGCAGGAAGTTAAAAAATATATATTCTAGCCGAAAAGAGGCCGATTTACTTGTCGGCAAAATATCACCCGCATGAAAAAATATACATGTGAAAAATATATGCAACATGTATGTCATATATATAACGTATATGTGCGCAAAAAAAAAAATATGTCAACTGAATTTTCAGATAAATGTATGCATAGATGAAAACATAAATGCTTACATAAAATTAAAAATATAAAATACATATGGGGCATTCCATGCCCACTCGTCCTACCAATAGATTTTGCATCTCCGATTTCGCTGAAATTAGGGTACTTTTTTGTACTCCTAGAAAAATGTTTTTATGAATTTTTTAAAATTTTTTTATCCAGCCAATCGGGAGATATAAATTTTCCAAGATTTCGGGGCATTTTTTTTTTAAATAACCATAACTTAGTACAAAATTGTCCGATTTGGGTCTTTTTTTTTCTTTAAAATTCGTGTTCTTTGATGAATTTAAAAAAAAATTCATGCAAAAAATTGTTCATTGTGCATGGGATTGATTTTTTTTTTATTTTAAACTTAAAACGGCGATTTTAAAATTGTTTGTATCATTCGATTTTTTTTTTAAATTTTTAAAAATATGACTCCCCAAAACACGAATATTGAGCCTAGTCTTGTTGAGCCTAGTTATATATGTGGCTATATAAATAAACATATATGTAGATATTTATGCTGACATATGTCGAGAAATATATGTCGACATATATGCAGACATATATGTCTACATGCATGTCAACACATATGAAAACATATAGACGAATCTATATGCAGGCATATAAACAAATATATATGTCGATGTATAAATAAATATATATGTAATCATATATGTGAAATGTATGTCAGATATACATTTTAAATTTAATTATGAATCGACGAATAATTTTTAATAATATTCTACTATACGTAGACAAATATATGACAGACGTAAGTCTGATGAAAAGCTTATATATAAATGATTTCACAAATGCCGCTGGGTAGTAGATAGCGTGACTTAAGGCGGTTCATCAGTAGCAGTAGTTCGCAACTTTTAGAAAAATTTCTCCCGTGTAAAGCATCTAACTACAATATGAAGTGTTTGAGATACAGTACACTTTTGCGTATCCTCTTATATGCGCAGAAGTATAAAAATGATCCCATTGCGTCTTTTCTCAGACTTGGCTACGTTGCATTCTAACTTAGGATATTTTTCCCCTTGAGCATGTGTTGTAGAAAGTGTTTTGAATAATTTTGAGGTTATACATAGTTGGAGACAACAAATAATAAATAATAAATAATAATGACTTCGTAACTAAATTTAAAAAATAAATTATAATTATTTAAATCTGTGAGGCTTCTACTGTGTTTTAAACTTCCCGCGCACCGCGACGTTGCCAAGTCACTATCTCTCACTTGTCAGGTTATGGGAGAAAGCTTGAAAATCATTAAAAGTAATAAACTTTAAATATTAATTACGAAAAAATGAATACCGCTCGTTTATGTTTTTATTGAAAAAAATTACTTGTTATAAATTGAATTAATAACTTTCAGCTTTTAAAAAAATGTTGTAAGAAAAGTATGATTGTTATTCAATAAAATGATCACTCTAACTACGGTTAACATAGGGAATGCATGTTAAATGTACGATTTTTAATTGTTAATATTTCGAAATTTAGTACCGCAAAGACGATTTTAAAAAAGTCCTACATATACAGGACACTTCAAAGTATTTATATTTAAAAATTGGAAGAAATTGTAAGAAAAGTAATTATCTGATGAAAATTCTTAATTCATATAAACTAATTGAACTCTGTTCGACACAAGGCCTAGTAGCTCAACTGCAGAGTACTTGCGTAAGAACGAATTGGTCTGGGTTCGTTTCCAAGCTCAGGTAAACCAAATTATTTTTCTTTAATTATTAATAAGCCTTACACTGAGAAATCCTTTCGTGATAAAAATTCCCAAACCGTTTCCTGTACCAATTTCCATAAACAAAAAATAAATTCCTATTCTTGTCGACTAAAAAATTATTTTTGAAAACATTTATTGTATATATATTGTATATATTAGGGTGCTTCGTTTCCGGCGAAAGTATTTTTTTTGTTGCTCATCAAGCAAAATATTGTTTTTTATTCTAAAACAAAAATTCCTGCCGAGTTTGAGCTCTTAATTCCAACCCTAAGTACTTTCCTTTTGATTTCCAAGGTTTTCCATTTAAAATACACGTAAATTAAATTACTTTTCTTTTAACTTTCTAATACTCAGCTGCGTTTTATGATATCGACGCGGTTTTGGTCGCAAATTGAAGGGCATTTGGTGTTCTTAGAAAGTGTCCATAGTATCTTAGCTGTAATTCCAGCTGTTTCACTGATGTCCGCTGAGGACCTCATTTTTCGGATCAAATTGACCTTTATTGGCTTGCAGAACGTAAACCAATGAATGTACACCAAAAATGTGAATAGGAATTTTATAGGAAATTTTATTTCCTTCAAAAAAAGCCCTATAAGTCAAGTCACTAAAGTCCATAGTTTCTGAGTTATAGAAATTTTAATAATTTAAAAAATTAAATAGCAATTGTTATTTTTTTTTTTAATAATATATTTTTGGGTAGATTTCTTTAGAAATCGTACTATTGCAATGGGTCTCATAATCGAATTATCAAAGAATTTTGCCACCATCTATCTTATTTTACCTAGTAGAATCAAAAAATACCATCCACTCAAAAGTTTATATATGTATGTATGTATATATATATATATATAAATACGATATAACGCGCCTTGTCTTCACGAAAGCGCCCGTCTTTCTCAAAGGATCTTACTGAAATTTTATACACTTGTTTATTGGACCATTACCTCGATCAAGTTCAAAGATGAGCCCAATCGGTCGATTAGTTCGGAAGTTGTGAGTGTTTAAAATTTTTTTTGATTTTCATAAAAATGAATTTTCTGACTTTATCCTAAAATAACTTTTGAATCGAAAATGATAACTCAATTCTGTAAAAAGTATCTCAAAATTTGAACGATTAGCTTTAATTTTCACTGTAATCCTTGATTCTTTGAAACATCTTTTCTAACAATTTGATGATATCGAAAATTTCACAAAAAATAAAAAAGCTTATTTTTGCAGCTAAGTCTTCTAATAACTGCTAAATATAAGGTATAACCTATTTCCTAAAAATTCATGTTTATGCTTGCAAAATAAGTATTAATTACACAATTGTAGCTTTATTGTATTTACATATATAAGAAATCTACCTTTCCACTCCGGGTAAGGCCGGATGGCTCTTTTTCAAATTATTAAAACTCCTATAACTCGAAAACTATGGACTTTAGCGACTTGACTCATAGTAATTTTTTTGAAGGGAATAAAATTTCCTATAAAATTCCCATTTACATTTTTGGTCCACATTCATTGGTTTACGTTCTGCAAGCCAATAAAGGTCAATTTGATATGAAAAATCACTTCCGCAGCAGACATTAGTGAAACAGCTGGAATTACAGCTAAGATACTATGGGCACTTTTCAAGAACACCAAATGCCCTACAATTTACGACCAAAACTGCGTCGATATTATAAAACGCAGCTGAATATTAGAAAGCTAAAATAAAAGTAATTTAATTTACGTGTATTTTAAATGGGAAATCTTGGAAATCAAATGAAAAGTACGATAACTTGTCGCTGAGATATCAGCCTTTAAACGAAAAATGATCCTTTTGGGTTTGAACATCGATATTTCGAATATCAATGATCGCACAGTAAATTGAAGGCCGGCGTTAAAAACTTGAATAAAGTCCCTACAAGACCCTTCCATAATTTAAAAAAAAAATTTTTTTTGTTTTTAACATTTTTAAAAGTAAATACAAAAAATGACTTTTTTTGGTTTTTTAGAAAATCGACCACTACTCTGCAAATATCAATAAAAAAAATAATGTTGCCAGGGACTTTTTTAGCTTAATATACCCACAATAACCCTGCGAATTTTTAAATTGATCGAGCTAGCCGTTTTTCAGGGTGGATTGATCAAAGTTTTGCAAAACAATTAAAGGAACAAGTTTCGTTCCTTTAATTGTGTAATCATAATCAAAATAAAAAAATAATTTTTTTCTGACTTTTTTAAAATTTTGGCGTTAGTTACTCAGCAAATACATGAAAATCACAAAAAAAAAAATTATTAAAAAATCTCAAAAAAAAAACAAAAAAAAAATTGAAACACAAAAAAGCAAGTTTCAATTTTTTTTTTCTTTGATTTTTTTTTGAGATTTTTTGGAAATTTTTTTTTTTTTTTTTTCAATTCCTTGAATTTGCTGAGTAACCAACGCTAAAGTTCGCCCTTATTTATTATTATCATTATTTTTCCTAGCCCTGGGCCTAGTTTAAAATTGAAATATAAATTATAAAGATAATTTTTCGACACCTGAATGGTACATTAATAATTATTTAAGTGTATGAACTATTTATTCATACTATATGCATGTTTTTATCTTATCTAATAATTTAAATAACAATTATTTAAAATCATAGATTTGACGTTGGGAATATAGACTAGGTATTGATTTTCCTTTACCCGGTGGTCAATATTTTTCCCAAAACACCAAATGACATCCATAATCGGATGACAAGTTTAATAAAAATAAGATGTTAAACAAATGTTGGGGCATAATGTCACGCTGGATTATGCATCCCAACTGTTTCAAACTCCTAAACCAAAACTTATAACTAACAAAAATCAATTGTTTATATTTTTAAACCATAAATAAAATTATTTCACACACATGCTCTCTCATACGCTGCACGCATGCGCCAGCACTGGTGTCGCGGACTGCTGTCTCAACCGGCGAAATGGCGGAATGCCCGCGTAACGATTCAAATTCAAACGTAAAATTAAAATATTTAACTTACAACTAATTAAAATGAAATAATTTTGAATCGTTACGTGACAACGTACTGACTGTGTGTTTCAAACAAGTACGATTTCTACGAGAAATTTGTTTATTTCTTTTTATCGAATCACGCCGATCACAGCAAATTAAAATTATATTTTGTAACCGATTATTTTTGTGGAACCGATCACTTATTTTCTTTATTTAATGTACGACTAATTTTTTTTAATTCTGATCAATCATTTATCGTAATCTTAAGTGCCTGACCTTTCCCCGATCCGCCACTCTGAGCCGATATTTTTGATAATGGTTTATTTGGTTATTATAAAATCACCTGGTGCCCAACTAATTAATAATTGAACAAGATTGCCAAAAATCGTAAGTGTATTCGGAGTTCACTCCGGTAGATCCCCATGGTGAGTAACCTGTTACAATATATATGCGAACATATAAGTACATATATATGCAGAGATAGGTGTGTACATATTTGTCGACATGTCTACAGCCATATTTGTCAACATGTATACAGCCATATATGTCTACACATACGCCTATATAAATGTCTACGTATATGTCTACATGTAGGATGCATACATGTCTTTTACATTCTTATATAAATGTCTAAATATACTTATGCATATACGTAGGTATATATTTTACACTTATCAAAATATATATTTTTTTATATAACTTTAAATATACTTTGGCGCAAAAAAAATATGTCGGAATATATATTTTATATAAGTAACATATATTTTTATATAAGTGATATATATATATATATATATGTATACGTTTGCATATATTTTCCACATATGTATAGTTCCATATGGGTGGACAGTTTGCAGCCTCTTTAAGACGAATTAAAATTATTTGGCCTGTTTTCGACTGATTCTTTGCCTGTTTAATAAAATTAAAAATTTTTCGGCGTGTTTTTGGCCAACTTTCGGCCTCTTTCAATAAACTTTTACAGTTTTGGCGTGATTTCGGCAAAATTAAGCTGTTTCGGCCTATTTTCGGTCAAATATTTTCACCTGGGTCTAGAAAAAATTTTTTTCTCCACAAAACTTCCTATTGGTGCCCTGTCGTTCCTCATTGTTTTCTAATTTTCAATGCCAATCATCTGTAGTAATAAAAATAATTTGATTTTTTACACATTTACCTAAATATAATTGATTTTCAATAAAAATCTATTTTTTTTTTTTTTTACTTCAATCAAAAATTTCCCAACTTTATTCTTAACCATTTAATTGCTATACGAATTGAAGATTACCTTTTTTTATTTAAATTCCATTTGCTTTCCTATTAAGAAATAATCGGTCTAATTTATGCCATCTATTTTATGCAGGCAAAAATAACTTAACTTTCTTGTAAACACACAATTTCTTTTTATTTATTTTACATTCATTTTTCGATTGAATATTAGAGAGCAAACGAGACAAATATGCTGTACATTTTAAAAATATTATGAGTAAAAAATTGCTTTAATTTGATTTTATTCTGAAGCTCACATGATATCCTTTTATTTTTTATTTTCTATCAATTTTTTTCGTCATTCAGTTGTCTATAAACAGGGACTGTCAGAGAGCACTGTCCGTTATACTGTGATCAAACATGACATCGCCCTCATCTATTCTGCTGCCATGAAATTTGCTTGGGTGTGGTAGTGCACCAATGTTTTCTGTCTATCTAAATAAATCCATGACTAGTGTTTCGGTCCTCACCCTGCTTTCTAGTCACCCCGTCTCTACTACACAAATCCCGTTAGAGTTTGCAGTAAAGTGAAGCAACGAGGATTGATCGAAAAATTTGTCGTCATTCCGAATTGTTTTTGACTTTTTTTTTTTAACAAAAAAAAAAAAAAAAAAAAAAGAAACAATACTGAATAATATCAATACATCTTAATTTACTTTATATATTATGATTTGATAAAGCAAAAGCAATAAAAGAAATCTGGGCGTCAGTTTGCTCTGCGGGCCAGCCTCATAACTTTCCGCTGTTTTCAAGCTTATTGAGCTCAAAACAAAACTCTTCGAGCTCGGAAATACTTCTTCGTGACAGACACTTGAAATAAACGACATTTAGCACCTATAACTGGCAACTAAAAATATTAGATAAGATACAGCTGGTAAATAAGATACTTCATCGTTCTAATAGTGACGTCATCAACGGATCAACAAATATTTTTTTGTTACATGTGCGATAGCAAACGACCGAAAAATATCGAAATAACTCAACGAGCCATCTCGTGACAAAATTTATTTTCATATTAATTCGTACACTTACCGACTTCTTTATGTTTTTCAACAAATACTTAAAACAATCTTACTAAATAAATAAACGTGAATTTATAACCTGCTATTTGTAGGCATTAAATGTAGAAATTTCAAATGTCTGTCACAAAAACTAATGTATTTGTCTAGTACAATCGAGTCTAAGACGCTGTGTGGTGGTACCCTCGTCTTCGGCTCAGGCAGCAATCTTCACACCTCGCGTCTTAAACATGATCGCACTCGATAGATAAACTACTATTGTATGCCGAATTTAGGTAGAATTTTTTAGAAATCTAACTATTGTCTTTGTCCTCCTGGTCGATTTTTCAAGGAGTGTCATCATAAACTATCATAATCAGTTAAGTAGAGTTCAAAAATACCATTCGTTAAAAAATTTATGCATTTATGTACATAAATATATATATATATATATATATATATATATATATATATATATATATATATATATATATATATTTATGTAATAGAATGGACTTTTGAGAACACGATAGCGTCTACAACTCTTATCCGATCTTAACCCTTCAGAACATACGCCTCCCGTACCACAGTCATTGCTATCGTGATGAGAGAAAATCTCACGCCTATTGCACAAACGCCAAGAGCAAAATTTTAAAACATATTTAAATAATTTTAGGTTATATATAAAGTAAAATACAACATAAAATATTATTTGTTTGAATACTAAAAATTAAATAAAAATTCTTTATAAATTATTTTTTATAAATAATTATTTAGAAATTATTACATTTTTTATTTTGATTAGAATCAGGAGACACGGTAGTGTCTCGCGCCAAGTACACGTTCAAACACATGTATATGTGTGAAGTGTCATGGCGCTAGCCTACTGTGTCTCTATACCGTAGACAGAACGGTATTTAGCTCTAATTTTTAAAAACTTTTTTAAAAAACAAAATATCTAGAAAATTCCTTTTGCAATCGAAAGATGATTGATTGTTCGTCACAAAATTATGAAACTTTACCCATTTTAGTTATGAGAACTAATTTAAATAATTCAATTAGGCCAGCATATACTATAGTACCCCCATTTTTAATCCTTTTACAAATTTTTTCATGCGAAAAGGGCACTGCCAGAGAATAAAAAGTTGTAAGAAATGCCATGATTCAGTAAATTTTGAAATTTTTCTGTAGCAGTGATTTGTGTTTTCGCCACCAGCGGTGCTTCAGTCTGTATTTTTTACTATAGTTTCGTATGCAAATTTTTTATGAGCATAAATAAATTCGTTTCATAATCATAAATTTTACGAAAAATTCAAGGAAAATTTTATAAGTAAACTTTTGCTAAAGCAAACTGTGCTGTTAGGAATGCTTTTATATAGCTGCAAAAAAAACTTTTACGATTACGTAAAACTCATGTTTAACGTCCTTATGGTGTAGTTCTATTCGCTAAGCAGTATCAACTTTGATAGTCAAGCTGACAGCAAGCTAACGACAATCTATTGTCGCAACTTGTCATCAAGTTGACCGCAGAAATTGGCATTTCCTTAAATTAGCCGCAATTGGTTGCCAAGTTATAAGAAACTTGATAACAACTTATAGGAACTCTTCCAAAAGCTGAAAGTTGTCACCAATTTGGTCGCATTTAATTGACACCAAGTTTTTAATTAATGCTATGTATATATATTTATGTAGTGATCAATTAAAGTATAATGTTTACTTAGTGATTGCGTTGAAAATCCGTATGATTATCTCTAATTAAGTTATTATTATTGACTAAAACTAAATTTTGCGTCAAATAATACCTTTCATTAAGGAAATATAATTTGTGGATTGCTAAAAACTTTTGAATGTTGTATGTTCTCTCTAGTTATATTCGCGAGGTTCCTGATAGCCTCCAACCGTGAGTTAACTTCAAGCTACTGCCGTATTAGCCAATTCGAAGGAAAAGTATTGGAGAGCAAAGAGTTACCTTCAAGTTGACAGTAAATTGTCTGTAACTTGAATTCAATTCGACCAAGTGTTACTGTCAGACAATGACGTTAAGTTGACTGTAAGTTTCACTTCAAATTGATGGCAAGTTTTTCTGTCAAATTACGTTCAGACGGTAGTTGATTTGCATCAATTTGCACGCAAGTATTATCCAGCCAAGACTTTCCAGAAACTTATTGTTAAGTTACCCGTAAATGTTCCACTGCAGAACTTGCTTAGCAATTATATTTAGAGTGTGGCGTTTAAAGGTGGTACCAAAATCGTGCCATTTAGCGCGATGATAGGTACAGATGTTGTCATTAATGGCCGTATTCGGCCGAACTAAATCCTATACGTGAACCTAATAAGATTTAGTTAAGATTTAGTCTAATAAGTATGCTTTGCTTCTACTATGCTAAATCTTAACTTAATTTACAGAGGACTTAATTCAGCTAAGCACGGCCAATACCTGGAATTACCAAACTTACCCTAATAGCATTGAAATTGATAGTAATTTGATGTTGAAATTACTTGAAATCTGCTGCCTGAATCTGCAGACAATATCACAGCAAAAGTTGAAAATGAAAATTTGCGGTTAATTTTTCTTCAATTTTAAGATAAACTTGTACGAAAAAAAAACGGTCGATAATGTTCATTCTTACCATTTCAGAAGGTATGCAAATTTATACGTAAAATTGTCTACAATTTGAGCGTAAAAATATACTTAACAATTTTTTAAGTCAAATTAACGATAAATTGACATAAAATTTGCCTGAAAATTAAAGACAACTTTTTTCTAGTCAACTTTTGAAGTGAATTTGCATTCAAATTCGGGCAGTAAATTTACGTCAAATTCAATAATACGTTGCATACAAGTCGTAAAAAATGGAAAAGTCCAAAGTTGACGGAAATTTGAGGAAAAATTCAACAAAACTTTTGTACAGTAAACTTTTGCTCAAGCAAATTGTGCTATTAGGGTTAGTTGACGTCTGCCGTAACTGCCCTAACAGTCACTCCAGATTGAAATCGACAGTAATTTGACAGTTGAAATTACCGAAATTTGTCGCCCGCATCTGCCGACAATTTGATAGCAAAAGTTGAAAAAAAAAATTAGCGGTTAATTTTTTTTTTTTATTTAGAGGTTACTTTTTTTTTGGCTAGAAAAAAACCCTAGAGAAAGTTCCTATGAAATTGTTCTCAAATGTCTGTCAACTTCGGGCTATTCCGTTTTTGACGAGAATTTGCATACAACTTGCTATACAATTTGACGTAAATTTACTACCTGAATTCGAATGCAAATTCATTTTGAAAGTCCTATACGAATTATCGTCAAAAACGGAAAAGCCCGAATTTGACAGACATTTGACAAAAATTTCATGGGAACTTTTATTAGGGTTTTTTTCTAGCATAAAAAGTAACCTCTAAATTAAAAAAAAAATTAACCGCTAATTTTATTTTCAAGTTTTGCTATCAAATTGTCGGCCAATTCAGGCAGCACATTTTGATAATTTCAATTGTCAAATTACTGTCAGTTTTAATCTAAAGTGGTTTTTAGGGTGATTTCGTACATCTAACAACATTGTGGCGCTACCTGTCAATACCTTATTGGCGAAATTTGGAAATCAGGTTTTTAATCAATGGAAACAAATAATTATTTTTTAAGTTAATTTTTTAACGGAAGATTTAATATCATTATACAGAAACAAAATATCATTATACAGAAAAAAAATATTATTTATTGAAGACTACTAATGGAAATTCTAGTTTTTTAATTACATTTTTGTTATAAATAAATTACTGTTTTATTTGTTTTCACCACCCTGACGGTTTTAAATCAGCCTGGGAACACCCTGGGAGTGGAAACACGGTGGAATCACGGTGGATCCAGGGTGGTTACAGGGTGGGTTCGTGTCATTTTATCACCGTGTATACACGGTGGTTACATAGTGTTTCCACGATGGTAACACAGTGTACCCACCCTGATTCCACGGTGTATTCACCGGGATTCCACAGTGTATCCACGGTGATTACGCGGTGTACGTGGAATCACGGTGAATACACCGTGTAATCACCGTGGAATCACGGTGATAAAATGACAAAAAACCCACCGTGTAACCGCCGTGGATCTACCGTGTTTCCGGGGAGTTTCCAGGGTGAATCAAAACCGCGAGGGCAACAATCACCGACAAACGGTTTCCTAGCAATTTAAATAAAAAAATTAAAAAAATATCGAAATAGAGGGGTTCAATGAAAAAAATTAAAGGTTAATTTTTATTCACTTTTTCATAATTGAGCAATTAACCCTTAAACAACTTTGATAGGTCAACATTGATCGACAAACGACCAACAAACGATTGCAATTGAAATAAATCGGATCGGTTTATATTGAGTTGGTTTATAATGAGGAGTTAAGTTGGAGCTCAAATATACAACTTCATTAAGCGATTTCTGATAATCAATTTGGAAGCAAGCTAGTGGCAACCAACTGTAGCAACTTGCTATCAAGTTGGCCGCAAATACTGTTCCAATGTATGCCAATAGCTGGCATTCCCTTAGTTGACAGGATTGACGAAAAGTTGCCTTCAATTTTCTCAGAAAGTTGATGACAGATTGCGGTAGTAGATTATCGTCAACTTTCTACGAACGTTGGTAACAACTATCAGTACTATTATATTGTTTCTAAAAAATATTACTATAAACAGTATACCCTCACGTGTTATATATCACGACTACGCATTACTTTAAGACGAACTTTAGGAGTTTAGTTTGGAAGTCGATTTCTAATAGTATACATTAAAACTATTCACAATCAACAGGACAAAAAGAAAACAAATCCTACCAAAAACAGATTCTCTGTATAACATCGCGCCAAGTACACGTTTAAAATTTTTTAAAAGTAAAAAAAAAAAATTATTTTTTACAAAAAAAAAGTCAAATCGAAAAAATACTAAGTACCTAGTATGATGCAAAATCATAACAAACATTTTCATAAAATTTCAAAAAAAAATTGTATAAAAAAATTTAAATGTACTTGGTGTGCTTACAAAAGAGTAAAAAAAAGCATGGTTGATTTTATAAGAAATTAATTTTGCTTGAGTACATGTAGTAACGCACACCAAGTACATTGAAATTTTGTAATACAATTTTTTTTTGAAATTTTATGAAAATGTTTGTTATGATTTTGCATCATACTAGGTACCTAGTATTTTTTCGATTTCACTTTTTTTTTGTAAAAAATAATTTTTTTTTTTACTTTTAAAAAATTTTAAACGTGTACTTGGCGCGATGTTATACAGAGAATCTGTTTTTGGTAGGATACTGATATACAGGTATACTTGTTAACAACTTTTAGAATACTGTTTATTTGTATATCTATATACATTTAAAATGGCGGCTAAGAACCACGGAGACAGTCGAAATGAAACGAAGTCATACGAACAGCAGTTTTTTTTGTGCCTGACTTAACTCGCGCGATGAGAGAAACTCTCACAGTTGATGAACAAATAATTTTTTTTCTTTATTTTTCAAGTTTAAAAAATTTTGTTTTTTTAGTATCATTTAGCGCATTAAATTTTAGTGAGGTAAAAAAAAATTTCAGGGGGTTATTCCATTTCAATTTAGAAAGAAAAAAAAAGTTTTAAAGAAAGTGTGAAAGAATCTCTCTACACGATGGTTCCGAAGGGTTAATGAAACTTTCTACACTTATTTTATATGTAATTACCACGGTTAAGATCGAAGATAGGCTGAATCGGTCGATGAATTTAGAAGTTATGGCTGTTTGAAATTTTAACGATTTTTTTAAAAAATCAATTTTCAATCACTATTAAAGTTCATATAACTTTTAAACTAAAACTCATAGATAATTTCTGTAAAAAGTGTTTCAACGCTTGACTAATGAGCTTTAATTTACGACCTTTAACTTTATAGTTAGACCATTTCTTCTAATAATTTGATAGCCTTGAAAATTTTAATGGAATCAAATATTGTTGAAAATATGGTTTTCATTCCACATAACTCATGCATGTCCCTTTATAATTTAGTTTTGTTAGTTGTATTTTATTGTGCACAAAATAACCTGTAAATTTCACAGCTATTTGATGTTTTAAAAGTATTTTTGTTTTTTACTTATGATGTATCAAATGTACCTCTTCTCCTTATGATTATCACTGGTCTTGTTATTACGATAGCACCCACAGTTTTTATCGGTTCTTAATGAAATTTTTTACACTTATTCAATAGGCAATTATCTTGATCAATTTCGAAGATGAGCTGAATCATTCAAATAATTTTGAAATTATAGCTGTTTAAAATTTTCAAGATATTTCGTAAAAATCAGTTTTTAATCACTGCTAAAGCTTGTCTAATAATCTTTAATTTATGACCTTAAGCTTTATGTTCTGACCATTTTTTTCAATAATTTGATAGCTTTGAAATTTTTAATGAAATCAAAAAATGTTGAAAATGTTGTTTTCATGCCACATAACTTATGCATTTCCTATTATAATACAATTTTGTCTCGTGTATTTTATTGTGAACGAAATAACCTATAAATTTCACAGCTATTTTATGTTTTAAAAATATTTCTCTTAGTATTTATGATGTTTCGATCGTACCTGTACGTCTTACAATAATAACTGGTCTTGCCATTGTAACAGCGATTACAATTATGATCTCAAACTAATTAAATCTCCAATACTTTATTTATGCGAAGGTTACTTTGGTATATTACCGATATACTGTTATGTCAAATCAACTATCTGAAGTTCTCTATCGAAAATAATCGTTGTCCTTTTCTACCCTCACTCTCAGAAAACAAGTTTAATTTCATATCATGACTATACACTAACATATATCATAAGATATGTATGTATAAAACTAACTTTTTTATTGATTAATTGAAAAATCCACCATCTATTTCGGCTGC
Organism: Microplitis demolitor; assembly: GCF_026212275.2. Lineage (NCBI taxonomy): Eukaryota > Metazoa > Arthropoda > Insecta > Hymenoptera > Braconidae > Microplitis > Microplitis demolitor. Next base: position 10,549,987 of record NC_068552.1, on the reverse strand, counting down.
CGATTGGCTTTTTAATTTTTTGCAATTTAATATGTTTTCATAGAGATCGTTCATTCGGGAACACGTAAATCTTGCCCAATTGAGAACCTATAGGGATTGCCCAATCGGGGCCAAAATAAGCTTCTGCGTAACATCCCAATGTCGGATCCCAAGTGGGTATACTTAAAAATTTCTAGTCGGACGTCCACAAAAATCTGAGCTCTTTCATCATCAAACAATCTGTCTACTAGATTCCTCCGTACTCCAGCCTGGACCAGTTGGATTTTTTAGCCATTATTTTTCTGCCCACACCCCCGCACATGAAAAAAAACTATGCCTTTCCGTCATCGAAAATTCTGACAGCTAGTGCCCTTGGTACTCTAGCCTAAACCAGTTGAATTTTTTAGTCATTATTTATCTGTTCCAACCCTCCCCCCCCCCCCCCCCCCCACACTCCACACACACACCAAGATCTGCCTAAATAACGAAAATATGTTTAAAATATATCCTACATATATGTTGATTACATTTCAGCATATATATTTGCCGTACAGAAAAAATATATGTGATATATATTTTGACTATGTAAGAAATATATTTTTTTATATACGAAAAACGGTCAAAAGTTATGTATTTGAAATATATTTATTTTATATGTAAAATATATGTGCGTATATTTCACATACATCATGAAATATATTTTTTCTATATTTTATTTCCATGGGGGTATAAAATAAGCTTTTAATTTAAATACACTGAAAGATAATATTGGGTTAGTAATAATACTATTAGGTTATGGTAACCATTTAATGTTTAAATAAATATTGTAGATTATGAATACAGCAATATTTTATTTGCGTAAAGGTTAAATTGTATATTACCTACATAATGTTTTGTCAAATCAACTATCTGAAGTTCTCTGAGAAAGTAAGTCATTGCCCTTTTTTACCTTCACATTCAGAAAACTAGCCTAATTTCATACCATGACTACACACTAAAATGCATTACAAGATATGCATGTATGATATTTACTTTTTATATCAATGGAGTGAGAAATCTACCTTCCATTCCAGCTGCCGAATGACCTTTTTTTTTATTTACAGGTGACACTGAGCACTATCCGTAGTGTTTCGGTTTTTTCGTAAAAGAGAACCGTACTTTCTTCCCTCTAAGCAGAGTAGAAATACATTTCTGGTGCAAACACGGAGAAAAGAAAATTTCCAACAAGTATTCTTATATCTTTTTTCTATTAAAGTAGAAATAAAAGGGTTTATATTAAGTTTTGAAATTATTGAAAGACGAATAGCTGAATGACGATAACATCATCAGTACGGTCATTACAACCCGGCTATAATTTCTACCCTAAACGCCTCTTTTTATGCTACTTTAGATTCTTTTTTTGTGATTGGTTCATTGCTATCCGATTTGCTGATGCCCAAGTAATACCGTTGTTTTAGTTTTATAACTGCCGATATGAAGTAACCATTATTTTAACTTAGGCTAATATTTCTTATCTATGTGTATCGATTCTGCGTTATTATTATTTCAGCTAACCCGTGTAACCCCGGATACTAAGTTTTGTTCTAAAGTTAATAATAAACTCAAAGTAAGGGCAAACTTTTTACTAAAACGAAAATTATTGTGACCAAAAATTTTAGGTACTCCATTGTTAAATTTTTTTTTTGACTTACTGGTGTAACTGATTACCAAAAAAAGGTTGTACATACATAACAGTTTATGAAAAATTAATATCAAAAGTAAAAATAATTTTTAAATTATAATTAATAGTAATTTTAATGTCTTGCTGAAAAGAATAAAAAATTATTAAAGTAAGACAAGATAAGAAAGAAAAGATGAATATAGACGATTCCAGTTTATCCAAACTAAGCCGGCTATACTCAAAGGTTTTATTGTCAAGCTGATCTTACTTATAATCGGTATTTTTAATTCGAAGAGACGAAAAATTATTAGAATAAAAAAGAAGATTTTTGTGCATCTGAATTATCTAGCTTTTGAGAATATTGACAACAACCCAAAGCACTTATCTGATGAGTGCAAAATGTTGTCATTTTTGAATCTCTGTGAATACTGAGGCAATCGACAAGACTAAGATTCTATACACAGCAGTCTTTTGCTTCAACACTTAAGAAGTGATGTTGTTGAGTGATTTGAGTCCTTTCTATCAGTCTTACGTACGTCTTAAAACCAGGAAACAACTGATAAAACATGCTCAATAAATTAAAAAATAAATGGAATTTACATTATTTTCGTTATAATTATTTCAACTTTTATTTTCTGTTTTTTTTTTTTTTTTGCACACCTCAATTGCGAAAGCGTTGAGTGTGCTTTACTGTCACTCTCTCGCTCTTGGCCCTATCACTGACTTTAAATCCTCTCTACTTTGTAATGAGTCCACTTGTTCAACTAATTAAGTTGTGGCCTTAATTAAACAAGGGTCCACACATATATAAAACTTAAGGTGTTTCACAACCTTTGCTTAGCTAGTCAGCCTCAGGACAGGATTTTCCCTGTACTGTGCCACGCAGTATAAAATTTAGAAGAGAGATATTATTATTAACTTATACTTATAAGGAAAATGATTAGGAAAAATTTATTAATAGATAATTGATGTAAATTAAATTTAAGCTAACCTTTATTCAGACGAATTCGTCTTACAAATAAATAAATGAGAATGAACAATAAAATTAAGAGGGCTGATGCAACATGACTCGACTGACAAAATTAATTACTGACTCTACTTATTAAATTATTTATATTGACTCGACTGATTTAATTATCTATGTAAATTACAAAAGACTCGACTGATTAATTTTTACAAATTTTATTAATAAATTCAACCGAGAATCACTCCACTCTCTTCAACTTTACAACTCCTTCCTATACTCCGACCTCTTCTCAATCCAATAGCTTCCAGATCCTCCAATCCTCCAATTCTCCAACAGTCCTCCAATATTTCAATAATTATTTAATGTAAACTGAGTAAAATAAGCTTCCCCACAACGAGGGCTTATGAGCTCTTGGCTAAGTAAAATGGCGAAACTCGTAGTAGTAATTGATGGTAGTAGTTAATGAGAATAGTATGAGCCGGAAAAACGTCCGCACATGGGAATGTCAGTAGTCAAAACGCTGATCATTCACGACCTCGGAGGCTTATACCCCACGCTCTCACAGTCTACCAACTTTTAAAAAATAAAACTTCGCCGACACTCGACGGGAGCGACCCCAATGATAAGTAGGAGTTTACTTAATCGGCCGTTGTTGCAGGAGGAGGTTGCTTTCGCTTTTGGCGTGAGTCGTTTTTTAAATTCAAAATAAATTACAAGATTCTACCCCGTTACAACTTTCTTTCTAGTACACCAAAGTTGTTAATGATATGTACCATTCTGAAGGAAATTTATTAAGGAACGTTTTTCAACGCAATCTTCATTTAATTCATGATGTAATTAATTAATGTGGTATCGGATAGGATGGTATGGATACTAGGTAAGGATATGTGATGTTGTTATATCTTTACTGAAGGAATCACAGATCGAAGACAATTATAAGTATTTATTATTATATACGTCGTCTCGACAAAAAGGTCCTTCTTACAACGACGCTGCTCTTCCACTGTCCCTTTCGACACTTCCTTCTAAGTCCATTTGTTTCTACCTGGACCTTAAGCCCCGCTCCGTCATACTTACACGTACTCTTTACACAACTACAGTCATCCCATTCCCAAAGCACTCGTACACAACCATCGTACAATTTTCTGTTCCCACGCAACATTCACTCTTGACAAATTTTATTTTCTATCCTTAAAATTACTTTTACAACTAACTGCTGGCCAACATCTGGCGACAGTATGCCAAACGCACTTTTATGGTATTACCTATCCTAATCCTTAAATTTACAACACCCAACTCGGTCGTCAGATAAAAATTAAACTTAGATACGAAAATACCTAAACAGTAAAAATAATTCTACAGTCATTTCTAAAAACCCCACATTAAAAAAAAAATAATTTAGTCCGAAGCCCCCAATGCATCAATTGTGGTGTTCGGATTCGTCTAAACACGATAACTTTCGAAAAACAAGACTTATAAACTTATTTTTTATTTTTTATTACCTGTGTATTTTTGATCACAAAAACTCTTTCAAAAATCACTATCTGAATCCTTTTAGTTTAATTGTAATTGATTAACGACGACAAACTGATTATTCTTGAAAAATTTAGCTGCTATTTTTACTGTTGTTATTATGTATTTCATTGTATCTCTCTATCAACTACGGGTGGCAGCACTAGCGTATCAATATGCTTGAAAAAAAGCGACATCTAAGACAAAAGGTGGGATATTAAAAAAAAAATAATAGTAAAAAAATATTAAACTGAAAATAAGAAATAAAAAAATCAAACCAATAATTTTTAAGGTGAATAAAAGTTAAAAAAAAAGTTCATCATAAAAAAAAAATACATTAATATTGAATGATAGAAGTAATAATTAAAAATAAAATGATCGATCGAGGTGTGCACTTTTGGATTTTCCAACATTTTTTTAATATTATTAATTTATTGTTTCCCAGGAAAATACATTTGTATAACAAGGGGATAATCATAACGCGTCTAGATTTCGATAAAACGCGTCAATTGCCACCTTGAACGTCTCAATCGGTTTATTCGTTCGAGAGATATCGCTTGCAAAACAAAGGCATACAAAAGTATTTTCGAGCTCGAAGAGCGATTTTTATGACGAAGTTGATATGAATACTTTGCAAGTCAATATTTTAGGTCAACGAGTAGCGGGTCAAACTTTCGAGTGCGAGGTCCACGGTTTAAATCCTGCATACGCCCAAATTTACTTTTTTTTTTTATTTTCATAGGAATAATTATATATAATTGTAAATCATATACAATTAATATAATTATATATAGTTATACATAATTATATATAATTATATAGGGTAATTTTTTGTCTATAATTGTTTTACCCGGATGGGCATGAACAGACATGAACATACCTGATCAGACCTGAACATGCCTGATTAGGACTGATCAGGCATAGCCATTTCTCATGTCTGATCAGGCCTGAAGACTCACGCCCGTTTATGTCTTGTAACAGGGTATTTTTAATGAATATAAAATAATAAATAAATTTGAATTTGAATTCCGTTCCCGCCAATGACCGGCCGATGACCTCGTAAGTTACGAGTAGTGTCGCGACTAGTCACCGGGTGTCGCATGGATCACTAAGGCCCGTCCGTTCGTCATTTCCTTAGTCTAAGAAAGTGGGAATAGGTTTTCGGAATAGTGAACGGGAGTGAAATGATATGATGGACTGCGGAACGAAAAAGAGTCAGAGAGAGAGTTGTCAAGACGACGAGAACACCAGGCGGAAAACCATATAAATATATATGTCCGTTCACGCTTCACGTGGAACGAGGCGATTTATTAATTTATATTTTACTGTTCAATAAGTTATTAGGCCTTTAGGCCGATAATTACAATAATTAATAATTTAATAAAATACTAATACGCACTGTTCATTGACAGGTTATAAATTGGAAAAATTTAATTTGGTAGACGAGAGAGAAGGCGGAAGAATAATTCGAGAGGCAACCCAGCCATCACGAGAAGAAATAAGACAGCAGCAACAAAACCTTCCTCAGCGTGTCGGAATTTCTCAAGGTAAAATTTATAATTGAATAAGGCCTCTAATTTAATTATTAGAGGGCCGAATTAATTATAAATAAATTACATAACATCTTTCTGGTGGTTACGTAAATTAGATTGGTAACTCAAGGCCCATCGGCTAGTGTAACCACGCGTCTCGAAATTTCCGTAAAATCTTTGCGGTGTGCTCGTCGTTATGTCGTAACTCTAAATTTATTTCATTCGAGGCCTCTCGGCTGGAATAAAATAAATTTTTCCGTATAAATTATTCGATAAATAAATTCAATTAAATTCAGTATTTTAATAAAAGTATTCAGGCCTGTCGGCCGCTCTAGACAAAAGTTGTCCGCGTGTAAGATCGTAAATTAAGGCCTTGCGACGCCAATTCACCGGCCGAATGTTCTAGTCAATTTTAACGTAATTCTAGTCGTAAAATTAGTCATAAAATATTTATAAAATAATGTTAAAATAATTCTAATTAAGATTATAAAATCAAAAGTAAGACGCTAGGAAATTGCGATAAAATTGTCTCGAGTAAAGCTTAAGAATGGATTATTTTGTTAGTAAATAAAGTTGAGTGTTGAAATACGTAGTAGGAAAATTATCAGAAAATCTCGAGTAAATTAATTATACAGATTTTGAAAGCAAAATTAAGGGAAATTGTCAGTGAAAATTAATTAATTAATAATTAAATCCAAACCAAAATTAATTAATTAATAAATATAAATGAATTAAATAAATCGTTGAAAAGAAGTAAGAATTAAATAATTGTGAAAATTTTATACTAGAAATTTTATTAGTGAAATTTTTGTATTGAAAAGTCAAGTTTAATAATTGAGTAAAAGAAAGTGATGTCACAAAGTTAAATAAAGTAAAGTAGAGTCAGTAAATTTTAAGTAAAGAAAAACTGTGTCTGTGATTTAGGTCCGGTGGACATTTTAAGTTTATTTAAAATAATTATACATCCAGGGGATGGTTTTTAAACTAGTGTTAAGGCTTACCGTCCAGAGGACGAGGTATTAAATAATAAGGTTTACCGTCCAGGGGACGAGGTATATTTTAACGTGGGTGTGTGGGTGCGGAAATCCGTCCAGGGGACGAGGAAAATTTAGTTTGTCATAAGAAACCGTCCAGGGGACGAGGAAATTTAGTTTGCCATAAGTAACCGTCCAGGGGACGAGGAAAATATTAGTTTATCATAAGGAAATTAGTTTGTCATAAGGAATCTTAGTTTGTCATAAGTATATTAGTTTGCCATAAGAAATCATTATTGTCAAGGGTTGATGAAATAAAGCAAGGTGCTTAAAATAATAAAAATTGAATTAACATTATTTCAGCCTACTCTACAATTCCTCTTCTCACTCACAAAATATTACAAACGACCCTGAGTAATAAATTAATTTAATTTAATTAAAATAAAATCATACAACATCCGGTTCTGAAAGGCTGAATCCATCTCCCAGTGGCGCCCTAATATTCGACTATAAAACTAGGTGCGACCAGACTTGGCAAGATTAGTCTCTCTGTCATAGTCTAATCAAGTCTGATCATTTTTTCCCGGGTTGTTATTGAATACGAATTTTGTGTGTGTGTAATGAAAAAAATGTACTCACACAGAAAAAAGTATGGAAAATAGCGCCCTGTTTTCATGAATTTTGTGTCTGTGCAACTAAAATAATATACCAATACATAAAAAAATGTCAAAAGTCGCACGAGGTTCCTGAACTGTCCCAGGGCTTCGCCCCTGGACCCCCTTATTAAGATACTCTTTTTTCACAAAAAAAAAAAAAAAAAAAACAAAGAGATTTTTTCTTCTTTTTTATTGTTTTTTTTTAATTGATTGTCGAGATGAATTATCGGGGATAGATTGTCTTGGTCCTAAAAAGCGTCACACCGTGTGGCGGGTGATTTATCAGGGGTGTTTTGATTTGCAGGTATTTTGTCGTCAGGTATTTTGGCATCAGCTATTTTGTCGTTGGGTGTTTTGTCACGGGTATATTGTCGCAGGTGAGATGTCTTTGGGTCAAAGGTCGTGTCACCGAATTCCGAATTGATAAACATTGAAAGACATAATATCATCAAATTGTAAGGCTGAGTATGAAGTTCCTCCCGAAATCGGTAGTCAGCTGAAAAGTTGATTTGCCGGGTCTATTTTTCCTGGAACTATTTTTTCCGGAGTTATTTTTTGCGATTACCGAAGTTGACGGTAATATAGCGTTCACAAGATTCCTTGAGGATTGGGCATCTTAGTAGAAAATGTTCAATAGAATCTTTGTCATTACAGATCGGGCATTTTTTTGAATAATCAAATACCTATTTCCAGTTGTTTACATTGAGTGTGCAGAAATACCTGCTAGCTAATCTGAGTTGGGTGAAAATTCTTTGGCTGTAGGAGTATGTTCTGCTCCACAGATAGCTATATTCATGTCATTCACTACAGCATATTTTGTTTGCGGAAAATGGGAGTTATTATATTTTATCCGAGAGCCAAGCTGCTGCTCGGTGAAGATTCTAGTTACACACTGATAATTGTTAAATTTACAAAAATTGCTTAGAGTTAAAAATTTACAAAATGCTTATGGCCCAAGTAAGTAGGAGTAAGAAAAATAAGAAAGCGGGAGTTGTGATTGGAAGCTATGGGCATGGGGTGGATCCGCCAAAATGGAAAAAGGGCTGACCCAGCGTGGGAACGTGGTAAGAGAAAGGGGCATGATGTAACCGGTCGAGAAGGACAAGGACGTGGGACCATGTGTCTAGACTGATTTTATTGCAGGGATTAAAAAATGTTAAAAATATGAAATAGAGTGGTTGTAAATAAGGAGATTGGGAAATTTCAAAAATTTAAACTTAATCCTTAGACAATGAAGCTACTTCGAGTGCTGCATTTAAACACTAAATATTAGGACAAACAAAATAAAATTAAAATTCATAACTTAAACCTGAACAGATGTCTTTTAGTACAATATATGAAAAAAAAGGAACGTTAAAAAATGAAATATTCCGTCTTTAAACTATTTTGAAGAAAAATATTAAAAAATAAGAAAATTGTTGAATAAAATAATTATACAAATAAATTTTTATAATTAAAATCTACTTTCGCGAGGGAACAGCAATTCTGAGATCTTGGTGACGCAGAGATTTTTTATACAATGTCAGGAATTATTTTTTTTTTTTAGCACCATGCATATAAATTCAGCTCTGCCAGACTATTCGTGATTTCGGGTGAAGTTTCTGCGATGACCGAGAGAAAGTTTTTAGTGAATTGGTTTTAATTAAGCATGAGTCTATCCTACCAAGATGGGCTTATCTGAACACGCAGATTTCTGGGTATGATGAGTCATCATTCAGCAATATTTTAATTATATGATTACAGGTATTCTTGACTACATAATAAACAAGATGGGCCTGTTAAATTTAGCTCTGAGTAAGCCTTCCGATGTAGTTCTGATTAAGCCGAAATCCTGTTTGATGAAATCACACTGAACTTTTTCAATGAGGTCCAAGTATGATAACGCCAAGATAGTCAACGCATACAGAAGAGTTGCAGAGATAATGCTATCGTATTTCAACTTTTATTTGATTTTATTTATATTCAAATATTAATGTGAAGTTCATATTTAACCCTCAAAGATCACACAAAAGATTTAATTCAATATTAAAAGAAAAAAAATTCTGAAAAACCGTTGACCCTGTAAGCCAATCTCTAAACTTCCGCTGTGGTTGAGCTCAGAGAGCTCGAAGACGTTATTATTGGTAAAATTTTGAGCTCTTACAGCTCTAAAAAACGGTTGGACTACAAAAAAAAAGTTCGCATGATCCTTTATTTATTTCCATAGATAAATATTGGGTTGACTTCATACCTGGCAGTTAACTTACTGGTGTCAGTGTGTGCGTAAAGACCCCACAGTGTAGAGTTTACATTACTTTACATACTAGTATATAAAAAACAAAACAAGAAACTATAATTAAGACTATAATTAAAAAAAAACAATACTACAATATATAGATATTTCGATAAATATTTATGAGCTTCATAGAATAATTTCTTTCGTACGATAATAATACTATTAATAATTGTTAATTAACCCAACATATCAAGAGTTTATTTCAATTGAGCTTGTTTTATTCGAGTAAATTGTTAATAATTGAAAAGTTTATTGAAGAAATTATTTTACAATTTTTGTTCAATAATTGTTAGAAATTTTTTAGCCTTGAAACAAATTTGAATACTGCTACATCTATTTTATATTTAAAATTTAAATTTCAAGAAAAAAAATATTTTTTTTTTAATTTTTGTGTCTAGAGTTCAATATTCGAGCGTCGTGTGGCGGGTGAAATAGTTCTTTCTTGTGATAACTCAACGAAACTACGGAACGATACCGAAAAACTAGCTGTTTCGATTTTCAGAATGTTTTTACTGTGTTTTAATAGACATTTACGTCATAATGCCGCAAAGTGGCGATTTACAGATAATTTTAATGTTGCGATATAAGCCTGAAGTTTGTGGAGCGAATTAGCGAAAACGGGTGCAAATGAAACGTCCGAGGCGAAGCCGAAGACAGTCATTACATTCGTTTTTGTAAAATAGCGTCACAAACATAAGGCGAATATCGTAAAATCGAGATTGTATGAATCGTTACCCGAGTAGGATTGAAACTTACAGTTGGCCAGTCCGTAGCTAACAGATTTGAGTCATACCTCATCACAGCCTAATAGAATAGGCCATCCATAACCTTATTATGTAATGCCATCTTAGCGGATGGCTAACTGATCAGAACAAGCCAGTGGATAGATTCAAATTTGTATCCAATAACTAGGTTAGAACAATGAAGTGGTGAGAGTGCGATTATAAATAGCTAATCGCTGGCTAAAAAATATGAATTAATAACAAGATTTGGAAAGTAGGCAGTGGTTAGTTAAAAAATATGAGTTCAAGATAACGGGTCAATTTTGAAAAAAAAAAAAAAAAAAAAAAAAAAATTATTTTACACTGGCTTTACTTGTCCGTTTTTCAGCTTACAATTCATATTTAGATTTATTTTTTTATGAGCCTATTATCGAATAAACTATGATGTCCAGTTAGGCAGAGACGGAAGTTGAGCCTGGATCCATGGGATTATGAGTCTCACGTGATATCCACTGGGCTGCTACAAGTGGTTGGAGTCGGCTAATATTCGATGATCCATATATGTTTGATATAGTGCTATCTGTAACTAAGAGTGACTAGACAGCTATAAAATACTGGTGAGGTAAAATTTATTTCTTGAGCAGCTCCATCTATAACTGATAATTACTGGGAATTCCTTAGATACTAGTGAGTTACATTCATATTTTTATGTGGCACCATCTGTAGTTGATAGCGGTTAGACAACCATGAAATGCTGATGACTTCCAATCATATTTTTATATAGCTCCATCGGTAACTATTAGCGATGAAATAACCATGAGAGACTGATGAGGTCAATTTTTTTTTTGTACAGCTCCACCTGTAACTAATGTTAACTAGGCAACCATGAGATGCCGATGAGCTACAGTTATATTTTTATGTAGCGCGATCTGTATATATTGACAATGAAATAAACGTGAGATGCTGATGAGTTACAGTTACGTTATTATGTCGTGCTATCTGTGATTATTAGCGACAAGATAACATGAGATGCTAATGAGTTACAGTTATATTTTTATCCCTGATTAAACAAAACGATTTGTGACGATTTAAATCTATTAAACATTTAATCATAATTGATTCTTTAATCGTCATAAACGTCACGGTTTTTCACAATTAATCGTCTCCAATCGTCAAAAGACGATTTATTATTTTACGATTAAAAACGATTAATGACGATTAAAATTTCAAATCATCATAAATTGTTTTTAATCTTCATGCGGAACCAGAAATCGCAATATTATTTTACGATCAAAGACGATTCGTGACAATTTTAAATTTTTAATCGTCACGAATCGTCTTTAATCTTCATGCGGGACTAGAAATTGTAATACTATTTTACGATTAAAGATAATTCATGACGATTAAAAATTTCAAATCGTGATGAATCATCTTTAATCGTATAATAATGTTGCAATTTCTGGATCCGCATGAAGATTAAAGACGGTTCTTAACGATTTAAAATTTTTAATCTTCATGAATCATCTTTAATCGTGAAATAATATATAGAAATTTCTGGCCCTGCATGAAGATTAAAAGCGATTCAAAACGATTAAAAATTTAATCGTTTTAAATACTCTTGAACCATTAATTGACGATCCGTGATGATTTAAAACGGTTAAAACAGTTTTAATCGTCACAAATCGTTTTGTTTAATCAGGGATGTAGTGCCATCTGTAGCTATTAGCGACGAGATAACCATGAGATACTGTTTAAGTAAAATTTATTTTTTGTACAGTTCTATCTGAAACTAATTTTTGTTGGACTACCATGAGATGCTGCTGAGTTACAATTCTATTTTTATGTTGCGCCGCCTATATGTATTTGAGATTAAATTAATATATTGTTTTCATATAGCTGATGCTTATGAAGCTGATTATTAATTGGTTACATTGAACAAAAAATATTATTTGATTAAGAATCAATAACGAGTCAGCAAATTCTTCTTATATAGCACCATCCGTAAATAATAAATAGTGGCCAGCGATGAGTTAACAGTGAGTCATTTTTTTTATTCAAAACTGCGCTGTCTATAAATAATTAATTTGAGCCAGCTGTGAGGTAATGATAGGCCAGCGTTTGATTTCAATACAGTGCCATCTGTAATGAATAAGTAATGACCAGCTATCAGCTTGTAGTGAGTCGTCTTTTGACTTGAAAAAAACGCCACCTATAAAAAATTATTCCAAGCCAACTATGATGTAATAATAAGTCAAGATTTCATTTTGTATAGCGCCATCTGTAAATAATAAATAATGACCAGCTATTAGCTTATAGTGAAAAATTTTTTGTTATTTGAAAACAGCGCCATCTGTAACCAATTATTTTGAGTCAACTATGAGGCAATGGTGAGTCAAGATTTAATTCTTATACAACGCCATCTGTAAATAATAGATAATAGCTAGCTACCAGCTTATAGTAAGCTATTTTTTTATTTGAAAACAGCACTATCTATAACCAATTATTTTGAGCCAGCTGTGAGGCAATGACGAGTCAAGATTTAATTCTTGTACAGTGCCATCTGTAAACAATAAATATTATTCACTCACGAGGGATTGGTGAACTAAAAATATTCTTTAAAAAAAATTAACCACCGGTGAGCTTGTTGTTAGCTAAAACTGCGAGCTAGTAACGCTAAACTCGTCACTGACTCTAAATCTTCTTCATTAGCCAGAATTTTAGTCGTGTATATATTAGACCGGTTAAAAAAATCGACCATTTTTTTTTTTTGCATGAAATCCCGCATTGAAATATCAGAGTACCGAAAGAAAATGCCTGTGAAAACCAGAGCTATTAATTTTAACATTCAGAGGTCACACGTGGCAGATTTTCATTTCCCGTTTAAAAAACACGGGAAAAACTTTTTATATATAATATTTTACCTCACAAATTGATGAACGGATTTTTATGTGCGATACATATTTTTGTATACAGAAAAAAAATTTATCTTAGGTCAAGAAAATATTTTGGAAGACAAACGTTTTCGGAAACCAATTCAAGATTTTCTTGAGCCAAGAGAATTTGTCTTGGTTCAAAAAAATTTGTCTTGGTCGGAGAAGATTTCTACTTTATCTGAGAAAATTGAGATTTCCAAAAAAATTTTCTTGAATCAAGAATATTTACCTTCAGTCGAGATTTTTTTCTCTCTTTGTAGGAAAGTAATCGCTCTACAAAAGATGTCTTTTGTCATTTTTAGATAAATCCATCTGTTTAAAAGTTATTTGAGCTTGAAGTCAAATTTATAATAAATTTGAGATCTCTTTACTGTTCCGGCATAACTATCAGACTTCTCTCACAAAATATTATTGAAACTTTTTTTGTAGGTAATTTTATTTCTGACAAATTATCGTTGATAACGTTTTTTAAAATTCCGCATTGATTTCTAGTTAATTTCATTTCAATATAAAGCTTTTTTTAAATCCTTTAGATTGAGGAAATTCCTCCACATAATTGTCAGATTATGGGTCTGCATGACAAGGAAACCATACTGAACCGTCTATACATTAATCGGACGCGCTAAAGTATTTCAAGGTTACGATTTTTTTTTGCATTTTGAAAAAATTACCAAGAGTTTTGGTCTCATCCAAATCGTCAGTTTTTTGAATAGAAGCTTCTTTAGGATGTACTTAACATACTTTGGAATATCTGACGCACTTGAATAAATTTTTTTTATCCCATTTTCAACCCCTTCGTACGGCCACATCCCCACCATTCAATCGATCAGATGAATATTCCTCCACTCGCAAAAATACGTGAGGCGTATACACTGTCAATATCTGACGCATTCGAGTGTTTTTTTGTGACTGCTTTTTTTTGACATTTTTGAAAATCTATACCCGGTCGCCCCACCACTGAAAAGGCATAGAACATACAATTTTTTTTTTTGAGCATTTAAGCTTCACGATCCAAAAGGTTCCCACGACGTTTGAGGAACTCCCAACTTAGCCTCTCGGGCTCCTCTACAATATGTAATATACTATTCATTTACTTGTTATTTATACATGCGTAAGCGATTACTTAACGGTTCATTAATCATTTTTTACTTTCTATCACTTACAAAAAAATAGTTATTAATTATTTAATAAATATATTAAATACTGTATTAAAAGACACACTAATCACTGGACTGCAACGTGTGTTAGTTGTTAGTGCAATGGCGTCGTTGTTCTAATAACATTGGGTCTCTTTTGTAATAAACTGCAAGCAGAGAGACAATTAATGCCACCACACAGTAGTAATTGAATAGAAAATCTACTCAAAATCTTCGGTCGACAAGCTAGAATGTGATTCTTTTCTCTACAGCCCCTTTCATTTTCGTCCGGTTATTGCGAAAAAGTACCGGCAAGGGGCATTTTGCGGCCTAGGCCGCAAAATAAAGACGGTAAAGTAGGGACTCCGGAAATCAGCACCTTTGCGGACGCCACCCAGTGCTCAAAAATTGAACTTTCTGAGCAAGTATGACAAAAGATACTTTTACGTACGATTGCTTTTTATGAGCTTTTCAAGTTATAACAAGTTACGTTTTATGTTAAAGTTTAAAAATGTATAAATCAGAAATCATCAAAAAACATGCGTTTTTTTTTTGTTTTATTTTTGTTCCCAATGATATTTAACAAATTAAATTTATTCGATCAATAACCACTGTAAATGATCAAAATAAAGATTGAAATTAGTTTTGACTCAGATCAAAGCGTTAATATATAAAATAACTAAAAACAATATCGAAAACGGTGTTTTTTCAATTTTTTAGTTGATAGTATGATTTGAACTAAAGAACGAATTATATTACTGTATGTATATTGACGCGCATGAAAGTACCATATATGATAAATATGTATGGAAAAAAACATAATCAATATGGGACCATATAAGTAGCCAAAAACGATATATATTCTCTTATATATAATATAGTAAATACTATAAAACTTAAGTTATAATATAATTAATTATATACGTAATTTTATAAGTTAATACATGAATTATATATATTCATAATCATATATGTAAACTCATAAGAGAGCTCATATACGTATTACGTATATTGATAATGATGTAAGTAAATTTGTAAGCTAGCATATATACATATATATATATATATATATATATATATATATATATATATATATATATGTATATATATGGGTGGTTTGATTCAGAGTAATTTTTTATTTTTCAAGGTGCTAATTCGAAATCTTGTAGAATATATAGAAAAAAAAATTTGGTCAAAATTTGAGCCCTTAACTACTATTTTTAGAGGTCGCCAATTCATTTGCCAGTTCTCCCATTTAAATAACATACGAAAATCATTTTTTTATACTATTCTTTACCGCAACCTGTAAAGAAATTTTTTTTCTACTTAGATCATACTTTATTCTTATAAAGCATAAAATCCTCTAAAAAAAAGTCTGTCAAGAAAAAATTATCGAACGAATATTTTTATTACGTAATGATATTATATTTATTATATTATACTTGAAATTGTAAACGTGCGATTTGATTTTACGATTTGAAAATCGAGCGCAAAGTCTAACTGATTCTACGGCCATCTATTAGAATAATTTTTATATTAATTAACACTTCCTTAGTCACTTGGGGGCCATGTTAGAGACCACCTAGATCGAATTCGAACTTAGACGACAGTGGGATAGTTCCACCCCTCCAAAATTAAGATATAAAAGGTCCAGCAAACACTTGCTCGAGAACTTAGGCCCCGGCCATCACCTAGAGTGGACTGAGGACGCTTAGCGAGGTCCCACTCTAGCACCAGGACTCATAACAATTTATTTGAGTCGGCCTAACGATATTTAGTCTATTAGTTAGTTATATCTAGTAATTTAGTCCGACACTCAAGTTCAAGTGCTCGATTATACAGCTACGTCTAAGTCAGTGTTCATTGTTCTTATAAGAAAAACTTTGAAAATTTAAATTATATTTTCGTGAATTATAAACTGGTTTAGAAAACCACTCTCATTGTCGTGAAATTTTGTCTGAGTGATCTGCCAAGTGTCAAGTCCGTTAGCAGCCCAGGAACCTGAGCAGTAAGACACGACGAAGGTCCACGATGCAGCGGCGTCCGATACCACCAGTACGTCGAACACAATAAAATCCAGATAAGATTTATAATAAAATTATTACTATTTATATCTCTCTCTTCAACGCGAATTTAGCGTGAATAATTATTCGATTTTATTTTTCCCCGTGTCCATTAAATAATTGCGCGTTAAATAAATTTACTTTATTGTTACTGGACACTTAATTTATTTCGAAAAGAAATTAAATTTATATAGAGGGGAATTTTGTACATATTTGGGGATTTGGTTAAATAAAATTGATTATATATATAGTAATTGAATTAAGTCTCTAAAAAATAACTTTCATCACCTGTGTCTTATAGAATACTAGCGACCCACCCCGGCTTTGCAGGGGTGCAATGCTGATACTAAATTATATTATGTTATTATACATATAAACCTTCCTCCTGAATCACTCTATCTATTAAAAAAAAACTGCATTAAAATCCGTTGCGTAGTTTCAAAGATTTAAGCATACAAAGGGACATAGGGACAGAGAAAGCGACTTTGTTTTATACTACGTAGTGAAGTTTAATTTCAGCCGCGTGTCCGGTCAAATCGAGTCGACCTACTCCTGAGATCTTTTCCCGTCGTTAAGAACCAGCAAAAAAATTAATTATAATTTATACTTACATTAAAAATTTATTATCAATTAATTAATTTATTCGGGAAAATTCTTTAACTGTGGTTCGTGGCTACTGGACACGAAGTAGCCAAGGGCCAACCGTTATAAAATGTATATTAAATAGCTCATAACTGTTGAGCTATTGATAACAGAATTGAGTCCTATACAACAAATTTGTAAAGCTCAATGAGCCATACAAAATTGTCATTTGACTTTTGTTCCTAGAGTCAATAATTTAGCCCTTGGATCCAATTAAAGATAAATTTTCATAGAAAGCACATTCAGGACTAATTACGTAATAAAAATATTCGTCAGACAATTTTTTGTGACAGACTTTTATTACGAGAATTTTATGCTCTATAAGAATAAATTATGATCTAAGTAGAAAACAAAGTTCTTCACAAGTTACGGTGAAGAAAAGTGTAAAAAAATGATATTTGTATTTTTTTAAATGGGAAAACTGGCAAATGGATTGGCGACCTCAAATAATAGTAGTTAAGGGCTCAAATATTGACCAAATTTTTTTCTTCTACATATTCTACCAAATTTCGAGTTAGCACCTTAAGAAAAAAAAGTAATGCTCTGAAACGAACCACTCTAATATTTATACATATACACTTATCCAAAAAATTAAAGGAACAAAAAAATTTTATAAAATTTTTAGCGATTTTTGAAATTCTGTATTTTCGTGAAAAATGATCGCATTGAAAAAGTAAAAAAAGCAAATTGAAGCTTGGAATCTCTAGTTTAAAGATCTTCCAGCAAAATAATTTTTTGAGCCACGGTTTTTGCGGAATTATAAGAGATAGATCGAGACAAAATTTTTCTAAATTTTTTGGTTTGTTTTTTAGGTCTACGGGGCCGGGAAAATTTTTTTCGAAA
The DNA here is from genome assembly GCF_026212275.2 of Microplitis demolitor. Taxonomy (NCBI): domain Eukaryota; kingdom Metazoa; phylum Arthropoda; class Insecta; order Hymenoptera; family Braconidae; genus Microplitis; species Microplitis demolitor. Next base: position 10,532,093 of record NC_068552.1, on the reverse strand, counting down.
AAAACCAATTCATGGCTTGTTTAGAAAATTTATTCAGCTACAATTTGATTTTTTTTGTTTCTCTGTACGATGATTTGCTGTTGAGATATCAGCCTTCAAATGAGAAAGGATCCTTTTCTATTTGATTATCAATATCTCAGCAACTAATGGTCGCACAGTAACTTAAAGAGCAGTTTGAGAAACGTGAATAAATATCCTACAAGCTTCATTTTCGATTTTTCTGAAAAAAAATTTTTTTTCATCCTTAATATCAATTCGAAAAACCCACAAAAAATGCCCATTTTCTGGTTTTTTAGTCAACTCATCGCTACTTTGTGAATATCAGTAAAAAAAATAATGTTGCCAGGTGATTTTACAGCTTAATGTACCCCGAAAAACCCTGAAAATTTTCAGATTGATCCATTAAACCGTTTGTCCGGGCCGATTGCTCAAAGTTTTATGAAATAATTAAGGGAACAAGTTTTGTTCCTTAATTTGTGTAATCATAACCAAAATGAAAAAATTAAATTTCTTCGAATTTTCTTCCGTTTTTATGTTAGTTATTTGGTAAATGTAAGGTAAAGTAAAAAAAAAAAAATTTTTTTCAAAAGACGAGATAAAACAAGAATTTTTTACTTTTTTTTTTTGTTTTATTCGGGTTTTTTTTTTCGTGTTTCGGAAAAATATTTTTTTTTTCTCTTTACCTTACATTTACCGAATAACTAACGTAAAAACGAAAGAAAATTCAAGAAAATTTAATTTTTTCATTTTGGTAATGATTACACAAATTAAGGAACAAAACTCGTTCCTTTAATTATTTCATAAAACTTTGAGCAGTCGGCCCGGACAAACGGTTCAATGGATCAATTTGAAATTTTCCAGGGTTTTTCGGGGTACATTAAGCTGTAAAATCACCTGGCAACATTACTTTTTTTCGATATTTACAAAATAGCGATGAGTTGACTAAAAAACCAGAAAATGGCCATTTTTTGTGGGTTTTTCGAATTTATATTAAAGATGAAAAAAAATTTTTTTCCAAAAAAATCGAAAACGGAGCTTGTAGGATATTTATTCACGTTTCTCAAACTGCTCTTTAAGTTACTGTGCGACCATTAGTTGCTGAGATATTGATAATCAAATAGAAAAGGTTCCTTTCTCATTTGAAGGCTGATATCTCAACAGCAAATTATCGTACAGAGAAACAAAAAAAAAGCAAATTGTAGCTGAATAAACTTTCTAAACAAGCCATGAATTGGTTTTATCGAAAAAAATTTTCCCGGCCCCGTAGACCTAAAAAACAAAACCAAAAAATTTAGAAAAATTTTGTCTCGATCTATTTCTTATAATTCCGCAAAAACTGTGGCTCACAAAATTATTTTGCTGGAAGATCTTTAAACTAGAGATTTCAAGCTGCAATTTGCTTTTTTTTTTTACTTTTTCAATGCGATCATTTTTCACGAAAATACAGACTTCCAAAAATCGCTAAAAATTTTATAAAATTTTCTTGTTCCGTTAATTTTTTGGATAAGTGTATATATATACATTACACACACACACACGCGCGCGCGCGCGCACATACACACACACACTCGGGCATTATTCTGAAAATAGTCAGAATAGTTTCCTAGGACGTCAAAACGTTGACATCTGATGAAATTTTGGTTTTTGCAAATCGGGGTGAACTCAATAACTTCCCGAATTTTTGGAAAATCATTGATTTTCTTAGCGGGAAGTTCAAAATACGTATTAATTTTTCATTGATTTTAATTAACAAATGCTCAATAATGAAAAAATCTGTCTTTTACATCAAGATAAACTTTTCATGTAAAGATGTCCTATAACCCTACTATCAATATCACAATAAATTTCAATCCCCATAAGAATAGAATAATAAAAAAAAATTATCATTTCTATTTTTGTTGTTGATTCGTTTATTAGTTGGTTGTTTGAATACACGGTAAAAAATTAACACATATCTTTCTATTATCCATAAACATACAAATTTAAGGAACTTAGGGCATGAAAATCTACTGATCGCTTTGAAAAATATCGTATCTATGCGGTTAACTCTCAATAGTTCCATACACTTCGAGTACGAATCTTAATATTCATAAAGGTTCTATAGGACTCCAGCATCTTTAACCATCTGTCAAAATTAAAATTTCATTTTTTATCAAATAGAAAATTTTCTATCGAAATTTTTGGAATTATCGAAAAAAAAAAGTATGAGTGGTTTGTTGCAAATTTATCTGTAAACGTTGAGTTAATTGAAAATTGCAAGAAATTTCTTCAATCTGATATTTTATATTTTCAGCAAACGAGGTATCTTGCATTTTTTTAACTGCTATAGCTATTGAGAAATTTGAGGTCAAAAATTTGTAGAATCATGGACAGAAATTCGTAGTCTAAAATTAAACGGGGTTGTTTAGAATTAAAATAGAAATAAATAATTGATCTAACGTGATTGCAACTTATCCAACAGTATTGACGCGAACATTCTGATTGAAGTTTACAAACCACGATGATACTGCATTCAAATGCTATTGACTATAAATTCGTTACCGGCAGTGGCCTATCGACATTATCAAGAGGCTACACTACACGGTAAGCTGGTTTTGGATGTCTGTATAGTGCAGTATATACACATTACAGTCGAGTGACCGATAGTGTCTCGGCGCATCGTTCCGGTCTTCTCAATAGAGAGCTACGGCGGCATGAGCCCTCATTGAGCCTCATGGGAGTTTGAGTACACACTCAGCAGCATTTTACGACCCATCGTAAAACTGAAAAGTTCTAGGGTATAATAATTATCCTTAATATACTCAACGCATTGAAATGTTTTTGCATAATATAGATGTTTATTTTGTTATTTACCTTTTCCAAGTAGAAGTAGTTTGCAGTTTCTTAATGATATATTATTTTTTAATTACTTAATTAATCATTCCAAAATATCTAGCTGTTGATTGTTATAATTATTATTGTAATTATAATAATAATAATTATTTTTTGTTTGTTTTAATGCTCAGAGGATTATCCCCGGTAGACGGAGAAAAGTTTATGATAACAACCCAAGCTGGAGTCCTCAAAGTTGGACAGAGGAGACATGTCTGGATAAAAATTGGAAACCTGGCTTGGGCTTACTTATATTGGCCGATGATTGGGCCATAACTGGGTACTCAACCTTGGCCACTCCTATGATTAGCAAACTTTGAAGCAGAATTGGCTAACCTAAGTTTAAACACTCCTAAAGATTGCCAAAATTGGGTCATGACTGGTTAACCCAAGTTCGGTCATATCTATGATTACACAATCTTGGGCCAAGAATGGCAGATCCGACTTTCGCCATTCAACGACGTAACAAAATTGGCCTAAGGATGGATAACCTAGCTTCAGCCATTCCTGTAGATACCCATTCTTGGCCAGAACTGGCTAACCCAGATGCGGCCATTCATTGTTAGTCCATTTTTGAACTGGGACAAAAATAAAGAAATATATAGTTTGTTTTTTCCAGTACGTCATTGCCACGGGAGAGGCATGTGACCACAATTTTATCACTTTACTTCTAAAATTAATCTAATTACGAAAGAAGTCATACATTTTCATAATAAATGCTATTTTTGATAATGGTAGTAGATTAAGATAATTCGACTGGGTTCTTGATTAATGATCAATTAAATGTCATAGGACTAATTTTAAAAAATCCTGTAAATAAAATAATTGAAGTACGAAATTATTATTTTTTCTCGCCTCCGGGCGGAAAGCGTCAACTTTCGTTCCGCTGTGCAAAAGGAAGTTGTCGCTTTCCGCATTCGTCGACGCGAAAAATAGTATACACACCACGGGAAGTAAATAAGAAAGCCTCAGATCACATGTTTGTTGACCTCGGCTTTGCTTCGGCCAACAATTACATGTGATCTGAGACATTTCTTATTTTACTTCCCTAGATGTGTAATATACTATTTTCTAAATCAAAAATACTAATTAAGTTGGTCTTTATATTTCATAAAACGACGTGCTTGCAGTAATATGGATAAGAAGATCATTTTAAAGTATCAATTCAACATTTCTGAGTTCGTCCAGTAGCTACCGTTCCGACCCAACAATCAGATGAACAGCAGTTCGCGCCCAGAACTCAGTAGAATTTTCACCGAGTATGCTTAACATCATTTACCTTACTGGGTTTATAGTAATAAAATTTTTTTTAAATAAATTTATTTGTTACGTTGATGTATAGGTCACTAATGGGTCAGGTCTGGCAACGAAGCACGCGAGTCCAGATCCCAGCAGAATTTCCATCGAGTTTTTAACTTCTCGCTAAGAAAGTTGCAAATTTTTAAAAATTCGGTAAATTATTGTTTTCACTCTGATTTTCAGAACTGAGTTTTCATCAGATGTCGACGTTTTGAGGTCCTAGGAAACTATACTGACTATTTTCAGAATGATGTCCGAGTGTGTGTGTAAGAGAGAGAGAGAGAGAGAGAGAGAGAGAGAGAGAGAGAGAGAGAGAGAGTCTGTATGGGTGTAAAGTCTCCATATCCTTTTAATGAATTAACCGATTAAAATGGTTATTGCGGCAATCGAAAGAGTTTGTTGACCGTCAATTTTCCTTGTTATTTCAAATCAATAGATTTAATAGACTTTAAGATATTGGAGTAACACAAAAAAACAATTTTTTTAGTTTTATGAAAATTGCCGTCTCAACCATCTCAATCAGTTAATGGGTTCGAGAGATATCGTTCCAGAAAAAAATGGTAAGAAACGAGTTTTTAAAAAATCATCTTTGAAGTGACTCATCTGATCAATTCCTACATCTGGACAGCTATAGAACTCAATAAAACACGTCGATTGGTACATTGAACGTCAAAATCAGTTGATAAGTTCAAAAGCTATGGGCAACGAAATATTTGAAAAATAATAAACCTAGTAGAATCCTGGCTAATGAAAATGAGAATAGAGCCAATGACTAGCTCAGCGTTACTAGCTAGCAGATTTAGCTAATAACGAGCTCACCGTTGGCTAATTTTTTTTTCAAGAATGTTTTTAGCTCACCAATATCTCGTGAGTGAACAATATTTATTATTTACAGAGGGTGCTGCACAAGAATCAAATCTAGACTCGCCATTGCCTCATACCTGGCTTAAAATAATTAGTTATAGGTGACGCTGTTTTCAAATAAAAAAAGATCACTCGGCAGCCGAAATGGAAGGTAGATTTCTTACTTAATCTATCGAATAAGTTAATTTCGTACATGAATATCTTGTGATACATGTAAATGTGTAGTCATGGTATGAGATTTCTCGGCAAACTTCAGATAATTCATTTGACAAAAAATTGTATAGATAATATACCGATCTAAATTTTTCGCAAATAAAGTATTGCTATATTCATAGTCTACAATGTTTATTTAATTTTTAAATGGTTACTATCACGTAACGGTATTACTGTTAACAAAATATTATCTTCCAGTGCAAACAAATCAAAAGATTATATTATTAGCGACAAGAAAAATTTAATGGAAATAGATTTTAATGTGTAGTGCATAAGTTATTAAGACTTGAAAGCATAAAAGATGCATGTTTCTAAATTACAAAAAAATTTTCAATTCTTTGAAAGTATCATAAAACAGTAAAAACGTCAATCATAGAGCATACAGGGACATTTCAAACATCATGAGTGATAAAAGAGATACTTTTAAAGTAGAAAATAGTTGTGAAATTTAAAGGTTATTTTGCTCACAACAAAATACAACTGACGAAATCGGATTATAATAGGAAATGCTTAAGTTATGTGGAATAAAAACCATATTTTCAACATTTATGATTCCATAAAAATTTTCAAATCTATCAAATTATTGGAAGAAATGGTCAAAACATAAAGTTTGAGGTCATAATTAAAGCTTATTAGACAAGCTTTCAGATACTTTTAACGAAAATTATCTATTAATATTAGTTTCAAAATTATATGAACATAAAAGTGAATAAAAACTAATTTTTTCGAAAAATCATGGAAATTTCAAACAGCCATAATTTCTAAACTAATCGACCGATTTAGCCCATCTTCGAACTTCACCAGGGTTGCCAGATTGGGCTACTTATCGCGAATTGGGTGATTTTTAATGTTTCAAGGTTGGGAATAACCTTACTCATTATTTTCAAACATTATTTTTAATTTTCATTTGTGAATGACTTGAATCAAACATCATTTCAATTCAGTATGTACATATAAAAAAATTGTGTGTATGATGTCACTGACATTCAAGCATTTAATTTCTTTCGTCTCAGTTCGTTTCATTGGGATCTTAGTTTTAAATAGTAATTTTATTTTTTATACAAAATTATAAATTTAAACGCGAGTGATGCACAGTAAAAATGAATCGTCAAAGAGTAAAAAAGCGTATAATAAAATTCTGAGTGTTGAACATTTGACGCTTTTGTGTGTCAATTTAACATACAGTATTTATCTTGGTTGAACTGTCGCAATCGATTAATTTTTCAACACACAAAAATGTTATTTTCTGCCCTCCGGCCGGAAAGTGGCAACTTTCGGGCCGCTGCCCTGAACGAAGTTGCAACTTTCCGGCTTCATCGAGCAGAAAAATAGTATACGCACCTTGGCCAGTAAAAAAGAAAGCCTCAGACCACATGTTTGTCAGCCTCGGCTTCGCCTCGGCCAACAATTGCATGTACTCTGAGACTTTTCTTATTTTACTGGCCTAGGTATGTAATATACTATTTATACGAAAGTAACACTTTTTATATGTTACTGTCAAATCAACAGACAAAATATGTAACGATTAATCTCGACCATCACAAAAAAATTCCAGGAAAATTTGTTACTTTTAATACATCCGCGTGTAACTTTTTTTAACACTCACAACATGTTAAAATAACATATAAATAAGTGTAAAACGTTCGATTTATAGATGATATCTGTTGATTTTGACGAAACCTTTTTTGTTGTGTAGTTCTATCCTAACTGTTGAAAGTAAATTATTATTCTGTTCTAAACAATCAGATAAAGAAATATGTATATATTCAATGTAAATTAAAACCTGTATCCACGATATTCTGCTTTTTGCACTAAAAAATAATTCAAATTTTCAAAAAATTAATAAAAATTTTGATTTAGATTATTTTTTCATTCAATTTATCCTAAAAATATACTATAATTTTCACTACATAAAAGATAATTGCAATAATACCTTTTGAAACGTTGATTCAAATTTATGTGGTATAGTGTACTCTTATTGGTTAATAGAAAATAAATTATAGGCCGACAACGTTATTTAAAATTTGAAAATGCTTGGGCGACTTGTTAAAGTATTTCGCTACTTTTGATCATAGATGGGGTGACTTGAACAAAAATTTTCTGGCAACCCTGAACTTAACCGTGATAATCGCCCATAGAATAAGTGTAAAAAATTTCATCAAGATCTGATAAGAATTGTAGCTGCAACGTGTCCTCAAAATTTGGTTATATTACATATATAAATATATATATATATATATATATATATATATATATATATATATATATATATATATATATATATATATATATATATATACATACATACATATATAAATTTTTCGACGAATGGTATTTTCGAACTCTATTCAACTAATTATGATAGGTTATGACAAAAATCCTTGAAAAATCGACAGTGAGGACGAATACAATACCTAGATTTTTTAAAAAATCTACCTAAAAATAGGTCACTGTAAGCTAGTAGCTGGCTATTATCTATTATTTGCAGATGGCGCTGTACAAGAATGAAATCTTGACATATTATTACATCATAGTTGGCTTGGAATAATTATTCATAGGTGGCATTGTTTTCAAGTCAAATGACGACTCACTACAAGCTGATAGCCAGTCATAATTTATTATTTACAGACGGCACTATATTAAAATAAAACGCTGGCCCAACATTACCTCACAGCTGGCTCAAAATATTCATTTATAGACAGCGCAGTTATGAATTCAAAAAATGACTCACTGCCCTGATAAAAAACTCCGATTGATTCCGATTGAATCTGATTGGAACTCAATCAGAATTCTATCAGTTTCAATCGGAAACGAATTTTCAATCAGAAATGTTCGGGATCGTTTGAAGCCTCCGATTGAATTTCAATCAGATTCAATCGAAATAAAATATTTTTAATTATCGATTATTTTTCGATTGAATCTGATTAAATCCGATTGAAATATCTCAATCAGTTTCAATCAGATTCAATCGGAAAATAATAGTTTTTTAAAAATTATTTTCCGATTAAATCTGATTGAAACTGATTAAGAAAAATTCAATCAGTTTCAATCAGATTCAATCGGAAAATAATAATTTTTTTATAATTATTTTCCGATTGAAACCGATTAAAACTGATTTAGAAAAATTCAATCTGTTTCAGTCAGATTCAATCAGAAAATAATAATTTTAATTTTCGATTATTTTCCAATTGAATCTGATTGAATCCGATTGAAATATCTCAATCAGTTTCAATCATATTCAATCGGAAAATAATAATTTTTTGAAAATTATTTTCCGATTGAAACCGATTAATACTGATTGAAAAAAATTTAATCAGATTCAATCGGAAAATAATAATTTATTTATCGATTTTATCCCGATTGATCAATTTTTTATTTCTCCGTGTAGAATGTTCTAGTTGATTTTAAACTATCTTCCTGATGAGCTAGATATATAGCTAAAGTCCTTAGTAAAAATGAAACGAGGCACTGGCTAGCGTCTCGCTAGCGTCGCTAGAATCAATGCTAACGGTAGATGACAAACGAGGTGGTCCTCGTCTATTTTTAATAGGGATGTGCGTATTATCTATGAGATACGAGTAGTTTAACATTAGACAGTACAAAAATTGTAAGCTTAATATAACATAAATCCTTTTTACTGTAGAATGTTCTACTGATTGTATCTTATAAACAGTGCACTTTAGCAATATCACCCTGTTTAGAAAATCTCATAGATTCTCATACATTCCCATAGAGATTTTATGAGAATGAATGAGTTCTATGAGAAGTGCTATATGGTTAAGTATAGGGCCTTATACATACAGCTATAAGAATCTCTCGGATTTTTTTGGCAGGGAAGTATAATAAACAATTCCGTAGAGGACGAAATTTTCTGAAAGATGGGTGCTATGCATCTTTTTCGTACGATGAGTTGTTTTTTTTTCACTATTAACAAAATTAAATGAAACAAGTAAAAAATAGACTTTTGGAGAAGATAGAATCGATATGGATCGAGTTAAAGCAATTTGTTTTATAGACTTTCAAATTCAACAAATTCTCTGCAAATTAAAACTGGTTTCAAAACGATAGCTTAAAATCTGGCCACGTTTAAAGCAATTTAAAAAAAAATGTTACTCAATTAACGTACTTTTTAAATGGAAAAATTTGATACTCGAGAGAAAGTACTTTAAATTAAATTTAAGAGCTAAAATTTTCAGGGAATTTTTTTCTCAATATAAACAACAAAATTTTCTTGTGTCGGCTAGAAAAAGAAAATTTTCATTTCAAACGAAGCGAATTCAATTAGAAAATTAATAATAATTCATTTATCGATTATTTTCCAATTGAATCCGATTAAATCTGACAGAAAATTTTCAATCAGTTTTAATCAGATTCAATCAGAAAACAATAATTCATTTATCGAATATTTTCTGATTAAATTCGACAGACAATTTTCAATCAGTTTCATTTGGATTCAATCGGAAAATAACATTTCAGATAGTATTGATAATTATTCAAATTTGGGCAGATATGAATTTCATTTATCATTAATTCTGCAATTTTTAAAATATCCGAGTATACAATTTTATCTGTCTTTCCAATTTAATCAATTTTATAATAAGTTAAAACAAGCATTTTTCAGGATTATATAAAAACTTTTTTTAAAAAACTGTATTGATTGAGTTTAAAACTATCACGAAAATAAAAAGAAACATCAATAAAAAACTACATTTATATTAAGTTGGTTAAAAAAAAAAATTTTTTTTTTGTATCTAAAAATTGAAAGTAGACCTAAAAATAAACATTTCGGTATCAATCCAAGCTCTTAATAATAATACTACGGTTTGCGTCAATCAATTTTTCTATTTTCTATTTAAATAACACAGGAAAAAAACTTTTTATTTTATAGAATTTTCTAACTTACAAGCCAATCAACGAATTATTATGCACGATAGATTTTTTTGTAGGATATTGAATGCTCTACAACAACAGTCTCATCATTTTTTGATAAATCTCACTGTTCAAAAGTTATTTGAGCTTAAAGTCAAATTTAGAGAAAATTTTGAGATCCTTTTACTTTTCCGGCGAAACTATCAGTTTTATCAGAAAATCTTATAGAAATTTTTTTGTAGGTAATTTCATTTCTCAAAAATTATTGTAAATAAAGTTTTTCAAAATTTCGCTTTTTTTTTTTCTAGTCATTTTCATTTCAATGTCAAGCTCTTAAAAAAATATTTTTCTAATTGATATTTTATAAATTCTAAAATATATTTTTTGTATTTTAACTTATATTTTTTAAATAAATTGTTTCTATTGGGGTGTTTAACGCAAGGATTTTCATATGCTCCAACTAATAGGAAAAAAAGTTGCATGAACCAGCAGAAAAATTTCTTAGGAGAAAAGATATATGTAGAAGAGAGGAAATTCACCAGTCCTAGGCAATAGCAGTGGGAGTAGTTCGGTGCTCACCACTAGATAGCGCCTACCACTTGTAAAGTGTCCCTGGTAAGAAACGTAGTTCAGACGTATTATATTCCAGACTTAAAAGCAATTCTGACACGAGCACTCCTGTGTTCTTTGACAGAGCGACAAGTGCCATTTTTGGTGGTAATATAGTATATCCTATATTACTTCATGACATGAAACCTGATTGTTAATATAGATTCAACGTAGATTTTAATACATTTGATTTTTTAATTTGTTACCATTTATAATACATAAAATTATTTTTTCCCGGGAATTGGTAATTTTTGTTTAATTTACAATCGAAACCTTCCAGACATATCGGATTAAATCCGATTGAAACTGATTGAAAGTCAATCAAAAATTTCCGATTTACTTTTAATTAGCTTCAATCGAATTCAATCGGAAAATTCCGAATGATTTCGATTAAAACTGATTAAAAATCAATAGGAAATTTCTGATAAACTTTCAATCGGAATCATTCGGAAGTTTCCTATTGGATCCGATTGAAACTGATTAAAAGTCAATCGGAAATTTCTGATTAACTTTCAATCAGAATCATTCGGAAATTTCCGATTGAATACGATTGAAACTAATTAAATGTTAATCAGAAATTTCCGATTAAATCTGATAGGACTTTTTCAATCAGTTTCAATTGGAGTTTTTAATCAGGGTGTAAGCTCATTGCTGGCCACTATTTATGATTTACGAATGGTGCTATATAAAAAGAACTCGTTGTTGATTCTTAACCAGATAACATTTTTTGTTCAATACATCAACCTAACCTTAAGTAAGTATAGACAGCGCAACATAAAAATATAATTGTCACTCATTATTATCTCATGGTTGTCTAACAAATAATAGTTACGGATAAAGCTCTACAAAAAAAAAATTTTACCTAATCAGTCTCGCATAGTTATCTCGTCGCTAAGAATTGCAGATGACGCTACATAAAAATATAACTGTCACTCATCAGCATCTAATGGTTATCTCGGCGCTCATAGTTACAGATGGCGCTAGATAGAATTATAACTGTCACTCATCAGCACATCATAGTTATCTCTTCACTAATAGTTATAGATGGCACTAAATTATAATGTAACTCTAACTCATCAGCCTCTCATGGTTATCTCGTTGCTAATATTTACAGATGGTGCTCCATAAAAATATAACAGTAGCTTATAAGCATATTGTAGTTGTCCAGCCGTGATCAGCAACAGATGGTACCCCATAAAAACATAGATGTAACTCACCAGTATCTAATAGATGTCCCATAATAATCAGTTATAGATGGAGCTACTTAAAAAATATATTTCACCTCACCAGTATCTGATAATTGTCTAGTCACTATTAGTTACACGACGGTAGCACAACATCAAACATATACGGATCATCGAAGAGTACTCGATGATCCTCGGGAAGAACAGTGGGATGGAAAGCGGGAATTTTTTAGGCTGGCACGCAAAGCCAACCGATGCCCAGATTTTCTTAACATCATTTACCTCACTCCAATAGTTACACATTAAAATTTTTAACTTCCCGCCACGAAAATTAAAAGTTTTCAAAAAGAAGGGAAGTCATTGGTTTTGGCCCAATTTTCGAGAATCGAATTTCTTACGGATCTCGACGTTTCAAGGTTCGAGAAAGCTATTCTGACTAATTTCAAAATGATGTCCAAGTGTGTGCACGGGTGTATATACTTTCGTACGTACGTTGGTATGTGGGCAACCATTGCATAATTTTTTAATGGGTGAAGAGATTTGGTTTTTTGAGGTAGCGTTTGAAGCAGCTTATTAATTCCAACAATTTTTGGGAGATTGAGCATGATGGGTTTGGTACGTTCGAAAATATTCCAAAAATAAAATTTTGTCAATACTGTATTTTTTTTTTCCGGATAACTTGTGATGTACTCGATGAATTAATTCTAAAATATAATCGGCCGTGAGACTTTATAAGGGGGCTGATAATAGCCTATCGAACAAGGTACTTGCTTACCACAGCGTTGGACCAGGTTCAATTCCGGCATGCACTGTTAAATTATATTTTCACAATACTATTTATGTGCATTACATTGGCAGCCCCCTGATGGTGGAATACCGACGATTTTTCGAGCGAGTGGAAGTGGCGCCGACTTCATTACAAAATGATGGCGAGACACAAAAACTCGATCGAATCTGCAGGACTCTGTTGCCTCTATGACTAGGTTAACGGGTGGGGCTTCTTATCAAAGAAGAACACCTGTATCGGCCGAGCATTGATGACAGCGGAGACCCATAAACATTCGCAGAACCTCTAGCTTTGGTGTAAGCCAACGTGTCAAAGCAATAATAAAGGAAGTCCTCCACCACCAACGTTGCCCTTGGATAACAGTCATCCTCCATTGTATGAGTGCCTTTATCTTACACAGTGGGCTCTGTAGGATGGATCATAATACACCCACATTAACTTCCCAGAAGACATAATTTCGGTCGACAAGACCCCCCGACGAAAAGGACACGACGTAAGATGGCCACAGACACTGGCGGCTAGGACTCATAGCGACGGGAGTATGACGATGGGCTTAGCTAATGCCAGGTCCCGGTTGTTTCCTTAGACTCGGGGCAGGGAATCACCGAAATAAAAGCTATGTCTCCTCCACCTATCAACTCACAAACACTAGTAACTACAATAATTAAAGTATATATAGTTGTCGGAAGGACAGTGGGCTTTCTAAGTTCATTGTTAGGTGGACTGGCAAAAATGCAAGGCCTAATAACGATGATTACCAGGACCGCGATCTTTTTCGACAACTATAAAAATTGTCCTCAATGGGCCTGGGTACAATGGCTTATACAAGCTGAGTGCCCGGTTAAATTCAATTTAATTCAATTCAATTCAAGACTTTATAAGCCACGTCGAATGCTTCCTTGACCATTAAAATCGGTTCATTTGTTTAAGAGAAACCGTTGTCGGAACAATTAAAAAAATTATTTTTTGTTAGTTTTCTTTTTTTGGATTTCTCAAAAACGACTCGATTAAACAATTCCAAAATCTGGTAAGCCTTAGATCTCAACAAAACGCGTCAATTTCCATCTCAACCATCTGAATCGCATAACTCAGTCAAGAAATATAAGAAAATAGAAATAGTGAAAAAAGGTTTTTAGTGAAAATCGTTGAACCGACGGGACTAATCATTTCCAAAATGTAATTAGCTTAAAAACTCAATGAAACGCGCTGATTGCTATATTAAACACCCAAATCCGTCAATAAGTTTAAAATATATCGACGACGAAGAGTTGAAAAAAAAAAAATAATAATAATAATATTAGTGGCGCTACGCCGCACCCGTGGATACTCAGTAGGTCCACCAACTGATCGGAAGTATTCGATAACCCACTTACTCTACATGGATGATCTGGAGGTGTATGCTCCTGATGAGAAACACCTTCAGACAGCCTTGAATATCGTAGGGGAGTATACCTGGGATGTCCGCATAGATTTTGGGTTGGACAAGTGCGCGGTCGTTAATCTGCCGAAGAGTAAGTGTTCTGATGTGCGTAAAGATATCGAGTTAGTAGATGGGAGCGTCATTGACCATCTTGACGCCGGAGAGTCGTACAAATACCTAAGGATTGACGGGAGTCCTATGCAGGACGTCTCGAAAATCAAAACGACTATCTGCAGGGAGTATGTGCGGAGACTCCAGAAAATCTGGTCATCAGAACTTTCCGGGAAAAACAAAGTCTCTGCAACAAACATGCTTGCTGTCCCGGTACTCCTGTACTCTTTCGGTGTCTTTAAATGGACTCGAAAAGAGCTCAGAGACCTCGATATCAAGACACGCAAAGTCATGAATATGAATCGGAGCATGCACCCTAAATCCTCAGTCACCAGATTATACTTTTCCCGGCACATCAGAGGGAGAGGACTGCAGAGCTTGGAGTGTCTACACAATCGTTTGGTTTTGGGTATAACATACGAGATTGTCTATTTCACAGCAGATGAAGACGACCTACAATTATTGTTATAATTATTAGTATTATTATTATTATTATTATTATTATTATTATTATTATTATTATTATTATTATTATTATTATTATTATTATTATTATTATTATTATTATTATTATTATTATTATTATTATTATTATTATTATTATTATTATTATTATTATTATTATTATTATTATTATTATTATTATTATTATTATTATTATTATTATTATTATTATTATTATTATTATTATTATTATTATTATTATTATTATTATTATTATTATTATTATTATTATTATTATTATTATTATTATTATTATTATTATTATTATTATTATTATTATTATTATTATTATTATTATTATTATTATTATTATTATTATTATTATTATTATTATTATTATTATTATTATTATTATTATTATTATTATTATTATTATTATTATTATTATTATTATTATTATTATTATTATTATTATTATTATTATTATTATTATTATTATTATTATTATTATTATTATTATTATTATTATTATTATTATTATTATTATTATTATTATTATTATTATTATTATTATTATTATTATTATTATTATTATTATTATTATTATTATTATTATTATTATTATTATTATTATTATTATTATTATTATTATTATTATTATTATTATTATTATTATTATTATTATTATTATTATTATTATTATTATTATTATTATTATTATTATTATTATTATTATTATTATTATTATTATTATTATTATTATTATTATTATTATTATTATTATTATTATTATTATTATTATTATTATTATTATTATTATTATTATTATTATTATTATTATTATTATTATTATTATTATTATTATTATTATTATTATTATTATTATTATTATTATTATTATTATTATTATTATTATTATTATTATTATTATTATTATTATTATTATTATTATTATTATTATTATTATTATTATTATTATTATTATTATTATTATTATTATTATTATTATTATTATTATTATTATTATTATTATTATTATTATTATTATTATTATTATTATTATTATTATTATTATTATTATTATTATTATTATTATTATTATTATTATTATTATTATTATTATTATTATTATTATTATTATTATTATTATTATTATTATTATTATTATTATTATTATTATTATTATTATTATTATTATTATTATTATTATTATTATTATTATTATTATTATTATTTGTTATTTATATAAAATAAGATAATTTCTGTTCCGTGGCAATAAATATTAGTGTACAGTTGAAAAATGTACGAGAATATGTAGTTGCATAAGTTTGCCGTCAGGGCGTAACTGGTTGTGAGTCAGACAATAACTACAGCAACGACCACGACGACAGCAACCGGAACAACAATAAAGGTGAAAATTGAATACCGAAGGAAAATAAAAGTCAGTGGCATGCGAAACGCTCAACCGAAAATATTCTATTGAGTAAGTGTAGTGAAAGTATTGTAAGCGTGTTTGAGATTTTTTTTTGTAACATACGATGTTGGATTTTTTCTTATTTTACTTTTTCGGTTTTTTTAGAGTTTAAAAACAATCTAAATATCAAACGTTGAATTATTCTTCAAAGTTTCGAGTGCCCAAAGTTATTTTTTTATTTATTAATTGTTTAAGTAATTATTTATTTATTTCTCTAATATATATATATATATATATTAGGGTGCTTCAGAAAAAAAAAATTTTTTTCCTTATGGTCTCTGTAAAGTGAGCGAATAAACTAATTGGATCTGGTTTAGGCGAGGTTAGTTAAACAATTAAAAATTACTCAGATTTTATCACAAAATAAATTATAGATTTATTTACACTTAAAAATTATGAGAATTATGATTAATAGCGAATGCGACTAGATAACTTATACGCGATAGCGAATGCAAACTCAAAGATATAATTCACGTATAAAATTGACACGTGGTCAGTAGCGGTTAAGTCAATGATAATTAATTAACAATTAATTATTAGCGGAAGAACAATTTATTTATTCTCAATAAATAGCAGCCTTGATATACTGTCTAAATATTGAGGATAATTTAGCGTAGCGATTTAGTTATAATTTCACACAAAAATTAATAAGCGAAGCGGTTCAAGCACGAGGTTGCAAGTAGCAAAGACACGTTGAAGAAGAATTGGGCAGCGTCGTTGAGTTGTCGAGAAGTTTGGTGTCGACGTGGCAGCCTTGCTGCATATAACGAATTTTCCTATTGGCTTAAAAGCGCGCCAACAGGTATCAGTTGATAGCGAGCTCTCTCATAGGCTGACCAATATAAAACGTATTTTGTGATTGGTCAGCTTGTAGCGGGTTCTCAGGACGTCTTGACACGATCCTGAGTTAGACATTGTATGTGCCGGGCCCAAATAGCGAGTGACCCGGCACTATTCTGACCTTCAGTCAGTAGCGAGCTCGGCAACTCCCGAACCGAGCGGAAATGCACGAAGCTTGATTCAAATTAATCAAGCTCGTGACTGAACAGTCTCAAAAGTTAGTCTTAGGTATGAAAAAAATCCTCCCAAGAGAGCAGCTCGAAATCTGAATTCTACTAAGAGCTCAAGGCATACTTATTTTCCCATTCAAATTGCATGTGAAAAAATTTTTTTTTGTTTTTTAAAAATAAAAGTATTAAGAAAACTTTTTTTCGAGAATCGAAGCACACAGTCTTGTAGGAAATTAAAGTCTCTACAAAAAAAGCTCCTGATTGTTTTCTCCGGAGAACAAACAGAAAAAAAATTATGAAGCTTGAAACTATATTAAATAGTATAACTTTATGTTTCCATTATATTAAACAGTTTTTTAAAAGAAATTTAGGTTTTTTTTATCTGAACTAATGTTATCTGTCATCTTTTTTTTCGAATACATGGGGAAAATTTTCTTTACTTTCAAAATCAGATTTTTTTTTTTAATTTGAAACTACAGAAAGAAAAAAAATTTTAATTCTTAAAAAAAATATTTTTCGTTCGAAATTAATACGGAAAATAAGTAAGATTTCAGATATCTTTTTAAAACACCTTACTGATTGTACATAGCATATATATTCACCATGTAAACATGTACACGTAATAAATTCCGGAAATTATCTTTACGTTAAGTTTTTCAATTCACTATCGTTTCAAGCTTCACAACTTCTTTTCTGTTAGTTGTACGAAGAAAACACTTAAGGGCTTTTTTGTAGAGAATTTGATTTGCACAAGGCCACGTACTTTGATTTTAGAAAAAAAATTTTTTAAATACTTTTATAGACAAAAAACATAAAAAAATTTTTTTTACACGTAATGTAAATAAGAAAATTAATATTGGTTGAGCTCTCACAGGATTGAGCTCTTAAGCTACTTTTTTGGGAGGATTTTTCTAATACCTAAGACTAACTTTTAAAACCATAAGACTTGAAAAAAAATAATGTTTATTTTGAAACACCCTAATATATATATATATATATATATATATATATATATATATATATACACATATATATATATATATATATATATATATATATATATATATATATTGAGACAAACCGCTTTTCATTTCGCGATTTTTACCAGCAGCCACCAGAATTCGCGGGTTGAACCCTGGCTTAGGCTGGCCTCTAACAAATTTTATTTTACTTGGGACAGAGCAATGGGCTAGAGTTCTTGCAAAGCAAGGACCCGCACTTATTCAAACTCGGCAACGTATATAAAAATCTGTTAACTCACCTCACGGCTTATTATTTATAAATTATTTCTTATAATTAATTTAATTATCGTATATAACTTAATCAATCAGTATTATGTCTTATTAAATAATTTTACCAGTATTTTAGGATATGACTAAAAGGTAGTAGATAGAATATGAAGTTATACAGAAAATATGCAAGTTTATTGCCAGTTATAATAATTCTCAATTACTTACAATAAATGTCGCTGAATAATACAATGTAGGTGGTCCGAATAACAATGGATGGCCACGTAGAAAGCGTTGGTTGTTATAATCAAAGAATACACTGATTTTATGTTTTATTATTAATACGCTGATACTACAAATGTATCAGCGGTAACGTACTAATGAACTTAACAAATTAAATATGTTTTAGTCTCCAATAATAATAATATACGATATATAATGTGATCGCAAGCTAAGTTGCCAGTTAGATATAAAGTATAATAACTAAATTAGATAATAAATGAATGCAATGCAAGTAAATTGCCGGCTAATATTTAATTAAATCAGAATATTCGAATACGTCTAGACGCTAATAGATCCAAGATCGAAGTCTAAGTTGTCTAACCGATAATTGAGGGTCTGGGACTTGCCTCTGAACTCTGTCCCCACTTCACCCTTACGGTCATGCGTCGACGTGAAAATTAGTCATGTGACCACGGCACTATGACTTGGGTAGTTTCAGACGACAAGAAGACGGGGAAAAATGGGAACCGCAAGGCTGAACACGACGAAGACAATTCACATTGTCTCAATCCCCCCCACTAAGCCAAGGTTACCCTTTTGACCTCTCGTCTAGGTTGTCTGAAAATATTGCGAGTAGATCGCCAGAGATGCAAGTAAATTGCCAGATATGCACGTAAATTGCCAGATATGCAAGTAAATTGCCAGATATGCAAGTAAATTGCCAGATATGCAAGTAGATTGCCAGTAATTCTTATACAATAGTTATATAAAAAAAAATATGTACATTAAATTATTTACATTAAATTATTTACAGCAGTGCGAATAAATCGCTTAAAATTGCAAGTTTCGAAAATTTTGCGAGTTAATCGCTAGTAATGCAAGTAGATTCCCAGTATGAATTTTAAACTTGGAGTGCGAGTTGATCGCCGGCTGTGCAAGTATATTGCTAGTGAATTTGAGTGTTTAAAATGCGAGTCGATCGCCATCTATGCAAGTATATTGCCAGTAAAAAAAAATAATTTTGAGAGCGATCGCAAGCCGTTAGGAGTATTGTGACTTAAATTCCAAGTCCAGCCACTCTAATCTCAATCCCACTTCGATCCTGGGACCTCGATCTGGATCCGGAAATCTTTACAACTTACGAACTAAAAAAAATAAAATATACAATAAAAATAAAAATATAATTTTAAATATTTGTTTTCCACAGCCTTTGGGCTGTAAAAAAATTGTTTTTTTTTTCTTTCTGCTACCAACTGCTACTGGACTCGAAGCTGTAATTGAAAATTATTACAATTGGCAACAATAATAAAATGAATTAATGAGATGAGTATGAGATTATGTATGTGTGTTTATTTAGGTTTACAGTCTAAATCGGTAACGTAAGATATTTTATTCCAGTTTCTTGGTAGCGCGCAGGTGACTACGATGGAAGCGCTCAATGTCCTCCGGAGTGTACTTCGTTGAGATCCAATCTTTGTACCCCGGGTATCTGCGATTACAAAAGTTGCAGTGTGGGTCAAATAATTGACTTGGGATGCCACAGCCTTGACAACGTCCCCGAATATAGTCCTTGTAGTTCTTGTCGTGTGGACGGAAGCACGTTGCCGTCGTCACTTGGTCCTGATAGCATACATGGCACATGTCAGGTCGCCATGGTAATTGACATTCGGCAATTTTGTGGTCTCGTTGCCGACAATTCTGACACGCGTTGGAGATGAACAACGACTGGGCTTGAGTCGTTACCGTCTGTGTCCATGATTCCCTCAATTCGGTATAGCATATTCGAGGCTTGACAGTGACACAAATTTTCTCAATTGCTTTGCAGAAACTTGTGTAATCCAGAAAGTGAACACCATTATGGATCACAACTTGTGGTGTTGGATCTGTTGTGGCTGCGATGGAGTTTGATGCTGGAGTAGGTGGTAAGCCAGACAAAAATTGTTTATAAGCCTCTGTAGGTTGCAATGGAACCTCATACCTTGGCGCTGGAGCTGTCTGCGAATACGGTAACGAATTGGCGAACGTTACCATCTGGATCTTCGTTTTAATGTCTTTGGAGATGGCTCCCGAAGCTCGTAGTGTCGAAACTTCCTTTTCCGATAGCTCTTGGCGAGACATTCGCCTAGCAAGCAGTGATGATGGTGGAAATCTGGCATTTTCCGGCGGTGGACGTTGGTATGCACCATCGCGGATCTTGAGTCCTGGATTCGGACCGCAAGCAGAAGCTTGTTGAGCCAGTAATGGCAGCACCGCTTTGTTGTTTGGCGTGATTCCGATGTCATACTCTACTTTGACTGGAGTAGAGGTTGTGGCTGAGGTCGTTGTGGTCTGACAACTGATATCGGTAACGGATAGTTGCGTTTGCGAGTTGATCGCCTGGAATTTCTTGGCAAATTCTTCGGGGCTTGGCAATTTGATATTTGCAATCATCTCCTGGCTTCGCTGGACTTGCTCATTTAGTTGTTGAAGTTGAGCCGTGAGGTGAGCAGTAGCATCTGATCCTTGAGCAGTTGATGACGATTTTAAAGGATCAAGTTGTTCTTTCAGCTCCGCGACTTGATCAGTGTTGGTCTGGATGACAATTTGAAGGTCCTCTAACTTTTCATCGATGCGTACCATCCACTGGATGTCAAATCTGGATACCCCAGATGATAATGACGTGACCGCCGGACGGTGACTTATGGCACGGTCAATGCGAGCATGTAGTTTACTGAATTCATCTTTCATGAATTTAGTCATAGTCTCGAACATTGCTGATGTGGGCGTGGCTGATGGACTTGACACGTAGAGTGCGGATGATGGACGACCAAAGTCGAGGCCAGTCGTAGTTTGCCATGGCGGCAACGCAAATTGGGGTCCAGTCGATGTCACTGACCCAGTAGGCCATGTTGGTGATGCTGCAACGGTTGTTGCGATTACCGGTGCCACCGGTGACGAAGTTGCTGTTGTCTTCTCAATAGCAGGGGGTAACTCAGCGGTGAATATTGATGCGGTGTTAAATATGGGTGATAATGAGTCAGATGATGGTATGACTGCATGACTTGATGATACTTCAGTATCAGACACTTCAGCCTCAGACTCATGAGATGAGGCTTCAGTATCTGATCCTGACTTTCCATGAATTTTAACTTTCATGATGAATGATCTGAAATATATTGAGAATAATCAGTTACATCTTCGAGACCGTCTAGGAATTTTTAAATCATTGTAATAGTATGTGCCAATATCGTTACCGGCATTATATTTTAATTCAACTACTAAAGGACTTAAAATTTTAGAGACAATCGCGGGTCCCGAATATTTTAGTGCTAATTTAGCACTGTAACCGTCAACTTTTTTGCTTAGTTTTGTATTTAGGTAATAAACTTGATCACCAATTTTTAAATCTATATGAATGACAGAAAATCTTTGTTCGTGTTGTTTTCGCGTGCGTTCCCTAGCTTTTAACATATTTTGCTCAACAAAATGTCTCAGTTCAACTGCACGGTCCATTCGGGCTTGCCAAACGGTAACGTCAGACACGTCTAGATTTTCAAGAGGATCAGTGACATTAATTAGTCGTGCGTCACGTCCGTGGTTTAGATAGAATGGAGAGACGCCTAAAGCAGTATGTACCGAGGTATTATACGCGAATTTTAAGTCTTCGATATGTTCATCCCAATCTTTTTGATTTTTGCTTGTTAACGCGACAATCATAGGTTTAATTGTACGATTGCAGCGTTCAAAGGGATTTGCGCAAGGGTGACCGATAGGAGTAGGTGTAAATTTGATATTAAATTGACTAATTAAATTAACTATATCTTTGTTGATGAATTCTTTGCCATTATCAGAAATAATTTGGCAAGGAGGACCCCAGTGATTGAATACAGATATCAAGTGATGTTTTATGATTTTTCCCGATTGTTGTTTCAGAGGAAAGATTTCAAGATAGCGCGTATAAAGATCTTCAATAACCAGAGCATATTGATTCCCCATAGTTGAACGAGTATATGGACCAATTGTGTCAATAGAAATAATAGACCAAGCCTGCGTTGGTGGTCTTGTTCCGATATATCCTTGCGGTTTCGTCTGATCACTTTTAGTCATTATACAAGTTTCACAAGCTGAAACGTAAGATGAGACGTCTTTGAACATTCCTGGCCAGTAAAAATGATCTCGTATCCGTTGATAAGTTTTGTCAATCCCAAGGTGACCTGATTGAGCTTCACAGTGTGCTTTCTCGATGGCTGGACGAATTTCTGATTCGGTTAGAACGACTTTCCAAGGATTTAATTCACCAAGTATTTCCTTGACAGCTAGTGGACGGTAAAAATACAACTTATCATCTTCATATTTCCATCCACGATAATTCTCTGGATATTTCTGAACAACTCGGACTTTCTTGTTATACCAAGCGGAATTTTGAGCAATTACATTCAGTGATGATGGATTAAAATCTGAAGTAGTTAAATCAGCAGTCTCTGATTCTTCGTATCGACGCGAAAGTGCGTCTGGAGCTTCATTTTGTGTACCCCGATAATGAACAACTTCGATGTCATAAGCGGAAATGGCAATTGCCCATCTGGCCAATCTACCTGCAGGATCTTTTAGCGAGTGAAGCCATTTTAATGCGGAATGATCAGTGTAGACCGTGACTGGTAAACCCTCAATATAACCGCGTAGTTTCCGTAAGGACCACACGACAGCGAGACATTCCTTTTCTGTTGTGGTGTAATTCATTTCGGCTTTGTTTAACGGTCGACTTAAACAGATAATTAAATTTTCTCGATCAAGTTCTGGATCATACTGAGTTAAAACAGAACCTAACCCAGTGTTGCTAGCATCGGTATATAAACGATAAGATAAGTCTGGACGTGGCAATGACAATGTTGCAGCTTTTAACAAAGCTTCTTTCGTTTCCTCGAAAGCTTTTTCTTCGACGTCTGTCCATTCCCAAGGAACTCGGGTACTTGTTAATTTGTTCAAAGGACCTTGAACTTGTGCGACATTTTTAAGATGCTTATGGTACCAGTTGACTAATCCATTGAATCTTCGCAGTTCCTTACGATTTGTAGGTCGTTTATAATTTGCAATTGGCTCCAATCGAGCTGGATCTGGTTTCAAACCATCTTCATTAATTCAAACCATTCTTTATTAATTAAACTTCAGAGCATCCAAAATGGCTCTTTTCTTCATTCATTTTTATTCCGGCCTTACGGAATCCTTCGAAAACGGCTTGAAGAAGAATTTTGTACTCTTGTAAGTCATCACTGATTATTATCCAGTCGTCGAGATATGCGAAAATTTTATTTTCTGCTTCAGTGTAAGAAAACTGGGTTTTTAATGACTCAATAATTTTTCGTCGTACTATATCGGAAACTTCTTGGTACGTGCTGGGTGCATTTGTGAGACCGAATGGCATCTGAATCCATTCAAATAATCCTCGTCCATCTACACAAAATGCTGTGTACTGACGGCTATTTGGCTCAACTAAAACATGATGGAAGGCATCACTGACATCAAGTACCGAAATTACTTTAGCACTTTGAAGGCTTGATAAAATGCGGTGCATAATTGGTAGCGGATAAGCGGATTTTTTCGTGACTTTATTTAATGGCCGGTAATCGATGCACATGCGCCAAGTATTGTTCTTCTTGGGTACCATCACTGGCGAACATGCCCAAGCACTATTTGAAGGCTGAATATAACCTTTCGCGAGTAATTCGTCGACTTTATCATGCATCGCTTTCATTACTATTGGACTTCGACGGTATGGTTTAGTACGTATTGGAGTATCATCTGTCAATTCGATACGGTGTTGAACTGAATGTGTTAAACTCAATTGGACTTGTTTATTTTTCTCAAATTCTTTTGCTAGGAAATTTTCAAGATCGACGCGTTCAGCTGACGATAGTACGTTTAATGATGCTTGATTTATGAACCCGGACCGAGAGAAAAATGTATGAATGACATTGCTGGTATTTAATTTCCAAGTACTCTTCTTGGAATTTACTTGGATATCTGCTAGTTGCCAGAAATCAAGACCAAGAGTTACTGGAGTAGACAATTCAGATAAAACACTTAACCAAGTGATAATAGCATGACCATCGAGTTTAATTTTAAATGGAGCTCCACCACGAGTTTCCGTGGATTTGGAGTTAGCCATGGTTACTCCATGAGTGCTAGTGGGGTCAGGTGTGAGGTCTTGCAGTTGATATTCTTTGAGTTGTTCGTACGCAATCTCAAAAATATAACTGCGCTCACTTCCACTGTCCAGTAATGCTTCGAGCTCACATTTACCGATAAATATATTGGCAATCATGCGACTTACTGTTGACGGAACTGTGAGGCTGTCTGAAGAGGTCAATGTGCTGAGTTTATTATCATTACTGAGCATTGGCAGTAATGTACTCTGTTTATTGTTTGAATTCATTTGAATGGTGAATTTTGGAGAGTAAGTAACGTTTTCACTCGAATCAGATCGATACTCATCAATCTCTGAATCATATAAAGGACTATTATCCTCCCTTAGATCACAGAGAAGGGCATCGTCTGTCTCCGAGGTACTCTCAAGCTTTGTGACAGTTGGTTGTTGCAGTTCGTTTATTTCCAGGTCTAGTAGTAAATTTTTAATTGGGGATTTTAATCGATTTTTATTAATTTTATTTTGAGAATTACGCGACGGATTTATGGAATTTTTAATTTTGGATTTTAAAACTTTTACAGAATTTTTAATCTTTGACCTTTTAGTATTTCGAATTTGTTGAGAAGCTTCTGAACTTGTCTCCCAACTGGTCTCTTCACTCACCAACTTGTCGGCAATTTGATCGAGGGGAGTTGAGAAAGCAATTAAATCAGTATCAGGATTCTCATTACCAACCAATTTTGGAGTATCAGCAGCTATAGGATAATTTAAAAAGAATTTTCCACGACTGATGACGAATTCAGGAGCATCAGGATTTAATTTGAGCATATTTGATTTATCTTCAGTATTGGCAATAGGCTTGTCCGAATTATTATTTGGTACAGGAGCCCTGGTAACGTGATTGGTGTCTACCAGGGCGCTTACGCGTTTTTTGGAGTAGGAGGCCGTGGACGGAGAGGTAATCCTGCTTTAATACGTAATTCGTCGGTTACTGGTCCACAGCAAACTTCGGCAACGTGACCAATTTTTCCGCAACGACCGCAGACAGGAGTTTTTGTTGCATTATTATTCGATGATACTGGAATTGAATTAATAGGAGTTACGTTTCCCGAAGACATTTTTACCGTAGTTTGATCTAATTTCTCTAGAATCGTTTTCATCATAGACTCGAAATTATTTAATAAGGTAGAAGACTCAAAATCTACATTTTTACTAACTGGATTTGACTGTGTTGAATTTTGAGTGTGTTTAGAATTATGAAAATTTTTATTATTGTTAAAATTATTATTTCTATTAAAATGATTGTTTCTATTAAAATTATTATTTCTATTGAGATTATTATTTGCGAAGTTATTATTGGGCGATACAGCAGAAGGCTGTAACGTCTCGATACTATTTAATTGACCTGTTTCTGTACTTTTTATAGAATTTAATTGGGTGCGAGTTTTAATTCTACTATTATTTTCTTTACGAGTTTTAAAGTGAGGATTCAGCGCATCAGCTGTTGACTGCCAGGCACTGACCCGCGTGTACAATTCCGCGTAAGTCATAATAGTCGTATCCGAAAATTTTTGTAAAAACTGAGAATTAAATCGCGAGGTTATAATTCGAATCTGCTTCATTTGTGGTAACGGATCTTCTAATTTCGCAAATTCGCTTTGCATCCGATTAATGAAGGCAACTCCTGTCTCGTCGCTGCTTTGTTTGGCCGAATATATCCCCTGCAGCACCGACTCGTCTGTTTGCTGAAGCTGCCAAATCTTAAAAAATTCCTTGAAGGCTACCCAGCTGTGAAATAAACCTTCATTTTGGTAATACCACTCGAGTACGTCGCCGCGAAGGGTGTTAGTTATCACTGCATGGAAATTTTCAAAAGAAATATCATTGCTGATCATCCGCTGCTCGATTATTTTTAGATATTTTTTGGCGTCAATGGGAGAAGATCGATCTTGAGACGGAAATGAGACATTCCAAGATTTCACGAGACGACTGAGATCATACAATCGCATAGAGTTAGACCCACTCATATTTGAATTCCCCGCTGCAACTTTATACGTATTATGCCAGGTTGACGGCTGTGCATGTGGGTATGCTTGTACTGATGAGGCTTGTTGGTATGTATTTGTAAGTACGGGTACATTATTGTTGCTAGATGGATGTATGTATGTGTACGAGAGTGTCGGCTGAGCATTCGTATGCACTGGAAGCGTATGAGCTGGTGGTGGGACCACTGAGTGCGCGTACGGTTCACGCGCAGGTAAGCCAGGCATGGTGAACTGTTGTCCGTTCGCTTGCGTTGCCGATACGGGCGCATGTGGCTGTGAGATGACTTGGCGAGTAGAGAGGGGGTTTGCTGCCTGTGACGTCACAGTGGCAGCAGGGAACAGCTCTCTCGGCATCCAAATGCTTGATGCGTCTGGTTGAAAAGATGGGGGTGGAAATTGAGTACCTGGGGGTCGCAAAACCGTGCTCGATATACGAAGCAAGTGCTGACGTTCTGCCCGCAAAGCTTCAATTTCTGTCTGAAGGCCCGAAACTACATTTTGTAATACGGCAACGGAGGTCGTATTTTGGGACTCTGAAATTGGCACAACCCCACTAACATTGTGGTGGTGGACGCTAACATTACCGCCCGAAGTGGTCGTACAAACATTGTTATTTTTATTAACAGATTGACTTTGGGTACAAAGGGTACTATTATGTATCTCATCGTTCTGCGTAAGATCTACTAGATCATCCATTGCGCTTGATGCGGTGGGAAAATGAATAAGATTACCCGGATTGCTAACCGAAGTGACTGGGAGAGATGATTGTGGAATCGGCGTTCTCGGTAGTGTCATTTTGGCGGGAAAACTGTCTCAGTAAAAAAATTTTCAAAATAATAATTTATAAAAGTTTATTATTAATAAATTTTTCTTAATCCGAACTGATAATAATCTTGTCAGATTATAAATAGATTTATTTAATCACGAGTTATTGTAATATGAAACTTTAAAACTGTCAAGATTAATTATTTATAACTTAATAATTTATTTAAGTTATTGAGACCCTTGATGACTAATAAAAATTTTATTTATAACTTATTTTGGTTATTGAAATTTTCAATGACTCATAAGATTTTTATTTATTACTGCAAAGATTCTATTGATAATTTACTTAAGTGCTTAGTTTATTTGAGAACGATTTTGTCGAGCAAAAGATATTTTATTTTAAACCGGAAACGAATATAGTAATCTGTTGTGTCGTACAGAAAATAATAAATTTCTTTACTTAGAAAATATTCGAACCAAAGTTTTATTTTAATATTTTAAGTATTTATTTTTATTAGTTACTTTGGGTTGTCTTTTGTGCATAAGCAGAGGATAATAAACTGTGAAGAGTAAATACTAGTGTCTCGAGTTACAACACGTGTAGCTAGTATACGCTCAAGGTCAAAATATACGGAAATATTTATGAGAACGAAACCGGCACACAATATTACAGTGATAAATAATTTTTAAACTAAATAATTTATAATAAATTTATAATAATTAAAATAAATAAATTGAAAAAGCAATTAAATATTTTATAAAATTTTGATGCAGGTGAATGAATGATGAATTATGAAATGTAATGGAATGATGAATGTAGAAAAATGAAATTATTAATACTGGTAAAATTTTTGAGATTATTACTGAAAATTGTATAAAATTTTTGCTGCAAAGCCGTGAGAAAAATCAACAGAATTTTCAGTTGCCCGTTTGAATTACTGCAAAGTCCCTGTTCGAGCGCCAGTTGAGACAAACCGCTTTTCATTTCGCGATTTTTACCAGCAGCCACCAGAATTCGCGGGTTGAACCCTGGCTTAGGCTGGCCTCTAACAAATTTTATTTTACTTGGGACAGAGCAATGGGCTAGAGTTCTTGCAAAGCAAGGACCCGCACTTATTCAAACTCGGCAACGTATATAAAAATCTGTTAACTCACCTCACGGCTTATTATTTATAAATTATTTCTTATAATTAATTTAATTATCGTATATAACTTAATCAATCAGTATTATGTCTTATTAAATAATTTTACCAGTATTTTAGGATATGACTAAAAGGTAGTAGATAGAATATGAAGTTATACAGAAAATATGCAAGTTTATTGCCAGTTATAATAATTCTCAATTACTTACAATAAATGTCGCTGAATAATACAATGTAGGTGGTCCGAATAACAATGGATGGCCACGTAGAAAGCGTTGGTTGTTATAATCAAAGAATACACTGATTTTATGTTTTATTATTAATACGCTGATACTACAAATGTATCAGCGGTAACGTACTAATGAACTTAACAAATTAAATATGTTTTAGTCTCCAATAATAATAATATACGATATATAATGTGATCGCAAGCTAAGTTGCCAGTTAGATATAAAGTATAATAACTAAATTAGATAATAAATGAATGCAATGCAAGTAAATTGCCGGCTAATATTTAATTAAATCAGAATATTCGAATACGTCTAGACGCTAATAGATCCAAGATCGAAGTCTAAGTTGTCTAACCGATAATTGAGGGACTGGGACTTGCCTCTGAACTCTGTCCCCACTTCACCCTTACGGTCATGCGTCGACGTGAAAATTAGTCATGTGACCACGGCACTATGACTTGGGTAGTTTCAGACGACAAGAAGACGGGGAAAAATGGGAACCGCAAGGCTGAGGACGACGAAGACAATTCACATTGTCTCAATATATATATATATATATGTATATATATATATATATATATATAAATATATATATATTTATTTATTTATTTATTTATTTATTTATTTATTTATTTATTTATTAGGGTGGGCCAGAACAAAGAAATAATTTCTTTTTCTTCATTTGCCGTGAAAATATCGTTAAAGATGATGAAAAAAACATTCTAGTAAAGTTTGAGCGCTCAATATAAATATTAAGAGGGAGCACTTCGTGATTTTTGATTTCCTATTTAAATGACATGGAAAAAAAAAATTTTTAGTTTGGAATTTTTTATCTTGGCAATGGCTCACTGTACAAAAGAGCTTAGTTTACATTTTTGTAAGAAATTTAACGTTTAAAAAAAATTTTTCTTATCATTTTTCGAAAAATTCATCTGTGCAAAAGTTTTTGGAGCTCGAAGTCAAGTTAGAGTATATTTCGAGACCTTTTTTCTGTTCCGGCGAAACTATCGGGCTTATGCAAAAATGTCTACAATTTTTTTTGTAAACAATTTCATTTCCTACGAATTATTATCTACAAATGGTTATATATTCTACATGGTTTTGTAGTTATTTTCATTTCGATGCCAAGTTCTTAAAATCCATCGGAACACTATTTATTAGGAGCTTGGCATGAAAATGTAAATAACTGAAAAAAGGGATTTCAAAAAAATTGATCCGAGATAATTTTTAGGAAATAAAATTGTCTACAAAAAAGACTATGACATTTTATGATAAGCCTGATAGTTTCGCCGGAAAAGTAAAAAGATCTCGAAATTTACTCTAACTTGACCTCGAGCTCGAATAAGTTTTGAACAGATGGATTTATCTAGAAATGATGAGAGAGTTTTGTTTGTAGAATGTAGAATCCCCCGCAAAAATGTATACTAGGCTTATTCGTACAGTGAGCAATTGCCGAGGTAAAAAAATTCCAAACTAAAAAATTATTTTTTTTCATGTTATTTAAATTAGAAATCACCAATAATGACGCACCACCGCTTGATATTATTATTAAGAGCTCAAACTTCACCAGAATATTTTTTTATCATCTTTAACAATATTTTCACGGTTACTAAAGAAAAAAAAAAATAGTCCGTTTTTTTGGCCCATCCTAATATATATATATTAGGGTGTTCCAAAATAAATCGATAATTTTTTTTTTTTTTGATTCACACGAAAAATTTGTTGGTCAGTCCTAAAAATAAATTCAGTCAAAATTTTAGCCCTTAATTTTAGTTTTAAGAGGTCTATCTTCGATTTCAAAGTTTTCCCATTTAAATAACATGGGAAAACTATTTTTTAAAATTATTTATGGCTGCAAACTGTGAAGACGTTTTTTTTGACATTATTGATCTGTGAACCTTCTTAAGCAATAAATTGTCTATAAATAAGTTCAAAGCATCAAATCTGTGCCCTCAATATTTCGTCTATAAATGGCGTTAGAATGTGCGAATTTTACGAAAATTCGTTATTTTTACATTTGGAGACTAAGCTGTTGGTTGTACATGAAAAAGTTAAAAGGTAATTTTGTACAACATATGATTCTCTACATAATTATCGATATGAACTTTTTTGTATGATCAACGGTTTGATAGTTATGAGCTCTTGAAATTTCATTATTTTAATTATTTACAGATAACAATTAAAATATTGACTACAGAAAAAAAGTTTAATCGTAATTTTGTAGTAAACAGAATCTTCTGAAAGACTGCCATTAAGAATTTTTTTGTATAAGAACAGTTCAATAGTTATGAGCTCTGGAAGTCTTATTATTTAAATTATTTACTTATAACAAATGAAATATTGACTATAAAAAAAAATTGAATGGAGATTTCGTAGTACACTTGATTCTCTACCAAATTTTCAGTATGAAATTATCTGTATGATAAACAGTTCAATAGGTACAAGCGCTTGAAGTCTCATTATTTTAATTATTTACTTATCACAATTAAAGTATTGAGTATAGAGACAACAGTTATTTAAAAATTCTGTAACAATTCCAATACACTACGTATATACGCGGAAAATTTTATCTTCAACAGCTCAATAAATTTGAGCTCCAAAAGTCTCAATTATAGATTTATTGAAATTATCAGTTGAAACTATTATTTATCGAAAATAATATGAATCACGATTCTTTAGCACTACTTTAAATTTATAAAAAAAACTCGTAGAAAGTCCATCATATCATTCATATTCAATTATTTATTCACGTTTTCTATTCCTTGATTACGAAAATCTGATAAATAAATTTTTTTTCATTTTGAATTAAAAAAAAAAAAAATTTTTTTTTATTTCTATTTGGAGTATCCAGTACTGAAATATTACTAACGAATGCTATTAAAGATTTTCTTTTGTATTTAAAGATAATTGTTGCGGAATTTTACTAAAAGTTAATACTTTTAGATTTAAATTTTCATTTCATTATGCACTTAAAAAAAAATTTCAAGCATAATTTTTAAGAAAAATTCCATTTACCAAATTAAAAAACATTAACTTATGTCATTTGTCATGATTTTGTCGGATTTGAATTTAAAAATTTAAAAAATACAGTGCTAACTATCTTTTCAAGTCTTTACTCTATTGGAGTATTGCTATGCTATTTTTTGATTTTAAAAATTAATTGTAGATGAAAAACATCATCTTTATTACAAAATTCATTAAAATAACAAGTGTATATTTTTTAAATAACTATGAGCTCTAAAATTGATGTTATTTAAAGTTAACCCTACAGACAGAAAAAACAATCATTCAAATGAAATAAGGTAAAATACACTGCGACTTTAATTTTTATGAAACAAAAGTTTTACGTGGTGAGAAAATGAAGTATATTAATAAGGTAATTTACAGCTGTATATATTTTTTCCATTTTTCACTAACTAAGACTTCTAAATTACTCTAGATAAGTTGTTTCAAATTTCGAAAACAATGTCTCAGTGGGTTTTATAAATTTAAATTTGAATATATCGAAGTATTAGCTACTAGATGCTATTTAAAACGAAAAAAAATTAATTAATTAGGTTTTGTAATCAAGGAATAGAAAAAGTAAATAAATAATCGAATATGAATGATATGATGGACTTTCTACGAGTTTTTTTTCTAAATTTAAGATAGTGCTAAAGAATCTTGATTCCTACTATTTTCAACAGATAATAGTTTCAACTGATAATTTAAATAAATCTACCAGATGAAAAAAGGTTTTGTCTAATTATATATGATTATATATGTTCATATATATATGACCATATATGATTATATATAATCATAAATGAAAGTATATATAATCTTGCATGA
This sequence comes from Microplitis demolitor, assembly GCF_026212275.2. Lineage (NCBI taxonomy): Eukaryota > Metazoa > Arthropoda > Insecta > Hymenoptera > Braconidae > Microplitis > Microplitis demolitor. The sequence goes on along the minus strand of NC_068552.1, from coordinate 10,499,350 downwards.
TTATATATGAGGTCATATATAATTATGTATAATTATATATGACCCCATACATGATTAGATCTGTTCATAACTGGCTGTTATAAGCCCATATATGTCTATATATGATCAGATCTGATTATATATGTCTATATATAATTATATATGAGTCTTATATGATTATATATGTCTATATATAGATCTAATCATATATGACTCTATATATGATTAAACATAATTATACTTGGCTGTTGTAACTCCATACATAACCACATATGAGTCTATATATAATCAGATCTGATAATTTATAGGTCTATATTAGACTGGGCCAAAAAAATTGAACCATTTTTTTTTTCGATACTGTGAAAATATTATTCCTGATGACCAAAAAAAATTATTGTGCAAGTTGGAGCCCTTAATATTGATATTAAGAGGTGTATCGTTACGAATATCCGTTTTTGACAGAAACATAATTTTTTACCCAAAACTCGTAACTCATCTGAAACATTTGAGCAATGCACATTCTTAAAGAAAATTAAATTCATTACAAAAAATCACTCCTAGTAAATTGACGTAAAACGAGCCATTTCCTTGTAATCGTGCCTTAAATATTGATTTGTTTTTTAAATTCTTTACTTTTATTCTGGATTTTTGTAACTGCTAGAAATATCAAAATTAATTCTAGTCAAGATACATATTTTTGAAGGAAATTTTATGCTCTACAAAAAAGGTCTCCTAATATTTTTTTCTAAATTCACTTCTTCGAAAGTGATTCAGGTTATTCAAGTCGTTTTTACTCAATTCCAAACTTGAATTTTTTTGGCCCAGTCTAATATAGACCTATATATTATCAGATCCGATCATATATAGACTTATATATGGTTATATATGGAGTTATAACAGCCAAGTATGATCATGTCTAATTATATATAGACTCATATATAATCAGATCTAATCAGATTTAATTATATATAGACTTATATATAGTCAGATCTGCTCATATATAGACTTATAGATGAGCTGATAACAGCCAGGTATGATCAGATCTAATTATGTATGGGGTCATATATAATTATATATAATTATATATGACCCCATATACAATTATGCATGATTCTATATAACTTCATATATGATTGTATATAATTATATATAATTAGACAAATACTTTTTTCATCGGGGCAATACTTAAGACATGTTCAAAGGTTTCGGCACCAATTTAAATGTATTAATCGATATTGATTTGTATACGAGTATTTATAAGTTTATAGATAAATAGATTTGATTATATGTATGTAATGAATTCTATTGTAATTAATGTACAAAATTTAATTCTTCATTAGGTGCATATTTACGTAGGATAAGTATCGATTTCATTATTTGAGTTAAGGAATACCATAAATTTTTCTATATTGTAAGTTAATAACAGACTAGAGCATCAGACTACTATCCGACGATCACGAAAGTTAAGCAGCATCGGCGTAGGACATTAATTGGACGGGTGACCTCGTAGTAAAGTAGTAGTCAACGGATAGTAATTTTTCTTTTCATTTCAATTTAACCGATATTTATATTGATGAAGACAATAAATCCTAATTAAATCACTTAATTAATAATTTACGGTTCTTCTAAATGAGATTATAAGAATAACTATATTCGTTCATGCATGATTATCTCTAATCATATATGATGATATACAATCAGATCTGGCCAATTTTTGGATCAAATTATATATAGATGATTATATATGATCATGTATAAATAGATCTGATCATATATGATCATATATAAACAGATCAAGTTATGTATCATCAGACCTAGCCAATTTTAAGATCTGATCATATATAGACAATTATGTATGATCATATATAATTAAACAAAATCTTTTTTCATCGGGTATAATTGAGACTTTTGGAGCTCAAATTTATTGAGCTGTTGAAGATAAAATTTTCCGCGTATATACGTAGTGTATTGGAATTGTTACAGAATTTTTAAATAACTGTTGTCTCTATACTCAATACTTTAATTGTGATAAGTAAATAATTAAAATAATGAGACTTCAAGCGCTTGTACCTATTGAACTGTTTATCATACAGATAATTTCATACTGAAAATTTGGTAGAGAATCAAGTGTACTACGAAATCTCCATTCAATTTTTTTTTATAGTCAATATTTCATTTGTTATAAGTAAATAATTTAAATAATAAGACTTCCAGAGCTCATAACTATTGAACTGTTCTTATACAAAAAAATTCTTAATGGCAGTCTTTTAGAAGATTCTGTTTACTACAAAATGACGATTAAACTTTTTTTCTGTAGTCAATATTTTAATTGTTATCTGTAAATAATTAAAATAATGAAATTTCAAGAGCTCATAACTATCAAACCGTTGATCATACAAAAAAGTTCATATCGATAATTATGTAGAGAATCATATGTTGTACAAAATTACCTTTTAACTTTTTCATGTACAACCAACAGCTTAGTCTCCAGATGTAAAAATAACGAATTTTCGTAAAATTCGCACATTCTAACGCCATTTATAGACGAAATATTGAGGGCACAGATTTGATGCTTTGAACTTATTTATAGACAATTTATTGCTTAAGAAGGTTCACAGATCAATAATGTCAAAAAAAAAGTCTTCACAGTTTGCAGCCATAAATAATTTTAAAAAATAGTTTTCCCATGTTATTTAAATGGGAAAACTTTGAAATCGAAGATGGACCTCTTAAAACTAAAATTAAGGGCTAAAATTTTGACTGAATTTATTATTAGGACTGACCAACGAATTTTTCGTATGAATAAAAAAAAAAAATTATCGATTTATTTTGGCACAACCTAATATATGTATAGCATTGCTACAATAATTACGATCGATCAATTTCGGCAATCTACGCCGAAGATCGATTTTTCCGTATTCTGTCTCTACCTAACTCATAGAGACATTACATATTATATATCACAATATACACCGCTGAGCTGCGAACACGCATTCAAGTATTATCATTTTGTATACTTTTCTTTTACTGTGTTAATTACGTTGGATAAATGAAACAATTATTTATTATTATTAGTTGGTTTAAATAATTTATTTTAATATAGTTAAATTTTACCCTTAACCACTAAATTCGTGACCCCGACGTAATCTCTTTTTAAGGGAAGCGTCAAACAAGTGGATTACACAGTTTGTAAAAATAATTAGTGCAGTGATTTTTGTTATCATTGTGCAGGTTTTTTTATTCTTTTATCACCGCTGGTGCATTGCTGGGCATCTTATGGACGTTATGCCGCATCAGTGTTACTTCGAGGGACCTTTAGTGCGAATCGAATAGTGGCAAAAGTTTTCGCGAGCTGTGATAAAAAAATTGTAACTAACTTTTCGTGCAGTGTCGCGTATAATTTTCTTTCTGTTACCGGAAATACCATAGAAGATTAGGCCGATCCACCGGTTGCACATTCCTGAGCCGTGCGTCATCGATAATCTTTTGGTAGCACAGTACCGAATTACTGAAATTGTTGACGGGTGATGTCAGGCTCTGAAATTAAAAGCGACAAGACAATAAAATCCGAGTCATCTGACGAAGACACATTCAAATCTAATTTATCGGGATCGTCGTCGTTTACGTCAGTTAAATTAAATATGGCCGTGAATACCAAAGCACCCCAGTTCAGCACGAAGAATTCGAAACTGTGGTTTGCGCAGGTCGAAGCGCAATTTTCAACGCACCAGGTAACAACCGAACGCGCCAAATTTGACCTGGTGATTCTATTGCTCGACGCTCACGTCGCCGCAGAAGTAGATTGGCTAATTCTCGAGCCCCCTACGACAACTCCGTACAACGATCTCAAGACGACTCTGATAAAATGCTTTACGAGATCCGAAGAAACACGAATTACTCAGCTCCTCGACAGAGAGAGACTTGGCGACCGGACTCCTTTGCAATATCTACGTCATCTACGTACATTAGTACCCGGTATTGATGACGCCATCATTAAAGCAGGTTGGTTTTCCTATATGCCAAATGAGATTCAAGTATGCCTTGAAGCTATCAGCGACTCAACGCTTGACAAGCTTGCCGAGTCAGCTGATCGTATGGTTGAGCATATATTGCTCAAACCCCAAGTTGCCGCTGCTACAGCGAATTAATCTTCACCAACCGGCGAACACGGCGAAATTGCCGCACTGCGAAGAGAAATTGCACAACTCACGAATCAAGTGTGAATTTTGAGAATTAAACGCGGCAGATCCAGAAGTCGATCACGGTCTCGTGTACCAAAGAAATTTGACTTCTGTTGGTACTACTTCAAGCATGGTAAAAATGCCCGATCATGCGCTCCTAGCTGTAAATGGCAGGGGAACTCTTTATCCGTCTTTCCACGTGGCAGGCTGAAATCACTCAGTACATCCATAGGTTACCAATTGTATGCCGCAAACGGCTCGATAATTCAAACCTATGGTTTAAAATCGATTAAATTGAACCTTGGACTTCGCCGTGATTTCTCATGGAATTTCATCATTGCTGACGTCAGTAAATCGATTTTAGGCGCAGGCTACTTAAGTCATTATGACTTACTAGTCGACCTAAAAGGCAAATGCCTTCGTGATGGCATCACTGATTTACTGACGCCTGGAAATTCTCACACAACATCGGCAGAAACAAGCATAAAAGCAGTCGATGGTAATTCTGTATATATGGAATTATTAAGAGAATTTGCCAATATTACACGACCTGATGCTACCCAGCGTCAAACGAAAAAACATTCAACGGTGCGTCACATTCGAACGTCACCTGGACCGCCAGTTTCGTGCAAAGCAAGGCGCCTGGCTCTAGATAAATAGAAAATTGCACAAGCCGAGTTCCGAAAACTGATTGTGGAAGGTATTTGCAGACGATCCAACAGCACCTAGGCTTCACCTCTTCATTTAGCGCAGAACAAATCCGGAGAATGGAGGCCGTGCGGTGATTACCGACCTCTCAACGAGCGCACCTTAATCGATAAATACTCACTGCGTCATCTTGACGACTTTGCAGCATATTTAAATGAAAAAAATATATTTTCAGTCGTCGATTTTGCAAAAGCATTTTTGCAAATACTCGTTGCACCGGAAGACGTGCCGAAAACGGCGATCATTACACCGTTCGGACTATTCGAGTTCCGATTTATGACATTTAAGCTTAAAAATGCGGCTCAACCGTTTCAACGATTCATCGACGAGGTCACTCGTGACCTTGATTACGTCTTTCCATAAGTTAATGATATTTTAATCGCATCTAACGACGAGAAGCAACACATAGAGCATCTAAATATTTTATCCAAGCGTCTCCGTGAATACGGACTGGTAATTAACGTACCAAAATGACAGTTTGGTCAACCGGAAGTAAAATTTCTCAGCCATGTCATCACCAAAGATGGAATTAAGCCGTTACCGAAAAAAGTCGAGGCTATTGTCAATTTCGAGCCTCCTATCACCGTAAAAGCTCTTCGTCGATTCCTCGGCACTGTGAATTCCTACAGAAAGTTCATTAAGAACGCTGCAAAAATTTTAGCACCGCTTAACAAAATCCTGGAAGAACCAAAAGTCCAAGGCTCTCATCCAGTTAACTGGACATCTGAACTTCACGAGTCTTTTAAGTCAGCTAAACGAGCTCTCGCAGATGCTACATTGTTCGTTCACCCCAAAATCGATGCTGACTGGGCAATATTCACCGACGCATCTGAAATCGGTATTGGAGCCGTTTTACAACAATCAGTGGATAACAACTGGCAACCACTGGCATTTTTCAGTCGAAAAGAGCCCCCGTCGATTCAAAAATTGTCGACGTACGACCGCGAGTTGAACGCCATCTACGAGGCTGTTAAATACTTTCGGCACATATTCAAAGGCCGGCATGGTACGATCTACAGTGATCACAAGCCGCTTCAGCACGCTTACAAACAGCGCACCGAAAGAGCATCGCCTTGGAAATTTCGTCGACTCGATTTCATTGGTCAATTTACGACTGACATTAGACAGTGTCGGGTCACGACAATATTGTCGTTGACACATTGTCACGCGTTGAAGCAGTATCCACTGCTATAACGTCGCAAGAACTTGCCGACGCTCAACCAATCAACGATGAACTTCAGCGTCAAACAACTGCGTTGAATTTAAAAACGATTAACTCGATAATGGACCTGCACTGTATTGTGACATCGCGTCAAGTACAGTGCGTCCATATGTTCCAGAGCCGCTGAGAAAGAAAGTGTTTGATTCACTGCACTCGCTAGCTCATCCTGGAATCAAAGGATCACGACCGATTCACGAGGTTTCCTAAGGCTGCCCCGTTATCAAATGGAACTGCAGAGACGGTAGCACATGCACTATCGCTGCATTGGATTTCTCAACATGGAGTACCTAAACGCATTACCTCGGACCAAGGTCCGCAATTCGAATCGTCGTTATTTTAGCCGTTACTAAAAATGTTTGGAATAAAATACCTACATACTACACCGTATCATCCGCAAGCCAACGGTCTCGTCAAACGTTTACATCGTCAGCTGAAGGCAGCACTTTTGTGTCACCGAGAGTCATGGTATGACGCATTACCAGCCGTTTTGCTTGGCTTACGCGCTGCTTGGAAAGACGACATCCAGACGACCCCGGCTGAATTAGAACACGGTGAGCCTATACGATTATCCAGTGAGTTACTATCTCCCACTAATAAAACTACACCTCATCACGTTGTCAATACTTTGAAACGTTATTTTAATTGATTGGCACTGGCCAAAATCTCGCGTCACGGCAAGCATTCTGTTTTCTGTTTCAGGAACCTTAGTACTTGCAGTCATGTAGTGGTACGAAATGACCAGGTTGGTCCACCTATCACAGCGCCATACGAATGTCCATATCGTGTAATAACTCGACACGATAAATTCTTCATTGTCGATTTCCGAGGACGACAAATCGCCTTTTGAGTAGATAGATTAAAGCCGGTCTACGAGGCGAATTCAGTCGACACAACGACAACAATAATAAACTCCCAGCGGAGTAACACAGCAACCGAGACCTAAAAACGCCGAGTCCGGTTTAATAATTAAAAATTTACACGATTTAATTTTTTATTACTTAAAAGCTTTTTTTTTACAATGTACGAATTCACCACTGTATTATACTCATTCATTTACTTAATTATTTATTCATATTATTTGTAAATATTCCATTACTTTAATTATCGTGTATTAAATTTAAAACAAAAAAAAAAAAAAAGAGAGTTCTGTAGCATTGCTACAATAATTACGATCGATCAATTTCGGCAATCTACGCCGAAGATCGATTTTTTCGTATTCCGTCTCTACCTCATTCGTAGAGACATGACATATTATATATTACAATATACACCGCTGAGCTGCGAACACGCATTCAAGCATTTTCATTTTGTATACTTTTCTTTTACTGTGTTAATTACGTTGGATAAATAAAACATTTAGTTATTATTAGTAGTAGGTTTAAATAATTTATTTTAATATCGTTAAATTTTACCCTTAATCACTAAATATATATAAATATATAAGTGTGGCTCGTTTGAAACGACTATTTTTTTGTTCGCTCCATTGACAAAATATTATTCTAGACAGAAAAAAAAAATTTTCCACCAAATTTGAGCCCTTAATTTTAATTTTAAGTACTCGCTAAATGATTTTGAAATTTTTTCCATTTAATTAACACGTAAATTAAAATTTTTTTTTTTTTTCAATTATCTATGACTTCGCGGCACTTGATGAAATTCAATCGCTATTAGGTGGAAATTACAGAGGAATCTTTCCTTTTTGAAAGTGCTTGTAGTTAATTTGCGTTTTGTAACCGGCCTCACTGGTAAAAAATCTTAAAGGCAATTTTTTCTCAAATTTCATGGTTTTTATATTTTACTCGCAAACCACTAACTTTGAAACAAAATTGTACAGAACTTTTTTTTGTAGGAAATTTGATTTCCTACAAAAAAAGTTACTTGCGCCAATATCGTAGAACCAGTAGTTTTCGAGATAAATCCATTTGTATATCGCAAAATTTAATAAATCGTTGTTTTATCCGAGATTTTAGTACTTTTTTTATGAAATTATGGTCGAAGAAATATATAATGTATAATGGTAAACATATCATCAAAAAAATTCCATGTCATATGAAACTGTCTCCTATTACACTTAATTCCATCTTTTCTTACCTATACAAAGTTTGAAAACCGGCCCTTGGATGGCCCATTGTCGGGCGAAGTATGATAATTAGCGGTCAGTCATTGACAACTTTTATATATATATATATATATATATATATATATATATATATATATATATATATATATATATATATATATATATATATATATATATATACATATATATATATACAATTGTGCTTATATTTATCTTTTGATTGGTGTATTATTTTTTTTTTAATTAATAGTTGATGCCAATCCATTCTATTTTCACAATTATTTATTGGTGATACTTCATCATCCCCTCCATGCGAACATTTTCAGGCCAACTGTTAAATTACATTATTTTACAAATGTTTACAATTTACATTTATAATTAATTAGTATTTGATCTTTTAACAATGACTTACAATATTTGTAATAATGAATATTTTTTTTGTAAAATAAAAAAATATTTTTTTATTAAATAAAAGAAATGTTCAAGTCAATAATTATAAATTTAAATTGAAATTACAGAAAACCTGAGTATCTTCGGTATTAATAGGCTAACTTGAATCGACTCTTAAAAATATTTTTATATTTGTTTTCGTCGAAAATTCTGTATATTCGGAGTTTAAACTGTCTGTTGATCACGTGAATTAAAAAATAATTTTGCATGCCATGTCTTGTCACACTTAGCGTTTTAAACGTGTATGACTGCGCGCGCTGTCCTATCTTGCCGGGAATTTAACATCACCTTCTTGCTGACGAAAAGCACATGTGCGCATTTCATTATTATTGTCCATTATCCCTGATTATGAAAGGATTTAATCCATGCTTAATGTATATCTATTAGGGTCTTTCAAAAAAATAACGTTTCTTTTTTTTTTTTTTTTTTTTGAAGTCTTATGGTCATTAAAATTGGTCTTATGTATAAAAAAAATCCTTCGAAAAGAGCAGCTCAAAAGTTCATTTCTGCTAAAAGCTCACCGAAAATTCAATTTCGCATTCAAATTACATGTGAAAATTTTCAACTTCCTGCTAAGAAAATTGCAAATTTTCAAACATTCAGGAAGTGATTGATTTCAGTCCGATTTTCGAAAATCGAATTTCTAAGAGATCTTGACGTTTTGAGGTTCTAGGAAGCTATCATGACTAATTTCACGATGATTTCCGAGTGTATGTATGTATGTATGTATGTATGTATGTATGTATGTATGTATGTATGTATGTATGTATGTATGTATGTATGTATGTATGTAGGTACGTACGTACCTACGTATGTACATATCTATATCTTTTAAACGGGTGAACCGATTTTGATCATCAAGGTGTCATTCAACGCGTTTCGAGCTCGAAACTGTTTCTACAACAATTTTTCGAACTTCAGGAGCTCGAAATAGGCGGTAAGTTTTGGGGCTGGCCTGCAGGGTCAACCGACAGATCGATTTTTTTTTTGTTTTTTTATCAACAAAAGTATTTAAAAAATTTGTTTTCGAAAATCAAAATATATAGTCTTGGAGGAAATTAAATTCTCTACAAAAAAGTGCATGGGTAGTTTCTACATCTAACAGAAGAAAAGTTATGAAGCTTGAAACACTAGTGAATTAAAAATATGAACGTATACACGGTTTTAAAGTTGATTTTTGAATATTATTGTGTGTACATGTTTTCACGGTGAATTTATATACTATGTATAAGCAGTTAGGTGTTTTGAAAATATTTCTGAGATCTAAGTTATTTTCCGTATAAATTTCGAAAGAAAAATATTCTTTATTCCAATTAAAAATTTTTTTCTGAGTTCTCAAATTAAAAAAAAAAAAGTTTTGTTTTGATCGTAAGGAAATTTTTTTCTATGAATTGAAAACAAATTCACAGATAGCATATTAACTCAAATAAAAAAAAAACCTAAATTTCTGTCGAAAACTAATAATAAAGTTTAAAGCTTTATAACTTCTTTTCTGTTTATTCTACGCTCGATGAAAAAAGATTTTATACAACTGTATGAAATCATATATTAATTGGATAGAAAAAATGGCCCGATCCATTGGTATACAATCGTGCATAATTATATCTTATTTGTATATAATTTTTATATTCCCACATATTGTTTTCGTATAAATTGTATATAATTATATACAATTGTATATAATGGTATACAAATATATACATTTGTATATAATCACATACTGTATTCGCATAGAATATATATAATTATATATAATTGTATACAAATCTATACATTTGTATATAATTATATACTGTATTCGTATAAATTATATATAATTATATAAAAATTTTATATAGTTATGCATTACCTTTATCCAATTCTATAGAATTCATATATAACTGTATATAGTTATATAAAATCTTTTTTCATCGGGCGGAGAAAACACTCAAGAGCTCTTTTGTAGACAATGTAATTTCCGACAAGACCATGTACATCAATTTTCGAGAAAAAAATTTTTTAACATTTTTATTTTTAAAAAACAAAAAAAAAATTTACATGCAATTTAAATAGGAAAATGAATATTCTTGGAGCTCTCCTAGAATTGAGATTTCAAGCTACTCTTGAAGTAGAAATTTTTTTTTTTAAACACCCCAATGTCTATAGGGCATTCCAAGACAAATCGACTACTTTAGAACGCAACCACTTTTGATTTGGCTGAAAAATTTTTTTTTTATCTACTCCATCAAACACGTTTCTCATAACTTTTCAAATTGTTCCACCTGACTAAAAAAGTTATGAATTTTTGAATGAAATGGAAATTTTTTTATAGCTATAACTTTTTCAAAATTCGACTGATTGGGATATTTTTCTCTCCAAATTTTTATTTTTATATGTACTTTTGGAAAAAAAATACAATAAAATTATTAGAACTTATCTTAATTGTTTTGTTTTAAATTTTTGAGAAAGAACGAAAATTATTCGATGATTACCATTTTTGATTTTTTATTTCTTTTTATTAATGTCATGTATGGGTATATATGGCCATACAAAGCTATGTATGATAATACATGACCATGCATGTCAACGATTAATTAAACATATACGGCCATTTCTAGTCCATCTATGGTCATATATGGCCATACATAGAAACGTATGACTAATAGGGTGTGTCAATATAAATAATTTTTTTTTTTCCAGGTGTCATAGTCTCAAAAGTTACTTTGGGAACTAAAAAAATCCTCCTAAAAAATCAGCTTGATATCTCAAAAATTGAGCTGGTGGTTTGCAAAGTAATTTTCCCATTCAAAATACATGTAAAAATTTTTTTTTTTTTCATTTTTTCGAGTAAAAATAAAAAAAAAATCGGTCTATCGGTTAACCCTGCAGGCCAGCCCCACAACTTCACGCTGTTTTTGAGCTCCTTAAGTTCAAAAATATTGTTGTGAATATATTTTCGAGCTCTATGAGCTTGAAAATACTTTTGTATCCCTTCGTTTTAAAAGCAAGTTAGATGACATGATACGATGATCGAAAAAGACTATAAAGAGGAAGAGTTGGTATGATTTCAGCCACCTTTTAGTACATTATATTTTTTTTTGTGACAGACACTTGAAATCTACGACATTTAGCGCCTATAGCCGGCAGCTAAAAATATTAGATAAGATACAGTTGGTAAAAAAGATACCTAATCGTTTTAATAGTGACGTCATCATCGGATCAAAAAATATTTTCTGGTTACATGTGCAATAGCCAATGACCAAATGAAACTTGTTGTATCGACTTATATCAGTGACGGTCTATATTCATATATATCAATATGTCTATATAGATATATATTGAGTAAAAGTAGACTACATTGCCGGGTATTGTGCTGAATATAAAGAGCATACACAAGCAATTACACACGTTGTAGACAAGAAGTGCAGTGTAAGAATAATGCAATAAATGAATCGAGTGATACGGAATGTCCCGTACTAAATACATAACATGTTTTCAACAACATTTCACCTAGTTTTTTTTAATTAATTTTTTATGTAATAAAAATAAATTATACCTCTAAAGATTTTACTGCTAACAAAAAATAATAATTCATTTGTTTGATTTGTTGACTATTGAATTTTAATTTTATTCAAATGTATATTAGCTTAGATCTGCTGACAATGATCACAAAAATATAAACAAAAATCTTTATAAAAAAAATATCAATTGTAATCATACAAAATATCTTAAATTGCTCAGAAGAGCTAGAATTTAGCTTGTAGGAATATATACGGTTGCGGCAAATATGACATAAATATGAGAGGGTGAAAGAGGTCAGTAAGCGTTGGCTTCGGTGATAGAACATGTGAATTCGTAGCGTTATCTGTCAAGGCCAGACGTCGATGTATGCAAGCCTCAGGGACGTTAGGTTGGGTGGGACGGAGTGATTTCATTCGAGAATTACAAGCCATACTAGTGGAAGAAGAGGGATATGAGGGGCATATAAAGTGGTGGAGGAAACTACGGCGTCGCTTATCTGGCTGCCGGAAGTCAAAATTGCCGTTTAAACATGACGCGCACACCTGGAGTCAAATTGTGAGATTGAGGGCATCTCTACGAGTCAACAGTACATCTCCACTTTATCCCCCATTGCGAAACTTCAACATCACATACCTTAATATTCCACAATTTCTCGTTGCGGTACGCCCACCACTATTCCATATTTAATATTATAAATGTGTATATATATATATATATATATATATATATATATATATATATATATATATATATACTCATGAGATATTCCCTCTTCTTTCCTCTCTTACTTTTTAACAATTTTCTATTTATTTGCAATGGTTTTGTAGTTTTTTTTATTTATATTATTTTTCTCATTCTTATTTTGCTATGTTGCGGGAAAAAAGAATTTTCTTGCCGAAGTCAACCAATATACGGTAAGTTATTCGCCGTCGAGAGGAACGAAAGATGCTGAGCTATAGAGTTTCTTAACTTTCTCACCAGTACTAGTCATCTATCTACAAAGTCAGCACTGCATAAAAACTTAATATTATGTTCTTGGTCTATAGACGACTGTTTCCCCCTCTCTCTCTCTCTCTCTCTCTCTCTCTCTCTCTCTCTCTCTCTCTCTATATATATATATATATATATATATATATATATATATATATCATTTTTACCGGACCTTACATTTAAAAGTCAAGTTGAATCTAATTAAATATTTTCTTTACAATATAGTCGTTTCTTTCTTTTGGTTTATTTATACTTATGTTTTTTTTTCTTTACTTTCCAAGTTTTCTAACAAAGTTTCAAGGAAAATAGAAATGCATAGGAAAAATAGGAGATGAGATTTTAAATCAATTATATTTTTTCAGTTTAGGTCTTTTACAGATTTGAATTTACTTTTGAAAATCTTCGGAAACTATCTTACATAATTTTTTTTATGAATCACGCATATTCTAAATAACGAATTAAAATCATCTATTTAAGAAAATAATATTTATATTATTCTATTCAGTAATATGTTAATTTCAAACTTATATTAACAATAAATCTTTTTCGATAAATTATTATTACGTATTTAATTAAAATTACCTTCAATAAAGTGCAGCTCAATGATTACAAAAACTTAAAAAAAAAAAAAAAAAAAAAAAAATTTTTAACTCGAAATAATGTTGGATTCTAAATATTAATATTGTTATTGTGATTAGAAAATTTTCACTCATTAATCATCGCTAGTGATATTTGAGTTCTTCCACTTTGCATGAATACACGTAACATTCAGTACGGAATGTACACGTCTGGCTAAAGAATGGATAAGATTCCAAAATCTAAGCGCAAATGATTACACGAAAAGTACAAGGGGAAATCATGAGAAGAGAAATAGGATGTATAAGAAAGAGGTGGGTACTGCAAACAATATATATGTAGGTATAGATTGCTGCTTCAGAAATAATTCACTTTCTCTCAGCGCATGTTTCATTTCGATAAAATAACAAAACTAATGTAACAAATTTTGAAAATAAATATATAAAATAAAGAAAACGGTATCACTATATTCTTCTAAAAGCCTCCGATATATACCATTGAAATGGATGCAGTCACGCGGAATCAGTCTATACTTTCGATTGGATAAAATTGAAAATTGAATTCGAATATATTGAATAACATTTTTCTATACTTCAGCCGAGTCGACATGATATCATCCACTTAACATATCAACGTATCTGATTTTTTTTTTTTTTTTTTTTTTTTTTTTTATGATTAACTTTTATTATCTATTTAATAATTTCTTAATTATGAATTATAATTTAAGCTTTTTTTAATGAACTTACTTCTTTTGCTACTATTATAGGGAAAAAATTATTTACGACGGAACCTGTCGTGTTAGAATACTGGTTTACCGAGTTTCAGTTCACCAGTCTTGGCCATAGAGCCAGATGATTTGCAACTACTGAGCCTCGGTTTGGTAGTCTTGGTCCGAAAATTTGCCAATCTTCGACTGCACAGCCTTGGTGTTATAAACCGGGTATCCCTTGAACTCGGTGATCACAAAAACGTGGCTTACAAAGTCATAAATCACCTTAAAGTCTAAGAATGCAGTTGAGGGTAAAGGGCTGCACGATCTCTCAGAAACCGTATGCAAGGCAGCAACAAAAGAAAGGATGAAAGTTCTCAGAGATGAACCCGAAGTTCCCGTACCCTACTAGATCACACAGCTGCAGAGTTTGGACTAGCATTTATTGAATTGAATTTAATAATTAATAATATTTAATTAACAAAAATATAAATTTATTTATTTAAATCCGATTTGTAAGGCAACTAACATGTTTAAATTAATCTAAAATGACTCTAACAGTATTTTAAATCCTCTTGATGTCTCGACAATGATTACGTAATTTGTTATAAAGAGAAATTTATTATTTGATCAGAATTTTAATCCTTTATTCAGTTCTAACTATTTTGCTGTCGAGGTAAAAATACTGAATATCACACACGATTCTCACTCCTACATTATAAAAACCCGGGAAAAAATTTTTTCATGGAATTTTATAAAATTTCACTAATGAAATTTCATGAAATTTTATGCTGAAAATGGCTTGATAAAATTTGATAAAAATTCATAAAATTCGAAGAAAATTCATAAAGCTTGATAAGATTTTATGCCGAAAATGGTCTGATCAAATTGTAGTGACAATTTGCAAAATTTTATAAAATGCTACAGTCAGCATTTATTATTTGAAAAAATATATTGGATCACAATAAAGAATTGCAATTAGATCTAAAACATTGATCTAGTTGATGAAGGCATTACTGAGACAGACTAATTTATTTCTTATTGTTTAAAAAATCCTGGCAACGGCTGGGCTAGAACCCAAGACCTCTTGATTCGAAGTCCTCGCTGCTATCCACTGCGCCGACCCACGTACGTGATCGCGAATGAATAAATAGTAAATTCATCGAGATATAAAGTTTTAAACTTTCACTCCAAATTTTATAAGATTTTATGAAATTATACCATTGAAATTTTATAAAATTTCTTAAGAATTTATGAAATTTTGAAAAATTTCATAAAAATAAAATTGGAAACCATAAGATTATTTTCATAATATTGTATTTTAAAAATGTTTTTATACTGTAATCCGTTCAATTCGAGCTCAAGGAGCTCGGAATGGGCGGGAAGTTTTGGGGCCGGCCCACAGGGTCAACCGAAAGACCGATTTTGATTTTTTTTTATTAATATTCGATGGCATTCCAATTCATTTTCATAAATATTTTATTGATGATATTTCATCGGTCCCTTCGTGCCATCATCCTCAGAACAACTAACAAATTACACTATTTTATAATTCACATTTTCGATAAAGCGATTTTTTCACAAATTATTTACAATATTTTGTGATTATGGAAAAAATTTCTCTATTATTTTAACATAAATTTCATTTGAACAATATTATTTTATCTGGAATCAATCTTTGATTCAAAAATATTTTTAAAAACCACATGTTTTAAATGGGTCAGTTTTAATAGTTGATACTTTAGTAAATGTGTTGTTGTTGCATCGTTTTTTCTCCTTTTTTTTTTTTTTTTGATAATAATTTCCATCATTATTATCTTTCTTTAATTATGTTTAATTCCTGTTATTTGATTTATTACTTTATGCGAACTGAATTTATTTCTAAAATACGTGCTGCTAAACAGTTATTTTAATGATGTGAATTATTGTTGAAAATAGTGCTGTTTTTTAAAATTTTTATTTTGAAAAAAAAAAAAAAATCTGGGCGTCGGTTGACCATACGGGCCAGCCCCAAAACTTCCCGCTGTTTTCGACCTCAAAGAGCTCGAAAACATAAGTATTGATATATTTTCGAGCTCTTCGAGCTCGAAAATGTTATCGCATGCAATTGTTTTCTTACGATCTTTTTAAGCTCTAACAAGTTACCTGTTATGCTGAAGTTTGAAAATTTAAGAATCGAAAATCATCAATGAAGCGGTTTTTAAAATTTAGTTCCTGATTATGTTCAGTAAAATAAGTGTATTGAGGCAGAAATCAATGTCAGGGTTCAAAATCAAGATTTAAATAAGTTTTGACTCATGTAAGAAACAATAAAATATGAAATATCCGATAAAAATATTAAAAACTACGTTTTATCGATTTTTTTGTTGATAATATGATTTAAACTAAAAACCAAGTTCGATGACATTATATGATCAAAAGAAACTATAAAAAAGATGAGTTGGTATGATATCAGGCACATTTTAGGACGTTATATTATGATTTATCCGGAAAAAATAACATAAAATGTTATTTCTTTAACTTTTCAACGCCGATATCTTTTGAACTAATCAATCGATTTTGATAGTTGACATGACAATCGGCGCGTTTTATTGAATTCTAGAGCTGATTAAAATTTAAAATCGATAGCGTCAGTCGTTTCGAAAATATTTAGAAAAAACCGTTTTTCACCATTTCTTTCTCCCGCGATAACTCTCGAACGAATTATCCGATTTTGATGTTTGAGGTGGCAATTGACCCATTTTATTGAGTACTAGAGCTGATTAGATTTTGAAGTCGATCGTATATGTCGTTTTTGAGAAATCAATAAAAAACTAAAAAAAAAATTTTTTTTTTTTCGTAATTCGCAAATATTTTCGAGTCTATTCGATCAAATAATCTGAAATTTTCAGGAAAGTTGGTGGCCATCAAGCTCTTTCGATTGCCACCTCAACCATCTAAATCGATTCATTAGTTCAAAAGTTGCAAAGAGTTTACACACACACACACACACACACACACACACACACACACACACACACACACACACACACACACACACACACACACACACACACACACACACACACACACACACACACACACACACACACACACACACACACACACACACACACACACACACACACACACAGCCATTGGCCAGTCGTCATGCCAGAGTTCCGAGCCTTGGTTAAACATCGGGCCAAGGATTGGCCCTGGTCTAGGATGATAACTATGTTGCCAAGCCTTGGAAAACAAAAAAATCAGGCTTGGGCCAAGCCTTAGGAAACGAAAAATTGAGCCTTGGCCAAGGCTTGGGAAACAAAAAATCAAGCCTCGACCAAACTTCGGGAAGCAAAAAATCTGAAGCTCGCCCAATGCTCGATCTACAATATTATTATTTAAATTAATAAATATAATTAAAAAAAAGTTTGATCACATTTTCATCGGCATTACATCGGAGTGTAATTAACTAATTTCTGAATTAATGGGAACTAACGAATAAAATTATTTGGGCGCTACCGGGGTTCGAACAGAAATCCTTCTGTTTACTAGGCCGGGACGGTACCTACTGTGCTAAATCTGATGTCCAGATAATCATGATTTTTTTGCTTGTTAAATTATTTAAATGCAATTTAATAAAAAAATATTAGATTGTAAAGATGAGGTGACATGTAATTTTCTTTAATGAACTTAAAATTGTCTGTTGAGTAATGGAATATATTTAATAATTTGTAATTTCATGAATTGATATAAATGAATAAATTAAGAGTAAGATCAAGTAGCATTATTAGGGAAGAGGGGGGGCAAAAGGGGGTAGAGTAAGCAAAACGGAGTACTCACAAAATATTAAAAAAAAAAAAAAAGAAATTTTTTTTTTCGTGTAATTGCTATGAATCCGATATATTTGCACAATTTTAGCCCTACACATGATACCTGGGGCAAAATGGACCATCCGAAAATTCTGAAAAAATGATTCATATTTTTATCATCAAATTAAAAAAAATTTAACATAGTAATCCATTTTTTGGCTGATTTTCTATACCTGGGGCAAGTTTAGCCACTAAAAATATTCGAGAATAATATTTTATTCATTAATTGATAAAATTTTTGAAATAATGCTAAATAATCTGTAATCAAAAAAATAAAAAAATACGTTTTTTGGGTTCGAAATAATGGCAAATAAAAAATATATAATTGTTTTTTTTTTTTTTATTAAATAACAATTAGTAATTAAGCTAATCAAAGGGAAACGATTTATTATGCCAATGATGTGAAATGTTATTTTTCTTCATGTAGAAATTTTTTTTTTTCAACTTTTTTAAAGGGTACCCCATTTTGCCCGCCAAAAATAAAAATTTCATGTTTACTAAAGTTTTGTACATAGCAGTAACTAATCAAATGGAAATTCTTGATATTAATCGTATACTCGGTAGACCGTTATGCCCTGGTCTTCTCTACATACATATATTGATAGTACATGTAAAGTTGATAGTTTGAATATTAAATAAAAATTTAACCCAGGCTGAGGCATTGGCCAATGATCAGTTGCCAAGGCTCGGCTTGACAAAAATTAAACTATCGGGCCCAGTTTCGGCCGATTCTTGGGCCAATGGTCAGCGGCCAAGGCTCGATTTAACAAAAATTAAACTATCGGGCCTGGCCCTGGCTGAAGCTCGGGCCAATGGTCACTACCCAAGGCTCAGCTTAATTTAATGAAACCAATGGACCAAGCCTCGGCCTAGACTTGGGCCAATGGTTAGCTGCCAAGGCTTGGCTAAACGTAATCAAACCATCGGGCCAAGCCCTGGCCGAGGCTTAGGCCAATAGTCAGCTGCCGGAGCTTAGCAAGTGACAACAGGGCCAAGGCTCGGCAGTCATCCTTGGCGATTCCTACCAGGGAAGTAAAAAAATTAAATAAATTACTATTAGTTTAACTTCAACTTTCAATAACTTTCAAACCAGTAAATTTATCAACAAACCATAAGAGAAATTTTTTCTAGAGCGTTTAATTTCCTACAAAAATTTGTATCTCTCATCTTTGTAAGTTAACTTGCTTCTTTGTAAGTTAAATGGAAATTATCTTTTAGGCACGGTTTCATACGAATATTAAGAGCTTATATGGATCTGATGATTTTTTTTAGGTCATTAATGAAAAATCTAGAAGGCGCTGCTGATAAACAATCATGTTGGTAAATAAGGGACACTCTAATATTTATCTCGTTTAGATCAATGTAGAAGCAATTGATTATATCTATTCATTCAAAATGAAAACTAAGCATTAGAAGTACAACTGAACTAAAACTTTCTTACTGGTTTCGTAACGTAGCAGTGAAGCGTCTGGCTCTCACGCATAGGGTACTGGATTCGAATCCTCCGGATGGCAATATTAAAATTATTTAATTTTTCACTAAAAACTGTGAGTATGTTAGGATCATTTGTAACGTACCCAGGTAGGAATCACCAAGGCTGACTATAGGCCGAGTCTTGGCCCTATTGTCACTTGCCAAGCTTCGGCAGCTGACCATTGGTCCAAGCCTCGGCCAGGGCTTGGGCCAATAGGTTGATTAAATTAAGTCGAGCCTCGGGTAGTGACCATTGAACCGAGCCTCGGCCAGGGCCAGGACCTATGTTTCGATTTTTGTTTAATTGAGACTTGACCGCTGACCAATGGCCCAAGGATCGGCCGAGGCTTGCCCCAATAGTCGCATAATGTTAATCTGAGCCTCAGAGAAGAAAAAAATTAATTATTATTATTATTATTATTACTATCATTATTATCATTATTATTATTATTATTATTATTATTATTTTACCAATAATAACAATTTTCTAATGATAAATGTAATTTTTAGTATAATAACGATTTAAATCACATTATATTATGAAAGACCTTTTACTCCACCGTCCATCTTATGGTTTTTAATAGAATTGGCCCAAACCTAAACCGAGGCTGGGCCCGATAGTTTAATTTTTGTGAAGCCAAGCCTTGACAGCTGACTATTGGCCAATTCCTCAGCCTAGGTTAAATTTTTATTTAATATAAGAATTAGCAACTTTACATGTTTATAGAGAAGACCAAGGTATGACGGTCCACCGAGTATACGATTAATATCAAGAGTTGAAATTTTCTAAAAAGTAAACTTATTTGATATACAATAATTTTCATTCAACTAGTTATTGCTATGTACAAAATTTTAGTTAACGTAAATGTTAGAGTTCAATAAACAATATAGTAGTGTTACTTGATCTGACTCTTAATTTGGTCATTTACACCAAATTATAAAATTACAAATTAGTGAATATATGTCATTACTCATCAGACAATTCTAAGTTCATTAAGTAAAACTACATTTTACCTCATCTTTACGGTGTAATATTTCTGAATTAAACTGTATTCAAATAATTGACAAGCAAAAGAACGCGATTATCTAAACATCAGATTTAGCACAGTGGATAGCGTCCTGGCCTAGTAATCAGAAGAATCTCAGTTCGAACCCCGGTAGCGCCTAAATAATTTTATTCGTTATTTCCCATTAATTCAGTAATTAGTTAATTACACTCCAATGTAATGTCGATAAAAGTGTGATCAAAATTTTTTTTAATTATATTTATTAATTTAAATGACAATATTATAGATTGAGCACTGGGTGAGCCTTAGATTTTTTGCTCCCCGAGGTTTGGCGAAGGCTTGATTTTTTGTTTCCCAAACCTTGTCCAAGATTCAATTTTTTGTTTCCCAAGGCTCGGCCGAGGCTTGATATTTGGTTTTCCAAGGCTTGGAACATGGCTACCATTCAAGGCTTGAACCATGGTTCGCTCAATGGTCAGCCAAGGCTCGACCCAAGCCTTGCGCTAAGCCGAGGAGCATTGGCTGACGACGGGCCAAGACTTGGTCCAAGTTTTGGTCAATGGTTCTTTCCAACCAGGGTATTATTAATGTAATATAATAATATAATTCAATGGTCCTAAAACTTAATAAAAATAAATAAATACATATAAAAACAAATTTTGTTTTATTTAATTATTAATGAAATAATTAAAGGCAATATTCACTGGGTTCAAATTACTGTTTTCTTTGGATGAATGCAATATACAATAATTTGATTTTTTATTGAATTAATTTCAAGGACAGTTTCTATGAACCTAAAAAAATATTACATTCAACCCTAAAATTCATTAGCTTTAATAAAATTTTGACTTAATTGAAAATTCATGCCTTCAATCACCTAACAATTTACTATGAGTGGAAGTTTTAATTATTTTTCATAAAACAAAAATTGTTGTTGTATCAACAGCATTTATGACTTGAACTAATTTCTATTTTTCTGCAATGGAAAAAGCTGTTGAGTTACATCAAATATTATAGAGTTAGTTCAAACGACTCGGTACCTTCCCTCAAGAAACTCTCAGTTGGAGCAAAATATACTGTCAAACGTATAGAGGGTGGTAGACTCTCGCTTGGAGCGCTTGGCTGTATTCAAACGCACGGAGTACTTCAGCCAAACGAATCTGGTTTGAAGACGGGAATCTTTTTTTACAGTGTACATGCATTAACGCAAAAAATTAAATGAACAGAAAAATTTCATAAATTTTATAGTGATTTTTAGAAGGCTGTAGCTTTGTGAAAAATAATCGTATCGAAATTAAAAAAAAAAGCATTTTATAGCTTGAAATCTCTAGCAGGCTTCTTTTATGAATAACTTCTCAACGGACATCTCTATCCTTACTGTGTTAAAAAAAAAACTTAATAGCTGATACAATAAACTATATTTTAATTTTTTTATATCTTGTTTCACGATGACTTTTCCAGTTTTACTAATGGTTCAAAGTTCCATGATTCACTCTCGCGTTATGGTGGAAATGTCATTTACTCATTATTATATACCTTTGAAAGTTTTCGATGGATGATTATAAAATTTTGTATACTGATTTTTCAGGGAAATTATTTGATTAAGTTCAAAAATTTCGAAGATCGGTTGAGTATTTGAGAAATGGTGGCAATTTAAAGTTTTTAAAATTAATGAAAAATTTTGATTCTATGGTTTTTTTCTTTAGTATGTTGCTAACGAAAACTTCTATTTTCATTATCTGTAGAGAACGCCAAAGCTGAGAAAATAAGCTATATTTTCCTTTTTATACTTTATGTTTCAGGATAATATTTCAAATTTTGATAAAGGTTTAAAATTATATGATTGAGTACTGTGTTATGGTTGAAATTCTAATTTTCTATCTTTGACGGTTTTTGACTTCAAAATTCATCAAAAATTTCAATAAAAAATTTATTTATACTTTAATTTTACCCTGTAACTTCAAAATGAAGAAAAAATAAGAAATCGATTTTCATTTCGGATGCCGAATTGTTTTTATTTATTTCAAGTAGACTTTCATTTTTTGGAGCAAGAAATTTTTTTTTTGTCAAGAAAAAGTTTCTCGGCCCAAGTAAACTTTTTTTTGTTCAAAACGTTGATTTTTTGGAGTGAGCAAATTTTTTTTTTAAGGCAAGAAAAAGTTTTTTTGCCAAGTAAACTTTTTTTTCATTAGAGATGTTGAATTTTTAGAGTAAGATGACTTATTTTCTTTAGCCAATAATTTTTTTCCTTAAACCAAGAAACTTTCAATGTCAATTTAAAAATAAATTTTTTTGAACCAAGAGAATTCACTGTCTCGAACCAAAATACAGTTTTTGAATCAGGTGTTTCATTTTTATTGAATCAAGAAATAAAATTCGGAAGACAATAGTTTTCTAGAATCAAGTTAACTGTTTTTTCTATGTAGCTGCCACGAGAAAGAAAATTTTAGAAACTGAAAATCCGAATTTCAATCATTTTTGACATTTTCGAAATTCATTAGTGACTTCTTATAAATTTCTTATCAAGCTGATTTTTGGAAAGGCTTCTTAAAACATCGTAAACCAACAAATTTTCATAAGAGACTCGAAAAAAGGACATTTCGCATTCGAAATGGACGTAGATTTCTCATAATAT
The DNA here is from genome assembly GCF_026212275.2 of Microplitis demolitor. NCBI lineage: Eukaryota > Metazoa > Arthropoda > Insecta > Hymenoptera > Braconidae > Microplitis > Microplitis demolitor. The sequence continues at coordinate 10,475,985 of NC_068552.1, read as the reverse complement.
ATCTATTATTAAACTATTAAATTTTTAATAACATTAAGCAGTATCAACAATTCATAACATGAAGTCTAAATAGCAGCTCGAGTCGAAAAATTGAACTTACATTTAACTTATAGAACTTACATAAGCTTAATGAACTTACATCAAACATAAATAACTTATTGGGCTTGATTATAACTTGAATCAACTTAAACAAAAATATTGACTGGATTATAACTGACCTGGAATAAAATTAACCCAAAGTAAACTTATATGTACGCCCGAGTCGAAATTTGAATCGTAAGTCGGACGTAATGAACGTTGGAATCGTAACTTGGACGCATTGGACGGTGAAATCATCATCTATATATTCTATATCATAAAAGATAGACAAAATCAATTCCCTTAGGCTTTCCGGTAGGGGATTCAAGTAGGTCGAACGATAAAAATACTCCCGTTTTTGGATTATCCGGCTTACAGACTTAAACTTTGGCACAAATATTCCCAACAATCTTACGAATCCCCTACGATCTGTATTTTTTTTTAAAACTTTGAGAAAGGTTTCAGTGAAGTCAACGATTTAAATACTAGCGTATTTTCATTATTTGGCTTACAAACTTAAACTTTGGCATGAATAATATCAACAATCTTACGAATTTCGCACCACCGGTATTTTTTTCGAAAACTGACTCAAACAATGAAAAAACAAGAGTATTTAAATCTTGACCCCACTGAAACCCCCCTAGGAGTGCGTTTCTGGAGAAAATACCGATGGTGGGCGGGGGATTCGTAAGATTGTTGGAAATATTTGTGCCAAAGTTTGTCTGTAAGCCGGATAATCGAAAAACGGAAGTATTTTTATCGTTCAACCCATTTGACTCGGGAGTACATATAAGTTTACTTTGGGTTAATTTTATTCCAGGTCAGTTATAATTCAGTCAATATTTTTGTTTAAGTTGATTCAAGTTATAATCAAGCCCAATAAGTTATTTATGTTTGATGTAAATTCATTAAGCTTATGTAAGTTCTATAAGTTAAATGTAAGTTCAATATTCCGATTCGGGAATAGTTAAAATAGCTTCTTTGTAATAAATTGGATAGTGCACTATTCACATGTAAATTGAAGCTAAATAGACCAGATGGTGTAAGATGAAATTAACAAACACTAGCTCTCATAATCAAATTGACAGTTACATTAAGACAAAATAAAATACAAATATATAAAATGATGAATTAAATAGTGAACAAATGAGTCGAATAACATCCGTGTGATAAGGTGCGGTATATTCAGTATATCGATATATAAACTTACGAACAAACGATGTGTTGGGAACCTACTCGACTAATTATGATAAATTATGACAAAATTCTTTGAGAATTCAATCATGTGAACCATTGCAAGAGCTAAAAATTCCACGAAGCATAAGAAATCAGCTAAAACGTAAAAATTGAAGATAACTGCATGTACTTTCAGATGCAGTAAACAGAACTGATAATATTTTCAGATTAAAAGTTAGTTTCGACAAAAGAATACAATTCGTTTCATGACAGAGAGATTATTCTTGCCAAGTCTGGTCGCACCAAATATTATAGTCGAATAATAGGGCGCCACTGGAAGATGGACTCGGCCTTCCAGAACCGGATGTTGTATGATTTTATGTTAATTAAATTAGATTAATTTACTACTCAGGGTCGTTTGTAATATTTTGTGAGAGAGGAGAGGAATCGTAGAATAGGCTGAAATAATGTTACTTCAAATTTTAATTAATTTAAGCACCTTGCTTTATTTTATCAACCTTCTGACAATAATTATTTCTTATGACAAACTAAATTTCCTTATGACAAACTAATAATTTTCTCGTCTCCCGGACGGTTACTTATGGCAAACTAAATTTTCTTATGACAAACTAAATTTTCCTTATGACAAACTAATATTTATCTCGTCTCCCGGACGGTTACTTATGGCAAACTAAATTGCGTCCCCTGGACGTTTTTCTTATGGCAAACCAATATGCGTCTCCTGGACGTTTTCCACACCCACACACCCACAATAAAATATATCTCGTCCCCTGGACGGTAAGCCTTAATATTGTCCCCTGGACATTAACCTTAACTAAATTAATAACTCGTCCCCTGGACGGTAAACTTTAATTTTAAATTAAAATCCATCCCCTGGATGTATAATTATTTAAAAGAACTTAACCTGTCCACCGGACCTAAATCACAGACACAGTTTTCCCTTATTCTAATTGACTCTACTTTACTTTATTTAATTTCATGGCATCACTTTCTTATACTCAATCAATAGACTCTATATTTCCAATATAAAAATTTCACTAATAAAATTTCCAGTATAAAAATTTCACAATTATTTAATTCTCATTTATTTCCACTGATTTATTTAATTCACCTTATATTCATTAATTAATTAATTTTGGTGTATATTTAATTATTAATTAATTAATTTTTCACTGATAAATTTTCCTTAACATTTGCTTCCGAAATTTATATAGTTAATTTACTCAATTTTCTGTTAAATATTCTTACTACGTATTTCAATACTCAACTCAATTTACTGACAAAATAATCCGTTCTTAACTTTTACTCGGCACAATTTTACCGTAAATTTTCTAGCGTCTTAAAATTCTGATTTTCGATTTTATAATTTTAATTAGAATATATTATGATTAAATTTTCGACTAGAATTACATTTAAAATTGACTAGAACATTCGGCCAGTGAATTGGCGTCGCAAGGCCTGAAATTACGATTTTAAAACGCAGGAAAATTTATCTAGAGCGGCCGACAGGCCTGGGATACTTTCGTAATTGATATAGAGTTTAATTAAATCCTTTTCGGACAATTTACGCGGAAAATTATTTTATACCAGCCGAGAGGCCTTGAATAGAATAATTTTAGAGTTACGACAAGGTGGTGAATACGCGGCAAAAGACTTGACGGAAATTTCGAGACGCGTGGTTGAACCGGCCGACGGGCCTTGAGCTACCAATCTAATTCCACGAAACCAGCAGAAAGATATTAAGTAATTTATTTATAATTAATTCGGCCTTCTAATAATTAAATTAGAGGCCTTAATTAATTATAAATTTTACCTTGAGGAAAACTCCAACAATTTCAAGATTCCAGCCGATGTCCAGGCTATTCTGCTTCTCTGGGTTTTCCTTAGCTTCGCCGCTCGAAATTTCACCCGTACTCTCTCTCGCTTAACAATGGATTTTAGCAAATGATAACCTGTCAATGATTAGTACGAATTAGTGTTTTATTAAATTATTAATTATTATAATCATCGGCCCAAAGGCCTGATAATTAATTAGACAGTTAAATTTTATTTAATCAATCGCCTCGTTCCACGTGAAGCGGGCGTAGACTTATATATTTACCTTGGTTATCCTTTTTTCGTCCTGCCACTGTCGGCGTCTGGACAACTCTCTCTATTTCACGTTCCGCAGTCCCTTATATCATTTCACTTCAATTCACTTCCCCGAAAACCTATTCCCACTTTCTTAAACTAAGGAAATGACGAACGGACGGGCCGTAGTGATTCATGCGACACCCGGTGACTAGTCGCACGAATAACTCGCAACTTACGAGGTCGTTGGCCGGTTATTGGCGGGAACGAAATTCAAATCGGAAAAACCGACTATTTTTTTTTTTCTAGTCTCTTATAAAAATTTGTTGGTTTACGATGTTTTAAGAAGCCTCTGCAAAAATCAGCTTGATTAAAGAATTTAAAGAGGTCGTACACGAAATTTGAAAATATCAAAAATGATTGAAATTCGGATTTTTTACTTCTGAATTTTTTCTTTGTCGTGGCAGCAATAGTCGATATTTATAAAATCAAGTCTATGCTGAAAATTTCAGCCCAATAATTAAATATTCAAACGACGCTCAAGAATTTTGAATATTAACTGATAATATGTGACTAATACTTTGAATAAGTTTTTGTATCTTTTATAACTCAATTATCGTCATTTCACTGAAATATAACTTTTGCATAACCAAAAATATACAGGACAGTCTTAAACAATAAAATTTGGTAAGTTTTGAATAAGCGAAAAAACCTAAGAATTGAATTAAAAAATAAAAAAGTATGTAAAAAACTTATTATTTTTATTTCTCGGGTTGTATTTCCATTCATTGTGATGCAAATTGATGGTGAAAAAATCAAGAAGCTTTAGTATCAATATTCAAGAGTCACTCGAATACTTTCAAAAGACAGCACTTGAAAGCATTCGAAATACTTGAGCGAGGTTTAAATATTCAAATTTTGGGCTTATATTTTTAGCGTAGTTATGATTTCACAAATATAAACTATTGTTGTCCCGAGAAAGACAAAAATTTGAAATAAAAATTCAAGTTTCGATCATTTTTGATATTTTCAAAATTCGTGAGCGACCTCTTGAAAATTATTTATCGGGTTGATTTTTGAAGATGCTTCTTAACACATCGTAAACCGACAAATTTCCATAAGAGACTCGAAAAAAAAAAATTGTCAGTTTTTTTTGGCCACCCTAATATATATATATATATATATATATATATATATATATATATATATATATATATATATATATATATATTGGGGTGATTCAAAAAATAACAAATTTTTTTTTTTCTTCTCGCAAACAGGTTCAAAAGTTTCATTTAGATGTAAAAAGACGCCTGTCAAAATTAGAGCTCTTAATATTAACATTAAGAGGTTCCGCATCGCACTTTTCTATTTTCCATAAAAATAACATGGATAAATTTTTTTTTGCCTCTTCTGATTTTTATAACTAGCCAACGATGCACAGTAGAAAAAATCAACAGACAAATTTTTGTAGGAAATTGAATGTTTTACAAAAAAAGTCTCTTATCATTTTTTGATAAATCCATTTGTTCATAAGTTATTCGAGGTTGAAGTTGAATTTATAATATATTGTAAGACCATGTTACTTTTCGGGCGAAACTATCAAACTTATCACAAAATATTAAAAGACCTTTTTTGTAGACATTTTTATTTCCTACAAATTATTACCGATAAAGTTTTTTCAAATTCCGCATTGTTTTCTAGTTATTTTCATTTAAATCTCAAGCTCTTAAAAAAAATAATCTTCTGATCGACTTCAAGAGCTTGAGATTTAAAGGAAAATAACTAGAAAACAATGCGGAATTCGAAAAAATTTTGTGTATAATAATTTGTGGGAAATAAAAATGTCTACAAAAAAGGTCCTACAATAGTTTGTGATAAGTTTTATAGTTTCGCCGGAAAAGTAACAAGATCTCAAAATTTATTATAAATTCAACTTCAACCTCAAATAACTTATAAACAAATGGATTTATCAAAAAATAATAAGAGACTTTTTTTGTAAAGCATTCAATTCCCTACAAACATATGTCTAGTGATTTTTTCTACTGTGCATCGTTAGCTAGTTATAGAAATCAGAAGATGCAAAAAAAAAATTTTTCCATGTTATTCTTATAGACATTAGAAAAGTGCAATGCGAAACTTCTTAATGTTAATATTAAGAGCTCTATTTTTCACAGGCGTCTTCTTATATCTAAATGAAACTTTTAAACCTGTTTGCGAGAAAAAAAAAAATTTGTTATTTTTTGAATCACCCTAATATATACATGTAGCGTTGCTACACTAATTACGATCGATCAATTTCGGCAATCTACGCCGAACATCAATTTTTCAATAATCCGTCTCTACCTCATTGGTAGAGATACAATTACAAGATACACCGCTGAACTACGTATACGCAATCAGGCATTTTTCATTTTTGTATACTTTCCTTTTACTGTGTTAATTACGTTGGTTAAATAAAACATTTATTTAACATTATTAGTTGGTTGGAATAATTCATTTTAATATAGTTAATTTTTACCCTAAACTACTAAATATATATATATATATATATATATATATATATATATATATATATATATATATATATATATATATATATATATATATATATATATAGTAGTATATTAGTTCATAAAATTACGATATCATAAGATTATATGGCTTACAGAAGATGGCGTTTTGATCGTATACTACGAACGACAATAAAATTTGAGAATTGTCACTAAGAAAGTAAGTCAAAAGAAGTAAGAGATGTAGGGTGGATGGTAGTAAATGGTGAATGGTGGTGGGCTAGTACAGGCGTGTAAAAAGAGACAAACGGCACGTCTGGGGTGATAAAATTGGCTGAGACCTCGTTAGACAACCGTTGTGGGATCAGAACGGTCGCGTGTTCATGGGTGTGCCAAAAAAAACATTGAGCTATCGAGACTCTTGAGGATTAATGTTTTTTTTTTTTTGTAGAGATATAGTCTTCGCCAGTGTGGTGAATCCATCATTTCTTATTATTTTCTTTCTTTTTTTTTTTTTTTAATTTCATATGTTTATGCGGCATATTTTATTTATATCAATATACATGTTATACTTTTTGATACTCTAAAAATATAAATATACAATATATCATTTGATACCAGTTATTAAACAAAAAAAATTAAGAAATTTGATTTAATTCAAGTGTGTTTATATTTCCATATTATGAATTGTCGCATAATTTTAACACTATCGACGTAAAAAAATCTATTGCTACTAATGAAATTCTATACTTTTCTTAAATAGCTTAAAAATTTTTTTTTCAAACAGCTTATTTTGAATTTTTTTTTCAAGAATATGGTGTAACAGGGTAATTTTCAACCTTGCCAAGTTTGGCCCCTTTATTAATTGTTGTTAATAAGGGCGCCACTGGAAGATAAGACTCGGCCTTCCAGAACCGGAGATGTTATATTAAATTAATTTCAGGGTCGTTGAATTTTATGAGAGTAAGATAGGATGAGGAATTAAAATTATTGCACAATATTTTGTTAATATAATTTACAAATTTTATTTATCTCAAAACAATTTTACCCACCGAGTTTTATTTCACTTATATTTACTTTATTACAATACTTAGTCCCCTGGACTTTATAAATTAAATTATAAAATTGGCCCCTGGCCTGATCCCCTGGATCTAATTAACTTTAGTCCGCTGGACTTTATATAAAATTGGCCCCTGGCCTGATCCCCTGGATCTAATTAAACTTTAGTCCCCTGGACTTTATATAAAAATTGGCCCCTGGCCTGATCCCCTGGATCTAATTAAATCTTGTCCCCTGGACTTTATATTAAACAACTAGGCAACTTGCCAGATCCCCTGGATCTAATTATTTCCCAAAATATTTAATTAAAAATTCCCCTGGAATTATTTCATTTCACACACACACACACGTTGAGCTTATCTTTCTCTTGTTTCTGTCCACTGGACTTAATTCTCACACACACAGAATTTAATTTATTTCTTTTCTCACTAACATTTTAGGTTACTTAATTTAATTACTTTTTATTTTTCTCTTATATATAATCATTTAATCAATTTTTAATAATTTCCCGTAAATTTTCTAACTCGAGTAACTGACGCTACCTCTCTCTATTTCGCGTCTTTTCTTTGCGTTAAACTTTAGATTTTTCATTACAAAATTTTACTGATTTTACTGACACCAATTTATTCTCTTCAACTTTTGTTTATTTAAATTCTCAATATTTTCTCACTACTTTTCACAGCACTTGATTATTGAATTTTCTTAGTCTCACTAATTCTTATGTATATATTTTCTTATTAATTATTATTAATTAAACTATAATAAATTTTGGCTTATAACCAATTTAATTTCTGGCTCCACGCCGAGAAATTTTTCCAATCTTAATTATTAGTAATTGTAAATTAATTATAAAATTATTAATTTTGGGCTGTTATTAGTTAATTGTAATTAATTAATTTATCCCGTCGTTTTTAATTATTAAATAATAATAAGTATTTTAAATAATAAAAATAATTCAAAATTCTGGCCTCTCTGCCGAGAATTTGCTCTATTCAAGACACAAAGTTGTTAATACTTCTAATAATTTTACTCTCAATGTAAATTAATTTAATAATTCTGGCTTACCTGCCGAGAATTAATATATGCACAGCCCTTCGATATTAACATTAAACTTAACACTTATTCACCGGATGATACTGTTGGCGTCTCTCTAGCTTCCCTTGGTCTTTCCTTGGTTTCCGGTCTTCTGGAGAAGGCTCACGGCAGATGGACGTCCGTTAGGCTTGTCGGCTCGACCGACTCTCTCTCGATTTTGCGGCTGTCCTGTTGTTATATATTTTCAGCTCGGCCATTTTCGGAAACTTCCGGAAAATGGCCTCCCCACTTAATTAATTTTGGGACAGAAGTCCGAGCTTCTTTAATTAGCGCACCCGGCGACAAGTCGAAAAACTCTAACGGGTACTTATTTGGGGTTTCGGCTCGGGTAACTGACCAGCCGTGGGAAACCACGATTTTCCTTGATGATAAATTAAATTTTACCCCGTTACAATGGAAAACAAATCCCAAATCAAAATCTTCATTACTTCATAAGTTGTGCCACTCTAAAAACATCCACGTTGAAAAAAAAGTACGCTTACTCCCTCCACGATTCCGGCTCATCTGAAAAATCAGCTTATCTGAGGAAAAAAAAAACAGCGTTTTAATCTGTAAGCCTAAGTGCACAGAATGAACTAGAATCATTTGCAAATATTAAAAATTGGATTTTTGGCAGACTTCTGAAAAAAAAAAAAATCATTTTGTCAGTTGACCCTGCGGACCAGCCCCAAAACTTCCCGCCGTTTTCGAGCTCGAAAAATTGTTGTGGATACATTTTTGGAAAATACTTTTTTATGCCTCTGTTTTCGAAAAAAAACGTTTTTTACCATTTTTTCTCACACAATATCTCTCGAACGAATAAACCAATTGATGTGGTTAAGGTGGCAATCGACAATTTTTATTGACTTCTACAACTGATCAGATTTTGAAATTGATTTATTCAGCCGTTTTCGAGGAAATTTAAAAATACTAAGAAAAATTTTTTTTTTAATTATTTCGACAACGGTTTCCCTTGAAAGAATGAACCAATTTTGATGGTTGAGGTGGCATTCGACGCGGCTTATGAAGCTCCAGAGCTTAGTTGATTTTGCAATCAATCCATCGAACACATTTCAAGTTTTCCAAAAAAAAACATTTTTTGAAAAAGTTAATTTTTGGAATATCTCTAAATAAGGCCTACCGATCAAACTAAATTTTTTCAGCTTTTAGATATAGACAAGCCGCGTCGAATGACACCTTGACAATCAAAATCGGTTCATCCGTTCAAAAGTTATAAATATTTACATACGTACGTACGTACGTATAAACATACATACATACACTCGGGCATCATCTTGAAATTAGTCAGAATAGCTTCCTAGAACCTCAAAACGTAAAAATCTCTTAGAAATCCAATTTTCGAAAATTGGACCAAAACCAATAACTTCCTAAATTTTTGAAAATTTGCAATTATTTAGCGGAAAGTTAAAAATTTTGGATTTCATTGTTTTTTTTTTTATTTTTCCGTCACGAAAAAAATAGAAATAGTCAGAATTTTTCGATGATTCTAGTTCATTCGGTGCATTTAGGCTTACAGATTGAAACACCGTGTTTTTTTTTTGTTGTTTTTTTTTTTTTTTTCAGATAAGCTGATGAGCCGGAATCGTGGAGGAAGTGAGCGTACTTTTTTTTAGGCGGGTGCCACTCGGACTGCTATAAATGTCAGATATCTTTTTGATATCAGAAAGATAACATAATTTATTTAAATAACTTTATGATATCAATAAGATGACTTTCTGACATTCATACCGGAAGGGACCCTCAATAAACTTCAATTTTGACTGATTGCTGGTCCAAGTGTTTGCAACTAATATTCTAGTTTTTTCTGAGTAACAGAAAATTGATCGGATGATATTTCAAAACTTCAATATTAGGATATAGTATTCAAAATAGCATTATGTATATCTTTATAGAATAACGTTCGTATGTGTGTTATCACGCATTTATTTATACTAATTGTTTAGAGTACTTTATAATACTAAAACATTTTTAATCGAATCAACTCTTATCCCATTCGGTTAATGCGAACCTCAATTAATCTTTAAATTTGGTACACAAAAAATTTTCTATTAGTTTTTTGAGCCGACTTTTTTTCATAAGTAACATAATAGGATAATAAAATAGTGGTGAATCTTCATCATTTAACACTTATTAGTTATTCTACAAAACATGCAACAAAGGGAATAATGAATTTATAATGAATGGTAAGAGCATAGTTAAATAAAATAACTGGAAAATATTAACATATCGTTCTCATAAATTTTTAATACTTCATTTTCTTTCTGAAATAGTAACTTTTTCTTTTTTTTTTTTTTTTTTTTTGCTAAAAGTAAATTTGAAATGATAATATTTTTGACTGAAACGATTGATAAAATCTGGTTTTTGTTTTTACAAAAAAAAAAAAAGTAATTTTATTTTTTTATTTTTAGGTCACAGTGTATAGTCTGTACAAAGACTTCTTGCACCTTTTTGTTCTTTCATCAGGCTTATACACTTATCCAAAAAATTAAAGGAACAAAAAAATTTTATAAAATTTTCAGCGATTTCTGGAAGTCTGTATTTTCGTGAAAAATGATCGTATCGGAAAAATTAATGGAAGTAAATTAAAGCTTAAAATCTCTAGTTTAAAGATCTTTCAGCCAAATTATTTTTTGAGCCACGGTTTTTGCGAAATCATAAGAAATAGGTCGACACAAAATTTTGCTAAATTTTTTGGTTTTGTTTTTTAGGTCTACGGGGCCGGGAAGATTTTTCTCGAAAAATCAATTCATGGTTCGTTTAGAAAATTTATTCAGCTACAATTTGCTTTTTTTTGTTTCTCTGTACGACAATTTTCTGCTGAGATATTAGCCTTTAAATAAAAAAGGATCCTTTTCTCTTTGATTATCGATATCTCAGCAACTAATGGTTGCACAGTAATTTAAAGAGCAGGTTGAGAAATTTCAATAAACACCTTACAAGCTCTATTTTCGATTTTTTTGAAAAAAAAAATTTTTCATCCTTAATATCAATTCAAAAAACCCACAAAAAAGGGACATTTTCTGGTTTTTTAATCAACTCATCGCCACTTTGCAAACATTGATGGAAAGGTTAATGTTGCCAGGTGATTTTACAGCTTAATGTGCCCTCAAAAATCTTGGAACTTTTCAGATTAATTCATTGAACCGTTTGTCCGGGCACATTGCTTAAAGTTTTATAAAACAATTAAAGGAAAAAGTTTTGTTTCTTAATTTGGTGTACTCATTACCAAAATGGAAAAATTAATTTTATTTGGATTTTCTTCCATTTTTACGTTAGTTATACGGAAATTGTAAAGTAAAGAGAAAAAAAAAGAACCCAAATAAAACGTAAAAACAAAAAGTAAAAAATTCTTGTTTCATCTCGTTTTTTGGAAAAAAAATTTTTTTTTTTCTATATTATTATTATAATAATATATTATTATAATAATAATAATAATATAATTATTATAATAATAATAATATTATTATTATAAGAATACCTTTACTCACTATAGGAATACTGGATCGATAATACTTTGGATTCTGGGAGGAAAAATATATTTTTTTCAATGTACGTATTTCGAGTAACGACCCTAGCTGCTAGCATCTTTTTCTACATATGTGTCTGTCGTAAGATCGTGTATCAAAAAATCTATGTCAAGATTTGTGTATGTCTTCCTCATGGTGTCGTACGCAAGAGTATTAAATATATTTTGAACACCCATACGAAATTACCGATGCTCGAAAACAATCTACGATTGACCGAGGCTCGGCTACCAATGCTCGGTTGAGCGTCGTTGCTCTATTATCAGCGTATGGCTGGTACACCATCGGTCACCCATCTATATTTATAACAATGAAATTCGATCATCAGCCATTTCTCGGTTGATATGATAAATTTTTTTCTGCGCATGCGCACTAAATATGACATCAGCTATTTTTAAGCATTATTTACCTGTTTATACTTTTCATTAGACAGAAACAATCCTTACTGAATATGACAGAAAATAAATTTATCGTTATTAAAAAAAATTTTGCAGTCTATAAAATCATGTCTGCCCGTGTAAAAAAACATCGGGCTTTAAAAAAATACATGGATAATAGATCCCAGCCGCCTAATACTTCCTCACTGCTAATTATTAATGATCTTATCACAAATGATCGTGATCATAATTTACACAGTGAAACAATTGTAAAAAATGTTGTAACTAAAGAAATTAATTATAGTGTATTTGATAGTAATAATGAAAGTGATGGGAATAGTTTGAGTGATTGTGTACACTAAGAATAAATTTGTCTTCAGACAATTATATTGGTTTTGTTGAATTCTGTTAAACTTAATTTTATTACGTCAACATAATCTATTTTATCATTTTCAACAAATGATTTAATAGGCCCTTTTTGGTTGACATTAATATTTCTCTCTCGAAGATAATAAAATTATTTGGCATAGTTAAGAAAATATTTATTCAATGGACGACTAAGCTATTTTATAGTGCCAACAAATCCAAATATTGAAGCAAAATATAATTATATTAACTCTAATAAATATTACTAAGACACAAAAACATATATTCATTTAGAATAAATATATATATTTGGTTGAGGTTAATAAATATATCTTTAAACCTAATGATTATTGATTTAAAAAGTTATGGTACTAGGCAGCAGCAGCGGGAGTAGTGCGGTGCTTGCCACTAGATCGCGCCCACCAGTTGTAGTGTCCCTGGTAAGAAATTTATATCAGAATTATTATATTCCCAACTTGAAGCATTTATGGGACGGGTTACCTACAGTAAATCAGCAAAGCAACGATAATACAGTTTTGATAGTAATATAGGGGTGTTCTGTATTACACTATACCATTAATGTTCAATATTAATGTTTCCCTGAATATTCTGATCATTGTATAATAAAATGTAAGTTTCAAGAAAATAAATAATTTGTTTAAATAATTTATTTAGACAAATCATCTAAATAATTTATTTGTCTTTACAAGCTCTACAGGTAATCAATTTAATTTTATGCTTGCTACTTAAAGCGTAATTATCTTTACCAAATATTTTATTGTTTCTAATAATTTGTTTTGTTGATGGATTATAAAATATTTTGTTAAAAATACTAAATATATGATTGGCAATCGGCAATTAAATCATTTTGTTGTTATAACTGTAATTTAGTTCTTAAGAGGAAATTTTATTTCTCAGTATACAATAGGATAAACCTCGAATACTCTCCTCGGCTGATGCTCGGTTACTACCCTCGGCCGATGCTCAATCGGCGGTCTTGGGCTGATGTTAACATACGATGACCGCCGAGTCTTGCTCCAATAATAAATTCCGATCCTCAGCCGATGCTCGAGGATCGAATGGCTATCATAACCCCATGATCGACCGATCACCATTATTTGTATGGGCACGTGCAATGAAGCAGTATATGACACATGTCTTGCACCTGTAACTTACAGTAGGTACTTACGCATAATTTGCTTAAGGTCTGCTGAAGACCCAAGGTCAATTTTGAGCCTTGAGCAGATCTTGAGCAAGTTATGTGCATCTATTTTCAACTGTAGTTTTCCTCCAGAATCGAGTTATAATCTGGCACTAATTTGATGTGTAAGGCTTGCACTAGGTTACATTTTAAATCTAGTCAGTGTTACGAGTATTTACAGCAACACACATACGAAGAAAAAGACACTAGCGCCTATCGATTTTGAGAGCAGACTTTCTCAAGAATTAAAAAAGATTTTATATCGGTGAGGAAACAGATTAATTAAGAATATTATTTATTTAATCTTATACTCATAAACTATATTTAATAGGTTATATCATATAAAAAATATCGTTACAAAATATGAAAAAAAATAATTTGTATTCAGAAAAAATTTAATAATAAATTCAAGACATTTTAAAAATTATCCTAATTATAAATTACAAACCAATGAAATATAATTGTGGGAAATATTTCAAATTCATTTAAGAAAAATTCAGAGTATTTCAAGACCAAGACAAGATCTTGACAAAACAAGACAAGGCGATATAATGAATTGACTGATTTTCGAGATTAATGCGAAACTTCCATTTTGAGTTCGAGAGCAAGACGAGAAGGAAAATGTCAAGATCGAGACAAGACCGTCCCGATCTTGTCTGAGCTCGAATGCAGCCCTACACTAGGTCCACGGTGTTTACACACCAAATCTATGATAAAAACACAATGAATAATCACCGTGATTTCACGCTGAATTTACGTTCGTTACACTTTGAACCTACAGTTAATCCACGATGGCTACATTGTGTTTATGTCATTGATCCACAGTAAAAACACGATGTATTTACGATGGGTATGCAATTAGTTTTCTCAATAATTAAACGAAAAATCCATGGTAGGTTTGCGGTGATTATGTAATAGTTTCACAATAATAACATCGAAAATTTACGATGAATACTCGATAATCCGACAATAACAACATTGTGTCTATGAGAAATTAACTTATAAAAAAACAATTGTTTGGCATCTAGTTAACTGGGTAGCTGTTGTCAATATTATCTGACTGAATAATTAAAAAAAAAAAAAAAGCGGTTATGAGAGCTTACCCGTCAGTACCCATATTATTTGACTCACCTTCTTTACTCTCGCCATGAGAGAAAATCGCACGGATTCTGCATATGCGCATCACAGTTCTAAAAGTTTTTTTCCATAATAAAATGTCACGTATTTCAATTATTATCTTTGAATAATTAAAATAACAATTTTTATTTTTTTCCAAGTAAGTAGATGTTTGAATGCTCTACACAAAAGGCTCTTATCATTCTTTGATAAATCCCACTGTTCGAAAGTTATTTAAGCCTTAAGTCAAATTTATAGTAAATTTTGAAATCTTTGTACTTTTCCGGCGAAACTGTCAGTCTTATCAAAAAATATCTTCAGAACTTTTTGTAGATAATTTTATTCATCACAAATTATTATTCAAAAAGTTTTTCGAAATTCCGCATTGTTCACAAGTAATTTTCATTTCAATGTCAAGCTCATAAAATCAATCGGAAATCTATTTTTTTAAGAGCTTAGCATTGAAATGAGAATTACTTGTGAACAATGCGGAATTTCGAGAAACTTTATGAATAATAATTTGTGATGAATAAAATTATCTATAAAAAGTTCTCATGATATTTTTTGATAAGACTGATAGTTTCGCCGGAAAAGTACAAAAATTTCGAAATTTACTATAAATTTGACTTAAGGTTCAAATAACTTTCGAAGAGTGGGATTTATCGAAAAATGATAAGAGACTTTTTTTGTAGAGCGTTCAATTTCCTCCAAAAAAAATATATATATTTTGCATAAAAATCCGTTAGTTAGTTTGGGAGCTAGAAAATTCTAAAAAAAAAAAATTTTTTTTGCCGTGTTATTTAAATGGAAAATAGAAAAATGAATTGAGGCAAACTTTGATATCATTATTAAGAGCCCGGATTGGGGTCAAAATTTTGATTTTTAATTATACTTTTAATTTTTGTACACCATAAAAAAAAATGTTGGTTTTTTTTGATACACCCTAATATATATATATATATATATATATATATATATATATATATATATATATATATATATATATATATATATTGTAACATCATGAAAAATTCGACATCGACTCGTGGTTTTAAATTATTCGAATATAATAAATAATTACCCGGGGAGTGAATTCTAGTGACATCTAGAATCAACAATTTCGACTTCGATCGAGCAATCGATCCACCGCATGGATTGAGACAAGAGATCCGGGATAGACTTCGTACTGAATGGCCACGTTTTGTATTTGAACGATTCGACTACGACTCAAAACGAACAATTGTGATTCCGATTTGAACAATTCAATTATTGATCAACGATTAATGAGAGTGACCGACAAATAAATTCCGAGTGAACAATAACCCGAAGACTGTGAACAAGCCGAAGCCTCGGCACGAGAACTGAGCAAGTGTACGACCGACTGATTTTGGGTATCGAGCAAGTGAAACGCGTTTTGGGTAAATAATAATTAATTACGCGCAATAATCATGTAATAGTGAAATTACGCGTTATCGAAATATAAAATATTATTTTATTTTATTTTATTTCATTCTAGTATTTCTGAGAATTGCGGATTATCTCTTTCTCATTCGTTGCGGCGCTGAGTCCTGCCATGTAAACTACTCTGACGTCAGCGGTCGAGTATTTTTGTTAAGAACTACGTCATATGTGTGTTGGAAAATTAAAATATGTGTATTTTAATTTCGACAACCGACTGTTATTTTTTTCCGAGCAATGAAATGACTTTGTTTTTCGATCAACTACGTTTTTTTTTTTTTTTTATTTTATTTATATCCAGTCAAGCCGACAACGGCATTTATTATTTTTTTTTTAACTTCCCGCTAAGAAAATCGACGATTTTCAAAAATTTCGGGAAGTTATTGTTTTCACCCCGATTTTCGAAAATCGAGTTTTCGTCAGATGTCGACGTTTTGAGGTCCGAGGAAGCTATTCTGACTATTTTCAGAATGATGTCCGAGTGTATGTGTGTGTGTGTGTGTGTGTGTGTGTGTGTGTGTGTGTGTGTGTGTGTGTGTGTGTGTGTGTGTGTAAACTCTTTGTAACTTTTGAACTAATGAATCGATTTGGATGGTTGAGGTGGCAATCGAAAGAGCTTGTTGGCCATCAACTTTTCTGAAAATTTCAGATTATTTGATCGAATAGACTCGAAAATATTTGCGAATTACGAAAAAAAAAAAAAATTTTTTTTTCAGTTTTTTATTGATTTCTCAAAAACGACTTATACGATCGACTTCAAAATCTAATCAGCTCTAGTACTCAATAAAACGCGTCGATTGCTACCTCAAACATCAAAATCGGATAATTCGTTCGAGAGTTATCGCGGGAGAAAGAAATAGTGAAAAACGGTTTTTTCTAAATATTTTCGAAACGACTGACGCGATCGATTTCAAATTTTAATCAGCTCTAGAATCCAATAAAATGCGCCGATTGTCACGTCAACTATCAAAATCGATTGATTAGTTCAAAAGATATCGGCGTTGAAAAGTTAAAAAAATAACATTTCATGTTATTTTTTCCGGATAAATCATAATATAACGTACTAAAATGTGGCTGATATTATACCAACTCATCTTTTTTATGGTTTCTTTTGATCATATAATGTCATCGAACTTGGTTTTTAGTTTAAATCATATTATCAACAAAAAAATCGATAAAACGTAGTTTTTAATATTTTTATCGGATATTTCATATTTTATTGTTTCTTACATGAGTCAGAACTTATTTAAATCTTGATTTTGATCCCTAACATCGATTTCTGCCTCAATACACTTATTTTACTGAACATAATCAGGAACTAAATTTTAAAAACCGCTTCATTGATGATTTTCGATTCTTAAATTTTTAAACTTCAGCACAACAGGTAACTTGTTAGAGCTTAAAAAGATCGTAAGAAAACAATTGCATGTGATAGCATTTTCGAGCTCGAAGAGCTCGAAAATATATCAATACTAATGTTTTCGAGCTCTTTGAGGTCGAAAACAGCGGGAAGTTTTGGGGCTGGCCCGCAGGGTCAACCGACGCCCAGATTTTTTTTTTGTAACCGATAATTTGTGTGAAACCGATCAATTATTTGTTTATGTAATATACGACTAATTTTTCAGTTAATTCTAATTAATTATTTATCGTAATCTTAAGTACCTGACCTTTCCCCGATCCGCCACCCTGAGCCGACATTCTTGATAATTGTTTAGTTGGTGATTATCAAATCATCTGACGCCCAACTTTAAAATTTCGATCAAGGTTGCCAACTAGTGAGTGTACTCGGACTTTATTCCGGTAGATCCCCGGTGGTGAAAAACCCGTTACAATATATGTATTGGGACAATGCGAATTGTCTTCGTCGTCCTCAGCCTTGCGGTTCCCTCTTTTATCCGTCTCGTTGCCGTTTAAATTTTCGTATGTCATAGTGCCGTGGTCACATGACAAGTTTTTCACGTCGACGCCTGACCGTGGAGTAAGTGGGGGCAGAGCAAGTTCATGACCAAGGACCCTGCGGCATCGATAGACACTTCGATCTTTGATCTAGTAGCGTTTAGATTTACTTAAATATTCTAAATTAATTATTGTTAGCTGGCAATTTTACTTGCGTTATAGCAGTTTATTACCATTCAATTTTATTACTATACTTTATATTTAACTGGCAACTTAGCTTGCGATTTCATCGTTTATCATATATTATAATTTTAGTATAAAATACGTTTAATTTATTAAGTTTATCATTACGTTACCGCTGATACATCTGTAGTATCAGTGCATTATTTATAAAGACTAAATTCAGTGCGATAATTAACGCTTTCCACGTGGCCATCGACTATCATTTGGACCATATCGATTGTATTCTTCGGAAACATTTATTGTAAGTAAATGAAATTATTATAACTGGCAATAAACTTGCATACTTTCCTTTCTGTCTATTATCTTTTATTCATATTTTAAAATACTAGTAAAATTATTTAATAACATACAATACCTATTAATTAAGCTACATAAGATAATTGAAGTAATTATAAGAAATAATTTATAAATAATAAGCCGTGAGGTAAGTAAATGAATTTTTATATACGTTGTCGAGTTTGAATAAGTGCGGGTCCTTGCTTTGCAAGATCCCTAGCCCATTGCTCTGTCCCAATAAAATAAAATTTGTTAGAGGCCAGCCTAAGCCAGGGTTCAACCCGCGAATTCTGGTGGCTGCTGGTAAAAGTCGCGAAACGAAAAGCGATTTGTCTCAATATATATATATATATATATATATATATATTGTAACATTTTAAAAAAATCGACATCGACTCGTGGTTTGAATTTATTTGAAATGATCAATAGTTACCAGATGAGCAAATTCTAGTGACACTTAGAATCAACAATTTCGACTTCGACCGAGCAATTGATCCAACGCATGGATTGAAACGACAGATCCGGGATAGACCTTGTACTGAACGGCTGCGTTTTTGTGTTTAAACAATTCGACTCCGATCAAACGACCAATTTCAATTCCGATTTTTTAACAATTCGATTAACGCCGTGAAGAGCTATTCGAGTTTGAAAAATGCACAGTTAATCAGGGCAAATTAAATTTATATTTTGTAACCGATTATTTTTGTGAAACCGATCAATTATTTTCTTTATTTAATAGATGACTAATTTTTTTTTTAATTCTGATCAATCATTTATCGTAATCTTAAGTGCCTGACCTTTCCACGATCCGCCACCCTGAGCCGACATTTTTGATAATTGTTTATGTGGTGATTATAAAATCACCTGGCGCTTAACTAAAATTTTGAACAAGGTTGCCAAAAGTATAAGTGTGTTAAGTCCAACTAGTAGCTTGTACTGTGATGTTGGACAAGTTATTATTATTATTATTATTTTCGGCCCTAGTCTTTCGACCAATAGACCGGGATCACACTGAGTAATTATCTGGAAAGTTTGTTTTTAAATGAAAGATGTTGAATATACGAATTTAACTACTATATATTATACGATTGAAAATTTTGATGATGTGAATACAATAAACTTGATACTAAAAGTATTAGGTGGCTAGTCTGCCGACTCTAATTTACAGTAAAATGGTTACGATTAAATTGATTTCAAATACTAGAGAGGACTACAGAATTTTGAATGTAATACGTTCTTTTATAATATTTCCGTGTGTTGGAAATGTTTGTATATTTTGGCATACATAAACTTAAAGATTACAGTACCTGAAGTTGTGGAGATTGGAGTATTTTTCTGGTTTACACTGAGTTTACTGTACTGTACTATTCGCGGTTACGATTTGTTTTGACGTAAACTTGATATTTCTAATTTAATTATTCACTAACTGAAACAATATTTACTAAGCGCTAGCGACATAATTAATAAAATAAAGTGTGAGGACACTTGTACAATTAGATAAAACTACAAAGTGTGAGAACGCTTATACGATTAAATAGAAAATAAAGTGTGAGAACACTTGCAAATAAAATAACTAGTACGGAACTAGTGTAGAAGTGTGAGAACACTTGTAAATGAAAAACTAGTACGGAACTAGTGTATAAGTGTGAGAAAACTTGTACTTAAATTTTCTCATCCTTACTGACCCAGGACTGAAAACTGAGACTGAAACTCTGACTGAGAAAACTGCTGCTCAAAAAAAAACTAACTCTGACTAATCAGATTTTGCAGTCCTTTTTATGTGTTTTACTTTGTCCTACTTTGTCTATTGTTTGAGGGAAAACTGTGTCCAATCGGAGCACAATTCCTTTGGGTCCTTTCCCTTTCCCTAGGATTTTCCGTTAGAGAAGTGGTAAATGCCCACCCCGATGCAGGCCTATGTGTGGGAGCATACACACATACACAATATTACATTTATAACGATATTGTAACTTATTTATAATAATAGAAATTTATATCTATTTTATAAATTTTCCTTATGAATATTTACTTTTAATTATTTATATAAATTTTATTCGTTTAGGTTTTATTAGTTTACTTATTTACTTATATAAAATTTTATATCTGTTTGCATGAATCTTTTCTTATGTAAATTCTATTAGTTAATTTATTTGTTCATATAAAATTTTATATTTTTTTCTCATAGTTTTTACTTCTTTAAATTTTATTAATTTATTTAATTATTTATGTAAAATTTTATATTTATTTTTATAATTTTTATTTATTTGAATTTTATTAATTTATTTAATTATTTATATAAAATTTCATATTTATTCTTACAATTTTTATCTATTTGAATTTTATTAAATAACTTATATATTTATTTATATAGAATTGTCATTGAATGGCGTCCCGCATATTCATGTACGTATTTTTATAAATCTACTCATGTAAATATTATTTATTCAAATAATTCCTTCTGTTGATTTTTCCATTAATAAATTATTTATTCGAATTCCTTTAAGTGAGATTTATTTTGTATATCATTTACGTTAATATTCCTTGATAAAAGTCTTTTATATAGAATTGATTGCATTTAATATTATTCATTTGGATATTCTGAACCACGTGTCATTAATTTCATTTCTTTGGGTATCTATTTTACGTTTACGTGGGCACCGAAATATTATTATCTACCAAAGTGCACTTACAAATGTAAGGCTTATAAGATTATATACTTTGTTTATTTTATTTATTTAAAAATGAGTCATTGTTGAACTTTCAATTTTTCTTTTAAAATATATTAAGTACACTTTTGTTGATAAATATTTTTTTGTTAATTCCTAAAAAATTGTTTCCAAATGGCCTTTCGGCCTTCATTCTATTGTGACCCGAGGGGTCATTGAAAAATCATTTGGTTGTTTGTTCTAGTATTTTTTACGTGCGTTAGAGCAAAACTGATTTACTAATTCTAAAACTTTTTTTTCTACAACTAAATTATTTCTTATCGCTCTAGAATTATTAAAGAAAAATAAAATTTGGTCGCCACGTAATTTTAATATGAAAATAAAATTTAATATAAAAAGTTCAGCATCTGGGCTGGACGTAACAAGTGTATTCGGACTTCACTCCAGTAGATCCCCGCGGGTGAAAAACCCGTTACAATATATATATATATATATATATATATATATATATATATATATATATATATATATATATATATATATATATATATATATATATATATATATATATAAGTTAGGGTGGTTTGTTTCAGAGCAATATTTTTTTTTTTCAAGGTGCTGACTCAAAATCTTGTAGAATATATGGAAAAAAAAATCGGTCAAAATTTGAGCCCTCAATTACTATTTTTTGAGGTGGCCAATTCATTTGCTAGTTTTCCCATTTAAATAACATACAAAAATAATTTTTCTACACTTTTCTTTACCGCGACCTGTGAAGAAATTTTTTTTCTACTTAGATCATAATTTATTCTCATTGAGCATAAAATTCTCTAAAAAAAAGTCTGTCACGAAAAAATTATCTATCGAAGATTTTTATTACGTAATTATATTATTTTTTTATATTATACTCGAAATTTATATTAAATAGCTCATAACTGTTGAGCTTTTGATAACAGAATTGAATCCTATACAACAAATTTGTAAAGCTCAATGAACCCTACAAAATTTTTATTTTACTTTTGTTCATAGAGTCAATAATTTCGCCCTTGAATCCAATTAAAGATAGATTTTCATATAAAGCACATTCAGGGCTAATTACGTAATAAAAATATTCGTCAGACAATTTTTTCGTGACGTACTTTTATTTAGAGAATTTTATGCTCTATAAGAATAAATTATGATCTAAGTAGAAAAAAAATTTCTTCACAGGTTACGGTGAAGAAAAGTGTAAAACGATGATTTTTGTATGTTATTTAAATGGGAAAATTGGCAAATGAATTGTCAACCTCTAAAGATAGTAGTTAAGGGCTCAAATTTTGACCAAATTTTTTTTTTCTAAATATTCTACGAGATTTCGAGTCAGCACCTTGAAAAAAAAATACCGCCCTGAAACGAACCACCCTAATATATATATATATATATATATTAGAGTCGCTTAAAAAAACCGACCATTTTTTTTTTTTTTGAGTCTCTTATGAAACTTTTTTGGCTTACGATGTTTTAAGAAGCCTCTTCAGAAATCAGCTCGATAGAAAATTTTCAAGAACCCACTCAGGAATTTTTAAAATATCAAAAATGATTGAAATTCGATATTTTTACTTCTAAATTTCTTCTTTGTCGTGGCAGGTATAGTTTATACTTATATAATCATGTTTATGCTGAAAATTTCAGCCCAAAATTTAAATATTTTAACGGCGCTCAAGAATTTTGAATATTAACTGATAATATGTAACTAATACTTAAAATTAGTTTTCGTATTTTTTTACAACTTAATTATAGTCATTACACTAAAATATAACTTTTGCATAACCAAAAATATAGAGGACAGTCTGAAACATTAAAATTTGGAAAGTTTTGAATAAGCAAAACGACCTAAAACTTGAATTAAAACATAAGAAAGTATGTAAATAACTTGTTATTTCTATTTCTTGCGTTATTTTTCCATTCATTGTGATGCAAATTGATTATAAAAAAATCGAGAAACTTTATAAATAATATTTAAGGGTCGCTCGAAACCGTTCAAAAGACAGCACTCGAAAATATTCGAAATTCTTGAGTGAGGTTTAATATTCAAATTTTAAGCTTAAATTCTCAACGTAGTCATAATTTTACAAATATAAACTGCCATAAGAAAGAAAAAAATCGCTCTTTTGAGTGACCCTGTGGGCCAGCCCCAAAATTTCCCGCCCATTTCGAGCTCCTTCAGCTCGAAAAATTGTTGTGGATACATTTTCGAGATATTCGAGCTCGAAAATACTTTTGTACGCCTTTGTTTTCGAAAAATAACGTTTTTTACCATTTTTCTACAACGATATCTCCCGAACGAATAAACCGATTGAGACGTTTAAAGTGACAATCAACGCGTTTTATTGATTTCTAAAACTGATCAGATTTTGAAATTGATTCACCTAGCCGTTTTTAAGAAATTTTCAAAATAGTAAAAAAAATTTTTTCTTTAATTCTTTCGTTAACGGTTTCTCTTGAACGAATGAACCGATTTTGATTGTTAAGGCGACATTCGACGTGGCTTACAAAGTTTTAGAGCTGATTAGATTTTGGAATTAATCCATTGAGCGAATTAAAAGTTATCCAAAAAAAACATATAAACAATAAAACATATAAATACCAAGCCACGTCGAATGACACCTCGAAAATCAAAATCGGTTCATCTGTTCAAAAGTTACAGAATATTTACATACGTACGTACGTACATACACTTGGACATCATCTTCAATTTAGTCAGAGTAGCTTCCTAGCACCTCAAAACGTCGACATCTGTTGGAATTTTAATTTTTACAAATCGAACTGAAACCATTTACCTCCCGAATTTTTGAAAATTCGCAATTTTCTTAGCGGGAAGTTAAAAATTTGAAATAAAAATTCAAATTTCGATCATTTTTGGTATTTTCAAAATTCGTGAGCGACCTCTTGAAAATTTTTTATAGAGTTGAATTTTGGAGAGGCTTCTTAAAACATCGTGAACCACCAAATTTTCATAAGAGACTCGGAAAAAAAAAATAATCGGTTTTTTGGGCCACCCTAATATATAAATCTTAATTAGTTCTCATTCAAACTTACACGGAAAAAAATAATATGTGAAAATGACAGATATGGGAATATCAAAATGACATGGCTAGAGTTTGTTAGATTTACAAAGAAAAATTGTCAAATCTACAGAAATAATATGTAAAAGTAAGAGAACTAGGCTATGTCAGATTTACAGATAAATACTGTCAAATTTACAGAAATAAGATATGAAAATAACATAATTATACTATATCAGATTTACAGATAAAAACTGTCAAATTTACAGAAACAATACGTAAAAAGTTGATTATCAAGTTATATAAAATTTACAAATAAAATTTGATTCTTTAATGAGAGAATTTGTTGATCAATTGAGATTTAAGCTCTTTTACATCGATTAAAAATAAATAGGGGGGGGGGGCAAAATTCGCCCCTTAAGATAAAAATTTTCAAATCCTCAGTTTTTTTTAACTTGTTTGACTTTTTTCTACTCCCTTGCCAAGTATTTGACCTTAACTTGTTCTGTCCATTAAAAATAAAATACTTAAAATGTGGGGCTAAATGGGCCCCCTTAAAAAAATTTTGATAATGTGTTTTTCAGCTTGCTTCACTTTTTTTCCTTCTGCTGAGTTTTTGGTGTTAATTTGCTGTGTTTATCAAAATTAAAAAATCCTGAAAAGTTGGGTACAACAGGTCCCCAACAAAACTTTGTGTATGTTTCTCGCTTGTTTTATTTTTTTAAACTATTTGTTATGTATTTAGCGTAAAAAAGAGTTAATAGTGGAGATGTGGACCTTAAAATAACTTAATTTCAAGTTTTTTGTTGAATTATTATTCGATTAATTCGAAAAAATTGAATATTAATGAGTCATGCTGTTGAACTCGTGACTTAGTTTGCCCTTTATCGAAATTATTCAATCATTGTTATTACAAAAAATTTTAAGAACCCGTTTGGCTAAAAAATATTCGTGTTGTTTCCAAGTCCAGTCCATTCATTTTACCCCCCCCCCCTCTCCCCAACACTTTTCATGTTAAAAATTTTGAGAAAACCATATTACTTCAGTATTCCATTTTGCCCTTCCCCCCGCCTCAAACACTTTTCATATTAAAACTTTTGGGAGGACTATTTTGCCTACGTGGCCCATGTTGCCCCCCCCCACCCCAAACACTTTTCATGTTAAGCATTTTGGAGGGCCCATTTTTCTCCAAGAGGTCCACCCTCTCCCCTCCATATACCTAATTTTTTTAGTTAAAACTTTGATTTTTAGAATATTTTTTGATGTATTCTTTATATTTCACGAAATGTAAAATTTTTACTCATAAATAACAATTTCAATTATTATTCCTATATAAATTTCACATTTTTTTTTTTAAGTGTAGTTTGCATTTTTTTAATGTCATTATGACATCGAAAAACTGTAAAATTGACAGTTTCCACAATGTGAAAATATCATTTTGAACTTTGTGAAATTGAAATTTTTGGGTTGACAGAGGTGAATCTGTTAATTTGACTGTTTTTTCCGTAATTTTGACGGAGTATTTTTTTCCGTGTACATTCTTATCCTACTTATGAAATAAAAATTGAAAAAATAAATAAATATTCTTACAGACGTTGTTTTAATTTAACTCAATATGACTAACATTACTATCTATAATATTCCTCGATGAAAAACTCTCGAAAATAGGATTCTTGACGCCTTAGCATTTCTGCAGAAATGTATAATACTTTCTCACGTAGAGTCAGTGGATCTACTTGAGTACGTGATAGTGATACAGTCGAAAGATGACGGTAAAGAGAGAAGAAATATGGAAGAAGAAAACGAGTGAATGCACTTGAAAGAAAAAGAAACATCTCCCACTAAAAAAAACTTTATATATGTATATATATATATATATATATATATATATATATATATATATATATATATATATATATATATATATATATATGAAATAGAATAAAATAAAGAAATAAAGAAATAGCGGGTGGTGTGAAAGTAGTACAGCTTGACAGTAGTATCGTTGTTGTGGGAAAAGCTCGTATTGTGGGAAAAACATTGGCTGGACGCAGAAATTTGTAAAAGTACGTGGATTACGCTCTACGTTCCACTTTCACAACAGCTATAAAACGGAGACGATACATACATATATATATATATATATATATATATATATATATATATATATATATATATATATATATATATATATATATATATATATATATATATATATATATATATATATATATATATATATATATATATATGTATAGAGTAAAAATGTTAGGCACATAAATTAGTGGTGAAAAGTTAATTGGAGCGGACACTAAGTTGCATTCACAGTGATACTAGTCACAAGCGTCCACCCCTGTCGTCACACTAGTACCAACTCGTTCGTCCCTTTAGCTTGTTCGCTCCGCTTCACTTCTACATCTGCAATACGTCTCTTTTACTCCAGCTACAAATACTTTAGTCCGTATAGTTCACCAACAATCCTATCGTATCAGTATACTAGTATATAGTTGTATCCGTAGGTATAACTGTTAGATGTCCATGTCACTACGTTGCATTGCATCACTCACTGTTAGAGCTTTTACCTAGTTGAGAGCGATCATATTGTTGCTAACGGGACTATTGTTGATATTGCTATTCCACTTGTTAAATTGAATGATTGGTACAGATTATTTCCAATTATTGTTAAATATTTAGACTGTCAAGAGTCAAATTGTGGCATATTATTGCTGACCATTTCGTGAGAGTAAGTGGGATGTATGGAAACGAGATGGAGTGAATAGTAACTGGATATTGCACATGCGTCAGTATAACGGATTATAATCAACTGCTGGAAAAATCCAATAATTTGGCAATTACTATTTCCTTCATTATATATTGTATGGGTTAATAGTCAGCAGAAAAATTTATGAAATTGAGGTTTTATATATTATTATCTTTTTATATGTTAAATAAATTTATTCAACTTTTTGTTTTTAAATTTAATTTTGAGTTATTCAGAAAAAAAAGTAATGGTATATTACACATCTATGGCA
Organism: Microplitis demolitor; assembly: GCF_026212275.2. Taxonomy (NCBI): domain Eukaryota; kingdom Metazoa; phylum Arthropoda; class Insecta; order Hymenoptera; family Braconidae; genus Microplitis; species Microplitis demolitor. The sequence continues at coordinate 10,448,774 of NC_068552.1, read as the reverse complement.
GTAAAGTAAGAAAGCCTCGAATCACATGTAATTATTGGCCGAGGCGAAGTAGCTGCCAAGAATTACATGTGATCTGAGATATTTCTGAATTTACTGCCCAAGGTCTGTAATATACTATTTCTCGTACTGACATCGAAAGTTCAACTTGTCTCCTGCTGAAGCGAAAAGGAAGTGGCATTTTGTTTCCTAGGGACTAAGAAGTGCGCATGCGCAAGTATATCTGCGTCACCTTTTACGCACGTAGATATATATTAGTATATTATACATCTAGGGAAGTAAAGTAAGAAATGTCTCAGATCACATATAATTGTTGGCCGATGCGAAGCCGAGGTCAACAAACATGTGATCTGAGGCTTTCTTATTTACTTCCCGAGAAGTGTATACTATTTTTCTCGTCGGCGGAGGCGGAAAGCGGCAACTTCGTTTTGCACAGCGGGACGAAAAAAAGCACACCCCGGAGGCGAGAAAATATATATATATATATATATATATATATATATATATATATATATATATATATATATATATTAGGGTGATTCAAAAAATAACAAATTTTTTTTCACCTCTGATCCCCTAAATGTTATTGAACTTATACTAAATCGTCTTTATTTTAGTAAGTTTTACAAGCTTTCGGCCTGGTACGACAAACAAAAGTATGTGCAACATTGGAGGAAACAAGGACATCTCATCCCGTATATCTGCCAACTTGGCAATTTTACATACGGAAAAAATGTCCTACTTTCCTTCCTAGGTGCACAATATACTATTTTTATGTGTGATAAAGATCAGTAGATGTACACATGAAACGAGATTAAAGTAGAACAGCAGCAATTACTGAGGACCGGTAAAACATATTCCCGTGGTTATATAAGGTAGCTGAGAATTTTTTTTATACTTTGTGAGAGAAAGGTAGTTTGCTTTTCAATTTGGTAGAACGCAACGGACCACACGTTTTAATAAAACCCAGTAAAAGACATGTCTGGAAGAAAAATCTAATAACAATGGAAGAAAGAAATAAATAAAATAATATTTTTAACTTCCCGCTAAAAAAATTGCAAATTTTCAAAAATTCAAGAAGTTATTGGTTTTAGTTCGATTTTCGAAAATCGAATTTCTAAGAGATCTTGACGTTTTGAGGTTATGGGAAGCTATCCTGACTAAATTAAAGATGATGTCCGAGTGTATGCATGTACGTACGTATGTAAATATTCTGTAACTTTTGAACGGATGAACCGATTTTGATCGTCGACGTGTCATTCGACGCAGCTTGTTATTTACTATGAGCACTGAAGATTTGAGCTTAATCAGTAGAGTACGTTCGGAGATATCTCAAAAATAGTTTTTTTGAATAACTTTTAATTCGCTCGATGGATTGATTCTACAATCTAATCAGTTCTAAACATTTGTAAGCAGCGTTGAATGCCACCTTAACCATTAAAATCGGTTTATTCGTTCAAGAAAAACCGATAACGAAAGAATTAAAAAAAAAATTTTTTGTAATATTTTGGAAATTCCTCAAAAACGGCTAAGTGAATCAATTTCAAAATCTGATCAGCTCTATAACTCAATAAAACGCGTCGATTGCCACCTCAACCGTCTCAATCGGTGAATTTGTTCGAGAGATATCGTTGTAGGAAAAATGGTAAAAAACGTTAGTTTTCGATAACAAAGGCATGCAAAAGTATTTTCGAGCACGAAGAGCTTAAAAATGTATTCTCAACAATAATTTGGAGCTCAAGGATCTCGGAAACGGCGGGTTTTGGAGCTGGCCCGCAGTGTCAATTGACAGACCGATTTTTTTTTAAGTGGATTAGGAATTTTAAAAATAATATTAAGGGTTTGATATAAACTTTGTGTAAATTACTAACTGTGGTTTACTCTAAAAAAAGTGAGATAAAGAGTAGGGCCGTGTGAATCTTGTTCGAATCGAATCGAGTCGAATAGTTAGATTGGATTCGATCTTCGAGTCGAATATCGAATAGCTTGAAAGATTCGAATAGTTCGAAGAATTCAAATAGTTCGGAAGATTCGAATAGTTCGAAATGTTTTCGAATCTTCGGTATATAATATTATTGCATCTAAGAAATTTAGTATTTATGGCTTTATTAAATCGAAAAACTATTAGGGGAACCTGGGACACGAGGGCCCCCTTCAAAAACTAGATAAAATTTTATTTTTCATTTTCCGTCGTTATGACTTTTTATGTTTTTATCATATTTTAGACTAATATGTGGGGTAAAACGGATCACTCAAAAAAAAATTGCAACGAAAATATTATTTTTTTTATTTTTCGTTTAGTTAATTTTTTCGTTACAATTTTTTTAGTGGTCTATTTTACCCCACATATTGGCCTGAAATATGATAAAAATATTATAGAGGTCATAACTTGACGAAAAATAAAAAAAATGTTTTTTTCTATATGTTTTCAGGAAGTTCTTTCGGAAACTTTCGAATTATTCGGACCTTTCGAACTATTCGAACATCTCGAATATTCGAGGTGAATCCCGAATCGAATTGTTCGATTCGATTCGCCTCGAATAATTCGATGTTTCGAGTATTCGCATACCCCTAACAAAAAGGTTAGTTTTTTGTGAGTATTTTTAAGTAATGGAAAGAACTTATAAATACGAACCTATTACATCTTGTCTATTCCTAAATGATAATTTTAAAATTTTAGTAACAGCTTAGTAGCAGTTTTTTTACTTTTTAATAAGTAATTGAACGCTTAAAAAAAATTAAGTCGTTACTCAAAAACTATTTAATTTAAAAATTTTATGTTAAAAACAAATTCTATTTTACTGACTCGAAAAAAATTGAAATTTTCCGCTTGAATCGACAACTCTGCAAATAGAAATGCAGACATAGTTGAGATAACAACGAACATTTTTAATGCCAAATGTATATTTATTTACTTCCAAACTAAATATTTTTACTACACTGATAAATTCTATTATATAAAAAAATCGTTGAGATAATCATTATCATCATTTGCTCAAACAAAATTTATTTGATAAATGTGCTGATATAACTCAATTTCTCACAGCGCCGTGGAACTAATAAGCCGTTTCTAATGCCACCTTTAAGATCTAAATCATTTAATCCGTTTGACAGTTCTAGAATATTTACATACGTACGTACATGAATACATAGATAAATACACTCGGATATTTACCTGACAATAGTCAGCATAGCTTCCTAGGATCCTAAAACGTCGAGATCTGTTCAAAATTCGATTTTCGGAAATCGGACCGAATCCAGTAATATACCTTTTTTAACTTTGCACTAAGGAAATTGGTAATTTTTGAAAGTTCGGGAAGTTATTGGTTTCACCCCAATCATCGAAAATCGAGTTTTCATCAGATGTCAACGTTTTGAGGTCCTAGAAAGCTATTCTGACTATCTCAGAAGAATGCCCAAGTGTGTGTGTGTGTGTATGCGTGAACGTTTCTGTGTGTGTGTCAATGTAAACTATTCATATCTTTTCAATGAATTGACCAATTGAGATAGTTGAGGTGGCAATCGAAAGAGTTTGTTGGCCGTCAACTTTTTTAAAATTTCAAATCTATCGATTGAATGGACTTAAACATATTGAAGATGTCGAAAAAAAAAAAATTCCTTTTTTTTAAGTTTTTAAAAATTTTTTAGAAATCACTCGATCGATCGATTCTAAAATCTAATCAGCTCGCGAATGCAATAAAATGCGTCGATTGCCGCATTAACCATCTCAATCGGTTTATTCGTTCGAGAGATATTGATCGAGAAAGAAGTGGTCAAAAACGGTTTTCTCCGATTGTCTTTGAAGCGACTGATTAGATCAAGCCCAGAATTCGATCAGTCCTGGAACTTAATAAAACGCGTCGATTGCCGCCGCATCCATCTCAATCGGTTCATTCGTTCAAGAGAAACCGTTACCCAGGTAGGAATCGCCAAGGATGACTATAGGCCGAGCCTTGACCCTGTTGTCACTTGCCGAGCTTCGGCAGCTGACCATTGGCCTAAGTTCCAAATTTTTGCTCGTATTGAAAAAAGTTTATGAGCTTCAATAAATTGTTTTTGATATTCTATCCTTGAACCTCTTTTGAGTAATTTAATTTACCGCGCTCAAAAAGTCCCTACGACGATTTGGCGCGAATTCATCATTTATTAATGCGAAAAAGTCCATTTTGACTTTGATAGTAAATAACTCAACACATCGAAGATATAATATATTGGAAGTCAAGAATATCAAAATCAAGACAAAAATTTCTTGAAGCAAGGTAAATGGCTTTCTACAGAAATAAATTATTGGGTAAAAAGAATATTTCTTGAATCAATATAAATTTTCTATCAGTGCATACATCAGTTGTAAGCTTTAAACGCGTTTTCTCCTAATTCAACATGCTGTTTTGTAAAATTATGACTCCTGTATAATAATTAATAATTTTAGGGTAAAAGTACAATACACTTTAATTCTACAATTAAATTTGTGGAAAAAAAAAATTGTGGTTTGCCAAGGCTTAGTCCGTTGGTTTCGTTAAATGAAGCCGAGTTTTGGGTAGTGACCATTGGCCCGAGCCTCGGCCTGGGTTAAATTTTTATTTAATATTCAAATTATCAACTTTACATATATCTATATACATATATATATATAAATATATATATATATATATATATATATATATATATATGTATATAGAGAAGACCAGGGCATAATGGTCTACCGAGTATACGATTAATATAAATAATTTTCCATATGATTAGTTACTGCTATGTACAAAACTTTAGTAAACATGAAATTTTTATTTTTGGCGGGCAAAATAAGGTACTCCTTAAAAAAGTTGAAAAAAATAATTTAAAAGAAGCTTCTGTTTACTACGCCAGGACGGTACTTACTGTGCTAAATCTGATGTCCACATAATCATGATTTTTTTGCTTGCTAAATTATTTAAATACAATTTAATTCAAAAATATTAGATCGTAAAGATGAGGTGACATGTAGTTTTCTTTAATGAACTAAAAATTGTCTGTTGAGTGATGGAATATTTTTATTAATTTGTAATTTCATGATTTGATATTAATGAATAAATTAAGAGTAAGATCAAGTAGCACTATTAGGAAGGGGGGGGGGGTGCAAAAGGGGGTAGAGTAGGCAAAACGGAGTACTCCCAAAATATTTAAAAAAAAAAAAATTTTTTTTTTTTTCGTCTAATTACTATAAATCCGATATATTTTAACATTTTAGCCCTACACATGACACCTGGGGCAAAATGGAGCATCCAAAAATTCTGAAAAAATGATTTATATTTTTATTATCAAATTGAAAAAAATTTAATATATTAATCCATTTTTCGGCTGATTCTCTATACCTGGGGCCAGTTCAGCCACTAAAAATATTCGAGAATAATATTTTATTTATTACTTAATAAAATTTTTGAAATAATGCTTCATAATCTGTAATCTAAAAAATAAAAAAATACGTTTTTTCGATTCGAAATAATGACAAATAAAAAATATAGAATTGATTTTTTTTTTATTGAATAATAATTAGTAATTAAGCTAATCGAAGGGAAACGATTTATTAAGCCAATGATGTGAAATGTTATTTTTCTTTATGTGTATTACATTCAAAAAATTTGAATTTAATGAAATTTGATCAACATTCAAAAAAATTTTTTTTTCAACTTTTTAAAGGGTACCCCATTTTGCCCGCCAAAAATAAAAATTTTATGTTTACTAAAGTTTTGTACATAGCAGTAACTAATCAAATGGAAATTATTGATATTAATCGTATACTCGGTAGACCGTTATGCCCTGGTCTTCTCTATATACATATATTTATAGATACATGTAAAGTTGATAATTTGAATATTAAATAAAAATTTAACCCAGGTTGAGGCATTGGCCAATGGTCACTACCCAAGGCTTGGCTTAATTTAATGAAACCAATGGACCAAGCCTCGGCCTAGACTTGGGCCAATGGTTAGCGGCCAAGGCTTGGCTAAACGTAATCAAACTATCGGGCCAAGCCCTGGCCGAGGCTTAGGCCAAGAGTCAGCTGCCGGAGCTTAGCAAGTGACAACAGGGCCAAGGTTCGGCCTATAGTCATCCTTGGCGATTCCTACCTGGGAATCACTGAACTTTTACAAACCAAAATTTTTTTTTTCCACAAATTTAATTGTAGAATTAAAGTGTATTGTACTTTTACCCTAAAATTATTAATTATTTTACAGGAGTCATAATTTTACAAAACAGCATGTTGACTTAGGAGAAAACGCGTTTAAAGCTTACAACTGATGTATGCACTGATAGAAAATTTATATTGATTCAAGAAATATTCTTTTTACCCAATAATTTATTTCTGTAGAAAGCCAATTACCTTGTGTAAAATGAGCGAATAAACTAATTGGATCTGGTTTAGGCGAGGTGAATTAAACAATTAAAAATTACACAGATTTTATCAATAAATAAATTATAGATTTATTTACACTTATTTACACTTAAAATTATGAGAACTTATGTTGAAGCGAATGCGACTATAATTAACACGCGATAGCGAATGCAACTCAGATAGTTTATTCACGTATAAAATTGACACGTGATCAGTAGCGGTTAACTCAACAATGATTAATTAACAATTAATTATTAGCGACAGAACAGTTTATTTATTCTCAATTAATAGCAGCCTTGATATACTGTCTAAATATTGAGTATAATTTAGCGTAGCGATTTGATTTAGTATCACACAAGAAAAAATAAGCGAAGCGGTTCAAGCACGAGGTTGCAAGTAGCAAAGACACGTTGTAGAAACTCTGAGCGAAGCGGTAAGACAGATAGATAGTTGTAGAATGAATATTGGTAGCGTTGTTGAGTCGTCGAGAAGCTTGGTGTCGACGTGGCAGCCTTGCTGCATATAACGAATTTTCCTATTGGCTTAAAAGCGCGCCAAAAGGTAGCAGTTGATAGCGAGCTCTCTCATAGGCTGACCAATATAAAACGAATTTTGTGATTGGTCAGCTTGTAGCGGGTTCTCAGGACGTCTTGACACGATCCTGAGTTAGAAATTGTATGTGCCGGGCCCAAATAGCGAGTGACCCGGCACTATTCTGACCTTCAGTCAGTAGCGAGCTCGGCTTCTCCCGAACCGAGCGGAAATGCACGAAGCTTGATTTAAATTAATCAAGCTCGTGACTGAACATTCTCCCCAGCGCTGGCGACTGTGTCGACTGGATTGTCTTCTGGAGAGTGCACTGGTAGTACACACAGCTTAGCGATTGGTCGTACAAGTTCCGTGGTAGCGGTCTTCAGCGTGACTACTCGAGTCAGGCCATCTCTGCCTGGATGTAATGCGAGTACTCGAGCAAGCGGCCATTTTGATGGTGGGAATCTTTCATCAGTCAACAAGACTAATGAACCCACTTTGATGTTGTTTTGCGGATTATGCCATTTCGAAATAGATTGATGACGTTGCAGGTACTCTGATGACCATCTACTCCAAAATCTCTGGAACATTTGTTGTAATTGTTGCCAGCGTGACAACGCAGCTGAACTATGTTCCAGTAGCGAGGGCCCAAGTACAGCGATAAGCGGTTCACCGATGAGAAAATGTCCAGGAGTTAGAGCGGATAAATCTGCAGGATCTTCAGATAGAGGAGCGATCGGTCTTGAATTTAACACAGCCTCAATCTGTGTTAGGACTGTAGCGAGTTGGTCGTAAGTCAATAGCGATTCACCAATAGTTCGTATGAGATGGAACTTGATTGACTTTACGGCTGCTTCCCACTTGCCACCAAAGTGAGGAGCGCTTGGTGGGTTGAACTTCCAGTCTGTGCCATCTGTAGCGAGTAAATACTGAAGTTCCTTTAGTTGCCTCGATCCTGCTGCGAATTCTTTCCTTAGCGTGGCGTCTGCTCCTACAAAATTTGTACCACAGTCCGAGTATAGGATACTGCAGGCACCTCTTCGACTAGTGAATCTTCTAAATGCTGCGACGAAAGCGTCAGTAGAGTAGTCGGTGACAATTTCAATGTGTATAGCGGACGTAGCGAGACATACAAACACAGCGATCCATCCTTTATAGGTTTTGGCACCTCGACCTTGGAAAGTCTTCAGTGTTACTGGCCCAGCGTAGTCTATTCCAGTGTGTAAGAATGCTTTAGATGGTCTTACACGAGCGGATGGCAATTGTCCCATTAATTGTTGTGCACGAACACCTCTATGTCTCGTGCACACGACGCAGCGAAGAATATGTGATCTGACTGGAACTCGACCACCTTCTATCCAGACAGATCTCCGTAGATCAGCGAGAGTCAATTGAGTTCCCCCATGGAATGTTCTTTGATGCGAATGATCTATCAATAGCGTACTTAAGCGTGATGACCTTGGTAAAATGGCTGGATTTTTCTGTTCATCATCCAGCAGCGAATTCTTCAAGCGACTGCCGACTCTGAGTACTCCGTTGTAGTCGACGTAGGGAATCAATTTAGCGAGATGATGATTTCGCTGTAGAGAATCACCATCTTTCAATAGCTTCAGCTCCTGCGAATAGTACTGACTTTGAGTATACTTGATCAGCAAAGTCTTAGCGAGTTCCAGGTCAACTGTAGAGAGTGGTGTGTCCAGTGAGGACTGTGGCACTTTTTTAAATTTAGCGATGGCACGAAGACAGATTCCAAGCGTGTGAAGTAATGGTGACAACTTAGAGAATTTTTCTAGTAGCGTGTATATCGGGTGTGAATCTGCCTTGAAGATGGTAAAAACCAGACCTGGACGTTCTTCAAGATGTGATACCGTCTGTGTAGGGATAGCAAAAGATGGCCAGTTATCTTTTGATTGACTGAGCCACTTTGGTCCCGTCCACCATAGCGAATGCTGTTCTAGTTTGGCTGCTGTTAGACCTCTTGAAGCGCAGTCAGCTGGGTTAAGTTTCCCAGGAACAAAATCCCAGTTGACACTTGGTAGCGATTCTTGAATCTTGGTGACTCTATTGCGAATGTAGACTTTCCATCTAGCTGGGTTGTTTCGTATCCACGTTAAGGATACAGCGGAGTCTGTCCACATGAAAACTGGAACGTTTTCAAGTTTCAAAACCTTCTTGACGTAGAGTACCAGTTGAGCGAGTAAGACAGCGGCATTGAGCTCCATTCTTGGTATAGTTATAGGCTTCAGTGGTGCAACTTGTGTTTTGGCACACACTAGCGAAATATTGGAACTTCCAGTAGCGTCAGTAACTTTTAGATAGACTACAGCAGCCATAGCGAGTTGTGAAGCGTCAGAGAATCCATGTAATTCGATTGATACACCATTTTTTACATGATTCCAGCGAGGTATCTGAATCTTCGAGATCTGATGCAGTTCATCTCGAAACAAATTCCATTCTTGAAGAAGCGACGGTGATAGCGTAGCATCCCAGTCAAAGTTCTGCAGCCAGAGCTTCTGCATGAACATCTTGGCTCTCACGATGATCGGTGCCAAGAAACCCAGTGGGTCAAACAAGCGAGCAATTTTAGATAAAATTGTGCGTTTAGTTGTTGGTGATGCTTCTGGAAGCGAATAGCCGAACTGGAATTTATCCTGTGTTAAATTCCAGGTTAGCCCGAGCACTTTTACCGTAGTATTCCCAAGCTCTCTTGGTGTATCTTCTTGGGTTTCACTTGGAGCGACTTGAGAGAGTAATTCAGTTGAATTACTTGCCCACTTGGCAAGCGGAAAACATCCTGTGGCACACATATTTTTTGTGTCGAGAGCAACTTGAATTGCCTCAGCGAGTTCATCTGCACCTCCATAGATGTCATCAACATAGCGTGTGTTAGTTAGCGGTTCGACAGCCTTCGGAAATTTATTTCCTTCGTCTTCAGCGAGTTGTAAAAGTGCTCTTCCAGCGAGATATGGAGCCGATGTTGTTCCATAAGTAACAGTAGCGAGTGCAAATACTATTGGGATGTCATCTTCGTCAAACCAGAGTAGGCACTGTAGATGATGATCTTCCTTGTCAACTGCAATCTGACGAAACATTTTTGTTACGTCAGTAGCGAATAGATAGCGATGGCAGTGGAAACGAACAAGTACATCACTGATGTCAACTTGAATCTTTGGGCCCACATGAAGTATCTCGTTGACAGATACGCCAGATGTAGTTTTCCAGGACCCATTGAATACCACCCTGAGCTTGGTGGTAGTGCTCTGCTCTTTCAGAACCCCATGATGAGGCAACAGGTAGCTGTTCGGTGGTAAATCCTTTAACTTAATGCGTTTCATGTGTCCCAAGTCTTCATATTCTTTCAGGAAGTCGAAGTACAACTTCTTGTAGACTGGATCAGCTTCCAATCGTTTGCGCAGACGTAGTAAGGCGTATTGTGCAGCTCTAAGCGAATCACCCAGTTGACTTGGCGAAGATTTAAGCGGCAAGCGAACGACATATCGACCATCAGACTGTCTGTAGTGTGTATTGACAAAGTGTTGTTCACACTCTTCTTCTTCTTCAGTATAGCGTGTAGCGAATTCTGTCTGTGGCTCTTCTTGGTACCAAAACTTGCTTAACAAGTCTTGTAGTTGATCATCAACAGCGACATGATGACCATAAGCGGTCAATTTTGATGTAGCGGTGTCCACAGATCCATATATGATCCAGCCAAGCGATGTTGACTGAGCGATTGGGTCATTGTCACTTCCTTTTCGTATTTTAGCGTTGATTATATGTGCAGCTGGTGCTGCACCATGAATGATGTCAATAGGTCGTGATGTCAAGAAGTCTGGATCAGCGAGTTGTAGCCCAGTTATATGCGGCCATTTCTTCTTTTTAGTTAGCGTAAATGACGGTAAGTTTACAGTCAATAGAGCAAGCACATGAGCTTGGATGGTAATAGAAGCGTTGTTGTGTAGCGAATGCAGCGTCATCTTGCATGACCCAAGCGAATGCCCAGCTGACACATTACCAATTCCACGTAATGGTACAGCTGCTTTACTGAGTTGAATATCCAGCTTCTTGATTAGCGAATGCGTCACGAAGGATAACTCCGATCCTTGATCAATAAGTACACGGGCTGTACATGTACTTCCTGTTAGCGAATTCAACTTAACAATAGCGGTAGCGAGTAAAACATTGAGCGAATGAGCTGGGTCAGCTACAGGAGCGTCCTGTGCTGGTTTAGCGGCAGCACCATCGTCAAGGTGCGTTGACGTGTGATGTGGCTGATCACAATGGCGGCACTTTTGTTTAGTTCTGCAATCAGCGTAGCGGTGGCGTCCCAAACAGTTGAAGCATAAGCGGTAATGCTGAACAATCGTTCTTCGGTTAGCCTCTCGTGAGTCGAATTGAAGCGGTTCCACAACTCCGTCAGGATGGCGAGTTCAGCATCAATGGCGGCGGCACCTTGGGTAGCGAGTACAGCGTCAGTTAAGCGAGCAGACATATTGCGCATCGTGTCGATGCGGTTCATTTGAAGAGCGACTTGAGCTTCGGCGGCCATCTTGGTTTGACGTGGCACACAAAATGGACGCGATGACGTGAACCCGACGCTAAGTTTTCGATCTTTTTTTTGATTAAGTGTCCTTTTTACACCGGTGTGTAAAATAGATCACCCCGGGCAGCACTCTAGCAGTGCTCAGCAATGCCCACGGCACTTAGCGATTTTCACGACACAGAACTGACACTACACTTTTCTCACAATTTTTTTTTTTTTTTAAATAATTTTTAATTGTTTAATTTTCGCCAGATCCGGCTCGAAGGACCAAAATGTAAAATGAGCGAATAAACTAATTGGATCTGGTTTAGGCGAGGTGAATTAAACAATTAAAAATTACACAGATTTTATCAATAAATAAATTATAGATTTATTTACACTTATTTACACTTAAAATTATGAGAACTTATGTTGAAGCGAATGCGACTATAATTAACACGCGATAGCGAATGCAACTCAGATAGTTTATTCACGTATAAAATTGACACGTGATCAGTAGCGGTTCACTCAACAATGATTAATTAACAATTAATTATTAGCGACAGAACATTTTATTTATTCTCAATAAATAGCAGCCTTGATATACTGTCTAAATATTGAGTATAATTTAGCGTAGCGATTTGATTTAGTATCACACAAGAAAAAATAAGCGAAGCGGTTCAAGCACGAGGTTGCAAGTAGCAAAGACACGTTGTAGAAACTCTGAGCGAAGCGGTTAGACAGATAGATAGTTGTAGAATGAATATTGGTAGCGTTGTTGAGTCGTCGAGAAGCTTGGTGTCGACGTGGCAGCCTTGCTGCAGATAACGAATTTTCCTATTGGCTTAAAAGCGCGCCAAAAGGTAGCAGTTGATAGCGAGCTCTCTCATAGGCTGACCAATATAAAACGAATTTTGTGATTGGTCAGCTTGTAGCGGGTTCTCAGGACGTCTTGACACGATCCTGAGTTAGAAATTGTATGTGCCGGGCCCAAATAGCGAGTGACCCGGCACTATTCTGACCTTCAGTCAGTAGCGAGCTCGGCTTCTCCCGAACCGAGCGGAAATGCACGAAGCTTGATTTAAATTAATCAAGCTCGTGACTGAACAACCTTGCTTCAAGAAATTTTTGTCTTGATTTTGATATTCTTGACTTCCAATATTTTATATCTTCGATGTCTTGAGTTATTTACTATCAAAGTCAAAATGGACTTTTTCCCATTGATAAATGATGAATTCGCGCCAAATCGTTGTAGGGACTTTTTAAGCGCGGCAAATTAAATTACTCAAAAGAGGTTCAAGGATAGATTATCAAAAACAATTTATTGAAGCTCATAAACTTTTTTCAATACGAGCAAAAATTTGGAACTTTTTTTTTTTGCGGTGGTTTTTTTTCCTATTACTCCAGAATCGTGCATGATAAAAGTTTTTTCAAGACCAGATCTGAGACTTAGACACTTAAAGCTACAATTTGCTTTTTTGATTTTCACTGTTCAACCATTTTTCTCCAAGTTACAGCGCGTTGAAAATCACTTAAAAATTTGGAATTTTTTGAATATCCTTTAATCTTTATAACTAATGTATGATGCTCAATTTTTTTCGAATGTATCATATATTTAGTAGCAATAATTTTTTTCTCTACAATTTGTTCCGCTGAATCGTATTTAAATGTTTTTTTTTTTTGATATATTACATTTTAAAATAAAAAATCTTAGAAAATGTTAAAAAACACTCTTAAAAAGTTAAAAAAATCCTATGTAGTGTACAATTTAATTCAGCGGTAACTGTCGGTTGTGCAGCCTAGTCGTTAAAGTGTTGGCCTTTCGTGCGTAGAGTCCCGAGTTCGAATCCCACTAAAATGCGTGTGCGGTCATTGATAAGTTTACCGTCTTTTCGCTGAATTAAAAATTTTTAATTCGATTAGAAATTCAATATCGCATATCTAATACTCCCAGCATCGCCATAAAGATTGGACAAAAAATCAAAATAAATATCTGTTTCTTTTTTTTTCAATGTTTGTAAAATTACAATACTATATTATAAAATTACTTCAAAGAAAGCCATAATATGTGTTGTAAAACTCAAGTGAGATATTGTAATTTTCCGAAACCGACTGATCGAAAATTGTTTGTAAAATTACTACGTTGTTTTATATTATCATTAATCTAACAGAGCTTCATATGTTTCGTAAAATTACAAAACTTACAGTGAAAAAAATAGACTAACTCTTGAAAAACGTTTTGTTATATTACAATAACTACTTTGTAATATTTTAAGACAAATACAGTGGAAAATGTTTTGTAAAATTACGATAGAAATTTTTAACAGTAGGTATTGAAATCTTACAACACGTATAATTTCTTGAAAGTTTCGTATTAACACAGTTACACATTGGGATTTTACAAATAATTTACAATTGAATTGTTTTCGAAAATTACAACATTCGTTGTGTAAAATTGACAAATAGTTCTTTCGCCACAATACAGTTCTATATGCAAAATTAAAAAAATTATGTCCAAGGCTGTTTTAGGTATATTCTTATATATGTTCATTCAAGAAATTCAAATCAGAAGTTCATTTTTTTGGACGATGGTCGAATTTATAGTTATTAACAATTGAAATGTTTGAAGGATGATATCTTGAAAATAATTCTTTTTGTAAATTTTTTTTTATACTATCGAATTTGTCATCAAATTTTGAATGAAATAGTATATTGTGTGACAAGGGATGAAACAAGACGATTTCAGACTAGGGTGAGGTTAGCTGCCCGAGCTGCAGGCGAGTGTAGACATCACCCGCAGTCTGAAATCGTGTTTTATCTTGAGTCACACACTGTAACAGGGAATTTCGAATTTTCCGCGCTCGGTTGCCATGATTTTCTATCATGTGCGCGGTCGAGATAATCTATTACTGCCCCAGGGTTATCCGGGGTAGAGTGCGACTGTCGTCCCGAGCGGAAATCGTAGGAGCTTGTCTGTCAGTCCCACTTAGTGGTAAGTAGGAGTGTCTAAGTTTTCCGGAAGTTGCCGAATTCGGTCGAGTGGGTGTACAATTATAAGTGAAGAAAAAACTCAGGCCGAGACAGACAACCGGACAAGACGCCGAACAATTAAGACGCTCTCCGTTACTCAGGTAATTGATTAAATTATAGACTTAGATTCTTTTGTGGAACCAAGCCATTATATACATAATTATTATCGATACTAGGCCATTAGCCGGTATCCTTAAATATTTTACTAATTAATCGGAAAAGCAGGTGAACGAGAGATGTCTGAGTGAACAAGAAAAGTACGAGCGAGGATAGTACGACGAAAAAAGACGAGAGACCAGGATCCTGACGAACGTGACGATATAGGACAGCAGAGAACCTGACGAGGACAGGAAATCGCACCAAAATAAGATCAGGTATTAATTAAATTAATTATCTAGGCCTGAGCCAGAAAAACTAATTTAATTTAATGAATATTTATTCGTCCGTCGGGGCAATCCGCGTCTAGGCCATTAGTTAATTAATTGGTTATTAAATTCATTAAAATAAAATTTAAGCCAGACGGTTGTCTAACCGGATCCAGGCCCAATCGTCGAGTCCAGGGCGTCGTCTTATAATTCCAGGCCATTGCCGGAATTATATACGGTGTAGAAATTCTAGGCCGATGGTGGACGCCACAAGCCAGAAATTTTCATATTCTAGTCCGCGGTGTTATAAATTAATTATTAATTAAAATAATTAAATTAACCAAATTAATAAAAATTAGTTTCCGTAACTAAACAAAGATCTAAGTTAGATTTATTAAATTAATTTACGTCGAACAACAAATAAAATTTAATAATTAAAGTAAAGTAATAAATAAAATTAATGATTAGAATTCGTTAATAAAATTGTTACAAAATATACTCAGTACAAAAGAAAGATTGTACAATAAGAAGTCGAGTGAGGCAAGTGTCGAGTAAGAAAACGGAGATGAGATGTTACTGACCAAAACTTAAAATATTAAGTCTAGTAAATTCGGATCAGTATTATAATGAAAGAATTAATGTTAGTTATTGGAAAGGAGTTAAATTAAAATTAATTAATTAATAATATTAATTCTTCTTCAAAAATTAATTAATTAATTTATCAAGTGCGTGGCGGGAACAGCCATTTTAAATCAGTGTGTGTGAATGAAAGTCCAGGGGACTCGAGTGCGCGTGCGTGTGTAGAAAATGATTTTAAAATGTATAGTATAATAAATAAATAATTCGGGAGGTAACCGATATTTTAATTGTAAGTTCAAAGGTAGTTGGCAATGATTTTAATCGAGTGTGTGAGTGTGTGCGATGCCAAGGTAGTGGCTAATTAGTTTTAAGTCGCCAAAGGTAATTGGTAGAATTTTATATGGTCAAAAGTTATAAGGTCTAAAGGTTATAAGGTCAAAAGGTACAAAAGTTATAAGGTCTAATAGTTATAAGGTATATAGTTATAAGGTATAAAGTTATAAGGTATAAAGTTATAAGGTCATAAGGTATAAAGGTCAAAGGTTATAAGGTTTATGGAAAAACTAGCGACCCGCCCCGGCTTCGCACGGGTGCTATGCTGATACTAAATTATATCATGTTATTATACATATAAACTTTCCTCTTGAATCACTCTATCTATTAAAAAAAACCGCATCAAATCCGTTGCGTAGTTTCAAAGATTTAAGCATACAAAGGGGCATAGGGACAGAGAAAGCGACTTTGTTTTATACTATGTAGTGATTATAAGGGTTAATTTACAAGGTTATAAATTAAATAAAAGTGAATATTGTTATAATAAATCAATTTAAGTTATTTATAAAATTATCCTTCCTCTTCTTTCTCTTACAATTAAAATTTACACCGACCCTGAATATTAAGAACCGGTTCTGAAAGATCGATTAATCCTTCCAGTTGCGCCCTTAAAAAGGTAATTTAAGGACGACCAGAGTAACAGCATAGCCCTGTTATAACACTATATTTTTCATGATTACCTGCATCGGAACTGAAGATTCAGTGTCAGCAGCCAGTAAGAAACAAGTTAATTTCAAGCCGATGATGCAGAGAACTGTCAGAGAATGAGAAATATGTAATTTATAATCACTTATTAAATAGTAGGTAATACAAAAATATTATTTTCATTCATTTTTTAGTAATTTTATTTGGTTAATTAAAACTGTCATTTAAAAAATTAAATGAGTAAACTGAAGTGACAAGTAAACAAATGAGGGTAATAAGGCTGCCAATGGACATTAAATATAACTAGCACATAGCAGAAACAATTGTGTTTCTTTCTAAGGGAAGAAAATTTTTAAAAATTTGCAATTTTCTTAGCGGGAAGTTAAAAATGAAACAATCGATTTCGAAGTGTGTATTGGACAACGACGGCGTATGACATGCAAGATCAGATTAATATTCATGCGCTAATAGAGGATAGCATATGCGAGGGAGTGTTAAGTGTGTAAGTATGAGACGCTGCGCGCGCATCTTACATATTTTGCTCGCTCGTATGACTTTTTGTTAACAAAATTGAATATCTCCGTAAATATCTATAATTAAATAAAATAACTAAGACATTTTTATTCAAAATTTGATGACGAATTTAATAGTATAAAAAAAAATTTACATAAAAAATTATTTTCAAGATATCATCCTTCAAAAATTTCAATTGTTGATAAGTATAAATTCGACCATTCTCCTAAAAAATAAACTTCTGATTTAAATTTCTTGTATAAACATACATAAGAATATACCTAAAACAGCCTTGGACATAATTTTTTAAATTTTGCATACAGAACTGTCATGGGCCGAAAGGAATAATAGCATCTTCCGATTGTGATAGTCCTTACAAATTTCCGCATTTGTATTACCCATCTTAAGAATTGGAATAGAAATTTAACGATTAATCCAGCACGCCGAAGGCGTGCGAAGTTTGATCGTAATTATGCTACAAGCCTCGTTCGAAGAGATTAATAACAATAATAGAATATTTATAACCATGTAGTTACCCCAATGGTTACTAGAGTGCACCATTTGTTCAGAGAGACTAAAACAATCGGTTCATATACTTCTATTCCTTCCTCTATACTTCATATTTTAGAGTTAAGGAAACCCACCGGATTTAAAAATTTGGACAACACCACTTTCTTCTTCTCCAGCGATGGGATTTCACAGATCCTCTGTAAGGGTAGGACCTTAATCTCTTTGAACGAGGCTCGTAGTATAATTACGATCAAACATCGCCCGCCTCCAGCGTGCTCAATTAATCGTTAAATTATACGACGAGCCTCGTTCTCGAGATTAATAACAATAATAGAATATTTATAATCATATAGCGGTTTAGAGACTTGGCCAAATTTTAAGATTTAGGTATTAGAAAATTCTTTATTCTTGTCTTATAATCTCGTTAAATTATTCAAACACAGCTCTTGCAAACTTTTGATTGCTGGCCGCTATTGGCCTATTATAAAATTTAGCAAATATCTCCGAACCTTTGGACCAACTCGCAGTCTTCCTTATTGAATCTAAATTAACGTGAGGCTTTCGAGTCGAAATGTAGCGAATCTCCAGCTTCTCTCTTGCTGTTTGCGTCCTTTTCACGTAATAGTTTAGGCTCGAAGCCACGCATATTCTGGTTTTGGTTTGAAAAAAGGAACCACTAGTAACGGTTGTAAACGCCCGGGTCCCGAAGTTTGCACTAGGTCTGGGATTTTAATCTCCAACGCGTTCTGTCGAACTGTTATGTTCTTTACCTGTATGCTAGCCAAAGTTTGGGCCCGATAAGTCGTACACAAGGCTAGTAGTGTCACTAGCTTCTGTGAGATCTTGTTCAAGGATAAGCCTTCTAGTGGATATGCTTCAGCCAGGTGCTCAAGCACTTTTGCAACATCCTGCGTGGTTGCGTATTTTGGTGTTGGCGGCTTCAGATTTCACGTGTTAGTTTGCTAATCTCCGGGTGCTTAGTCCCTCCCATTTTGTTAATATCCGCGATCGCAGTCATATTATCGATCCTCAAAAGGATCTGCTTTCCCACTACTTTCGCAGCTTACACTTCCAGTGCTAACTTCATTGCAAATAATTCCTTATAATTAATATGCTATATTTCGACATCATTCAAGCATTTCTTTATTTTAGCATGTAGTTTTAGATTAAGATCCTTTTCCTCAGACGGATCCTCTCCGAGAATGCTAATTATTTCCTCCGTCATGAATAGCTCACCCTCTTCTACCTCCTCAGGCCCTTTATTTTCTTTATCTACAGGTGAAAAGGAAAGACTAATGACAGGTACACTATCATGACTATCGATGTCGATAATGTTCTCGACATACTATAAATTTTCTATGACTTATCGAAAAACAAGCGCAGAAAATTAAAGAGTATATAAATAATAACGATGACAACATTATTCTTGTCATTAGTATTATTATCTTGTATACACTTATATATATATATATATATATATATATATATATATACATTCCATTTTTTTTCTTTTTTGTTTTTCGATCGTGGAGACACTCGTACAAGTGAATTCCAAGGCCCTCTTACCAGTCGTGTAAGCGTAAGCCCGGTTCTGGCATTTTAGCTTGTGCCTACTGACGCTTTGTCACACTGCACATGTATGTATACAAAACATACATGTGTGTATATATATGTAATGGCTGATTTACCGCTCGTGTCAGCGCGGGCCCCGTGGCGTCATTTCATTGATAATCTTTTTATTAAAGATTCATAAGACATTTTGTAACAAGAAATTTTGTATTTTCCGCGTTCAGTTACCATGATTTTCTATCATGTGCACGGTCGATATGACCTATTACTGCCTCAGGATTATTCGGGGTAGAGTGCGACTGTCGTCCCGAGCGAAAATCATCTGTCAGTCTCACTTAGTAATAAGTAGGAGTGTCTAAGTTTCCGGAAGTTGCCGAATTCGGGCGAGTGGGTGCACAATTATAAGTGCAGGGTGAACCCAGGCCAAGACACACAACCGGACGAGCCGCCCGAAGATCGAGACGCTTAATCATACAGGTAATTAATAATTTGGGGACTTGGCTTCTAATTGTGGAACCAAGCGATTATATATATAATTATTATTGATACCAGGCCAATTGCCGGTATCCTTGATAGCTTTTATTAATTATTTGGAAAAGCAGGTGGAGGAGCCAGCAAAAAGGAAAAACAAACGAGAGGGTACGAGAACAGGAGGATACGACTACGAGACAAGGAACCGGACGTGACGAACGTGACGACAAACAAGGATCCTGAGGAGACGGTGAAAACAAAAAGGAGCCGCATCAGAAAAGAATCAGGTATTAATTAAATTAATTTTTCTAGGCTGAAGCCAGAATATTAATTTAATTTAATAAATACTTAGTCGTTCGTCGGGGTAATCCGCGTCTAGGCCCATATTTAATTAATTAGTTATAAAAATTATTAAAGTAAAATTAAGCCAGACGTTTGTCTAACCAGATCCAATCCTAATTGCCGGGTTCAGGGCGTCGTCTTATGATTCCAGGCCATTTCTGGAATTATATGCGTCGTAGAAATTTCTAGGCAGATTGTGGACGACACAAGCCAGAAATTTTCATGTTTTAGTCCGCGATGTAATAAAATAAATTAAGTATTAATTAAAGTAAACAAATTAAACAAAATTAATAATTAAAATTAATTAATAAAAGTACCGAGAAATAATAATAAAGAAAAGTCAAGACCGTAAAGAAAGAAGTCGAGTGACCGCGAGAAAAAGATGGCGGAACTTGAGTAAAGTGACTATCAGGAAAGAAAACGGTGATGAGATTTTTTTACTGAACAAAACTCGAAATAGTAAGTCTCGTGATTTCGGATCATTATTAAATTGAAGGATTAATGTTTATTTGTTGAAAAGAAGTCAAATCAAAATTAATTAAGTAATAATAATAATTATTCTTCAAAAATTAATTTGTCGAAGCGCGTGGCGGGAACAGCCATTTTAAAGTCAGTGTGTGTGTGATTAAAAAGTCCAGGAAACTCGATGGCGGGTGTGTGTAGAAAAGATTTTAAAATTAATATTAAATTAAATAATTAATTCGGGAGATAACCGATTTTTAATTTGTAAGTCCAAAGGTAGTTGGCAATCATTTTGATCAAGTGAGTGTGTGTGTGTGATGCCAAGGTAGTGGCTATTGAGTTTTAAGTCGCCAAAGGTAATTGGTGAATATTATATGGTCTATTGTTATAAAGTCTAATTGTTATAAATTATAAGGTATAAAAGGTTATAAGGTATAAAGGTCAAAGATTTATAAGGTTTATGAAAATTATAAGGTTTTATTTACAAGGTTTATAAAATTAATAAAAGTGAATATTGTTTATAATTAATAAATCTAATTTATTTATAAAATTATTCTTACTCTTTCCACTCTTACAATTAAAATTTACACAGACCCTGAGTATAAAAAACCGGTTCTGGAAGACCGTTTAATACTTCAAGTGGCGCCCTTAATAAGGAAATTAAGGACGACCAAGGTAACAGTACCCCTGTTATAATTTAATATTTACCTTCATCAAATTCGCTTAAAAAGTCCGTTTCTAAAGGACCAGTCTAAAGTCCCCCGGTGTGCAGACGAGACTGTTGGACTGTCTGTATTTATAATGGCGTCAGTCGCATAATTTGCCTTTGTCGTATGATTCTCCTCAAAATTTTCTACAGTTTGGTTCAGCTTTTTAGATATAGCCTCAATAGAAGGCTTGCTCGGACTACCTTTACGTTTGTGCATGCTTGACATGTTTGTCTTGATTAATTTTGCCTTTACTTAATTTACAATCAAGAATTTTTGTCACCGTGAAAAATTTTGATGTTCACTCTAGTGCACAACAAAGAGATATGAAGTATAGAGGGAGTGACAAAGGTAAGTGGACCGATGGTTTTACTTTCTATGAACAAGTTGTGCACTCTGGTGACCATTGGAGTAACTACATGGTTATAAATATTCTATTATTGTTATTAATCTCGAGAACGAGGCTCGTCGTATAATTGAATAGTATTAATAGTTCTAAAATCTACAATAGAAGAATCTTAGGTTGATGAATAAAATTTACTGTAGAGAAATTATTATTAGAAATTAATAATTTAATTGAATATTTAATTCTCATTATTATTTAATTTTTTTTTTCACTTCCGGGCGGAAAGCGTCAACTTTCGTCCCACTATGCAAAACGAAGCTGCCGCTTTCCGTCTCCGTCGAGGAGAAAAATAGCATACTCTCTCGGGAAGTAAAGTAAGAAAGCCCCAGATCACCTATTTGTTTACTTCCCTAGGTGTGTAATATACTATTTTTTTTTTTTTTTTCAATTTATTTACTTATTCTAAAAATGTTCATTATTTTCTACATTTAATATTTAATAATTTATAAATAATATTCAATTCATAAAATAAAAATATATATTATGTAATTTATATGAAATTCCTTATTAAAAGGAACGATATGAAATGATTAGAAAAAAAAATTTTTAAATACTTTTTAACACTTTTGAATACGTTTAAATCGTCCTTCTTATGGTCATTTAACATTGCAAATCATTTCGAATCGTTTCTCTTAATCAGAGATATTATTAGATTATTAATTTTAAATATTTATTATTTCAATTTAATGTTCGATTGTAATTTTTATTACAAATTTTGTATTAATATTATTGATTTATTTTTTAAATATAAAATAATCAGTAATACATATTTAACAGTAATAATTTAATAATATTTAGTATGAATTATATTAAAAAATAATATAATAATTTATTTTAATAAATAATATATATCCTAGCAGTTTTGACGACACCATAGGAACGTGGTGAAAACATGGAGTTTCTACGGTGTTAACTCCCTTTTAGTGTTTCCACGGTGTATCGACGGAGTTTTGGCGGTGTTTTGATGGTAGAAGGGCGGCGTTTTTGGTGCAGTTACGAGACAAGGTTTCTCTCGTGTTTTCTTCGAGTTTGTTCGATGTTCGCCCGGAGTTTTCACTGTGTTTTTTTTGGACTTTCGTCGGTGTTTTGCCGGTGTTTTCTTGGAGTTTTGCTGGTGTTTGTCCGGAATTTTGTTAGGGTTTTCACGGAGTTTCTACTGTGTTTTTTTGGACTTTCGTCGGAGTTTCAGCGGCTCTGACACTCGGAGTTTTGTTGGAGTTTTTGCGGAGTTTTGTGGGTGTACTGTCGATATATTCTTGGAATTTATCTGATAGATTCGCGGCTTTCCAACGGTATTAAGTATATAATGTAGTGTATACTAGAATTTGATTATGAAAAACGTTGTTTCAAAGTAAATGACATTTTGTTTTTTAATTGAGAAATTTATTTCAAGTATGAATAAAGTTGTAACAGGGTGTTTTTTCAACCTTGCTAAATTTGGCCCCTTTATTAATTGATCTTAATAAGGGCGCCACTGGAAGATAAGACTCTGCCTTCCAGAACCGGAGATGTTAATTTTAGAAAAATCAGGGTCGTTGAATTTTACAAGAGTGAGGAAGGATGAGGAATTAAATTTATCACACAATATTTTAATTAATATAGTTATCAATTTTATTTATCACATCACAATTATACCCACCGGGCTTTTACTTCACTATAATTTATTATCATCAAAACTGTCCACTGGTCTTTATACTCTTACAACCTAACTAGTCCCCTGGACTTTTATTACAATATTTTATTTAAAAGAAAACTATGTAGTCCCCTGGACTTACACAATTTTAGCAACCTGCCTGATCCCCTGGATCTTTTAATTAAAATTGAGTCCCCTGGACTTTATTCATAATGGTCATCGACCTGATCCCTTGGGTCTATATTAAAATACAACCGGCAACTTGCCAGATCCCCTGGATCTAATTATTTTAAAACAATAAATGAAAAAAATTTTCCTGGAATCATTTTATATCGCACACTCACACACTTTTAATTAATCAATTTACTGTCCACTAGACTTAACTCACACACTTTTTGATAGCCAAGCCATCATAGGCATGTTTGTTAATAAATTATATTTGATAAAAAATATGTCTCATCTGGTTATCCGATGGGTGAAGGTCGATCTCCCACTGGCTCTTAGACTATTATGAATGTTTATTCAAATCGTTTATGTGGACCTTAAAAATAAATTATAGTGTAAGCTTTTCGGTGGCCGAGTGGTCCAAGGCGTCGGGCACTTCGTACTTAAAAAGACTCGGGTCCGAATCCAACATCCGGACAATTATTATTTTATTCTTTAATTTAAAGTTTCTCTTCAAATTTTACGATATTCACATCGTAATTTATATTATTGAGCTTAAGACTTAGTATTATTTGTCTGAAGTATTATTTCTCAAATGAAATTTCCAACGCTACATCGTAAAAATTACGATTTTGAAAGTCTAGTCCACCACTACAATAATAAATAGGACAAATTACGATATTATTATCGTAAATTTTGCTAGAATTTTTTTTTGTGTATCGTAGAAATTCGATTGTGGGCGATCAAAACAAATATTGCATTTATTATGAATTGTTCATTTTATAATTTGAATTAATTAACGATGATAATTAATAAGCGCTAATACTAAATTGTGTAGCTATAAGTGAATAGTAACTGTCATTAAAATTTTAAACTATTCAAATGGTTTGAAATATTTCATTACTTTTAAAAAATTGTTAATTTTATAATAAAAGTAATTAATTAAATTAAAACTTGTAATTGGATTATATCAATTTATCAAATATTATTTCTTACATAAATTTATATGAATTTTTTAAATTAAATGACATTGATTTATTCAATTTATTTATATTAATCCCCAGCATATATTTATGTTAATTTAGTAAATTTATCAACGTATTAGTTTGATTGTATAATTATAATTATCATTTTAATATTTTAACATATAACCTAAAACTTTGGAATTGTTAATGACATCTAAACACTGTAAAAAATTTAAAGTCTACGGTGTAGTGTGAATAATTTTGTATTAAAATTTTCAATACTGCCGGTGTGTAAGTCACACGACGCACAGTATTAACTTTTAGACTGTGTGAATTAGAACGTTCACACCACCGATGGTATGAATAATCAAGTTTTTTATTTCAAAATGCCATAAGTATGCCACACAAACTCCAAGTTACCACGACCAAAACGACGAGAAGAATCTCAATATACTCTGCGAAAATCATGAAAAACCACCATATAAATTACGAGCAAGCCCAAACACAAGTCCGCGAAAACACCGATGAAACTCCAAAAGAACACCCACGAAACTAACAAGAACACCGACAAAACTCCGTGTCATAACTGCACACAAAAATACTGCGTGTCTACCACGAAAATGCCGTCAAAACTCTCTTGGCGCACCCAGTTTGAATCAAGTTTTTTCCGAATTCTTATGGTGGCGCTAAAAGCGTGAGAATCCGTAAAAACTCCGACTAAACTACAAGGAAACACATTAAAAACTCATAGAAAACACCAAGAAAACTGCGACAGTCAGTAAAAACACCAATAAAACGCTGCAAAAACTCCATGTCGTAACTGTATATGAAAATACCGCGTTACTGCCATGAAAACACCGTCGAAACTTCCACGGTACAACCAGTTTCGCTCGAGTTTTTTCCGAATTTCTACGGTGGCGCTAAGTGTCAGAGTCCGTGGAAACTCCGCCTAAATTACAAAGAAACACCCAAAGAACTCCGACAAAACACTAAGAAAACTCCGCGATAAAACCGACGAAACTCCAAGAAAACATCAACGAAACTCCAAGAGAAAACTGGCAAAACTCTTCAAAATCACGGACAAAACTCCGTGTTGTAATTGCACACAAAATGCTACGTTTCTACCGCAAAAATACTGTTGGAACTCCCTCGAAACACCGAGTTTCTGTCAAGTTTTTCCCCAGTTCTCACGGTGGCACCAAAGCCGCTAGGGTACGGATAGTTAACCTCAATTATATTGGAGTACTTGAAGAAGTATATAACCACAATTTTTTCATTAATATTTAGAATAGTCAATAATATTCATCAAAATATTCAATTTAAATCACTACTGAATATAATTATTGAGCACATATACAATTCGCACTTGTATTAAAGTAAAACAGGTGTTGTATATGTAGCAACTTCAACTTTTGATTTTCGTGTCACCCCTGTGCGCGCGTAGCATAAAAATTCAATCACTTTTTCATAACGCGCCTAAAGAAGTATGTCATATATAAGCTTATACACTAACGCAAAAAATTAAAGGAACAGAAAAATTTTATAAATTTTTTAGTAATGTTTGGAAGGCTGTAATTTTGTGAAAAATAATCGTATCGAGATTTTAAAAAAAGCATTTCATAGTTTGAAATCTCTAGTTTCAGTGCATTTTTATCAAAATTTTCTAAAAAGTCTGGTTATTACGCTAACATGGTAAAATACCGCGAGACAGAAAATTAAAAAAAATTTTTTTTTTTTCCAAAGAGCCCACGGACCGTGGAAAAATTTTGTCAACTGAACCAATGCATGAGTCATTTGGCAAATGTATTCAGCTTCAATTTGGCTTTTTTTTAACCTCGTAGAGCAATTCGTCGCAGAGATATCAGCCTTCAAACAAAAAATGATTTTTTTGGCTTTGATCATCGATATTAAAAGATATCAATGATTGCACCGTAGAGTTGAGGGCGGCGTTAAAAACTTGAATAAATTCTCTACAAGACTCGTTCATCATTTTGTGGAAAAAACAATTTTATTTATTTTTAACATCCTTTAGAAGTAAGTACAAAAAAATGACTTTTTATGGTTTTTCAGTAAATCAACAGCTACTCCGCAAATATCGATAAAAAATATAATGTTGCCAGGGACTTTTTTAGCTTAATGTACTTTCAATAACCCTATAAATATTTAAATTGATATCTCGAGCCGTTTTTTGGGGGTGATCGATCAAAGTTTTGCTTAACAATTGAAGAAACAAGTTTTGTCCGTTTAATTGTATAATCATAATCGAAATGAAAACTAATTTTTTTTACTTTTCATTCATTTTTGCATTGGTAACTCAGTAAATGTGACGAAAAGAGAAAAAAAACGAAAAATTTCCAAAAAATGTGAAAAAAAAACTTTCGACCCCAAAAAACAAGTTTCAATTTTTTTGATTTCTTTGATTTTTTTTGACATTTTTTGGAAATTTTTCGTTTTTTTTATCTTTTCGTCACAAAGGGACAAAACTTGTTTCTTTAATTGTTTAGCAAAACTTTGATCGATCACCCCCAAAAAACGGCTCGAGAAATCAATTTAAATATTTATAGAGTTATTGAAAGTACATTAAGCTAAAAAAGTCCCTGGCAACATTATATTTTTTATCGATATTTGCGGAGTAGCGGTTGATTTATTACAAAACCATAATAAGTCATTTTTTGTACTTACTTCTAAAGGATGTTAAAAATAAATAAAATTGTTTTTTCCAAAAAATGATAAACGAGTCTTGTAGAGAATTTATTCAAGTTTTTAACGCCGCCCTCAAATCTACGGTGCAATCATTGATATCTTTTAATATCGATGATGAAAGCCAAAAAAATCATTTTTTGTTTGAAGGCTGATATCTCTGCGACGAATTGTTCTACGAGGTTAAAAAAAAGCCAAATTGAAGCTGAATACATTTGCCAAATGACTCATGCATTGGTTCAGTTGACAAAATTTTTCCACGGTCCGTGGGCTCTTTGGAAAAAAAAAAAATTTTTTTTAATTTTCTGTCTCGCGGTATTTTTCATGTTAGCGTAATAACCAGACTTTTTAGAAAATTTTGATAAAAATGCACTGAAACTAGAGATTTCAAACTATGAAATGCTTTTTTTAAAATCTCGATACGATTAGTTTTCACAAAATTACAGCCTTCCAAACATTACTAAAAAATTTATAAAATTTTTCTGTTCCTTTAATTTTTTGCGTTAGTGTATATAATCATACATTAACATATATGATCATTATACTGAATTTAAAAAATCGACAATTTTTTTTTTTTATCAAGGACACACACTCAAAAGTTTCAAGAGGATAACAGAACACGCTAGTTGAAATTTGAGCCCTTAAAGTAATATTAAGTACTTCCTGATTGCGATTTTATATTTCCCATTTGGAGAACATAGAAAAAAAAATTTTAAGTTGGGAAATTTATATCTTCGTAATTTCGTATTATATAAATAAACTCAGGATATATTTTTGTAGGAAATTTAACGTTCTACAAGAAAGTACTCGTATGATTTTTTAATAAATCCATCTATCGAAGAGCTATTTAAGCTTAAAGTCAAATTTATAGTAAATTTTGAGATCATTTTACTTTACTAGCGAAACTATAAATCTATCACAAAATGTTAAAATACCTTTTTTGTAGACAATTTTATTTCCTAAGAATAATCTCTGATAAAGTTTTTAAAAATTTTGCGTTGTTTTCTAGTTATTATCATTTTATTGTAAAGATCTTAAAAACCCTGATCAAACATCTGAAATCAACCGAATTCAAAATTTTAATTCTGTTATATTCTGTTGAATTCTGCAAAACATAATTTAATTGAATTGAAAATTTGAATTTGAATTAAACAGAATAAAACTGATTTAAAAATTTCAAATTAGTTTCAGTTTAGTTTAATTCAGATTAAGAACCAGAAATTGGAGAATTATTTTCGAATTAATCAGAATTAAACCGAATAGAATTATTTAAATTCGTTTTAATTTGGACAAATTCTGGTTTTCCTGCCAAATTAGATAGAATTTATTTTTTTGTTAGGTACCGAATTAACAGAATTTATCTGAATTAAATAGAATTAAAAAATTAATTTTGTTTAAATTGATCGAATTCAGTTGTTTAATCAGGGAAAAACAGTGTATGGATCAATTTTAAGATCTTGACATTAAAACGGTAATAACTAGAAAATCATGCGGAATTTTAAAAAACTGTCAGAGACAATTTGTAGGAAATATAATTGTCTACAAAAAAGGCCCTATGACACATTGTGATAAGTCTGATAGTTTTGCTGGAAAAGCAAAAAGATCTCAAAATTTACTATAAGTTTGACTTCAAGCTTAAATAGCTTTTGAACAGATGGATTGATCAAAACATCATAAAACTACTTTTTTGTAGAGAGTTTCATTTCCTACCAAAGTATATCCTGGGCTCAGTTGTACAATACGTCATTACGGAGATATAAAATTCCACACTTAGAATTTTTTTTCCCATGTTGTTTAAATAGGAAATGGAAAATAGCAATTAGGAAGTACTTAAAATTAACGTTAACAGCTCAAATTTTAACTGACATCTTTTTACCACGCTTTTATTAACTCGCTTTTATGTATGTCTGTTCGGGTGCAATTTTGTAGTTGATCTTAAAGTAACTTCTCGATGAGCTAGAGACTTGAAATTTGGAACAAAGCTCAAAATTAGATGACAATGCAAGAAATTGAAAAAAAATTTTTTTTAAAATGAGAAGGAGAAGCACTAGAAGAAGAAGAAAAAAACGAAAAAAACTGAAACAAATGAAGAGAAATGGAATAAAAAATTCATATTCGTTTGTGTGTCTGTTCAGTACGAATTTTTTATAATTAATTTAAAACTAATTTCTGGATGACATATTTTTGAATAAAGCTCACAACTGAATGACAGATAAACAAACACCGTGTAATGAAAATAAAATGAAGGAGATGGAAAGAATGTGATGACTAGGACCTCCAGCACCGTGAATAGAGTCATATATTCAAAATTTTTAACTAAAAAGAATCTGGCTTTAATTTATTTTAATATTTTGAAGTATAAATCTTATAAAAAATGAATTTGATATATTGATAGGTAGAAATAGCGATTTTCTATTTCAGATTTGTTGAAGTGAAAAGAAACTGAAATAAACGTGAAATTTGTCACATGTCTCTGTCATTATCTTATTCAGGTCTTTAAAATCGATTTCAAAATTTCACTCACACAATACTAAAAAACAGAAAATAATTATTGAAATAAGAAAAATTTTTAATATACCACGTTTTTAAAACGAACTAAAAAGTATAAAATATTATTTCTCAATCTCATGAAGATTTAAAACCACATACAAATTCCGAACTTCTAACAGACAGTCCTGAAAATTTATAATTGTGAGTTTTTAATAGGTATAAAAATAATTGTAAGATTTAAAACGAAAAACGTGGGGCGCCTGCAACAGATAATTGATACATTAATAGTTCAACTAACAATTTTAATGCATTGCAAATAATATAGACTGATTTGTTAGTTTTCCATTGACAGTTCTTCTCTATACTTCTTATAGTTATATATTGCATGCGCCCCACGTTTTTCGTTTTAAATCTTACAAGTATTTTTATAACTGTTAAAAATTCACAATTATAAATTTTTAGGACTGTCTGTTAGAAGTTCGGAATTTGTATGTGGTTTTAAATCTTTATGAGATTGAGAAATATTATTTTATACTTTTTAGTTCGTTTTAAAAACGCGGTATATTAAAAATTTTTTTTTATTTGGATAATTCACCGATCAAACTGATAATTTGCTTGCCACCAATGAAAGATGGCTCGCTAGAGAGTGGCTCTCGTCCCTGTAAGGAGATTTTAATAGGTTAATATCAGGATTAAACTCAATAACAGGCTCAACCGAGAGTGACACAAAGAGTGGATACCAAGGCTGGGTAGGCCAGAAAGGCACCACCACAATTCCTACTGCCTTGTCATTAATTATTTTTCTTAACGTACGCATAATCAGGGCAAATGGAGGGAAAGCGTAGAAGTTTTCATCTCTCCACGACACTGTAAACGCATCCACTGCGCTTGCATAAGGATCTGGAAACCTGGAGTAAAACCTCCTATTTTTCGTATTTAAACGCGAGGCTAATAAATCTACTGCAAACTGTCCAAAATGTTTTTCAATTTTAGAAAACGCATCTTGAGACAGTTCCCACTCTCCATCAATATTGACATTTCGCGATGCTTTATCGGCCTCAATATTCTTCGCTGATGCTATGTAGGATGCTCTCAACCAAATTTTTCTTTCCTCACACCACTTCCAAATTTTTCTAGCTAATAAACTTAAGTATTGAAATCTTACACCTCCTGCTCTATTTACATAAGAAATCGCGGTGGTGTTATCTAACCTAAGCAAAACTTCACACTGTGAGAGCTCTGACGCGAAACACCTGATAGCGCAGAAAGCAGCTAATAGTTCTAGGTAATTGATATGTTTTCTCTTTTCTTTATCATTCTAGAACCCAAAAGTTTTAACTCCATTACAAAAGCAACCCCAACCAGTCAATGACGAGTGAGAAAAAATTTCCAACTCGTAAACCTGCGTTCTAATTGGGTTTTGGCCGACTTTTGCGTTCACATTCCACCAATTTAAATCTTCCATCATGGTCTCATTAATCATAATACGCCCTTCATAGTTGCCGCCATTAAATTTCAATGCCAGATATTTTTGTCTCTCTAACTGTTTGCAGTGAACAAAACCATACGCCACGGCTGGACACGCCGATGTTAATACTCCAAGGAACTCCGCAAACCTTCTAATTTTATACGATTTACCGACCTTAAATGTATCTACCCATCTGGGAATTGACTCCTTCTTCTTGTCTGTCAGATTTAACGTAAAACTAACTGGATCAATTACGAATCCCAAATATTTGCAAGTCTGCGAAGCTGCAAGCGAGCTTTTCTTAAGATTTATAATAAAACCTAGCTCTTCCAATAACTTTATTGCCTTCCTCATATTCTCCTCGCATACTCTTCTAGATTTATGAAGAAACAAAAAATCATCCAAGTACAACACTAGCAATATCCCCCAGAAACGCAAATTATGGACTACGGGCTTCGTTATCTTAGTAAATACAAACAGACTCGTACATAAACCAAAGGGGAGGCATAAAAATTGGTACATCTTATTCTTAAATCTGAATCTCAAGAATTTTTTATAATCTTTATGAATTGGCACCAGGAAATAAGCATCCTGGAGATCTATACTCCCTAAATAATCTCCTGTCGAAACTAGCCCGAGAGCTACTCGTATATCCTCCAGCTTAAAATGTGGAGGATCGATAAATGTATTTAAATCCTTGAGATTGAGTATGAAACGATTTGACCCGTCTGGTTTTGGCACCAAGAAATAAAGGGAGATGAACTGATCATCGCACTCTTGACACTCCTCGATTGTGCCTTTACCTAAGAGTTTATTTATTTCTATTTGAATTTTTTTTTTTTTTTTTTTTTTTTATCTCTTCGACAGAAAAAATTCTTTCTCTCTTGCAATGACTTTGAGACGGTGTTTGTATGAAAGGAATTTTGTAGCCACTGATAGCACTTAAGACAAATTTGTCTGAAGTAATTTCTTTCCACCTGGCCTCAAAGTGTCGCAGTCTGCCTGCTATTTTTTCTACCTTGTCTATCTCCTGGATGACGACTGGCTCGTCGTCCGAGCCGCTGGCTTGGAATCTCGGGGGTACGTCCTGGATGACTTTGTCTTGAACTTCAAGGATTTGAATCTCTGGTTCTGGCCCACCGCGCGATAATCCGCCGGTGGGCGTCTCGCATTTCCCTTGCTTCGGAACTTTGATGATACTTTTGTAGCCGGCTTTTCCTTTATGTCTGCGCAAGCTTTTTCAATATCTTTGACGTCCTTAACCTTGTCTTTAAGATCATTGCCATATAACCATTCGTCTGACAGCATAGTGTCAACCATTGGCTTAATATTCTTATTTAATTGTGGCGTGACAAATGACTTTCTTGCCACAGATTGCTGATAGAAAACGTCCGTGAGGATTTGACCTGCATGACTTATATAATCTGTCAATGCATCCTCATCTACACCTTCCTCAGGCTGATCCAGAAGTAAGGAAACTGCTGCACCCAGAGCAGCTATTGCGGTGCCCACACAATTTTGGGTCTCTGCAAAATGCTGATCTCTCTTCTTTGCTATGTCTGTCAGCAACGGAACTATTTCCAGGTTTATTTTAGGGGCTTCGGTGAAAAATTCACCCTTCCTTTTGTATGCCTCCAAAATTTCTTTCTTCTTCTTTTCCGGAAGGCCCTCGCTCTTCCACTTAAGCCAAGTATTTTTCAGTTCTGGATGATATTTCACATTCTTAAATTTAGAATCATCCGGGTCTAATCCTAAAACCTTTAAAACACCATCCTTGTCTGTTTCCTGTTCAGCTTCTTTATTATTTTCTGTCTGTCCAGTGTTTGATGTCTCGCTGACATTATTTTTGTTAGGGTTATTCTCTTTTGAGCTTTCTGCCTCTAAGAATAACAAAAAAGGACAAATTTTTTTTACTCTTATTTAAATAAAAAATTATTATTTAGCACTTATTGTGCAATTGTGATAAATACGTTCTTATTGAACTTAATCACATTTAATTACAGTCGTATGGACCTGGTGACACCGTGTGGGTATTCACCTCTCTACTTTCGTATGGAAAGTAGATATTTTTAATATTAAATAACTCGGTATTATTTTTCTTACCTTGTTCTACGTCTGTAGTGATTGGCTTCTCAGGCGGATTTTTTGGTAAATTCTATTCTTTTTGAACATTTACCAACGATTCAACAATTTTTGTTAGGTTATCCATCTGCTCTTGCATCTTAACCCATTTGTCATCTTTTTTACGCCTAGATTCCCGGGAACGGGATCGATATCTTGATCGCTTTCCCATGTCGGGTATTTTAATTGATATTTATATTAATTAATTATGCAAAATTATTTATTTTAAAGAAAAACGTGTTGATGCTTTAGCACAACAAAACAATATGAAATATAGAGGGCGCAGGTCGGGGAATAGGGCGTAGCGCGACAAATTTGTTTAAATTTAAGCGTTAAACGTTGTGGATTAAAGCATGACAAGTATGACTACATAGTACTATCATCGTGAACGAGACACGCAATATAATTATTTTATTCTACTGAAACTTTTGAGTGTGTTTTCTTCAAAAAAAAAAAAAAAAATCGATTCTTTTGAATCAGTCTAATGATCGTACATGAAGTAATATATGGCCTCATATATTTTCATACATGATTAGATATGATCATGTCTGAGCATTTTTTCCCTATTCGAGTGCAGATATAACCATACATGGTCATATATGACCTCATATGTGAGCATAAATATAATCATTCATAAACAGGTTTGATCATGCATGATCATACATGATACCGTACATGATCATATATGCGATCATGCATGATCATACATGATACCGTACATGATCATATATGCGATCATGCATGATCATACATGATACCGTACATGATCATATATGAGATCATATAGCATCGTACATGAACAGACATGATAATATCTGAGCTCATATATGACCATACATGAACAGATATGATCATATTTAAGCATTTTCTCCCGGGTAATCATCTCAATGTACTAAAGTGTAACCCAGTATGTACCGATGAGTAATGTAACTAAAGTTATGGTTTTATAAAAACTTAAATCTTTTTTTAACTCACATACTAAATTCGTATAAAAAAAAAAATTTGAATGAAAAGAAAGTCACAGCCATAGTAAATCTGATTAAAAATTACGATTTGTATTTATTGTGTAAACTAATTTCACGGCTCGACTATTTTCGCAGTTGCTAAAACATGTGAAATAAACTCAATTACTAGCCATGTACATTGAGATTGTGACGAGATTTTTTTTTTATTATTTATTTTTTATTCTCATAACTAACTTATAATAATTTTTATTTTCAAGCTTAAAACTCAAAATCTCTTAGCTTTATAAGTGTGTACGTGTAGATGTAGGTATACGCATATAATACTAAGTATTTTTCATAGTGTTTCTTGAAGAAGACTTTGTTAACACTTTGTACTTATTGTAATTGGGACACTTCATTTCACATCTGGCAGTAATGAAACATCCTTCGAATTAGTGGTAAGAAAACATGGTAGTAAAATGAATTTCAGTGAACACGCTAAATGAAGTATCTTACATTAAAATATATACGACAGTTAAACGAAAGTTAAGGTAACAAGTCACTTGTACATTATTTCAATGTCTATTAAAGTAGTTTGGCATTCGCATTCCCAAATCAAATAAATAATTTTTTTTTTTTTTACAATTAATGAAACAACTGTTTTCATTGATCATCATTATAATTAATATTAGTGTTAATTAAGATTAAATCAATATATATTAAAGTTAAATAATTATAAAATTCATATAAATTACATTGACTATTATAATTATTATCATTTTGGAATTATAAACATGTGAAAAAATTAAATAATACTTAACTGTGGAAATAGAACTCAATAATATTATTGATATCATGAAGTAAATTAAAAGATTCACGTAGTGAATACTTCAAATTTAGCGCATACAATGAAGCCGCCATTTTTTCTCTAATAAACTTGGGAGAAAGAAAGTGTCTGTCTAAAAACAAAAACAGATAACTAATCACAATATTAAAAAATCTATTTTAAATAAACCGTGTGGTAAATCATTCCGGAACTTTTTTATTGTACGCTTTAGGTATCAAATTATCGAATAAAAAGTTTTTTTTTGTAGGCCAAGTTTGTCAAGTTTTTACGAAGTACTGATTTCTGTTAAAATTGAATGAAGACAATCATAAGAGCCCGTGTATAATTACATGAATTTAATTAATTGTGTCTCTTAAACGACGTAGTAAAAAATTCTGATTTTTTTTTCTCCAGTACATTTAAGTATAATTTTTCAAACAAAAATAAAAAAAGGCCAGTCGGCAGCCGAAATGGAAGGTAGATTTCTTACTTAATCGATCGAATAAGTTAATTTCGTACATGAATATCTTGTGATACATGTCAGTGTGTGCTCATGGTATGAAATTAGGCTCGTTTTCTAAGAGTGAGGGTGAAAAAGGACAACGACTTACTTTCTCAGTGAATTTCAGATAGTTAATTTGACAAGACATTGTATAGATAATATACGAATGTAAACTTTACGCAAATAAAGTATTGCTATATTCATGGTCTACAATGTCTATTCAATTTTTGGGTGGTTACTATCACCTGACGGTATTACTATTAACAAAATATTATTTTTCGGTGTAAACAAATAAAAAGATTTTTTTATGAGTGACAAGATAAATTTAACGAAAGAAGATTTTAATGTGTTATGCATAAGTTATTAAGGCTTAAAACCATAAAAGATGCGCGTTTCTATTTTAAAAAAATTTTCAATGCTTTGAAAATACCATAAAACGGTAAAAATATCAATCATAGAGTGTACAGGTACATTTGAAACATCATTAGTGATAAGAAAAATAGTTTTAAAATATAAAATAGTTGAGAAATTTACAGGTTCTTTTGTTCACAATAAAATAAAACTGATAAAATTGGATTATAATGGGAAATGCTTAAGTTACGTGGAATGAAAATCATATTTTCAACATTTTTTGTGTTCGGTCACGATCTTAGACAATTGGAAGAGCTTCATGCGTTTCCGCAACATCCGGGAGTTGCCGAACTCGCTACTGACCTCAAAGTCAGAATAGTGCCGGGTCACTCGCTATTTGCACCCGACACATACAATTTCTTGCTCATAACCGTGTCGAGACGCAATGAGAACCCTCTACTTGCCGGCCAATCAGATAATTCGTTTTATGCATCGAGGCTGCCACGTCACCACCAAGTGGCGACGTCGCTTTTAACAACATTTTCTCCGGCGTTTTTTCGCTCCTGAATTCAACAGTACAACCTTGTGCTCTATAACCACTTTGCTTTGCTATAATTATTCTTGTTTGCATTCGCTATCGCGTATAAGTTTCGTTGCATTCGCTGTTTCCTATTATCTTCTCACAGTTTTAAGTGTACATAGTGTAAATAAATATCTAATTTATTTATTATTAAAAGTTGTGTAATTTTTTATTTTTAAAATTCCATCACACCTAAACCAGATCCGTTTTGCGCATACACCCACTTTACATTTTGATTTCATTAAAAATTTCAAGGTTATCAAATAATTAGAAGAAATGAGTAAAACATAAAGCTTAAGGTCATAAATCAAAGATTATAAGTCAAGCTTTCAGATAATTTTTACGGAAATTGTCTATGAATATTAGTTTTGAAGTTGTATAAGCTCTAGCAGTGATTAAAAACTGATTTGTACAAAAAATCATGAAAATTTCAAACAGCCATAATTTCAAAACTATTCAAACGATTCAACTCATTTTTGAACTCGATCGAGGTGATCACCTATAGAACAAGTGTGAAAAATTTCATTAAGATCCAATAAGAACTGTGGGTGCTATCATAATGACAAGACCAGTGATAATCAGAGGAAGTGAAGGTACATTTGTATATCATAAGTAATAAAAGAAATAATTTTAAAATATAAAATAGCTGTGAAATTTACAGGTTATTTTGTTTACAATAAAATACTACTGATGACATAAAATTACAATGGGAAATACATAAGTTATCCGGAATGAGAACCATTTTTTCTAAATTTTTTGATTCCATCTAAACATTCAAGGCTATCAAATTATTGGAAGAAATGGTCAAAACATAATGTTGAAGGTCAAAAATTAAAGCTTACTAAACAAACTTTAAGATACTTTTTATAAAAATTGTCTATCAGTTTTAGTTTTGAAGTAATATGGACTTTAACAGTGAATAAAAATTGACTTTTTCGAAAAAATCGTGAAAATTTCAAACCGCCATAACTTTTAAACTAATGGACTGATTTAGCCCATCTTCGAACTTAACCGCGATAATCGTCTGTAAAATAAGTGTGAAAAATTTCTATAGGATCCGATAAGAATTGTGGGCGTAATCGTGATGACAAAATTGTTTATATTATATATATATATATATATATAGATTCATATATAAATTTTGTAACGAGTAGTATTTTTGAACCCTGTTTAACCAATTATGATAGGATATGACAAAACTCCTTGAAAAATCGACCATGAGGGCAAATACAAAAGTTAGTTCTTAGAAAAATTTACCTAAAAAGTGGGGGTCAAGTTTGAGAATTGTGGATGCCAAACCACCTTTAATTTTTGGCTTAGTTAATATAACTGGAAGAGCATTCATTAATTAGAGTGTATAATTACCGTTAATTTATTGTAGTTTACTTTTTAAATTCCGGTTATACTTTTTTTTCCGTTCACTTATTAAGAAGTTATTATTTACTTCAGTTTTTGAACAACCATAATTGTCTACTAATAACTAGATTTTACCTTTATTTAAAACAAAATTTTTTATTAAAACGAAAGGAATATATTAATTGCTGTACAGTTTAGAGAGTTGAAATCCTCAACAAATTTGAAAGTTTAAAGGACTTAAAAGGCATTTCTAACTATTTTCAGAACGACAATAATTTAAATGGATTTTAAGGATTATAAAGATCTTAAAATTGAAAATAAACTTTTTTTAATTAACTCAAAAAACTACTCAACTTTCAATTTAAATTTGACAATTTAAAAAAAAAATTAATATCGAAACCCTATTATTATAAGATAATAATATAATAATAAGATCACATATCCTAAGTTATTTTTAGTTTTATCCCGAGACAAAATGATCAGACATGAACAAGCATGAGTCTTCAGGCTTGATTAGACATGGAAAATGACAGGACATGATCAGACCTTCAATTCAAATTCATCTCGAGAGTTACTTAAAAAAAAAAAATCTATATATCGGTTGACCTTGTGGGCCAGTCCCAAAACTTCCCGTTGTTTGAGCTCGAAAACATTGTTGTAAGTACATTTTCAAGCTCTTCGAGCTCGAAAATCTCTTGGACGCCAATGGTTTCTTACGAGCTTTTCGAACTCAAACACATTAGAGTACATTATATCATTATTTATCCGTGGAAAATGACATAAAATGTTGCTTTCTCAACTTTTTGTTCTTGATATCTTTGAAACTAATTGACGGATTTTGATATTCCATGTTGCAGTCAGCGCGTTTTACTAAGTTCCCCAACTGATTTTTACCTTAAAACCTTTTCTTACGCGTCTTATCAAGTCTTAGAGATTATATTTAAAAATCGATCATTTGAATTGCTTTTGAGAAATTTAAAAAAAAACGAAAAAAAAAAATTTTTTTTTCCTAATTCTCAATTATCTTTGGGTCTACTTGATCGAATGATCTAAAATTTTCAGAAAAGTTGAGGGCCGACAACCTCTTCCGATTGCCGCAAGAACGATTTGAATCGATTAATTAGTTTGAAAGTTATGAAAGGCTCACACACACACACGCACACACACGCATATACAGCCACTCGGAATCATTCTGAAAATAGTCAGAATAGCTTACTAGGATCTCGAAACGTCAATATCTTATGAAAACTCGATTTTCGAAAATTGGGGTGAAAACAATAACCGAATTTTTGAAAATTTACAATTTTCTTAGCAGGAAATGAAAAATTTTCCTAAAATTTCAGCTTTTTGTCTCAAAAATTGAGCTGGTGCACAGGGGGGTCTCCTTTCCCATTTTACATGAGGAAAATTTGTTTTGGAAAAGTCGAATATTCAGGATGTAAAATTTTTTTTTTTTATGAGTTAACTAGCAGGATACTTTTTTTTATTATTTTGCAATGAAAGTTCTTACAAAGAATTGAATTATCTATGAGAATTGTCCTTAGAGTCGTTTTAATAGAACTCATAGAAAGAAAGTAACAGAGCTGAGCTCTAAACATGTAACAGGGTAATTTTCAACCTTGCTAAGTTTTGGCCCCTTTATTAATTGATCTTAAGAAGGGCACCACTGGAAGATAAGACTCGGCCTTCCAGAATCGGAGATGTAATTTTGAAATCAAGGTCATCAAATTTTACAAAAGTGAGGAAGGATGAAAAATTAAATTTAATTATACACAAAATTTAACTAATATAATTATCAAATTTATTTGTCACATAACAATTTTACCCACCGGGTTGTTATTTCACTTATAATTTATTAACAAAGTTTGTCCACCGGACTTTATACTCTTACAACCTAACTAGTCCCCTAGACTTTTATTACACTAAATTATTTTAAAGGAAACTATTTAGTCCCCTGAACTTACAATAAACTTGGCCACCGGCCTGATCCCCTGGATCCTCTATTTAAAATTGAGTCCCCTGGACTTTATTCATAATGGCCACCGGCCTGATCTCCTGGAGCAATTATTTTAACTGAGTTCTCTGGACTTTTAAAATTATTTTAAAATAAAATGGCTACTTGCCAGATTTCCTGGATCTTAAATTAAAGCTTAATTCCCCTGGAATTATTTTATTTCTCACACACACACACACACACACACACACACGCGCACGCGCGTTTTACGATATATCGAATTACTCTTTTCTACTCTTTTTACTTAATCTCAATTCACTACATTTATTAATTATTAATTTTCCACAATTCAATCATATTTTAATTTTATACGTTAAATCATCAACACGTTTTCATTTCACGTAAATTTTCCTTTGGATTTATTTATATTGCGAAAACTTACGTGAAGCCGATGATTGGACTTTGGACTCAAGTTCTGTTCTTCGCAGTTGACTTATTCACTTCTTATCCAAATTCAATTTCCATAATTTTTACTTGACCATTTATTTAAATGAAATAATTTTATAATTTATACTTAATTGCTAAGTTCCTATTGTACTTAATTAAATTAATAATAAATTCTGGATTCTCTTCCGAGAATTAAATTTTCTGGAAGTTAATTTAACAATTAACGTAAAGTTAATTCTGGCTCTTCTGTCGAAAATTAATTTTTCACAATCATTGATTGATTTATTTATAATAAATTCTGGCTTTTCCGCCGAGAATTTATTTGACCAAACTCGAGGTTAATTTTTACTTTATTTCTTTGCAATAAATTCTGGCTTCCCGCGCCGAAAATTTATTCTATTGGCGACGCTGGGTTATTAACACTTTTGATGATTTTATACTCGATATTAATTGATATATTAATTCTGGCTTACCTGCCGAGAACTAATTTACTCACAGCACTACGATGTTAACACTCAATTTTACAGTTATTCACCGGATGATACCCTTGGCGTCTATCTAGCTTCTCTTGGTTTTTCCTTGGTTTCCGGTGTTCTGGATAAGGCTCACGGCAGATGGACGTCCATTAAGCTTGTCGACTCGACCGACTCTCTTTGATTTTGTGACTGTCCTGTGGTTATATATTTTTAGCTTGGCCATTTTCGACAACTTCCGGAAAATGGGTTCCCCATTTAATTAATTTTGGGACAGAAGTCCGAGCTTCTTCAATTAGCGCACCCGGCGACAAGTCGCCAAACTCTAAAGGGTATTCATTGGGGGTTACGGCTCAGGTAACTAACCAGCCGCGGAAAATAACGATTTTCCTTGATGATAAATCAAATTTTACCCCGTTACATATAATATTATTTTGAAAGATTATAAACCTACAGAACATAAATACGAGAAACTTTAATTATCAATTTCAATTACAATAGAATGCTGTAGAATTATTATTTATTATTTATTTGTATACAAGCTTCTATAAAGAAAGGTTCTTACAGCTCGTTTGGAAAAAGAGAGGATGGATAAATATATAATTATATCTTAATATAAAATGGAGTAATGAACATAAGTTATCCTAAGTCAGGCTGCCTACACAGGGCTAGACTGAGTTCAAAAGATATACAATAAGAGAGAAAGATCACAAACACATACGATCTTCTCTATGTTTTAGGCTACTGATAGTTTATAATGCAATTAATTTTAAATGTCCAAGATCCTCAGTAGAGAGTAGATTGAATTCAGCTTGGTCAAATGGGGTCAACGGACTTAATATCTCTTTCAAGTAGCAGTTTCTAATATCTTCGTATGCTGGGCATTTGAATAGAAAGTGATATATATTCTCCTGGACAGCGAGTTTACAGGCTTGACAGCAGTTTTTAGGCAAGATTTTGGAGGAAGAACTATTACTGATTGACAGGATACACCAGTAGTGGTTGGCCAGTCTCAATTGTGCTATTTTTCTTTCGTAAAGCATACAAAGATTGCTTGTCAGATAAGTTGAGGGACCATCTGCGATCGATCTTCTAAAGTTGAATTGCAGTGCACTTGAGTTATGACACTTGGTGAGATCTTCCTCTCTTAGAATGTTGCGATATTTTTGAAAAACAATTTCCCGGTGAGCTTTCTAAGCACGCTGTTTAGTTATGTACCTCAGTTTTTTATAAGTTATGAAAAAAAAAAATTGTACTGTACTATTAAGTTTACTCATATTTTAAAATATTCGACAGACTATAACAAAGACGCCATAAAACTCAAAATCAGGAAATTTATGACAGGCAAACTAAAGTAGTTGACAGTGTCAAATAATCCCTTTAATGACCTAGACGAACCTTCGACACAAACGGACGAACTTTTTACAACCCATCTGTTTGTCAGATGGCGACCAGACTTTCGATTTAACAACCTTCTCACATTTCGTTTAAACAATTTTTTTTTTTTTAATAAATAATACCCTTTCCAGACTCCTCTTATTTAACAACAATTCCCCAACTCCGGTAATTTTGCACCAATCAAAAACAGAAATACCCTTCCCGAAACGGCACACTCTGACTGTTGAGAGTTTGACTAAAAAATTGAACAAGCAGTTACTGACGAAACCTCTGACCACGCTCGCCGAGCGCCTTATACCTGACCGTGACCGACCTTCATACCGATCTAAGTATTGTAAACCTAACGTCAGTTCTCAATTTAATAAAGCATTATAAAACGAAATATTTGTGATCTTTTTAATTAAAAATTACAAACTTCTTGTTAAATTACTACCAAATTAATTTACAAGAAAACATTTTGGTCCTCCGAGCCGGATCTATAAACTTATATTTGTAGATCCCAGTGAAATATACATAATAGTAAAAAAGTGTAACGTTCAAGTGACAATACCAACGGTGTCCATCAGTTCAAGAGTATCACGACGACCAATTCCAACTACAGTCCAGAGAGCCATTCAACATCCTAGGATCGCATCAAGATTTATCGTTTTCAACATCATTAAAGGTTAGTTGGTTGTGTGTTTACCGAATCAATTAATAAGTTGGCAATTAACATCGATCCCTTTAATTAAAAAGCCATTGCATACCCATTTCTTAATTTGCTCCATCGTTGATACCTATTCATCCCTATTGAATCAATATGGCCGATTACACTCGACTTAAAAGACAACGCGGGCATATTCAGGCTATGATAACCACCCTGAAGAAGATTTTAGATGCGTCAGACGAAAATCCGGATCAACGTAACCTAAATTATATTAGATCATCCCTCGAATCGGCTCAAAAAGCTTTCGAAAAATTTGAAAGAATTCAAGGTCAATTAGAAGAGGTAGATGAAAAAGAAATAGATAATCGTTCCGCGTACGTACAATTATATAACCTGGAAGTCGCCTGTGCTGAAACATTGTTACAAGAAGCAGATCCCCCACCAATACCCGCAGTTGACCAAGTGGCAGCCAACGCAGGTGTTGTTCATACACAAGTCGCTTTAGCACTACCACCCATTACTGTACCGACCTTCGACGGAGCTCCAGAAAATTGGTTCTCCTTTTTTAATTTATTTGAAGCCGTACTTGATGAATATAAGTTAAAACCAGTTAAAAAATTACATTTTCTTCGGACAGCGCTCAGCGGAAAAGCAGCAAACGCGATCGAATTCCTCGAATTAACAGATGAAAATTATCAAGTTGCTGTTTCGATTTTAAAAGATCGATATGAGTCAACTCGGCGACTCACCCGTCGTCATTGGTCAGTTCTGCGCGAGTATCCACGTTTGCAGAAAGATTCACCAGCAGCAATTAGTCAACTCGTAGATACCTTCAACAAGCATACTAGAGCATTAGAAAATCTGAAAGCACCAGTCTGTTTTTGGGATATTCCATTGGTAGATCTAATTTTGTCCAAGATAGGTTCCACTACAGCATGGCATTGGGAGTTAACCCTATCCGATGACAAAATTCCACCGTATAAAGACCTTTTAAAGTTCCTTGAAAAAAGAGCGGTTTGCGGAGATAACGTCCGGAATGACACAAATTCCAACAACTCAAAACAAG
This sequence comes from Microplitis demolitor, assembly GCF_026212275.2. Taxonomy (NCBI): domain Eukaryota; kingdom Metazoa; phylum Arthropoda; class Insecta; order Hymenoptera; family Braconidae; genus Microplitis; species Microplitis demolitor. The sequence goes on along the minus strand of NC_068552.1, from coordinate 10,405,340 downwards.
AGTATAATTCAAAACCCAATCAACATCGACCACAAACTCAAGCGTTTTATTCGAATAACAATGTCAAGCAACATTCATCAAACCAGCATCATGAAACCTCGGTTACCTGCCCCGTGTGCGACGAGAAACATCGATTATATACCTGCGACGAAATTTCGTGAGCTGACGGTCGAGGAAAGACGCAAGGTCGTTTCAAATGCCCAGCTATGTTTCAATTGTTTCGGAAATAATCAGACAGTGAAATCATGTCGTTCAAAGGGTACATGCAGAAAGTGTTTAAAACGTCATAATACATTATTACATATTGAAATTACCGATAATTCATCAGTCAGTCCAAAGTCTGAATTCAACAACAATAACAACAATAATAGGGATAGCCATATTTGACTAGTAAATGAAGACTCAGGTACAAAAAGCCTACCTGCATCGAAAGGAAGGCAAATTACCTTAGTAGTAGACACATTCTCAAATGACATCATGGTTACAGCCATAGTAAATGTGTTAGACAAAGACCAAAAGGCTGTGTCATGCAGGGCATTGCTTGATACCTGTTCCACTACAAATTTCATGACCCAAAGTTTAGCAGAGACCTTAAGATTGAAGACTACTACCTGTCGTCTACCCATCGGCGCACTCAATACCATGACCACTTATTGTAACAAAATAACTACCGCTACCATTACCTCTCGTGTGAACAACTTTAAGAGAACTTTGACCTTTTTAATTATTCCTACCAGATCGCATATTATACCAGATCAACCAATTCAACGAGAAATGTTAAAGATACCTGCAAATATTAAGTTAGCTGACCCAACCTTTCATAAACCAGGACCTATTGACTTGCTCATAGGAGCAGGAACCACACTTTCAGTGTTATCGATCGGACAAATACCATTGTCATGACCAAACCAACAAGAAGTATTTCTTCAGAAGACAGTACTTGGATGGATTGTAGGAGGAGCTGCACCAACAAGTAAAGGTATCACTGCGCCGCAGTGTCATGCAACCAGTACCATTAATTTTGATTTAAACAAGTTTTGGGAGATTGAAGAATGCCCAACCACCAGCAAACTTACACCAGAAGAAGTACAGTGTGAACTTCATTTTCAGAAACACGTATCAAGAACACGCGATGGCCGATATATCGTAGCATTACCATTTAACCCAAACAGTCCTGACCTTGGAGAATCGTACCATCTCGCGTTAAAAAGATTAAAAGGTATCGAACGAAAATTAATGAATGACTCAGACTTAAAAGTTCAATATAATAATGTATTACAAGAATATTTAGACCTTAACCATATGTCACCAGTCAATGTTTCACCTTCAAATACACCTAATTATTACCTACCACATCACGCCGTGATAAAAAACAGCAGTATGACCACTAAAGTACGAGTTGTGTTTGATGGATCTGCGAATACAACTACCGGTGTATCGTTAAATGACGTATTATTCACTGGACCTACCATTCAATCTGATTTATTCTCATTATTAATACGTTTTAGAGAATACCCTACCGTTATAACAGGCGATATTGAAAAAATGTACCGACAATTTTTTATTAGAAAGGAAGACCGAAAATACCAACGCATTTTGTGGAGGAACAGCAATAATGAAATACAAACCTACGAGTTAGATACTGTAACCTTTGGGATTAGAACGTCTCCATACCTGGCTATTCGATGTTTACATCAATTAGCCGACGATGAAGGACAGCAGTTTCCTATAGCAGCAAAAGTTTTAAAAGAAGATTTTTATGTAGACGACTTACTCTCAGGAGCTGAAGATGTGGAAACGGCAATAAAAATTCGACAACAAGTCACACAAATCTTAAGAAGGGCCGGACTCACAATTCGTCAATGGGCCTCAAACAACTCTGCTGTATTAAAAGACATACCTCAAGAAAATATCAACCCTCATTTGCAGTTAGGTGACTCGACATTAAAAACACTTGGCATGTGTTGGGAATCCAGAACTGACAATATAATCTATACAGTTAAACCTATTGTATATTTAGAACAAACCAAAATCACCAAGCGAAACATTTTATCTGAAATTGCAAAAATATTTGATCCTCTCGGTTTATTAGCTCCAGTCATTATTTTAGCAAAAATTCTTATCCAAAAGTTGTGGGATGCAAAACTAGATTGGGATGAATCCTTACCTATCCAACTCTATACAGAATGGAAAACCTATTACACTCAACTGACTACATTGAACCAGGTATCATTTCCAAGAACCATTGTTAGATCGAATACAACACAACAACAATTGCATGGATTCTGTGACGCCAGTGAAAAGGCATACGGAGCCTGTATCTACCTACGAGTGACTGACCCTCAAGGAAAGATCCAGGTACTTCTAATATGTGCCAAGTCAAAGGTAGCCCCTTTAAAAACCATTACCATACCTCGACTTGAATTATGTGAAGCTCAACTGTTATCATCTTTAATGAAAGCAACAACCACTGCATCGAAAATGACCTTTGACAATATACATTATTGGACCGATTCTACCATTGTTCTTAACTGGTTAAATACCTCACCACATCAGTTAAAAACATTTGTATCCAACCGAGTTTCAGACATTCAAACAAAAACTGATGTTAAATCATGGAGACATGTTCCGACAAAAGACAATCCAGCAGATCTTGTATCAAGAGGAGTTTTACCAGCTGACTTTACCTCAATGAACATCTGGAAACATGGGCCATCTTGGCTAAGAGAACCGACCGAAAAATGGCCTACGTATCAATTACCATTGTTAAAAGAAATACCTGAGCAACGGAGAGCTACCTGTTTAGTAATCACACCTCATAAGTTTGTCGACCTTACCAGATTTTCAAGTTATAATCGTATGATCCGTTCACTAGTTTATTGTCTCAGATTTGGCCAACGTTGTAAAGTAAACGGTCCTTTAACTATAAAAAAATTACGTGATATGGAGATTCGGATTATAAAAGCTGTACAGCAACAAGCCTTCGCGAAAGAAATAAAAGAATTACAAGAATCTGGAACTCTCACCCATGATACCGTAAAAATAGTAAAATTAACTCCAAAATTGGATGACCAACAAATCATGAGAGTAGGTGGACGGTTATCTTCATCAGACTTACCCTACAGCACAAAACATCCCATCATTTTACCAAAATTAATCATGTTACCAATATAATTATTCAACATTACCACAATCTACATTTGCATACCGGATTCCATCAAACATTATATTTACTACGACGTAAATATTGGATTATCGATGGAAGAAGTCAAGTTTTCAAGGTTCTGAAAGGATGCCTACAATGTTGGAAAACAAAACCTCCAACCCCTAATTACCTCATGGGGGACTTACCCAGGCAACGAGTCACTCCCTCACGTCCTTTCAGTCAAATTGGAGTCGATTACTGTGGACCATTTCTTCTGAAAGAGAAGAAATATCGTAATAGAAAAACAATAAAATCGTACGTTGCCGTATTCGTATGCTTGTCTATAAAAGCTGTCCATTTAGAATTAGTTACCGATCTGTCCTCCGAAGGTTTCATTGCAGCATTGAGACGCTTCGTTTCTCGACGCGGTTTATGCCAGGACATCTTTAGTGATAATGGAACTAACTTTGTAGGAGCTAACAACATTTTGAAAGAATTAACCGCAGAGCTTCATGCTACTGATGCTCAAGATAAAATCAATGCTTACCTAACTAACAAGGGCATTCAGTGGCATTTCATACCACCACGGGCACCTCATGTGGGGGTTTATGGGAAGCTGCAGTGAAAAGCTTTAAACGTCATTTGACCCATGTTGCAGGTCTAGAAATGCTGTTTACCTATGAACAATTTAATACCCTAATAACCGAGATTGAAGCCATATTGAATTCGCGCCCTCTTACTCCCATTTCCTCGGATCCCAACGATCCCATAGTCCTTACACCTGGTCATTTTTTGATCGGTGATTCACTAACCAACTTACGCGACCGAAATTTCACTGATGTTCCTACTAATCGTTTAAACACTTGGGAACATATCCAAAAGGTCAAACAAGATTTTTTGAAACGGTGGAGACGTGAATATCTCACTGAAATAATCCAACGAACCAAATGGACAAAATCAGAGCCTAATATCACCGTTGGGACAGTGGTCATTCTGAAGGAGGACTACCTACCCCCTTCACAATGGGCCTTGGGACGAGTCATCGAGTGTTTACCAGGTGACGACGGTGTTGTAAGAACCGTCAAAGTGAAAACCGCGAAATCCTCATTTATTCGTAATTTATGACAGGCAAACTAAAGTAGTTGAGAGTGTCAAATAATCCCTTTAATGACCTAGACGAACCTTCGACACAAACGGACGAACTTTTTACAACCCATCTGTTTATCAGATGGCGACCAGACTTTCGATTTAACAACCTTCTCACATTTAGTTTAAACAATTTTTTTTTTTTTAATAAATAATACCCTTTCCAGACTCCTTTTATTTAACAACAATTCCCCAACTCCGGTAATTTTGCACCAATCAAAAACAGAAATACCCTTCCCGAAACGGCACACTCTGACTGTTGAGAGTTTGACTTAAAAATTGAACAAGCAGTTACTGACGAAACCTCTGACCACGCTCGCCGAGCGCCTTATACCTGACCGTGACCGACCTTCATACCGATCTAAGTATTGTAAACCTAACGTCAATTCTCAATTTAATAAAGCATTATAAAACGAAATATTTGTGATCTTTTTAATTAAAAATCACAAACTTCTTGTTAAATTACTACCAAATTGATTTACAAGAAAACAGCACGCGGAGTCCAGTTATTCCAGAGGTATTCACTTCCGGTGATGGTGAGAAATTTTTTTATATGCAGAGCCCAGTTATACTTATGATTTCCAATAAGCCCTTGAGGATTTTCACAGAGTTCTATCTGTCTCGAAAAACATAGCTTGGGGAGGCTATTATCATTTATTTCGAGTATTCTTATTAAAGAGTTCCAGGCTAGTAGCATACCCCTGTACCTGAGTTTAACGAGACCGAGCTCGAGTCTTAGAGACGCACTAGTAGTGCATTTAGGAAGCTTGAGTAATTTCCTGAAAAATTCATTTTGAATCTCATCAAGTTCCTCTCTATAGGCCAATCCCCAGGCTGGAAAACCATATAAGAGAGTTGATAATGTCATCGCATTGAATAGTTTGACGCATGCATTCCATGAGTTGTTTCTTGCTTTATTAAGAATATTCAACACCGCGTTTGTTGCTGCTCTGCCTTTTTTAATTGCAAACATTGTGGATTTTAGTCTTAACATGGTGCTAGATATTTCTATACCCAGGTATTCATAGCAAGATGTGATTTCCAGTTTCTCTTTGTTATACACAAATCTTCCATTTAACTGCTGTTTGAGCCTGCCGTGCTCCCTGAACACCATTACCTTAGTTTTTTTAGTATTCGCAGTTAGACCGTTAATATCACAGTACTCTTTCGGAGTTTTAATAATAGCCACTAGGTCTTTGGGACTAGATGCAAGGAGAACCATGTCGTTCGCATATAAAAGCATGAGTATGTCGGAGATATTATTTAGATTTAGGCCGGTGCAATCTCTCTTGCGGAAAAGTTTCTCGATGTCCAAAAGAAATAAGATAAACAGAAGCGGGCTAAGGATTTCACCTTGAAGGACTCCTTCAGTAACTCGAAAGTTATAAGAAAGCTCTTGCTCTTGCCTGACTTGTACTGTAGCTACCTCATACAGGCTCTTGAGTACCAGAATAATTTTTGTGCTAACCCCTAAATTGTTGAGCTTGGCCCAGAGTTTATCTTGAGGAACCGAGTCAAAAGCTCGTTTGGAATCAACAAAAACCGCATAGGCTTTTGTGAGAGCTTGACGCAATTTAAAGTGCAGTATAGATTGAAGAGCATAATACGCATCAATACTTCTATTTCGGCGAAAATCGATTTGCGACGTAGATAAAGCGTTGTGTTTTTCTGCCCATCTTTTAAGTCTGACCCAGAGAATTTCTGTGAAGATTTTCGTTATACTACTAGTAGAGACTCACATTAGACGTTAGGATATGCGTTCCGGTAGAAGTTATTCCAGCTCTCGATAGTCAGGCATTTCTATTGCCTAGATCTGGGTGAGTAGCATCTTACTGCTTTCCAGAATTCCAGGGAATTCATAGCATTTGCGAATTTGGTTTTCGGGTCATCTATGTATTTTTCTTTTTTGGCTCTGGTTACTTCCTTGTAGTATTTTTTAGCCCTTAAATACTCTAATTTATCTTCAGGTAGGAAGTTGGCTTTGAAGCATTTTTTGAGATGCGCCGATACCATTTTTTTTGCATTGACACAGTCCAGATCAAACCAGGGCTTAGAATCACAGTTGTTTGGAGACTTATGGACCTTGTGAAGTCCAGCATAGGAGGCAGCTTCCTTAATTAATTCCATGAGGAAGGAGGACCAATAGTTAACATCATCGATGTCGAAAAATTGAAAACAATCAGCAGCAGCAAGATATAACAGGTATGCGTGAGCCACATCAGGTTTCCATTTATATGAGTAGCTAGAAGAGTTTGATGGCTGATGTTTAGGCACATTATGCTCGTTAGTTAGAAGCTCCAGGAGAACCGGAAAGTGATCTGAGGGAGTGAAATCTGACAGGACTCGAAGATCTTTCACTAGCGTGATTGCATTTTGTGAGATCCAAACTAAATCTATTACACTCACTCCGTTCGAGTTGCAAAACTTCCATTGTGGGGGATAGTCACTGGCAGTGCGCCCATTGAGTAAGATAAAGCCGAGCTCTGACATGAAGTCGTACATAAAAAGGCCTCGGTTGTTGGTATTCTGATCATTGGATAGTCTTTCAGCATATAAAAGGGTATCAGCGAAGATATCAGCAACATCAGAGCTTTGGGCACCTACTCTGGCATTTATGTTACCTCCAATTATTATGGGAACATCATCATAATTGAGCTGTAAGTCTTCAATAAAAGATTTGAACTGTACCTTTAACTTTTTGAAACTAGAGCTGTTGATTAAGCTTGGAGAGAAATAAAGATATTAAATAATGAGGGTTTATTTGGTTTGACCTTCAACTAAGAAAAACGTCCACAAGGCTGAAGATTTAATTAATATCAAAGATGCGTATTTTTTTACAAGGGCGCAAAATCCTCCACTATTGCGGCCAGTATTATGGGAACGCATTGCAGACGACCAATAGGTCGTAAAATCATTTAAATAAGATAGAAGTAGTGTAGAAGGAGAGAGCAGCCATGTTTCACTCAGGCAGAGTATATCAAAAGGCACTGATCTTATGAGATCGTAAAAATTTTTAAATCCATTGTCGTTAAAAAAACAAATTTTCATCCCAGTGTTGACCTTACTTCAACTATTGGAATTCTTATTTAGTATTTTGCTGGAAGAAAATTAAAAAAAAAAAAAAAATCGGACGTCGTTTTTGCTGGCTGTTGGTTCGAATTTTCATTCGACTTGTGAGGAGCCATCTTCATTATTTTTTCATTAATGTCCCAAGAGAATACATTGTCATCAACTAGAACTTTTTGGTGTCTAATTCTTACTTTTTCCCCTTCTTTACGCATTTCGGAGGCGAATTCCCGGTTAAATTTCTCAATAGTTCTCTCCTAAGTTGTCAATTCCGGGTTTATAGCGATATTTTTGGTATTTTCGTTGGTGAGTAATTTTTTAACTTCCCGCTAAGAAAATCGACGATTTATGCCTGATACCATACCAACTCATCTTTTTTATAGTTTCTTTTGATCATATAATGTCATCGAACTTGGTTTTTAGTTTAAATCATATTATCAACAAAAAAATCGATAAAACGTAGTTTTTAATATTTTTATCGGATATTTCATATTTTATTGTTTCTTACATGAGTCAAAACTTATTTAAATCTTGATTTTGATCCCTGACATTGATTTCTGCCTCAATACACTTATTTTACTGAACATAATCAGGAACTAAATTTTAAAAACCGCTTCATTGATGAGTTTCGATTCTTAAATTTTCAAACTTCAGCATAACAGGTAATTCGTTTTAACAGCAAATTGATTAACATCCACGGCTGAGTTTGAGCCGTTTTCAATCGTACTTAGGCGAGTTTTCATTTTCGTGTATACATTGGATAAAGTAAGGATAAAAGTCTTTACATCAGTGAGATCGTCTTGTAAGTTTTTGACTGCCTCTTCCTGCTTTTCCGTCGACGTAGCAAAACGCTCTTCAAGGGCTTCGAAGCATTGTTTATTGTCGGATCTCATGTTGTCAAGGAGTTTGACCAACCAGTACATCTCTTTAGGGGGTTCTCCATCTGAAACTATTCTCGAGATGTCCGAGTTTAACTCCGTTAGGGTAACGAGTTCGGCGTGGGCTGCAGAGGAAACAGTTATTGTTTCTGAGATCTTATGTTTCTTTGATTTGCAGGGGTCAGAGAATATCAAAGTTATTTGTGGTTGTTTGTTGATGGACCTAGCTTCAATCTGCAGCTTTTCAAAATTGGAATGACGACCTCTTTTGGCCGGTTTATTTTCTTAAAGTAATGGAATATCGCGAGAAGCTTTGTTTTTAGTGCATACCTGAGTTTTTTTTTCTAGGTCGATTTCCTTAGGTACTCCTATGCCACGTGCTTTTTTCTGGAGTTCAATCTTATTGGTTAGGTGGAGTTGTCCAATTTCATCATCAGTGATAAGGTTTGACATGACTAAAGATTGCTATCTTGATATATCTTTTCATTTTTATCCAGTATGTGGGCCTACTTTTAAGTAACCAGTGTTGGTTATAACTTGGAATCTTCAGCACATGTAGTTTACCATGTGTATAACCTCAAATTGTGATAGTTAACTATAATATTGTCGTAACACTTTGTTGTGAAAAATTTAATTGCAGGAAGTTCTGAGTTAGTATAGTTTATAGAGCTTGAATTTGATTACAAAATTAAAATTAGCAGAGTAATGAATAAAATTAACACTTTATTAAACAGACACATAAGATTCGTACTGTGTGCGTTAATAGCGCCCTTTCTCGTATTTTGTAGAGTTATAAAAAAAAAAATTGAAAAAGAATTTTCTACATTTTTTTTTCTTATATTTATTTATTTAGAAAAAAAGAGTCATACCTATTAGGGTAGAATAAACAAAAAACATAAAACCATAATATTTTTATACATTCGTATTTTTGGAAAGTATCAGGCTAGTGTTATCAGCATCTCATACTATATAATTCTTTGTCGTTTGTATTTATTCTAATTACTAGTTCGGTATTTGAAATAGAAATATTTGTCTAGACTAGTTCTCTTTTCACTTATTGGATGTGGAGAAAAATTTGGTATAAAAACCATTCATATATTCATGCTTACAACTAACTTAATAAATTAATTAAATATAAAAAAAAAAAAATAGGATGTGACTATGTACAGATACACAAATATACAGTTATTTTTTACTTTCCGCTAAGAAAATCGATCCTAGAAAGCCACTCTCACTACTTTCAGAATGATGTCCGTGTGTGTGCATGTCCGTATGCGTGCGTGCGTGTGTGTGTGAATAGCTATAACTTTTTAACTAATGAACCAATTTTGGTGGTTAAGGTAACAACCAAAAAAGCTTGTTGGCCATTAACTTTCCTGGAAATTTCAGATCGTTTGATCAAGTAGGCTCAAAAATATTTGCGAATTACGGAAAAAAAAATTTTTTTCTCAGTTTTTTATTGATTTCTCACAAACACGTTGAACGATCGACTTACAAATCTAATCAGGTCTAGAACGTAACAAGCCTATCGAATACGACCTCAACCATCACAATTGGTTAATTTATTTGAGAGATATCTTTGGAGAAAGAAATGGTGAATAACGGGTTTTTCCAAATATCTTCGAAACGGCTGAACCAATCGGTTTCAAATTTTAATCAGCTCTAGAATTCAAGAAAGTGCGCCAATTGCCACCTCGAACGTCAGGATTGGTTAATTAGTTCAAAACATATCGGCACTTAAAAGTTAAAAAAATAACATTTTATGTTATTTTTCTGGATGAATCAAAATATAATGTGCTAAAATGTGTTTGAAATCATTCAAACTCTTTCTCTTTATAGTCTCTTTCGATCATCATATAATGTCAACTTATTTGCTCTTTATAGTCTCTTTCGATCATCATATAATGTCAACTAATTTGCTCTTTAGATTTAATCATATTGTCGGCAAGAAATTGAAAAAACTCAGTTTTTAATATTTTTCTCTGATATTTCTTATATTATTGCTCTGTCCTAAGTCAAAACTCATTCGAATCTTGATTTTGATCACTGACATTGATTTCTGCCTCAATACATTTATTTCATAGAACATAATCGGGAATAAGAATGTAATAACCGTTTCTTCATTAATGATTTTCAATTATTAACTTTTTAAACTCTAGCATAAAACGTAACTTGTTGGAGCTTGAAAAGCTTGTAAAAAAATAATTGCACGTATAAACCATTTTCGAGCTCGAAGAGCTCGAAAATATATTCACAGTAATGTTTTCAAGCTCCTTGAGGTCGAAAACAGCTGGAAGTTTTAGGGCTGGCCCGCAGGGCCGACCGACGCCCGGATTTATTTTTTTAATTTCTTCCTGGCATGGTTGGCACAGTATGACATTGCTTTTATTCAGCTTTTCGTTGTTTTCTCTTTCTTTCTATGTTGTTCATTAGGGTGGGTTGAAAAAAAACTTTTTTTTTTGTTTTTCTTAGCATGGGGGTAGAATTTGTACATTGTAAAAAAAAAAATTTTTCAAGAAAAAAAAAATTTTTTTACTCAACATTTTGAGGTGGCCCACTTATTTTTTAAATAAATAATTGATTAAACAAGGTAGTTCCGACGAAAACAATTTTCTTTTGTCCAAAATCGTGTAAGACATCTAATAATTGTGGAATGTGATTTTTTTTTACTCCGCTTTCATTTTAATTCAAAAGAAAAAGCTTTTCATTTTTTGATTTTTAAATTAAACTACAAAAATAGTAGGAAAAAAGTTTTTTAACTTCTGATTCTCAATTAGTTTTCAGGGGGGGACCCTACAAATTCTAGAAAATTATTTTTATTTTTTTTTTACTACCACCCGTTCTCAAGTTATTGATAAGAGAAGAGTTAATTAGTATTTCTGAAGTATTTAATCGAAAATTTTATGAACATTTTGTATAAAGTTGAAGTTTTAAATATTTTTTTATTGATAACTAATCAATAACAACAAAATTAATTTATGAACAATATTAACACAAAATTAACAATTATAAAAATTTAATAATATTAAATTGAAAGTACAAGACCCAACTTCTCAACAACTTGAGAACAGGTGGTAGTAAAAAATATAAAAATGTTCTAGAATCTGTAGGGTCTCCCCCCGAAAGCTAATTGAGAGTCAGTAGTTTAAAAGATTTTATTCTATTATTTTTGTAGTTTAAGTAAAAAATTCAAAAAATGAAAAGCATTTTCTTTTGAATTAAATGAAATCGGAGTAAAAAAAAATCACATTCGACAATTATTAGATGTTTTCCACGATTTTGGACAAAAAAAATTTTATTTCGTTGAAATTACCCTGTTTGATCAATTATTTATTTAAAAAACGAGTGGGCCACCTCAAAATGTTAAGTAAAAAAATGTTTTTTTTCTTGAAAAAAATTTTTTTTTATAAGGTACAAATTCTACCCCCATGCTAAGCAAAACAAAAAAAAAGTTTTTTTTCAACCCACCCTATTGTTCATGTGGGCTACGTTTTTGTCCAACCATCAGTTTTTTAAGTGTAGTCGGTGGAAATCGTCTTTGTCCCTTTTGGGGATCACCATGGAATACTTTAGGTCATTTTCATTTGCTAGGTATGTATCGATGGGTGTACGTTTGTTGGCTTTATGCCTGCTCCTGTGGTAGATTGTAGGAATATTCTCTTCTTTTTTTATTATTCCAAGTCTGTCCAATTAGTTGAATGTTTGTGGCTGTCTGTAACCTTTGTCTATTGTATCGTTGAGGTTGATGTTCGTTATCATCAGTTTTTGGGTTATGGTGTTGTCTATGTTTTTGAGTTGGCTGTAGTAGTCTGTGTGAGATTAATTATGAAATGGTCTATCCTAGGGATATTTGCTGCGTCGTATAGTGTTTTGTTGCTGATCCTTCCCACGTAATTTGTATGATCTTTCTTGTATAATCCAAGTGCGGCTGTTAGGCACGCTCTTTCGAACTGCCTTAGCTTTTCCATTTGGGCTGCTTCCGGGTTCCACCAAACTGGTACAGCATATGTTAGTTTTGGTTTGATCAACAGGAGGTAGTAAATCACTCTAGCTCTTTTGCTTATCTTGCTATTGTGAAAAAGTCTGGATAGAGCTTTATAGCTGTTCCGTGCTTTTGTTAACTGAATGTCCACGTTTCCAGTGCATCTCACCATGTAGTCTAGGTTTAACCCAAGGTATTCGACGGATTTTTTTATCGGGATGATCGCTGTTTCTTCGGTGTCTGATTTGAAAGTTGTAACTGTAAATTTTTCGGCTTGTTTTCTATTGAATGGTACTATTAATGTAGATGGTTTTCTGAAGACTATTGACTCGCATTTGGATGGGTTTATTCGAAGATTCAATTTTATATAAGCGTTATTAATTTTGTTGACTATTTCTTCTAGTTCTACCTGTATTTCTTTTGGGGTTACTCCAGCTACGTAGAATATTGCGTCATCTGGGTACGCCATCGAGTAGGTATTGTTGGTTTGGTTTAAATAAAATATATTAAGGATGCCACAGGTGTAAGTATTTAACAAGTCTGGTGAGTTAACTAATCCTTGCATTAGGCCCTCCAGGATACGAAAGGTCTGTATCGATACCTTTGTGCCGTCCCATATGATTAATGCCCTGTTGGTGATCATGTTTTATATCGGGCCAATGAGTTCAGTTCTAAATTTTTTTTTAGATCAGTATGTAGATTAGGCCAAAGATCCATACTGAGTCGAAAGCCTTTTCTAGATCGATAAGGGTTGCACCGGCTATTTCATTATTGGCCAGGTGGGTGTTGATGTCAAAAAGCAATTTATGGATGGCGCGGACTGTCGAGTGCTGATATCTAAATCCGAATTGATTGTCTGGTATGATTTTGTCTTTTTCACAATGTTCTAGGATGGAGTTATTAATTACTACCTCATAGACTTTACTAATGTTCGGGGTTAGGCTAATTGGCCTGTTGCTGGAAGGTTGATTGGCTGGTTTTTCTTTTTTATATAAAGGTAAAATGTTCGTAGTTTCCCATGCGTCGGGAAAATATTGTAAGTTGAGCAATTTATCGAAGAGGACTATGCAATCTTTTATAATTCTAACTGGCAGATGTTTCAGTACAATGGCCGGGATGTAATCTATTCCAGTTGATGTCGAAGTTTGGTAGCTTCCGTAGTACCAAGCTCACCTCGGACACAGAGCAGAAGTATTTAGGTGTGTTGGGTTCTAGGTGGGTGCCTAAGCGTTGTTGTCTAGCGCAAAAATTGTGGTTGTCTTGTTTTCTGCTCTCTCTCTTTCTCTATCTGTTATATATTAGGCGATGAAAGTGTTAACTGTCTGGTCTACTATCTGTTTTAGGCGTCTGTTGGTGCTCAGGTAGCGGAGTTGATTGATTCGAAGTAAGTGCCCAAAATGTTTAGTTTATCCGTTTAATGTTCTATGACGTACTCATCTATTTCTTCCACTACTTTTGCAATATTACATTGGCTTCTCTGTTGCATGATTGTTTCTGTTTTTTTAATGTTCATGTGGGGCATTTCTTGCATGGGCTTTGGTCTGAAAATTCTGTTTACTATTGGGAAAAATTTGTCTGGATTTTTATAATTTATACTTTTGAAAATCTTTTCCCAATGCTCTTCAATATTTTTTTTAATTTGGTCGTTTATTTTATCTTCGACATTTTTAAGACGTTCTTTCATGTACGGAATTAAAACCCTCGCTGTTAGTTGATTGGACTTTTGTGTAGTGTGAAGTTTGGTTAACATGTTTGATTTGTGCTTATGTAATTTTTTTATTTTGTTGGTGATGTAATGATTTGCTTTTGTGTTAATGGTTGACTTCGGTACTTTTTCGTCTAATGTTTTTAAGATGGTTTTGGTCAGCTCATCAATATATTCGTCAATTTCAGCGTTGTTTAAATTTTTGTCGGCTGAGATATCGATTTATGATTGTTGTTTAATTGTCTGGTAAACGTCTTTCAGTTAGTGGATTTGTATAGATGTCTGCATGTTGTTTTGGCTGGTGGTGCAGGTGTGATTTGCACTTGTGCTTCCAATAGGATTGCCCAGTGATCGCTGTCGTACTCTGCAGTGTTGAGTTTACCGTTGATTAAGTTAATCAATTGGATTCTCGCATCAACTAACGCTATGTCCAGAATTGTTTGCGACGAGGTGTGAGTTTGTTTATCAGGTGCGTATATTCTGGTTTTAAATCGTTGCGTATTATCTCTTTCTCATTTAGTCCGGTATCTGCCTATCATGTTGCTAGCTCTGTCACCAAAATCAGTGTGTCTGGCGTTAAAGTTCCCGATTATTGTGTAGCAGTTATTATCACCTTGCAGCTTAAGTTTTTTGAATAGGACATTAATTTCGTCATGTAGGTCCTTTTTAATTTCTGTTTTGTTGGCTGCGTATACACTAACGACGATGAGTGATTGGCTCCTGTTAATTTTGAGTTTTATTATAGTGTAATTTAGTATTTTATTTTTGCTAGAGTTCAGATGGTTGATTTTAATGAACGATATTTCAGCTTTAATTATTATCGCTGTCTCTCCTTCTTTTTTGCGTTGGGTCTGTCAGTGTGGATTGCATTGTATCCTTCAAAGGTGAGTTTGTGCCTCTTCGTTAGTTTGGTTTCGGACACCAGTTTTGTGTCTAGTTTATTTACTTTTATGAATTGTTCTAAGTCCAGTTTGCGCTGATAGATGAGTATGGAGTTTGTGTTGATAGCTCCGATTTTTATTTTGTCTATTGCTTTGGTTCCATGCTGCGTGGATTGTTGTGATTAGCTATTTGTTGGCTGTGTGTATCCATTATTTGCATTCTATCTGTCCCAAATAGTTCAAATAGTTGGTCAATTCTGCTTGCATTATTTGCTATGATGCTTTCTTGGGAAAAGATTCTACTGGTAAGTGCTTTGAATTCATTTTTTAGATCGCTAAGCCATATGGGTGGAGCGTTGTATGATTGTGACCCACCGTTGCGTGTTGTTGGTCTCTTGTGCGTGTTATATTGCGTTGCTGCTTTTGGTCTGTACTGGCTTTAAGTGTCAAGGTGTACTGGGGGTTGTGTCATGGTGGCGTATGATAAATTCAGGTTGTCTGTTGGTGTGATTCTGTTTAGTTTTGCCTGTCTATCCTGCTTATGTATGGCGTTGTTTTTGCTGATGATGCTAAGTGCGTGCTTATAGTTTATGCATCCACGATATTTGGCTAGGTGTCCGGATTATCTACAGTTTGCACATTTCAGTATTTCCTTTGGCTTCAGTGGTCACTGACGTTTTTTTTTTTTCCGCATTTGTTCAGGTGATTTTATTTTGCAGTTTAGTTGTGTTTTGGACATCCAATTTTATTTGACGTTCGAGGCCATGTCGGCCTTTTTGCCTTTGTTGGTGATTTGCGGTGCTTTTTAGGTAGATTTTTTTAAAAATCTAACAATTGTATTTGTCCTCATGGTCGATTTTTCGAGGAATTTTATCATAAACTATCATAATTAGTTAAGAAGAAGTCGAAAACACCATTCGTTCAAAAATTTATACATGCATGTATATATATATATATACATATATATATATATATATATATATATATATATATATATATATATATATATATATACATATATATATAACGTAAACCGTTTTTCTTTTCACGACGGAGACGTGAAATAAACCCGGAGTCGTATGTGGTCATTCAAGTGTATTAAAAAAATTATAAATAACAATAATAATTATTACTTAAAATAATAAATAATTATAAACAAACTAAAGATGTGCCTGGACCAGCTCCTCAGGCTGGGTTAGTGCACGAGGGCGCTAATCCGTTTTTACAAAACGGACAAAACTAATACGATCAGAGGAGAGATCACGGGACAAAATCTTGAGCGAGAATGTATGCACCAAGCGGAATGACAACCAAACAAATATATGATGAATAAAAAAATAATAATAAGGAATAATTATTACTAAATATATCCAGGAAACAAACAAATAAATATGGGCTATCACTGGGTTCCTTTTACTAAAGTATTCAATTCAAAATATATTTAAATAGACTCAACAAATGGTTACAATAATAATCAATTCAATTCAAATAATATTATTAAATTATCCACTGGAGAAACCAAATTACAAACATTTACCCAATATAATTAGTATACTTAATTCTTTATAATAGAATTGTATTAAATAATAATAATAATATTTTCTTATTTTAAATTATTTAATCTGGGGAGAGAACGGGGAAAGACACGGGTACTCAATATATGTGGCAACACTGGATTGCATACCAAAAAAAAAATTTTACCCAGAGAAATAATATTAAACACTCAACTTTACTTTTAGAATAATATATGAAATACTAGTGTAAGACAAAGAGCCACACTTGCTATCTTTGTCTAATCCTTTAAGGAATTTGCTCGATGCGTCTACGTACATGGAACGTACGCCAAACGAATTCAACTTATTATAACAATATGACTCAGTGTCAATTATTTATCAAGCAAATACCGCGATCAACTCTACCGAAGGACCAGCGATAGCCGATGCAACAAATGAAGGTACAACTGACTTACCGGCGTTGATAACAATTAACTTCTGGAATTTTTGGATAATATCACATGAACTATATTTTTACTTCATATAACAGAATATCAATTATCCAAATTAAATAAACTTTGACTATTTAATTTTACAAAATTACGGCAACTGAGCCAGAACAATTTTCTCAAAAATAATCACGGACAACAACACGTCCTACCTTCACAAAATCCCGGTCCTCTCTGACTATATCTTTCCTTGATTTTTCCGAGGGAGGGTAATCACTCACGTGTTATCCCCTCTCATGACCTCGGACCCGAAATTATCAATTAAAATGAAACATATAAAATTGTCAGACGACCTGAGTTATATCATAATAATAAATCGAATAATATTTCCTATCAATAAACATAAACATAATCGTTACTATCTCTTTCAAATAATAAAATAATAATTAGTTTAGTGCACCACGTGGCTGGATAAAAATATTGATTTTTATTTCCACTATATCGACTTACTCTCCCTTCGGTCGATATTTTCATCTATAACATACGCGCACGTGTGCTACTAACTGAAATGAAAATATCGATTAAGTACATAATTTTCAAAATAATTATCAAAACATATATATAAACATAATAAACAATAATATCAATAAATCCATAATTAAATTATACTAAAATAATCGATCAAAATAATATAAATATTTGAATAATAATAAATTATAATAAATAAATGCGCTTGATTTGAGCTAGGAGGTGTTGTCAAATTCACGGCGAAATCGAAAAGCGCGCGCAGCGATTTACGTTTGAATCGCTACGTGACATATATATATATATATACATATATGGGATAGAACCGACTTTGGAGGACATGATTGCGTCTCCAATTCATATCCGATCTGGATGAAATTTTCTACACTTATTCTATGGGTGACTACCACGATTAAGTTCGAAGATGAGCTGAATCGGTCGATTAGTTTAGAAGTTATGGCTGTTTGAAATTTTAACGATTTTCCGAAAAAATCCGTTTCTAATCTCACTAAAATTCATAGATAATTTTTGTATAAAGTATTTTAAAGCTCGACTAATAAGCTTTTATTTATGACCTTAAACCTTATGTTTTGACCAATTCTTCCGATAATTCGATAGCCATGAACATTTTAATGGAATCAAAAAACGTTGAAAATATGGTTTTCATTCCACATAACTTTTGCATTTCCCATTATAATACAATTTTGTCACGTGTATTTTATTGTGCATAAAATAGCCTGTAAATTTCACTGCTATTTTATATTTTAAAAGTATTTCTTTTATTACTTATGATGTATCAAATGTACCCCTACTCCCTATGATTATCACTGCTCTTGTCTTTACGATAGCACCGACAGTTCTTATCGGATCTTAATGAAGTTTTTTACACTTATTCTATAGGCAATTACCTTGATCAAGTTCGAAGATGAGCCGAATCGTTTGGATAGTTTTGATATTACGGCTGTTTAAAATTTTTATGATTTTTCGTAAAAATCAGTTTTCAATCACTGATAAAGCTTATATAACTTCAAAACTATAATACAATTTTGTCATGTGTATTTTATCGTGAACAAAATAACCTGTAAATTTCACCGCTATTTTATATTTTAAAAGTATTACTTTTATTATTTATGATGTTTCAATCGTACCTGTACGTCCTATCATTACAACTGATATTGTCATAGTAACAGCGATTGTAATCATGATTTCGTACTAATTAAAGTTTCAATACTTTATATACGTAAAGTTTAGTTTGGTACATTACCTATATAATGTTATGTCAAATCAACTATCTGAAATTCTCTATCGAAATAATCGTTGTCTTTTTTTACCCTCACATTTAGAAAACGAGGTTAATTTTATATCATGACTATACACCAACATGTATCTATACACTAACAAGATATTTATGTATAAAACTATATTTTTAGATCGATTAATTGAAAAATCTACCTTCCATTTCAGCTGCCGAATGGCCTTTTTTCTGTACAATTTGTTTTTGCGCAAAAAAAAAAAACCTTCTTGAATTGAGGTTTTGGTTCTGATCCCCACTTACTTATTTCAGTTTAACCCGCTACCCGTTGACTTAAGTGATTGACTTGAAAAGTAAGTCTCGTATGAACTTTAAGTAATAAAAATCATTTCATACGTGATAGATTCTTACTCAAAAAAATTTTTTATCTTATACATAATAGATTCTTAGTCAACAAAATTTTATATCTAATTTATTAATTATTGATATATAGTTATATGAAATTACAGATAAGTTGTATGTAATTATTACTACGTTAGCTATACATAATTATAACTAAGTTAGTTATATTTAATTACCCGTGAAAAATGAATCATGCATGACCATGTATGAATCCTCCATACATACCCATGTATGGAAATTGTCCAGACATGGTCATATATGACCATACATGGCCATTTATGTAAATTGGCCATGTATGTTCATTAGGATGGGCCAAAAAAATCGACAATTTTTTTTTTTTTTTTTTCATTTTATACTCTGGAAAGTAGGTTGGTAGACATCTTAAAAAATTTATCTTCATTTATGAGCTCTTAATTTTCATAAGAAAGTCCTCCGCCTCGGTTTTTTTATTTTTTCTTTATTATAAGAAGGAAAAATTCATATCTCGGTATTTACTATTTGGAAAAAATATTTTGTCTCATATATTTATAGGAAATTGAATTCTCTACAAGAAAAGGTCCCTTTCAATTTTTCTGTAAACCTCACTGTTCAAAAGTTATTAAAAGTTGAAGTCTGATTATTTTCAGACAGATTTCTTTTTCTTATGAATTTTATAACTCGTCAAAAAAAAATTATTATGATACGCACACTTTATGATTGAATAGGAAATTTACTACTCTACAAAAATGTTCTCTTATGATTAGTCGATTAAATTAATTGGTTAAAAGACATTCATCGTCAAACTTCAATGCACACTAATTTTAACAGTTTTTGATTAATAATTCGAACAATTTCAATTTAATTTATGAGTTTCGTGGAAATTTGTAGAAACTTTCGTTTCTCTCGTGAAAGTAACTACTATAGAATTTTTCTGTTCAGAAATTTATTTGTAATTTATTATTCTTATAATATTTTCATAAATTTTATTTTTATTAATTAGAAATCCCGATCGTGTGGTGAATTATTTTTATGGCGTTTGTTCAGAGTATATTTCAAAACTTTTTGGCACAAAATATGCTTAAAATTTTTGTTCGAGGGGATTTTCGATTT
Source organism: Microplitis demolitor (assembly GCF_026212275.2). Taxonomy (NCBI): domain Eukaryota; kingdom Metazoa; phylum Arthropoda; class Insecta; order Hymenoptera; family Braconidae; genus Microplitis; species Microplitis demolitor. The sequence continues at coordinate 10,385,327 of NC_068552.1, read as the reverse complement.
GAATCCCATCGCTTCCATGTTTCCCATGTTTCCTAATCTCAACTTGTCTTCAGTATCTACCCGTTTTATACTACATTTTTAGTGTTTTTAAATGTCATCATCTTGCATAACTTATTAAATAATTTATTATTTACATGGTGATTATAAAACTTATTTGTAATAAATTATTCCACCAGGTATGCAAGATGATGACACTTAGAACCACTGAAATTGCAGTATGAAACGGGTCGATACTAAGGATAAGTTGAGAATAGGAAACATAGGCGGTGTTAGTTTCACAAGCCAAACAAAAGAAGTGATGGGATTCAAAACAAAGATCCCCTCCAGCAAAAAATTTTATATATATTTTGTGGAAAAATCTTTTAAAATATACTCTGAACAAACGCCATAAAAATAATTAACAACACGATTGGGATTTCTAATTAATAAAAATAAACTTTTTGTGACAGACATTTGAAATCTACGACATTTAGGGCCTATAGCCGGCAGCTAACAATATTAGATAAGATACAGCTGGTAAAAAAGATACCTAATCGTTCTAATAGTGACGTCATGATCGGATCAAAAAATATTTTTTGGTTACATTTGCGATGGCAAACGACCAAAAAATATCGAAGTAACTTAACGAGCCATCTTGTGACAAAATTTATTATCATTTTAATTCGTCCACTTACCGATTTCTCTCTTGTTTTCAACAAATACTCAAAACAATCTTACCAAATAAATAAACGCGGATTTATAACCTGCCATTTATAGGCCCTAAATGTAGTAAATTTCAAATATCTGTCACAAAAACTAATGTATTCATCTAGTACAATCGAGTCTAAGACGCTCGTGTGTTGGTACCCTCGCCTTCGGATCGGGCACCAATCTTCACACTCGCGTCTTAAACACGATCGCACTCGATAGATAAACTACTATTATGAAAATATTATAAGAATAACAAATTATAAATAAATTTCCGAACAGAGAACTTCTATAGTAGTTACTTTTACGACAGAAACTCAAGTTTGTACAAATTTCCACGATACATGAGACAAAATATTTTTTACAAATAGTAAATACCGAGATATGAATTTTTCCTTCTCATAATAAGGAAAAAATAAAGAACCGAGAGGCGGAGAACTTTCCTATTGAAAATGAGAGCTGATACTTAAAGAGAATTTTTTTAAGGTGTCTACCAACCTATTTTTCGGATTATAAAATGAAAAAAAAAAAATAGTCAATTTTTTTGGCCCACCCTAATTACCATACATAGCTTGATACGGCCATATATGACTTGATATGACTAGGTATAGAAATTTCAACTAAATTCAAAAAAAAGTTTTGATTAAAAATTTTTTTTTTTTAATTATTTTGGCGACGCAGAGATTATCAAATATGCGAATAATTCAATTCCTAATTGAATTGAAAATTTTTAATTCAGAGTAAAAACGCTAGACTTACGAATGATCGCACCCGCTTCAGTAGGATTCGAACCAGGGACCTTCCGTACGAGAGACCAACGCTTTGACTAGGCTATGCAACCGACAGTTACAATGAAGTTTGGTTGTGCTACGTAATATTGAAGAACTATAATCACTTTTGAAAAAGCAAAATATAATCATCAATATGCTGTTAGTGATATCAAAGAAATTTCCTATTTTTTTACAACTACAACATCCTGTTTATAAGTAATTGTAATTGTCAGCTCAAATTTTTTATATAAAAAGTCTGTATGTCTATATATGGCCATATATGTCCATGCATGAACTACATACGGCCATGCATGGCCATAGATGTTTCATTCTCGTGGGTAAATATATGGTTGAAATTATATTCGATATAGTTTAACGGATTTTAATTTTAAGAAATGTATATCATACACGGACAAAACAATACAGTAATGGCAACTCTCTGAGATAGTGCTGAGTTATTTCCGTAAAAGACAAATTTCAGACAATACTGTGTGCTATTTAGACTGTATCCACTATTGTCCGGAAAAGTACTCAACACTACAACTATGTGTGGTCATTAGACTGTTTTAAATTAGGGGTCTATTTTTATTGAACATTGAAAAACAGAAAGGATATCTTGAAATATGGTGACAGTTAAAATTTGAGCTCTTAATATTGATATTTAGAGGTGGCTGGTGATAATTTTCGATTTTTCATTTAGTAACATGGTAAAAAATACATAATTTCCGAAAAATCAAGATACAAAAAATCGCTCCTCAAACATGTTGTAGCAAATTTACTGATTTACAAAAAAGGTATTCTATGATTTTTGCATAAATTCAACCATTCACAAGATATCCGACGAGATGCCGAACTCTAAAAATCGGTGAGAACACTTTTATTCCGGAAACTTGTATTAAAATGGAAATGACTAGAAGAGAATGCATGATTCGAAAAAAATTTATTAGAGATAATTTGTAGGAAATGAAATTGTCTACAAAAAAGATTTTACGAAATTTTATCATGAGTCCAAAAGTTTCACCGGGAAAGTAAAAATATCTCGAAATTTACTCTAACTTGACTTCAACCTCCAATAACTTTTGAACAGATGGATTTATCAAAAAATGATAAGAGATTTTTTTTGTAGAGCATTCAATGTCCTACAACAAACTGTATTGAGAATTTTTGAATTCTCATTAGTTGACATGGTATAAAATTCAGAACGAGCAAAAACAAGTTGTTCGAATTGTATCAAACTTTGACGTCGGATAACTTGTAAATGGTTGAATTTCTGCAAAAATCACAAAAGACCTTTTTTGTAAATCAATAAATTTGTTACAAAATGTTTAAGGAGCGATATTTTGTATCTTGATTTTTCAGAAGTTATGTATTTTTTACCATGTTACTAAATAAAGAATCGAAAATAATCACTAACCACCTCTAAATATCAACATTAAGAGCTCAAATTTTAACTGTCACCATATTTTAAAATATCCTTTCGATTTTTCAATGTTCAATAAAAATAGACCCCTAATTTGAAACAGTCTAATGATCATACATGCTCATACGTGGACTATGTACGGTCATATATATTTAATTAATCACGGACATACATGGACATATACAGCCATATATAGCCATACATACTCAATTTATCACAGGCATTCATGGGCATACATAGTCATACATGACTATGTATGACCATGTATGCCTATTAAACTGTGTCAAAATAAGTTTTTTTTTCTCGATTAAACGTATCTTAAAAGTTTTTTTAATATGAAAAAAAAAATTCTCCTACAGTTTGAGCTCAATATCTCAAAAATTGAGCTGATGCAAAGGGGGTCTCCTTTCCCGTTTAAATAACATTATAACATTTTTCTTAACTTCCCGCTAAGAAAATTGCGAATTTTCAAAAATTGGGGAAGTTATTGGTTTCAGTCCGATTTTCGAAGATTGAATTTCTAAGAGATCTTGACGTTTTGAGGTTCTAGGAAGCTATTCTGACCAATTTCAGGATGATGTCCGAGTGTATGTATGTATGTATGTATGTATGCATGTATGTATGTACGTACGTAGTTATGTATATAAATATTTATAACTTTTGAACGGATAAACCAATTTTGATCGTCAAGGTGTCATTTGACGTGGCTTGTCAATATCAAAAAGCTGAAAAAAATTGAGCTTGATCAGTAGGTCATGTTCAGAGCTATTCCAAAACTAAACTTTATTCAAAAAAGTTTTTTTTCAAATAACTTGTAATGTGCTCTATGGATTGGTTCCAAAATCAACTGGGCTCTGAAGCTTCATAAGCCGCGTTGAATGCCACCTTAACCATCGAAATCGGTTCATTCGTTCAAGAGAATCCGTTGTCGAATGAATTAAAAAAAAAAAATTTTTTTAGTATTTTCGCTATTTCTCAAAAACGACTACATAAATCAACTTTAAAATCTGATTAGCTGTAGAACTCAATAAAATGCGTCGATTGCCACCTCAATCGGCTAATTTGTTTGAGAGATATCGTTTGAGAAAAAATGGTAAAAAACGGCTTTTTTCGATAACAACCCATACAGGAAGCCCCAGAATTGAACGACGGGGCCATGCCTGGGACATTATTGGAAAGCCCATCTTGGCAAACCTATACTGTCCCATGCCCGGGAAATAGCTGGGTAATTAGTCTTGGCCATTCCAATGATTACCCAGGCTTGGACCAAGACTGAATAACCTAGCTTTGGCCAACCCTAGAGTCACTCTAACTTCGGCCGATGGATGGTAACCCTAACATGGGCCAAGATTGAATTACCTAGTCTCGGCCGTTGGAAGGTAACTCTAACATAGATAACCCATACAGGAGCTGCCAGAGTTGAACAAAGGGGCCCTCCTTGGCTCAGCACTGGGGAACCTAGCTTTAACACGTCTATATTGGCCCATGCTTGGGTTAAGAAAGGTTACTCAATCCTGGCCATTCCAATCATTACCCGAGTCTGGGCCGGGACTGGGTTCCCCTATTTTGGCCATTCAGTGGTGACCCAGGCTTGGGCCAAGGTAGGATTATCCAAGTTCGGGTATACTTATAGTTACCCATCCTTTGGCCAGAATTGGCTAATCCAAGTTTTTTATTAATTATGCAATCAACTTATTATTATGGTTTTTTGAATTAATAATTATTTAGTTTTGAATTAAAATAAGTTTTAATGAATAAATATTTAAACATTCTGATTCAAATTATTTACAACTAATATTAATACATTTTTTAGTTCGTTATTATTTGCAATCAACAACTGTAATTTTATAATTTTACTTATAAAAATTAATTTAATTGAAAAATGACTCATGAATTTTTATAATAAATGTTATTCTAAATAATAGTGGTAGAGTAAGATAATTAAGCTGGGTTCTTAATAAATAATCAATTAAATTTAGTAAATTACATTTTAAAAAATTATATAATTATAAAATAAATAATACGAAATTATTTTTTTTTCTCAATCGAAAATATTAATAAAATTGCTCTTTATATTTCATAAAACCGAGTGGTTGTAGTAAAATGAATAAGTAGGACATATAAAAATTTCAATTCAACATTAGTAGGTTCGTCCAGAAGCCAGCGTGCAAACTCAGCAATCAGAAGGACAGCAGTTCGCTCCCAGAGCCCAGCAGAATTTTCACCGAGTTTTTTTCACGTGATTTACTTCACTTAAATAGTTTAAACGTTAATTATCACAAACTCTACTACTTTAATAATAATAAAACTTTTTTATTCAACTAAATTTATTTGTTTTTTCCATGCATGGACCAGGTCTGGCAACCAAGTATGGACCAGGTCTGGCAACCAAGCATGAGTCAGGTCGGACAACCAAGGATGGGCCAGATCTGGCAAGCAAGCATGGGTCAGGGCTGGCAACCAGGATTGGCACGCTGTTATTATTCCAGACTTCTACCAAGGCTGGAACAAGGCTGGCTTACAAACTGGGCCCAGAGTTCAACATAGTTGAAACAAGTCTTAGCCAAGCCTGGGCCCGTCGTACTTTCCTGTCTGGGAAAGGCATACAAAAGTATTTTCGAGCTCGAAGAGCTCGAAAATGTATCCACAATAATTTTTCGAGCTCAAGGAGCTTGAAAATGTATCCACAACAATTTTTCGAGCTCAAGGAGCTCGAAAACGGCGGGAAGTGTTGGGACTGGCCCGCAGGGTAAACTGACAGACCGATTTTTTTCTTATTTTGAAAATAACTTCAAGAAGAAATTTTTTTTTTAAATTTTGCTTTCGACTATCATATAGGAAATTTAATTTTCTACAAAGTTGTCTATGCCCATTTTTTTTAAATTCGACAGAAACGAAGTTACAGAGGGCCGAATAGTAGGAAAAAAATAATTAATGAATTAATGACCGAAAAAAATTTGTTATATCAATTTATCAATTAATTAACACAATTCTCTTCATTATTTATCAAAAATTTTTGAATTTAACATTATTTCGAACTAATAACAAAACAAATTTATAATAAAACAGAAATCAATTATAACTATAATTAAAACAGTAATTAATTTTAACTATAATTAATTTCTGTTTTATTGAAAATTTTGTTTTGTTATTAATTCGAAATAATGTTGTATTTAAAAATTTTTGATAAATAATGAAGTAAGGTAAAAGCTCCTATATTCGCTCAGTACCATTAGTCGCTCACTTTAACTGTTCAAGTCCTTTCCCAGTTTTAGTTCTATCCCGAACAAATTCATGGACATTTTGCCGAAGCTTTGAAAAAAATCTGGAAACTTGTTGACCCTGTGGGCCAGCCCCGAAACTTCCAGCTGTTTCAAGCTCATGGAGAGTCTTGAGCTCGGAAAAATTATTTCCAATATATGTTTGAGCTCATTGAGCATGACAATACCGTCAAATACTTTTATATTTTAGTAAGAATATTATTATTTTGTTAATTTGTCATCGCCGATATCATCCGGACTAATTAACCGTTTTTAGGTCTAGGGCAGCTTTTGAAGCGGGTTTTCAACCTTTAACGCTAAAAAGTATCCCAATCATTCAGTTTTGCAAGTTTAAGTTTAATAGAAAAAAAAAAAACTTTTTTGAAGTTGTTTCAACATTGAAATCTAATAAACGCTTAATCCGGGTTTGCTAGTTGAGGCAGCAGTTGATGCAGCTTATAGAGCTTTAGGGCAGATTAAATTTTAAAATATAGATCAATTTACTAGTTTCTAAAATATTGAAAAAAACAAAAAAAAATTTTTTTATTCGTTGGTCAACGATATCTCTCGAACGGATTATTTTATTAAGACGTTCTTTGTGATAATCGAAAGCTTCCACCGAGTTCTAAAGATGATTACATTTCGAATTCGACCGATTCAATAGTTTTCGAAATATCCAAGAAAAACGAGAAAAAACATTTTTTTCAGTTTTTCGTCGATGATATATTCCGAACGGATTATCCGATTGAGAGGTTCTTCGTGGCTTTCGAAAGCTTCTATCAAACCCTAGAGCTGAATAGGTCTTTGAATTGATCGATTAGACAGTTTTCAGAATTAAAAAAAAAACGGACGGATTTTTTGTTTTTTTTTTTTTTTTTTTTTTTTTTTTTTTTTTGTATTTCTTAAATATCTCAGAATGTAGTCAACTAAATAATCTAAAATTTTTTGGAAATCTAATCTTAGAAAAAAGTTTCACACACACACACAGACACAAACGTGCGCGCATATGGACAACTTTCTGAAAATAGCCAGAATCGCTTCCTGAGACCTTAAACCGTTGACATCCGATGGAATATCGATTTTCGAAAATCGGGGTGAAACCAATAACTCGCTGATTTTTTCGCAAATTAGCAATTATCAAGCCAAACAAATTACGTTTTATGTTAAAGCTTGAAAAGTTAAAAATCAAAAGTAATTAATGAGCAATCATTTTTTAATGTTTATTTAAATATATTCAATGAAATAAATGTAGTCAGGCAGAAATCAATGTAAGTGATTAAAATAAGAATGCAATTGACTTTCGAATCGGATGAGAGCATCAATATTTAAAATATCCGAAAAAAATGTTAAATACACTGTTTTGTCCATTTTTTGCTTGATTCTATGATTAAAATCAAGAGCGGTATGATTTTTAATACATTTTAGTACATTATATTATCATTTATCCGGGAAAAATGACAAAATGTTATTTTTTAAACATTTCGTCGTCCATATCTTATGAACTAATGAACTGATTCTGATGTTCAATGTAGCAATTGTCACGTTTTATTGAGATCAAGAGCTGATGAAATTTTATGCATGATTGATTCAGTCGTTTCGAAGATATATCCGAAAAAACGTTTTTTACTATTTCTTTCTTCGAAGATATCTCTCGAACGGATTATCCAATTGAGACGTTCTTGGCAGCAATCGAAAGCTTTTATTGAGTTTTAGAGCTGATTAGATTTTGGAATTAATCAGTTCGGTAGTTTTCAAAATATCAAAAAAAAAAAAAACGAATAAAATTTTTTTTTTTCGTATATTTTAAATATTTTAGAGTCTATTTGACTAAATGATCTAAAATTTCCTGCAAATCTAAGTACAGAAGAAATGTTTCAAATGCCGCAAGAACCATCTAAATCGGTTCATTCATTAAAATGATGTGAGAGGTTTAAATCCACACACAGACACACACACACACACACACACACACACACACACACACACACACACACACACACACACACACACACACACAAACACATACACACACGCGCGTGCGGAAATCTCTCTGAAAATGGCAAAATAGCATCCTTGCACCTTCCAACGTCGAAATATGCAGAAAACCCGATTTTTGGGAATCTGGGTGAAACCAATAACTTTTCGAATTTTTTCAAAATCGTCGATTTTCTTAGCGGGAAATGAAAAATTTTTGAAGGTGTAATAAATCGTTTCCCCACTCTTACTAGAAACGATTGATTGTAACGATTATTCTACAACTATTGCTATGCAATGGAATTAGAATCTAAAATTGCCACCAAAATAAAAGGGAATATACCTGGATTTAGCAAAATTAAAATAAACTCTAAACACTAAAAAAAATTGAAGAAAATAAAAAGTTCAAAAGTTAAAACTGATGATTATTACTTTCTTGATTGCAATGAACTTTATTTGGAAGCTGAGGAATCATGGATTCAATATAAAAATAGTAAGAAATTGACTCACGATTCCTGTGCAGGTGTAGGTAAATATTATTCCGATAAGTATGTTTGTGAATACTGTAAAAATTAATCGAATTGAAAAATTTATCAATTAAATAAAAAAATTATTATTTTTAAATATTTATAGCAGCCAAATTTGCCCCAGACATAGAAAATCAACTGCAAAATGAATAAGTGTATTAGATCTGTTATAATTTGATAAAAATAAGAAAACATTTTTTTTTCAAAAATTTTGGCTGGTCCATATTGCTCTAGGTATCATGCGTACGGCTAAAAATGCGCATATATATTTGATTGATTTTATGGTAATTAGAAGAAAAACAGAAAAAAAAATTTTTGATCAAATTGTTTTCTTGCCCACCTTTCCCTAATTCTGGAATAGTCAAAATTGCTTTTTAAGCCCTGAAAGCTTTAAATTCGCTGGGAAGTTATAAATTTGATCGCGGAAAATTAAAGAATAAAATAATTGTAACTTTTAAAATGGTTTAAGGTTTTAATTACTGTGAATATGTCATAAATATATTTACAATTCACGTTCATATATTAAATAAATTGATTCACCATGAAGCTGGACCGCAGAATATTCACAAAACATTGGTTCGATGAAGTTAAATAAAACTCCTATTTAACGAATGAATCAATGTTATGAAATAAAATAGTGGACTTTTACACATAAATATGTTGTATTGCTATTGTATACAATCGAGCAATATACGCCATATAACTGAATATAGATTAATGAAAAAAATTTTATTATTGTATAAAATTTATCCAATCATACTGATTAACGAAATATACAGGAGCAAGCAAATTAATGACATCTTTAAAATTAAGCGTGATGTAATGGTTATGTAATTGCAATTTCAACAATTTTCCATGTAGATTTATTTCGTAAAAATTATGTGAAATATACATATTAATTTTTCCAATATGCAATGTATTTTTAAATATCATTTATAGCAGTGTACAAATAATTAGGACCATATTGAATAATAAAATAAGTTATGTTGATCTATTTCAATACGTAGGAGAGTGTAAGGCAAAAAAGCCCCCCTGAAATTTTTATTTCTTGTGTTTTTTTTTTTGTGTACTTCTTATTATTCCTAAATATTTGCGCATCTTTAGCCCTTCGCATGACAGCTGGGGATAAATGGACCAGCTGAAAGTTCTGAAAAAATTCTGTTTTTATATTTTTATCGCCAAATTATGAAAAATTTAATATACACGACTGGAAAAAATTGAAGGATCAAAAAAAAATTCCAAATTTTTGGGTGATTTTCAACAGGCCGTAACTTCGAGAGAAATGGTCGTACAAGGAAGAAGAAAAAAGGAAATTGTATCTCCAAGTGTCTACTTTTTGGATTATAACTTTAAACATTTTTAGCGTCAGCTGTTTTTGAGTAATCTTAAAAAAACCAGCGACAAAAAAATTTTCAAATTTTTATTACTTTTTTTTTTAGTCTACGGGCGTGGGAAAATTTTTGTTCGCTTAACCACTATAAGGATCGGATAACTTCTTTATTCAGCTTTAATTTCATTTTTTATAGACCTTGATACGTCCACTTGTCGCCGAGATATCGGACCTCAAATGGAAAAGGTTCCTTTTGTCTTTGATTATCGATATCTCAGCAACCAATGATCGTACCGAAAGTTAATGGTAGGTTTCGAAAACAAATTCTCTTGAATGATTAGCCATTGTTTTTTCGAAAAAAAAAATTTTTTCCTTTCGTCACATGAACTTGAAAATGCAACAAAAAAAGGGCTTTCGGTGGTTTTTTGGAAAACCAAGCGCTGGACCGAAAATAGTGTGGAAATCAATAATGGTAAGTGTGCATTTTACAGTTCAATATGCCCACAAATCCCCTACAAAGAGCCAAATTAATCCGACCAGCTGTTTTTTTGTTTCACTCGATCGAATTTTTGAAAAAATTAAAAGATCACGTTTTTTGCTCTGAAAAAGCTCATAACTTTTAACAAATGAAAAAAAAATTTTTCCGAGCTTCGTCCACATTTTCGTTTCAAATAGTGCTCAAATTTTCAAAAAATAAAAAAATTTAAAAAAAAAATTTTTTTTTGAACAACTTTAAGAAATTTAAGAGACCAACGCCCAACCATTTTAACACGTTTCCTTCGTTGCATTTCGTAGGGTCTTAAATTTTTTAAAGTCGTTCAAAAAAAAAATTTTCAAAAAAAATTTTTTTTTTTAATTTTTTTTTTTTTTAATTTTTTTATTTTTTGAAAATTTGAGCACTGTTTGAAACGAAAATGTGGACGAAGCTCGGAAAAATTTTTTTTTTTCATTTGTTAAAAATTATGAGCTTTTTCAGAGCAAAAAACGTGATCTTTTAATTTTTTCAAAAATTCGATCGAGTGAAACAAAAAAACAGCTGGTCGGATTAATTTGGCTCTTTGTAGGGGATTTGTGGGCATATTGAACTGTAAAATGCACACTTACCATTATTGATTTCCACACTATTTTCGGTCCAGCGCTTGGTTTTCCAAAAAACCACCGAAAGCCCTTTTTTTGTTGCATTTTCAAGTTCATGTGACGAAAGGAAAAAATTTTTTTTTTCGAAAAAACAATGGCTAATCATTCAAGAGAATTTGTTTTCGAAACCTACCATTAACTTTCGGTACGATCATTGGTTGCTGAGATATCGATAATCAAAGACAAAAGGAACCTTTTCCATTTGAGGTCCGATATCTCGGCGACAAGTGGACGTATCAAGGTCTATAAAAAATGAAATTAAAGCTGAATAAAGAAGTTATCCGATCCTTATAGTGGTTAAGCGAACAAAAATTTTCCCACGCCCGTAGACTAAAAAAAAAAAAAAGTAATAAAAATTTGAAAATTTTTTTGTCGCTGGTTTTTTTAAGATTACTCAAAAACAGCTGACGCTTAAAATTTTTTAAGTTATAATCCAAAAAGAAGACACTTGGAGCTACAATTTCCTTTTTTTTTCTTCCTTGTACGACCATTTCTCTCGAAGTTACGGCCTGTTGAAAATCACCCAAAAATTTGGAATTTTTTTTTGATCCTTCAATTTTTTCCAGTAGTGTATTTATCCATTTTTCGGCTGATTCTCTATGGCTGGGGCAAATTTGACCGCTTAAAATATTCGAATAATTTTTTTTTTTAATTTAAAAAATTGTTAAATAAATCAAAATTATCTGTAATTTAATAAATTCCGAAACACATTTTTTGGGATAGAAATTACGACAAATAAAAGGCATAGGACTTTTTTCCTTTATTAAATAACAATCAGTAATGAATCGAATCCTGAGGGAAGATTTATTACACCTTAAAAAATTTATTTTGAGTATTATAAAAGTAAAAATAGTTGTAAAGAAAGAGAAATACGTTCTTAACGATAAAAAAAATTGAAAAAAAATAAAATTTCTTTTTTTTTTTTCATTTTTTAGAAGGGGCCTCCCCCCCCCCCCCCCCCCCCAAAAAAGAATTTTTTTTTCTCAGAGTTTCGGCAAAATGTGCGTGAATTTATTCGAAGTAGGACAAAAGTAATGTGATTTGATGGTTGGAAGCCACAAAAAGTAAAAATCGGCTAAGGGGGCCTTCTTGCCCCTTCCTACTCTACATCGTGTTTATGAGACCTCAATAAAATTTCCTGCATATTTCAGAAAAGTCATACAATGCGAGTTGACACTTACGACTCCGGTGTGCCTATACGATAATTAAATTCATTTATTTTTTAAATTTTCATAGTTTATTTTGACTTTATTCAACCTTGTCTTTCTCATATAATAATAAATGACCAAATATTTCATCGTCCCTTTGTTTAACTGAAATTTTTATGATTTATTCTACAACCGAATAATGTATTTGATCGAAATTAATGATTTTTTCATAAAATCTAAAATTCCAATGATTAATATTTGATTCTTATAATTTCAAATTTCAGTGTGAGGAAACGTATCAGCGTCATCAACTAATTTTTTTAACCAGTCAAATCATAAAATGCACTGTAAATTAAGTACGGTAAAATAACTAGTACCCGATCACTCAATGTATTTGTGTATCTATTTTTACTAAAATTCAAGCAAAAATTTATTTTCTAAATAAATTCCAATTCCAGTAAAGCAAAAATTAATCTTAGCTCCATATTATAATTCATAATGTTCAGTTAAATATTTTCAAGAGATAAACCGAAATTAAATGGCAGTTAAATAAATATAAATTCAATATTATAACTATTTTAGTTTTGCTTCGATAGTAGACTTTTTAAGTGTCATTTATCAATAACATTATCTAGTAGCAGTATCATATGTCTAAATGATTTGATTGTTATTATACATATCTTGTAAACTACCAAAGCTTGAATCATTTTCTAATTAGGTCGTGTATTCGCAGATGAAATACTGATACATGGCGATCCAGCTTCAGGTTAATAATATATAGAATACTTATGTAGTCTACTATTACTGAGGATTATTGGTTGTTCATTAGCCTTTGGTACGTATAGTTTCCGGTAATTCGGAATAACCCTGATCACTCTTTAGTATGCCGATCACTCATGCCCTCTTTGTATGTATGAATTCGGTTTACTTTAACGAGAGCTTTGGTGTACGTAGCTCTCTAACAAATCTGTCAGTTTAAATTACTACAGTGGGCATGATGATCTGAGTATGGAAACAACCGTGGTATACCAATTCAACCGTCTGCGACGCGGCTTACAACATCCGTGGTGAATTTGCGACACACATTCAACACCACGAGAATTTCGCGATAATGAGTCTGGGAGATGTGATTATATGTTGCATGCAACTAGCGGAAATGAGCCATGTGGTAAGTGCGTGTCATGAGTTCAATTAATGAATGCCGCTGGCTAATGAAGTAATGCTTGCTGGCTTATATTCAATTATAAATATATGATAATCCAAAGTAGATTGTTAAAATTATTATTTATTATCAGTCTTTCTTACAACTAATGATACTCACCATGTTCGTTCATTTCTACCATACCTTTTAATTACTATTTTTTTTCTGGGCTATTTATTATTCAGTAGTACAAAAAAGTTATTAATTAATTCTTCAAATGTAGGGTACTTGCTTCCGAACTCAACATGTCCCAAAAACATGCCACTGGAGTGCTCTTTTTTAACATAGGTATAGCCAAAAATACATTTACATTTGTTTTTTTTTTAGCGGATTTTATAAAAAACTAGCTATTACATTTGTCCTCACGGTAGAAGCATCCAATAATTTTGCCATCAACTATCATCATTTTTTGAGTTAGTTCCAAAAATACCATTGGTTCAACAGTTTATATATGTATTCACACGCTAAAAAAAAATAGTATTACCTCCCATCTTAAGAAAGTAATTAATTTCATCTTTGCATTTGAAATGTTATGTCCGCCGCTGTAATTTAAATTTATTATCTGGGATTTCTCCCTTTGGTAGCGATAGAAAAATTTTGACGAACAAATTGGAGAATGTGGAAAACTATAAACAATACGATGAAGATGTTCTCTTCCTATATCCATTATTTAATGTGGATTTTTCAAAGAGCACGAACCCAAATGCCTTCGAGCGTGATCACGTTGCATTTATAAATCGATCAGTAGAGAGAAAATGTTAGAAAAGTCTCTCACTTACCTTTAGTTGAGTCTTTTTTCTAGCACGGCAGGTTGTATCTCCAGGATTTTGTAGCTCATTCGCCCTCTTCCTGAAGGAGTTGGTTAAATGAGCGCGGCTAGGGTAGTAGGATAGAATCTTATGTGCTACTTGCAAATGAACTCATTAGGTTAAAATTACGATCTTTTGTCTTTTTATTTAACTTTTCAATTACAATATTTATAAACTGAACATCACTTATACACTATAACTGTTACAATGGAATACAACTTATAAAAGATATAGAAGAGTAGCATTTTATAATTATTATGTGTCCTTATGTAGCCTTATGGCTTTTTATGCGCAGATTAACTCGAACCAAGATCAGACTACAATTTCACCCGATTTTCACTATTCGATCGGTGCGGAACGATTATTATATGAATTGTAATTAACGGAATAATACCGCTACATGATAGGACGTATCGGCCTAGTATCTAAGTTAATTGAGAATTCGTGAAATTCAGAAATTAATTGTAAATGATAAAATAATACCGCGACACGATATGAAATTATCAGCCGAGTATCTAGATCGACTTACAATTTAGCTGAATTTCAAATATAAGATAAACCATTGTTCATAATATAATACCACTGCACGATAGGAACTATCGGCCTAGTACCTTTTATTAAGGACGATTACTTATTGCTATATCTAGGACAGAATTTTGCAATAAGATTACGGGCTATCGACGCCATTTACGTGGACCATAGGAGTCAACATTTGAAGATCTGATCCACAACCAAGACGCCCTTTAGATGAACCGAAGAACTTTAGACCTAAAAAATCTGATCAACAACTACACGACTAGAATTTTTCATAAGAACCTGACAAAGCCCTTATCAGGTTAACCTGATTTCAAATGAGGCCCAGATCAGAGTGTCCTGCCGAGGAACTGATATGGATGAAAC
Source organism: Microplitis demolitor (assembly GCF_026212275.2). NCBI lineage: Eukaryota > Metazoa > Arthropoda > Insecta > Hymenoptera > Braconidae > Microplitis > Microplitis demolitor. The sequence goes on along the minus strand of NC_068552.1, from coordinate 10,370,164 downwards.
ACTTAAGACCTTGACGTTCTTATCATGATTATCTTATCAGTTCCTTACCAGGATATCCAAATCAAATCCTTATCAGGATTACTTTCTCAGGTCCTTACCAGGATATCCTCATCAAATCTTATTTACGGTTGCCTTATCAGTAATTATTTAAAAAAAATATTAAATTGCAAAAAAAAAAAAAAAATAGGAAAATTTTAATTCGATCCGAAATGTGATTCATTGTATTAAGAGTATTACTTACAAAAGGTTAACATGTTATTTATTGATGGGAAAATCCCGATGATTGCTGGGCTCGAACCTGCATCCTTCCGATTCAGAGTCCTTGATGCTATCCACTGCGCTGACATACATATTTGATCATGTAAGTGTAAATATTATATTCATTATAACATCAAAGAATAACTGATGAAGAAGTAAAAATCAGTGCTGCAATGATTGACGTAACTTTTATATAATATTAATTAGTATTTCGTTTAACTTTTAGCCTGTAAATAGAATATTCTAAGAGATTGGATAGTTTTTTTAAATGAAGAAATCCTAATGTGGTCCTGATAAGGAACACGTCAGTTTGACCTGATGTCAAATAATTTTTTTTTAAACATGGAAATCCAAATGTGGTCCTGGTAAGAAACTCGTCAAGTTGACCTGATGGCAAATAACTATTTTTTAAATTAGGATATCCTGATGAAGTCCTGATAAGAAACTCGTCAGGTTTGCCCTAATAAGGCAAATCTCATATTAACCTGACAAGGTCCATATGGTACTTCAGGCAAATCAGGAAATAATACTAGTCGGGTAAGGCCGTGAGCCATGGTGCGCAGGCTATTTGAAAACTTTGATTGATATTTGATGAGAGTAATTAAATTGTTGTCATTGGTTGACGATGACGACGTTTCTATTTATTCGTCAATCATTATTGCAAAAACCGTCGCGCTACTTTCATACGCATAAATGTTGGCAATACTGACGTTGCGTTTTCGCATGTGCTTGTAAAGAAGAGTTTCTTAAATTTATTTACAAAATAAAATAAATTCATAAAAAAAAAATCTGGGCGTCGGTTGAACCTGCGGGCCAGCCCCAAAACTTCCCGCTGTTTTCGACCTCAAAGAGCTCGAAAACATAAGTGTAGATATATTTTCGAGCTCTTCGAGCTCGAAAATGCTATCACATGCAATTGTTTTTTTACTATCTTTTCAAGCTCTAACAAGTTACCTGTTATGCTGAAGTTTGAAAATGTAAGAATCGAAAATCATCAATGAAGCGGTTTTTAAAATTTAGTTCCTGATTATGTTCAGTAAAATAAGTGTATTGAGGCAGAAATCAATGTCAGGGATCAAAATCAAGATTTAAATAAGTTTTGACTCATGTAAGAAACAATAAAATATGAAATATCCGATAAAAATATTAAAAACTACGTTTTATCGATTTTTTTGTTGATAATATGATTTAAACTAAAAACCAAGTTCGATGACATTATATGATCAAAAGAAACCATAAAAAAGATGAGTTGGTATGATATCGGGCACATTTTAGTACGTTATATTATAATTTATCCGGAAAAAATAACATAAAATGTTATTTTTTTAACATTTCAACGCCGATATCTTTTGAACTAATCAATTGATTTTGATGTTTGAGGTAGCAATCGACGCGTTTTATTGAATACTAGAGCTGATCAGATTTTGAAGTCGATCGTATAAGTCGTTTTTGAGAAATCAATAAAAAACTAAAAAAAAAATTTTTTTTTTTTCGTAATTCGCAAATATTTTCAAGTCTATTCTATCAAATAATCTGAAATTTTCAGGAAAGTTGATGGCCAACAAGCTCTTTCGATTGCCACCTCAACCGTCCAAATCGATTCATTAGTTCAAAAATTACATAGAGTTTACATACACACACACACACACACACACACACACACATACATACAGACACTCGGACATCATTCTGAAAATAGTCAGAATAGCTTCCTAGAACCTCAAAACGTCGACATCTGATGAAAACTCGATTTTCGAAAATCAGGGTGAAAACAATAACTTCCCGAAATTTTTGAAAATCGTCGATATTCTTAGCGGGAAGTTAAAAAAATCCGTCTACCAGCAGACCCTGTGGGCCAGCCCCTAAACTTCCCGCTGTTTTCAAGCTCCATGAGCTCGAAAAATTGTTGTGGATACATTTTCGAGCTCTGCGAGTATGCTTTTGTTTTCGAAGAAAAACGTTTTTTACTATTTTTTCTCAAACGATATCTCTCGAACGAATAAACCAATTGAGGCGGATAAGGTGGCAATCGAAGCGTTATATTGAGTTCTAAAGATGATCGGATTTTAAAATGGATTTATCTAGTCGATTTGAGAAATTTTAAAAAAACTAAAAAAAATTTATTTTGTTTAATTTTTTTGACAACGGTTTCTCTTGAACGAATGAACCGATTTTGATGGTGGAGGTAGCATTCGGCGCGGCTAGTATAGTTTTAGATCTGATTAGATTTTGGAACCAATCCATCCAGCACATTACAAGTTATAAAACAAAAAAAAAACATTTTTGAAAACATTTTATTTTGGGAATATCTCCGAATAAGCTCTACCCATCAAGCTCGATTTTTAATAGCTTTTAGATATTGACAAGTCACGTCGAATGACACCTTGATAATCAAAATCAGTTCATTCGTTCAAAAGTTATAGACATTTGCATACCTACGTACGTACATGTGCTTGGACATCATCTTGAAATTAGTCAGAATAGCTTCCTAGAACCTCAAAACGTCACGATCTCTTAGAAATTCGATTTTCGAAAATCGGGCTGAAACCAATAACTTCTTGAATTTTTCAGAAATTGCAATTTTCTAAGCGGGAAGTTAAAAATTAATTGGACATAGCAGAACGGCATTCGTTCATTTATGTTGACTTTAGCTATCGAAGATAGTAACCATTTTTATTCGCTATCATAATCATTCTTACATGGAAAAAAAGTAAGAATAAATTACTATGTGAAAGTAACTCAAAACCACTCATGAGAATCGATAGCTTTTAATTTTAACAAAAGTAAAAAATTACTATTCCATAAGTAAAATGTGCTGTGATAAATTAAGAATTACTAAGCGTTTGTATTTTTAGGTAGATTTTTTTAAAAATCTAACTATTGTATTTGTTCTCATGGTCGATTTTTCAAGGAATTTCGTCATAAACTATCATAATTAGTTGCGTAGAGTTCAAAAATACCATTCGTTAAAAAATGTATAAATGAATGTCAATATATACATATTAGAGTGGCCCAAAAAAACCGAATATTTATTTTTTTCGAGTCTCTTATGAAAATTTGCTGGTTTACGATGTTTTAAGAAGCCTCTCCAAAAATAAGCTCGATAAAAAATTTTCAAAAGGTCGCTTACAAATTTTTAAAATATCGAAAATAATCGAAATTTGAATTTTTTATTTCAAATTTTTTTCTTTTTCGTGGCAGCAATAGTTCATATTTGTGAAATCATGACTACGCTGAAAATTTAAGCCGAAAATTTGAATATTTAAACCTCGCTCAAGAATTTTGAATGTTTCCGACTACTGTCTTTTAAACGTTTTCGATCGACCCTTGAATATTAATAATAAACCTTTTCGATTTTTTTACCATTAATTCGCATCACAATGGATGAAAATACACGGAAAAAAGAAAACTGGAATAGTTGCAGAATAAAATGTAAAAACCAGCCCGCCATATTAAAAATTACAAAAGTTAGAATGTATAATGTAATTTTTAAATTTTATCTTGTAAAAAATTAGTTGCAAATTAAGCAGTAATATTTACAGTTAGAAAATGTAAATTGTACACAACAAAATGTAAAATAATTATTACCTTTTGCTCACAGAAAGTTTGTTTCTTTTAAAATCATTTAATCCTTTTTATAACTGTAAAAATTACAGTTTAGTCGTTGTGTGAAAATTAAAGTATCAAATAAGAAAATTTTTTGAGTGATTCGAGAAGATTTACAGTATAGGTATTCAATTATGAACCTTAATGTAGAAAATGGAACTATTACATCTCACACTGTAATTTTAAAAATTACTATTTCAAGCATCATCAATGCCTTAGCAATCACGAACTTTTACTATTTAAAATGTAAAAATAGTAAAACTACATTTTAAAATATCGTTAATAAGTTTCAGAAAATTAAAAATTTACTTTTTAAACTTGTGCAGTTTGACAACCATCCATTAAAGCTTGAAAATTGAAAATTTGTGTTTCAATTCCATGAGATCACTTGCTTTTGAATTTGTAAATTTTACATTTTAGATATTGAAATTTAGGACCGTATCACGGCAATTAGCTGGATGTACGAAAATACTGATTCTATTCAATTGTCAGTAAATATTTTTGAAATAGTATATGTGAATGCACGTTGCACTAAGCCAAGACCCATGCTCCAATATTAGTGATTATCAACAGAAAAAACTGTTAACTTGAATCAAGGAAAATATTCTTGGTTCAGAATTTATTTTATCGATTCGAAAAATAAAAATATACTTGCACCAAGTAAACAATTATCTTCAAATTTTTATCTTGAATCAAATTTTTTTTTCTCATGTCAACATATTTTTACTATTAAATTAAAAATTTGCACTTGCTTCAAGAGCTTATATTTCTTAACGCAAGAGATATTTTTTTTTTAAGCAAGATACATAATTTTTTTGCAGCAACATTGCATTTTCTTGTTTAAAGAAAACAAAATTTTTCGTAACAAGTACTATACTTTTCATGCAAGTATTTTTATATGGTCCGACCAAGAAAACAAAAGTTACTTAAGCCAAGAAAAAAAATTTCTTGAGAGAAAAGATAGATACGGATAAGGGGAAAGTCGCGAGTGCTTGGCAGCAGCAACAGGAGTAGTTCGGAGCTCACCACGAGATCGCGCCCAGCCACTTGTATTTTCCCTTGTAAGAAAGGTATTTTAGAATTCTTACATTCCAAATTTAAATACAATTTTGTTCAAGTATTCTTCTGTCACCTGACAGAGTAACAAGTACCTTTTTGGAATGTGCTATAGTACATCCTGTAATATATCATGACTTTAATCTATAATATTAATGTTTGCTTGAATAATTTTCTCGGAATAAAAAGACGAAAAAATACGTTTAGATGAAAAAGAAAAAAAATATTTTACATTTCGCAGTGGATTCTATTACTATTTAAACTAGATTATTGAAAAGAATAAACACAAATATAACTAAGTGAAAATGTAAAATTTACAGTTTATAGTGGCAATATCGTTATTTTAAAAAACAAGTTTCAATAATTTTTACGTAAAACTTGCTGAGAACAACTGTAAATTTTAAATCTTATCGAATGATACTTTGATAATTTTCATCAAATATTACAGTATGAGAAAGTAAACTTGATACATTTTCAAACTGTAATATTTTATAGTTAAAATTTAAAACTTACTGCGCGGCGCCAAACTGTAACTTTTAAAGTTCCGTTTATGAAACGCTGCGTTACTATTTGAAAATGTAATAAATGCTCGTTCGAACAGCAATTATTCCTGTTTTCTTTTTTCTGTGTATAACCCGAGAAATAGAAATAATAAGTTACTTACATACAATAATTGAGTTATAAAAAAATACAAAAACTAATTCAAAGCCTTAGTTACATATTATCAGTTGATATTCAAAATTCTTGAACGCCGTTTTAATATTTGAATTTTGGGCTGAAATTTTTAGCATAGTCATGATTTTACTAATATAAACTATTGCTACCACGAGAAAGAAAAAATTTAGAAGTAAAAAATTCGAATTTCAATATAATATTTGAAAAATATATAATTTTATTATATTTTTTTTTCTTATGTTGTTGGTTAAATTAAAAATATATTTTTATATTTCTATAATTATATTTTTTTATATATTTGAAATATATTATTAATGTATTTTTTATATATTTTCAAACATGTATTCCTTACACACCTTAAAATCTATTTTAAAAATATTTAAATTGCTTTTAAAATACATACAAAAATCGGCCAAAAGTTAGCTATTAAAAATTTATTTTTTATCCATATTTCATATATATTTATATGCTTTTTATGTATTTTTAATATATTTTTTTTATTAATGTTTGTAAAATGAGCGAATAAACTAAATGAATCTGGTTTAGGAGTGAGGAATTTGAACAATCAAAAATTACACAGTTTTTATCAATAAATAAATTAGTTATTTACTTACACTGTATGCAATTAAAATTGTAAGAACTTAGTTAATAAAGCGAATGCTACTAAATAATACCGTGATAGCGAATGCAAACTAAAGAAAAGAATCACCTATAATTAAATTGACTCGTGGTCAATAGTGGTTAGCAATGCGATAATTATTTATAAAATAATTATACGCGGAGATCAATTAATTTACGCTCAGTAAATAGCAGCCGTAATATACTCACTAAATCTTGAGAGAAATTAGCGTAGTGATTTTAATTTATATCACACAAAAATTAATTTAGCAAAGTGGTTTGAGTACACGAGGTTGCAAGTAAGAATGCACGTTGTAGAAGAAGTAATAATGAAAGCGTCGTCATGTCGTCGTGGCCACTTGGTGTCAACGTGTCAGCCTTGCTGCATAAGACGAATTTTCCCATTGGCTTAAAAATGCGCCAACGGGAAGTAGTTGATAGCAAACTCTCTCATTGGCTGGCCAATATAAAACGAATTATATAATTGGCTGGCTTGTAGCGGGTTCTCATGGCGTCTTGACACGGCCATGAGCTAGAAATTGTATGTACCGGGCCCAAATAGCCAGTGACCCGGCATTATTCCGACTCGCAGTCAGTAGCGAGTTCGGCAGCTCCCGGAATTAGTGGAAATGCACGAAGCTAATTTAAATTAATCAAGCTCGTGAGTGAACAATGTTATTTATGATGCACCGAATTCAAATAAGCAGCGGTAGGAGTAGTTCAGTACTCGCCACTAGATCGCACCCAACCTCTTGTGCTATTCTTGGTTAGATATATATTTCAGAGTTGTATATTGCATACTTGAAAAAAATTCTGGCACGGCTACTCCTCTGTCATCCGACACAGTGACAAGTGCCTCTTTTGATGGTAATATAGATACAAAAATATGTGCTACTTCAAGTTTCAATACTTGAATTTAAGAGTTAATTAAGTATAATAGTATGTATTAAGACTGAATAATAAAAGTAATTTGGTAAAAAATATCTATTTCATTCCGTGTTACAACTGTCCCTGCAGTATGTTACAACTGCAGCCCACGCACGCCACCATCTTGGGCCCTGACTTTAGTTGAATAAATTGATTTTTTAATAAGTTAACATTTACTTTTTTCTAATTAACTAAGTCAATCACATAAACTATACTACTAGCTAACTTTCTGACAGTTTTTAAGTTTACTATAAAAAAAAAAAAAAAAAAAAAAAAAAAACGAATGGAATCGAAAAAATAAAATTCTTTGTTACAACTGCAGCACTTCTCCCCTATATCCTATATTACATTGTGACAACAATGTCTATTTTTGTTTCCTTGGATAATTTTTTTTTAATAATCCAGTAATATAAAGTACGTTTCAGATAATAAAAAAAGTAATTTTAGTTTTCAATAAATGCTCTTAAATTATCTAAATATACTAAATTTCGGTAAATTTTTAACTTCCTGCTAAGAAAATTGCAAATTTTCAAAAATTCGGGAAGTTATTAATTTCAGTCCGATTTTCAAAAATCGAATTTCTAAGAGATCTTGACGTTTTGAGGTTCTAGGAAGCTATTCTGACTAATTTCAAGATGATGTCCGAGTGTATGTATGTATGTATGTACGTACGGACGTATGTATGTATGTAAATATCTATAACTTTTGAACGGATGAACCAATTTTGATGGCTTAGGTAGCATTCTACGCTGATTGTCAATATCTAAAAGCTGAAAAAAATTGAGCTCGATCGGTAGGGCTCATTCCAATAATAAACTTTTCCAAAAATGTTTTTTTTTTGATGACTTGTAATCTGCTCGATGGATTGATTCCAAAATCGACTGGGCTCTGAAGCTTCATAAGCCACGTCGAATGCCACCTTAACCATCGAAATCGGTTCATTCGTTCAAGAGAATCCGTTTTCGAATGAATTAAAAAAAAAAAATTTTTTTAGTATTTTCGCAATTTCTCAAAAACGACTACATAAATCAACTTTAAAATCTGATTAGCTGTAGAACTCAATAAAACGCGTCGATTGCCACCTTAACCGTCTCAATCGGTTAACTCGTTCAAGAGATATCGTTGGAGAAAAAATGGTAAAAAAACGTTTTTTTTTTTTCGAAAACGAAGGCATACAATAGTATTTTCGAGCTCCTTGAGCTCGAAAATAGCGGAAAGTTTTGAGGCTGGGTCGCAGGGTCAACTGACAGACCAATTTTCTTCTGTTTTTTTTTTTTAGTATTCATTTACTTTGGATCAATTTGGTTCCATTCTATTCTACAAATTATTATTTTGATGCAACATCGATGATTAATAACTCGACAACTTGAATAAATTGCAGTAACGTTATGTGAATTTTGTACAATTTACGGTGTTTCAGAAGAAAGATATAGACCAATCGATTCGAAAAAAAATTGTATTCTTTCGACTACATGTAACTTCAATCAAATTAAAAAAAAATAGATAGAGTATCATTATATTTTTCTTCAATTTTAAGTATTGTAGAAGCAAAACAAAAGTGGGCGGAATAAAGTCTCTAGTATGTTGAGTCAAATACACATATTTTTTAATTCAGTGCGCAAATGCAAATGATATGTTCACAAGTACGTCATGTACTTGAGTAGATAATTCCCTTTAAATACGTGTGGCTTTTCAGCCAAAGTCGTAGTGTGTTTCGCTGTACTTAAAGTCGTGGCGTATTTGGCTCAATTCAAACCAAGTTGACTCAAAGGTTTATTTTTATTAGTGTAGGAATTTCTTATTAATTGATTTGTCATTTAATCCCCAACTTCTTAGCAAATTGATCATTCTGTCATTGTTCATTTTAAATTGTTATTGTAACTAAAATTGGATAACTACAGATTCAAGAAATTATACTTTTATAACTTCCTTTTTACTTCTTAAATAAATAAATAACTTGGTTTAAATAATATGTCCGGAGTTATTGATTATCAAATTCAAAATAGAATTTTTTACTTTGATCAATGATAACTTGGCACCAAATCGTCGTAGAGACTTTTTGAGGCCGGCAAATTAAAGGGCATAAAATATCCGAAAAGACTCATGAGGTCAGATTATCAAAAAAAATTTATTGAAGCCCATAGACTTGTTGGAAGACTATCAAAAATTTGGAAAATTTTATTTTCGTCGGTTTTCTGACGATTACTCCGGAACCGTGCATGATAAAAAATTTTAAATTCGAGATCTAGAAACTAGAAACTTGAGGCTACAATTCGTCCAGTTAATATTAGTTACAGATGGAGCTGTATAAAAAATAATATTAACCTTACCAGCATCTCATGGTTATTCCATCGCTAATATTTACAGATAGAGCTATATAAAAATATAATTGTAACTCATCAGCATCTCATGGTTGTCCAACCGCGATTAGCTGCAGATGGTTCCACGTAAAAATATAAATGTAACTCACCAGTATCTATCGGATGTCCAGTAATTATCAGTTATAAATGGAGCTGCATAAAAAAATAAATTTCACCTCACCAGTAGCTTACAATTGTCTAGTCACTATTACTTACAAATAGCACGACATCAAATATATGGATCGTCGAATAGTAATCGACTACAACCAGCTGTAGCAGCCCAGTGGATATCACGCAGGGCTCGTAATCCCATGGATCCAGGTTCAACTCCCGTCACTACCTAACTGGGCATCCCGGTTAATTCGATAATATGCTCACAAAAGAAATCTAAATACAAATTATAAACTGAAAAACGAACAAGTATAGCCAGTGTAGAATAAAATAAAAACTTTTTTTTTTCACAATTGACGAGTCATTATAAACTCATATTTTTTAGCTAACCACTGGCTACTTTTCATATCTTGTCATTAGCTTATATTTTTCAGCCAGCGATTAGTTATTTACAATTGCACACTCACTACCTTATTGTTTTAAGCTAGCTATTGGATATAAGTTTGAATCTATCCACTGGCTTGTTCTGATCAGTCAGCCATCGGCTAAAATGGCGTTACATAGTGAGGTTATGGCTGGCCAATTCTATTAGATAGTCATGAGATATGACTCAAATCTGTTGGCTACGGGCTGGCCAGCTATAGGTTTCAATTCTACTCGGGTATATTAATGACTGGTGCTTGGGTTCGAATAGCTGTTAATTTTGAACTTTTCTATCTTTTAAAAAAATTACTTTACTTACTTATTTTTAATAATCACATAGGAATACCTTCAAAAGAAAAATTCTTAGGCCTCGACAAATAAAAATACTTTTTTCATCGAACTAATCCTTGACGAAAAAAGTAGTTATTGTCAATCACGATCCCGACACGCCAAGCGAAGTATGAATATTTTGTTAAAAGTCATGGATTATACTATTAACAAAGTATAGATTCGACAAAGTTCTTACAAATTTAAGAATTAATCCATTAACATTAAAAACTTTTAAATCAATGTGTCATAGAAAAATAATTTAATAAAATTTTTTATTCAATAAGGTCACTACATTTGAACTCAACCGTTATCTATAAACTGACAAATAATTCATTTTTGTGGATCACACTTTTTTTCATGGATGTACTAGGATGAAAAAAAAAAAAATCATTTTCAGTAAAAAAAAAAAAAAAGTGAAATGGTTGATATTTTAATGACCAACCAGTGAGAGAAAGTTTCATGATAGAAGCTTACACATTTGACATATCTATAAAGTAGCTTTCTGCAACGCATGCTTTTTTTTGTTAACGATTATTTCATTTACTTTATTCTAACATTCGAGTTATATACTGTTTAATGAGCTGCACTATCTCAAGGATATAAAAGGTATGAACGTATTCACATGTTACACATTACCAGCATCTTTTCTTGTAAAAGATATATTTTACAAAGAGCATTTCATCTAACGCCAGGGGATTATACGGGTGAAATCGTTCCTACACAAACTACCACCAACCATATCCGTCTGTTTTACGGGCCTATTACGGACTTCCGTTAATGGGACGATTGTCCAGAGATAGAGAATAGTGACTATCCTCTCTGTTTATCCTCAAGGTAATCTTATGTATATATAGATATGTATGATATTATACCTCGCCTAACCATAAACCTAATAACATTTCCCAAACTTATAATCGTTCGAATTGATTCAAAATCTATACACGATTAATAATGTGATTATTTCTACAACACAAAATTTTAATGAATAAATATAATAATAAATAATTTTATAGACATTTATTAATATGATTTTTATAAAATATAGTAATTTAATTATTTATACGAATAAATGTTTTAAAAAATAATCAATTGTGTTTATATTTTATAGAAGAGAAAAGGCTAAAATAAAATACTATTCTAAAAGAAAAAAAGGGTGGAAAATTCAGAAGCTCATGTCATATTTTAAGTAATTAATTCACTCTTATATAAATTATTGAGACGTATATCCATTTTGATATTATAAAAATATTTTGTCTATTCAATTAATAATAGGAAATATTTCTTAACAGTACGATAATGGCAATTCTTCTTTATTGAACCGAATAAAATAGTGTCTAATAATGAATAAAAAAAAAAGGAGGGGGAGGGTGGAAACGCCAGAAGTGCACGCCTCGTACGCTAATACAATGAAATAAATTATGAATTTTCGTTTTTAATCAAAACATTTTTTTATAAATATCTAAAAATTCCAGGTTTTTTTTTTAATTTAGTTAATCCAATGACAGTTAGCAAGTCAATTTGTCGCTTAGATCGACGCGCAGCTCTGGTGGCTTACTTTCATTTGATAATATAATAAAAACAGTTGGAAAATCCAAACGTGCACAACTCATTTGCTCGTTCAATAATAAAAAACATATTCCTAAATAAAAATGACTCAAAAATCTGGAAAACTTTTGATCCTGCAGGCCAGCCCCAAAACTTCTTGTTTTTTTTGAGCTCGAAAATGATAATTTATAATGGCTTATGAATGGCTGAATATGTAAATGACTAGCCGTTATAAAAGCGAAAGTTCTTAATATTTTGATTGAAATGTAATTATTATTTTTTTTTTTTTTTTTTTTTTTTTTTTTAACATAGATTTATCGAAGTAATTCAGTTAAAGAGTGTATAAAGAATTAATACCGTACGTTTGAAACCCATTTTAGTACATAAGTACACTATACAATTAATCGCCATACCTAATTTAAACTCTGTAACACATATATTTGAAAAACGGAAATACATTAACGTTTGACAGTCCCACATACTCCTCTAGGAGTTAGTTCTATTAAATCCGTTTTATAAGAAATACCTACATGACAATGTAAACGTTCATGCCGAATTAAAACTCTGGAACACATATATTCAATGAACGGAAGCATAATTAATCTTTAACGCCCCGTGAACCCCCTTAGGGGTTGATTTTATTAAAGCCGTTTCATAAGGGACACTTACATGACGTAATAAACGTTCATTACGAATTTCAACTCTGTAACGTATGTATCAGGGTGTCCGTTATTTACCAAATTACATTTTTGTACTTGGCCATGATAAAAATAATTTATTTGTGATCCAAAAATAATAAAAAAAAATAAAAAAGTTTATTCTAACACCGTTTAACCCTGCCTAAGTAATAATACATTCTCATTTTAGTACATCGAGAAAAATGTTATTACTTCCTTAAAAATAAGTGCATAGCAATGATTAATACATATTTTTGTACGAAATTTCCCGCTCCTCAAAAAAGGTCTCTTATGTTTTTTTCGTGAATCCAACTGTTTAAGCGATATTGAAGGTCAAATTTTGATTTGTTTAAAAAAATTGGCGTTTTTGTTTGAAATTTGATAACTCTCCAACACCCAGACATAAAATTGAGCGCTATAAATTTTCGTGTAGAAAATTTATCGCTCTTCAAAAAAGGTTCCTGATACTTTTTTTGTAAATCCAACCATTTAAGTAATATCGAAGCTCAAAGTTGATAGTTTTAGAAAAGTAATGTTTTTCGGTTAAAATTCTATAACTCTTCAGCAAACGGATTTTTACTCAAGCTTTTGTCAATTCTTTGTCGGAGATTTACCACTCTACAAAAAAGGTATCTTTGATTTTCTTGATACACTCAACCGTTTAAGAGATATTTAAGCTTTAAGTTGAAAGAAAAGTATCACAAACTAACTCAAAATTTTGCTCTGATGATATAAAAAATTTCTTTTATTTCGAGTTTAAATATCTTTTAAACGGTTGGGTTTATCGAAAAAATCTAAGATACCTTTTTCGCAGAGCGGTAAATCTCCGACAAAAAGCTGTTAAAAGCTTGAGTGAATATCTGTTTGCTAAAGAGTTATAGAATTTTAACGAAAAAACATTATTTTTTAAATCTATTAACTTTGAGCTTCGATATCACTTAAATGGTTGGACTTACAGAAAAAGAATAAGGAACCTTTTTTGAAGAGCGATAAATTTCCTACAAGAAAATTTATAGCGCTTAATTTTATATCTGGGTGTTGGAGAGTTATCGAATTTCAAACAAAAACGCCAATTTTTTTAAACAAATCAAACTTTCACCTTCAATATCTCTTAAACAGTTGGATTCACGAAAAAAACATAAAAGACTTTTTTTGAAGAGCGGGGAATTTCGTACAAAATTATGTATTAGTCATTGCTGTGGACTTATTTTTAAGCAAGTAAAAAAATTTTTCTCAGTGTACTAAAATGAGAATGTATCATTACGTAGGCAGGGTTAAACGGCGTTAGAATAAACTTTTTTATTATTTTTTGATCACAAATAAACGATTTTTATCATGGCCAAGTAAAAAAATCTAATTTGGTAAATAACAGACACCCTAGTATGTATTTGGATAACGGAAGCATATTAACGCTTGGCGGCCACTCCAACCCCCTTAGAAGTAAATTTTTTCGAAGCCATTTTATGAGGTATGCCTACATGACAATGAACGGTAACACTGAATTTCAACTACGTAACATATATCTTTTATAAACGGGAGTATATTAACGTTTCATGCCCCCGCATCTCTTTTTGGAAACCGATTTTATCATAGCCATTTAGTGGGATATACTGACATGACATAATGAACGCTTATACTAAATTTCAACTCTGTAACACATATCTTTTAAAAACGGGAGTATGTTAACGTTTGACACCCTCGCATACCCCTTTCGAAGCTAATTTCATCATAGTCATTTAGTGGAGGATACTGACATGACATAATAATCGTTTACGTCGAATTTTGAGTCGGTAATACCTACACGCAAAAAACAGGAGTATATTAACGTTTGACACTCTCTGCGAACCCCCTTAGGAGTTGACTTTATTGAAGTCGTTTCATGAGGGATCCCTACGAGACATAACAAACGTTTACGCTGAATTTTACATCTGTAAGCCTTATAGCTCCAGAGATACTATATGAAATAGATTTACATTCTTACTTAGTTACAATTAAGTCAGATTAGACACTTTTATTTTGACTGGTTAATAAAGTGTAATGTACGATTCAGTTAATAGAAAAAATTGAAAAATGAAACAAAATCTAATCTATAAAAAAAATATGAGAAACAATTGATGCTAATCGAATAAAAACAATTGATGGTTATAATTTGACTGTTTTTTTCTTATACTTTTAAAAAATAATTTATAGACCCGAATTCTGAGTTATAATTAATTAAAAAATTAGCCTATATTTTTAGTGACAGCATCTTATATATGTATAAAAAATTAGATCTCAATCAGATAGGTGGTTGATTAGTTATAAAGGTACAAACCGACAGAGAGACAGACAGACGAAAATTCCAAAAAGTGTATAAATAGTATGATAGGGTCATAAAAATGAGATTTGGCTCATAATTTGAAATAAAAACATCATGTAAAGACAGAGCCTATTGATTTATTTATTAGTATAAATAAAAATGAATTTAATTTGTTCATATAAGAAGTTCATGATCATTAAAGTTTAAATTATTTAAGTGCGGTATATGATGTTAAAAAACCTCGATGAAAAGATTTGCTGGGCTCTGGGCGCAAACTGCCGTCCTTCTGATTACTGAGTCTGAATGATAGCTACTAGACGAACCTACTAATGTTGAACTGATACTTTTAACCCTTCATCACTCGCGCCATGAGCGCTGCGCCGCACTTCCCAAGTTTTTTTTTATTTATTAAATAACTATGTATGTTACAAGTTCACAATAAATAGTATTCGTTCTTCAAATATCCTATAATTTATTACAATTAATTTTATCGCGATGTTTAGCTCAGGAAATTAAATATTAATTTTTGAATGCAACAGGATTAGCAAAATGCGGCGATCTGCTCATTACGTGACTGGAATCGTGCAGTAAATTTTTAGTACAGGGTTGCCAGATAGCCGAATTCTCCCAAGCGGCGATTGGTAAAACTATAAAATAGCATCCTGGCTGTCAATAATAACAAACGCCATAGAAAATTGTAGTATTTACTTATTTATTGTGATAATATTGTCATAATTAATTAAATAAATAAATAAATAGTGTATGTAATTACTATAAATATATTTTTTTAAATCCATCACTATTTTTGTGACAAGTGACAAGTAATATTATTATTATATTAAAAAGTTAAAATATTAAGGTAATGTCAATATTTATTGTTTAAATTTTATTTTACTTTAATTTAATAAATAAAGTCAAATAAATTAAAATAATTCTCTAAAATTAAAATTCCTATCATAATCTTTTGAAATTAATTTTTTAAAATAATTAAGTAAATGAAAATATTTGAAATATCAAGTTGATGAAAATAATTAATAATTATTATATTTTCATGTAGAATTCTACTTTTTATGGCATCACGACCCATCACTCGATCACAATCAACAAATAAAGATTGGGCAACTCAATTACTGGATGATCAGAGTGATTGCTCGGATATTGATTCTGATGAAGAATTACAACATGAACAACAAAATGAAGATTCGGAATCTGATGAGACCTAGCTTCAGTTGACGATTCATCAGACAATGAAGGTTCATCAGACAATGAAGATTCAGACACTTATTTTATTGGAAAGGATAAGCAGACTAAATGGTTCAAAAAGCCATTGCCGTCATCGAGAACTCCAAAACGTAACCTTATCACCCAAAGTGCTGGTGTAAATGATGCAGCCAAAAATTGCATGACAGTAATCGACTGTTGGCAATTATTTTTTCCCGATGAAACAATGAATATAATTGTTAAGTTTACTAATTAAAAATTAACGGCATTAAAAGAAAAATATGGTCGAGATAAAGACTGTCCACCTTCAAATAGGGATGAAGTACGTGCATTATTTGGACTTTTGTATCTTGCTGGTATTCTAAAAATGTTGCATGTAAATATTTTAGATATATGATCAAATGATGATTTTTCTCCTAAATTTTTTAAATTAGTTTTGAGCTCAAACAGATTTGCTACATTATTGCGGGTTTTACGTTTTGATGACTTAGAAACAAGATCAGAGAAAAAAAAGTTGACAAGTTCCCATCGATTCGTGATATTTGGGAAGACTTTTCTCGAAAGTGTAGAGAAATGTATACTCCTAGCGCTTCTCTCACAATCGATGAAATGATTCCAGCTTTTCGAAACAAATGTAGTTTTCAGCAGTACCTTCAGAAAAAACCTGATAGGTATGGCCTAAAAACTTTTGTTGTAGTTGATGTTACGAACAATTATACAGTCAACATAGAAATGTATTTGGGAAAATAACCAGGAGGAGAATTTCAAAAAGATAATTCATCTGTGAGTGTTGTTAAGCACATCTCAGAACCTATTTTAAATAGTGGAAGAAACATAACTATGGATAATTGGTTTACATCTATTCCACTTGTTATCGATTTACTAGACAATTTTAATACCACAGTGGTTGGAACAATTAAAAAAAAAACAAGAAAGAGCTATCACTTTTATTTAGAGAGGCTTCAGCAATAAACAAGAGAACCATCTATTCGAGTTTGTTTGGATTTCACCAGAACAGTATTACGCTTGTGTCTTATGTACCAAAGAAAAGTAAGAATGTACTTTTAGTTTCATCCATGCATACTTCTGACAATATTGATTCAGAGTCTGGGGATCGTAAAA
The DNA here is from genome assembly GCF_026212275.2 of Microplitis demolitor. NCBI lineage: Eukaryota > Metazoa > Arthropoda > Insecta > Hymenoptera > Braconidae > Microplitis > Microplitis demolitor. The sequence continues at coordinate 10,352,936 of NC_068552.1, read as the reverse complement.
AACCTGAAATTATTACCTTTTACAATGTGCATAAAGCTGGAGTAGACATCGTTGATAAATTAAAAGCTACGTACAGCGTCTCACGTTCGAGCTATAGATGGCCATTAACAGCTTTCTTTACACTGTTGAATATTGCTGGGATTAATATTAGGATAATATATGAACTAAATACCGAAAAAAAAAGTGTTCTTGAAGATACTGATCGAACAGTTGACTAAGCCATTGATGATGAAGAGGTCTGAGGGTCCCTCGTTGCCTCGAGAACTTCGTGATTCCATCAAAATTTATCTTGAAATATGTCAACCAAATAATGTACCTAGTCAGATCAAGAGCAACGAAAGAGTATTATGTAATTTGTATTCCAGAAGACTAAACGGTAAAACTAAATCGTTGTGTGCAATATGTAGTAAAGCAGTCTGCGGAGGACACACTATTAATGGTTGTAGGGATTGTTACAATAAGGCTCCAGTTGACAGCGATTACGAAAAATAATCGTTTTAATTATCATTGCTAAAAAAATATTAAAATTGAGATCTTATCAAATAATATATGTCGATAATATTTTTAAAATATTGAAAGAAACATTGACGAAAATGATATTATCATAGTCATAAAATTATTGATAACCCTGACGGTTTTGAATCAGCGTGGAAACTCCCTGGGAGTGGAAACACAGTGGAATCATGGTGGATCCAGGGTGGTTACAGGGTGGGTTTGTGCCATTTTATCACCGTGGTACACGGTGGTTACACGGTGTATCCACGGTGATGACGCGGTGTACGTGGAATCACGGTGGGTACACCGTGTAACCACCGTGGAATCATGGTAATAACATGATAAAAAAACCCACCGTGTAACCGCCGTGGATCCACCGTGATTCCACTGTGTTTCCAGGGTGATTCAAAACCGCGAGGGAACTGTTGATAACTTATAAAAATAATTTTAATTAAAAAATAACTAACCTAATTTAGTATAAACAAAAATATTATATCGTTAAAACGATAAAAATTTTGATATGTTATTTGGTAATTATAATTTTTGAGTTAAGATAGTTTATTAACTGTAAAGATTTATAATAATTTTGGAATAAAGTTCTATGAAGAAAGTTAATTAATATGATTAAGATTAAAATACTAAAAAAAAACTATCAATATATGCTATTAGTTAATTATAAAAGTCAAAATATGATAAAATTATTGAATAACAGTCAATTAGTATTAGATATTATCATTTCGTTGTTCTTATTCTTATAATTTCCAATTTATTTGAATTTGTGTATTAAAGAAAAATTAATTTAAATCTTACATCACAGTTGGCGAGTTTATAATTTATATTTCCAGATAATTATGCAAAATTCATTTTTCTTTAGTTTAATGCACAAGAATTCGATTCGATTGTAGAATTTATAGTTTAAAATCACGCACCTTTCAACTTCTAACAATCTGGCAACGCTGTACAAAAATTAACATTGCGGTACATCGCCGCGACGCGACTAACTCTGTGCGGAAATTTCACGCGAGTGACGAAGGGTTAAATGATCTAATTATTCATCCTCCTACAACCACTCGATTTTAAGAAATATAGAAAGCAATTTAATTAATATTTTCGATTATTTAGAAAAAAAATAAGAATTTCTTACTAATTTGTTATAATTACATAATTTTTTCAAATCAGACTTATTAAATTTAATTGATTATTTATCCAGAACCCAGTTGAAGTATTTTGCTCTACTATCATTGTTAAAAATGACATTTATTATAAAAATGTATGTATGATGTTTTTATTGAGTTAATTTTTATAAGTAAAATTATAAAATTGCGGTTGTTGATTGCAAATAGTAACGAACTAAAAAATATTTTCATTGTTAGTTGTAAATAAATTTAATCAGAAAAATGAAAAATTTATTACTTAAAACTTAGTTTAATTCAAAAATCAATAATTATTAATTAAATAAAACTATAATAGTAAGTTATTTGAATATTTAATAATTGATTAGTAGATTTTTTCATTTAACAAGAATGAATCATGATCCACTGCGCGGAAAATTCACCAACAGTGGCTCAAAGTTGCAAATCGATAATCGGCCAGTCATAACTAGCCGTTCATTGGCCAGCCATCGGCAGCGTTGTCTTTTCGGGGGCGTTTCCTTTACGGAAAGTCATATTCTGATATGAAACCATGATGCCATAACATATACATTCAAAACTTTAAATAGAAACTCACTTCGATTGGACTACGCTATTTTGATAAAAAAAAAATGGCTACTGGTATTAACCAGGCTTGGGCTATTACTACTACCTCATACAAACACTATTCGTTCGCGATGCTTAGTTTCAGCCGCAAATCGTACTATAGGCACAAACACTTCCTCTTTTATAAAATATATACAAGATAATTTATATTAGTAATGAATTTTTATTGTCCACGAAGCGGGCGCAATCTGCTTGTTACATATATGTAAGAAGCAACCATATTGCTCCGGACACCTAGGCTGCTGGGCAGTCTAGCTGTGCCGTCAAACCCACCTTCATCACGTGACACCTCAGTTACCCCCATAGGTCAAGGGATCCGAGGGCCTTAACGGCAGAGGTAGAGGGATACATAATTGTACTGCACGCTTGAGTGGTCACATCGTTGAATAGATACACTTATGTAGAGCATTCCCGGGTTTAAGTTTATATAATAAATACTTCTTTGGTTTAAGTCTGGTGTTAGTTATTTCTTACAGTTCGGAAGTGGGATAAAGTATTCACGTGCTAGTGAAGTGGAAATGAATTATTACATAATCATTAATTATCGTGTGAGTGAAAGCATAATTAGCAACGAATCAAGAAGCTATCGACCGCGAATCGAGAGCTTGTCTACATCGATTGGCATCGCGTCCCAAGCTCCCACAAGCTACAGGGAGTAGTGGACCTCTGTTGCGAACAGGGTCAGTGCACCCCAGAAGAGATCAATCGTCGTCTCAAGATACAATGTATACGAGACGATCGAGATCTCAGAGCTCAACGCGACGGTCGATTTACAGCGGTAGACGCCGTTTACCTTCGTACAACCAAGAGTGGCATGAGGTGCTAAAAATACTGACCACAGCGGTAACGATGCTGGCGTCAATACAGTCCCAGAATTTGTCACCCAGACCATTCTCCGTAGAAGGATCACCTAATGCTTCAAGTCACCCTCGAGGTTTAGAGGAAAAAATGTTGATTCCCCTCTTTGGTCCCAAAGTAAAGAGTTAGTCCATCGAATCGTGGATTCACAAGGTCGAGGAACTACAGGGATTCTATGGGTGTTTAGATACGACGACATCGTGTTATGCGTTAGATAATCTAAGAGGTATAGCGGGTAAATGGTACCGCGGATTACCAACCATTGCGTTCACGTGGAACCAGACGAGACGCATTCATGGATAATACCAGGTATTTAGACCGCCTGAAGGTAATGATGCAGCGTAAAAAGAAGTGCAATGAGTCCATGATTTTTTCTTCGCCAAAGCCGCGTTAATCGATGCGTGCGAGATAACCGATTATACAGCGGCGGACTGCATCGCTCAGGGAATTGAGGATAACGCCCTGAGAATGGCAGTCAGCCGATTCGAGTTACAAACACCGGAAGATTTTCGCATTTAACTGAGCAGAGTTGAAGATTACGGAGAACGACCGACGGAGAGACGTCCTCTTAGAAAGTGGATCAAGAAGCCTCGCCGGCCATTTGCAAGTACTCTTGCTGCACACGTATCCTCTCCAGCTCCAGGATCTGAAGAAGAGCCGAGATGTCGGAAAGCTGGTCGAGGTAGAGCTCGAGGGTCAGCAAGGACTCCTAGTGAGCCTACTCGACCAGGTACGTTGAATTTAAATCGACTCAAGGGCATCCAGTGCTTTAGATGCCAGGAGTACGGGCACATTGCCAGCCGTTGCCCGAAGTTGAACTCAGAAAATAACGAGAAGAGAGTCCTGAGTATTGGTAGTGCTCCAGTGAACGAAGATCAACGACTCCTAGAAGCTACTGTAGGAAAAATAGCCTTGAGAGCATTTATTAACTCCAAAAGCGACTGTATCACGCTGCAGAAATCTGATGCTGATAGATTGGAACTAGAACTACAGCCAACGGACATGACTCTGCGAGGGTATGGGGGAGGTGAGTATGGCTTTAACACTATTTTTCTACTTACTTATTGCATTTTTTTTTATTTATTTTGACACTATAGTTTATAAATAAAATCACTTTACAAATATCAATACGGAATAAGTATGAAAATATTATAATTATGATCGCCACATTAGTGGTAGACTTAGATATACCTGGAAATTTCAAACTTTGGAAAAGTCAGGAACTTTGATTTTGATAAATTTATGGCCACTATGTCCCGTTGAGAATAATCATTCTTTTCATTATATTTTTTGATTTCAATAATGCTCAAAGTCAAAACTTTTTTATTATACTATAGAATAAATGTTGTAACAAGATCAAGTCTTAATATTAATATTTAAAGGTCGCTCAAAATAATACCAAAATTCGATAAATTTATTTTCAAAAATATTGAGTGACTTGTAAATATTGATATTTTGAGTTCGAATTTTAGTATGTTTCTGTACGACCTACTTAGGAATGTTTGAGCTAGTGAGAAAGGGAAGATTTAAAAAAAAAAATTGAATTTCGATGATTTCAGAAATTTAAAAAATTCTTGAGTGACCTCTAAAAAATTTTTTATCGAGTTGAAACTTAAACAAAAGTCTTCAAATACGTCAAACTAACATTTTTTCGTGTGAACTTCAAAATAAAAAAAATGTCGGAAAAAAAATTGTCACCTTAATATATATATTGAGACAATGTGAATTGTCTTCGTCGTCCTCAGCCTTGCGGTTCCCATTTTTCCCGTCTTCTCGTCGTCTGAAACTACCCAAGTCATAGTGCCGTGGTCACATGACTAATTTTCACATCGACGCATGACCGTAAGGGTGAAGTGGGGACAGAGTTCAGCGGCAAGTCCCAGACCCTCAATTATCGGTTAGACAATTCAGACTTCGATCTTGGATCTATTAGCGTCTAGACGTATTCGAATATTCTAATTTAATTAAATATTAGCCGGCAATTTACTTGCATTATATTCATTTATTATTTAATTTACTTATTATACTTTACATCTAACTGGCAACTTAGCTTGCGATTTCATTATATATCATATATTCTTATTATTATTTGAGACTAAGGCATATTTAATTTGTTAAGTTCATTAGTACGTTACCGCTGATACATTTGTAGTATCAGCGTATTAATAAAAAAATATATAAAATCAGTGTATTCTTTGATCATAACAACCAACGCTTTTCACGTGGCCATCCATTGTTATTCGGACCACCTACATTGTATTATTCAGCGACATTTATTGTAAGTAATTGAGAATTATTATAACTGGCAATAAACTTGCATATTTTCTGTATAATTTCATATTCTATCTACTACCTTTTAGTCATATCCTAAATTACTGGTAAAATTATTTAATAAGACATAATACTGATTGATTAAGTTATATACGATAATTAAATTAATTATAAGGAATAATTTATAAATAATAAGCCGTGAGGTGAGTCAACAGATTTTTATATACGTTGCCGAGTTTGAATAAGTGCGGGTCCTTGCTTTGCAAGAACTCTAGCCCATTGCTCTGTCCCAAGTAAAATAAAATTTGTTAGAGGCCAGCCTAAGCCAGGGTTCAACCCGCGAATTCTGGTGGCTGCTGGTAAAAATCGCGAAATGAAAAGCGGTTTGTCTCAACTGGCGCTCGAACAGGGACTTTGCAGTAATTCAAACGGGTAACAGAAAATTTTATTGATTTTTCTCACGGCTTTACAGCAAAAATTTTATACAATTTTCAGTAATAATCTCAAAAATTTTACCAGTATTAATAATTTCATTTTTCTACATTCATCATTCCATTACATTTCATAATTCATCATTCATTCACCTGTATTAAAATTTTATAAAATATTTAATTGCTCTTTCAACTTATTTATTTTAATTATTATCAATTTATTATAAATTATTTATTTTAAAAATTATTTATCACTGTAATATTGTGTGCCGGTTTCGTTCTCATAAATATTTCCGTATATTTTGACCTTGAGCGTATACTAGCTACACGTGTTGTAACTCGAGACACTAGTATTTACTCTTCACAGTTTATTATCCTCTGCTTACGCACAAAAGACAACCCAAAGTAACTAATAAAAATAAATACTTAAAATATTAAAATAAAACTTTGGTTTAAATATTTTCTAAGTAAAGAATTTTATTATTTTCTGTACAACACAACAGATTACTATATTCGTTTCCAGTTTAAAATAAAATATCTTTTGCTCGACAAAATTGTTCTCAAATAAACTAAGCACTTAAGTAAATTATCAATAGAATCTTTGCAGTAATAAATAAAAATCTTATGAGTCATTGAAAATTTCAATAACCAAAACAAGTTATAAATAAAATTTCTATTAGTCATCAAGGGTCTCAATAACTTAAATAAATTATTAAGTTATAAATAATTAATCTTGACAGTTTTAAAGTTTCATATTACAATAACTCGTGATTAAATAAATCTATTGATAATCTGACAAGATTATTATTAGTTCGGATTAAGAAAATTTTATTAATAATAAACTTTTATAAACTATTATTTTGAAAAATTTTACTGAGACAGTTTTCCCGCCAAAATGACACTACCGAGAACGCCGATTCCACAATCATCTCTCCCAGTCACTTCGGTTAATAATCCGGGCAATCTTATTCATTTTCCCACCGCATCAAGCGCAATGGATGATCTAGTAGATCTTACGCAGAACGATGAGATACATAATAGTACCCTTTATACCCAAAGTCAATCTGTTAATAATAACAATGTTTGTACGACCAGTTCGGGCGGTAATGTTAGCGTCCACAACCACAATGTTAGTGGGGTTGTGACAATTTCAGAGTCCCAAAATACGACCTCCGTTGCCGTATTACAAAATGTAGTTTCGGGCCTCCAGACAGAAATCGAAGCTTTGCGGGCAGAACGTCAGCACTTGCTTCGTATATCGAGCACGGTTTTGCGACCCCCAGGTACTCCATTTCCACCCTCATCTTTTCAACCAGACGCATCAAGCATGTGGATGCCGAGAGAGCTGTTCCCTGCTGCTACTGTGACGTCACAGGCAGCAAACCCCCTCTCTACTCGCCAAGTCATCTCACAGCCACATGCACCCGTATCGGCAACGCAAGCGAACGGACAACAGTTTACCATGCCTGGCTTACCTGCGCGTGAACCGTACGCGCACTCAGTGGTCCCACCACCAGCTCATACGCTTCCAATGCATACGAATGCTCAGCCGACACTCTCGTACACATACATACATCCATCTAGCAACAATAATGTACCCGTACTTACAAATACATACCAACAAGCCTCATCAGTACAAGCATACCCACACGCTCAGCCGTCAACCTGGCACAATACGTATACAGTTCCAGCGGGGAATTCAAATATGAGCGGATCTAACTCCATGCGATTGTATGATCTCAGTCGTCTCGTGAAATCTTGGAATGTTTCGTTCCCGTCTCAAGATCGATCTTCTCCCATTGACGCCAAAAAATATCTAAAAATAATCGAGCAGCGGATGATCAGCAACGATATTTCTTTTGAAAATTTCCATGCAGTGATAACTAACACCCTTCGCGGCGACGTACTCGAGTGGTATTACCAAAATGAAGGATTATTTCACAGCTGGGTGGCCTTCAAGGAATTTTTTAAGATTTGGCAGGTTCAGCAAACAGACGAGTCGGTGCTGCAGGGGATATATTCGGCCAAACAAAGCAGCGACGAGACAGGAGTTGCCTTCATTAATCGGATGCAAAGTGAATTTGCAAAATTAGAAGATCCGTTACCGCAAATGAAGCAGATTCGAATTATAACCTCGCGATTTAATTCTCAGTTTTTACAAAAATTTTCGGATACGACTATTATGACTTACGCGGAATTATATACGCGGGTCAGCGCCTGGCAGTCAACAGCTGATGCGCTGAATCCTCACTTTAAAACTCGTAAAGAAAATAATAGTAGAATTAAAACTCGCATCCAATTAAATTCTATAAAAAGTACAGAAACAGGTCAAGTAAATAGTATCGAGACGTTACAGCCTTCTGCTGTATCGCCCAATAATAACTTCGCAAATAATAATCTCAGTAGAAATAATAGTTTTAATAGAAACAATCATTTTAATAGAAATAATAATTTTAACAATAATAAAAATTTTCATAATTCTAAACACACTGAAAATTCAGTACAGTCAAATCCAGTTAGTAAAAATGTAGATTTTGAGTCTTCTCCTTTATTAAGTAATTTCGAGTCTATGATGAAAACTATTCTAGAGAAATTAGATCAAACTACGGTAAAAATGTCTTCGGGAAACGTAACTCCTATTAATCCAATTCCAGTATCATCAAATAATAATGCAACAAAAACTCCTGTCTGCGGTCGTTGCGGAAAAATTGGTCACGTTGCCGAAGTTTGCTGTGGACCAGTGACCGACGAATTACGTATTAAAGCAGGATTACCTCTCCGTCCACGGCCTCCGATTCCAAAAAACGCGTAAGCGCCCTGGTAGACACCAATCACGTTACCAGGGCTCCTGTACCAAATAATAATTCAGACAAGCCTATTGCCAATATTGAAGATAAATCAAATATGCTCAAATTAAATCCTGATGCTCCTGAATTCGTCATCAGTCGTGGAAAATTCTTTTTAAATTATCCTATAGCTGCTGATACTCCAAAATTGGTTGGTAATGAGAATCCTGATACTGATTTAATTGATTTCTCAACTCCCCTCGATCAAATTGCCGACAAGTTGGTGAGTGAAGAGTCCAGTTGGGAGACCAGTTCGGAAGCTTCTCAACAAATTCGAAATACTAAAAGGTCAAAGATTAAAAATTCTGTAAAAGTTTTAAAATCCAAAATTAAAAATTCCATAAATCCGTCGCGTAATTCTCAAAATAAAATTAATAAAAATCGATTAAAATCCCCAATTAAAAATTTACTACTAGACCTGGAAATAAACGAACTGCAACAACCAACTGTCACAAAGCTTGAGAGTACCTCGGAGACAGATGATGCCCCTCTCTGTGATCTAAGGGAGGATAATAGTCCTTTATATGATTCAGAGATTGATGAGTATCGATCTGATTCGAGTGAAAACGTTGCCTACTCTCCAAAATTCACCATTCAAATGAATTCAAACAATAAACAGAGTACATTACTGCCAATGCTCAGTAATGATAATAAACTCAGCACATTGACCTCTTCAGACAGCCTCACAGCTCCGTCAACAGTAAGTCGCATGATTGCCAATATATTTATCGGTAAATGTGAGCTCGAAGCATTACTGGACAGTGGGAGTGAGCGCAGTTATATTTCTGAGATTGCGTACGAACAGCTCAAAGAATATCAACTGCAAGACCTCACACCTGACCCCACTAGCACTCATGGAGTAACCATGGCTAACTCCAAGTCCACGCAAACTCGTGGTGGAGCTCCATTTAAAATTAAACTCGATGGTCATGCTATTATCACTTGGTTAAGTGTTTTATCTGAATTGTCGACTCCAGTAATTCTTGGTCTTGATTTCTGGCAACTAGCAGATATCCAAGTAAATTCCAAGGAGAGTATTTGGAAATTAAAGACCAGTCATGTCATTCATACATTTTTCTCTCGGTCCGGGTTCATAAATCAAGCATCATTAAACGTACTATCGTCAGCTGAACGCGTCGATCTTGAAAATTTCCTAGCAAAAGAATTTGAGAAAAATAAACAAGTCCAATTGGGTTTAACACATTTAGTTCAACACCGTATCGAATTGACAGATGATACTCCAATACGTACCAAACCATACCGTCGAAGTCCGCCAGTAATGAAGGCGATGCATGATAAAGTCGACGAATTACTCGCGAAGGGTTATATCCAGCCTTCAAATAGTGCTTGGGCATGTTCGCCAGTGATGGTACCCAAGAAAAACAATACTTGGCGCATGTGCATCGATTACCGGCCATTAAATAAAGTCACGAAAAAATCTGCTTATCCGCTACCAATTATGCACCGCATTTTATCAAGTCTTCAAGGTGCTAAAGTAATTTCGGTACTTGATGTCAGTGATGCCTTCCATCATGTTTTAGTTGAGCCAAATAGCCGTCAGTACACAGCATTTTGTGTAGATGGACGAGGATTATTTGAATGGATTCGGATGCCATTCGGTCTCACAAATGCACCCAGCACGTACCAAGAAGTTTCCGATATAGTACGACGAAAAATTATTGAGTCATTAAAAACCCAGTTTTCTTACACTGAAGCAGAAAATAAAATTTTCGCATATCTCGACGACTGGATAATAATCAGTGATGACTTACAAGAGCACAAAATTCTTCTTCAAGCCGTTTTCGAAGGATTCCGTAAGGCTGGAATAAAAATGAATGAAGAAAAGAGCCATTTTGGATGCTCTGAAGTTCATTTCCTGGGCTTTATCATTAATGAAGATGGTTTGAAACCAGATCCAGCTCGATTGGAGCCAATTGCAAACTATAAACTACCTACAAATCGTAAGGAACTGCGAAGATTCAATGGATTAGTCAACTGGTACCATAAGCATCTTAAAAATGTCGCACAAGTTCAAGGTCCTTTGAACAAATTAACAAGTACCCGAGTTCCTTGGGAATGGACAGACGTCGAAGAAAAAGCTTTCGAGGAAACGAAAGAAGCTTTGTTAAAAGCTGCAACATTGTCATTGCCACGTCCAGACTTATCGTATCGTTTATATACCGATGCTAGCAACACTGGGTTAGGTTCTGTTTTAACTCAGTATGATCCAGAACTCGATCGAGAAAATTTAATTATTTGTTTAAGTCGACCGTTAAACAAAGCCGAAATGAATTACACAACAACAGAAAAGGAATGCCTCGCTGTCGTGTGGTCCTTACGGAAACTACGCGGTTATATTGAAGGTTTACCAGTCACGGTCTACACTGATCATTCCGCATTAAAATGGCTTCACTCGCTAAAAGATCCTGCAGGTAGATTGGCCAGGTGGGCAATTGACATTTCCGCTTATGACATCAACGTTGTTCATTATCGGGGTACACAAAATGAAGCTCCAGACGCACTTTCGCGTCGATACGAAGAACCAGAGACTGCTGATTTAACTGCTTCAGATTCTAATCCATCTTCACTGTATGTAATTGCTCAAAATTCCGCTTGGTATGACGAGAAAGTCCGAGTTGTTCAGAAATATCCAGAGAATTATCGTGAATGGAAATATGATGATGATAAGTTGTATTTTTACCGTCCACTAGCTGTCAAGGAAATACTTGGTGAATTAAATCCTTGGAAAGTCGTTCTAACCGAATCAGAAATTCGTCCAGCCATCGAGAAAGCACACTGTGAAGCTCAATCAGGTCACCTTGGGATTGACAAAACTTATCAACGGATACGAGATCATTTTTACTGGCCAGGAATGTTCAAAGACGTCTCATCTTACGTTTCAGCTTGTGAAACTTGTATAATGACTAAAAGTGATCAGACAAAACCGCAAGGATATATCGGAACAAGACCACCAACGCAGCCTTGGTCTATTATTTCTATTGACACAATTGGTCCATATACCCGTTCAACTATGGGGAACCAATATGCTCTGGTTATTGAAGATCTTTATACGCGCTACCTTGAAATCTTTCCTCTGAAACAACAATCGGGAAAAATCATAAAACATCACCTGATGTCTGTATTTAATCACTGGGGTCCTCCTTGCCAAATTATTTCTGATAATGGCAAAGAATTCATCAACAAAGATATAATTAATTTAATTAGTCAATTTAATATCAAATTTACACCTACTCCTATCGGTCACCCCTGCGCAAATCCTGTTGAACGTTGCAATCGTACAATTAAACCTATGATTGTCGCGTTCACAAGCAAAAATCAAAAAGATTGGGATGAACATATCGATGATTTCAAATTCGCGTATGATACCTCGGTACATACTGCTTTAGGCGTCTCTCCATTCTATCTAAACCACGGACGTGACGCACGACTAATTAATGACACTGATCCTCTTGAAAATCTAGATGTGTCTGACGTTACCGTTTGGCAAGCCCGAATGGACCGTGCAGTTGAACTGAGACATTTTATTGAGCAAAATATGTTAAAAGCTAGGGAACGCACGCGAAAACAACACGAACAAAGATTTTCTGACATTCCTATAGATTTAAAAATTGGTGATCAAGTTTATTACCTAAATAAAAAATTAAGCAAAAAAGTTGACGGTTACAGTGCTAAATTAGCACCAAAGTATTCGGGACCCGCGATTGTCTCTAAAATTTTAAGTCCTTTAGTAGTTGAATTACAAGATAATGCCGGTAACGATATTGGCACATACTATTACAATGATTTAAAAATTCCTAGACGGTCTCGAAGATGTAACTGATTATTCTCAATATATTTCAGATCATTCATCATGAAAGTTAAAATTCATGGAAAGTCAGGATCAGATACTGAAGCCTCATCTCATGAGTCCGAGGCTGAAGTGTCTGATACTGAAGTATCATCAAGTCATGCAGTCATACCATCATCTGACTCATTATCACCCATATTTAACACCGCATCAATATCCACCGCTGAGTTACCCCTTGCTATTGAGAAGACAACAGCAACTTCGTCACCGGTGGCACCGATAATTGCAACCACCGTTGCAGCATCACCAACATGGTCTACTGGGTCAGCAACATCGACTGGACCCCAATTTGCGTTGCCGCCATGGCAAACTACGACTGGCCTCGACTTTGGTCGTCCATCATCCGCACTCTACGTGTCAAGTCCATCAGCCACGCCCACATCAGCAATGTTCGAGACGATGACTAAATTCATGAAAGATGAATTTAGTAAGTTACATGCTCGCATTGACCGTGCCATAAGTCACCGCCCGGCGGTCACGTCACTATCATCTGGGACATCAAGATTCGACATCCAGTGGATGGAACGCATCGATGAAAAGTTAGAGGACCTTCAAATTGTCATCCAGACCAACACTGATCAAGTCGCGGAGCTGAAAGAACAGCTTGATTCTTTAAAATCGTCATCAACTGCTCAAGGATCAGGTGTTACTGCTCACCTCACGGCTCAACTTCAACAACTAAATGAGCAAGTCCAGCGAAGCCAGGAGATGATTGCAAATATTAAATTGCCAAGCCCCGAAGAACTTGCCAAGAAATTCCAGGCGATCAACTCGCAAACGCAACGGACCGTTACCGATATCAGTTGTCAGACCACAACGACCTTAGCCACAACCTCTACTCCAGTCAAAGTAGAGTATGACATCGGAATCACGCCAAACAACAAAGCGGTGTTGCCATTACTGGCTCAACAAGCTTCTGCTTGCGGTCCGAATCCAGGACTCAAAATCCGCGATGGTGCATACCAACGTCCACCGCCGGAAAATGCCAGATTTCCACCATCATCACTGCTTGCTAGGCGAATGTCTCGCCAAGAGCTATCGGAAAGGGAAGTTTCGACACTACGAGCTTCGGGAGCCATTTCCAAAGACATTAAAACGAAGATCCAGATGGTAACGTTCGCCAATTCGTTACCGTATTCGCAGACAGCTCCAGCGCCAAGGTATGAGGTTCCATTGCAACCTACAGAGGCTTATAAACAATTTTTGTCTGGCTTACCACCTACTCCAGCATCAAACTCCATCGCAGCCACAACAGATCCAACAACACAAGTTGTGATCCATAATGGTATTCACTTTCTGGATTACACAAGTTTCTGTAAAGCAATTGAGAAAATTTGTGTCACTGTCAAGCCTCGAATATGCCATACCGAATTGAGGGAATCATGGACACAGACGGTAACGACTCAAGCCCAGTCGTTGTTCATCTCCAATACGTGTCAGAATTGTCGGCAACGAGACCACAAAATTGCCGAATGTCAATTACCATGGCAACCCGACATGTGCCATGTTTGCTATCAGGACCAAGTGACGACGGCAACGTGCTTCCGTCCACACGACAAGAACTACAAGGACTATATTCGGGGACGTTGTCAAGGCTGTGGCATCCCAAGCCAATTATTTGACCCACACTGCAACTTTTGTAATCGCAGATACCCGGGGTACAAAGATTGGATCTCAACGAAGTACACTCCGGAGGACATTGAGCGCTTCCATCGTAGTCACCTGCGCGCTACCAAGAAACTAGAATAAAATATCTTACGTTACCGATTTAGACTGTAAATCTAAATAAAAACACATACATAATCTCATACTCATCTCATTAATTCATTTTATTATTGTTGCCAATTGTAATAATTTTCAATTACAGCTTCGAGTCCAGTAGCAGTTGGTAGCAGAGAAAAGAAAAAAAAAAAAAAAAAAATTTTTTTTACTATTCTTTCTTTACAGCCCAGAGGCTGTAGAAAACAAATATTTAAAATTATATTTTTATTTTTATTGTATATTTTATTTTTTTAGTTCGTAAGTTGTAAAGATTTCCGGATCCAGATCGAGGTCCCAGGATCGAAGTGGGATTGAGATTAGAGTGGCTGGACTTGGAATTTAAGTCACAATACTCCTAACGGCTTGCGATCGCTCTCAAAATTATTTTTTTTTTACTGGCAATCTACTTGCATAGCTGGCGATCGACTCGCATTTTAAACACTCAGATTCACTGGCAATATAGTTGCACAGCCGGCGATCGACTCGCACTTCAAGTTTAAAATTCATACTGGCAATCTACTTGCATTACTAGCGATTAACTCGCAAAATTTTTGAAACTTACAATTTCAAGCGATTTATTCGCACTGCTGTAAATAATTTAATGTAAATAATTTAATGTACATATTTTTTTTTTATAACTATTGTATAAGAACCACTGGCAATCTACTTGCACATCTGGCAATCTACTTGCATATCTGGCAATTTACTTGCATCTCTGGCGATCTACTCGCAATATTTTCAGACAACCTAGACGAGAGGTCAAAAAGGTAACCTTGGCTTAGTGGGGGGGATTGAGACAATGTGAATTGTCTTCGTCGTCCTCAGCCTTGCGGTTCCCATTTTTCCCGTCTTCTCGTCGTCTGAAACTACCCAAGTCATAGTGCCGTGGTCACATGACTAATTTTCACATCGACGCATGACCGTAAGGGTGAAGTGGGGACAGAGTTCAGCGGCAAGTCCCAGACCCTCAATTATCGGTTAGACAATTCAGACTTCGATCTTGGATCTATTAGCGTCTAGACGTATTCGAATATTCTAATTTAATTAAATATTAGCCGGCAATTTACTTGCATTATATTCATTTATTATTTAATTTACTTATTATACTTTACATCTAACTGGCAACTTAGCTTGCGATTTCATTATATATCATATATTCTTATTATTATTTGAGACTAAGGCATATTTAATTTGTTAAGTTCATTAGTACGTTACCGCTGATACATTTGTAGTATCAGCGTATTAATAAAAAAATATATAAAATCAGTGTATTCTTTGATCATAACAACCAACGCTTTTCACGTGGCCATCCAATGTTATTCGGACCACCTACATTGTATTATTCAGCGACATTTATTGTAAGTAATTGAGAATTATTATAACTGGCAATAAACTTGCATATTTTCTGTATAATTTCATATTCTATCTACTACCTTTTAGTCATATCCTAAATTACTGGTAAAATTATTTAATAAGACATAATACTGATTGATTAAGTTATATACGATAATTAAATTAATTATAAGGAATAATTTATAAATAATAAGCCGTGAGGTGAGTCAACAGATTTTTATATACGTTGCCGAGTTTGAATAAGTGCGGGTCCTTGCTTTGCAAGAACTCTAGCCCATTGCTCTGTCCCAAGTAAAATAAAATTTGTTAGAGGCCAGCCTAAGCCAGGGTTCAACCCGCGAATTCTGGTGGCTGCTGGTAAAAATCGCGAAATGAAAAGCGGTTTGTCTCAATATATATATATATATATATATATATATATATATATATATATATATATATATCGGTTATTCCATGCAAATTCAACGACGTTGCGTCGGTGACCCTATTAGATTTTTATGATTTTTTAATATGTTTTTATACATGTAGAAAAAAGTCTTCAGCTAAATTTTTAGCTATTTATCTCCACCCCTTCCGGAATTATCATTTCTGCTCAAAAAGGATATAACTTTGTGTTGCGTAATTATCAAATGTTCGCGCCAAAACATTTGATATCTCCGCGCTCTACTCTACCAGAGGTGCTGCTATCGACGCGCCCTCTGATACTCGGAATTTCAACTCGGTAGCCAGCTACGCGGCAACTACCATTATTCTACAACACATGTAAGGTGCACCACGTACTGTTTGACAACACCGCAAGTTAATTAAAAATCAAGCTACATCGTGCGAATTAATAAATACCAGGAGATCAAGTCAATTCAGCTCATCTCACTGATTCATCAGGTAATTGGTCATGCTCATCTTTTTGTAAAATTCACACTTTTTAACTTATAATTACTGTGATCATTTTTGTTGACCGCGTGCTCACCTATCCATGCCGACTATATCTATGTATTCGCTATCACATGACTTTGCAGTCACAAATAATTAATATTCAAATCACAATTTACATTCCAATTATAATATTTACTTATTACTCATCACTCGACTATTTTATTTTGTACTCTGTACCAACTTCTGTGGTTGATGTCATCATGTAATCCACTCTGTTATGTATAATCTCAAAAATCAACTTCAAATTTTATTTGTGACTGCAAATGAATCAGTTGGCGATAAGACTCGGCACTCGACTAGTCTCTAAATTCTTGCTTGGTTCGAATTTACACACAACATGTTGCATAATAAAAATTATTTTGATTTGTAATTAGAAATTAATTGTTATGTCTGTGGATTCTTAATTTTTAATAATTTATTGCTTCTCTGCGCTGAATATAGGTCTTTTACTTCACGTGTATGGTGCCGTGTAAATTTATGATGAAACTCTACTGAAATCAATTTCATATACAATGCGCTCTGCAAAACAAACTCATGCTCAATTAATCTACAAGAACTCTATTACAATCAAATTATACTTATAAATGTGCTCTGTTAATAGTTCTCGTGCTCAATTATGTACTCAATACTATTATCTGTGATATAATTTTATTAAACATGGACAATACACCAAATATGTGATTATTATTTCTTCCACCATACCGATCCAACACAAATAAATATTTAGCGTAATTAAGCTTAAGTTAATATTTTACATTATGGTCCTTCGAGCCGGATTGGATAATGGAAACCACGTAAAAGTCATCACAGAATAAACTCGTAATCTTATGATTATGCATAACTCTAATTGTGTAATTATTTATCAGATTCAATGACGAAATTCAACGAGCAAGACTCAGCAAGAGAAGGAGGCTCCAAGACGGATAAGTTTCAACCTACCCCTCTCACTCCAACTATCGTCATCCAGACGAGTGAAGACCCTCAACTTAATCCAACAAGGATTACACCAGCTGGTAATCCCAGAGACTCAGAGGTCACCGACGTAGAACTGCAGAAGGCCCTCGCACTCGAAACCCAGGACTCGAAAAAATGCACTCGTAGGAAATCAAACAAGGGCTGTGACTTTGAACTCAAGATCAGCAGTCAGCTGTCCAGACTGAAGCTCATCTCAGACACAGAAGCCCTGGCAGTATCTCTTACGGTTGCTAAGGGTGCTGCAGCACTCAAAGCTCGACTCGAAATCCTCACCCAGGAGTGGCAGCAATTCTCTATTGTCTATGACTACCTGGGAGTCAACGCACCTGAGGGATTTCTTCAGCACTCGTACGTCAAGGATGGGGTCTTTGATGTCGCATACTGGACATACCTGGGAGCTCGCACTCGCTTATCTACGCTCATCCACGCACTCGGAATTCCAGCTCAGCCCACTCAAGCTCAGAACTCGACTCAACACAGCAGTGTGACTCTGGCTCCATTCAACATCACTCCATTCTCTGGTGACTACGCCAAGTGGCCAGAGTTCAGGGACATATTCTAGTCCGTTGTGATCAATCGTGCTGGCCTGGAAGACGTTGAACGTCTGCACTATCTGAAGACATATCTAGCAGGTCAAGTGGCTCAAGCAATTGCCAACACGCCCATGTGTAACGAGAGTTTCGTACTCACATGGGGTGCCATCTCCAAGAGGTATGAGGTACCTAGGTAACTCATTGGAGCTCAACTCGACAAGCTAGTCAATCTACCAACACTCACATCACGCTCATCCAAACAACTCTACTCGCACATTGATCAAACTCACGATGCGATCAATGCTCTCCTGGCTCAGAAGGTGAACCTTCAAGATGGTGACTGCTACCTGCTCGCTCATGTCATCATTTCCAAACTCGACTGCTCAACTCGTGAGGCATGGGAATTGTCATTGGGAGCATCGGTGGAGTTCCCAAAACTCAGACAACTGCGTCAATTCCTGACGGAGCGTACTCGTGCTCAAGAAAGGTACGAGGAGAGTATTTCAATGACTAGAGATCAGCAGAAATCCTTAACTTTCTCATGAAGCTTCTCACCATAAAGCCATTCTCAGGGACACTAGCCTCTATGCTGGTTTTATATCTTCGTCTCAAGTCGGTGTTATGAACGCCTTCCTAGCTACTGACTGCTGATGAAAGACATCTCATAAAATCTTTCCGGCCTCCTAAAGGCTTTTAACCAGGCTTATCTGATCTATAGATTCTGGTGAGCTATCAGATAATAGTGATACAGCCGAGCTCAGTGACGAAATAACTGCTCCTACATAGCCTTGTGTCTCAGTAAAGTGATCATCGCGCTTCTTGGCTATGTCAGTTACGCTGCACCTTGAGGTTAACTTTGGGAGCCTCAAACCTAAAATCTTCATTTTTAGGTTGCTTTTTGAGCAGAGATTTTCTCACCTCCTCAGTCAAGCCTTTTGACATGCAATCTTGCTACTGTTACGTTCGATTATCATTAATCTTTACTGGGGCCTTTGTCACAGGAATCTCCTCCCCCAAGACCTCTCGAAGCTCATCATTTAGATCGTAGTTCTCATCATCAAGCTCTCCTTTCTCCATAGGCTCAGTGAACTTTTCAACTTGATCCTGAGTTTCCTCAATAACCACATCTAGTAATTCTACTTCCTCAGCCTCTTTGGCTAGTATAACCTCTCGAGTCCTCTCTATTGAGTATCACCTACTTTCAATAGAGTCCGTAGCAATCTAACTATTGTATTTATTGAGCAATTTATGAAATTGATTGAATTCATATTATTGCCATGTAACACATAAAATTCAAACATCTCAATTCAAGTGTGTATATTAAATTTCGTTTTATTGACAGTGTATAAGTAATATGATATAGCAATAACATGAATCATATTAATTATGATAATAATATGAATGTCATAATAATGTAGCAATTGCACATATAACAATTAATTTTTCTTATGTAATTTATTTTTTATTATATTTCAGTCTTTACTGATAATATAGAGAAAATCTTGAAGTAACAAATCTCAAATTTTTCTTGATAAACAATAAAGCTAGTTAGAAAGTTTTGAGATTTAGAAATAAAAACAATTAAACAGCAGACTTCAAATGATAAATTTATTTTTTTTAATATTTTGTTTATTCTATATCATTCAATTATAACTCTAAAGGCAATTTTTTGAATCCTCGTTTGTTTTGGAAATCCAGGATTTGGTCAATATTACAATATATTAACAGTATAGAGATATATTAGCCGCAATAATGAGAATTTGGATTTCTAAAAAAACCTGGTTTGAAAAACTGGCTCTTAGTTAAATAATAAGTAGTTAGTTGACAGAAGCACACCCTATATATTCTAGATAATAATGAGAAATCTACGTTTATTTCGGCTGCTGAATGACCTTTTTTTCTCTTGTACTTGAATAATCTTGGGAACGAGATCTAAAGCGTGATCTAGAACGCTTTTTCGATTCTCCCATGTCTACGTCGTTTTTTATTTTCCTTGAATAAACAAAAATATTTTTAACAAATTTATCTCACGACTATTGTCGTCGACACAACAAAATAATATGAGTCCGCAAGAGCGCGCTAAGCAGTGAGGGCTTGGAGTGGAATTCAAAATTTCAAATTTAAACTCTAAAAGTTGTGTAGTCGATACGTACTTGACAGTACTACATGTATTCAATCAAATAATCATCAAAAAACAAGACCCGTAGTAGAATAAGTTATAAAATTCCATACATAAAAAAAAAAATTCCCACGTTAATCGAATGGGAAATGGAAAATCGCGATGAGACACTCCTTAATATTAAAATTAAGAGCTGACATTTTGAAAAGGTCATTTTTTTGGTATCCTGAAAAATATTTTCAGAGTACTTTTTAAATATATAATAAAAAAAGGCCATTCGATAGCCCAAATGGATGGTAGATCTTCCAATTAATCTATATGAAAAGATTCATACATACATACATATCTTGTGATACATGTTAGTGTATATTCATAATATGAAATAAAGCTCGTTTTCTAAGAGCGAGGGTAAAAAAGGACATCGGCTATTTTTGATAGAGAACTTCAGATAATTAATTTGACAAAACATTATATAGGTAATATACCAAACTAACCTTCATGCAAACGAAGTATAGAAAATTTGATTAATATATGATCATAATTGTAATCGCTATTCCGATGGCAAGACCATCATGAATAATTATTTATGTTTCTTTATTTATAAAGATTATAATTACGAAAATTATAAAAAAAAAACGTATCTTTATTTATAAAGAACACTCGTGTCAAGTAAGCAGGTTTAGATCCAAGTGAAGTGTGGAAGCCCGCGTATACATAGCAAAGATAACAGCATATTCATTCAAGTTAAGGTGCCGCCTCTGGCGCACTCCAACGACTGTTGACAAAGTCGTTTTCTCACAGGTCCACAAAAAAAGATGGTCTGTGCTGGGTGTTCAACAAAGAATTTTCGACGTATTTCTTACCGCTGAATACGAATCTGAAGTCAAAATTTAGGGACAAACTGCAAAAAAACGGAAAAAAAAATTTTTTAAAACCGATAAAATCCATGATCTAATGGTATTTTCGGTATGCTATGATCAAATTGCAGTTTCTGCTTTGCTTCTCTCCATAGTATCCATCAATGATTCGCAAGTATGTTTATTTGCTACTTATAGTGTTTCATTGAAGTCTTTTATCGAATAAATTTTGTCTTTATAAAATAAAACGTCAAGACATTGAATCGGTACATTTACCGGCAAAAACCTGCTACCACAGAGTTTGGACTACGATAACAGCTGCCCTTCAACGGGAATGTAGAATGATTTGCTAGTCAACATTTCGTGGTATCGAAGCCAGCGAAGGCGCGCTGTTTCACAAAACAAGAAAATTGTCAGTCGGAAAGCTCTCATACTTAGACCTGAGGAGGTATGAAGGTTATCACCCCTAGAATGGCTGACTCACCTACGATCGCACCAGGTATTTTAGTGTGCGGGGTATGTTTATTTTAATGGATTGTAATACTTCTTCTACTCAAAATTTAGCTGGATCTTCTAGTATTCATGACGATCATGAATGTTCTAAGAATCCTAATCTCTTTTGCTCCGTTTGTGCAAAATACGTTGGGATAAAAAATACAAAGAAACTCACAGATAGGCTTGTGACTTTGTATGAAAAGTGTTTTGATATGGAAGTTTCTTTCAATTTAAAAAATTGGATACCTAATGATGTTTGTGGTTCATGCTTTAATATGGTTAACCGATTTAAGAAGCATCAGAATAAAGAGAAACTTAAAATTAAAATTCCAGCTATACGAAAGAAGTCTCATGGTGCAAGTGATTGCTACTTTTGCACAACGAATGTTGAGACTGCGGGCCGAATTCAAAAGGACAAAATTTCGTATTCTTCTGTATCAGGTGTGCAACAACCAGTTGCAAACTTTATAGAAGGTTCAAAAGATAATACGTCACAATACAGTCTGACCAGTGGATTCGATACAATGGAAGCCGACATTGATCCTGAGAATGCAGCTCTTAATGACGAAGAGTCTGCTGCTGGCAGTGAATCTGATTCCAGTGAACCTGATGAAAAAGTTCCTTCGAGCAGTAAAGAAGAGTACAAATCGATCGGTGAAGAGGAAAAGCCAGAAAAATACAATCAAAAACATTTAAATGATTTATTTAGAGAAACTAAACTCTCAAAAAAAGTGGCTGAAATATTGGCTTCGAGTATGAAAAGGAGAAATCTTCTGATAGAAGGTACTAAGATTTCATTTTATCGGAATCGAGAGGAGGCTTTCCGTAAATATTTTGAAGAAGAGGAAGATTTGCTTTATTACACTAATGTGAAAAGACAGTTCTTCTTCACAACACCAACAAGTGTGTGTTGCTTCTTTATCTTTAGCTCACTCAACCGCACTTAAAGAAGAGTACACAAATCTAGAAACTGTCCTAAAAATAATTAAGTATGAAGAACATAAATTGCAAGTATGTGGTGATTTGAAAATTTTGTTCATGATTCTGGAACAATCTGG
Organism: Microplitis demolitor; assembly: GCF_026212275.2. NCBI lineage: Eukaryota > Metazoa > Arthropoda > Insecta > Hymenoptera > Braconidae > Microplitis > Microplitis demolitor. Next base: position 10,330,326 of record NC_068552.1, on the reverse strand, counting down.
ATTGACGAAGTTTCCATGCTGTTCATGCCAAAATGTTCATTACTCCTCTTCATATTAAACTTGGGTTAATGAAATAGTTTGTGAAAGCTCTTGATAAAGATGAAGAGTGCTTTGCATACTGCGTCTAAGTATTTAAGCACAAATCAGATGCGAAATTGAGAGAAGGCATCTTTGATGAACCGGAAATCCGGACGTTTTTAAGAGATGAAACGTTTTTTTCAGTAATGGATGAATAAGAAAAGGCATCATGTCTAAGTTTCAAGGAAGTGTGTACCAAATTGTTAGGTAACACCAAGGATGCTGATAACGAAAATATTGTAGCCAATATGATCACACTTTCAGCGTTCAGGTTGCCTAATGAATTTGAAATTTCACTTTCTTGATTCGCATCTCAACCACTTTCTGGAGAATAACGGAGACTTTAGTGAAGAGCAAGGAGAGAGATTTCATCGAGATCTCAAAGAATTTAAACGGCGATTTCAGGAGCAGTGGAGAGTAAATATGTTTGCAGATTACTGCTGGATGCTACAAAGAGAAACTCAACAGAGAGGAAAAAAAAGTAGCAGAAATCCGTTGCACAGGTCATTTTAGGAAAAAGGCCCGGAAAACGACAGAAATCATAAGATTATAATTATCATGCAGAAAAAAATATTAAATCGTAAATTTTATCGCTTTTTTTTTCATTTTTGTCCGTTTTTTGCAGTTTGACCACCAATTTAGACTTCAGATTCGTATTCAGCGGTAAAAAATACATCGGAAAATCTTTGTCGAACCCAGACCACTTTTTTTGTAGACCTGTATAATGAAAGAAATACTGTAAAATATAATATAGTTGTGAAATTAACAGGTTATTTCCTTTACAATGGAATACAACTGATGAAATTGGATTATAGTAGGACATGCATAAGTTACGTGGAATGAAATCCAGATCTTGAATATTTTTTGATTCTGTTAGAATTTTCAAAGCTTTCAAATTATGGACAGAAATAGTCAAAACATAAAGTTTAAGGTAAAAAATTGAAGCTTATTAAACAAGCTTTGAGATACTTTCTACGGAAATTGTCGATGGGTTTTAGTTTTAAAGTTATATGAACTCATCAGTAAGTAAAAACTGACTTTTTTGAAAAATCGTGGAAATTTCAAACAGCTATAACCTCTAAACTAATCAACTGATTTAGCCCATCTTCGAACTTGATCAAAGTAATCACCTGTAGAATGAGTGTAAAAAATTTCATTAGGATCTGATAGGAATTATTGAAGCAATCATGTCCTCAAAAGTCGGTTATATATATATATATATATATATATATATATATATATATATATATATATATATATATATATATATATATATATATATATATATATATATGTATATATGATGTCACAAGTTTTTGCATCATACTACAGTCATGTAGAACGTCAGATGGGCATCAAATTTAAATAGGATGCCGTGACATTCCTATAACCTACGTATGACGTCACTGTCGTTGTTGGATTTGTTTATTGATTAACACATATTACTATTGTATCATTTAAAAAGTTATTGAATAACTTTTTTTTCCATTCATGGCAAAATGAAAATTTCATTTTATTATTAATTTTTTTTAATTTTCTAAATTTTATTTGCATCTTTATTCGTAGAATGTTGTCATGGAAAACTTTGTATTGAATATGTTACCTACATACTTATTGTATATTCGAAAATAGCTATAATACATACACGCGGTGAATTTGCTGGTTAAAAATTAACGTAACAATTAGCTTGCAGTTAGCATACACTTAGCATGTAGCAATCAGATGGGAGGTGTAGAAAAGGGCTGAGGACGCCTAGTGAGGTCCTCTACACTCTCCAGTTCACTAAGAACACATTGCTGTCATATTTTGTACTAGTCAAGTCTAGTCAATTTGTTGTATTGTAAAGTTCATTAATTTATTGCCAAGTCCGTTTATTCATTGAAAAAGTCTAGTCAGTTTATTTGCTGTAAAAGTCTAGTCAGTTAAGAAATTTCATTTTAAATCTGTGTAATAAAATCAGGATTCCAAATGGTGTTGATAATGAGACTGGCATGGATACTCACGCCTCTCAACAGGGTAAAAATTTAAATTTAAGGGCAGACGTTGATAATCACGTCCCCTGTCGTTTAGAAATGAAGGACTCATCAAACGTCGTTGAATTTCCTGTTGTCAACTGTTTAAAAAATTTCTTTGAAAATAAAATAAATAAAAATACGGGTGACAAAGCTGGTAAAATTAAGGCTCAGTCTATTGTAAACAGCATGAATAGTTTTATTGAATCGAGTCATGTTATTGAACAGACTCTTGTAAGTAGTAGTTGTAGTAGTAGTGATAATGTTGTTGCTGATAAAAATCAATTTTGTGTAAATAGTTTCATTAATTTTAATGGTCATGATAATTTTGAATTCTCAGAAACTTGTTTTAGTAGTTTTTGTAATTTATTTGATAATGTTAATGGTTTTAGCGTTTTTGAGGATTTGCCTATTTTAAATAATGACGAGGTACATCTGAGGGAAGTCTTAGGTGTAGAAGAACGGTCCCGAGATGACCATACTGTGCCAGAGACCTTTAAGTCTACTGTCGATGAAAATGAAGAAACAAGTGCTGTGAATATTGAGGGCACTCCCTATTTGTGTGAATTGGAACCACTAGCAGATTCAGAAGAACCTGATGAACCATGGAAGGATGAACTGGACTCAGGATTGGAGTCAGGTTATGTAGAAGATCCAATTGCCAGTGTCCCAACGTCACCTGATACTTCTCGTGCTGCTGTCTTGCCTGGAATATTAAGAGGTAAATACCTACGCTCTCATATCATTAATAAACTTGCTTCCCATTCTAGATTTTAACCTGGCACTGGCTCACGTCCGCCAGTTATGACAGCCAGAATACCAGTGTCTGTCTGGGTATATGGAATCCAGCTGAACGGGATAATTGATACAGGTTTCTGGTCACGTTCACCAGTAGAGGTTCATAAGGCAAATGGAGATTGGCGATTCTGTGTTGATTATCGACCAATTAATCGATGGACGATTTTACCTGCGCATCCACTGCTAAATATGCTCAAGATATTAAGTGCGTTATACGGAGCTGTCATTATAACGACGATGGATTTAACCGAAGCTTTCCCTCAAATTTTAATGGCGGAAAATTCCATTCCTTTAACAGCCTTTTCCGTTAAAGGGCGTGTACAGTACGAATGGGTAAGAATGCCACATGGTTTCTTTGGAGCACCATCTACATTCCAGAAGGCGATGGATAAGTTTCGAAATCGTATTATACACCTTATACATAAAAGGAATTTACCTCGAGCTTGGATTGATAAGGTATTTGCCTATATGGATGATTGGGTTATTATCAGCGAGACCTACGAAGAACATAAGCGAATACTTTCACTTGTTTTTGAAGTATTTCGTGAAGCTGGCTTTATTAATCAATCCAAAGAAGTGCAAGTTTGCTACATCCGCGGTCAAGTTCTTGGGTTTAGTTATGGACAGCGAGGGTTTACGCCCTGATCCAGAAAAAATCGCTCTGATTTTAAAACTGCCTCGTCCAACTAGTCGAAAACAAGTACGGAGTTTTTGTGGACTTATCAACTGGTATCATCGCCATTTGCAGAATGTGGCCAAGGTTCAGGGACCACTCAATAAACTTTGCAGTTCCAATTCAGAGTAGAAATGGGGGCCTGAAGAAGAAGAGGCTTTCCAGAAGCTGAAGCAAGTACTTATCGAGGCCAAGCTTTCAGCGATACCAAAACCAGGGTTACCATATATCTTGTATACAGACGCAAGTAACACTGGATGAGGGGCGTTCCCTTTAGAGAAGGACCCCGAAACAGATAAAGAATACCTGATAATTTTTTTGAGTCGTCCGCTACGGGGTGCAGAGACACGCCATACCACTACCGAAAAGGAGTGATTAACAGTTGTCTGGGATGTACGTAAATTGAGATTTTACCTAGAGGGGGCACCCTTCACCGTCGTCACTGATTACGCTTCGCTAAAATGGTTACATACTCTGAGAGACCCTAACAGTCGTCTCGCAAGGTGGGCAATGGAGTCGCTATCCCACCAGATCACCATAGAACATTGTCGCGGACATGAAAACGAGAGGCCAGATGCCCTATCACGATAATATGAGGATGATAACCCTGTTGAATTGTCTGAAGTTTTAAAAGACGTCCAGAATGAAGTTATCGTATTTAAAAAATATACAATCTAAAGACTGGTATGACATTAAGAAATTAAATGTATTGAAACACCCTGAGAATTTTATAGAATGGAAAATTGTAGATGATAAGCTGCAGTATTTTAAACCTGATTATTTAAAGGAATTCATAGATGATCAAGATGCTTGGAAGATCGTATTGTGAGATCATGAAGTAACCGGCATACTGAAAAACAATCACGATGTGTCTGACGCTGGATATCTGGGTCGAAAACAAATGTACTAACGCATCAAGACCAAGTACTACTGGCCCGGCATGTATAAGGATGTTGCTGATTATATCGAAGCTTGTGAAACGTGCAAAAAAGTCAAGTACTAACAAACTTCCTCACCAGGACCTGTGAGGACCCGTCAACCAATTGAGCCATGGGGAATTGTAGCTGCTGATGTTACAGGGCCTTTTCCTCGTTCTAAAAATGGCTATTAGTACATCTTAATTATTCAAGACTTGTACACACGTTTCATTGAAGTTTACTGGTTACGTAAACAAACTGATCAGAACGTTAAAAAATATTTTTATCACGCGTTTTCTCGTTGGGGTCATCCCATGTTCCTGGTTACCGACAATGGTACTGAATTTATCAACCAATTGGTTAAAGATTTCTTACTTGAAACTGGTGTGAAGCTGATGACTACCACTATCGCTCACCCTCAGGGAAATCCTGTCAATCGATAAATATAGCGCGAGTCTAGCATGTAAATTTTTGGGACCCACTATAGTAGATTAGATAATTAGTCCATTAATTGTAATTTTAAAAGATGAAAAGGAAAAAACCTTAGGCAAGCATTATGTTCCAGGTCTTAAAATCCCACGAAGGAGTTTGAGATCCAAATAATTCATTAAGTTCTTTTACAGAGGCACACCCGGGATCGGTTGGTGCTGGGGCACTATTTTGATCATCCCTACCTCTATCACGATCTCACCAAGGTCCGTACGTTTGATCGGCTTGAACGCCGCAACCGCAGAAGTATCAGGCTGGGGAACGGCGAGATAATCCAGGGACAGCTGTTGGTGGTCCCAGCGACACGACCCCCATTTTCAAAACCAGATTACGCACCACTCACTCTGTGCTATCGCCCACTTGCCCAGAAGTGGTTTTGGCGCCATCTAGGGAACGCCAAACTAGCAAGTACCACCCTCTTCGCGGGTTCTGGGACCAGTACTTTAACCGTTAGCGGTGCCCGCATGTCTTGCAGCCGTAACATGCGGCAACTCCGTGGTTGCAGGAAGCCAATAGGTACCTCTGCGTGGGCGAAGAACCCCCTTTGGAACGTCTTAAAATTCTAAGGATAATAGCCCGTACACAATACTATCACTAGCATATAGTGATAATCACTCGGTAATAATAATAAACGATAGCAAGTTTATTTAACTGCTGTCTGAAACCCGAGTGAGTATAATGTGGAAGAAACTTTTTTTGGGGTAACGAGTGCAGGCTGTAACTCGCCACTAATTCTGCAGCATGTCCACCAATACATGGAATTGGTACCATGGGGGACCTAATCCAAGCCCCACTTCGACCAGAGTCTCTCTATTTCCTGAGATGGGAGGAGTGTTTGGGTCCAAGTGAGGACGGGCTCGTGGTGGTTGTTGGTGAGGCACCCACATGTATTGCATGCCTAATGGGTAAGCTAATGTGAGCTTATGCTCACATTTCGCTTTTATAATATTATGGTAGTGGATAGGCGATTACGCAGCGCGAGTATGCCCAAAAGGGCGTGGTATCGGCGTCCCGTGAAACGGAGGTGGACCTAACCGTCCCGTTACATTAATTAATTATCGCCCACCTGAAAAGCTCCGGCCTCAACATTATTTCAATTGGAGGTCAGCGGACTATGTCCGACCCGGAGATCCTGAACTTTACCAGGAGGAAAACCAACATGGCAAGGCACCTGGGGCACGCTGACGTAAGTTCCTTGGTGTAAAGGTTAAAATTATTTATAAAATCTAATTTGTCAAACTCGTGGGGTAATTTTCTAAGCTAATTTTTATCGTCTTTTATAAAGTCTTTTATTCGTATTTAATGTAATTGAATCTCTATGCATGCGGGAAAAATTATTTATTTGTTGATTTTACTTGCTAGGATTTTTCTCGACATTGATAAGTTATTTATAAAATTTAAGTTGAATTTGAGACCCGTTAATAATTATTGGAATAAATTATTTTATTGAAATTTATAAAAATAAAGTTGAGTTCCAGTATTGCGGGTATTCGAGGCTTGTTGTTCGTGAGCGCGGCGCATGCGCAATATAATCCTAGATGTTTTATTTAACTTTAAATTATTAATTATATTACTAAAGGAATTTAACGTTAACTACATTTATTAAATAAACAAATAATTATTTATAATAAAAGAGTTTAATTTATATTTAAACCGATTTCTCCATTATTTCTCAACCATTTCCCTATCCCAAATCAAGCCGCGTACTCAGCTACATCAGGCATTCAAAGCCCAGTACTCAACATTTACACGAGTATCTGAAGGAGGATTGTCTGAACTTCCTGGTACAAGGAAGCCAGGGCATACCCTTATACACGATATTGGTAAAATTACTTCGTTTTTACAAAACTATTGAAGAAAAAAATATTTTATTTGCTATGAAAAAAATGAAAAAAATCATTCTTTTTTTTATAAACTTTAGAATGACTTATGAATCTTATTTTTACATGGATTGTATACATTACAGAAATGATTCCTATAAAATAGTATATCCACTCTTTTGTATGTATTTCAATAAAGCATGAACAAATCTAAAGAAAATATCATTCACAATTTTCAATCATCAATAACTATCTAGATTTTCTGTAGAAATCTTTAATTTCCAGAACAGAGAAAGCAAACAATTATTCAATTGAAAAAAAAGTCAATCTAAATCCTTTGTCGCAAAAATGTTAGTTAAATATAACAACTATTTACACTTTACGTACTTAGTAGGCTTGTCAGCTTATTTTTTGATTTATAAACTACTTTCGATAAATACTTCATTTCGTTTGTTGGTTTATTAATTTATTACATTTATGAATTGATAATTTAATTTTAATAGACCCTGGTAGAAATGATTCTGGTCACCGGATCAGGCTTCATATAATTTGCTCGATTAGGAATAAGGGCCCGAAAAATCACCCCTATTATTTGCCTGACTACAATGTTATGCGTTTGGAGATGGCCCCGGCAAAAAAGCCCGGTCAGGTAAGTAATCGGGCAAACAGTTAATTATCCGATCGGGTGTACGTGCTAGTGTATGATCGAGAAATAATTTAGAAACCTGAGTGGGTTTTTCGTAACCACCCTGACTATTTTACAGATTAAAATGCAGTACGCTGTAAGAGTGTGTATACAACACGGGAAAAAAGTTTTTCTATGATCATATATAAACGTATATATTAACATATAATATCATATAAGAAATATATAAAAATCATATATGATTACATAAAAGCTTATATGATCTTATAAAATTCTTACAAGAATTCATATACTCTTAGGAGAACTTTATAAAAAGTGATGTGATATTATATAATATTTTACTTTATAGCATTACCAGATAAAGTTTCATATACTTATATATAATCATATAAGAACTCATATAATTTTGTGAAATTCTTGTACGAATTTATATAATTTTAAAAAAGTTGATGTGATTTTTTATAAAGTTATAAATTCATTTATAACATTAGAAGATCAAATTTTATAACATATATACAGTTATATATGATTACATAAAAAGTCACATGATCTTATGAAAATTCGTGTAATCTTATAAAATCTTTTGAAAATTCTTATAAGAATTCAGATAGTTAATAAAAACTTATGTGATTTTACATAAAGTTATAGATAAATTTGTATAATTACAAAAGAGTTTAATAAGGTTATATAAAATCATACATGAATATATAAAAGTTTATGTAGTTTCATGATTTTTATATATAAATTTTGACGGTCTTATAGGTAGATTATCTTAAAGAAACTTACAATTTTAAATAAAAGACAAATTTGATCATATTTGGTGCATTACTTGTGTAGAATGTATCAATTTGACTATTTGATTCAAGTAATATACTATGGATTGTAAATATTTATAAGTGTAAAGCAGACTAGAGAAGCAGACGACGGACGCGCGATATTCAAAATTGAACACCATCTAGGTAGTACATTAGTTGGACGGGTGACCTCTTAGTAAAATAGCAGTTAACCGATATTATATTGTAGTGAATGGTATCTTAAATTAATATTACTTATACACTACAATGATAACACACTTAAATTAGAAATAATAACACCACAAATAACACCACAATTAACAGCAGTGAATTTTATTAATTAACTTATTTATTTGAATATTCTGGACCGCGTGTCATTGAATTTATTTCTTTAGGTATCTGTTTTACGTTTACGTGGACACTGAAATTTTATCTACAAAAATGCACTTAAAAATATAAGGGTTTATAAGATTATATACTTTGTTTATTTTATTTATTTAACAATGAGTCATTGTTAAACTTTAGATTTTTCTTTTAAAATATTTTAAGTACACTTTTGTTGATAAAAGATTTTTGTTAATTTTTACGGAAAGAGTTTCCAGATGTTCTGTGGGCCTTTATTCTATTGTGACCCGAGGGGTCATTAAAAATGCATTTGGTTGTTTGCTCTAGGATTTCTACGTGCGTCAGAGCAAACAAATTTACTAATTCTAAATATTTTACAACTACATTATTTCTTATCACTGTAGGGTTATTAAAAAAAAATAAAATCTGGTCACCACGTATTTTTGTCAATGAATAAATTTAAGTAAAATAAATTTTAAAGAAAAGAAATAGAAATAATAATGTTCAGCATTTGAGCTAGACGTAACATCTGAAAAAATGATTCATATTTTTATCATCAAATTAAAAAAAAATTCAATATATTAATCCATTTTTCGGCTGATTCGCTATATCTGAGGCAAATTCAGCTACTAAAAATATTCGAGAATGATATTTTATTTATTAATTGATAAAATTTTTGAAATAATTCTAAATAATCTGTAATCTAAAAAATAAAAAATTCGTTTTTTGGGTTCGAAATAATGGCAAATAAACAATATAGAATTGTTTTTTCTTATTGAATAACAATTAGTAATTAAGCTAATCGAAGGGAAACGATTTATTAAGCCAATGATATAAAATGTTATTTTTCTACATGTAGAAATTTTTTTTTTCAACTTTTTTAAAGGGTACCCCATTTTGCCCGCCAAAAATAAAAATTTCATCTTTACTAAAGTTTTGTACATCGCAATAACTAGTCAAATGGAAATTATTGATATTAATCGTATACTCGGTAGACTGTTATGCCCTGGTCTTCTATCTCTCTCTCTCTCTCTCTCTCTCTCTCTCTCTCTATATATATATATATATGTAAAGTTGATTATTTAAATATTAAATAAGAATTTAACCCAGTCTGAGGCATTGGCAAATGGTCAGTTGCCAAGGCTCGGCTTGACAAAAATTAAACTATCAGACCTGGCCCTGGCTGAGGCTCTGGCCAATGGTCACTACCCAAGGCTCGGCTTAATTTAATAAAACCAATGGACCAAGCCTCGGCCTCGACTTGGGCCAATGGTTAGCTACCAAGGCTTGGCTAAACGTAATTAAACCATCGGGCCAAGCCCTGGCCAAGCCTTAGGCCAATGGTCAGCTGCCGAAGCTTGGCAAGTGACAACAGGGCCAAGGCTCGGCCTATAGTCATCCTTGGCGATTCCTAACTGGGTACAAGCAATTCCCCTTCTCGCCTATTCTAAACGTTCACTCAATGGTTCTCCTCTGGCGCTACCTCCCCTTTTCCGCCTCAAATCGTTCAATTTCAGCCTCCGCAAAGAAGATTCACTTCAAAAATATATTTAAATATATTATTATATACAATGATATTAGGAAGATTTACATCATTATATACAGTTATATAGGACTATATATAAATTTATATAATTTAATATAATGATATATCATTGTATATAATAATATATGATTATATCTTATTATATAAAAAATTTTTTTCCCGGGTAACTGGGTTTTCGATAATTCGGACAATGAAATCATCTCTGGACTGATACCTTCTCGAGTACATGTCATCGCGCCTTACTTTCACTCCCCGATCGGGTGGTTGTCGGGCATTTTCTACCAGGGAAAATGGAAATTTAACTAATTCATGAAATAAAAAAAAAAATCCGGGCGTCGGTTGTTTTTGAGCTCAAGGAGCTCGAAAATGTTATTGCATGATTATTTTTTTATGAGCTTTGCAAACTCTAACAAGTTACACTTTATGCTAAAGTTTAAAAGTTCAAGAATCGACAATCATTAATGTACAAGCGGTTTTTAAATTCTTAATTTCCGATTATGTTCAATAAATTAAATGTATTGATGCGAAAATCAATGTCAGTGATCGAAATCGAGATTTAAATGTTTTGGCTTAGGTCAGAGCAATAATATGTAAAATATCCGAGAAAATTATTAAAAACTGGGTTTTTTCGATTTTTTTCGTTGATAATATGGTTTAAACTAAAGAACAAGTTTGATAGCATTATATGATGATCAAAAGAAACAATAAATAAGAAAAGTTTGTAATATTTTAGACACATTTTAGTACAGTACATTTTGATTTATCTGGAAAAAATTACATAGAATGTTATTTTTTTAAATTTTCAACGCTGATATCTTTTGAACTAATTAACTAATTTTGACGTTTGAGGTGGAAATAGTCGCGTTATATTGAATTCTAGAGCTGACTAGAATTTGAAAGCGATCGATTCAGCCGTCTTGAAGATATTTGAAAAAAACCGTTTTTTACCATTTCTCCAATAATATCTCTTGAACAAATTAACCGATTGAGATAATTAAGGCGGCATTTGACGTGTTTTATTGAGTTCTAGAGCTGAGTAGATTTTGAAGTCGATCGATCAATTCGTTTCTGAGAAATCAATAAAAAACTAAAAAAAAATTTTTTTTTTCGTAATTCGCCAATATTTTCGAGTCTACTCGATTAAATGATCTGAAATTTTCAGGAAAGTTGACAGCCAACAAGCTCTTTCAAGTGCTGCCTCAAACATCCAAATCAATTCATTAGTTAAAAAGTTATAGACCATTCACACACACACACACACACACACACACACACACACACACACACACACACACACACACACACACACACACACACATACACTCGGGCATCATTCTGAAAATTGTTAGAATAGCTTCCTAGGACCTCAAAACGTCGACATCTAATGAAAACTCGATTTTCGAAAATCGGGGTGAAAGCAATAACTTCTTTAAATTTCGGAAAATCATCGTTTTTTTAAGCGGGAAGTTAAAAATTTAATAAAATAAATATTAAAGTCTGATATAAAACTTAATTACTCACTAATGTAATTAGTTAAGCACAATCTTAGGAAATAATTTTTTCTCAAGCAACCAAGTAGAAGTAGTTGACTCGAGCACACAGCGCTTTGCTAAGTATAAAGATCTTATAGTTGCATACTCTTTAAAGCATCTTTTCTCTTTTCTCGAAGTTAGCTTCCGCGAACCTGTCTCTTAGCATCGTGAGTTTTGTAAGAAAAGAGTAGAGAGGCAAGATGAAACGTTGGGTAGAAAAAGGAAGCTAGTGGCTCTGTTGAGGATAAGAAAAAGATAGTGGAGAGCAAGAGGAAGAAAGAGAAAAGGTTCCATAGTACTCAACGAAAATGGAGGGTTTTCCGGATGGAAGCTGAAGCTTGTAGAGGTCAAATACTTTTAACAGATTTCTCGTAAAGATTTTGTGTTTTACCAAGAAACGCTTGATGACAGAACGCCGCCAAAGTTCACGCTCCGGAAGTGAAAAATTAATCTGCACTTTAACCCCTCATAGAAGCGCTTGTTATGCTCTCTACTTTACTGTACTCCTGAGCCAAAACTTGCTTGACACAGGCTTATTAAAATTGCAATACTTAAAAATTCTTTTTCTTTCATTAATAATTTTAAGGAAAATTTTGTTTGTTGTAAATACTTGTAATCACTAGTGAAAAGTTTTATTATTATCACATGATTAAGTGTATTATTTATTTTTATCTATATTTGAATATTGTAGAGAAGAAAAAAATCAAAAAATGGCAAAAACCGATTGACAGAGAAATTTGCTTAAATCTATACTGAAACTTCATAAAAATATTGCTTCTCTTGAAGATGAATGTAAAAATGAAGAATACAAATAGTCAATTTTATCAGATAAAAAATATAAAAATGTTTGTTCGTGTTCTACAAAACTGTTATTGGCATTAAATATTTATTTACAACGACTCTAAACTTGCTAATATTCAATAAACATATGATGGCTGGCAATATATTTATTATATGTATGAATATTGGTTAACTACATATCAATAAATGTCGATTTGAAACGAATCAAACATAACCCGTCACTAAATATAAATAAATTTTAGTAACAGCAAATAAACTTGTCTCTCAATATAAAGATATCGGTGTATTTATATCTTTCATTACTAATACGATGGAAATATAAATATTCAATTCATTTTTATAACAGAAAGGTTACCTTGTCGAGTCCGATAGTCCTCGATAAACATACGTTGTTGCGGAACAGAGGAAGGCATTTGCTTTTTGCCAAAGTATTAACCACTGATCGGTAAACGGTCATTTATGATTCGCTTTGCAAATACGATAAGTCGCAATAAACGGGCATGCGTTGAACAAAATACTTCTTTAATCTCACGGCTACATGAATATTTTCAAGTATGACTTTTTATCATAATGGTTTCAAAAGCGACTAGTTGACATCATAAATATAATCGTAAATATAACCTTATCTTAATAGTTTTTATAACTATAGATATAATTTTATAACTCATTAATATTCGCCATGTTGTTTACAACTGATGTCGATTTATGATTTAGTATAGACATCTCGAAGCACATGATTGGAAATAATTATTTTTTCTAGGTAAAATAATTGATTTTATTTTAGAATAATTATACACATTAAGGCTGAGCCATACTTAACGAAATCTCGAATCTAAGATTTCTTATTACGTTTTAAATGTGTATGAGACCCCAATGATAAAAATCTTTTGAGGAAGTTCGTCTTTTCCTTTCTGTCGGAAGCGAAAAGAATCGCTAAAAATGATGATTATTTAATAAATAATTAGAAATCTTAAATTCGAGATTTCGTTAGGTGCTGGGGCCTTAAAGTAAAAAAAAATTCTACAAGTATAAAAATAATTTTTACTAAATTATTATGTAAATTTAGAATATTACATTGATTTCTTAAGCGTCCCGCTGAGAAAAGTGAGAATTTCCAAAAAAAAGGGAAGTTATTGGGTTCGGTCCGATTTTCGAAAATCGAATTTCCAACAGATCTTGACGTTTTGAGGTTCTAGAGAACTATTCTGACTAATTCCACATAATATATATGTATATTAGACTGTGTCAAAATAAGTTTTTTTTTTTCGATTGAACGTATCTTAAAAGTTTCTTGTATGAAAAAAATTAAATTTGAAAAAAAAATTCTTCTAAAGTTTGAGCTCAATATTTCCAAAATTGTGCTGGCGTAAAGGGAGGTCTCTTTTCCCATTTAAATAACATTGCATAAATTTTTTTTTATTTTTAAAATAACTGCACGAAGCAAATTTTTTTTTTTTCAAATTTGCTCTCCACTATCTTGTCAATTTTTTTTCTAAACTCAACAGAAATGTAGTTACACAGGGCCGAATAGGAGGAAAAAAATCTGAGCATCGGTTGGCCCTGTGGGCCAGTCCCAAAACTTCCCACTGTTTTCGAGCTCGGAGGGCTTGAAATAATTAGTGTCATTTCATTTTGGAGCTCTTCAAACTTGCAAATACCTTTGTTTCCTTTTTTTATGAGCTTTTCGAGCTCAAAAGAGTTACGTTTTGTATTAAAATTGAAAAATTTTGAATCCAAAATAATTAATGAATAAACGTTTTTCACATATTTATTCACAATTATGTTCAATAATTATCTCAATAATGAGTTTACGTGATAGGTTGTATCTATGTCATGTAAGTATATTGTGGTACGAGCGAACATGATGATTTTTGAGCAGTCACTTCCAATGACTTATATGAAGAAAAACATATTAGTTTTGAGTTATTTTACTCAGTAATTTGATGTTATTCAATAAAAAAGCAGGTACAGATTTTACATTTATTATTTCGTCAACGATATCTCTCGAACGGATTATCTGATTAGGGCGTTCTTGGCAGCAATCGAATGCTTTTATGAAGTTCTAGAGCTGATTAGATTTTGGGACTGATCGATTCGATAGTTTCTGGAATATTCACGAAAGAATGAAAAAAAAAAAAACGATTTTTTTTTTATTCTTTCATCGACGATATCTCTCGGACAGATTGTCCGATTGAGACGTTTGACATACAGCCATCACTTTGAAAATGTCTGAATAGCATCCTAGCACCTTCGACTGTCGACATATGATGAAAACCCGATTTTTGAAAATCGGGGTGAAATCAATAACTTCCCGATTTTTTTGAAAATCGTCGATTTTCTGAGCAGGAAGTTAAAAATAATTAATGAATTAATAACAGAAAAAAATGTATTATTTTAACTTATCAATTGATTAACTTAATTTAATTCATTATTCATCAAAAATTTTTAAATTAATATTATATCGAATTAATAACAATAAAAATTTACAATAAAACAGAAATTAATTATAATTATAACTAAAACAGAAATTAATTTGAATTATAATTAATTTCTGTTTAAATGTAAATTTTGTTTTGTTATTATTCGAAATAATGTTGAATTAGAGAATTTTCGATGAATAATGAAGTGAATTGAGTTAATTAATTGATAAGTTAAAATAATAAATTTTTTTCTTTTATTTATTCATTAATAATTTTTTTTCTCCTATTTGACCCTTTGTAACTTTATTTATTTTGAGCTTAGAGAAGAGATGGACATAGGCAATTTTGTAGAGAACCAAATTTCCGACAAGATAGTTGAAAGCAAAATTGAAAAAAAATTTTTCTTCGTGTAGTTATTTTAAAAATAAAAAAAATAATAATTTGAAATGTTATTTAAACGGGAAAGGAGACCCCCCTTTGCACCAGCTCAATTTGTGAGATATTGAGCTCAAACTTTAGGAGAATTTTTTGTTCATATTGAAAAAACTTTTAAGATACGTTTAATCGAAAAAAAAAAAACTTATTTTGACACCGCCCAATTTATATATATATATATATATATATATATATATATATATATATATATATATATATATATATATATATATATACTAGCCGCTACCCGTGGCTTCGCACACGTAAGTTCTACAATACATATATTACTATTATAATAAGATTTACTAAATAATTCAAGTAAATATATATATATATATATATATATATATATATATATATATATATATATATATATATATATATATATATACATATGTATGTATGTGTATGTTATTTTATGTTCTTTGAGCTTATTTCGATTCATTTTCAAGTATTATGTTTCCTATAATCATCATAGTCAGTCTCATTATTATAATTATACTAAAATCATGTCAATAGCAATTAAAATATTTTTATGAACAATTAATTATCACATAACGTAATTCTTATTAAATCAATTATTTTTTAATTAAACTTCTGTCATCGAATCTTTTTCCATTTCCTCTAAGATTTTATTACTAACTGTAGCTTCCACCATATCTATATTAAATATCAAATGTTTATATTATGATAGCGATTAATTAATTCCCTGATTAAAACAAACGATTCAAAATAATTCAAAACGATTTAATCTTAATGCTATATAGATACATATTTATTATTGAGTAAATCGCTTTGTTTAATCAGGATTAGTTCTTATTATTTTATCAATATATTATTACTTTTTTTTATCCAATCATTTTTTAATTTTTTTTGTTTTTCTAATCTTTTTTTGTTTTCTTCAATTTTAATTATCAGTTCGCCAAATTCTTCGAATGATAGTAATGTTCTATATAGGGCATCCGTGTATGATATCTATTATTTAAAAATTAGTAGTTAATAGAGTAGTTATTATAATAATATTTAAGATTACAAATAATATTTTAAATGATAGCAACTTTTCTCGCATCCTCGAAAGCTTTCCCAGTGGACTCAGACACGCCTTCATGAAACCCTACATTTTCATGAAATCTTCCAGATTTGAGAAGAACTCTTACCACCGTCGAACACCCAACATAAACAATTTTATTATTTTCATTTACAAAATCTAAATAATAAATTAAAAAATTTTAATTTATAAATAATTTTTAGATGAATAAAAAAAACTATCAATTACAGTTATTTCAAAAGCAAAATATTACCAATTGTTTGATCAATTATTTCATGAGCCCAATTATCTCTACTGAATAATTTATTTGCTTGTTCGAATAAAAATTATAAGTCATAGTGATTTACCGCCATTTTTTTCAGTTCAAAATTATTATATTGAACCAATATTTTATGTTGATAATACTATATGAATTAGTAAATAAAAATAATTGAAATGTGATAAATAAATTTTATGAAAACGTGAAGTTAGCTAATTAAAGTAATTAAAAAAAAAAACTGTTTATTTACTAAATTATATTTTCATAACGTCTATCACACATAAAAGAATTAACAAAATAATTTTGTGCATCTGGAAATAATTATAATAAATGAATAAAATCTTATAAAATAAAATTTAAATTTAAAAACTAATTTATTTAAAACAAAATGATGAAGCAATATAATATTGATTTTTCTAAAACCCATCCTTATGGAATTATTTATCCTAGAAAAAAGAGAAGGTAACCATATATATACAATAATAAAATTTATGTTTATATTATGATGTATATTTTACATGTATATATATATATATATATTGATAAATATATATATATATATATAAATATATATATTTTACATTTTAGTTTTCGCTTTCTTTTTTTTTTTTTTTTTTTTTTTTTTTTTAGTCAATTCTCATTTACACAACTAAAAATATTTGTTTGATTGGTCAATAAAAATTGATTATAAATAAAATATCTACGTATAGTTATAAAAATGATAATAGCAATAAAATAATATAAACTTTATAAATTTTAGTTTTACCGGGTACGTTTCAATGATTGTTGGGTCAAAAATAATAAATGGAAAAAATAAATTTATCTTTATTATCAACGAAGGTTATAATAATAACTATTAAATAATAGTTAACGATCGACCGTCTGAAATAGAAAATAAGATTTCTTTGAATCAAGTAAATAATTAATAAAATAGTATGTATCTAATATTTTGCAAATTAATAATAGTTAACTTTTTTATGTTGATAAAGGTTCTCAAAATCAAAGATGCATATGCAACATTCAGAATTGATTTTAATTTAGACATTTATCCTCTGTCTCATTTCAATTTTGAAGTCGACAAATTAGCAAATGTTGAAATAACACCCATTTATTTACATACAAATGATTTCCGTCAGCCGTTAAGCAATTTTCAAATTATTGTTGAGACTGAGGAAGATGAATAATTTTTATCTTAAATTATATCAGGTAGATACTTGTATTGTTTACAGTTATTTATGAGTTTAATTTAACTTAGAAAATTAATACATATATTTAATTATTTCTATTTTAATAATGATGTGGATTGTACGAAAACAATAAAAAAAATAATCAATGAAAATAAAATAATATAAATATTTTAATATTTTAATTATACTTTATACATATAAATTTATGATTATATAAATACATACATATGTATTTATGTAAGTTATGCATACATATATGTTTATATGAGTTGTGTTACTTATAAATAATATTATATCGAAGTTTATATTTTTCAAATATTAATTTATTAATTCAGTACTTCAGTATAGACTACATTACGGGTTTTTTCTCCATTGACACAAACATATACATTTTTATTTGATCTTACTCTTGATAATGATACATATAGTTGTCCATGTGAAAAACAGGGAGTTCGAAGATCTACTCCAGTAATGCTCATCGTTTGTCCTTGAGCTTTGTTTATTGTCATTGTAAAAGAAAGACTGACAGGAAATTGAATGCGTTTGAATTCGAATGGAAAATTATTAGGTATAAGAGGTATGCGAGGAATGAATACACTTTCACCCTTTCCTGATCCAGTTAATATAGTAGCTTCTATAACATTCTTTTGTAATTTTGTGACTCGTAATCTTGTACCATTACAAAGTTGAGGTGGATTTAAATTTCTCAATAAAATTATAGGAGCGCCAATTTTTAATTTAATTGTATGCGATGGAAGTCCTGGTACACTTATTGAATTTAAGAAGTCAACAGTATAGTTTGTTGCGTCATCTGGATTAATCGTGGTATTGATTGATGCATAAACCATCTCATTTGCATCAAACTTATCTATTATAGTATTATTAATACGGACTACCATTTCATTTTTAGGACATAAAATAGCTCTCTCTGATAACCACGAGTCCTCTTTATTTTTAATATCTTTTATACCTGGATATACTTTTTCTATCAAATCTTCTATAGATGGTACTATTGAACATAATTCATCAGGCAGAGATACTTCTCCATTTTCATCGTTTATATTTCCACCCCCTACATCCAACAATAAATTAGAAAATTTTTGAGAAATTGGATCACCTCCTTGATGGACTCGCATGTTTACAGTTAGTGATAGTTTTTTAATATTATTCCATAGATATGATCGTTTAAGAGATGCATTCACTTCATCAGCTCTTGTACCTCTAGTAATTACCGGTAAAGGCTGACGAAAATCACCGGAAAATAAAAAAGTTATGCCCCCCATTCTTTTTGTATTGTTTCGTAAGTCTTGTAGTGTTCTGTCAACAGCTTCTATTGCTTTCTTGTTGGCCATCGTGCATTCATCCCAGACTATTAAGCATGCATCTCTCATCACTTTTGCTTTATCACTATTCCTAGAGATATTACAAACTGGTGATTCATATCTGTCAATGTCTATCAGTATTTTGAACATGGAATGGGCCGTTTTACCACCAGGTAAAATGGTTGCTGAGATACCTGAAGATGCTACTGCAAGCGCAATTTTACCACTACCTCTAACTTTAGATAATATCAAATTTATTAAAAACGTTTTTCCTGTGCCCCCAGGTGCATCAATAAAAAACATTCCCCCTTCTAACGTGTCTATGCTATTCATAATTTCATCGTAAATTTTTTTTTGGTCTACATTAATTTTGAATTCATTTTTTTTTACAAAAGCCATCAGTATCGATTTGTCATAACTTGTTTCAGCTAGATATTCTCTGTTTATCTGAAAATTATCATTAATATTCGGTATCGGCATTCCATATTGATCTAAAGGTTTTCCCCCGATAGAAATAATTGTATTTTCTAAGTCTATGAGACAACGATTCTCAAGCTCTTCTTTATGTAAATTTAAATCAATATCAGGAAAACTTCTTATCAATTTTCTTCCATAATCTCCATATAAATATTTTTTATACTTTGTCCATAATTCTTTAGGGTCAGAAGGGTGACAAAATACTACAATAATTGCAAAAAGTTGCCTTAGTTTAAATGGACTATCGGTAACACACGCTTCTTTTAAAGTTTCATCCCAATGGGAGTCATCTTCAATAAGATCAAGAGCTTTGCAAGCTGCTTGATATGATTGATATACCACACCATTAACTGTTCTTATATCTTTAAAAGATGTTGGGCCTCTAACGGTGTGAAGTAATAGACGTAAGAAATAACACTCTGTATTACCAGGATGAATTGTGTATACTCTTCCAATAACGTGTTCTTTAAAAATACCAGGATAACCTTCAACAGGATTTCCTCTTTTCCTCCTCTTGAATACTTTAGATTGTTTATCAAATATATAATATGCAGGTACTTCGTCATATAAAAGTGTCTTTGCGAAAATTTCCTCTCGGCATAATTGAAAATAGGCCAATAATGTTGTGTTTTTGGGATTAGTAATTTGATCAATAACATTTTCTGTGTTGAAATATACTCGCTGTCCATTTTCTAAATGAACATCCAAGTGAACCACGGGAGGAAATCTCTCATGTATTGGGAAAGACATTATACGCCAAGTTGCTTCTGAGGTACTAATGTATCTCCCAGATTGGTATTTCGTTATCTCATCGTTTTCATTTTTAAGTCCAAACGTTGCTTGATCACTTCCTTTATTCACATATTTACAAATGTATTTTATAGATTGCACACTGCTACAATACTCGACATTTAAATGTGTTTCAAAAGTTCGGGATAATACTGGTGAATAAGGGACGATCCAACGATTATCTACTTCTATATTATTTCCATTTACCTTAACTTGAGCGACAAATCCTCCCGCTTCCGTTGATCTCCGCCGGTAAGATGGATAGCCATCCTCTCCAGTTATCGTTTCATTTACAAATGCTTTCGGAAATCGTTTACTACAACGATTGTCTTTCATACACGGAGATTTTGAATTAATTATTCCACATGGTCCATGAATCATATGTTTTTTAATAATATTATATAAATCTAAATCCTCCTGAGGATTAGGAAATTCTGCTTTTATAATACTATCTATTCTATTAGGTGTTACTTTATCTTCAAGCCATAAGAGAATATGAGCATGAGGAAGACCTCGTTTCTGCCACTCTACAGAATACATATAACATTTAACGGATCCAAAAATTTTTCCTTTAAATAATAAATCAATTAATTTTTTCAACTTCAAGTGAAAAACTCTAGATATAATATCGTGCCGGTTAGATGCAGATTGCCCTTCGTACAGCTCTCTTGTTATTTCTATCCAATTAGGATTAGTGGTCATAGTTATAAAAAGATCAGGACGACCATACTTCTTTACATAACTAAATGCATCTTGTGTTCGCTCATGCATGTATCTTGGGCTTCCTGTAAAACTGGATGGGAGAATAACTAAACGACCTAAATGATCAATATTACTTTCAACGCGCAAAGCATCTTGTAAGTGAATATAGTTTTCGGCTCTAAGTTGTTTTTGACTATTTCTTATAAATGACAATCGCTCGGTTTCAATTTTCGCATACATATCAACCCAAAATTGATTTGAAATTTGACGATAACGGTGTAAATTATTAAACTCATTAGATCTCATCATAAGTCTGTAGCAGTAAAATTGTAAAGCTGAAATTTTTTTATTCGTGTCTTCTGCTTGTTGTCCAGAATGAAATATATTGAAATTATAGCCGTCTTCTCCACGACAAAATATAAGTGGATATTGAAGGGCATCATACGACCGGTGAGTCTCACTTATTCTTTGAAGATCTCCTGTACGCAAAGATAGAACAATATCTCTCTTTTGACACTCTTGATCAACTAACACTACAGCTACTTCATTTGTAGAAGGCTTATTATACCGGCCTTTATGATCGGAAATTGGTTTACGGTCTGCATTGATTACTAATTGATAATTATCTTTGTTTTCGAGTGGAATAGATTCTAAAGCCGATTTAAAGTCATGCACATAAGGATACTTGAAGGAGCATATTTTGTAGGTCTGTTATGAGATTTTCATTTAAATTATTATTATAGGACATTCGAAGATTAATTTGCTCATTATAATCAGCTATAAAATATATCTGTAAAAATTTTGAAGGTTGATCACTTTCAGGAAACAATGAACCAATTAAATGGTATACTTGTCCCTGGATTTTAAAAGTCGGCATAAAGTTTCCCTCAGATACAATATTTGCACCGAATGAAGTCATCTGAAAAGCATTGTTGTAAGACCTTACAGCGTTCAAAAATGATTTTGATTGAACGTGTTTTCCATCCAGCAGAGATTTTAAAGGTTCGGGAGGTTCAAGTAAAGGTGTTAATCGAATTTTACCTGATGAACAGCATAATCCAACAGATTCACCGACCCACTTTAATGCATTACAGTAATTACAAACCTTAGTCATTGGACCAACATCAGATTCCTGTTTGTAATTAATAGACGGATCGTAGGAGAAACCACTATTCAATTTTGATTGCCAACGGATATTTCGTCTCTGAGTTTGTCTATTCTTATCAGCATTTAATCGTTGCTGATGTTCTGAATCAGATTCTAACTGTCTATGGACGGTATGCCATTGGCGATCCAAAGACAATCTTTCTGTTCGTCTGTCGTTAAACTCTGATTCACGAAGAGCCGAAATTCTTTCGTTTTCCATCATTAAATTTGCTTCTTTTTTCTTCTTTAACCTGTAGTATCTATTTCTAGCTGCAGCTCTACTTTCATCGCGTTTGAATGCAGATTCTGATCGTCGCTGAAGAGCGTGATGTTCTCGGTCGATCATTAGGCGAGTTTCACGATCAAATATAGATTCCTGTGAGCGAGATAAAGTATGGTGTTCACGATCGTGAGTCAATCTCTGATTACGATGTTCATCTGATTCGTTATTGCGTGCAATAGTGTGCTGTTGACGATCACGTGATAATCGGTGGATACGTCGTTCATCAGATGCATTATGATATGTAATAAGGTGGCGTGCACGATCATCCGCCAATCTTCTTTCATAAGCTATCTCTGATTCGACTTTCCTCTTATTAGCATGTTGCATTCTATCAAAAGCAAGGCGAATTTCAGATTGTTCTGGTGTTTCATTAGCTCGTAAATTACTTTTCCTTTCTTTCTGAATTTTCAGTCTCTCGTCTCGTTCACATTGAGTTTCAGATAGGCGAAGAAGTTTGTTGCTTCTTGCTTTGGCTGATGATGAACTCAAATTTGATTTTCGTTTTTTAGGCATTTTTAATGAAAATATAACGAATAATAACGATACATATCTAAAATATAAAATTATTAATTACGATAAGTTATATTGAATTGGTCAATCTTGGTTACCTTAGCATACAAAAATAAAAATTACTATAGATAACTAAGTGAAATCAAGTACTTATCTTTATCTTTTGAATCCAATTTTTTATATAAGTTAATGCACAAAAATTGTTTATAAATAATATAAATGATTATTTATAGGTTATGATCTTCATTTATTTTACATATTGCGTAAGATACGTAATTTTGTCTTTTTAATCCTATATATCATACAATAAATTAAAAAAATTCAAGTAATAAATTAAATAGATTTACATTCTTACTTAGTTACAAATAAGTCAGATTAGACACTCTTATTTTGACTGCTTAATGAAATGTGATAGACGATTCAATTGACAGAAACAATTGATAAATGAAACAAAATCTAATCTAAAAAAAAAAAGTATAAAAAACAATTGATACGCGTTATATAAAAACAATTGACGCTAATGGAATAAAAACAATTGATGGCTGTAATTTAACTGTTTTTTTCTTATACTTTTAGAAAAATAATTTATATACCCGAATTCTGATTTATAATTGATTTAAAAAGTAGCCTATATTTTAAGTGACAGCATCTTGTATATGTATAAAAAATTTCATCTCAATCAGATAAGTGGTTGATTAGTTATAAAGGTACAAACCGACAGAGAGACAGACAGACGAAAATTCTAAAAAAGGTAGATACAGTATGAGTAGGTCATAAAAATGATATTTGACGCGTAATTCGAAATAAAATCACCATGTACAGACAGAGCCTATAGATTTATATATTAGTATAGATATAGATATAGATATAGATATATATATATATATATATATATATATATATATATATATATATATATATATATATATATATATATATATATATATATATAAATATTCAGTCGAGACAACTAAAAAAAAAGCTGTCGAACTTTCATTAATTACCGACATTTTTAAACAAAAGGCACTAAATAAATAGTAAACAAAACATACTCAAATCTGTAACTTTGTTTATTTTTTATAAATATTGCTCATAAATAAAAATATCACAAGTCCATGATTTAATCTAGTTTTGTCCTTGCAAATTTTCAGAACTTAATTTTTTTTTTTGTTCAAGACTTAATCTAGTTTTGTTTGCCCGTAACGCAATTGTTTTTTACAACAACAGATTGAAAACAGCTTAAAATTTTTATAGAAGTTCAAAAACAGATCAACTAGTCCAATTAGATTGAAATCAGATCAAATTTTTCGATCCGGGTAAATCAAAAACAGATTAAAATTTTTATAGAAGTTCAATTACAGATCAAATAATCCTAATACAGTCCAGTTAGACTAAAATCAGATCAAATTTTTCAACCCGGGAAGTCTAGGCCGAGGTTTGGTCCAATGGTTTGATTAAATTAAGCCGAGCCTCGGGTAGGTTTCCACTATATTAAATTAGTGTAATACCGTACGATGGGTGGTGTGGCTCAATAAGTTGTAGATGAAATTGAACGGAATATAGTACAGTGCCGGATAGCTCAACTGGTAGAGCACTCGGCGTGATACCGACATGGTCTGGGTTCGATTCCCAGTTTGGGCTATCTATATTTTTCTCAATTTATCTATAAATTGTCTTATTGAGAAGGTTTGCATGTTTTAGGTTTCCACTATATTAAATTGGCCCGAGCCTCCACCAAGGCCAGGCTCTGTTTTAATTTTTGTTAAATCGAGCCTTGGCCGCTGACTATTGACTCAAGAATCCCGGAGGTTTGGCTGAGGTTTGATTTTTTGTTTTCCAAGCCTTGGCCAACGCTCGAGTTTTTATTTCCAAGGCTCGGCCGAGACTTAATGTTTTGTTTTCCAAGGCTTGGACCAATGCTCACCCAATGGTTCAGCAAAGGGTTGACCAAGGCTTGCGCCAAAGCTTTTTCTTTTTTTTAAGTTTATTTATTTAAATAATAACATTCGTACATTTTTTTCATTTTAATTGTTTTCTAGTGTATAGCCGCAATTACGGCCTTTTACACTTTTTGCCTTTATATGGCAAACTGCTTTACTTCTCCTCCTCTGTCTTCCGTTGTGCGGCTGTGGCCCGACTTGTGCTTATACTGTACTGCATCATTACGGTGATGCTCTGCAACCTCCCTTGTATAATGGAGGTGCAGTGGCTAGGGAAACCACAGAGAAAACCTAACCAGTACAGTTCGGTTTGGGTGAAGCTTCAATGATCGATAAAATTCCCATTTCACCGATCACTGGATCTTCATCCCGCGCCTAGCGAACAGAGACCTTCGTTCGGACCCGCCGTGTGGCTAAATGGTCACCCAGCCAAGTAGTGATCATGCTCGATGCTACTTAACTTCGGTGATCACCCGAGCCACGCGCGCCGAACGGCTGCCTCAGCCGCCTATAACATTCGTACATTTTTTTTTAAAGTGTAAATAAACTAATTTAAAAAAACTCCTTATTCTAGTGAGTACTTTAAGTAAGCGCTGGCTGTCGTTGACAGCTCTCGGCTTCTTGCAGTCTGTTTGTCATTTTAGCAATTTAAATCTCTGTTTTGATTTCGATAAGATATAAGTTTTTTGTTTATCTATCTCGCTTTATGGTGTGCTGTGTGGGAAAAAATTTATAAAAATCAAAAAAATCCCGAGCATGTATCTTAATTTTTACCCTTAAAACTAACTTATTACTAGTATTTATATACATATTTACATTTATTAGAGTGTTATTATGATATCTTATTATAATATTTGGTCTTATTTTTGTTTTAGTATAAAAAAACAGAAAAAATTTATAAATTTTTGTACTTATTATTTAGTCACTGTATTATTGTTATTAGCTATTTAGGATCATTTGTCTTTGACGAAGTTCCTTGTACTCGTTAGTGGTTTTATCAATCCACTAATATTTCTTTGCATCTAGTCTGTAGAAGTCAAGAATATTTGTTAGGCTTATTCTTAAACGCCTTAAGGTCTAAGGCCTTATTACTTTTATGTCTGCTTTTATGATATAGGATTGGTACATTCATACCATCGTGTATCACTCCATATTGTGCCGATTAGATAGTCATGAAAATGATTTATAATTAAAATGTATATTAATCCGTGTAGCCATACTGTATCAAATGCTTTTTCTAAATCAATGAGGGTAGCTCCGACTAGTTCTTCATCTAGGTGTGCTGTGACATCTGATAGTAGTTTGTTAATTGCATGTGGAGTGCTGGAACTTAAACCCAAATTGATTATCAGGGATTGTCTTATGCTCGTTGCTGTGTGCTATTATAGTGTCGTTAATTATGGCTCCGTACACCTTACTGATGTTAGGGGTGAGGCTTATTGGCCTGTAGCTTGATGATAGATTAGCTGGTTTATCTTTTTTCAGTATTGGGATAGTTTTCGATATTTTCCATATTTCAGGGAAGTATGGACGATTTAAAGAGTTGTTAAAAAGTGTGGAGTAGTCTCTAATCATTCTTGACGGAAGGTGTTTCAGTACTATATAGATGGGATACCATCAATACCAGACGAGGTTTTGTTTGGTAGCCGTTTAAGAATATTATTTACTTTTGTTGGAGTACAGAAGAAGTCTTTTGAGTCATTTGGTGCGTATCCTTTATTGTCATCTGAGAACGTTGTGATTGTTATATTGTTATTTTTGTCCTCCTGCAGTTTGTTCAGGAACTCAGTAACTTTTTGGTCCACCGTATTTTTGAGTGCAGTTTTTTCATTTAGGTATCGGGAATAGTGAATTCTCTCGTAGTATGCACCAATTACATTGATTTTCTCTAATTCTTCCTCGATTATGTACACTTCATCTATTTTGCTTAGTGTCTCTTTGTTGATTCCGCACCAATCTAGTAGGCGTGCTTCTTCTTCTTTGACAGTGAGATTTGGTGTGTCTGTCCTTTCGCGTGGTCTGAATATTTTATTGATAATTGGGAAAAATTTATTGGGGTCTCGATGGTCGATTTTCTTGGTGATTTTTTCCCAGTGATTTTCCATATTTGACTTTATTTCTGATTGTATTTTGTTTCTGATATCCTCCAGGTGCTGTTTGATACTGTTAATAAGTTTGTGATTGCCTGCGTCTGTTTTTTGAGACTTGTGAAGTCGCGTTTAAAGATGTGATTTTTGTTTATGAAGTCTTTCAAATTTGTTGTTGATATAGTAACTATAGAAATTATTGTTTCTGGGGTTTTTTGGTACTATTGTTGCTATTGCATTTGTGATGTGATTATTTTTGCTTGAATGTAGTTATCTATTTCTAGTGTGGTTAAATTTTTGTCACTGGGAATGTCAAGGTCATAATTGTTGACAAGATGCTTGGTGAATTTTTTCCAACCTGTTTTTTTATATTGTAGCGTGTCCATGCTGTCCACTGGTTTATTTTTCAATGAGACGTCTTGTAGGTCTAGGTTCTTCAGATTTAATAATTTCAATCTGTTGTCAGCAATGCATATGTCCAGGAACCTTTTTTTTTCGTGGAGTGTAGGTGGGCTCATGAGAAACGTAATTTTTTGTCCTGCAGTTGATTTTCTTTTTCCCATTTAACCAGCCATCTGCCTCTTGTTTTTGTCGTTCTGTCACCCAGTTCTATATGTCTTGCGTTGTAGTCTCCGGCTATCATGTAGTATGTGTTGTTGTTGTTCAAGTTTAAATTGGAGAACAGTGCATTCATTTCGTCTAGAAATATTTGCTTTGATTCCACTCTTTTAGATGCGTAGAGGCTGCCGATGATTAGTTATTTCGCATTGCTCAGTTTGACCATGATAAGTATGAACTCAATTATTTTGTTATTGTTTGACTTCGGGTACGTGACTATTGTGAACTCGATGTTATTCTTAATTATAATTGCTGTCCCTTCACCTCTGTTTGATTTGGACGGTATTTTGCATTGTCGTTTTGCGTTTTTGACATAATCTTTCTGTACTCTACATCCAGCATTTCTCTTGTGATGTTTCTTTGTTTTTGTATTTGGCCTCTTTGAATCTTATTCACCAGGTTGATATTACCTGTATCTGCGCTCTTTCTTTTAGTTGACATCGCGGCCTTTTCGTCCGCCATCTTGGACGTGGTATTGTTTTTGGCTAGTTTATTCACTATTGTAGGTGGTTTGATGATTTTTTCACTAATAACACTGTTTACTGGGTATTGTTGAACCCTCTCGGGTTGTTTTTGAAATTTTTTATTCACTTTAATTATGATTTATTTGTGTAACTTATCGCAGCGAAACGGAACGTTGTTCACTCAACGGCGCCCTCTTGCCATTCGAAAATGCTTGCGCCAAAGCTCGGAACTCTGTCATGACGACTGGCCACTAGTTTGATCGAGTGCAGGTTTATTTTTTGCGAAAACCCATTTGCGTTGTCCAAGAAATTATCAATTTTGTAGAATCCAGCCTAAGCCAGGATTCAACCGGCGAGTTCTAATGGCTGCTGGTAAAAATCGCGATAGTAAAAAGCGATTTGTCTCAATATATATATATATATATATATATATATATATATATATATATATATATATATATATATATATATATATATATATATATATATATATATATTGTCTCAATATATATATTAGGGTGACCCAAAAAAACCGACTGTTTTTTGTTTCGAGTCTCTCTTATGAAAATTTGCTGGCTTACGATGTTTGAGGAAGCCTCTTAAAAAATCAGATCGATAACAAATTTTCAAGAGATCGCTCACGAATTTTGAAAATATCAAAAACGATCGAAATTTAAATGTTTATTTCGAATTTTTTTCTTTCTCGTGACAGCAATAGTTTATATTTGTGAAGTCATGACTACGCTGAAAATTTAAGCCCAAAATTTGAATATTTAAACCTCGCTCAAGAATTTTAAATGTTTCCAAGTGCTATCTTTTGAACGTTTTCGAACGAACATTGAATATCAATACTAAAGCTACTCGATTTTTTCACCATCAATTTGCATCACAATGAATGAAAATATAACCCAAGAAATATTTTTATTGTTTAAAACTGTCCTGTATATTTACGGTTATGCAAAAGTTATATTTGAGTGAAATGACAATGACTGAGTTATAAAAAAAAGGCCATTCGGCAGCCGAAATGGAAGTAGATTTTTTATTATTTATTAAATTATTTAAATCCGTAAGTTAGACGGCGGCGTTTAAAGGTTCATCTAAAGCTTATAAGATCAATTATATTTCTGCTTGTCAATTTTGAAAAAATACTTGATGTATACTTTAATGTTGAGATTTTGAACGTGTTCCACGGCAGTAATCAGAATGGAACAGTTACATGAATTTATTGAAAAGTGGAAGAATGAATGCAACAGCTAAATTTCAATAAATAAATAGGTAATTTTCGTTGAATATAAAAAAACAGTACTAAAACATGAAGCTCATTAGATAAGCTACATAAAAACATTAACAGGATCCAACTATTATGTATTATTTGAAGGTTATTAAGTGAGAAAGTAAAAGAAAATACTTTCATCTATTTTTTTGAAAGTTTTGAAATTTATCAAAGTATTAGAAAAAATGATCTAAAGAGTAAGTAACATAGCTTAAATTAAGGCAAATCGAATAAACATAAAGATTCAATCACCAAAAATAGATTATCTCTTTAGGATCAAAAGTTATTTAAAAATAAATCAAGAAAAGTTAAATGTTTTGGAAAATTAAAAAATCTTTAAACGGCTATAACTTTTAAACTTTTTGGCCGATTTAGCTCAGCTTTGAATTGAACCGAGCTTTTTAGCTAGAGAATATGTAAAAAAATCTCTCAAGAAGTTATTGTTTTCACCCTGATTTTCGAAAATCGAGTTTTCATTGGATGTCGACGTTTTGAGGTCCTAGGAAGCCATTCTGACTATTTTCAGAATGATGTCCGAGTGTCTGTTGCATGTATTTGTGTGTGTGTGTGTGTGTGTGTGTGTGTGTGTGTGTGTGTGTGTGTGTGTGTGTGTGTGTGTGTGTGTGTGTGTGTGTATGTGTGTGAATGGTCTATAACTTTTTAACTAATGAATCGATTTGGATGTTTAAGGCGGCAATTGAAAATGCTTATTGGCTGTCAACTTTCCTGAAAATTTCAGATCATTTGATCAAGTAGACTCGAAAATATTGGCGAATTACGAAAAAAAAAAATTTTTTTTAGTTTTTTATTGATTTCTCAAAAACGAATTGAACGATCGACTTCAAAACCTCGTCAGCTCTAGAACTCATAAAATACGTCGAATGCCACCTTAACCATCTCAATCGGTTGATTTGTTCAAGAGATATCGTTGTAGAAACAAATGGTAAAAAACGGTTTTCTCCAAATATCTTCAAGACGGCTGAATCGATCGCTTTCAAATTCTAGTCAGCTCTAGAATTCAATATAACGCGACTATTGCCATCTCAAACGTTAAAATTAGTTAATTAGTTCAAAAGATATCAGCGCTGAAAAGTTAAAAAAATAACATTCCATGTAATTTTTTCCAGATAAATCAAAATGTACTGTACTAAAATGTGTCTAAAATATTACAAACTTTTCCTATTTATCGTCTCTTTCGATCATCTTATAATGCCATCAAACTTGTTCTTTAGTTTAAACCATATTATCAACGAAAAAATCGAAAACACACAGTTTTCAATCATTTTCTCGGATATTTCATATATTATTGCTCTGACCTATGCCAAAACTCATTTAAATCTTGATTTCGATCACTGACATTGATTTCTGCTTTAATACATTTAGTTTATTGAAAATAATCGGAAATTAAAATTTAAACACCGCTTGTTCATTAATGATTTTCGATTCTTAAACTTTTAAACTGTAGCATAAAGCGTAACTTGTTAGAGTTTGAAAAGCTTATAAAAAAATAATCGCAAGCAATAAGATTTCGAAGAGCTTGAAAATATAGTCACATTAATATTTTTGAGCTCCTTGAGTTCGAAAACTGCGGGAAGTTTTGGGGCTGGCCCGCAGGGCCAACCGACGCCTGGATTTTTTCAATACTTTTCTCTTTTTAAATATTAGTATTGCATTTTTCTAAAATTTTTTTATTTTTTTTTTTAGTGCTGCCTTCTTACGGAAGCAAACGTGAGTTAACGGTAGGACCACAGTGGCCTCACAGTATTTCCGCGTCGGTTTTTTGGCGTTTTAATCGTGGTAGCTCAGTATTTCCTTGTTGTTTCCACGATGATTTCATGGTTTTTTCACCATTGATATATTTTTTTATTATAGTTTTCAAATCACTGTATCAATCATATTTTCTTATTTTCGTAGTATTTTTGATAATTATCCTTCTTAAAGTATGTTATTGAAGTATTGAAGTGAACATAGCTCAGTATTTTAAGTAATCTTATCAACATATGTACAAAGAAAAAAGGATTTTCTCGTTGCAAAAAAGCTTCACTCGCCACGATAAAATTTTGATTCGCCCTAAAATATTTTTTGCATAATGAATTAAAAGCGAAATTTTTTTTTGGGCCCAAAGAAATTTTTGATTTCATTCCATAATGCAAAATTCTATATAATTGAGTTCTAGCCTATTCTATTTAATTGCGATTCCTAAGTAAATATCATGTTGTGCAGGTGTGTGAATCATAAGATTTTGTAAAATAATTCAGATACGACCAAATAACGTAGCATTTTCGGAAAAAAATGATTTTACAATGTTTCATAAATCTTACAAAGTCTATGAAATTTTTTAATTTGCCGTATCCATAAAGGTTATAAAGTATACACTTTTTTAAAATTTTTGAAAATTGGCTAACAGAAGAAGACTATTAGCGAAACAGTTAAGAGCATTTCGACGTTTTAATAATAAATTCAGTTACGACAAAATGATATATTAAATTAACAAAATTGTAGTTAAGTTTGAAAAATTTTAAGCTTCTCATTTATGTAATTTACCAAAAAAAGTACTTACTGTCCTATATAATACAAACAAGAAAATCAATAATTTATTTGATGTCTTTAATTTTCTTAAGCTCATTTGTGTCCAAATAAACTCAATCAACCACATTTTGGAGTGTATGGTTCGGCACAGTGGATACCAGATCAAGCTTTGGATTCAAAGGTGTTTGGATTGAGCCTACGAGTCAGTGTTATTTATTTATTTTTTTCGTGATAACATTTGTGGATATATTATGGAACCATGAACTCGTCGTGGAATTACTGTGGATTCACAGTTAAAAAACTGTCAAGTTATCGGAAAACCATTGTAAACTCATCGTGGAGATCGGTGAAAACCACTGAGGAGTTACCGTGGAAACACTGTTGAAATTCAGTGGGAACGCCGTCAGAATATAGTGGTGCGACTACACAAAAAATACCGTGGTTCCATTGCATTGCAACCACGTTCCCACAGTCATTTCACGGTGGTTCCACGATATTTCCAACGTGCGTACTCAGTGGTGCTAAAACCGCAAGGGTCTATTTATTTGAATCCCATACGAAGCCGCCGTTAATGGAAAAAATGCCGTAGGTTGGCCGATGTCTGATTGCCGTCGATCGGTCAAGCATTGGCTACTAGTAATGGCCCAGACCTGGTTAATTACCTGCAGCCGTTTTATTTTTTATCAAAACAGTATAGTCCAATCGAAGTGAGTTTCTATTAAAATTTTTGAATGTATATGTTATGACATTACTGGTTTCATATCAGAATATGACTTCTCGTAAAGGAAACGCCAGTTATACGACGCTACCGATGGCTGGCCAATGAACGGCTACTTATAATTGGCTGATTATCGGTTTGCAACTTTGGGCTGTTGTTGGTCAATCAGTGGTCCATGATTGATTCTTGTTAAATAAAAAAATCTACTCATCAATTATTAATTATTCAAAAAACTTATTACAGTTTTCTTTAATTAATAATGTGATTTTCGAATTAAACTAAGTTTTAATTAACAAATATTTTAATTTTCCGATTAAAATTATTTGCAACTAACAATTTAAATATTTTTTAGCTCGTTATTATTTGCAATCAACAACTGCAATTTTATAACTTTGCTTATAAAAAATTAATTCAATTGAAAAATAAGACATATATTTTAAAAATCAATGTAATTTTTAATAATGGTGGTAGAGCAAGATAATTCAACTGGGTTCTTAAAAAAAAATCAATTTAATTTAATAAGTTTTATTTTTAAAAATTACGTAATTATAATAAAATAGTACGAAATTCTTATTTTTTTTCCTAAATAATCGAAAATATTAATTGCATTGCTCTTCACATTCCATAAAATCGAATGGTTGTAGTAGAATAAATAAGTACAACATATAAAAATTACAGTTCAACACTAGTAGGTTCGTCCAGTAGCCAGCGTTCGGACCCAGCAATTAGAAAGACGGTAGTTCCCGTCCAGAGCCCAGCAGAATTTTCACCGAGTTTTTTTCACATCGATTACTCCACTTAAATAGTTTAAACGTTAATTATCATGAATTCTTTTAGGATAATAAAAATGAAATTTTTTGTTAATTTAATTTATTTGCTTGCTTGGCTGATTGCTGGCTACCATTAGTTGGTTGATAGTCGAGCGCCGCTACTGGGGCGAGATTATCATCCCGGCTATAAGCTGTTTATCAGCCAATAAATTGCCATTGTTGAGCTATTAATCGACATTTTTGGCCCAGTAATGGCCCGATATAGGGCCGATTTCCAAACTTTGTATGGGATACTTATAACTTAAAATGATAAAATTTTAATTATAGTTTAACCTACTCGATAATCCAGCAACCTCATAGCGATTACATGACAAACCAAAGTCAGCCCGATGAAAGATAATTTTACATCATTATATATGATTATGAACATTGGCCAGGTCTGATCATTTATAGTCATTCATGAACGAATACAGTCATTTACAAAATCTCATTTACCATATCCGTGAATTACTAATTAAATTGGCAGTCATTGACTCCATTAATATAAATGTTATTGATATATAATTTAAAAAAATACATTTACTATTGGTTAACTATTTTACGAAGGGATCACCCATCCAATTAACATCCCACTTCGATGCTGCTGAACTTTTGTTATCGCTGAATTGTAATCTGCTCCTCTCATCTAGCATACACATACAAATATGAATAATTTATGACATCGCTTAACTTAAATAAAAAGAGCCATCCGGGCTTACCCAGGATGGAAGGGTAGATTTCTTTTTTAAATATGAAAATTTTTGGAACTATAAAAAACAAACTGCTCAATCGTAAATAACGCTACACTCGTGTAATCGATACTCATATTATAAGCTACAACATGGATTTAAATGAATTGAGTTATACCTTATACCTTATCATTCAGAAATGATTAGAAGACTAAGCTGTAAAAATGAACTTTTTCGATTTATTGAGAAATTCCCGAGATTATCAAATTGTTAAAAGAGATCTTTTAAAAAATAAGTGATGTAGTCACAATTAAATCTAATCGTACGAACTTTAAGAAAAATTTTACAAAATTAAGTTATCACTTCCAGTTTGAAAGTTATTTAAGAATAAAGCCACAAAATTTATTTTTATGGAAGTCAAAAAAAATTTCAAATACCTAAAATTTCCAAACTATTCAACCGATTTGGCTCATCTTCGAACTTGATTAAGGTAATTGTCGAATGAATCAGTGTATAAGATTTCATGAATCCGACCAAAAATTTTAATGTAAGACCAATTAAGTCCCCATTGGGGTACCCCATTGGGGCCGTACATAGGTATGTCACGCAAAGCTCTGTCTGACCCTTATTGGGCAATCCCACTTGTGTTCCGATTGAGCTGCCCAATGAGAACCCTACATTGGAATGTAACGCAGAAATGTACTTGGGTCCCGATCAGGCAATCCTTATAGGTACCTAATTAGGTAAGACCTACTTGTTCCCGGAATGAACGATCGTAATTTAAAAAAGTATTAAATTGCGAAAAAAATAAGATAATTTTGATTAGATCCTAAACGTAATCTAATGTATCAGAGCGTATCTAACGTATTAGGAGCGTTACTTAAAGAGATCATATATGATTTTGATTGATGAATAAATCCCGGTGACTGCTGGGCTCGAACCAGCACTTTTCCGATTCAAAGTCTTTGATGCTATTTACTGCACTGACCTACGTATGCGATCGTGTAAGTGTATATAATGTATTTATTATGATACCAAAAAATACGTGACGATGAAATAAAATAACCGTGATTCAATGATCAATGTATTCTTTGTTTAATTATATTATTGTTCTGTACTTTTTTTTTTTTATTTTAAAATTCTTCTATTAAAATTCTGAAGAATATAATGTTACATTCTAAGGTATTACCCCAGATTAATTAAAAATATAAATAAATTTATATTATTAAATTAAATTTTCAGATTTTGATATCATTAGGGTGTCTATCGAACCCAGGCGTGTCCGTCGTCAATTGTCAGTGTTTATGAATTTTTTTGAATATTTTATTAGGGTTATATAATGTTACACCAATAAATGGTACACCAAATTAAATAAATTTAGGTATGTTTTAATTAATAAAATTAAGGGTTCAATCAGTCAGTCACCTGACCGAGGTCCGGGTGACTTAGATGTTCGTCGGCTGACTGACTGTTCTCTCTCCACAGATCCAGTACAGAAAAATTATAAAACTATAAATCGTCCAACATTGCATCTCAGATTACCCTAGAGAACATTGTCGAGGCCCGGGTCTCATGCCTCGTCAATGTTTAGACTACGGGCCACGACGGTGTTCCCGAAAATCACCTATCTGCTGTAGTTACTCTGTTGAAGAATTCTTCTTCATCACAGTGACCAAAGTTTTATTATATATTACCAAAAGAAATTAAAAAATTTTTTTTAAATATAATTAAAGCCAGAATGAAACAATCACCATACTCATATTTATGCTTAGTATAACATTTTATCATTAGTTTTTTTACTGAAGTTACTGTAATAAATTAATCAAACTCCAATTATATTATGATTGAAAGATGTTTAGTGGGATACTAAATTTAAAATAATAAAATTATATGAAAAAATAAAAAAAAATGTTGATGAATTTTCTTAAGATTTAGAACTTGGATGGAAGATAACTGCAATATTAATAGGATAGATAAAGTAAACAACGCATCGACGTAGTTCAAGCACTGTCTGTTTACTTGTGAGTAACTAGCTTGTAGGCGTTCAAGCGAACATGCCTTCACTTCTAGAATAGCCCTCTCTCCAAACATTAATCAAACACTGTGAAATTTGTGTGGCAATATCTGTATGAAATGATTTTTTACTTTAGACATCATACTCTCAAAAAATTTAACTCTATAGAATAAATTAATGAGTACCCTTGGGTCATCACAAAACCCACCCCATTTTCTTTTATTTGTATTCAGCCTGTAATTTATATAGTTATTCATTTATGTAGTCAAGAATTTTCAATTTTTTTTTCATTCGTACGTATAAAAAAATATAAAATAAACCATTTCACTAATTTCTAGTAAAATATTTACAAGATTATCCAATTAAATTGATTCATTGAGATGATTTTTGAAGCAATCAAAGTCTCGGATGCCTGAAACTGCTTAAAAATAATTGCAAAAGTTTATTACTGCAAATTATTTTCTATGTCATTGAGTAAAAAAAAAACTTTTCCAGAATTTTTTGGCTACCTCATTTTACCTGACCTCGACCTATAGAGCAATAATTGAGCCTTATAACGCGAATATTGTAATATATTAAGGTGAATTAAGAGAATAAAACAAAACACCATCTCGCCCGATCAAGTCTTCGGGTTAATCATATATATCCAAGTTTTATGTCAAGTTCTATTGATTGGATCGAACTCCTCTCTGAATAATAACTACTATATTGAAGTTCCAGGATCAGCCACTCAATATTACCTTATCCGGAAAGAACAAGATGATATCACTGGCCACCGTCCTAGATTATACTAAGTTACATCTGAGGTAAAAAATAAAATGTCAGATAGTACTCATCATAATCTAGATTGTATTCAGTTCATCTCAGATTTAACTCAGTTGCATCCCAGATGTAACTCACATGGAAAAAAAGTATTGTGACTATCACGATACAGTATACTACCTGTCCCCATACTCGTTTAGCTATTTGGAGGTTAGTGCGAGTGTTAATACGTATAGTGCTGACAACAATTCAGATCGTGAATGGGACTGGAATGGATAATGGATCGCCACGGTGGATATACAGATCGCTTCTTTCACGATACACAAATCACTATACATTAGATCAGTCTAATTACAATATTTTTCTCTTCGTGCAGTTACATATTAGATGTTACTATTTGCAATTTTTTTACTTCAGATGTAACAGTACAAACCGGATGGTAGCTAGTACCATCTTGTCCTTTTCGTGTAGGTATTAGAAATTTCATAAAAATTTGAAGGAGCTACAAAATAATAATATTTTAGCCAATACGTATAGGGGAGTGTGGGGTCGATTGAACCAAAAATACTTTAACATTTTTTTTTATATGATTAAAAGCATAATGATAACTTTTTTTTTATGAAATCATAGTTCATTATACAGACTATTATTTCTCATAAGCACATAACTTAACAAATGATGAAAATTTTTAATAAATACAAAATTATGCAACTGCATCAAATGGTTCAATCATCCCCTTTGTCGGGGGCAATTGAACCAAGAGTATTAGAACCACAAACGAATGACTTTAATCGATAATTTACTATTAATTACAGCTTAAAACTATAATTACGACACTTCTAATAATATTAATTATTTTATATAACATTATATGTTATAACAATCACTTTTAAAACTTCTGTCAATATAATTATTTTTTTTCTTGTTTAGTTAAGATTGTTTTCACATTCTGTCAAGATGCGCGCGCATGTCTGATGCTCACAGTTTGATTCGTGTGGTTCAATCGTCCCCGACAGTACTGGTTCAATTGACCCCATATGATTTTATTAAAATAATTAGCTTAAAAAAAAATATTCAAGAACAATTTTGCTAGAAGTAAAGTTAGAAATTTATGACTAATATATGTTTAAAGGTATAACAAAAAAAATTTTAAGATTACATTTGAAAATTAAAAAATTATTAAGCATCTTGGCAAGAGCTGAAAAAAAAATTCAGATGCCTAAAAACACAAAGACTTGAATTTTTTAAAATTAAATTATTATATTGGTTCCGAATTTTGGCCAGACTAAGGTTTAGTGTATTAAAAAATAATTCCAAGAGGATGACTCATTTTTCTATTTTTTTCGATTTTTTAAGTTTACTGGTTCAATTGCCCCCTGGTTCAATTGACCTCACTCTCCCCTACTTATATATCTTTAGCGATAAATCGAAAATACACAATCATATTCTTACGATTTTCAGAACTTGAAAAATTTTATGTCGACAAAAATTACCATAATCCGACTTGCGACGAAAAAATTTCAAAATAAGTGTCGTTATTGTTACCCTGATACATTATTCGATATCTAAATGTAATAGATTATTTATCGAACATTGATTTTTAAATAGTAAATAAAAATATAAATGAAATTTAGTAAGTCAAAATATAAAATTTATTCAATAATCTGAAAATCCGTGTATATATGCACGTGGTGTTAAAATCAGAACGAAAAATAGAAGCAAAGGGGGTTGAAACTGACAATATTGGTTATGTTCAACACGTAGTTTAATACATACATAGTTTAGACCACAGTTTTTAATAAATATGTAGGTATTGAAGGCAAGTCGGTGAAGACAAAAAAGTGAGACGCGATAAAACCAACGAACAAGAATAAATAGAAACTGGAATAGTGAACATCGAGAGTGAGATATTTCTACATCGTTATATATATATATATGACATCTGAAATACTCCATTCCGCATTCAGAATAAGCAATTTTTCCGAAAACAAAGACATAAATCCTGGTAGCTATAAACAATATAATGAAATACGTGGTTCAATTTGAAGTATACGTATAAATAACGAAACAGTTGCAATCATTTTCTGTATTATATGTAATTGATGTCTACAAAGACAGCCCTCTAATTACTAGAAGAGAAATATCCTTCACAATTTATAGATTATTACATAATAAATTTAATAACACTCACTTTGCATTACGGATCCCACAAGAGCATGTAAAAAAACGGTTTTCTTGATAATCAATTTATTTTGGATCTAGAATTATTAAAATCAAAATTTTGATAAATTTAAATTATTTTGATATGCTTTTAGATAGCTGGAAACCATCAGAGTGAACCATTTTTTTTTTTTGTGAGATTATTTACTTCCATTTACAAGGGTAAATAATTTTAAAAAATCTGAAAACCCTTTGACCCTGCGTGCCAGCCCTGAAACTTCCCGCCGTTTCCCGCTTATGGAGCTCGAAAACATTATTACCGATGCATGTTTGAGCTTTTTGAATTTTGTATCAATCTCCGAGAATTAGAAAAATTGAAAACATCCAATAAGGATCGTTCTTTAAAGCCTTGCTCACGATTATATTTGATTAACTGAAGGTTTTTAGACAGTATATTATTTTAATGATAAAAAGGGGAGAGTCATGATCTTCGAATTTAAGCAGCGAGTTAGAATATAGATATGAAGAAAATATCAGAATGAATGGTTTTTCAAAATTTTTAATGATGATACTATTTGAACTAACTAACTGATTGCAATAATTTATGAAGCGATTATTAAATAATTTAAAAACAAAGGGGTGGTACAAGTTATAATGGGCTTTTCACCACCGGGGATCTACCGGAGAGATGTCCGTACACACTTACTATTTAGCAACTTTGTTCAATAAGTACTAAAGTTGGGCACCAGGTGATTCAATAATCACCAATAAACAAATCTTGAAACAGTCGACTCAGGGTGGCGGATCAGGTAAAGGTCAGGCAGATAAAATTACGATTAAATGATTAATCATAATTAAACAAATAATTATCATATATTGAACATAAACAAAATATGCTGATCGGTATCACAAGTAAAATTATTAATTATACCAAAATATAAATCACGGGTAAACAGACATTTCATACCCAAAAAAAAAAAAAAAAAAAAAAAAATCGGTTGTCGAAATAAAAAAACATTTATTTTATTTTTAGAACACCCATACAACGGATGTATTAACGAAACTCTTGAAAAGTGACGTCAGAGTATTTTTCACGGCAAAGGCTCGACTGCCGTTACGAATGAGATATGGATAATCCACAATTCTCAGAAATTCTCGAATAAAATACATTAAAAATTTAAAATAACTTTATTTTTATCACTCGTTTAAATTAACAGGCAATTATTATACGTAATTAATTATTTAATTTCAATTATAACATAAAACTCACAACAATGCACTTCACTTGTTCAAAATAAACAGTCGTACTCGTTAATTAGATGCTTCAACCTGCTCACTTGTTCACTAAAATTGGATTATTGTTCAATCGCAATCATTTTAATATCGGTTAATTTAATTCCTTGTTATAAAAAAAAAACTCGGAATTTTTTTCAAAACTCGTAAATCGAAGTTGTTCTTTGTCATCGGGAGTCGAATTGTTCAAGCACCCCAGAAAAAAAAAAACGTGGCCGTTCTCTACGGCGTCTCAACCGGATCTCTTGTTTCAATTCATGCGTTGGATCAATTGCATGTTTGAAGTCGGAATTTTCGATTTTGGATGTCATCAAATTTTGCTCGACGGGTACCGAATCATTGTTTTCAAATAATTTATAAACCACGAGTCAGCGTTGAATTTTCCTCATGTTACCGTGTTTAGGACCATATAATTAATTACATTGGGTGTTATCCGCAAAAAATAAAGTAAATTGTTATTTTTTCAACTTTTCATCGCTGAAATCTTATGAGCTGATCAACTGATTTTGAAGTTTGAGGCAACATTTGACACAGTTTTTCAGTCTTCAATGCTCAAAAACTATTGAGATCGATCAGTTCAGCGATTTTTTAATTTTTCAACAACGATATATTTTTAAGAAATAATCCGATTTCGATTGTTATGACAACAATCGACGCGTTTCATTGACTTATAGAGCTAATTGAAATTTAAAAATAATCCAACTTTAATGTTTAGGGTGACAATCTACCGGTTTTATCAAACTCTAGAGCTGATTAGATTTTTGAATCGTTTAGCTTAGTTGTTTTCAAAATATTTGTAAACAACCGTTTTTAACCATTTCTTTCTTCCACGATATTTCGCGAACGAATCATTCAATTGAGACGGCTTTCGCAGCATTCGATACGTTTTATTGATTTTCAGAGTTGATTAGATTTTGATATTGATCAATCAAGTCATCTTTTAGAAATTTCGAAAAAACTATTTAAAAAAAATCTGGGCATTGGTTGGCCGATTATTGAAGTCAAAACATAGGTTATGTTTGGTTATAGTTTTAAATATAGTATATATAAATATTATAAGATTAAATCCAATATTTAGAAGCAGAAAAATATTCAAGAACACAATATTAATGATAAGTCTAAGTTAAATGTCCCAATACCGGAACGGGACCCAATACTGGAACGATTTGATAATCATTATATTATATTTCAACTCGTACACGATGAAACTAAATAAAACTTTCTTTATTTGAAACCTTAATCTTTCAGTTAAAAAATAAGATATAAAATAGATTTTAGAAAATATTCAAAATATGAAAAAAAAATGTTAATTAGAGCAATAGTCTCGGATTCATGACTTTTTCATGTCTCTTAATGGTTTTGCTAAGAAATCAGTTAATGGTCTTAAGCTTATAGAAAATGCATAGAATTACTTTTCAATAATTTTTTTTTGTATATGCATCTTGAATGACATAAAATTCAAGAAAACATATTGAAAATATGAAAAAAATAGTATTATTATATTAATTTTACTGTTCGTCTATTGGTACACCAAAATGAACACGTGCCCAGTACCGGAACAGCCAATCATATTAATGTTATCGATAGACATTAACGGTGAATTTTATTGACTGGCTAAATCAAGTACATTATTAATTATTACTGGAGCCCTAATATTTAATGCAGTATGTATAATTGTTATAAAAAATAGATTAAGTATAGATAAACTCTAATTTAAATCATAAAAAATAAATTTTTGTGTTCAGTTTTTTTTTTAATTATTTTTCTAGTATAACCTCAAATAATTTATTTTGTTTCTATTCTTTAGTTCAAAACATTTATTTTCATTGACTATTTAATCATTTTTAAATTTTAAATACATTTTACATTATGGGTGTGATATAGCAGACATCAGACAAATTTAAAATTATTTATAAATCGAGCAAATACTTAATAATATAAAATTTTAAAAAATGCAAATTCAAAAAATTTAAAAATTAATAGTGCTTTTTTTGTAAATATTATTTTTTTAATTATTTATCTTATTTATTTATAATTTTAAAGTTCTCTGATGTCTGCTACATTCATACTCGTTTTACATTAATATTATTTAATAATTATTAATATTTTCACCATGAATAGATGCAAAAAATAACTTGTTTTATTTACTGTTCCGGTATTAGGACAACCGAATTCCCGTATTGGGACAAGGCTATTTCAGCGTTCCGGTATTGGGTCTTTTGGGTGTCAGAAAAAAAATTTTTTTTTATATTAAATTTAAGAAAAATGAACTAATTTGATTATGTTTGCATTGGTAAATGTCTATTCTATATGATGTAATAAATTACTTTGGTTTATCATTTATTTGAATATTTTTAAAACGATAAAAATCAGTCATATACCCTTCGTCGTTCCGGTATTGGGACATTTACCTTATGTTATTATTATTATTAATTATTTTCAGTATAAATTATGTGATTTTTTTTATCCCTCATTGAAATCAATTCATACCAATTGAAAATTCTCGATGGGATTCAATGGAAATTAAAATATGATAAAAATGTTCTGAAATATATTGATTTCGTTAAGTAGTAATAAAAATATATCTTTTAGAAAAATTAATTTTTAAATTATAAGGCATTATTTTTCGTAAAATTTAAAAGGTGAACAAGTAAATAAACTATTAATTTCTTTCTCAAATTTATTTATTTATGATTTCTTTTATAATTTGATTAATGTACAGCATTACTGATATTAATAAAGATTATACAAAAAAATTAGTAACTACATTTACGCAGTATTGATGGTAATCCGATAATGTATTGACTACTCTACAAGGATCTATTGTGACTCAGATCAGTGGCATTCCCAGAAAGAAAATTACCACGGGCCCAGGCTTGGCCAAACTTTGTAGAACCTTGGGCCATGCTTGTAAGCCAGTCTTCGTCCAGTTCTGGTAAAAGTCTGAAATGATAATCTCGGGCCAAGCCTGGTTGCCAAACCTGGCCCATGCGTGGTTATCAAACCTGGGCCATGCATGTTTACAAGGCCTGGCCCATGCTTGGTTGCCAGGCCTGGCCCATACATCGCAGAAACGAATAAATTTAATTAAAAAAATTTTTTATTTTTATCAACCGCGTAGAGTTTATAATCCTTAACGTTTAAACTATCTAAAGGAGGTAATGATGTGAAAAAAACTCGGTGAAAATTCTGCTGGGCTCTGGACGCGAACCGCCGTCCTTCTGATTGCTAGGTCCGAACGGTAGCTACTGGACAAACCTACTACTGTTGAACTGATCCATTTATATGATATACTTATTAAACGCCCAAGGCTAGGTTACCCAGTCTTGGCCCAAGTCTGGGTAATCATTGTAACGGCCAGGACTGAATACCCAATCTTGAGCCAAGCATGGGTCAATACAGGTTTGCCCAAGCCAGGTTCTCTCGTACTGGGCCTCGTACAAGGGCCCGTCGTTCAACTCTGGCAGGTCCTGCATGGAAGCGTTAATATATGAAATATTCGATAAAAATTTAAAAAACGCCGTTTTTTCTATTTTTAACTTACCGCTAAGAAAATTGAAAAATTAAAAAAAAAAGAAGATATTGATTTCGGTCCGATTTTTGAAAACCGAGGTTTCAACAGATCTCTATAAAAATGTCAGAATAGCATTCTAGTACCTTCAAAAGTCGACATCTGTAGAAAACTCAGTTTTTGAATATCAGGGTAAAACCAATACCTCTCTGAATTTTTAGAAAATAGTCGATTTTCTTTGCGGGAAGCTAAAAAATTTTTTTTTTTTCGTTTATTTAATATACTACCAATAGCCTAGTTACTGTATTACTTTTCTGTATATAATTTGAGCTTTTCAGTTAAAGTAAGGTTTTCATTACATTTTTTTTTGTATTTATTTTAACCCGTAGAATCCGTATATCATATTACTTCTTTTAGAATTTTTATTTTTTATTTTTACCTGAACCGAAAAAATTCGATTTTCATAAACCTTGGGCGTTAATTAAATAAACAAACAATAATTCATTTATGACTTTATACACATCATCGGAAAGGGCATTTTTTCTACTGTTTATTCATAAAATCAAAATGTCGATAATATAAATTTAT
Organism: Microplitis demolitor; assembly: GCF_026212275.2. NCBI lineage: Eukaryota > Metazoa > Arthropoda > Insecta > Hymenoptera > Braconidae > Microplitis > Microplitis demolitor. The sequence goes on along the minus strand of NC_068552.1, from coordinate 10,285,842 downwards.
CGTTTTCAAAAAAGCATTTGAAGTCAGTGCTTTCTCAAAAATAAATCAAAATACTTGTTGGCGTATGCGCAAGAGGACCTATATTGCTTGCTCTTACACAATCGAGACAAGAGTAAGACCACGTCAAGTGGATTCCCCATTCTCCACTTGATCATGAAAATTAAGCCTATGAATTTTTTTCTTAAATAGTCACTATGAAAAATTAATCACCCAAACGATTTTTCAAAATTTTCATTTTAACAACAATTTTTTTAACAATGAAAATTTTGAGTACTTTAAATTAAAAAATAGAGACCAAAACAACCGTTGAAGATAAATTAATTACATTTTCATGATTACAATATCATTAATCTAACAGAGTTTTATATGTTTTGTAAAATTACAAAACCTACAATCTAAAATAATAGGCTAACTCTCAAAAAACATTTTGTAATATTACTATAACTACTTTGTAATATTCCGAGGCAAACAGAGTAGAAAACTTTTTGTAAAATTACGATAGAAATTTTTAACAGTACACTCAGAAAATTAAGTAATAGGATTTACTATCTAGTTATGGTAACAATTTCTACTATCAATCAGATAGTAGTAAATATGTCACGTAGCGATTCAAACGAGAATTGCTGCGCACGCTTTCCCACCTCGCCGTGAATTCAACTACACCTCCTAGCTCAAATCAAGCGCATTTATTTATTATAATTTATTAATATTTAAATATTTATATTATTTTGATGGATTATTTTATTATGAATTTATTTATATTATTGTTTGTATATATATTTTGATAATTATTTTGAATTTATGTACTTAATCGATATTTTCATTTCAGTTAGTAGCACACGTGCGCGTATATTATAGATAAAAATATCAACCGAAGGGAGAGTAAGTCGATATAGTGGAGATAAAAATCAATATTTTTCTTCAGCCACGTGGTGCACTAAATTAATTATTGTTTTATTTTTTGAAAGAGATAATAATGATAATGTTTATGTTTATAGATAGGAAATATTATTTAATTTATAATTATGATATAACTCAGGGTGTGTGACAAATTTATATATTCTATTTTAATTGATAATTTCGGGTCCGAGGTCATTAGAGGGGATAACACGTGAATGATACCCATCCCTCGGAAAACCGATGCGAAAATATAGTCAGAAAGGACCGGGATTTCGTAAAGGTAGGATGTGTTGTTGTCCGCGAGTTTTAAGTAAAATTTTTCTGGCCCAGTTGCCGTAATAAAATAATCAAATAGTTAAAGTTTACTTAATTTGGATGATTAGTATTTTGTTATATAAAGTAAAGATACAGTTTATGTGATATTTAATATTGAAAAACTCCAGAAGTTAATTGTTGTCAACGCCGGTAAGTCAATTGTATTATCATTTTCTGCCTTGGCTATCGCTGGACCTTTACTAAAGTAGATCGCGATAAAGAATTTACAAATAATTGAAACTGAGTTATTTCGTAATAATAAGTTAAATTTGTTTGGCGTACGTCCCATGTACATAGACGCGTTGAACAAATTCCTTGGAGGATTAGACAGGGATAGCAAGTCTGGCTCCTTGTCTTACATTAGCATTATTTTAAAATTATATTTGAATATTTTAAATATTATTTCTCTGGGTAAAATTTGTTTTAATGGTATGCAATCCAGTGTTGCCAAATATATTTTGAGTACCCACGTCTTTCTCTCCCCAGAGTAAATAATATAAATATACAGAAAAAGATTAGTAATATTTTATTTGTTTACAATTTTTATTAACTTTTGAAGATAAATTTGTGATCTGTAGTTGAGTTCCCCAGTGGATAATATAATTTAAATGCAATTTTATCATTATTAATTGGCTAGATTGAGCATATTATTTTCTAATAAAAATTTATTATAAAGAATTCATTATCTTAAACAATATTTGGGTATTGTAATAATTGCTGAGTATTTATACATATTTGGAATTGAATATTTTAGTAATAAAAATCCAGTGATAGCCGGTAGTTATTTATTTATTTCCTGGATATATTTAGCAATATTATTAATTATTATTTTTGTTCATTATATATTTATTTGGTTGTCATTCCGTTTGGTGCATACATTCTCGCTCGAGATTTCGTCCCGTGATCTCTCCCCTGATTTGTTATCATTTTTGTCGGTTTTGTAAAACGGACTGGTGCCCTCGTGCACTAACCCAGCCTGAGGAGCTGGTTCAGGCACCCCTTTATTTTATTCATAATTTTTTTTTTATTTTTAGTTACATTCATTATTATTATTTATAATTTTTAATACAATTGGGTGACCACATACGACTCCGGGTTTGTTTCGCGTCTTCGTCGTGAAAATAAAAAGGGTTGACATTATCAATATCATCTATATTGTAATATTTACCATATTAATGATAATTGTTACAGTCCTGTATGTTAACTGGAGTTCATTATTACAATTATTTCGAATAGTTATATTTATAACCCAGATGATAACAGCCCAGTGAACACATGACCTTGTTTTGACATCATACATAGGTCATAGAAATGTCACGGCATCTTATGTAAATTTGATGTCAATCTAACGTTCTACATGACTTTAATATGATGTAAAATCTTGACATCATATTGACGTAAGCATGACTCTTGTATGACGTCACAGTTATGACTTATGTATTACGTACGCTAGACATAAAATCTAGATCACATTGTTACATAGTAATAAAGTCATTATTGTATATCATAATGTCGTAATTTAAAAATCATACATTTATGAGAGTAGTGAAGTCACGGTTATACGTAATATAGATGTCACTCTTAAATCATATCTTTGTATCAGTGACAAGTCAGTATTTTACGCAATGCTGATGTAATTTCCGAGTCATAGTTTTTTATCATCTATTTATTAAAATAAAACAATCATAGAATGAATTTTTAAAAATGTGTAAATGTGTAAAAATAAAAACTAAATGTCGAAAATTTTTAGGGTCGAAGTAATCGATAAACTCGAAAATAGATTTCAGACGTTTTAGATTGAAACATTAGCGTGAACATAAAAAAATTAACTTTATAGTTTTAGATGATATACCGAAAATATCATTGAGGATGAAAAAAAAAATGTAACGACAGTTTGAACTCTTCTGATATCAAGATTGTAAAGTATAGCATTGCAATTTTTCAATCGATTGAATTTTATAAAATTATGTAATATTTCACAAAATATTATATAAGATTTTTTTTAATTTCACATCACAGCAGAAAATTCAAAAATTTTAAGAAAGTTAATAAAATTTTATATAATTTTTTATAATTATCATCGAAGCCGACTTATTGTTTTGATAAAATTTCATTTAAGTTCATGGAGTTTTTTTGAATTTTGTAAAAATCTACCATGAAAACTTATGAACTCTGTCTTTACCGGCATTTCACTCTAAATACATCAATTAAGCACGAGACAAACTCTCGTGATGTGGACAACAGGAGCCGTGTTCGAACCTAGCAGACGCCCAGGATTTTGTCATCATTTACTGCTATCAAATCATTGTTTCTGAATTCGTAATGCGTTCACGCAGTAATAATCAAATTAAAAATTCGGTATTTGATTTTTTTTCTCTTCAAAAATGTTTTTTCCGGATTGATGATTTGTACATCACCCATATGTCATACTGACGTCATGGCATGTCACACAGGATCACATTTACGTCATGTATATGTCATTAGTTTTACATCATAATCTTACGTAAAAAAAGTGTGAAATAATGAGTCACACCTGACTCATTCATGACTTATATCTTACGTAAATGATGACATAGCGTAACGTCACTATGACGTCAAATTTACGTCCATGTGTTTACTGGGAGTTACCATCAGAAATTTTAATAGTTACCATCTAAGGTAAGTAGAATAAGAATTACTTCAATTAAGGGAAGGGGGGGGGGGGCATAGTGGGCCCCTCAAAATTTTTTATACGTCAATAAATTCGGACGAATAATAAGCTTATTGAAATTTCTTATACAATGTAGGATAAAATAGACCACCAAAACTGTTCATTAAATATACATTATCAAGAAATTTAGAGATAGGGGAAACTGGGGCACGACGGCCCCCTTAAGTCGATTTTTCTTTTTGTGTATTTTAACCATCAAATTCGTTTATTTTCCGTCTATTTTGAAAGAATCAGTCGAAACTTTGCAAAAAATCGAAATTTTTTTTTTCCCGTCAAGTTATGACCTCTTTAATGCGTTTATCATATTTTAGGCCAATATGTAACATGTGGGGTAAAATGGACCACTCGAAAAACAAAATTGTAACGAAAAAAATTTTTTTTTATTTTCCTTCAAGTTATGACCTCTATAATGTTTTTATTATATTTTAGGTCAATATGTAATGTGTGGGGCAAAAGGGATCGTTCGAAAAAAAATTGAAAACGGGAAATAAAAAAATCATAAATTTTTTCGTTACAACTTTTTTTTTCAAGCGGTTCATTTTGCCCCACATATTACATATCGACCTAAAATATAATAAAAACATTATAGAAATCATGACCTGACGGAAAATGAAGGAAAAAATAATTTTTTCGTTACAATTTTTTTCCGAGTGGTCCATTTTATCCCACATATCACATACTTGCTTAAAATATGATAAAAACACTATAGTGGTCATAACTTGACGGAAAATACAAAAAATAAATTTTTTAGCTAATTTTTAAGGGGGTTCCACTCTGACCCTAATTTTCGATTTTTCAATTTTAATCGACGCCGCATAATGAAGTGAAAATAAGTAACAAGGATCTAAAATAAGGAAACGCGTTGGAAAAACTTACGATATTATAATTTTTTTCCTTAAGGGACCCACTCTACCCCCCTCCCTTCCGCCCCTATAATAAAACCGTCAGACAAACCATCATTTTACAAGGTTGAAAAATTAAAAAAATCGGTCTATTGGTTGACCCTGCGGACCAGCTCTAAAACTTCCCGCTATTTTCGAGCTCCTTGAGCTCGAAAACATTGTTGTGAATACGTGTTCAAGCTTGAAAATACTTTCGGATGCCGTTGTTATCGAAAAAAACGCCTTTTACCATTTTTTCTTTAACGATATCTCTCAAACGAATTGACCAATTGAGACGGTTAACGTAGCAATCCACGCATTTTATAGAGTTCTAGACCTGATTAGATTTTGAAATCGATTGAAACACCACAAAATGACATGGAAAATAGCGCCCTTTTTTCATGAATTTTGTGTGTGCACAGTTAAAAAGATGTACCCACAGATAAAAAAATATGAAAAATTGCAGTAAGTTCCTGAACTCTGCCGGGGCTTCGTCCCCGGACCCCCTGATTGAGAGACTCTTTTTTCACGGAAGCAAAAAGCAAAGAGATTTTTTTTTCTTTCTTTTCTTTTTTTAATTGATTTTTATTAAGAATTTACTAGATTTCTATTAAAAGTGTCAGAATTAAGTGATGAATTGTCGAGGATGAGTTGTCAAAGGATAATCTGTCTCGGGGATGAATTGTCGGGGATGAGCTGTCGGGGATGAATAGTCTTGGTCCCAAAAAGCGTCACACCATGTCGCGGGTGTTTTGGATTGTGGGTGTGTTATCGGGGGTGTTTTGATTTGCGGGTATTTTGTCGTCGGCTATTTTGGCATCGAGTATTTTGACGTCGGGTATTTCGTCGCGGGTATTTCGGCATCAGGTCAATTGTCGTGTTACCACTCAGTACTTGGATGATTCTTATTTTGATGAACATACTCAATCATTCAAAGTTCTTGACAGAAACTTGTAGCGGGGTAGAATCTTGTAATTTATCTTGAATTCGAAATCGACTGGCGCCAAAATCTAAAGCCACCTCCTCCTCCAACAACGGCCGATCAAGTAAACTTCTACTTATCATTGGTGTCGCTCCGGTCGAGTGTCAACAAAGTTTCTTGGTTTTAGAAGTTGGTAGTCGTGTGAGACTGAAGGTATGAGGCTCAGAGCCGACGAGCAATCTGTCTCTTGGTTACTGGCACGCATCATCGACGGACGTACCTTTCTCGGACCGCTACCATAACACTACCACTACTTTTACTACATCATCTAGTACATACATATACGCCATTTTATAGCCAAGAGCTCATAAGCCCTCGTTGCGGGGAAGCTTATTTTGTTCAGTTTATATTAAATTATATTGGTGTATTGGAGATTGTTGCGGAATTGGATTTGACAGGAGGTCAGAGCGTTGAAAGGAGTTTGAAAAGTTGAAGTAAGTGGAATTCTTGTCGGTTAAATTTATTGAAAAAATTTGTAATAATTAAAATAGTCGAGTCATTTGTAATTTATATAGTTAATTTAATCAGCAGAGTCAAGATAAATAATTAAATCAGTAGAGTCAGTAATAATTAAATTTTGTCAGTCGAGTCATTGTTGGATATTTTAAAATAGTAGAGTCATGATGCATCAGCCATCTTAAATTATTGTTCATTCTTATTTATTTAATTGTAAGGCGACTTCGTCTTGAATGAATGTCAGCTTAACTTTAATTCACATCAATTTACCTATTAATAATTTTTCCCAAACATTTTCCTTATAAGTATAAGTGAGAATAATATCCTTCTTCTAATTTTAATACTGCATGGTCCAGTACGGGGTTATCCACGACCTGAGATTTCACTGAGCACAGCTAAACAGGTATATAAGACTCCTTAAGTTTTACATATGTGTGGACCCTTGTTTTGTCACGACCACATTTAATTGATAAAATAAGTGGACCCATTACAAGCTATCTCATATGGAACTTTATTTTACGCTGATCAAGACGACTGTACAGTAATTTATTTCAACATTTAAAACAATAAAATGTACATTATTCAATTATGGACTTTAATAGAAAATATTTGTTTCCAATTTAAAAGTAATATTAAAATAAGGCTTGTATGCTAATGAAAAGTTTATAATGTAAATAACTTTAATAGTTGTATTTTAACTTTTAAGAACTTGTCATTTTCTGGTAAAAAATTTATAAAGAAAACTTGAGTATGTTTGTCACCATATTCGTATTCGAAAATTTACAATTTTGCAAATTTAGGCAGCCCATTTTCCCCTCCCCCCTCCCTAATAATTTTCATGTCAAAAATTTTGGGAGAACCATTTTGCCTCAGTGTCCCATTTTGCCACCCTCACCCCCCCAAACACTTTTCATGTTAAAAATTTTGTAGGGTCCCTTTTGCCCCCAAATATTTCGAGGAATCTAGAATTTTAAAGGGCCCATTTGGCCCTCCCTTTCCTTACTTGAAAATTATTGAAGTTTCGATCAATTGTTTCATTGCAATCAATAATATTAATTACTATCACTGATAGTAACTGTTATCATCCAGTAATGACTAATCCTATTTAAAAAAATCCGGGCGTCGGTTGGCCTTGCGGGCCAGCGCCAAAACTTCCCGCAGTTTTCGAGCTCAAGGAGCTCAAAAATATTAATGTGACTATATTTTCGAGCTCTTCGAAATCTTATTGCTTGCGATTATTTTTTTATAAGCTTTTCAACTCTAACAAGTTACGCTTTATGCTAAAGTTTAAAAGTTTAAGAATCGAAAATCATTAATGAACAAGCGGTGTTTAAATTTTAATTTCCGATTATTTTCAATAAACTAAATGTATTAAAGCAGAAATCAATGTCAGTGATCGAAATCAAGATTTAAATGAGTTTTGGCATAGGTCAGAGCAATAATATATGAAATATCCGAGAAAATGATTAAAAACTATGTTTTTTCGATTTTTTTCGTTGATAATATGGTTTAAACTAAAGAACAAGTTTGATGGCATTATAAGATGATCAAAAGAGACCATAAATAGGAAAAGTTTGTAATATTTTAGACACATTTTAGTACAGTACATTTTGATTTATCTGGAAAAAATTACGTAGAATTTTATTTTTTTAACTTTTCAACGCTGATATCTTTTGAACTAATTAACTAATTTTGACGTTTGAGATGGCAATAGTCGCGTTATATTGAATTCTAGAGCTGACTAGAATGTGAAAAAGATCAATTTAGCCGTCTTGAAGATACTTGAAAAAAACCGTTTTTTACCATTTCTTTTTCCAACGATATCTCTTGAACAAACTAACCGATTGAGATGGTTAAGGCGGCATTCGACGTGTTTTATTGAGTTCTACAACTGAGTAGATTTTAAAGTCGATCGTTCAATTCGTTTCTAAGAAATCAATAGAAAACTTAAAAAAAAAATTTTTTTTTTTTCGTAATTTGCTAATATTTTCGAGTCTACTTGATCAAATGATCCGAAATTTTTAGGAAAGTTGACAGCCAACAAGCTCTTTCGATTGCCGCCTTAAACATCCAAATCGATTCATTAGTTAAAAAGTTATAGACCATTCACACACACACACACACACACACACACACACACACACACACACACACACACACACACACACACACACACACACACACACACACACTCACACACACACACACACACACACACACACACAAACAGGCACTCGGACATCATTCTGAAAATAGTCAGAAAATAGCTTTCTAGGACCCCAAAACGTCGACATCTGATGAAAACTCGATTTTCGAAAATCGGAGTGAAAACAATAACTTCCCGAAATTTTCGAAAATCATCGATTTTCTAAGCAGGAAGTTAAAAATTATAACACCAACTGTCTTTGCATTCAAAAACATTCCTATCATTCTAGATGACTGGAGTTAAAAATTTAGGATACTAAACACAATTACTTAATTTCCTGAGTGCAGTCATTGCAATTTTACAACACGTATGATCTCTCAGAAGATTCGTATTAAAACAGCTACATGTTTTGATTTTACAAATAGTTTCTATTTGAGTTATTTTCGAAAATTACAACATTCGTCTTATGAAATTAACAAGCCTGATTCTATTATCTGTTTAGTAACATTAATACTTTTGTTTTGTTATCTCTCATAAAAAAAAAAAGTAAAAAATGTTTCGTAAAATTACAACGCCTGTTTTGTTAAATTACAAAACTGCATTGGCAATTGACTTCCAACGCATTTTTTGTAAAATTACCATAGAAATTTCGAACAGTGTAATTTCAGAACAAACCATGCATGAATATACATGATCATGTCTAATTTCAAGCCTGATCATACATCAACAGGCATGGTCATGTCTAAACATTTTTTCCCGGGAAATCAAAATAATGTATAATTCCTTTAAGTAACACTTCTCATACAATAGATTACATTTCAGATCTAATTGAAATTATTTTTTTTCAATTCGCAATTTAATATTTTTAACTTCCCACGAAGAAAATCGATGATTTTCGAAAATTTCGGGAAGTTATTGTTTTCACCTCGATTTGCGAAAATCGAGTTTTCATCAGATGTCGGCCTTTTGAGGTCCTAGGAAGCTATTCTGGCTATTTTCGGAATGATGTCCGAGTATCTGCATGTATGTATGCATGTGTTTGTGTATATATGTATGTGTGTGAATGGTCTGTAACTTTTTAACTAATCAACCGATTTGGATAGTTAAGGTGGCAATCCAAAGAGCTTTTTGGCAATCAACTTTCATAAAAATTTCAGAAAATTTGGTTCAGTAGACTCAAAAAGTTTTTTTGTTTGCATCCGATCGATTTCAAAATCTAGTCAGCTCTAAAACTTAACAAAACGCGTCGATTGCCACCTTAACCATCTCAATCAATTAATGCGTTCGAGAGATATTTTTGGAGAAAGAAATGGTGAAAAACGGGTTTTTCTCAATATCTTCGAAATGGCGAAACCAATCGATTTTAAATTCTATTCAGCTCTAGAACATAATGAGGCGCGTCGATTGTCCCATCAAACGTCAGAATCGGTTAATTATTTCAAAAAATATTGGAGTTTGAAACTTAAGAAAATAACAAAAATATTATTTTTTCCGGATACATCAAAATATAATATGCTAAAATATGTCTGAAATTATACCAACTCTTTCTCTTTATAGTCTCTTTCGATCATCATATAATGTCATCTAACTTGTTCTTTAGATGTAATCATATTGTCAGCAAGAAATTGAAGAAACTCAGTTTTTGATATTTTTCTCGTATTATTTCATACATTATTGCTCTGAGCTAAATCAAAACTTATTCAAATCTTGATTTCGATCGCCGACACTGATTTCTGCTTCAATACATCTATTTCTTAGAACATAATCGGAAATAAAAATTTAAAAGCCGTTTCTTCATTATTCATTTTCGATTCTTAACTTTTCAAATTCCAGCATAAAACATAACTTATTAGAGTTTGAAAAGGTCATAAAAAAATAATCACATGTTATAGCATTTTCGAGGTCGAAAATATATTCACAGTGATATTTTCAAAGTCCTTGAGCTCGAAAACAGCAGGAAGTTTGGGGGCCCAGATTTTTTTCTAATAGGGATCGTATGTTTGGGAATACATAGGTCTTACCCGATTGAGAATCTATAGGAATTGCCCGATCGGGGCCCAAGTAGGTTTCTGCGTTATATCCTAATTTAGGGTCCCCATTGAGCGACCCAATTGGGTCCCAAGTGGGTACGCTTCAAAATTTGTAGTCAGGCAGTATGAGTAGACTACTTTTTTTGTTTATATTATGTTATATTAAAATTTTTTAATTTGAGTTATCTATAATTAATTATACAAGGAATATTATCTTGAATAACATATCTAAACATCCTCTGACTTACTATACACGGGCTTCCGACTTCACTATCTGTTGACCGCTTAAACGCAATGACGAATGGCTATCATAAATAAACCGTCTAATTGCCTGTTCTCCATCAACATCGTGAGATTAATCGTCAGGCATATTCGTCATGAAATGAAATTTCACTTAGTCTTACTAGCTAGTACTAGGAAGCTTGATTAAAATTTTTTAACTTGCATTTTAGTTAAACATATATCATATTTAATAACATTTAATCATTGAATTATTAAATTGACTATAGAAAAAAAAGGCAAGACAAGAGTTCTAGATTAAAAAATAAATTTTTTTCTTAACACACTAACGCAAAAAATTAAAGGAACAGAAAAATTTTATAAATTTTTTAATAATTTTTGGAAGGCTGTAACTTTGTAAAAAATAACCGTATCGAGATTTTACAAAGAGCATTTTATAGCTAGAAATCTTTAGTTTCGGTGCATTTTTATCAAAATTTTTTGAAACATCTGGTTATTACGATAACATGAGAAATACAACGAGACAAAAAAATTCCAAAAATTTTTTTTTTTCCAAAGAGCCCACGGACTCTTTAAATATTGATAAAAAAAATATTGTTGCCAGGGACTTTTTTAGCTTAATGTACCCCCAAAAACCCTATAAGTTTTTAAGTTAATGTATCGAGCCGTTTTTTAGGGGTGATCGATCAAAGTTTTGCTAAACAATTAAAGGAACATGTTTTGTTTCTTTAATTGTGTAATCATAATCAAAATGAAAAAATAACTTTTTTTTACTTTTCTTTCATTTTTGCATTGGTAACTTAGTACATGTTAGGGAAAGAGAAAAAAAAAAAAAAAAATTGCCAAAAAATGTCAAAAAAAATCAAAGAAATCAAAAAAATTGAAACTTGTTTTTTGGGGTCGAAAATTTTTTTTTCGACATTTTTTGGCAATTTTTTTTTTTTTTTTTTTTTTTTTTTCTCTTTCCCTCACATTTACTGAGTTACCAATGCAAAAATGAAAGAAAAGTAAAAAATAAGTTATTTTTCCATTTTGATTATGATTGCACAATTAAAGGAACAAAACTTGTTTCTTTAATTGTTTAGCAAAACTTTGATCGATCACCCCCAAAGAACGGCTAGATAGATCAATTAAAAAATTTATAGGGTTATTGGGGGTACATTAAGCTAAAAAAGTCTCTGGCAACAATATTTTTTTTATCAATATTTGTAGAGTAGCGGTTGATTTACTAAAAAACCAAAAAAAGTCATTTTTTTGTACTTACTTCTAAAGGATGTTAAAAATAAAAAAAATTGTTTTTCCCAAAAAATGATGAACGAGTCTTGTCGAGAATTTATTCAAGGTTTTAACGCCTTCCTCAAATTCACTGTGCAATCATTGGTACCTGAAATATCGATGATCAAAGCCAAAAGGATATTTCGGCGAAAAATTGTCCTACGAGGTTAAAAAAAAGCCAAATTAAAGCTGAATAAATTTGCCAAATGACATATGCATTGGTTTAGTTGACAAAATTTTTCCACGGTCCGTGGGCTCTTTGGAAAAAAAAAACTTTAGGAATTTTTTGTCTCGTAGTATTTCTCATGTTAGTGTAATAACCAGACTTTTCAAAACATTTTGATAAAAACGCACAAAAACTAGAGATTTCAAGCTATAAAATGGTCGTTTTAAAATCTCGATACGATTATTTTTCACAAAGTTACAATCTTCCAAAAATTACTAAAAAATTTATAAAATTTATCTGTTTCCTAAATTTTTTGCGTTAGTGTATTATTCATAAATTAACTGTATCTAACATTTTATTCCTAATGATAAATATATACAATTGATGGTGCAAGTATGATATTATAAAAAATAATTTTTTACTCTCGTCTTTAGTAGGTTTCTCCTATAAATTTATCTATTTCATTAGTCTACTCGATGGAATTGTCAAAGAATTTTGTCTTGACCTTACATAATTGAGAAGTAGGTTCTAAAATACTATTAGTTAAGAAAATTACGTATCTATGTATATATGGGGTATACTACGTCAAATCGGACACCAATTAGCTTTTGCACGTCGGATTTTTTTGAAACGTTTTTATTTTTTAGTATAGGTTGAAAGAGGCCTCGATGATTTTTTTCAAAGTTTTTCCTCCAACCATTTTCGAGATATCGAATTTTGGAAATTGTAGAGATTTCTTTTTCAAGCGCCTATAACTTCGCAAAAAGTGGTTTAAATAAAATTTTCAAAGAAACAAAAAATTTTCGTTTTCAGACAACTTTTCATTTCTACAGAAAAATTATTATTAATTCATTTATTAATATTAATTAATTAATTACTGTTAGTTAATTAACAATAATTTCTCAATGGAAGCGTGGCTCAAAAAATTTTTTCGATATCCTTTACTGAAAAGTTGTTTAAAAACGAACATTTTTTGTTTCTTTGAAAACTTTATTTAAACCACTTTTTGCGAAGTTATAGGCATTTGAAAAAAAAATCTCTACAATTTTCATAATTCGATATCTCGAAAACAGTTGGAGGAAAAAATTTGAAAAAAATCATCGAGGCCTCTTTCAACTTATACTGAAAGATGAAAAAGTTTCAAAAAATCCGACGTGCAAAAGCTAATTGGTGTCCCATTCGGCGTGGATTTCCCCATATGTATACATAGGATATAGTGGGGCTTGCGAACATGATATCGTCTACAGTTCCAAACAGATTTGAATGAAACTTGCTATACATTTTTTTTTGGGTTAAAATCTCGGTCTAGGTTCAGGGATGAGCTACGTCAATGGGTCAGTGAGAATGTTGTGGGGGTTCAAATTTTTTCACAAAAAAATAAACAAACAATCGTTTTTTGTCAATTTCCCTTTAAATGATTGTTGAACTTAAAGCGATCGCTTATGTTGGTTGAATTTATCTGAAAGTTGATAAAATTAGCTTTAATTTTTGTTGTACAAATTATTTTTTTACATCTTCAACTCCCAATATTATTCAAATTATACGTTGCATGTTAATTTCGTTGATTGCATCTTGTAGCTAATAAAACAAGCTTCAAAACGTTAAAAAGCAACTATATCTAATTTGCTGAAAAAATATTGAGTCTTGTGCCCACGACAGCTCCCACAATTCTGAAAGAATCTGAGTAGAACTTGCTATACATATTTTTTTGCTTCAATAGCTTGATCAATTTTAAAAATGAGATGAATCAGTCGATTAATTTCAGAGATATAGGTTTTTGATATTTTACAAATTTAGGAAAAAAATCAACTTTAGCTGATTTACATATAATTTTGTTATATATATGTATATGTAATAATTATAACAAAAAAAAAAATCGGTCTATCAGTTGACACTGCGGGCCAGCCCCAAAACTGCCCAGCTCCTTGAGCTCGAAAAAATCGATGTGAATACATTTTTGAGCTCGAAAATACTTTTGTATGCCGTTGTTTTTGAGAAAAAACAATATCTCTAACGAATTATCCTTGTAGGAAAAAAAATATTGACAACGAGGCTGGTCTTGCCACTGATATGTCCAAATAAATTTTTTTTCTCTAATAATTATTTAAAAATAATTATTACAGAGCTCTTCTTTTCAAAAGCGCGCGAAAACGCAGCGTCAGTTTTTCCACCTTTTTATGCGACAAAGAATAGTGGGAGGATAACTGCAATAAGTTGAACGAACAATTAATAAACTGACGCCACCTTCCACCTATGATAATAATTAAAATTTCCCCATTAATCGCCAAATCAAAGTTTATAAAAAAGCCTGAGCACCCATAGCTCACGGCTAGTCGGTTCATATAACTTACGGTCCGCGAATATATCATTAATATATTCTATTTAAACCTTATTGCAGGAATCCGCTTCAGCGTTGAAAAAGCAATAATCGACCTCTTTATCTATTAAAAATCCGCAAAGATTGATAGAAACATCCGGTCCGATCGATATAGTGACGCAAATCACGTGAATTTGCGATTCCATCTTAGGCTGAGTTATTTTGCGCATAAAACCACTTTCCGGGTGTGTAAAAAGGACGCATTAAATATAAAATAAAAATCTTATATAAATATCCGTTGATAATAAATATTCTAAAAATATCGATTGTTTCAAAATTGTGAAAAGATTCTGTGTACAAGTGAATTGTAAGTAAATCAGTAATAAAAAAGACAAAAATCATAGGTTCAGCCTTCCGAGTTTAATTCGAGAGTAGCACATAAGTTTACACCCTACTACCCCAGACGCGCCCATCCAACTAAATCCTACAGGAGGAAGCTAAGTGAGCTGAAACATTCTGGAGGGATCTAACCTGCCGTGTCTAAAAAGAAAGAAACATCGAAAGGTAGGTGAAAGATTTACATTCTACTGTTTCATAAGATAACAGATTCAACACAAGAGCACCAGTCTCTTCGGAGACGTTTTGGGTTCTTACTTTTCGAAAGGTCCACCATAAATAATAAATTATAGGAAGATAACTCTTCCTCGTATTCTTTAATGTTGTCCGCAACCTCCAAATCGCTCGTCTAAATTTTTCTATCGCTACCAAAGGGAGAAATCCCGGATAATTAATTTAAATTTAAGCGGCGGACATAACACCACAATACTGGGATACCCAGGCTCGGCCTCCAAAGGTTGTCCGACATCCGACCAACGCTTAAGTGGCAAGCCTTGGTTTGCCAGTCTTGGGACAAAGTTCAGCCAATACTCAAGTGACAAGCTTTGGCTTGCCAGTCTTGGGACAAGATTCAGCTAATTCTCAAGTGACACGCCCTGGTTTGCCAGTATTAGGACAAGGTTCAGCCAATACTCAACGGACAAGCCTTGGTTTACCAGTCTAAATAAAAAAAGGTACCTAAAAACCTCTGGTTTCAATGTATAGAGTAACAGCCTAGTGGATAAGATAAGACACTTGCCTAGCAGCCATGAAGGACCAGGTTCGAGACATAGCAAATGCAAAAAAAATTAGTTTCATTGATTTACCCAATTTTTCTAGTGTACAAATTTATTTCAATATGTCACCATCACGCTTATGTCTACTAATATTTTTTTTTATTTATTCCTAACAAGCGTAGATGATTACTTAGCTACAGTCTTGACACAATACTGGCTCTTGATATTGGGCCAATACTTAGATGCATTCTTGGCACAACACTGTTACTCAAGCTTGGCTCGGTGTTATCATTTCGATGCTTAGACAGACGGGGACCAGACTTAAATTTCAAGCTTTCCCCAGAGTTAATAAATCTTTCGCCAAGCCTTGGCCAAGCTTGGGCCTGTCGTTTTTTCCTATAAGGGTCACCGATTAGGACGGTTAAGGTGGCGATCGACGCGTTTCATTAGATTCTAAACCTGATTAGATTTTTAAATTGATTTATTTAGTCGTTTTTGAGAAATTTCGAAAATACTACAAAAAAAAAATTTTTTTAATTCTTTTGACAACAGTTTCTCTTGAATGAATGAACCGATTTTGATGGTTAAGATGGCATTCAACGCGGCTTATAAAGTTTTAGAGCCCAGTTGATTTTGGGATCAATCCATCGAGCACATTTACAAGTTATCAAAAAAAAAACATTTTTAAAAAAATTTTATTTTTGAAATACCTCTGAACGAGCCCCACCGATCAAGCTCAATTTTTTACAGCTTTTAGATGTTGACAAGCCGCGTCGAATGCCACTTTGACGATCAAAATCGGTTTATCCGTTCAAGAGAAACATCTATTTAAATACATACGTACGTACACACATACATACATACACTCGGACATCATCTTGAAATTAGTCAGTGTAGCTTTCTAGAACCTCAAAACGTCAAGGTCTCTAGAAATCCGATTTTTGAAAATCGGACCGAAACCAATAACTTCCTGAATTTTTGAAAATTTTCAATTTTCTTAGCGTGAAGTTAAAAAAATAATATTTTAATTTACTAAATTAATTCCGAAACAAATCAACTTGCAATCAATGATTTAAAATGGATTTAATTCAAACTCCACTTCAAATCACTGCCAAGTTACGAGAAGACCACGGGAACAGTTCTCATGTTTCCCGTGACCTTGATGGACTGAAACTCCACTATCTATCTTAAGGCTTCAAATCATACATAATATATAGTAAACAACTTCAAACCAAAACTTGTTGTACATTATCATTCGAGATAATTCCAAGTTTTTTTATGAGCTTCTATTTCTGTAACTCAACTTGTTAGACGATTTCATCATATATTTTGATGGCATCAAAGTTCACAAAAAATGATTAAAAAAAAATCTGGGCATCGGTTGGCCCTGTGGGCCAGCCCCGTAACTTCCCACTGTTTTCGAGCTCTAAGATCTCGAAAACATTAGTATAAAAACATTTTCGAGCTCTTCGTGCTCGAAAATACCTTTGTTTTCCTTTTTTATGAGCTTTCCAAGCTCAAAGGGGTTACGTATTATGTTAAAACTGAAAAATTTAAAATCCAAACTAATTAATAAATAAGCGTTTTTTACATATTTATTCACAATTATGTTCAATAATTAGCTCAAAAAGAAGATTACGTGATACGTTGTATCTATATCGTGTAGGTATATCGTGGTACGAGCGAACATGATGATTCTTAAGAAGTCACTTCTAATGACTTACATAAAGAAGAACATATTAGTTTTGACTTATGTTGTTCAGTAACTATGATGTTATTCAATGAAAAAAGCAGATACAGATTTTACATTTATTATTCCGTCAACAATATTTCTCGAACGAATTATCTGATTGGAAAGTTCTTAGCAGCAATCGAATGCTTCAATCGAGTTCTAAAGCTGATTAGATTTTAGAATTGATCGATTCGATAGTTTCTAAAATATTCAAAAAAAACGAAAAAAAAAAAAAACGATTTTTTTCATCGACGTCATTCTTTCGTCGACGACAACTCTCGAATGGATTATCCGATTAAAACGTTTAAGGTGGGATCGGCGCGTTTTATTGAAGTCTAGAGCCGATAAAATTTTGTAAATGATTGGTTTCGTCATTACGATGATATTCACAAAAAACCATTTTCTATTATATCTTTCGTCGACGATATCTTTTATGAACAGATTATCCGATTGAGATATTCTTGGCGGCAATCAAAAGCTTTTATCGAGTTCTAGAGCTGATGAGATTTTGGAATTGATCGATCTGACAGTTTTTAAAATATCCAAAAAAAAAAAACAAAAAAAAAATTTTTTTTTGGTATTTCTTAAGTATCTCAGAGTCTATTTGACTAAATTATTTGAAATTTTGTGAGAATCTTAGTTTAGAAGAAATCTTTCGAATACTGCAAGAACCATATAAATCGTTTCATTCATTAAAAAAATATGAGAGGTTCACATCCATACACACATACATACTCACATACACCCATACAGACATCGCTCTGAAAATATCTGAATAGCATCCTCGCACCTTCAAACATCAATATATGATGAAAACCCGATTTTTGAAAATCGGGGTGGAACCAATAACTTACCGAATTTTTCGAAAATCGTCGATTTTCCTAGCGGAAGTTAAAAAATTTGTTTTTCAATTAAATTTTATCAGAAAGTTTGAAAATCGACAATTAAATGATGAGAAATCTACTGCCGTTTTGGATGCCGACTGACTTTTTTTTTTAATGAAAATTATTTACTCTTTTTTTCTAAGGGGGACCACTATTGTAATATTTTAAAAAATCTATCATTATTTTTTTCCATACTTCGATAGTCTATACCTTCAAAAATGACATACTACAGTTTCTGGTGCATATCTCGAATAATTTTTTTGAGTTATAGCCATCTGAAGAGCAGCCGCTTATCTGTTCTTGAAAATACATTCTTCAAAATTGCTGCATTTATAACTCGAAGACAAATTATCCGATCGATTTGATTTGAATTTATACGGCTTCTTTTATGTATATTTCTACGTACCATGAACCTCCAGTTTTTCGATCGAATCAAAAATGTAATGTTGGCAGACCAAAAATCAAATTTTCGCCCAAAATTAGATATTTCTTTTAAAAACTCAGCTATTTTGTTAAATTCCAATTTGTTTCTTAGCCCGAGAGTTATCCTACGGGAATTACCTTCTAGTTTAATAAAATTTCTGGTTTTCCTGATTTCATGGAGTGTAAAGGTCGCTATCACTGCAGTGGAGAGACTTTTTTTTGAGCTTGGGGAGACTGTGAATAACTCGCTAAATTTTGGAGTTTTTGCTCCAAAAATTTTATCTTACATTCATCACACATCCACAAATATATTCTAAAAATATTAAAACATTTCATGTAGTAGTTTTCTTTAAAAAAATTCTTAAAACTCATCGTTATTTTAGGCGGTCACATTAGGGCTCCCCTTGATGATCAAATTTTATAACTAACCGACAAATTTATCGATATTAAAATAATTTTTCTTGATACCTCGGTCGAAAGTATGTATCTCCGGCATCAATCTTGCGACAGAAAGTCTAACTGTGTGCCGCGATGGGATTACTTACGCGCCATCTATAACAGCGAGCTGAAAGAAAGTAATAGCGGGATGAAAGAGTTTTTTTGTGCCGGTTATACGTATACTACTGGTCACTTCGACAAGATTTGCTAACACTCTCGCTCCGTTTATAACCTCAAAACTTGTTTAAAATTTGTTCAGTCACGAGCTTGACAAATTTGAATCAAGCTTCGTGTATTTCCGCTAAGTCCGGGAGAAGCCGAACTCGCTACTGACTGAAGGTCAGAATAGTGCCGGGTCACTCGCTATTTGGGCCCGGTACATACAATTTCTAACTTAGGACCGTGTTGAGACGCCTTGAGAACTCGCTACAGGTCGGCTAATCACATAATTCGTTTTATATTGGTCTACCAATGAGAAGCTTCGTTATCAACTACTTCCCGTTGGTGCGCTTTTAAGCCAATGGGAAAATTCGTTATATGCAGCAAGGCTGCCACGACGACACCAAGCTTCTCGACGACTCAGCGACGCTACCATCTTTGAGATTCTACAACGTGCTTTGCTACTTGCAACCTCGTGCTCTTGAAACTGCTTTGCTATTATTAATTCTGTTGTGATATTAAACTAAACCGCTACGCTAATTTCTTTCAACGTTTAGTCAGTGAATTAAGGCTGCTATTTATTGAGAATAAATAAACTGTTATTCGCATGTAATTAGTATCTATATTAATTTCTGTGAATTTAACCGCTCTCAGCTACGTGTCTTTTATATACGTGAATCTTATCACCAAATTTGCATTCGCTATCGCGTGTCTGTTTTTGTCTCATTCACTCTTAATCATAAGTTCTTCCAATTTAAGGTGTAAAATAGTGTAAATAAATCTCTAATTTATTTATTGATAAAACCTGTGTAATTTTTAATTGTTCAATTCCTCGCGCCTAAACCAGATCCATTTTAGTTTATTCGCTCATTTGACACAATTAAATTAAATTTTATATTTCAGTGTTTAATAAAAAGTCATATTTATTAAAGATTAATAATATCTAAAAAATTATTTTTAATAAATTTAATCATTTTTAAAAACTGAGAAATTATTTTTTATAAATTTTATCACTTTTAAACACTTAAAAATCATTTTTTATGAATTTAATCATTTTTAAAAACTAAAAAATCATTTTGAATAAATTTAATCATTTTTAATAACGAAACAATTATTTTTGATAAATTTAATAATTTTGAAAAAATTGATAAGTATTTATTTCAAAAATGTGTAATGATAATTTTTTGTGTTAATGCATTTGATGCCTGCACCCCCCCCCCTCCGACCAGCAGCAAATGTCGGGGCAGGCATCAATATATGCTTAAACGTTCCCGGGAAAAAATGATTTGGCCTAATTATATATAATCACTTATATGTTATCAGACCTGAAAATTGGCCAGATATGGTTATATATAATCTTGTATGAACGAATATAGTCATTTTTAGAATCTCATTTAGGATATCTGTAAACTATTAACTAAGTGATTTGATTAGTATTTGTTGTCTTCATCAATATAGATGTCGGTCAAATTTAAATAAAAGAAAGAAAAATTAATGTCAGCTAGCTACTACTTTACTACGGAGTCACCCGTCCAATTAATGTTCCACGTCGATGCTGCTTAACTCCGGTTATCGCTGAATTTTAGGTTAATCCTTTAGTCTGCTATACACTTCTAACTGAGAAAAATTTATAGCATTAATTAACTCAAATAATCAAATTGATACAATCTACGTAAATAATGCACTTAATGATGAGTTCGGTTTTGTACATAAATTACAATAGAATTTATTAGATCGATATAATCAAATCTATTTATCTATAAATATAAATATCCATACATAAATTGTTCAGTCACGAGCTTGATTAGTTTGAATCAAGCTTCGGGCATTTCCGCTCGGTTCGGGAGTTTCCGAGCTCGCTACTGACTGAAGGTCAGAATAGTGCCGGATCACTCGCTATTTGGGCTCGGCACATACAATTTCTAACTCAGGACCGTGTCAAGAGTCCTGAGAACCCGTTACAAGCTGGCCAATCACATAATTCGATTTATATCGGTCATCCAATGAGAGAGTTCGCTATCATCTGCTACCTGTTGACGTGCTTTTAAGCCAATGGGAAAATTCGTTACATGCAGCAAGGCTGCCACATCGACACCGGGCTTCTGGACGACTCAACGACGCTACCATCTTTCATTCTACAACGTGCTTTGCTACTTGCAACCTCGTGCTTGAAACCGCTTCAGTAATTAATTCTTTTGTGATATAAAACTAAACCGCTACGCTGAATTATCCTCAATATTTAGTCAGTATATCAAGGCTGCTATTTTTTGAGAATATATAAATTGTTCTTTTGCTACAAATTAATTTTAAAATTAATTTCCGTTGAGTTAACCGCTACTGACCACGTGTCAATTTATACGTGGATTATGTCTTTGTTGCATTCGCTATCGCGTATTATTTTCTGTTCGCATTCGCTCTTGAGTATAAGTTCTCATAATTTTAAAGTGTAAATAAGTGTAAATAAATCTATAATTTATTTATTGATAAAATCTGTGTAATTTTTAATTGTTTAATTCACCTCGCCTAAACCAGATCCAACTGATTTATTCGCTCAATTTACATAAATCGATATCGATTTATATTTTTAAATTGCTCCCGAAACCTTTGAACATTCTTCAAGTATTGGGGATTTAAGTTTTATTTATAACAGTCATCTGTTGTTGTTAGAAGTCTATACAGTAAGTTTTAACACGTCACAAAGGACTCCATGGCGTCTGTTAACCTGCAGAGTCGGATTAGTGCGGACGTGTTTTTTGTGGGGTCCAGTAGACCTCGTGTACCCTTAACTTGGTAAATCAACCTGAGTAGAATCCTGATTAATGAAGATAAGTTGAGAGCCAGTGACTAGCTCAGCGTTACTAGCCAGCATATTTAGCTAATAACGAGCTCACCGTTGGCTAATTTTTTTCAAGAATATTTTTAGCTCACTAATATCTCATGAGTAAACAATATTTATTACTTACAGATGGCGCTGTACAAGAATGAATTCCTGGATAGTGATGTCAAGCTGACCGTCAGGTTATTTTTTGACCGTCACGTCATGGTCACAAGACCGTCAGCGGACCGTCCATAAAATGACGGACCGTCCCAATTGTGGCAACATCTTTCGAACGCCTTTCTAACTTTTATACAAAGTCAAATATTGAAATCGCCATTTTCTTTAAAATACCACGAGATAAGAATACGAAGAGAAAGATAAATTTTTCAATCATTTGCACAAAAGATCGTGTCTAATCACATAGCTGTTTGTGACTGAAAATTCATGACCAAGCCCAAATTTGAAACCGAAAATTTAATGACGGTCACAAATCATCTATCTAGATGTGACTGACCAAATTAGTGACACAATAGTATATTACACTACTAGGGCAAAAAGTTTGAGATTCCTGCACTGCGCGCCATGATTCATTCTACCCGTGTAGTGTATACTATTTTTCTTTATCTGCGGTCGAAAGTACGTTAATTAATATCCGTTTTCTTGCTTACAAATGTGATTTGGTATGTTAACGCCTGACCGACATTTACAACACAAGCGAGGCAAGTGCGGCTGGTCGAGGCAGGCATCAAGTGCATCTAATGGACAAAAATAATAACTTTTTGAAATTAAATTAAAGTGATTGAATAGTTTCAATTAATTATAACATATTTTTTCTTTACCCACGGCCGAAAGTACGTAGTTTGAGCCTCAACCGAGAGGCTGAAAGTCTAGCATTTATGCTTTGGTAAGGGCACGTATGCGCGCTGCTCTAGTGAGCAGAAAGAAACTAGTATGCACTAAACTGATGTACGAAGCAGCGTTGTGTATGTCGATATAATTTTATTTCTTTTTTCCTGTTCTTAAAAACCGCGAAAACTATTAATATTAGCAAATGATAATTGATTAAAAATACTTATAATCAATTATCAACTATTAAATATTGTATTGAGTGGAAATAATAAAAATAAAAAAAAAATGAATGTGTTATCATCATCAGATGATTCTTCGGACGATGAGAAAATTCAGAGAAATTTAGATGCGGAAGCTAATCTGACAATACAAACTGATACGTTGCCGAAGAAGTCAGTAGAGAAATACTTAACAAATCATGAGGCCTATACAAAATGGCTACAAGAACACAGAGGTTTTTTCTCTAATTCTGATAAAAATAACCTAATTGTATATTTTAAAGAATTAAGCAAAAGATTACAACCGTCAACTATATAGTCTACTTGGTACATGTTAAAAATGACATTAAATACGAATGATAACATCTATAACGGAAAATTTCAAAAGTCTGGTTAAAAATAATTCTAAAGATTTTAGGCCTAAAAAATCTTTAGTGTAGAAATGGAATGATGTTACAAAATTCATCGATGATGCATCAGACGTAACACAGTTGGATCAAAATGTTAGTATTAATATTTATTTATATAAACTTATATTAATATTTTTATAATACGGATATTAATATTCTTACTTTTACTATAATTTTAGGTTATCTTGATATTTGGTATTTCTGGGGCTCTGCGATGTCCAGAAATCTATAACCTCAAAAGACAAGACTTAGAAAATCTTGGGAACCCGTATCTTGTTTCTGTTAATAATACAAAAAATTATGTGCCTCGGCAGTTTATAATTGGCGAATTTTTTTACAAAAGAGTAAAAAAATAAGTATCTTTGAGACCAAAGGAATCATTTTCTGATAATTTCTTCATACAGTATCGCAAAGGAAAATGCGTTTACCAAAATATTAGAAGAAACACCATTGGGAACCCACCTTAAAGTATTGCATCATTTCTAAATTTACCTGATTCAAAACGTTATACTGGCCATTGCTTCCGAAGGACTGCTGCCACATTATTGTCTGTCTGACTCAGGTGCCAATACAACTATGCTTAAACAACTAGGTAGTTGGAAATCCACAGCTATAGCACAAGGTTATTATTATATTTTATTTATTCTGTTTTTCTATTTTACTAATTCATTCCTTTACTAATTTACAGGATATGTTGAGAATTAATTAAAAACTATGGAAAGAATTTTTAATAGAATTACTGGTACAGATAGTTCTGAATAATAATAATTCAAAACCATCTACTAGTTCAAGCAACTTGACAATGACAAATGATCGAAATTTAGAATATGCTGGCATTGCTGACCAAGATTTTGACGATGATTTTATATTGAATACTGAAAAATTAGCTGCTATTAATGATTTACATATACCGGATCCCGTAATTATTTTTAAGCTAAAAAAAGATTTCATCAGTTTAATGTTACTTGGCACATATATTCTTTATATTATAAGGTATAAGTTGGTAACACGATTTTTTTCAGACTTAATTTTTGAATGTATGTTTCGTAAAAAACTCGACTTTTTACTGGATTTTCAGAATTATAATTAAATGTCTTAAAATTCATATAGTTCTGTAAATTTTTTTTTTATACTAAATATAATTATGCGACTACTATCCCTGCAGATGATACTGCAGCATGATTACACTTCTGGGGCATGACGGTCACCTTAAAAATAAGTAGCAGCAACAACTTTTTTGAAATTTTTTATTACTAAGCTGGCGTAATTTTAAAATATTTTTTCAGTTTTACAGTATCATGAGATATTCTGGAAACAAGGGCCCTCTATAAAAAAAATTATATACTCAAATCGTACATGAAAAAAAAAAATATTAAAATTTACTCGAATCATCAATATTTTTTATTGTTTCAAATATTAATGCAGCACCCGGGTGTCATTTTGTTGTATATTATAAGGTGTAAGGTTAAAATATATGAGTGATCTGTTAAAAGACACTTATGCTCAACGAAGAAAAGAACAGGGTAAACATATTTTTTTAAAATTTAGATAGTAAAAATCATAATCTTGAATTGCATAGTTTCATAGGCAGGATGATATTTTTCAGACTGACTATAGTAAAACTAAAACATATGTAATAAGTCGACATATGTAATCTTATAGTCGATAGTTTTTTTAATGGATGCAACAATAGTAATAATTTTTTTTCTGAATCCTCATTTTTAATATTTCAAATAAAAATATATTTTTTCCCGATAGTAACGTTTCGCATTTTCTTTCTATTTATTTTTTGAATTATTTATTTCGTGCTTTTACCGTTGTTCTCGTAGTACAAGGTTCCCTTCGGGATTCTGATTTCACTCCCTCCCTCTTCCTTCTCCCATTGTCTGTCTTCTCATCGTCATGCATCTAATTGATTGCATCCTTGTCTGCATTATGAATAACTGATGTATTCGGTACAGTATATAGTTGTTCAAAGTCATATGAAAAATCATCAGAAGAATTCCAGCCGACTCACGGGCTCGAACCGCTCACCTTTCGCGAACAAAGTCCAGTCCCTGGGATTAAAAGTACTCGGCCACCGCATGCGTATAAGAATCGAAAGTTATTTTCGTACTTAAGAAGGTTTGACCGAAAGTAGTGAGACCAAGTAATGTTTGAATTTTCTCATTTGCTAAGATCTCCTAATAGTTATAAAAATTCATTATTTTAATTTATAATAACATAATGAATTCATCAATTAATATTTATTACTTATTTAATTGAAGAAAGTAATGAAATTACTTGGTTGTTTTCGACTTATGATTTAATAAAAAGATTTGGCAACAGTGCGTTCCAACTTCTTAGACATCGATATTTAAATTAAATCAGGAAAAATTTATTTCTAATCTTGTCTCTCTTATTAATGTATTTCTATCTTTGTTTAGTCTTAGCTGCTTCCGCGACGTTGTCAAACCCTCGAGAATATGTATCTCTGTCGATAAACAAGATTAAATAATAAAGTTTAACTTCAATTATTTGAATAATTACAACGGCAAAACTGTATTGTTGAAATCTTACAATATTCTAAAAATATTCAAGATTATGGCATGTGGTTTTTTATTTCTTAAACTTGGAAGTTTAATAATGAAAAAAATCGAGTAAGTCATAACGAGAGCTGGTCCGCCATAAGAGTCTGTGTATAAGAACTTTAAAAACGTTATTTTTAAATCTTTTTTTCTAAAAAACTAGATGGTGGATCATATTCAAAATTTGAGAATAGATAGATTAAGTACTTCTTTACATGTGTTATAAGTTTCAAATCTTATTATGCATTGATAACGAGAAATGGCGCTCTATTTGAATTTAAAAAACCCCAACGAATTCAGAAATTCTTGATAAATAGTAACAATTGTTACTATTTTTATCAAAAGATTTATAACTCCATTTATACTTTTGAGAAAAGGTTCAGATTTATGATCCTGAAAGTAGCAGTCATAAAAAAAAGGATTCATTTACAATGAACAATATACTGACGGGAAAATGTTTTTAAGAATGCATGTTCTAAATTTTACAAAATTTCGTTTCCCTAATACTGACGAATGATATGAAATATATGAGCTATTTCAATATCTTTCTCTTCATGACTCTAGTTATTGCTATTTTCATAATGAATAATAATGCCAGTTCATGTGTGATGCGTCTATTTTATAGTGATGTGCAACGCTCATTGGGAATTATAAATTTATTACAAATTGCATGTGTTGATGTATAATTTCTGTACTAATGACAGTAGGATACATTTATTCACAGTAGCAATATATATGTTCTACTTTTGAAACTTTAACAAGTGATACATCTCGTTAGTCATTACGACACTAAATTTAAGATTGATAGTTTAACTTATATAACAGTTACTTTGGAGAAGAACTTTACTGTTTTAGAAATAATTAAAAATTTTCTAGTCTTTATAGTGGTAGATAACTTTGAATCTATATTTTTTATTATAAAAATCCAGGTAGATGATATTTATACCACCATTTTTTTCGCTTGAGTTACCGCAATCATCAAAATAATAATAATAAATTTGATCGATTTTTAATTAAAATCACAGAAAAAGAATAGAAATTTCAATAAATAACACACCTCCAAAGTAAAACGAAGAGGTAGTGTCCATTGTCACCAAATCTAAAAATTGCGAACTATTCAGCGTAAATCACTTACACCAGCTTTATATCGCACTTATGTAATAAAACAAGTATAACAATAGCAAGAAAAGATTTCAATTAATACTTCTGACGTAATTATAAGATCATTCATTTCGATTATCATTATTAAAAAAATCTGGGCATCGGTTGGCCCTGCAAGCCAGCCCCAAAACTTCCCGCTGTTTTTAAGCTCCTTGAGCTCGAGAACATTGTGGTAAGTATGTTTTCGAGCTCTTCTAGCTCGAAAATACTCTCAGATGTCAATGGTTTCTTACGAGCTTTTCGAACGCAAACACATTATAGTACATTACATCATGATTTATCCGGGGAAAATGACATAGAATGTTATTTTTTCAACACTTTGTCGTAGATATCTTTTAGCTCACGGATTGAGACGTTCAATGTTGCAGTCAGCGCGTTTTACTAAGTTATAAAGCTATTCAAATTTTGGAAATAATGATTGCAGTCGTTCTAAAGATATTCGCGAAAAACCTTTTTCTACCGTTTCTTTCTCCGACGATACCTCTTGAACGATTAACCCGGTTGAGATGGTTGAGGCAGCAATCGACGAGTCTTACTGAGTTTTAGAGCTGATTAGATTTTGAAAATGTTTGATTTAGTCGTTTCAAAGATATTTATGAAAAAAGCTGTTTTTTACCATTTCTTACTTCAACAATATCTCTTGAACGAATAACCCGATTGAGATGGTTTCCCATACAAAGCCGCCGAGCTTCGAAATTTTCCCATAAATCGGCTGATGCCTGGTTTGCAATGATTGGTCAATAGATAGCTAACTATACTGGCCCGTACATGGTGAATCATTGACAGCCGTCTTTTTGCTTATAAAAACGGCACACGATTAACCGCCGTTCGTTGGCCAACAGTTTGATCGAGTGCTCTTGATACTAAGCTCTAGACGATAATTGATTTCCACGATTGGCCGATGCTTGCGACCACCATGTTTGGCATACCGTTATCATCCGATATTTAGCCAATCTTCGGCCGATGCTTGAAAATTGGCAGCCACTCACGGCTCAGTAATGGGCCGATTATTTTTCTCTATATGGGTAGCTGCTAATCAATAATATTTTAAAGCAATACAATGAAAGTCAATTTGAACACCTTAAACCTGATTTTATGATTTATAAAATTCATTTTATAATTAAAACGATAAGTATTCGAAATCAATTATAACCTTGAAAATCATCAGGTGCATATTTCAATAAATTTATTTTTGTTTTTTAAAATTTGTCGTATGATTTGTTAACCATAATTAAAAATACCAGTCTCACGATTCCGAGTGTGGGGCTGACTGGACCAGATGCGGGATGTCATATTAAACCGAAGATATGTATAGTATATCTATGTTACTGGAGGGGATGTGTGGGGTCTGACGAAAGGCAATAGCTAGTAAGTTCATACATTATAATCACATCGCTAGTGGTCCCAAAAACGGGCTCGACCGGACAAGTCGTCAGTTTTTTTTATTAATTCATGATTTTGGCCTCAAACTGTTCGTGGACATAAGGTTCCTATACAACGATCTTGTTAAGGAATTGAGCAAGTCTGTTCTCAATTTCGATAGTTGCTAGCGTCACTATTCAACTACGGGTCATGATCCATGATGTTTGGGGTAGATTTGAATTCTAAGTATTATGCTAGCCTTACACAAGAATTTGGGTGAAGTCATTATTCAATTTTAGGGAAAAATCGGCGCCAGAAGCATATTGAATCTACCTTGCGCATGGCTTGCTCAAGTTAAAACTGGTGGGGCAAGAAATTATATCGGGAGTATCGCGCTCTTTGAGCTGATCTTGAGCCAGCCTTGCACAGATATCTGCTGCAAGTGTCTTGGGCATCATGTTAAAAATATCTTCAATACTCTTGCCTACAATACCATGAGCAAATCATATACAATTTTTAAGTGAGTTCCTTGCTACACAATCTTGTACAAGGTACATACGTAGAAGGAGACACTAGTAACTATGGGCCTTGTGTGATGCTCTTATACAAGAATACTTGCTTAAGTACTTGTTACGTAGGAATTGTAACTGCGTAGTCAATTTACCGTAGTGCAGAAATGTATTAATAAAACTAACTCACAAATAGACGAACAAGAGCAAATGTGGAAACTACACTGGATCTGGGAATTTCTTATTTTTTATTTGTTAGCAAACCATCCTTTGATATACATACTGATCCTGCTTACTTTAGCAAAAAGACTGAATAATTAACTTGTCTTGAAACAGATGACATACGTTCACATTGCATATAATCTTCTTTAATCTTTGTTCTGACAGGTTTTGTATTTTCTTTTTAAACGAATAAAAAAAAAAAAAAAAAGGTTTTTAAATATTTTTAATGTAATATTGATAATCTAGCTTGTGCATACTTGATTATATTTGTATTGTGAGTGCTGATAAAATATTAAACACTAAGTTTTTATGGAATTTATTTTTTCGCTGTTAATAATAGAAATATCGACAAATTTTTTATAAGTACTAAACATTAATACCGACAGCTAATATCTTAATTTGTTAACTGAATATAAGTACAGTCGAGTCGCGTTATAAGTCTGCTTAGTGTCTCTCTCATATTAACGCGAGTCTGGTTAAAAGAAAAAGATACCAGCCGGACTTATAACGCGACTCGACTGTATTCGTTTACTTATACAGAATATTTGGGGCATTCCACGCCAAATCGGACGGTTTCAAAAATTGATTTTTCCGATTTTCTTAATTTATGGGTATTTATCACTACCCCTCAAAATAGGCTTCCTGGTAAATTTTGAGATTTTCTTGATCAAGGGTTCAAAAAATATCAGATTTTAGAAAAAACCGCTCTTTTTATGGTTTTTTGATCATAACTTTCGTAATAATAGTCGAAATTCTAGAATTTTATTTTCAAAATTTTCGTTTTTAGATGGCCGTTACAGCAAAAAATACAAAACAAATATACAAAATGTTTTTGATTGAGATTTTTGAATTCTAAGTTTTCAACTGTGTCGTTAAAAAAAGCTATATCCTTCGATTTCCTTGAAAATTTTCTATCATCGTCTGTACGTACGTACGTATTCAAATATTCTGTAACTTTTAAACGGATGAAGGTCAAGGTGTCATTCGACGCTGCTTGTTAAATACTATAAGCACTCAAAATTTGAGCTTAATCGGTAAGGTACGTTCGGAGATATTTCAAAAATAAAATTTTTTCAAAAATGTTTTTTTTGAATAACTTTTAATCCGCTCGAAGGATTGATTTCAAAATCTAATCAGCTCTAGCACTTTATAAGACGCGTCGAATGCTACCTCAACCATCGAACTCGGTTTATTCGTTCAAGAGACACCGTTAGCGAAAGAATTAAAAATTTTTGTTTTTTTTAGTTTTTTTGAAATTTCATTTGTTAATTTGACAGTTTTTTCTGTAATTTTAAAAGAGTCTTTTTTTCCGTGTGAATACAGTGAATTTCAGTAACCACCTCAATAAGTAGGGAGGACTAGCGAACGACAAAACATGGGAGGGAATAGTTCATTGTTATTGATTGTAAAACTTTCAACTATTTTCAGTTCTCAATAGATAATTTTAAATTAGCCAAACTGTCTGGGTCGATCAACTCGTCCAATGTTTTTTCCATATAAACTGTAACGTAGAGTTTCGGAAGAAAGATAATTTTTTGTAAAATAACTACAATTGTAAAGTATATATTTTTGTAAATATTACCAAAATGAAGAAATTAATTTTTTTCCGATTTATTTTCATTTTTGAGTTAATTATTCTGTAAATATAAGGTACCTCGTTTGTTTTACCTCGTTTTTTCGCAAATTTCTTTTTTTCTTTACTTTACATTTACTGAATAAAGAACGCAAAAATGAAAAGAAATCCGAAAAATTGGTTATTTCATTTTTAGTATTGATTACACAAATCAAGGATTAAAACTTGTTGCTTTAATTGTTTTGTAAAACTTTGAGCAATCAGTCCGAACAAACGTTTCAATGAATCAATCTGAAAATTTCCAGGGTTTTTCCGGGTACATTAAGCTGTAAAATCACCTGGCAACATTAACCTTTCTATCAATGTTTTCACAGTAGCGATGAATTTACTTAAACCAGAAATTGCGAAATTATTTTCTAATTTGATATAATTGAATATGATTTAAGAGTTCAAATTATTCCAAGTAATTCTGAATTGTCCGAGGAACCAGAAATTGCAATATATTTTTCTAATTTGAAACGATTTGAGAGTTCAAATCATTTTCAATAATTTCGAATTATCCGAGGAACCAGAAATTGCGATATTATATTATAATTTGATTTAATTTGAAATGATTCGAGAGTTCAAATCATTTTAAATAATCTCAAATCAGGAAATAATATTTCGTTACACGGAAAAAAATAAACCTCAAACAGTAATGTTTGAAATTATAACCCGGAACCCGGGTATCAATATGGAAAATTTTAACATTCCAAATAATAAATTTTATAATACTTGTCGTTAATTTTCTAAGTATCACTTATGATTTTTAAAGTTCAAATAGTGATTTTTCATGCATAGATATTGAATTTTATTATTCATCCTATAATTATTTACGATTTAATTTATAAATTAAGAATTCCTATTTAGAACTATAATATTTACTGATCACTTTATTATTATATTACTTCTTACTTCTTAATTTATATAGTTCATTTCTTTCAATGTATTTTTTAAATCAATATGATTTGAAATAATTCATTTCAAAATTTATACTCGAAAGCAAAATAATTCAGACAATTTGCAATGATTCAAAATGATTTAGAGTTACGTATGTAAATATTCTGTAACTTTTGAAAGAATGAGCCGATTTTGATCGTCAAGGAGTCATTTGACGCGGCTTGTTAATGTCTATAAGCACTGAAAATTCAAGCTTAATCAGTAAGGTACGTTCGGAGATATTTTAAAAATAAAATTTTTTTAAAAAAATGTTTTTTTTGAATCACTTTTAATTCGCTTGATGGATTGATTCCAAAATCCAATCAGCTCTAAAACTTTGTAAACCGCGTCGAATGTCACCTCAACCATCAAAATCGGTTTATTCGTTCAAGAGAAACCGTTAACGAAAGAATTAAAAAAATTTTTTTTTTAGTTTTTTTGAAATTTTTCAAAAACGTCTTAATAAATCAATTTTAGAATTTGATCAGGTCTAGAACTCAATAAAACGCGTCGATTGCTACCTCAACCGTCTTAATCAGTGAATTCGTTCGAGAGATATCGTTGTAGAAAGAATGGTAAAAAAAATTATTTTTCGGAAACAAAAGCATAGAAAAGTATTTTCGATCTCGAAGAGCTCAGAGATATATTCTCAACAATGTTTTCGAGCTCAAGAATTAACTGTGGATTTAAAGTGTAACGAACATGGATTCAGCATGAAATCACGATGATTATTCCTTGTGTTTTTATCGTAAATTTAGTGTGTAAACACCGTGAACCCAGCAAAAAACAACTGAGGAAATATGGTGGAAAAATGGAACAAATCAACCTTCGAAACACCGTAGAAATTGCTTAGGTTGCACGGTGAGCTCAAAGTTGCAAGGGTATTTATTTAACAACAATTAAAATCATATTTTTCACTTCCCGCTAAGAAAATAACTAATTTTCAAAAATTCGGGAAGTGATTAGTTTCACCCCCATTTTCGAAAATCGAGTTTTCATAAAATGTCGACGTTTTGAAGTCCTAGAAAGCTATTATGACTTTTTTCAGAAGGATGTCCGAGTGTGTGTGTGTGCGTGTGGGGAAGGGGGGTAAACTCTTAATATTTTTTAACTTCCCGCTAAGAAAATCGACGATTTTCAAAAATTTCGGGAAGTTATTGTTTTCACCCCGATTTTTGAAAATCGAGTTTTCATCAGATGTCGACGTTTTAAGGTCCTAGGAAGCTATTCTGACTATTTTCAGAATGATGTCCGAGTGTGTGTATGTATGTGTGTGTGTGTGTGTGTGTGTGTGTGTGTGTGTGTGTGTGTATGTATGTAAACTCTTGGTAACTTTTTAACTAATGAATCGTTTTGGATGGTTGAGGTGGCAATCGAAAGAGCATGTTGGCCGTTTTCTTTTCTAAAAATTTCAGATTATTTGATCGAATAGACTCGAAAATATTTGCGAATTACGAAAAAAAAAAAATTTTTTTTTTTTTTAGTTTTTTATTGATTTCTCAGAAACGACTCATACGATCGACTTCAAAATCTTATCAGCTCTAGTACTCAATAAAACGCGTCAATTGCCACCTCAAACATCAAAATCGGATAATTCGTTCGAGAGATATCGTGGGAGAAATGCTAAAAACGGTTTTTTCCGAAAACAATGGCATACAGTAGTATTTTCGAGATCGAAGAGTTCGATAATGTATTCAAAACAGTTTTTGAGCTCCTTGAGCTCAAGGAGCATAAAATCAGCGGGAAGCTTTAGGGCCGGCCAGCAGGGTCAACCGATAGATAGATTTTTATTTTATTATTTAATTAATCAATATACATGAACACTAACCTAAAAATCTGTCTATCGGTTGACCCTTCGGGCCAGCCCAAAAGCTTCCCGCTGTTTTCATGCTCCTTGAGCTCAAGGAGCTCGAAAACATTGTTGTGAATACATTATCGAACTCTTCGAGCTCGAAAATACTACTGTATGCCATTGTTTTCGGAAAAAACCGTTTTTAGCATTTCTCCCACGATTTCTCTCGAACGAATAAACCGATTGAGATGGTTGAAGCGGCAATCGACGCATTTTATTGAAGTCTTGTGCTGATTAGATTTGAGAATTGATCGTTCGAGCGATTTCAAAAAAATTTGCAAAAAACTGAAAAAAAAAATTTTTTTTTTTGTTTTTCTTTCATATCTTAGAGCCTATTTGATCGATCGATGTGAAATTTTCAGAGAAGTTGACGGCCAACAAACTCTTTTGATTGCCGCCTCAAACATTTCAATTGGTCAATTTATAAAAAAAAATATTAAGAGTTTACCCCCCTCCCCCACACGCACACACACACACTCGGACATCCTTCTGAAAAAAGTCAGAATAGTTTTCTAGGACTTCAAAACGTCGACGTTTTATGAAAACTCGATTTTCGAAAATCGGGGTGAAACTAATCACTTCCCGAATTTTTGAAAATTAATAATTTCCTTAGCGAGAAGTTGATAAAAAATCTAATACATATGTTATTGAATATAAAAGCTTAAAGAAGTTTTTCTTGAAATCCAGAATGGAAAAATATATATGTGAAAAATATACTCATAAATATATGTAAAATATAGAAATATATATTTAGACATATCTTTTGTTGCATCAAATTATACGTGCTCGTATATGTTTACATATATGTGGAAATATATGTTTATTTATAAACCTGCATATATGTTTCAATATGTTCTTATTCAGAAGTCACATATATTTTACACATACGCCAACATATATTTTTACATGTATGCTAAATATATTTTGACTTACATATTTGTGTATACACGAGCATATATATATAAATATATCCAGACAGCTATTTTTTCATATACGTTTGTATGTATACCCGCATATATTCTTGTATATATGTTTACCTATATAGTAATATATATTTGTATATATTCTTCCATACACGTATCCGTAGACTAGCAGAATTATAAGAAATAAGTTGACATATATATTAAATTATTAATTTTGTATTGGCACATAAGATTTAACGTTTACGATTTTCATTATTAAAATTATATCATCTAAATTATGTAACTCAAATTATATTATCGCAATATTGCTAAAAATATATTTGCTCCAATTAAAAAACTCAATCAAAACCAATGAAAACTGATTCCTTATTATAAAGTTTTTTGAATTTTTTTTTGACAGAATCTACAATAAAAATACATACAGAAATGAAAAGAATTTAGTAATCTAATAACCGATGTAGATAACGAGCATTCAGAAAAATAGCTTTATCCTGAATATGAGTTACAGTTTTTGTATAAGAGTCACAATTAAAATGCAAAAATTAAGGACTTTTCCGTATACTCGTTTTCATTCCATCAATTAATTAAATGATAAATTATTAAATTATTCAGCTGTAGATTTGATTGTCTCGAGAACAACGTGATCTATCCGTTCCAAATGTACTACATCATTAGGATCCTTATTATTTTTTGGTTCACCACATTCACAGTTGCTTTTTAACAATGTATCCATTGGTAAAATAGTAATATTCCCAACAAGTAAAGTCGTTGCCATAGCAGTACAGGTTGGTTGCGACTTAGCGCATCTCTACTGCTGATTAGTCAACTTTATCTATAACAGGGTGTCTGCTACTCTGGTCGTCCTTCTTTAAGGGTGCCACTGGAAGTATTAAACGGTCTTCCAGAACCGGATCTTAACGTTCAGGGTCATTGTAATTTTATTTGTAAGAGAAGAAAGAGGAAGGATAATTTATAATTAGTTAACACTTTATTTAAAATAAAAATTTTTAACTTTTATTTATTTTATAAACCTTATATTGTAATAAACTTTATACTTTATACCTTATAAACCTTGTACATTTTTGTCAACTACCTTTGACTATCACACGAACACTCACTCTAAGTCCCCTGGACTTTTTATTTTACATACACGCGACTTCCTTAACCTAACCCTCCACGCAGTCCCCTGGACCCTCTACGTGACTATAAAACTATAACATTTTTAACACTAATTTTTCACTCTTACTGTTTTACACTCACACATTCTTTTAACAATTTTCCTTTTATTTTAATTAACCAATATTAAAATCCTTTAATTTTATATACCATTTTAAAATCACTTATCAATTAATATACGTAATTATTTACAACCGCTTACGTTTTCTTTTTATCACAATCAATTAATAAATTTATTTAAGCCGATTTTACGCACTAACATTTCATCATCACAATACTCAAAACTTGAACATTAATTCTCATGTTTGCTTCTCAGCACATTTACTATGAATAAATTAATTGATTTTATTCCTTTTAATTTTTAAGAATAATTTTCCGGCACGCGGTCTCTTGAATGGCCTGGAAAATTCTGCGACGCAGTAAATCCGGCCATGCTGCCTGGATTTTTCTAGAAGCTTCGAGAACACTAGATTGGTTAGCGTCTGGCTGACGAACTTATTTCCACGTTGATTAATTAATAATTAATAATTAATTTACCTAGTTCGGCCTAGACGTGACGATCACGTGATGGACACGACGTACGATTTATACGACTATTTATTTATTAATTCTGGCCTAGGCCTAGAATTAGATTAATAAATATCTGACAATTTCATTTACAGCTACGACTTGTATCTTGTCCTCGTCTTGATTCTGTCCCGTTGGTGTATTTCTAGGTTGTCAATACTGGACCGGGTTGTCTCATGTTCTTTTCCTTTGTTCAGGCTTGGTACTTTCGCTATTTATATTTTTGATTTTATTACTCCCATATTTGATCATTCAGATTAATTAATAATGAGATATTAAAGAATACCGGGGCCCCGTGCCTGGTATTCTGATAATAAAGAATCTGGAGCAATCGCTTGGTTCTACAATGAGAAGCCAACTCCGACTTAGATAGTTACTTGATGTTCGGGTAGTCGACGGTCCTCTACGTCTAGTCGGTTGCTCGGTCCTGCCGGCTCTGTGTCGTTTCTGCTGCTGTCATTCGTTATTAATAATTTCACTCGGTTGTTTTCGGTCGTTATCGGAAGACTACCCCTCTACTTAATTATGATTGGGCCTAGCCTGCAAGTATTTTCAATTAGCGCGCCCGGTGACAAGTCGAAAACTCATTCAAATCCTCGTTTGAGATTACGCGTAGGGTAAATGGCCATCAGTGAATTATCACGATTTTAGTGGATGAAATAACTCATTTTACCCTGTTACATATCGCACTACCAGGTCTTCCAATTTCAATCTGAAAGCATCATATTAATAATGTACTATCACTATACTTTTTTTGTTTACTGATACTTTTTGAAAACGAATCAGTGAAAAATAACTCGAATCAGGAAATTATCCACACTTTCTCAGTAATTAATGTCCGAGCGATAATATTTTTATTACAGCGAAACACTTAATAATTACGGATTCAATTCATTTATCACTGATTCCTTTTGAAAAGCAGTGATCGGCAAAAAAAAAATTTTCGATTTTAATTTTTTATTGTTTACAAAATTAATATTTCTATTTATCACAGTAGTAAGTATCCCAATAATCAGTAATGAGACTAGTATTTAATAGTCATTATTTGAGTAACTAGTAATTTAAATTATACAACTAGTAATTATTTGAATAACTAGTAGTTAAAATTATGTAACTACTAATAATTTAAATAATTACTAACTCCCGTATTTCAATTGCTAATTAGTTGAATAATTAGTAATTGTGTTTCTTACTATCGGGATAATTAGTATTTAAATTACTCAAATTATCAGTTTTCAGAGAAATTAGTTCATAGTTCACTGTTTTTCAATGCAGGCTCTTACATTGCTTAGTTTCAATAGTTTAATGCAAACTAACAACTAGAATAAGTCTCTGTAAATTTCCTAACTGCGTAAAAAAATTGTCTTACATAGTCGAAAAATTTAAAGAAACTCACGCATTGTCTAACAAATCGTTCAATAACGTCGGAGCAGCTAAACTATAAAAGAGAATAAAAACATTTTTTACGAAGACTTAATGATAGTTAAGACTATTTAATGAAAAATATTTCATTGTGTATCAAATAATAAGTTTTATTTAAATTCAAATAATAAAGAAAACACGTTCCTTTAAATAATAGCAATAAGAACCAAAAATCAAGATTGATAATTCTAATTAATTATCATATTTCATATGAATTATTTTTTCTTTGCAATACTTGCGTTACATTTCATTACTACTCTGAGTTCAAAATTCTGATTAGTCAATTTATTATATTTCGGGAGATCAAACATGGTTGCGTAGCTAAAAAGCCTCTCGACAGGCAGTGATGACAGTAGGATTGTATTGGTTTTGAAAAATATATTTCGAACGCCTGGATACAGGTCTAAAATCTAATAATCCTGTCCTTGCTTCTGCTGTAAATTTTACAAAATTTACTTCTTGAATAGTTGTCCCAAATAGTTTTGGTGTTGACGAACTAGGCGTAGTAAACAAAGCAGATGCAGCAGAAGATTTAGGCGATGAACTGAATGCAGGTGACAAATTTGAAATAGCAGAAGTATTAGGCGCAGTCATAGAAGGTAGATCATCAACATTAAAAAAATCATGTGTTGATGGTGTCTGAAGTTCTTGTGGTTGATTATTTGTCGTCTCAGGAAAGCTCATAATGGCATCTTGTATAGCTTTCATAACGTTGTCTTGTGCTTCTTTACTTAATAAAGATAACCACCGAAGTTTGAACATCGGATGAGAGGCTGCAGCAACTGCGGCTGTTCTCCTTTCGTTTACAACATCAAAAATGTTTTTGAAACGTTTATCAATGGCTTCAATTAATCCGGGAACCAATTTGTGACAATAATGGAACTTCAAATCCTTACAGGCTAACAGTTTTTTTCGAGTGATGATAAGTGTCGGCAGCAAATGTCCATAAAAAGCAATCTGATCACCTTGTAAAACATCAATAGCTTGAGCGATCGGTTGGAGGCAATGGCGAAACTCTTCCATGAATCTTTGAAAACATAATCAGATATAAATACAGAGAACACATGTCACGTTACTACCGTGATTAAACAATTGAATTCAACCGAATTCAGTATTTTAATTCTGTTATATTCTGTCGAATTCTGCAGAACAGAATTCAACTAAATTGAAAGTTTGAATTTGAATTTAACAGAATAAAACCGATTTAAAAATTTCAAATTCGTTTTAATTCAGTTTAATTCGGATTCAGAACCAGAAATTGGAGAATTATTTTCGAATTAATCAGAATTAAACCGAATAGAATTACTTAAATTCGTTTTAATTTGGACAAGTTCTGGTTTTCCTGCCGAATTAGACAGAATTAATTTTTTAAGTTAGGTACCGAATTAACCGAATTTATCTGAATTAAATAGAATTAAAAATTCAATTCTGTTTGATTCGATCGAATTCAGTTGTTTAATCAGGGTAATGCCAAAAAAGCGTATCTCAAAATATAAGCCTTTTCGACTTTTCAAAACCAAAAGAGCGTATTAAAATTTTTTTTTTCTCAAACAACTTGGGAATTTTAGAATAGTAAAAATCCGGCTAAAAAACAAGAAAGAAAATTTTTTTTGAGATATGCCCTTTTGCCTTTACGAAAAAATTTTTAAAGCCAAAAGGGCATAATTCAAGTAATGTTTAAAATAGCTTCTAAAAATCTCAAATTGTCGAGATCTGATTAAAAATTGAGATTTAGAAATTCAGCGGAAAACACTATTACAGTCGAATGTTCATTGGTTCGGATTTTCACGGTTTTCACTTCAATTTCAAAAAATTAATTTCATCTTTAGATCTCGACAATTTGAGGACCTTAGAAGTTATTGCGACCATTTTTCGATTTACATCCTTTTGGCTTCAAGAATTGTTTTTTTTAAAGCTAAAAGGGTTTATCTTAAAAAAAAAAAATTTCTTTTTCGTTTTTCAGCCCGATTTTTACTACTTTTACATTTCCAAGTTATTTAAGAATAAAACATACGAATGTATCTTTGATTGTTTTCATGTTTGAACTTTGGCGTGTTCGAATGATTGCATGTTTGAATGTTTGTATGTATGTGTAATATAACATTTGTTTTACCTGAAATCTGTCTCTTCCAGCGGTGTGGCCATACCCAATGTTTGGATATTGCGCAATATTTTTTGTTTTCACCCGAATAATTGAATAAAGGCATCGTACGGAGAATTCCATCTCGTAGGAACAGGTCATTTAAGACTTTTCCCAAGAGTGTCCTTAACATTCTCACTTTGTTTCGGCGCAGATAATAATTTTTACTGCGATGTGCAACGTTCGATCATTTTATTGTAGCTCACTTCTAAGCTTTTGGAAGACTTGATGCACACCATTGCATCAGTTGTGGCTAGGAGATTGAGGGTGTGACTTGCACAACGAATGTGCGTTGGGAGTGTTCTTTGTAACTCTTCTTTCTCGTCCGTTTCTAAGGGTTGCTTCTCAGCCCATTCATTTCCTTCGGAATCAAATTCTTCTTCAGACTCAGTGTCTTCTTCTGACATAGAATTTTCTTCTGAATCAGAAGAAGAGTCTGCTTCATTAATACCAGTCTCACCACTATCGTCACTATCTAAAAATAAGAATTTATTTTAATAATAGATATTTAGCATGGATCGAATAGAAACATAAACATCTCTTCTTGCATGAGTCATAACGTGAAGCATTAAAGAGTGCTTTACGATCGAAAAATTTTGTTTGCCTTTATCTCGCAACTATTTTTATTATTACACACTAGATAAGTCACGGAATCTAAGTGAAGACAAATAAGTTCAAACTAAGATAAAAAAAGTTCTCAAAGTAGACAAAAATTTAATTTAAGTCGAAAAAGTCTAGATCTTATCGAAAAATCGTCGACGAATAGATCACTTCAAAAGAAAATAAGGTGAAGCGAGCCTGAATCAAGTTTTGTTCTTAATCCGGGTTTCCTAATGTAATTTTGATTTGTCGGAAATTAAAAATATTAAAATAGTGTATACAATGTATAATTAGTTAATCTATTCTATAAACTGAAAGTGTTTAAAATGCTGATGAAAAATTTAATAATACTGATACCAAATCTGCATAGTTACTTTTGGAAAAAAATTATTAATATTAATTCCACAACAACGAAAGGCCTTGACGAAATTTGACCCGTTGTCAGTAACAGTCGCGACAACTTTGTCTCGGTTAATTTCTAATGATTGGTGAATTTCTTCAATCATTTTGGCAATTCTGTCATATGAATGAGTTCCCGGAAATCGTCGGCATGCGATTGCAAACGACTTTCTCACAAACATAATTTATCAATCTGCAAAAATGAATATTGAATTTAACAAAAAAAGCAGGGTTTTCTCGGAAACAAATATTTTTTCCCCGCATCTATACCAAAAAAACAAATTTCAGTTCTGTTTTGCGGGAAAGAGTGCTTCTTCTCCAATGCGGAAACAAATCAGTGCAGTTCAAAATCTGCACAGATTTTACCGTAAAATTATGAAAGAATTTTGAACTTCCGTTACAAATGTAGTGAATTATAGTATACCTGTCAAGAGGGAAAGTAGAATATCCCAATCTGCATGTTTGTCACTCTCGCCTGTGGCTCGGAGGGCAATTTTGCATACGGGTTAGAATATCCTACTTACCTCCTTCGGTGCATAATATTCTATTTTCATAAGGTTAAAAATCTCAAATAATTATAGTACCCAAAGAACCGTCATGCCTATGAACCGTCGACTTTTATTAGTCCACACGTCAGTTGTTGTGCATACATGTTTCACTGAGCTAATCATTGTTTTAATAGAATCCATATTTTTATTAAAAGTGTTGATAATTTTACGTCCAACCGTTCGAGCTGATAGATGGGTTAATTTCATGCCACCTTTTTTGATGTTCATATCTATGTATAATAAATATTACATATTGATAAACATTATGTAATTAAAAAAAAATGAAACAAAAAGAAATATAAAGTAGAGTAATCCATTACTTGGTTTTATAAATTCTTTGTTACTTCATACCGTCGAAAATTTTTCGAAACGATGAGCACTCAACTGTATTGAAAGGAGCCATACTTTCAAGTATATAATTGATTATATTTTCCTCGAATTTTGTCTGGGAGAAATCACAATAAGTCTTCATCATTTTTTCTGTTTCATCATTTTTTTTCAGTCTTTTCCGGTTGACATATTCTTTATAAGGGTCGAGGCTATCAGCATAGACTTTCTGGAAATTATGTTTATTTTTTTCATTACAACGTAATTATAAAAAATTTTCATAGATCCTCTGCTTGTTTAATAAAAGATACAAAGTTTAGAATATGGGCATAGTTAATTTCATGAGCACATCGAGTACATCAAAGCAAAACATGAATCCATATTATGGACTCTCTAATTTTTTACTATTAGAGATAATATGAATATTAAGTTACGAAAAAAACTAGCCTTTATAAATGTCAGAGGGATATTGGATCAATTGTAATGAAAAAATAATAAGAAACTTTAGTTTTATTATGCAGAGTGAGAGTGTGAAAACGGTAATAATACCTATTTATTGCTTTTAGTAATAAGTTCTTAATTAAAATACGACACATAAATTTTGTTAGCCGTTAAAACTCGCATCATTAAACAAGAAATTTTATCTTACATTAAATCATTTGTGAATAAAGTCTGACGAATTGAAACCAAAGATGACAGTGTTCAAAAGAACATAGTTTTGTCTATTATGAAAAATTTTTAATCACAGCAAAATTTACAATTTGTAAATTACAAATCACAAAATATAATATTTTGAAAGTAACGCGTGATGAGAATTCATTTGACCCTTGTATTAGCTTTGAGGGTTCAAAAAACAATAAGATAAATTTCTAATAGTAATATTGTAACGAATGTGAAACTGACCTTTGGAATATTTAAATACCTAGAGAACAAATGCCTTCTTCTCTTGTTTTATAGAAACGCGATACGAGTCAGTTAGTCATATATAGACAGCTTAACAGCATACGTCTTGTATTCAATAAACTATATCTTTGATTGCCTTTTTTTTTACTGCTGTTTATTGTGGTGCTATTATTTCTTTTTTAAGCGTTTTATCATTGTCGTATGTAAGTAATATTGATTTAAGTTATCAGTTACTACAATGTATATTATCATAATTTGTAAATAATGCAGCGATTTCAAGATTCAAATAATAGGTAATAAAATGTCACTTTAAAAACTGTGATCATAGGTTCAAATTTATGTCTTTAACGACAAGTAAATTAATTAAAGTTAAAGCTTTTTAAGATAGTGGGAATTTTGATAGCCAATGACAATGAACCACCCTGATTAGAAAATGCGATTTGTGACAATTAAAAACGATTAAAAATTTGAATCGTTTTTAATCCTCGTTAATTATCAATTGGCGATTTAAAACGATTAAAAAATTTTTAATCGTCATTAAT
Organism: Microplitis demolitor; assembly: GCF_026212275.2. NCBI lineage: Eukaryota > Metazoa > Arthropoda > Insecta > Hymenoptera > Braconidae > Microplitis > Microplitis demolitor. The sequence continues at coordinate 10,242,610 of NC_068552.1, read as the reverse complement.
CGTATTTTCTAATCAGGGCATTGATATGAAACATGAAATAACTTGCTAATTATCAAAAATTTAGAAAAACATTTCCAAATTTACGAATTATGCAACAATAAATGAAATAATCTGACATTCTGCGAATTATGCGAAATCGAATATTCGAAAAATTTTAAATTATTCGGAAATATGAATTTCGATTATAAATTTTTGATTCCAATTAAAATACAACGATAATTGCACACCTAGAACGTCGAGCTCTTTGAGTAATTCTAAATTAAGATTAGAATTTGGTATCAGACACGTTAAATTATTTACCTGGATATGTGTGGTATAGTTTGACAAAGTTTGAAAAGAGCCTTTTATAGGACGATGTATAGATTTTGCTTTACATAACTGGCAAATACCAACTATGATACCATTAACCGTTGGAATACTCAAATCTGGCTCAAAGAATCTCCCATCCAGATACGGGCGTTTTCGACATTCGGCTACTAATTCTGCTTGTCTCTTATCTGTTATTTGTACAACACCAATAGACGGATTTTCTCCGTTTGCCATTTGTGTGTCATCATTATTGATTGTTGTGACAGATCTTAGTCGGGCAAAAGAGTTAGGCATTTTTGGAAAATGTTAAATCAATTGCTGAAATGAAATTATTATTTATCATGTGGGTGAAAAATAATTTAAACTGGCTATATGATAATAAATTATTATTATTATTCGGAAATTCTTTGTTATTAATGTTTCTTTAAGTTATAATCATTTTTTCAATTAACTACCTATTTTTCATTTTTATGTCTATCAATTATAGAGTAATTAACAAAAATAGGAAATGAAAATTTTTCCAAAGTAGAAGAAAAAAAAAATACTAGAAATCTACATGCATATTTAATTCAAAATTTCCAATAAAGGATTTATTTTTTACATTATTATTACCAACAAAGCTATTCTTTCTGGCTATTCTAGAAGGTTTATATTTAATTAATTTCATTGTTTATATTGTAAATCTACCGTAGGATAAACTGATTAATAAAAAGAAAATTGGAGATTTACGCTTGGCCTAGAAACTTGCGTGATTGCCAACGCATCATCACTAGACTGGGCCAAAAAAAAAGAAAAGAAATATTTTATAACTTCCCACTAAAAAAATTTAAAATTAAAAAAAAAAATCAGAAAGGAATTGGTTTCACCGTGATTTTCGAAAATTGCGTTTTTATGGCAAAAAGTAATTGTTGAAAAATAAAAAAAAAAAAAAATTTTTATAAATTATGAAAAATTGACATATTTAAAATTTTTTTTTTTCAAATTTTTTTATTTTTAATCGCGCAACAGCGGGTGAAGCTTAACCGCACGCCTGTAAGAGAAAGGCTTCTGTATAGCAGTGATGGAATAGGTACCATATGCTTCGAGTGAGATACCGATACGTGCAGTGCTCCCTTTCTATAATTCCCAAGTCGGGCCGAAAATTCTAAGAATTCCACCTTAGAGAGGGACCCCACTTTTTCTTGAGAATACTAAACAGAGAAGTGCGCGCGCAGTCATTCTGAACGCACACAACTATAATTTTAATTCAATGTAGTAAGAGTAGGAGAACACATTCCCCTCAAAATGAGGGGAAGTGGAATCATAGCGAGGGGAATTATAGAGAGGGAGCACTGTAACACCTTCGTATGCGTTCTATAAATAGAAATATATTTGAAACAAAGCATTCGAATAAATTTTTTCTAATTTCCTTTGTTTCAAATACTCTCCCATGTAATTGGAATGTATAAATAACTGTTAATATTCCTTCTATTAATTGAAGACTATTTAGTTAATATGCATTATTTTTAAAGTATAGTTCAAGTGGATAATAATAGGGTAATATGTTTAATTAATTAATTAATTATTAATTAATGATGGTTGATTATCGATTAATCGATTGTTAGTTGATAATCAATTAGTTAGTTATTTATTTTTTGAGAAAATATAAATGGAGAAAAAAAGATATCTTATAAAATTATAACTTTATACTATATTGTTTGTTATAAAAAAGTAAATATTTAAATTACTTACTTTTGCAGAATATCAGCAACCGAATAGCTTAATAATCTCACAAATCGTCACATATACAAATCTCAGACACGTTGGTGATATTGAGCGCAAATTACTGTGTAAGAACTCTTTTCAGAACGTGTTTAAAACGTTAACACAGCTGCTGCGTGAGCTTTACTTGCAAGCTTAAGAAACATACGTGGTGGTAGAGCTACTCCCTGCTCGTCAATAATCCTTTTCGGCCCTTATCAATTAATCTCGGATATAATCGATTGCGTCATTGATCCTACTACTCGTAGGCTGTGAAGAAGGTAGCAGACGCGGGGAGGCGAAGAGGCGTCGCGGAAATTGAGAGTCAGCACTGTGGGACTCACCAACGAAAAAAGCGAGCGACGATCGCGAGCCACTGCTACCGCGACCGTATATTATGATTTTCTTTATCACAGCGCATAAGTTATTCTTATTGGAGCTTTTCTACGGTTACTATTATCAGTCTGATTTTCAAAAATCAAGTTTTCATCAGAAATTGCCATTTTGAGGTCCCAGAAACGTATTTTCAAATTAAAAAATTATGTGTTTGCTAATAAATCCATCTGTTCAAAAGTTATTAGAGCTTGAAGTCAAATTTATAGTAAATTTCTAGATCTTTTTACTTTCCTGGCGAAACTATCAGACTTATCACAAAATGTCATGAAATCTTTTTCGTAGACAATTTCATTTTCTACAAATTATATTAAATAAAGCTTTTCAAAATTCTGCATTGTTTTCTAGTTATTACTATTTTAATACCAAGCTCTTAAAAAAAGGAGTGATCTGATCGATTTCAGAAGCTTGACATTAAAATGGTAATAACTAGAAACCAATGTGGAATTTCAAAAAACTTTGTGAAAGGTAATTTGTAAGGAATAAAATTGTCTACAAAAAAGATTCTGTGACATTTTGTAATATGTCTGATAGTTTTGTCGGAAAAATAAAAAGATTTCGAAATTTACTATAAATTTGAATTCAAGCTCCAATAACTATTGAACAGATGGATTTATCGAAAAATGATAAGAAACTTTTTTTGTAGAGCATTCAATTCCCTACAAACATTAGTCTCGAACTTATCTATATAATGAGCCATTGTCGAGATATAAAATTACAAACTTAAAAAGTTTTTGTCCCATGTTATTTAAATAGGAAATCAAAAATCACGAAGCGCCACCTCTTAATATTTATATTAAGAGCGCAAACTTTATGAGAATTTGTTTTTCATCATCTTTAACAATATTTTCATGGTAACTAAAGTAAAAAAAAATTAGTTCTTTCTTTTGGCCTACCCTAATCTACATGAAGATTCACCTTAAACCGTGAGCGGGACTATTAGTCGCAGGTTTAAAGCTGAATTTTCGGTGTATGTACGTATTCTTTTATTTCAGGGAAATACCGCGAAAATGTATTTTCTTAATGTTGAAAAATGAGATTAATGGAACGGGAGATTAATTTTTAGTCAAACAAATTAATTTTTCATTTAAAAATTGAGATTTTCAAATAAAAAAATTAGTTTTTTATCGGACTTATTGAAAATGATTAATTATTTACTTGACCAATATTTTTTTTAAATTAATGAATGAATTTTCCCAATAATAACACCACATTTCAATGGAACGTACATTTTTATAATTAAATTTTGACAATTTCAAAATTCATCTGTGTCCTATTTTAATGAGAAGGGGAAAAACTTTTTCTTTTCCTTCAAAATTTTAATTAAATAGGAGTGATCTTATTACTTTAAAAATAATCCTTCATTGAAATTTTGTTATTGACCGACTTAAATAGGCATTATAAAGTTCAATGCTGTTTTCAACTCTCAACGTTTATTTTGAGAAACTGAGGCTTGTTTTAGAAATTTATAAATAAAGACTTCAATTAAGTATTTTATTCCTTTACTAATTGATAGTTACAAATAATATTAAACAATTCTTTTAGAAACTAGTAATTATAAAAGTGAAGTTCTTAATTATTCAAGTAATAGATAATTGGAAATGTAAAATAACTAATTTTTTAAAATATTAATAATTTGAAAAACTGATTTGTTAATTATTCAAATAATGAATAATGGAAAAAATAATGAACTAATTTTTAAAAAAATTAGTAATTAGATGGCATAAGTATCTGATTATTCAGATAATTGATAAATTTGGAAGAACATTTACATCATTTTTTGAAAAATCAGTAATCCACAAGAGCTAAATTCTAATTACTTGGTTATAGAGTAATTATTTGATCTGAATTACAAGTTTTAAATTTATTGAATAATAACCAAATATTAATTATCGATTTTTCAAATATTAGAAATACATTACTGTCTAATTACTGAATACTTAAGTAATGAATAATATTTAATACAACAATTATACAATTTCTTAACACAGAATAGTTAGTGGTAATGAAATTGACAAAAATATCATTTGTGCCGATCACTGTCTCAATAAAATTGACATTATCTGTGAAACAAAAATGAGACTTAATTTCTTTTTGAGACCTTTTTTATGGAGAATTATATGATCTTTAAAATATATCTACAGATTATCACTACCCATACAAAGTCGCCGAGCTTCGAAATTTTCCCATAGATCGGCCAATGCCTGTTTTGCAATGATTGGCCAATAAGTGGCTAACTATATTGGCCCGTGCATGGTGAATCATTAGCAGCCGTCTTTTTGCTGATAAAAACGGCGCACAATTAACCGCCATTCGTTGGCCAACGTTTTGATCGGGTGATCTTGATACCAAGCTTTGGCCGATGCTTGATTGCCAAGATTGGACAATGCTTGCAACCGCAATACTTGGCATACCGTTATCATCCGATATTGAGCCGATGCTTGGAAATCGGCAGCTATTCACAACCCAGGAATGGGCCGATTCTTTTTTTTGTATGGGTATTAGGGTGTCCGTTATTTACCAATTTGATTTTTTTTAGCGACGCCCACTAAATTTTTTGTTTATGGCCTAAAAAAAATTATCAGATCCATATAAGCCCTTAATATTCATAATAAACCGTGCCCCAAAGACAATACATTTCCCATTTGAATAATATGAGGTTTCGGCGCGTTTTACATTTAATTTTTTTTCTCCTAAACTAGTTAATCTACGGATATCAAAGATACATATTTTTGTAAAGAATTGAACACTCTATAAAAAAAGGTCTCTTATGGTTTTTCGATAAATTTATCAGTTTAAATGTTATTCAAAGTTAAAGATAAACTTCAAGTTAATTTTTGATTTTTTTACTTTGACCGCAACATTATCATTATTTCTGTAAAAGTAAATTGCTTATTGCGAAAAATCTTGAATTTTAACAATGTTATTGAAAAAATTACTATACGATTTTAATATCTGGGTCAAAAATAAAACTTGATTCAGGCTCACTTCACCTTCTTTTCTTTTGAAGTTATCGATTGGCCGACGATTTTCCGATAAGACCTTGACTTCTTCGACTTAAATTGAATTTTTTTTCAACTTTTTGGACTTTTTTCATCTTAGATTCAACTTATTTGTATTTTCTGGTCTTAGTTTGAACTTATTCGTCTTAACTTCAAACACGATAATCGTTCACCTTACTTTTGATTTGCTAAACCAAGTCAAAAAAATATTATTTATTCACCTTTCTTTCGCCTTAGTATATAAAAATTATTTCACCGTAGTATTGACTTTTTTGCCTTATAATTTAAGTCGAATAAGTCTACATCAAGTCAGTTTCGACTTGATTTCAACTTTTTCGTCTTAAATCGTGACTAAGTAAGCCAGTCAAGTCTAAACCGAAGCGAAAACTCAATGTATTTTTAATCTTTGTAAAAAAAAAGTCGAGTTTGTCTTGTGAAAAATGGCTTAAAATTTCGATTTGGTAAACCAAGTCTAAATTAAGTTCTATTTTTGACCCGGGTAGCATATGGTTTTTGGTCAAAGTAAAAAAATCAAAAATTAATTATAAGTTTATCTTTAACTTTGAATAACTTTTAAACCGATAAATTTATCGAAAAACCATAAGAGACCTTTTTTATAGAGTGTTCAATTCCTTACAAAAATATGTATCTCTGATATCTGTAGATTAACTAGTTTAGGAAAAAAAAAATATTAAATTTAAAAAACGCCAAAACCTCATATTATTCAAATGGGAAATGAATTGTCTTTGGGGCACGGCTTAATATGAATATCAAGGGTTTATATGGGTCTGATAATTTTTTTTAGGCCATAAACGAAAAATTAAGAGGGCGTCGATAAAAAAATCAGTTTGGTAAATATCGGACACTCTAATGGCCATATATGAATCATATAAAGCTATAGATGGCCATACATAGTTATGTATGACTATGTATGCCTGTGATTAATTACACATATATGGCCGTATATAGTCCATGGAAGACTATATATGGCCATGAATGGCCGTAATTTTATGACAGAGAGACTAATCTTGCCAAGTCTGGTCGCACCTAGTATTATAGTCGAATATTAGGGCGCCACTGGAAGATGGACTCGGCCTCCCAGAACCGGATGTTGTATGATTTTATTTTAATTAAATTAAATTAATTTATTAGTCAGGGTCGTTTGTAATATTTTGTGAGTGAGAAGAGGAATTGTAGAGTAGGCTGAAATAATGTTAATTCAATTTTTATTATTTTAAGCACCTTGCTTTATTTCATCAACCCTTGACAATAATGATTTCTTATGGCAAACTAATATACTTATGATAAACTAAGGTTCCTTATGACAAACTAATTTCCTTATGACAAACTAATATTTTCCTCGTCCCCTGGACGGTTACTTATGGCAAACTAAATTTCCTCGTCCCCTGGACGGTTACTTATGGCAAACTAAATTTCGTCCCCTGGACGTTTTCCACACCCACACACCTACGTTAAAATATACCTCGTCCCCTGGACGGTAAACCTTATTATTGTCCCCTGGACATTAACCTTAACCTAATAACTCGTCCCCTGGACGGTAAGCCTTAATTTCAATTTAAAAACATCCCCTGAATGTATAATTATTTAAAATAAACTTAATATGTCCACCGGACCTAAATCACAGACACAGTTTTCTTTTACACTAATTAAATCTACCTTGTGATGGTAGACCAGTTTGTGCGGACCAAGTTTGTTTCCTGTATGACTATTATTGTTTTATTCTTACGACTATTTGTTTTCTCATATCTACGACTATACTAACCTATTGTACTTTAAATTACTACTATTTTCTTATTACTATGACTTAATTACTAGAATAATTGTTACTACTTATTACTACTTGTAATTCATAACTAGTATTATTATTTATAACTATGACGAAAACCTAAAAACTATGGTGCTATTATAATTACTATTTGTACTTAAAACCTATTTATATAATACTTAATTACTACATGTTTACCTATGATCTACTTATTTATGATTGAACATTTATTTGTCTCTATTTCTTTTGGATATACTAAAAACTATCACTGTAACTATTTTGACTTATTATTTACTATGGCTGTGTATTATTATTACTAATTTTTGGTGTGATAGTACGATTATACGAGTGTATAGTGTGAGTGTAAAATACGCGTCGAGTGGAAATTGTTCTAAGTCCCGAGCCGACGAGAATCAAAGGGAAAGGAAAGAAACATGAAAAATAATTCTATATAAATTGTTCAAAAGATTCAAGAGATTGAAAGAAATACAAAATAAGACAAAATATGTAAAAAAATAATGTGAGAGAGTTTAATTTAACTTAGTATTTTAATCGCGTATTCTTTCATTCTCTCTCCTTTCGCTCACGAGTGTGTGAGCCGCACGGCTAAGCTTCTCCGTATTTAGATGTTTACTCAAAGTCTTAAACACATTCTTTTTTTTCCGAATCATTCTTTATATCTCGTTAAATTATATTTTTCAATTCTCACTGATATTAAAGCACAAAACTTAGAAGAAATTCAATCTCTGGAATAGTATTTCATTGTTTTTCTGTTTCCTTTGATTTTTGTCGGTTACGACTTAGAATAATTTCTCGATCGCTACGCTTCAGAAAGCAACGGTAGAGGGCGATGAAGTTTATCCTTTTCCGTATGTGTGACGGATGGCTCAGGTAATAAAAGCGCTCGGTAAAACTCGTATTGGGAACTTAGTCTCCCGATACGTTCTCTAGAGGAAGACCATTCCCTGGACAACATCTGGAACTTCGGCTACCCCGAGTCCGACCGGACCAAGGTAAGCAAAATTTTTATTCTCGGGGAGATTTAAGGGTCCCCACTCTGAGGCCTTCTGCCAAGGGGTGGTAAAACTAGCCGTGTAGGTGGGGGTTAGACGGAGACCATCCGCTTACCCTCAGGGAAGGGGAACTCGTGCAGGGCCGACGGGGAAGTCGACCAGACACCCCTGAAGCATCCGGGAGGGGGTAGACCCGCGTTACTAGTCCGCGTAATTTTGTGTGTGTGTGTGCGAATCGACCGCGTAACCGTGTGTCCGTATTTAAAAATCATAATAAACCGTGATGAAAACCTTGCTTAAATAATTGGTAGTAGAACAAGGGCTCGAAGCCTATGTAAAGGTGTTGATTTGAATAAAATTTAAAGTATTATATTTAATAATGTCTGTCTTTTGAAAACCCCTTTTATTTTTAACCCTGGACTCCGGCGAGCTAAACCGAGCAAAAAGGGGTAGTTTTGTATATTTTCTAATTTTGCTTTCTGGGATATTTTATGTTAACTTGAAATAATATTGGCTAATTATTAAATTTCTTGCATTCAGATATTGTTTATCTATTTACTGGTTTATTTTTTCTGGTTCTGGATGGTTCATTTTTCAACTTATCAAGTAATTAATAACTTTTAATTGGCAACGGAAATTAACCCCAGTTTTACCCGTTACAACCTTGAGCTCTAATTATTTCATGACATCATTTTCTTTTACTCAATTACAAAACTTGATTTCCCAATACAAAAATTTCACTAATAAAAGTTCCAATATAAATTTCACAACTATTTAATTCTTATTTATTTTCACTGATCTAATTAATTCATTTACTTTTCACTGTCCTATTTAATTCAATTACATTTATTAATTAATTAATTCTGGTTTTAATTTAATTATTAACTAATTAATTTTCACTGACAACTTTCCCATTAACAATTGCTTCAAAATTTTATATACTTAATTTACTCGAAATTTTCTGACAATATTTTCACTACGTATTTCAATATTCAACTCAATTTACTGACAAAATAATCCGTTCTTAAGTTCACTCGACACAATTTTTCCGTAATTTTCTAGCGTCTTACTTTTGATTTTATAATTTTAATTAGAATTATTTTAACATTATTTTATCAATATTTTATGACTAGTTTTACGACTAGAATTACGTTAAAATTGACTAGAACATTCGGCCGGTGAATTGGTGTCGCAAGGCCTTAATTTACGATCTTACACGCGGGAAAACTTTTGTCTAGAGCGGCCGACAGGCCTGAATACTTTTATTAAAATACTGAATTTAATTGAATGATTTTTTGAATAATTTATACGGAAAAATTTATTTTATTCCAGCCGAGAGGCCTCGAATAGAATAAATTTAGAGTTACGACAGAACGACGAGTACACGGCAAAGATTTTACGGAAATTTTTGAGACGCGTGGTTGAACTAGCCGACGGGCCTTGTGCTACCAATCTAACTCACATAACCAGCAGAAAGATATTATGTAAATTAATTATAACTAATTCGGCCCTCTAATAATTAAATCAGAGGCCTTAATTAATTATAATTTTTACCTTGAGTAAAACTTCAACAACGTCTCTGGTGTCTCGTTCACTCCTCAATTTTCCGCCGGTATGTTCTCCTCGTGCTCTCTCTCTTCCTCGTCCACAACGAAAAATTCAACTGATAACCTGTCAATGACCAGTCCGCATTAGTAATTTGTTAAATTATTAATTATTGTAATTATCAGCCTGAAGGCCTAATAATTAATTAACAAGTTAAATATTGATTAATAAATCGCCTCGTTCCACGTGAAGCGTGAACGGAGGTATATATTTACCTTGTGATCTTTATTTTACGTCCGGTGTTCTCGCCGTCTGGACAACTCTCTCTCTTCTTTTTGTTCCACAGTCCATTATATCGTTTCACTCCCGTTCACTACTCCGGAAACCTATTCCCACTTTCTTCGACTAAGGAAATGACGGACGGACGGGCCTTAGTGATCCATGCGACACCCGGTGACTAGTCGCAATACTACTCGTAACTTACGAGGTCGTTGGCCGGTCATTGGCGGGAACGAAATTCAAATTCAACTTAATTTAATTATTCATGTTTATTAAAATTACCCTGTTACAATTTGCTAAACATATTGAGACAAATCACTTTTTGTGTTCGTGATTTTCACCAGCCCGATAAGAATTTTTCATAAGGACCTGACACGGCCCTTATCAGGTTAACCTTATTTTAAATAAGGTCCAGATCAGGATATCCTGACGAGGAACTGATATGGATGTAATGCTTATGACTCATGAGGTCCTTATCAGGGTTACCTTATTAGTTCTTTAGCAGGATATCCTCATCAAATCCTAATCAGGATTGTCATATTGATAATTATTTAAAAAAAAAATAAATTCCGAAAAAAAAAAAGAAAATATTAATTCGATCCGGAATGTGATCTATTGTATTAAGAGTATTACTTAGAGAAAGTTAACAAGTTATTTATTGATGAAAAAATCCCGATGACTGCTGGGTTCGAACCTGCATCCTTCCGATTTAAAGTCCTTGATGCTATCCACTGCACTGACACATTCATGTGAGCTTGTAAGTGTAAATATTATATTCAATACACTATCAAAGAATTACTGATGAAGAAGTAAATAATCCGTGTTGCAATGATTGACGTAATTTTTAAATACTATTGTTTTGTACTTTGTTCAATTTTTAGCTTGTAAATAAAATATTTAAAGGGATTCGATAAATTTTTTATTAATAAAGATATCCTTATATGGTTCTGATGAGGAACACGTCAGAATGACTTAATAGCGAATAACTTTTTTTGAGATTAAGGATATCCTGTTGAGGTCCTGATAAGGAACTTATCAGGTTTGATTTAATAGGGCAAACCTTATATCAACCTGGAAAGGTCCTTATGGTACTTCAGGCAAATCAGAAAAAAATTTCAGTCGAATAGCAGCCACAAGAATTCGTGGGTTGAACACTGGCTTAGGCGGGCCTGTAACAAATTTTATTTTACCTGGACAGAGCAGTGGGCTGGAGTTCTTGCAAAGCAAAGACCCGCACTTATTCAAACATAGCAACGATACGAAAACTTATCAACTTACCTCACACTAAAAAAAAAATACTATTTTCAAGTATCTGCGTATTTGAATCCTCCCAAGGGAATATTTATTTAATCATTCTAGAAAAATATACTCTAACCAAGTAATATATTCTTGATTTAAGAAGTTTTATACTTATTTTAAGAAACTATCTTGGTTGGAGTACATTATTACTAACAAGGAAGGTATCCCAAGTGTCCCTCTCCGATTTCGATGAAACTGATATATGTTATTCTCCGTCGAAATATAAGGGACACGTATTTGTTTTTACCTGCGGAAGAACTTATCTAGGGGGTGAAACCACCCATCAAAGTTTACGCTCCAAAGGGGTGTTTTGCAAGTTTCACATACTTGCAGTTTGAATAATCGAATGGGACCAATGGCATCATTTTCAGGGTGAAAAATAATGAGAAGTGCCGTTGGTGTTATAATAAAAAAATAAATAGAACAAAAGTTATAAGGGTTGAAATTCATAAAACTTCTATAACAAAAAAACTATTCATTGGATTTTAACAAAACAAACGGTGATCAAAAGAAGAAAAAAAAGTAGAGGATACGTGTTTTTTAGTTTTTTCTTGAAATATATGTGTTTCCTATAGGTTTTCGCGCTTCTCAGATTTATTAAATTAATGTATATTTTCTATCAACAACGTAAATTTCAATGAGTACGTCATTTTATTATATTCATCCCATGTTTACATTAGCTATTTTTGTTTAATTAATAGTTGATTATTATGTTTTATATTTAATATACAAAATATGATAATATAGTAATTCTGAATGTGTATATGTCTTGCTGATTAACAATTTGTGTACGTCTGTACAAGAATATTGAGGCAGTTTTTAACGATAATCCCCGGCGGCAAAACTGATTCTTACTTCGTATTATTATTTATTCGCATATAAAAATGAGAGTGAATCCTAGGAATGCGATCCAACTACTTTTGGCTACATTTCAAACTATGAATGTTCCACTAACTCCTGTGAACAATGAAGAAGTACAATTAACGAATAGTTTGTAAAATGTACTAATGTCCGCAATGAATGAATATACTGGAATAGAAATAACTTAAAAAGATTCTTTACAGTTTAGTGAACCATTCAAAAACATAGAGATGAAAATAGTAGATGACAACGAATATGCACGCACGTTTGATGAGCCAGAGCTTCCTGATAACGTGTGTACTACTGATGAAGAAAGTCTAAGTCACGAATACAAATTACGAGCTGTTGAATATTGGCGGAGTGGAAAGACGAAAAATTTGAGTGTCAACTCAATCCAACAAAAGTTTAGAAAAGTTCAATCAGTACGGCAGTTGAGGCGGTGGGCACATCAGATAAATCAAGGTGGAACATATTGGGAAAAAGTAGCTAAAATTTGTGCCTTCACATTAGAAAATTTTAAAGCTGCTGTAGACGCAGGCATGATAGTTCATGATACTGATTTACAAAAAGGAGCTTTACGAGCTAAACAGGCTATCGGGTTTGAAAATGTTAGTTTTACATTGTCTAAAAAGTGGTTAACAGCATTTAAAAGAGCTCATCGTATAGTATCGAGAAAGATTATTAAATTTATATCATCAAAAACTATTGAAGATAAAAGAACAATAGCAGAGACATCGGAAGAATTTGTTGAAGGTGTGAGAAAAGAAATCAAATCTTATGGTTTATCAAATACTTTCAATTCTGACCAAAGTGGATTTCAGTTAGAGATGCATTCAGGAAGAACTTTAGCAGTAGATGGTGAAAAACAGGTTGAATGTCTGGTACAATCCATTTCATCTACAACGCACAGTTATACTATACAACCAACAATATTTTCAGACGGAAATTTTCTTTCTCCACTTTTCATGGTTTTGAAAGAGCCAAGTGGAAAATTTGGTCCAATAGTTGAATCAACACTATTTAGGGCAGACAACGTATATGTAGTTGCATGAATATCTGGAAAACTTACTTCAGGTACATTAAAAATAATTTTATTCTATAAATATAATATTTTTGAACTTTGCGTTGAATAATATTTATAGTTCTCTTATTCAGATCACTTTAAAACTTGGCTAAAGCATGTATTTTTTCCAAACGTTGGTCCTTAAATTTTAATATTAGTCGATTTATGGACTGGACACTGTCCAGCCACTGTAAGTGCTGTGGAACCATCTGATAAAGATGTAAAAGTAAAAGTTATACCTGAAGGAACAACTGGAAATATTCGACCACTTGATGTTTTTGGATTTAGAACATGTAAAAATTTTGTAAAACACGTTTCTGACAGTGTTGCTTTGATGGGTGAGAATTTAAATTTACACTTGAGAAATAACATTATCAAGTTACAGTCGCTTACTCATAATCAACTGTCATCTCCAAGATATGTTAATCTCTTTAAATATTCTTGGTTCAAAAGTGGTTATACAAGCCTAAAACCAGAGGAATTTGAAAACCTAGTAAATTTTGCGTTCGGAAATCAATGTAATACTCATTGTGATATTCGAGAATGTAAAAATATTGCGATTGTACGTTGTTCTTGGTATAAAAAGTCGTTATGTCTGAAACATTTTTTTGATCAGTGTCATAAATGTAGTACATATCATGAATAGCTTAACTACTTTTCTCGTACATATAATAACGATAAAAAATTGATAAATCAATCTAAAAAATGAAAAAATTATTAAGAATAATACAATTCATTTAATCTTTCACATGACAATTGATATATACACATACATGTACACAAATTATAATTGTTCACAGGAGTTAGTGGAATATTCATAGTTTGAAATGTAGCCAAAAGTAGTTGGATAGCATTCCTAGGATTCACTCTCATCTTATATGCGAATAAATAATAATACAAAGTAAGAATCAGTTTTGCCGCCAGGGATTATCGTTAAAAACTGCCTCAATATTCTTGTACAGACGTACACAAATTGTTAATCAGCAAGACATATACACATTCAGAATTACTATCTTATCATGTTTTGTATATTGAATATTAAACTTAATAAACAGCTATTAATTAAAAAAATATAAATAAATAATATAACTAATGTAAACATGGGATGAATATGATAAAATGACTTACTCAATTAAATTTACGTTGTTGATAAAAAATACACTTTAATTTAATAAATCTGAGAAGCGCGAAAACCTATAAGAAACACATATATTTCAAGAACTCACGTAATCTTATTTAAATGTAGTTTATACCTTAAATACATGTATATATATATATATATATATATATATATATATATATATATATATATATGTAGCGTTGCAACAATAATTACGATCGATCAATTTCGGCAATCTACGCCGAAAATCGATTTTTCCGTATTCCGTCTCTACCTCATTCGTAGAGACATTACATATTATATATTACAAGATACACTGCTGAGCTGCGAACACGCATTCAAACATTTTTTATTTTTATATACTTTTCTTTTACTGTGTTAATTACGTTGGATAAATAAAACATTTATTTATCATTATTAGTTGGTTTAAATAATTTATTTTGATATAGTTAAATTTTACCCTTAACTACTAAATTGGTTACCCCGACGTGATCTCTTTTTAAGGGAAGCGTCGAACACGTGGATTACACAGTTTGTAAAAATCTCGCGAGTTCTCGTGTCATTTTGCCGCAAATATTTTGTCGCGTTGCCGATCAACCGGCGAGACCGTGATTTTTATTCACAGTTATTTTTGTGTGAATTTATTTTTGAATTTATTAGTGCAGTGATTTTTCTTAACATTGTGCAGTTTTTATATTCTTTTATCACCGTTGGTGCATTGCTGGACATCTTATGGACGTTATGCCTTATCAGTGTTAATTCGAGGGTCCTTTAGTGCGAATCGAATAGTGGTAAAAGTTTTAGCAAGCTGTGATAAAAAAATTGTAATTAATTTTTCGTGCGGTGTCGCGTATAATTTTCTTTTCGTTACCGGAAATACCATAGAGGATTAAGCCGATCCACCGGCTGCACATTCCTGAGCCGTGCGTCATCGATAATCTTTCGGTAACACCGTACCCAATTACTGACATTGTTGACGGGTGTTGTCAGGCTCTGAAACCGAAAGCGACAAGACAATAAATTCCGAGTCATCTGACGAAGACACATTCAAATCTAATTTATCGGGATCGTCGTCGTTTACGCCAGTTAAATTAAATATTGCCGTAAATATCAAAGCACCCCAGTTCAGCACGGAGAATCCGAAACTGTGGTTTGCGCAGGTCGAAGCCCAATTTTCAACGCACCAGGTAACAATCGAACGTGCCAAATTTGACCTGGTGATTCCATTGCTCGACACTTGCGTCGCTGCAGAAGTAGAGCGGTTAATTCTCGAGCCCCTTGCGACAACTCTGTACAACGATCTTAAGACGGCTCTGATAAAATGCTTTACGAGATCCGAAGAAGCACGAATTACTCAGCTCTTCGACAGAGAGAGACTTGGCGACCGGACTCCTTTGCAATATCTACGTCATCTACGTACATTAGTCCTCGGTATTGATGACGCCATGATAAATCAGGTTGGTTTTCCTATATGCCATATGAGATTCAAGTATGCCTTGAAGCTATCAGCGACTCAACGCTTGACAAGCTTGCCGAGTCAGCTGATCATATGGTTGAGCGTATATCGCTCAAACCCCAAGTTGCCGCTGCTACAGCAAATTCATCTTCATCAACCGCCGAGCACGGCGAAATTGCCGCACTGCGAAGAGAAATTGCGCAACTCACGAATCAAGTGTGAAACTTGAGAATTAAACGCGGCAGATCCAGAAATCGATCACGGTCACGTGTACCAAAGAAGTTTGACTTCTGTTGGTACCACTTCAAGCATGGAAAAAATGCCGGCTGAATTAGTGTACGGTGAGCCAATTTGTTTGCCGGATGAGTTACTCACTCTCAGCAATAAAACTGCACCTCATCACATTTTCAATACTTTAAAATGTTATTTTTATTCATTGGCACCGGCTGAAATGTCGCGTCACGGCAAGCATTCTGTATTCTCTTTCAGGAACCTTAGTACTTACAGTCATGTACTGGTACGAAATGACCAGGTTGGAACATCTTTCACAGCGCCATGCAAAGGTCCATAAAGTGTAATAACTCGACACGACAAATTCTTCATCGTCAATTTCTGAGGCCGACAAATCACCATTTCAGTAGATAGATTAAAGCCGGTTTACGGGGCGAATTCAGTCGACACAACAACAACAATGACAAACTCCCAGCCGAATAACACAGCAACCGAGACCCAAAAACGCCGAGTCCGATTTAATATTAAAAAATTTTAACGATTTAATTTTTTTTACTTAAAAGATTTTTTTTTTTATTTTACAAAGTAAGAATTCACTACTGTATTATACTCATTCATTTACTTATTCATTGATTCATATTATTTGTAAATATTCCATTACTTTAATTATCGTGTGTTAAATTTAAATCACGAAAAAAAAGGAAGTTCTGTAGCGTTGCAACAATAATTACGATCGATCAATTTCGGCAATCTACGCCGAAGATCGATTTTTCCGTATTCCGTTTCTACCTCATTCGTAGAGACATTACATATTATATATTACAAGATACACTGCTGAGCTGCGAACACGCATTCAAACATTTTTTATTTTTATATACTTTTCTTTTACTGTGTTAATTACGTTGGATAAATAAAACATTTATTTATCATTATTAGTTGGTTTACATAATTTATTTTGATATAGTTGAATTTTACCCTTAGCTACTATATATATATATATATATATATATATATATATATATATATATATATATATTGACACCAAACCAGATACCTACTGTTTTTTTCTACTATTTCGAAGTTCTAGTCTCTTAAAATTTTATGTAGAATAACATATTTCAGCAGTAGTGAAATTAAATTTAAAATCTTAGTTATAATTAAATATAACTAACTTAGTTATAATTCAATATAACTTATGTATGATTTCAAAGGTAGTTGACTGTTCTAAGGTATAAGCTTAATTGATTAAGGTATTTAAAAGATTTGTCAAAGGTAGTTGCTTGACGAAACGTTAAAAATTGTTATTTTAAATAAAATTGCATTAAGACCCGGTTCTGGAAGACCGTTAATACTTCCAGTGGCGCCGTCAAAAAGGACAACCACGGTAGCAGTACCCCTGTTATAGTTATTTTCTATGTTATGTTATTGAAGTTACAAAATAATTTTCATCAAATAAAATATACTAATATGACATCTATTTTCGTAAATTATAATTTGTCAGAACCCGTAGAAGAAATTATTTAAATGTATGTATATTCAAAATAAAAAGGAAAAATAGATTTGAGTATTTTTAACTTCTCGCTAAGAAAATCGAAGATTTTTGAAAAATTCACAAAGTTATTGTTTTCATTCCAATTTTAAAAAATCGAAATTTCATCAGTTGTCGACGTTTTGAGGTAATAGGAAGCTATTCTGACTATTTTGGGTGTGCCCATGTATAGAAACTCCATAACTTTTTAACTAAGAATTCGATTTGGTTGGATTTCACGGCAATAGGTCAGAATGTTTTCATGTTATCTGTATTGAAAATCAGAGAATAAAAAAAATGCGATAAAATGTCGATATTACCAATCAATTGCATTTTCGCGAAATGAATTTCTGTCGTATCGTCCAGATAACCTTTATTTATTAGTAAAACTAATTTTAGAAACAAATGAATTTTTATAGTCCGTTTTCGATTTGAATAGAAAAAACATTTTTTTGGTAGTATCGATATTCTGTCAATTTGTCAATTTTATGAACAAACGAAAAAAAAAATCCCATTGTTTATAAAATTATTCAATTTTTTTGCCGTGTCTCACAAAATATTTAAGATAGTCGTAAAATATGTAAGATAGTCGTAAAATATTTAAGATAGGAAAAAAAACTTTGACATCTGTTTTGTGCATTTTTTTAATCTTAATAATTTTGTTTTTATAAACTTCCCTATCAAATAGCCGGTTTAGAAGTTATATCGATTAAAACACTTAAATTGAAATTTCCAAAGGATCTGCCACGACGTTAGAACCATGGTGGTCGTCTGCCATTTAATTTTTGAGTAGCTATAATAATATATTTTGACTCATCGAAACGGCAGCTTTCATAGCGTATGTTTTTAATTTGTCAAAGTATTACACCTGTCACACCTGAGAGACGCTAGTGACAGCAGCGAAGTTTAGCTAGTCCCTATCTCATGGTTGGTAGGTATAACAAACCAACTGAGAAAATTTTAGGCTTACGTAAAATATGTATAATCTGCCGTTTACTGGCTTTTAGACTATATTTGCGGTAAAAATCAAAAAAAGACTAATTTACTTTATTCTTCTCAGATAACACATAATGTTTTAACAGAGTGTATTTCAACTTGTTATATTATGGCCCCTTTGTTATTAAGCGTTAATAAGGGTGCCACTGGAAGATTAAACTTGGCCTTCCAAAACCGGATGTTAAGTTTAATGTAATTCTAAGGGTCATTGTATTATTTTAAGAGTAAGGAATGACAAGGGGTTAAATAATGGTCGTTAATTTACAAAAATCTATTATCTAAATTTTATTTATATTAACAATAACGATTTTTACAATTTGTCCCTTGGGCCTTAAATTAACTCAATGTTAAATGTTGTCTTCTGGACGATTTTACACACACACACACACACACGCGCGCGCGCGCGCGCGCACGAGCGCGAGTTACATGGACTAATTTACACACCTACACAAGTCTCATGGACTGCTATTCATGCCCTGGATAATTTTTACACACTCTAGTCCCCTGAACTGCTTTTTTACACATACACACGCATGACTCGATACAATTTTCAGTACCATCCTGAACTTCGCATAATTTTACCGTACGCTACAAAACCTCAACTCTACGCGATAACAAATACGTGATCATATTTTATGTAATTTAAATTTTCCGGCTTCCTTGTCCGGAAAACGAACACGTGGTGAATTTTCTAGAATAAATTTCCAGCTAGACAGCCAGTTAATAAATTTTCTTGTCAAATCCAGTATAATAATGAGTTGTTTGTTGATAAATTAATTCTGGCACTTCTCGGGGAGAATTTCCTTGACTAACCAATTTTCCAGACACCAAGTTAAATTACTTTTATGAATTTCGGCTTTGCCTGCAAGGAATTTTATAGGTCTACACTATCAGGTAATTTAAAAATGTCTTTAATAAATTCTAGCCTCACTGCCAAGAATTATTTAACTGAATTTATTCACGATAATTAATTAGTTGCTGTAAGTTTATGTGGCCACTACCTGCCAGGATAAATTTACTGATACGAATAAAACGAAATTTTCCACTCGGGCTTTTTCGGCTACATCTGGAATTTTCCCATTTCCTAAATGTATGGACTAAGAGAGAGGGCAGAGGACCGAATCCCTTTAATTTGCGCCACCCGGTTACCTGTGGTATTAGATAGTAACGCAAATTACCGACCGTGAATTGACTAAATATCAATAGATAAATCAAATTCTACGACAATTGATAATGAAAATTTTACCCCGTTACTGTATAATTCATCATATGTTCCAAAACTTATATCACGTCTTTGTTTTTAAGTCTTTGATGCTCACTACATAAATTATTGCAATCAGTTCTTTAGTTTAAATAATATCATCATCAAAGTTTTTGAAATTTCACTGATTCTGTCATTTTTTTTTTTTTTTTTTGATATTTCACACATTGACGCTTCGGATTGATTCAAAACTCATGTCACTCTCCATCTTGATCATTTCTATTTATTCCATTATTTATTGAGCATAATCGTAATCATAACGCTAAAAAACGATCCTTATTAGTTATTCCTGATTTCCATTTCCCGAATTCTCAGACTCGCCCCCCCCCATATTTCCACCTACACCACGACCTATGCATAATATTACTACTTCCTAGGGGCGAACGGTTATCAGCAGTTCCACCCGGTTCTATAACTCTGAGCACTCAACAGCAGTTCGGGTTTCTTGCCCAATTAATAAAATAATTGACAGCCAGGGCCGACCGGGGGTCTATTGATACTCTAATGAGGCCAAACCTGGACTTTAATCATATTAATATTGGAAATTTTCCAGTACGTAACAATAGTGCTGTGATGTCGTTCCGTCTTCCGCTTATAACAACTCGCCCCCCGCACGACTTCGGGCGTCTTCGGACTCCTACTTAATTCTAATTGAGGAACTGATGCTCGAGCATTGGAAATTTTCACTTCCGGACGACTAGTCGCAACCTAACCGGAATAACCCTGGGCGGTGAGGTCACGTAAGCGACAGTGCGCATACTAGATCTTGTTTTGACTTACATTGTATGCAGTAAATTCAAATTTACCCCGTTACAGATCGTAATTAATTGGATAGAAAAAATAGAATATTGTGTGACGAGGTATGAAACAAAACGATTTTAGACCAGGGTGAAGGTGGCTGCCCGAGTTGCAGGCGAAAGCTGCTATTAGCCACAGTCTACTGGAATCGTGTTTTATCCTGAGTTACGCACTATATTTTTCATGACTACCTACATTGGAACTTCAAGTTTCATTGTCAGCAGCCAATCAGAAACAAGTTAATTTAAGACCAATGGTGTGATCAACTATTAGCATAAGCCTAAATCGTGATCTACAATTTATAATTAAACAAAAACTCTACATATTATTTATTCTTCCCTCTAATTTTTATAAAAATGAGTCATAAAGTCAGAAATGTCATTTACGTAAATAAAATTAATTAATGATCTGAAATTATTATTAAACAAATGACCAGTATCAGAATTGCAGTTGCGAAAGCCGTCAGTCTTTCCGAGGGACAAAACAAGTTGGTTTCTGCCTGCTGATTGAAGGCATTTACAGTTTACGCGTTTGCTAAAATTTATTTGCGGCATTGGACTGAAATAAACTTGTATTAATCGAATATGAGACAATGAATTTTCAAGTTTCGATAATAGTATGCATCCCGAAGTGCATACTATTTTTCTCGCCTCCGGGCGGAAAGCGTCAGCTTTCGTCTTACTGTGCAAAACGAAGTTTCCGCTTTCCGCCTTCGTCGACGAGAAAAATAGTGTACACTCCTCGGGAAGTAAATAAGAAAGCCTCAGATCACATGTAATTGTTGGCCGAGTCGAAGCCGAGTATTTCAGGTACTTGTTTACATTAGTTATTCTTCTTAGCTTCTTAGAACCGAGAATATTGTTTGTGTTTTAGTGTTCTGTGAGTGAGGTTAGTGTATTTTGGAACTAAATCTGAGATTTAAAATCGAATATTTTTATTATGAAAATTTAATTAAGCTACTCTCAAAGTGTGTATGTCTTTATTTTTGGTTAAAAAAATATTTTGTGAAAATAAAAAATTCCGAATATAACAATCAAAATGTAAGTGTATTTATTTCTATACTGACATTTTATGTTATCTTTAAATTAAAATTTAAAGTTTGAATCAAAAAATTTGTTGGTTATTAAGTCACCAAATAATAAAAATATAATTTTTGTTTGCATTTCTAAATAAAGTTCACGACATTTCATGAACGTTACAGGCGACATTAATTTCCATCGTGACCAAAACAATGATATTTCAAGTAAGAGAGAAAGTGATTGTCAATCTGTAGTTGGAGAGAGTGAATAAACAGACGATGACATCGAGTAAGCTAAAAACCAAAGGGATTTTCATAATAAAATTGAAAATTCACCTTTTCTAAATGGAATTTTTTCACAGTTAATATGGGTCAATCAACTGACATGAAACTGATTGCCAAATGTAACTTTTGTCATCTGAAGAAAATAATTAGAAGATCTATACGGACAACTTCAAACTATATTTCTCATTTAAAGGCAAAAATTAAGTAAATTTTATCTTATCATACTATTTGAATTTTCTATTTTATAGTTATGTGTAAAGATTATTAAAAGCTTTTTCAAAGAAAATGTTTTAAGTTAAATTTATAATCAGTTGAAACAATAAATTGTGGATTTTTCTTTTCTAAAAAGAACAGACTTTTTGCAAAAAATTTTATGATCTATTCTGGATGTTGTTAAATTAAAAACGAATTCGATTTTTCAATCAAGTTTTTATAGTTTTATGGAAATGTATTAATTTTTTTTTTTTTAGAGTGTCACGGCTGCTACATTCAAAAATTTTTAATTTTTTTTTTCTCTCTCTTCCAAAATAAGTACACACTAAAACCTTCTGTACGTAAAGCTTTTTATGTATAACACCAACTTACTGACGCCAGAAGTCGTACCGGACAAATATACCTACCTGAGCGTTGTCAACGCTTTACAATTAAGTCGTATTGTACTAATGGACCACGCGTATTATATATTTCTCTTTCTGGAAATTTCATCATTTTTATTTAACGTACTTTTAAAATTTATGTATCCGTTCCCATTTAACTAATCTAAGCATAGAAGCGGTAGTCTTCTTTGATTTTTCATCTTAAACCTATAGACCACCCAACTCATGCGCACCTGCATGTGATTCTTGGAAATTAGAGAAAGCTAATGGAAACCTCCAAATTTATGGTTTCCTACACGAGCATGCTCAGCGACAGAGTGGCGCCAGGTCATCAGCCTACTTTAATAGTCAAAATCTGTTTCCCAGGGATCACACGTGTGCATGGGCCTAGAACTTTCGGGCGAGTCCGAGTCCTCTCGTATGGGAAACTGGTTACCACCACTTTTCATATGCGAGGATCATATAAAAAGACCATGGACTTTAGCTCATCAGTTCTTTTGGGAATCAAACTCTGAACCTTACCGAACTCCGGACACTTGACGGTGTTCGTGGCTAGAGGATTGATATCCCGATTGAGCATTCGGTCACGTGAGCCCAGATCATTGGATCGGTCCTTGATCGTCGTAAGCACTCGTATAATCGGTATATTATTTTCTACTAGCTTCAGAAGCATAATCAACGCGATATTAGCGTATAGCATCCGATCACGTGAGCCCAGATCGTACGATTGGTCCTTGATCGTTGTAAGTCGTGAACTAATATCAACCGTTTAGCACCGGTAGAGCATTGATTATCTTCATCTTATTATAATCCATTTAATTTCATTCATTTTATTATTTTTATATTGAAATATACCACGAGAAACGTGGAGAATCAAAAAATATTTTACCGCGATAAAGGCGAAGATTTTAAAGAATATTTTACCGCGAAAAGGCGAAGAATTTGAATAATATTTAGAAATATTTTTTTTCCGCGAAAAATACGCGAAGATTTTATAAATTTATATTACCGCGAAGACGCGAAGAATTTGAATACATTGAAATTATTTTACCGCGAAAAGCGCGAAGACCTTCATTTTAATTTAACCTACAGAGATTTAAAAACGCATAATCATTGAAGCTTATACAACAAGGTAGACTAAACAAATAAATAATTCGATAAATTTAAAATCACATTAATTGACCGCGAGAACGCGTCGTGAATAAGTGTCCTGTGTAACTGCTGACAGTCTTGACACCTCACCAAAACCTGTTTAGGGTAAGTTTTTGAATATTGTAACCATTGTTTGGTATTTTTATTTTTATATACTCTGAAATAATTGTAACCCATATGCATGAAACATTTGCTTTTATATTTACTATTCTTAATATTGCCATTTGTAACCCCTTTTGTATTTTGAGAATATTGAGTCATTTAATAAATAAATACTCGTTAACATAAAACATTTGAAAAACATTATTTATCAGACAATTTTACTTTAACAACGAGATAATAGCTTCACGAGGCTTTTCGGCAACCCACCTTCTTTTATCCCTTATTTTACTACCTGTCTAGCCGCTCAGACCGATAGTTCACAGTAGGGGATACACAATCTTACGTTTACCGCTCGACGTTTGATTGTGAAATTAGAGCAGTCACATAATAAATTGGAAATCGTTTTGGGTTTTATCAATATTGTCTTCAACAATATTGTGTGGGCGCGAATTAAATATAAAATAGAATAAACTGAGCATTCGGTCACGTGAGCCCAGGTCATAGGATCGGTCCTTGATCAATGTAAGTATCTTTTTATTCACTATACTTTATACGAATATCGTACCTACGCCCATCACGATTTCCAATCGTGACAATTTTGGTGTCAGAAGTGGGATACCGCTGATCATTTTATTGTTAAATTCAAAATTGTCTTATATTTGAAAAGAATAATAATAAAAAAAAAAGGGAAAATTTTAACTTTCATACAAGATAATTATCTTTGAAAAAGATTTATACAATTATAACTTCGAAATTTTATAGAAGACTTAAATTGTCTTATATTTTAATAAAGATCAAATCACTACAATTTGAAAAAAAAAAAAATTATAAATAAATAAATAAAAATAAATCAACAAATCAAATTCTTTCAAATATGAATTTGACATAAATTGTTTTAGAAAAAAAAAGAGAAAAGAAAAAAATAAAGATCATTTGAAATGGCTGAGGAAATCCGTAATCTCAACATTCATCAGAATATAACTGATGCAATTTTAATTACTATGGGAGAAACAATGCTGTTACATCGGGCATTGCTTCAGGTACCTCCCTTCGATGGCAAAAATATGCCACTAAAATCATTTTTAGAAGACGTCCAAAACGGTCTAGACGTCATACCTGCAGAGCTTTCAGCCTCTTTTCTTAAAAAGGTCATCTCTAAACTTAAAAATTTAGCACGTGATGCTGTATCAGATAAAATTATAAATACTTTTGAAGAATTAAAAACCATTTTAACAGAATATTTTTCTTGTCAGAAATCATATCCACAATATTGTGCTGACATACAATCTGTTAGATTACGTCAGGGAGAATCAGTTCTTAGTTATTATAATAGAATTAAAGTTCTTGTAGCAAACGCCTCATCAATTTTAGAGGATTATTTCAATGATCCTGCCGAAGTTACCGGTATGAAAAAATTATTAAACGGGTTAGCTCTAGAGTCATTCAAACGCGGGCTACCGAACAAGTTAATCTACGGGGTTTCTGTTGAAGACCCTCAAACATTAGAAGACGCGTATAGGATAGCGTTACGAATAGAAGATTTAAAATGCAGTACCACTCGAAATTTTAACTACCTGAGGCTCACTCAAGCCGAAGGAAAAGAACAGAGCATACCTGCTCGCACATCTCGTATTTTTAGCTCTCAAGATGAGGAGCAAAGAAGGAAAGTTCCTTTTAAGATAAACAGGGACGCAATGTCGCAACAAATTTTTAATGACAGAAATAAATTTAATCCTAATGGAGATTACTATAGATATCGTGATAGATCAAACCATTATAATAAAAACAATCATGATGAAAATAATTACGATAAAAGCTATTATGACAGAAATAATTATTATAAAAATAACTATGATAGAAATAATTATAACAGACACGATTATGGTAGGAACAGTTCTCCGGAAAGGTATTATCCACAGTATCCTCCACAACCAATGCCTTATTTCTATTATCCTCCGGCATACTTTCCACCACATTTTTCTAACTTCTATCATAATATTTACATCCATGACGATCTACCTGATTCAAATTATGATTCATACTCTACTTTTACTGATGAAAGAGATTATTATGAGTTTCAGGATAACATCCAGCCTGATGTAACTTCAAGTTATACGGATAATCAAAAGTCGTACCCTCGTATTGAAAAATTTTCACGACTCACTACAGTTCAAGGAAACCATCCTATCGTTACTTTTCATGCATCCGAATTTAAGAACGGCAGTGCTCGGTTCATTATCGATACCGGTACCGATGTAAATTTAATAAAACGATCGGCACTAAAATCTAATTGCATAATAGCTGCGCATGAAGCTATAATACTAACTGAAATAACATTTAATAAATTAATTACTGAAGGATCTACGAATATCTCTCTCTTTTCAAATCGTGAACAATTTCAAGTCCTCAACAACGATAAATTGCGTATAACAACTGACGGAGTCATCGGAATGGATTTCTTCCAAAATAAAATCTCGAAAATTTCTTTTAAAGACTACAAATTAACTATTGGTTCACAATCGTTTGACTTTGAAAATTTCCATGATAATTCGGAAAAACCTATCGAACTAACAACCCAAAATACTGACAATCAAAACGAATTTTCAAATACTAATTCAGAAGTTCAAAATCCAGCCAGTCAAATTACGGGTTTGCATGAAACTAACTTTTTAACAAACGACACACATCATAAAACAAACAAAGATATCAACACAGAAAATACGAAAACCTACTCTACACTACATAACGAATTAGAAGCTAAGATATTATCAGTCGCTTCACACTCAATACCGAGAGACAAAGAAATAAACCTTAAAAGAACCAACATTCAAGTATTACATCAGCCACGGGTTAACACTAAGAACCCCGCCGTTAGGAGTACTGTAAAAATATCTGCATTACAACCTTCGGTTAGACTAAAAGAAGATAATGTACCATTAAGTCAACCTCTACCTGAGTCAAGGAAACAACTCAAGGAAGCTCAAATAAACACACCTACTAGTTCAGTACTCTATACAAACAAGGATGAATTCAACGTAGCTCTTAATTTAAATATTTTAATTGTCCAAACCACAAGTAAGCCAAGAACAATATCTAATATGTTACAACCTCAATCGATAAAGGAAGACTTCAATTACAAATTGATAAAATCAATTACGGAGAAGAAACACCCAACGATACACTCATTTAAGCTGTTTAAAGAAAACCAAAAATTTGACAATTATCCTGTTCAAGATTTTGCAAAACTTTATCGTACACTCGAACGATACCTCAATCTACAATACTATTCTCGTGATTTTGATTTCAAGATCATTGTAAATCTTTCAATGTTTAAATTACAACCGGGCACCATATTGCCTTCTCTACTTAATGCTAAAAAGAAGCCATCGTATTGTTTACACCTCAAGACCATTATACAAAGTCCAGAACCACCCCATAACGTATCGTCACTTACTGAGGGAAAAATTTTACTTTCGAAGACCGATTCATTACCTTTAGAAGCCAGACCACTACCTGCAGTGAGTTTACCACCAAAAGAGATGTTTACCTCAGGTGAGGAGGCCCTCGGCTTGTCTACTGTTTTAACATCGTCATGGGACAACCGGGAAGCATCTTCCATTCTTCCTATCATACCATCTTCAAACCAAGAGACAGGATCCTTAAACTCAAATACCCAAGCTGGGAATCTACACAACAATGTTGGACGTAACTATCAACTACTTACGCTCATCTTACTCAACATACTCCATCTACAAGGAACAATAAATCTATTAGCTTTATATAATTATCCATCATCGAACTCAGGAGATTATAAAATTAAAAACCACGATATACCATTCATGGAACTACGTAATAGTCCGATAATACAATGTCTAGCTTGAGATACTAGATTTCTGAGTGTTAAAAATTGTAAACGCAAACGTTTCGTTAAAATTTTCATTCATCAACTTTTCCTTGTTTTTATCCTTTTATTTTTGTTATTAACCCTCAGAAATACTAGTAAATTATTAAATATGTTGGAGGAACACAAAATTACCTTTAAGAGGAAAAAGAGAAGATACAAATTTTGTTTTGCTCCAACATATATTTTGTTTTTGAGTGAATTAGGAATAAAAAAAAAAAATTGAAACTGTTTATTCAAAATAACTCATCTAAATAATATTTGTGATGACTTACAAGTTTTGCAATTATCTCGATAAAAATTTCAGTCTTAAGAATTAAACAAGAATACTAGAGTACAGGTAAATTTAACACCTAAGTTCGTTGACCCCTAGAAATTTTTACCTACCTGATCTACCTACACCCCATCCCATCTCCTCCAAGGTACATAAGAAAAAAAAAAAAAAAAAATAAACACTTATAAAGAAAATTTGAAATAGAAGAAAATATATACTAACATCAATTTAGTCGTCTCTAGAAACTCAATAAAACCACTATTTGAAGACCATCTACATGAAAATGATGAATAACATCACCGATAAATCATCTATCTACAAAAACCAAAACGAATCAGAAACAGTACGAGCATCGAGAACGTTGATTGTTGCATAGAATAATAACCATCAAACTGTACTACCAATTTACCAGATGTCCACGATCTTTCACTGTAGACTCCGTTTGGAGACTCAGAACAACACAATTTGTGACGTACAAAATGGAATCATCAATAAAGTTCTTCAACCACCGACGTCTGTTCACCAACATAATAACGTTACCAATCATCTTGAGTACGAGTACATCAACGAATTACGATGCATAATAGTTTGCAACATTTGAGAATCCACCATACCAAAATTATTGTGAAGAGACATCACTACAATTTGAGATGAGTAAATTTTAAGCGATGTTCTTTACTACCCTCTTATCCAGACCTTTTCATAAATACGAACGTAAAATAACAAAAAAAAAATTTTGAATTAAGCTTGATTTAAGTCACTATTTAAGCAAATAATTGCATAAATTGTAAATCATCGGGACGATGATTATTTTTAGGTGGGGAGGTGTCACGGCTGCTACATTCAAAAATTTTTAATTTTTTTTTCTCTCTCTTCCAAAATAAGTACACACTAAAACCTCCTGTACGTAAAGCTTTTTATGTATAACACCAACTTACTGACGCCAGAAGTCGTACCGGACAAATATACCTACCTGAGCGTTGTCAACGCTTTACAATTAAGTCGTATTGTACTAATGGACCACGCGTATTATATATTTCTCTTTCTGGAAATTTCATCATTTTTATTTAACGTACTTTTAAAATTTATGTATCCGTTCCCATTTAACTAATCTAAGCATAGAAGCGGTAGTCTTCTTTGATTTTTCATCTTAAACCTATAGACCACCCAACTCATGCGCACCTGCATGTGATTCTTGGAAATTAGAAAAAGCTAATGGAAACCTCCAAATTTATGGTTTCCTACACGAGCATGCTCAGCGACAGAGTGGCGCCAGGTCATCAGCCTACTTTAATAGTCAAAATCTGTTTCCCAGGGATCACACGTGTGCATGGGCCTAGAACTTTCGGGCGAGTCCGAGTCCTCTCGTATGGGAAACTGGTTACCACCACTTTTCATATGCGAGGATCATATAAAAAGACCATGGACTTTAGCTCATCAGTTCTTTTGGGAATCAAACTCTGAACCTTACCGAACTCCGGACACTTGACGGTGTTCGTGGCTAGAGGATTGATATCCCGATTGAGCATTCGGTCACGTGAGCCCAGATCATTGGATCGGTCCTTGATCGTCGTAAGCACTCGTATAATCGGTATATTATTTTCTACTAGCTTCAGAAGCATAATCAACGCGATATTAGCGTATAGCATCCGATCACGTGAGCCCAGATCGTACGATTGGTCCTTGATCGTTGTAAGTCGTGAACTAATATCAACCGTTTAGCACCGGTAGAGCATTGATTATCTTCATCTTATTATAATCCATTTAATTTCATTCATTTTATTATTTTTATATTGAAATATACCACGAGAAACGTGGAGAATCAAAGAATATTTTACCGCGATAAAGGCGAAGATTTTAAAGAATATTTTACCGCGAAAAGCGCGAAGACCTTCATTTTAATTTAACCTACAGAGATTTAAAAACGCATGATCATTGAAGCTTATACAACAAGGTAGACTAAATAAATAAATAATTCGATAAATTTAAAATCAAATTAATTGACCGCGAGAACGCGTCGTGAATAAGTGTCCTGTGTAACTGCTGACAGTCTTGACACCTCACCAAAACCTGTTTAGGGTAAGTTTTTGAATATTGTAACCATTGTTTGGTATTTTTATTTTTATATACTCTGAAATAATTGTAACCCATATGCATAAAACATTTGCTTTTATATTTACTATTCTTAATATTGCCATTTGTAACCCCTTTTGTATTTTGAGAATATTGAGTCATTTAATAAATAAATACTCGTTAACATAAAACATTTGAAAAACATTATTTATCAGACAATTTTACTTTAACAACGAGATAATAGCTTCACGAGGCTTTTCGGCAACCCACCTTCCTTTATCCCTTATTTTACTACCTGTCTAGCCGCTCAGACCGATAGTTCACAGTAGGGGGTACACAATCTTACGTTTACCGCTCGACGTTTGATTGTGAAATTAGATCAGTCACATAATAAATTGGAAATCGTTTTGGGTTTTATCAATATTGTCTTCAACAATATTGTGTGGGCGCGAATTAAATATAAAATAAAATAAACTGAGTATTTGGTCACGTGAGCCCAGGTCATAGGATCGGTCCTTGATCAATGTAAGTACCTTTTTATTCACTATACTTTATACGAATATCGTACCTACGCTCATCACGATTTCCAATCGTGACAAGAGAAAACATTTTGAAGAGTTTAAGCGGTATTTGGTGCATAAAAAGCAATTTGATAAATCGAAAACTCAAATCTCAATTGATAGAAGCCGCTGGTCATGTTCATTCGACCAAGAAACATTTGAGAAAAACATTACGATGTATATTTTAAAATCACTATTACCATTTAATTCAGTCGAAGATCCACATTTCCGTAAAATCTTTGATGGTACGTGAAATTTACATCATTGAGTGTAGACTATCATTTTTTGATTTGTCACTCATAATTCTTATTCTCTATTAAATCAATACCTAATTTGGATGGTTATCATCAGTGACGTCTTCCTTTTCCACTTTATATTTAACATAGTTGTACTTATTGTTTTGAACGGCAATCATTCTATCATTTTTAAGATCTCTAAATCAAGAAGCAAGGTAACACCATCCATCACATGACTCGACATCTATTAGAGAAACGAGTTCATGAAATTTATGATTAATCAACAAAATTCGCAAGGATTTCCTTTCTGTAATTCAAATTATGGATAGGTTTGTACTACGGCGGGTGTTTTGGACAAGGGGTTTACATCATTTTTTTGGTGTTACAGCTCATTGGGTAATAACATTTGATTAATAGTATTATTTGTAATTAAATGATTGATTTAGTTTTTTCCTCAGTTCACAATTCATCGAAATTATTTTTTTAAATTCCACTCAGCAAGAGATTTCGTAAACTGATTATTTTGAAATAGCTCAATTCAGACACTCTAGAAAGAAAATTCGCTGCTTTGGTTTGCCGACGTTTTTCAAATACACACTTGTTCGACGCGATTGAATCTCTTCTATCCATTGTTCACTCATCACTTGGATTAAGGCCCGGAAACTTTATTGTATGGTTCCTGGTATGAGATGATCAACTCACTAGTGTTTCTACGAATATCTTCAGTTTTACTAATATAGTCTATCAAAGTAGTGGCGACATAAATCTTATTATTCGTTTTATTGAATGGTAATGTGAGAGTTGGTTTTGCTCGACGAGGGCCAGAAGTTTCAATCTTTGCTGGGATTTTTATAACAATGACCTCCTGACCTTTCTTAACATCCAGATTATTTCATTATTATCCAATTATTTTATCGAAAATTTATTATTTACTGGCCATTGATTTAGAAATTTTAGAACTATATTTGGATCCCAAGTGTCGTTGTACTTCCAGCTTGGAGATCTTGTGTTTGCGACTCCTTTACAAAACCTTTTAATTCGAGAGCTCTACTTCTGACCCTAGTAAGAGTGACAATGCTGATCTATAAGTGTTAATCGATCCATATGATGCACCTCTTTTGAATTTTTCCATCAAGAATTTTAATACACTAGTTACGTCGTAGATGTATCGTTCAATATTTTGTTGAATACGAAGATGCCACCATCATTTTAATGGAAATTTGCATTGACGTAACGACGATTCACTTAAAGACACTACTGACAATTCCGTAACTTCAGAAGGTACCTTTTTTAATTTGAAGGCCTCCATGATAAAATTCCTGCCACCAGGGAAAGTTTCTCCCATAGCGGGTGAAGATTCCTGTCAACAGAATAAATCAAATTAATATTTGGTTTAAATATTATGGGCTTCGATTCCAGCATGGTTGTAAACATAGGGTACCATGTTTGTGTCGTCCACTGACAAACGACGACAGTACCTCTAGGTCTATCAGTCTAAATCTTTTGTAGAATTTTTAATATGATTAAGAATGACGGGAACGCATAGAAAAAATCGGGTCTGAAGTCTTTAGTAAACACATCGACTGCTTTAGCTTTTGGATCATTTTTCCACGAATAGTACCTACTACACTTAGTATTTGAACGACTTGCAAATAAGTTGACTGTTGCATTACTGAACTTATGACATATTTTCTCAAAGGCTGAATTTGAGAGTAAGAATTCTTTTTCAGGTGCAAAACATCTTGACTCGTAGTCCGCTATAGAGTTATCTGCTGATCAGATATATGAAGCAAAAATCCATAATTTTCGTTGTTCGCACCACTGCCATATACATTTTGTGAGATTATTCAAATTTGGAAACTGAATACCTCCCATACGATTTATATACGAGATTGCGGTGGTGTTATCGATTCTGAGTGAAATGTTGTAATTATTATGATCTCTGACAAAGAACTTTAGGGCTAAAAATGCTGCAAGCAGTTTTAAATAATTGATGTGCATTCTTCTTTCATTTGCACTCCAAAATCCGATAGCTACCTCTTTACCATAGGATGCACCATAACCCGATAGCGATGCGTCTGAATAAATTTCTATTTCGAATTTAAAATTATTTATTGGGCTTTTTGTTGTTATGATAGTGTTCTTCTACCATCTTAGATAATCATTCAAGTTTTTTGGAATTTCCATTCTTGCGTCAACCTAAGGACCCAATAAACGATGGAAAATCGCAGATTCTGCAATTTCTTACACAAGAAAATATATTTAATTTTTGAGGTTACTTTTTTCTTTCTTAATTATAAATCCAAGCTTTGTCAATAATTTACAAGTTACTGTAATATTTTTTAGACAATCTACATGAGACTATCCCATCAACAGTAGATCGTCCAAATATATAACCGACAGCCCAATCATCTTTAAAACGATTAAATCTACCTGTAGGTATACTTACGTCATTTATCGTCTCTTCGGATAAGATTGGCGACTGCGTTTCGAACTTGTGCTCAGATTTGGCCTCTGGTATATGGCCTCTGGTACGTGCTGTTCCTTTGGTTCCATGATTTTTTCTTTTGCCCCTCCAGTCTGGCCTGTGCATTGTTCAAAGTCCCCAAGCGGGACGGGCACTGACCATATTTTGAAGGTCCCATAGACTTTTCTGAAGAACTCTTCAGCTCTTAGATTCATCAATACTAGTGATTTTCTGGTGAATGATTCTTCTCTTTGGACTTCAGAGAGTAATCTACTAGGGTCACTCAATAGTTCTCATACCATCAGCTTATTAATATCGTCACTTGAGATTAAAGTTGTTATAGCTTGACCAAGGGCCGTGGGACATACGGATAACTTTGCTTGTTTTTCAGTCATTCGAGCATTTCTGCTGATTGCTCCTTCTGGAAGTGATGCTTTGATTTCTGGATTAAGCTTAGGCGGATTTATTGCTTTGCAATTTTCTAGTGTTGGATATTTGTTCAACAATTCTAATTTTTCTTCTTTCGGTAGACCTTTCTCAAGTATTTCAGTCCAACGTAACGCAATTTCCTGTTCAATTGGTAATCCAGTTGCATTATCAGGATCTAAACGTTTTCCAATTGCCTTCAAGATTGTTTCATCTAATTGTATTGACTGGGTTACCGATGTTGACTGACTGATCTGCCCCTCCCCCCTCTGTTTCTTTCCTACCTTCTAGTACTGAGTGGGACGATTTTTCACTAGTTTTGTTGTTATTCGGTTCTCATTATCTGATTGTTGATTATCCTGATTCTCTGATCGGTTCACTGAACTTCGTCCTTTCGAACAACGTGTTGAGTGTCGACTGAGTGATCGACTGAGGGAATAGGAGTGATCTCTTCCGACTCGTAAGTCTCGTTCTCTAGATCTGTTTCACATACGAAGATCTCTTTATCTTGTACAGGTCTGATGATTTTTTGATCTAGTATTGGGTGACGATCTCTTGACAACGTACGTAATGATAACTTATCGATCTCGAACGTGAATGATAATCTCGTGATCCTGCACGTGAATGATCTCGAGACCTTGATTCAGAATAGTGATCTCTTGATCTGGTGCGTGAATAACGATCTCTTGATTGACTTCGTGATTCTGAAAAGCTCCTAGACTCTCTTCTGTTATAACGATCTCTTGATCCTCTATATAAACGGCCTACCAACAACATTAAAGAATAATAATTTTTATTATTATGTTAATAATAATTATATTGTCTGTGACAGTGTAGTCTTGGTTTTGAAGACGTGAGAGTTGAGGCTCCCCATCTACGTCCATAATTTTTGACTTTAGAGCTTAGCCTTGTCTCCAGACCAACGACTGGATGGGGAAAATCTCGCGCAGCAGGGAACCCTAAGTGAGTCCTCTGCGCAATTAAAAGTGGGGTCAGCCGAGGGCTTGACCGCCCCTAAGATTTCTAAAGTAGTCATTAGAGTCCTAGACGCGACACAACACGCCTCTTGGTTTTCCGCGAGTTTTAAAAGCTTACTCAGTGAAGTTAATTATCAACTAAGAAATCTCAAGAAAATTAAACTAATCTATATTATTAATAAATAAGTGTGGTGGTAAAATTTCCCCAAGGAGTTCTGGCTGCTGTGCATTTTTCAACTCTATCATGGAACGACGTCCGTTGACGGTGAGTTAGCTATACCTATCCTTAATTGTACCGCTGGTTTCAATTCTCTCTGTCCAAGTGCGTTTGCTCAACACCATAGCAAAATTAATTATCAGGGACTAGTCTTTTACCCGGCATTTGATACACATAGCATTATCTCTATTGCTTAGATCTTGGGAAATTTGTAGATATGATTCTGGGACAGTTGAGTAAAATAAAATATTTAAAATTACGAAATCTCTTTTCTTTTTATTGCACTTTATTTTAAGACACCGGTAGTTTTAGATCTTATATTCCAGCCGCGTGTCCGGTTTACGGCAGGAGGAAATTCACGCAGCAGAGTGTTAGCCGGCAACCTTCATCGTAATCAAACTTATACTTAAGAGAACGTTTAGTAATCTGAAATTAATAACAAAATTTTATCAGTTATTAATTAGTAACCAGGACGCTTGGCTAGCTGAAACGAGCTGGTCAAGGTCACCCGTTATATGTCTTATCTCTTTCATTGTCATTGACTCTTGTCCTACCAATCAAATCATTTGACTTGTGAATTATCCCAACAACAGACTCTTGTCTATCGAGGGGTTTGAATATAGGTGCTTGCGGACTCATGTCCAAGCTAACCTCATAAATACTTTTTTAAAGACTAGTGTCTTAATAATTACATAATTATCTCTTGATATTTATGTCTAAGTATTACTTATTGAGTACTCATGTGATACATTATGTAGTTAATTAATTCTCTGTAATTTATATAATTTTTTGGTTATCCTTACGTTCTCTGTATCTTTGCCTATTGTATCTATCTACCTATCTTCCTAAACATAATATACGTCTCATACTTTCTTCTTCATAGTCCAAATTTTTTTTGGATCTTTTTTGACTTATATTATAACTTTTTAATGAATTATTGATTATTTATATCGCACGGGAAAATTTTTACCGGTGTGTATGCTCTATACAAAAAAAGGAATGAGATCAGCTGGATGTGACGCTGGGCTCGAGGCTAGAAAAAGTTTTTTTTTAGCTTTAAACCTGTGGTACGATCTGTAGTAGGTAAAGGTACTACAAGTGATTAAAGGAAGAAGCGCGAAATACAATAAATGATTAATAAAATTTACTAATTGAGTGTGCTTTAACATATTACAAATAAAAATTTAAAGATAAAAGTCGTGTATTTGTAAGAATATGTGCATAGTCATACTCAACTAAATTTTTTACTAAAGAAAAACAAGAGAATATTGTATGTTTGTCACATTTTGCATAATTTTCATTAAACAGATTAACCTTCTGATGATTGAAGTGACACTGAGACTGAAGTTGCTGAAATAAGTGGGAAATTTAGTTAAACATGTAAAAAACTTTTACTGACCCCTTACTGGTGTGCGAGTCATACTTTAAATTTAATAGCGTCAACGGACATTATTAAGGCTATTAAGGCTGACTCGGAGCTGAAAAGAAAACATGATAGTGTTTGGAAAAAATAAAAGACTTTGTGGAAGTTACTATGTTCTGCCGAAAGAGAGAAAGTCTGAAATCTTCATTGGGTGTTTCGATTCAAAAGCCTGTCATAACTCGCTGGAATTCGACTTATGATTCCTTATATAAATATATATATATATATTAGGGTGATTCGAAAAATAACAAATTTTTTTTCTTCTCGGAAACAGGTTCAAAAATTTCATTTAGATATAAAAAGACGCCTGTGAAAATTTGAGCTCATAATATTAACATTAAAAGGTTCCGTATTGCACTTTTCGATTTTCCATAAGAATAACATGGAAAAAGTTATTTTTGCGTATTCTGATTTTTATAACTAGATGATTCTGCATCATAGAAAGAATCAGCAAGCCTATTTTCGTAGAGGATTGAATTCTCTACAAAAAAAGTCTCTTCTCATTTTTTAATAAATCCATTTGTTCAAAAGCTATTTGAGGTTGAAGTTGAAGTTATATTAAATTTGAGATCTTTTTACTTTTCCTACGAAACTATCAAACTTATCACAAAATATTATAGGATCTTTTTTGAAGACATTTTTATTTCCTACAAATTATTTTCTACCCTAGTAGATCCGAATTACGGTAAATTACCGCATTTTACGGGAAAATATCGTATTTTACCGTAAATTATGGCAATTTACGTCGAATTTGCCGCAACTTGCGGCAGATTACCGTACTTTACAAATTTGCGATGAAAATACCATTGTATTGCCGTAAACTTTACAGTAACTTGCCGCAATTTTATCGTAAATTCGCCGTAAAATGCGGTATTTTACCGTAGTTTGCCGTAAATTACGATACTTTACGGTTATTTACGGTAACTTACCGTAATTAGGATCTGCTTGGGTACAAAGTTTTTTCGAATTCTGCATCGTTTTCTAGTTATATTAATTTTAATCTCAAGCTCTTAAAATCGATCAGAAGATTATTTTTAACTTCTCGCTAAGAAAATCGACGATTTTTAAAAATTTCAGGAAGTTATTGTTTTCACCCCGATTTTCGAAAATCGAGTTTTCATCAGATGTCGGTGTTTCGAGGTCCTATGTATGTAAACTTATTGTAACTTTTTAACTTATGAATTGATTTGGATGGTTGAGGTAACAATCGAAAGAGCTTGTTGGCCATGATCTTCCTTGAAAATTTCAAATCATTTAATCGAGTAGTCTCGAAAATATTTGCAAATTACGAAAAAAGAAAAATTTTTTTATAGTTTTTTAGTGATTTCTCAGAAACTACTGGAACGATCGACTTTAAAATCGAATCAGCTCTAGAATTTGATGAAACGCTTCGATTGCCGCCTTAGCCATCAAAGTCGGTTCATTTGTTCGCGAGATATCGTTGAAGAAAGAAATGATAAAAAAAAGGATTTTTCCAAATATCTTCGAGACAGCTAAACCGATCGATTTTAAATTTTAATCAGCTCTAGAATAAAGCAAAACTTACCTTGCTAGCTTAAACGTAAAAATCGATTCATTAGTTCAAAAGATTTCGGCGTTGAAAAATTAAAAAAATACATTTTATGTTATTTTTTCCGGATAAATAATGATATAATGTACTAAAATGTGTCTATGTGTAAAATCATACCAACTCGTCCTCTTTATGGTTTCTCCCGATCATCATATAATGTCATCTAACTTGTTTATTAGTTTGAATCATATTATCAACAAAAAAATTTTAAAAACTCTATTTTCAATATTTTTCTAGGATGTTTCATATTTTATTGTTTCTGACATGAGTCAAAACTTATTTAAATCTTAATTTTTATCCTTGACATTAATTTATGGCTCAATACACTGATTTAATTGAGCATAATCAGAAATGAAATTTTAAAAACCGTTGATTTATTAATGATTTTCGATTCTTAAATTTTCAAACTTCAGCATAAAACGTAATTTGTTAGAAGTTGAAAAGATCTTAAAAAAACAACGGTATGTAATAGTATTTTCGAGCTCAAGGAGCTCGAAAATAGCGGGAAGTTTTGGGACTGGCCCGCAGGGCCAACCGACGCCCAGATTTTTAACTTCCCTTTATCCTGACTAAATTAAAGATGATGCCCGAGTGTATGTATGTATGTATGTATGTATGTATGTATGTATGTATTTATGTATGTATGTATGTATGTACGTACGTACGTACGTATGTAAATATCTATAACTTTTGAACGGGTGAACCGATTTTAATAATCAAGGTGTCATTCGACGCGGCTTGCGAATATCTTGAAGCTAAAAAAATTGAGCTTGATCGGTAAGGCTTGTTCAGAGATATTCCACAAATAAACTTTTTTCAGAAATTTTTTTTTTTTGATAACATTTAACGCTCTTGATAAATTGATTCCAAAATCAACTAGGCTCTGAAGCTTCATAAGCCACGTCGAATGCCACCTTAAACATCAAAATCGGTAAATTCTTTCAAGAGAAACCGTTATCGAAAGAATAAAAAAAAAAAAAAATTTTTTAGTATTTTAAAAATTTCTCAAAAATGACACCATAAATCAATTCCAAAATCTGATCAGTTGTAGAACTCAATAATCGCGTCGATTTCCACCTTGAACGTCTCAATCGGTTTATTCGTTCGAGAGATATCGTTTGAGAAAAAATGGTAAAAAACGTTTTTTTTCGAAAACAAAGGCATACAAAATAATTTTCGAGCTCGAAGAGCTCGAAAATGTATCAACAACAATTTTTTGAGCTTCAGGCGCTTGAAATAGGCGGGAAGTTTTGGGGCTGGCCCGCAGGGTCAACCGACAGACCAATGTTTTTTATGAGTTTGAGATTAAAATGAAAATAACTAGAAAACAATGCGAAATTTGGAAAAACTTTAGAGGTAATAATTTGTAGGAAATAAAAATGTCTGCGAAAAAAAGTCCTGTAATATTTTGTGATAAGTCTGATAGTTCCGCAGAAAAAGTGAAAAAATCTTAAAATTGAGTGTCAATTCAACTTTAACCTCAAATAACTTTTGAACAAACGGATTTATCGCAAAATGAGAAGAGATTTTTTTGGTAGAGCATTCAATTGCATACAAAAATGAGCCTGCTAATTTTTTCTATGATGCAACGTTAGGTAGTTACAGAAATCAGAAGACGCAAAAAAAAAAATTCCTATGTTATTCTTATGGAAAATAAAAAAGTGCAATGCGGAACCTCCTGATGTTAATATTAAGAGCACTACTTTTGAACCTGTTTTCGAGGAGAAAAAAAAATTTGCTGTTTTTTAAATTACTGTAATATATATATATATATATATATATATATGTGTATATTGGGACCGTTTATTTGGCTCGCCTGGAATCCGTCAGACGAACTATCCCCGCATAATCTCTTTGGCTTACTTGGTTCGGCTTCTGCAGTTGTTGGTCGACAGATGATGTATCAATCACCAATTCAATTATTAAAAGAAGTCGGCTCAGGGTGGCGGATCGGGAATAGGATGGGCACTTAAATGTACGTCAAATAATTATTGAGTTGTAACAAAATTAATTATTCGTATATTAACCAACAAGTTAAATTGATCGATCTCCCAAAAATAATCGGTTACATCCAAACTATAAGTTACCGTGGTCGGTTGACTCGATATAATGTAATAAGAAACAGGAATTCCATCAACCAGTGAACACAATATAATTTTGAATAATTATGACTCGATATAATTATTGTGACAATCACTTACTCTGGTCAGCACCCGGGATTGCAACTCAACGGCAAAGTGATGTCAATTCACTTGTCACTCGCACCCGTCGGTAACTCGGTTTCTATCTACAATTAACATTAAAATGTTAGCTTGACGAACTAAAATAATGATACTACTAAGATTCTAATACTAATCTCCGAGCTTCGGCAAATAAAAAAAAAAAAGGACGCAAATAGCGAGACTCGAAATGCGCGGTTTCAATTAATTAAACAATAATCCAATAAAATACCAACAAAATAAAGTACTCAAATTCAAAATCAACGCATAAATCTCAATATTATCCGTACATACAAGTATGGTATTAAAACGCTGCCAATTCAAATTACAAAACAGAACAAAATCAAAATGTACCAGCGGAATAATTCGAGTTGGAAACGCCTAACCCAAATATAAGTTAGCAGTTAATTTTATTGCACAAAAAAAAACTTCGGCGGCTACTCGAGTTATTTCTCAAAATAAATTAGTCAGACTCGCTCACCGGTCGATGTTCTCGAAGCTCCAGATAACCTTCGGCTTCACGTGGTCGATGGAATTATAATGGCGGGCCGGGGACGGTATCTCACAATTCCCCAGGTAAAGGATGATCCTACTAGCAATTGATAAATTGTGACTTGCTCAATCCCTGGCTGCGTCGACGACTGGTTGTGGATACTGTGTCGGTCAAAATATCTATACACACGTGGAATAAGCAATCACCGATCTCGGTGTTGCAGAAGAAATCCTTGGTACGGATTTCTCCCGTAGTATATTTAATGACAATACTTCTTCTATACGCCGCTCACGGCTTATTTCACTATTGGAATCTCGGACTATATTCATTATTAACAATATCGAGAATTCGCTTTGATAATTACCAATACCGCTAACTTATTCATTTGCACAACAAACACGTGTCAATCACATCGAGTCACGATCCAGAATGGCGTCGTCGGTTTTCGTCCGCAACTTTCCGCCTTTAGTTCAGGGCTTCTTCACTCGGTGGCGCTTCGATAGTGTCTCGACCGGGCTACAGTCCCCATTGTGACGGTCGATTTCAAATTCCACTTGAGATAGTCAGTGTCAATTCGATGTCAAGTTCGGAAATTTCCGCGAGCGATAATTTTTCCAAAGTCGTCCCACGACTGTTCCGGGCAGTTGCTATCGGCTCGGTCCTATCCTCTTGGGCTCTGCTGACCAGCAAACGAACCCCTGTATCTTAACCTAACAATACCAACTTAAACTAACTTAATTCCTAATTAACATTACTATTATTATTATTATTAATATTTCGAATCTCGGATTTTTCTCGTACCAAGCTGCCAACTAAACGAATGAATTAATTTAAATGACGCGGAAAAGTCATTCAAAAGTCGGGATCGGCCAAGTCAAAAAACGAGAGCTGTCAAAATAAACATAACCTCACATTATTTAAAAATAATGTAAGGATTGAGCAAAAAAGTGACCACGTGACGGCGTCGAATTATGCAGAGAAATTTTAAAATGTCACAACATATATATATTATATATTATATATATATTAGGGTGGCTCATTTGAAACGACTATTTTTTTTTCGCTCCATTGACGAAATATTATTCTAGACATAAAAAAAAAATTTTTTCACTGAATTTAAGCCCTTAATTTTAATTTTAAGTACTCGCTAAACGAATTTGAAATTTTCCTATTTAATTAACACGTAAATTTTAACTTTTTTTTGTTTAATTATCTATAACTACGCGGCATTTCATGATATTTAGTCCCTATTAGTCGAAAATTACAGGGGAATCTTTCCTCTTTTAAAGTGATTATAGCTACTTTACGTTTTGTACCCGGCCCTACCAGTAAAAAATCTTAAAGCCTATTTTTTCTCGAGCTTCACGGTTTTTTTATATTACTTGCAAATCACTAACTTCACAACAAAATTGTACATAACTTTTTTTATAGGGAATTTGATTTCCTACAAAAAAAGTTATTCACGCCAATATCGTAGAACCAGTAGTTTTCGAGATAAATCGGATTAAGTATCGCAAAATTAAAAAAATTGCTGTTTTATCCGAGATTTTAGTACTTTTTTTTATAAAATTATGGCCGAAGAAATATATATTATACAATGGTAAATATATCATCAAAAAAATGTCATGTCATAAAAAACTGTCTTCTATTAAACTCAATTTTATCTTTTGTTACCCGTATAAAGTATAAAAACCAGCCCTTGGATGGTCCATCACCGGGCGAAGTATGATAATTAGCGGCCAGTCATTGACAACTTTTAATGTCCCATGAACAGCTGAATATCCAAATGATAACCCCGGCCCATTAATGGCGCTCGACTTCTCATTAATCAGTCGATTAATGGCAGCTGGCAATCCGCCAAGTATGCAACTAAATATCATTAGAAAAAATTTTTTTTATTACTATCCTAGTAGAGTTCCTGATCATTAATGTTTAAATTATTTGAGTGAGGTAAATGATGTTGACAAATCTCGATGAAAAATTCTGCTGAGCTTTGGGCGCGAACGCGAAGTCGAGCGCCATTAATTGGCCGGGGTTATCATTTGTATATTTAGCTGTGCATGGGCCATTAAAAGTTGACAATGACTAGCCGCTAATTATCATACTTCGCCCGGCGATGGGCCATCCAAGGGCTGGTTTTCAAACTTTATATGGGTAAGAAAAGATAGAATTAAGTTTAATAAGAGACAGTTTTCTATGACATGACATTTTTTTGATGATATATTTACCATTGTATAATGTATATTTCTTCGGCCATAATTTGATAGAAAAAGTACTCAAATTTCAGATAAAACAGCGATTTCTTTAATTTTGCGATACTTAATCCGATTTATCTCGACAACGACTGGTTCTACGATATTGGCGTGAATAACTTTTTTTGTAGGAAATCAAATTCCCTATAAAAAAAGTTATGTACAATTTTGTTGTGAAGTTAGTGATTTGCAAGTAATATAAAAAAACCGTGAAGCTCGAGAAAAAATAGGCTTTAAGATTTTTTACTGGTGGGGCCGTAAATAGGCCGTAGCTATAAGCATTTTAAAAAAGAAAAAATTCTTCTGTAATTTTCGACTAATAGTGACTAAATATCATGAAATGCCGCGAAGTTATAGATAATTAAAAAAAGAAATAGTTAAAATTTACGTGTTAATTGAATGGGAAAATTTCAAATTCATTTAGCGAGTCTTTAAAATGAAAATTAAGGGCTCAAATTCAGTGAAAATTTTTTTTTATATCTAGAATAATATTTCATCAATGGAGCGAAAAAAAAATAGTCGTTTTAAATGAGCCACCCTAATATATATATATATATATATATACGTATATATGTATATATGTATATGTATATATATATATATATATGTATATATATATATATATATATATATATATATATTTGGGGCATTGCACGCCAAATCGGACAGTTTTAAGAATTTTAATTATTTATTGTTATTTTTTAGTACTCATCAAAAAACTCGTCCGTCTAAACTTTGAGATTTTTTTTTTTCATTGGTTCAAAAGATATGAAATTTTCAAAATAACCGCTCTTTTCATGTTTTTCCACCCATAACTTTTTGAAAAATATTTTAAATAAAAAAACTCAAAGAATAAAAAGGTTTCGCTATTCCATGCACTTTTAGAAAAAAAAACGGTCTATCGGTTAACCCTGCGGGCCAGCCCCAAAACTTCCCGCAGTTTTTGAGCTCCTTGAGCTCGAAAACATTGTTGTGAATACATTTTCGAGCTCGAAGAGCTCGAAAATCCTGTTTTATGCTATTGTTTTAGGAAAAAACCGTTTTTTAGCATTTCTTTCTCCCACGATATCTTACGAACAAACTAACCGATTGAGATGATTAAGGCGACAATCGACGCATTTTATTGAGTTCTAGAACTGATCAGATTTTGAGATTGATCGGATAAACCGTTTCAAAGATCAAAGACGAAAACCGTTTTACACCATTTCTTTCTCGATCGATTTCTCTCGAACGAATAAACCGATTGTGATGGTTGAGGCGGCAATCGACGCGTTTTATTGAATTCTTATGCTAATTAGATTTTGGAATTGATCGATCGAGCCAATTCTCAAAAATTTGAAAAAAACTGAAAAAAAAAATTTTTTTTTTTCGTTTTTCTTCCATATCTTAGAGTCTATTTGATCGATTGATTTGAAATTTAAAGAAAAGTTGACGGCCAACAGACTCTTTTGATTGCTACCTCAAATATGTTAATCGATCAGTTCATTAAAAAGATATTAAAAGTTTACACCCATACACACATACACACACACACATACATACACACACACACACACACACACACACACACACACACACACACACACACACCGGGGGGGGGGGCATCCTTCTGAAAATAGTCAGAATAGCTTCCTAGGACCTCAAAACGTCGACATCTGATGAAAACTCGATTTTCTAAAATCGGGGTGAAACGAATGACTTCCCGAATTTTTGAAAATTAATAGTGTCCTTAGCGGGAAGTTAAAAATACAAATGATTTTTTAGTAAAAATTTTCCAAGTTATTTTTGAGTTTTAAAACTTTAAAGACGTTTTTTGAAAATAATGCATATTTCGATTTTCCTGAAAATTTGTGCCAACAAACTACTATCTATTCCACAACTTTTCAGGTGGTTCCGGTCGTGGGACCT
The DNA here is from genome assembly GCF_026212275.2 of Microplitis demolitor. Classification (NCBI taxonomy): domain Eukaryota; kingdom Metazoa; phylum Arthropoda; class Insecta; order Hymenoptera; family Braconidae; genus Microplitis; species Microplitis demolitor. The sequence continues at coordinate 10,197,781 of NC_068552.1, read as the reverse complement.
CCGTGGCTACTACTTTTTTTCGATTATTAAAAATTGAAAAAATTTTTTTTTGCTATAAATTATTGTTCGTACGGATTTTCGACGCTGACACTTGTTTTTCTCACATATTAAAAATTAAATTCGATATTTTTTCGTTCTTAGTAGAGATTTAAAAGTAGTAAGCAAAAGTTAATGCTATTTATGAGCAGTTATAATAAATGTTTTTCTTTACTGAAAAGCAACTATTTCGCAGCAAAAGAAACATTAGATTTACTATATAATTCAGGTAAGACCATTCCAGGAGCTCAAAAATATCATATAATTATTCGAAAAAGCGACAAAACTGTATTACAAACGTTTTAAATTATTTCCGTGTTCTTTTAAAAATTTTACATTAACGGTTGTTTTATGAACTAGAGTACTCCTTAGTTAATATAGCTCCGTCACTTTATCGAATAATTATATGATATTTTTGAGCTCCGGTAATATATTAGCTGGATGGTATAGCAAATATAATGTTTCTTTTGCTTCAAAATAGTTGTTTCTCAATAAATAAATACATTTATTATAACTGCTCATAAATAGCATTAACTTTTGCTTACTGTCTCCAAATCCCTACTCAGAATAAATAAATATCGAAATCAATGTTTAATACGTAAGAAAAACAAGTGTACAGTGTCAAAAATCGGTACGCACAATAATTTAAAGTGAAAAAAAAAAATTTATCAATTTTTAATAATCGAAAAAAAAGTAGCCACGGTGGTCCTACGACCGGAACCACCTGAAAAGTTGAGGAATACATAGTAGTTTGTTGACACAGATTTTCAGGAAAATCAAAATATGCATGGTATTCAGAAAATGGATTTAAATTTTTAAAACTCAAAAATAACGCGGAAAAATTTTTCTAAAAAATCATTTGTATTTTTTTTCTAAAAGTACATGGAATAACAAAACTTTTTTATTCTTTGAGTTTTTTTATTTAAAATATTTTTTAAATAATTATGAGCAAAAAACCATGAAAAAAGCGGGGTTTTTGAAAATTTCATATCTTTTGAACCAATGATTAAAAAAATCTCAAAATTTAGGAGAATGAATTTTTTGATGAGTACTAAAAAATATCAAAAAATAATGAAAATTAAAAATTAAAATTCTTAAAACTGTCCGATTTGGCGTGGAATGTCCGATATATATATATATATATATATATTGTAACGTATCATTTTAACTTAATACTTAGATAACTCGATTAAACGTACGAAAAATTTACACGTAACTTCTACAAAATAAATTTCCTCAAATACTCAAACTCAAAATACACAGATCGGGCTACGTTACACTTCGCCCACCGATCACTCCTCTCATTTCCTCCAGATCCTGACAGGCGCCAGCCGACTTTTATTTCCCCGGTATCGGCAACCGGTCTAAACGTACACGTAAATTAAAATCTATTACCTAAATCCTTCGGAGATGAGAGAAATGAACGGCGGTAGCGGCATGTCCTGGTGCGCTCAGTATGCTAGGTTGTGGAGAGAGAGTCGCGGTTCTTTTACGCGGAAGAAGCCGATTAATTAAAATTAAATTAAACAAAACAAAGTAAAGAAAAACTACATAAATATCGCAAAGAGGACGCGAGAGTGACGCGAAGGGCCCAATTGGCTCGCGGTCGAGTACTCTCGGTCCCTCAGACAAATGAATACCTGGGTATGACATCGGGAATCCTCGTGGACGACGAATCACAATACTTAACACAATTCTAGATAATACTAAAATTAAAATAAATAATGCGGTAACTCAAGACGGCAAAATCACGACAAACGGCTCCAAAACTCAACATAGAGAGCCACAAGCTCCAAACGGCATCAGCCAAGGGTGTGGTCAAGGCCTATTTTTTCGGCTCTCCGACTCACAACCACTCGCTTCAAGACCCAAAATTCGACTACTGGGTCGACTCGTACTCGAGCGACTCCAAAGTCCAACTCTCGGACACCATGGTCAGTTCCCAACTGCCCTTATCTCCTCTCCTACTCCATTCACTTCCACACTCTACTATTTCCAGTCACTCTCACATTCTCGCTTCTCCATCCATTCTTCCCCCACCGCATACAAGCCGTGGACTCGCGGGTCTTCCCCCAGTGTCACTCCCCGTGATATCCGGAGTTAGCGAATCTTTGGCTTCCTCGAGCTTCACAAACGAGGCCTGCCATTCCCAAATAAACGTAAACGTACCCCAGCTAACTCCGGGTACCAACTCGCAGAGGCGGCGACATCTCAGTCGCTCCTCCGCGATCACTACGTCAACCCCGAAAGCTAGGCCTAGGCCTAGTCGTCATCACTGGTCAGGAGGCACAGTATTTTGGCCACTATCCGCAACACAGCTAGACATCCCTCGTTAAATCCACGCTCAACCACACAGACACTCCAAGACAGACAACATAACTCCAACACAGACAACATAACGTACAAGTACTCGTACTCTCAACACACTTACTTTACCACACACGTACGTCATACTCTCTGTTCACTATCCCCTACACTCAACTCCACACACGTACTAACTTTATCTCTCTCTAATACACAGACTTACACTTACTCCCCTTCTACTCCATCTCCTCGGCAATGTAACGTCACAATATATATATATATATATTAAGGTGGCGCAAAAAAACCGACTATTTTTTTTTTTTTGAGTCTCTTATGAAAATTTGTTGATTTACAATGTTTTAATAAGCCTCTCCAAAAATCAGCTCGATAAAAAATTTTTAAGAGGTCGCTCACAAATTTTGAAAATATCAAAAATGATCGAAATTCGAACTTTTTATTTCGAATTTTTTTCTTTCCCGTGGGAGCAATAGTTTATATTTGTAAAATCATGACTACACTGAAAATTTGAGCCCAAAATTTAAATATTTAAACCTCGCTCAAGAATTTTGAATGTTTCCGAGTGCTGTCTTTTGGACGTTTTCGAGTAACCTTTGAATATTAAAAATAAAGCTTCTCGATTATTTCCCCATCAATTTGCATGACAATGAATAAAAATATAACCCAAGAAATGGAAATAATAAGTAATGTACATACATTTTTATTTTTTAATTTACTTTGTAGGTTTTTTCGCTTATTCAAAACTTACCGAGTTTTATTGTTTAAGACTGTTCTGTATATTTTGGGTTAGGCACAAGTTATATTTTACTGAAATGACAATAATTGAGTTATAAAAAAATAGAACATCTAATTTGAACTATTAGTTACATATTATTAGTTAATATTCAAAATTCTTGAGCGCCGTATTAATATTTGAATTTTGGGCTCAAATATTCAGCATATTCATGATTTTACAAATGTAAACTATTGCTACCACGAGAAAGAAAACATTAAAAAATAAAAAATCCGAATTTCAATTATTTTTGATATTTTCAAAATTCGTGAGCGACCTCTTGAAAATTTTTTATCAAGCTGATTTTTGGAGAGGCTTCTTAAAACAGCGAAAATCAACAAATTTTCATATGAGATCAAAAAAAAAATAGTCGGTGTTTTTGCGCCACCCTAATATATATATATACGATATAACGCGCCATTCTCCCACGATAGCGTCCACAATTCTACACCAATCTTAATAAAACTTCGTCTACTCATTCTATGGACAATTACCTTAAATGAGTTTGAAAATGAACCAATTCGATGCATAACCCGGGTGAAAACATTTCAAACGGAAAAAAAAATTTTTTTCTCCGCCGAAATTTGGCCGAAAAAAGACCTAGGTAGTGAACACGAGGCCGAAAATCGCTCGGCTGAAAAAAGGCCGAAATTCGGCTGAAATTCGTTAGGCCTAAAAATGGTCGAAAAAAAGCCGATAATGAAGCTTAAAAATAGCTGACGTCAAAGACGAGGATTTAAACTTTTATTATTGTTATTCTATTTGATTTCATATAATATAAATAATTGTATTCATCAAATAGTTATTTAATTGTCCGGGAAAATGCATTATATACTGCCATATATTAAAATTTCCAATATATACTGTTATGTTTTGGGAAATTCCCCCAAATTAATGAAAAATAAAAATAATTTTTAATTATTTAATTTTATCCAGGTTTGGCCTCGTTAGAGTGTCTATAGACCCCTGGTGGGCCGTGGTCGTCGATTATTTTACAAATTATTATTTTATTTTATTTTCGCGATTTAAAGTGCAGCATCGCGCGACCCGGTCTTCATATTGTTTATTAGGATGTGGGATTTGGATAATCCTGGACAACCGGTAGCAGCGCTCAGGACTGGATTAATTATTAGGTCTCCGGTGTAAGCGTTCCTAATAGCAGGATGGGAAGTGAGGACCGCCGGTATCAGCGTTCCCCAATGTACGGGTGAAACCTTGGGTGCCAATGGCACCCCAAAATAAGGTGTTAATTGATTTAAAATTAATTGTGTAGTTTATTAATTATGGAGAGCACAAGTGCGAGCTCTATGAGTTCTCTCGAAAGACTGACTATTCTATCGTTATAAAAAATATAACAGAGCCAACAAAGTTGACAAAATGTTGACACTGCATCTCAGGTTCCCTGTGAGAGAATCGTCGTGGCCCGGGTCTCATGCATCGTCATCTGTTTTGACTACCCGCGAGCCACGGCGACTCTCTTATCGGAACCGATTTCCGTTGCATTGCATGAAATTAATTGATTAAAAATAATTAATTTAATTTAATCAGTAAAATATTACGGGAACGGAACAATACATAGCTACATATATAAATTTCAACTAAATTCGGAAAAAAAAGACTATTTGGATTTCTGTATTTTTTTTTTTTTTTTTTTTTGTTTTTTTTTTATGTTTAATTATTTTGGTTATGCAGAAATCATCAGATATGTGGTTTAACAAATTTCTAGTCTTGTAGAAATTTTTTATTTCGAGAAAAAACGCTAGAATTATACGCACACGCTTTAGTGGGATTCGAACCCGGGACTTACGTCAATGATACAACAAAAGAAAATTTAAGAATTTACCAAAATGTAAACTATTCCCATAAAAATTATGTCACTCTAACTATTAAATAATTAATTGTTTTCACTATGTCTTGTATAAAAATTATAACTTGGAGAGTTACTAAAACATTTTATAAATTGAAAACATAATTCTTCTCAAAATTTTTAAATACATTTTTAAGTACCACAACTTAAAAATTTTTTATGTTCTATTTTGAGTTGCATGAAATTTTTATAAGTGCCATAATTTTATTTAATAAAAAATACTAAAGACGAAAACAGGCCGATTCAACTGTCGGCCTGTTTTCGGCCAAAGATTTTTACTCACGATAATTTTCTTGAAAAAAAATATAATCTGGTCGAAAAAAGGCCGATGTATTTTTCGTCCAAATATCGGCCAAATTTCGGCCTTTTTAAAAAGAATAAAAATTTTTCGGTTGATTTCCGGCCTATTTAATAATATGAAAATTTTTTCGGCGTGATTTCGGCCAAACTAAGTTGTTTCGGTCTTTTTTCGGCCAAATATTTTCACCTGGGAAGGTTAGAAATTATGGTTTTCTGAAATTTTTCAAATTTAAAAAAAAAATTATTGTACCGGTATAACTGGGAGTAACTTTTAAACGAAAAGAGATATTTCATTCTTGTTTGTTCTATCTGAAAGCTAGCTCGACTGCATTTTATTTCCACTACACAACTAATTGATTCGATCATTTATTCGTTGAAATTTTTGAAATTTATTAGTGGATTTCATAAGCAGCTGAGGCAGCCGTTTGGCACGCACGTGGCTCGGGCGATCACAAGAGTTGAGTAGCATCGAGTATGATTACTATTTTGCTGGGTGACCGCTCAGCTACGCATCAGACTCAAACGAAGAGCTCTAACTGTTAGGCGCGGGATGAAGATCCAGTGATCGGTACAATTGGAATTTTATCGACCACTGGAGCTTCACTTAAATCAGAACTGTACTGGTTAGGTTTTCTTTGTGGATTTCCTTCACCACTGATCTTCCATTGCACAAGGGAGGTAGGAGGACATCATCGTAATGATGCAGTTCAGTCATAAGCTCATGTCAGGCCACAGCCGCAAAAAAATTAAGTAGTAGAGTCAAAGTAGCGAGAAAAAAAAAATTTGTGCGGCTACTTTCGGAAAAAATTGAAAGTTTAAGGACCGATCAATAAGTTAAAAAAGACTTAGTTTGTAAAATAGACAAAATAAACAATAAGAGAGGTCAGAAGAAGTATAAAACAAAGGAGGATTTGAATGTAGAGTCTTGTAAAACACGATAAGTGATATGAGTAAAATCAAATAAATAGTAGATTTCATAGAAATCTAACTATCGCATTGGTCCCCGTGACGCAACTTTTCAAAAATTTTATTATTTTATTTTATTTATTCATTGAAATTATTCAAATTTAGCTATAGTATTAGTGCTCCTACACCGAGAAAAAAGAACAGTAACTATTACTGTGCAGACCATTAATCCAGTCAATTGAATACATATAAGTATAGTAAAATATGCTTTTACAATATTTTATCTTTCACCCTAACACGCTCATTGACTGGATTGCAGAGTAATACTTTTGCTGAATCTGTCTAAGAGAATATGTGAATCTAAGCAACTATATTTACAGGTCAAAGAGTTGCTAGAATCTTGGCTAGTTACAATTTACTAGTAGTAAGTTTAAAGAGACTGGATAAAAAATCTACCTAGTCTGCAATAGTGCTTATCCATTAACTAACCTATAGCTAATTCTACTCGTTTCTTGGGCGAGATCAAAAGAGTATTCAATGAAAAGTATGTAGTTAATTTCGTACAAAAGCCAATGTAAAAGCTACTATGTGTAATAAAATATACTTAGAATGGCTTTTTACATTGATGACACTTTTCTACGAATTTTTTTTTTCTTATTTCCTCAGTTTATTCGTTAGAAACATTTTTTTACGCTATTTTCAGATGTCGACTAAATAATCACAGCAATAATTAATAAAATATTTTAAAGTCTAAGGTATATACTTATAAAAATAATTACAGATAAGTAATGCTTAAAACCTTTCTATAACAGTTATCAGTTCACAGAGATTTTCATGAGATATTTTTTAATGAAAGTTTCACGGCTGATACCTTTAACTCGTATCCCTAAAAGTCGTTAAATTTTTTTCGGAAATTTTAAAACATGTACACGAGAAAACAATTTTTCTCGAGAACCATGGCGACACAGGCAGAATACAGCAAAGGCATAGGCAGTAACACAAAACCCGATACGTTCCGAATAGACCTTTAGTTTTTTTTTTATGCATAGTAATTAACAGAGTAACCATCAGTAGTATAGATCGCATATGAGAACATTCGTCCACCTAGTACGTGGAAGCCTGAGATCTCTTGAACTTAGACCTTTTTTTTAGACGTCCGACTTCCTTACTAGAAATTTTTAAGTGCACTTACTTGGGATATTTTTCTTTTAATATTTTTTCTCAAACGATACACTCGGACATCATCTTGGAAGTAGTCAGAATAGCTTCCTAGAACCTCAAAACGTCAAGATCTCTTAGAAATTCGATTTTCGAAAATCGGACCGAAACCAATAACTTCCCGATTTTTTTTAAATTTGCAATTTTCTTGGTGAAAAGTTAAAAATAAAATAATTTCAATTTGATCCACAATGTAATTTATCGTAGTAGAATCGTTACTTAGAGAAATTATACATGATTTTGAATGATGAAAAAATCTCGATGACTGCTGGGCTCGAACCTGCATCTTTCCGATTTAAAGTCTTAGATGCCGTCCACTGCGCTGATCCACGTATGCGATCACGTGAGTGTAAATAGTATATTTATTATGATGCCAAAGAATAATGAAGAAATCAAAAATCCGTGATGCAATGATCGACGTACTCTTTGTATAAATACATTATCATTCTGTACTTCCTTGAATTTTTAGCCAACAAACAAAATAATAAAAAGAATTATAAAATTTTACGGTCAAACGGATTATCTTGAAACAAAAAAAAAACATTTTTAATTAATCTGACAGTAATGATGGTTAAATTATGAATTCTAATGCAATAACGCTTATAATCTAATATATTTTCTAGTAAAACGAACAGTAAAAAAAAGTAAATACGAGAACTTACCGATACTTATGTTTAATGCATTTAAAGAAATTCAGGTAAAATCCTTTATTTGTCATTAGTGAGTAAAATTTTTCTCGTTGGTTATTTTATTGTCTACACGATATTGCAACATTTATATAAATATATAATACATATAAATTCCACAGTATTATATTATTGTACTAAACAAAAAAAAATAACTAAATTTTTTTAAATATTTCTACCGGAATAATTGACAAATTATTTATATAAAAAGTATATTTGATATAAGTGCACATATATATCTTATGAAGGAAAACATTTAACATGTATAAGAGACAAGGTAAGGTTATTTGTGGCGCCTGTAACAATCGGTACACCTGAGTCACCACTCAACTGAACCTTAAGTTCAAAAATTTTTCTCTTTTTTTATTATTTTTTTTTATTATTTTTGTATAAAAATTAACCCGGAGAATCCAGAGCATACTCACCAAAAATATAATAATACAAGAATATCCGTACATACGTATATGTGCATGAGTTTTGTACATGTGTGTGTGTTATATATGTGTACATTGTTCATATATGGGTATCTATGACGCATTTTGGGTTTGCTCTGAATTCCCACAGAAAAGTATGCGAATATGAATGGTCAAGTTACAAGAAGGAGAGACGTAGATAAGAACAAGCAATTAGAAAATAGTACGTCTTTCTTTCTCTTTGCACAGCTGCACCACCACGGCCGGTCCCTTACGAAGAATCCACCGACTCAATGTCTTCCAGATGTCTAACGTAAAGATTTCTCTGAGTCTTCCGCGGCCGCGAGTCCCTCGTCATCATAAAAGTCATCGTAAAGGTCTCTCAATAAATTTGTCAAAACATTTCCTTGTTCTAATTCGACTCAAATTTTTACGACTTTCTTATTTAAACCATCTGTTACCAATAGGTACCACCTTCTCCCACGGATCCTTATTATTTCTTTTCTAACGTAACAATTTTTCTTTAATTTTATTTAATTTTTAATTTTTAATTGCATTTTTCAGAAGTGTCTAAAATATCGGTAGTAAATGTCACCATATATTTTGGAGAAACATTGTTTTTATAGAATCTCACAGTCTCCCGCGGATCCTTACTTTTCCTTTTTACACCGTAGAAAGCTCTTCTATTTAAAATTTTAATTACATTTCTCGGAATTACCTAAAATATTGGTAGTAAATGTCATCATAGAACCGCAGTCTCTAAAAAAATTACATGGTCCCCCGCAGAACCTCTCCGTTCCGTTGCCTATTACTGAAGATTTTTCATCTCAATTTTGTATTATTTTTAAAATTATACTTTTCTAGAGTATGTAATATATCGACCATAAATGTCATCATATATTTTATACTTTATTCTTAAGCAGTCCACCGCGGACTTATTTTTCTATTTACATCCTGTTTACTACAAAAATCTCAAGGACTTCCGTAATAAAAATCTCATTCTCAGCTGCCCAAAAGAAAACAAACCCTTCTGAATTATTTGTACCTCTTTGTCTTTAACCCATTCTCTGTATTATACAAGAGGCATCTTCGGCCCCACTTTTCTTTCAAACCTTTCATATATAAACCCCGGAAAAACAATCGAAGTCAGTTATTATTGCGGCAACTAAAACCCTTGTCAGATCTATCCGCGAGTAAATTCCAAAGTTCGTTCTCCTGACGCTCCACAGCTTAGGCAACCGGGGGTCCTAGATCGATAATCGGTATTCAACCCGCGAGTAAGGCTCACTGAATTGATTCTAAGTTTTGATCTCGTTACGCTCCACGGTTAGGCATCCGGAGGTCCTAGACCAATAATCGAGACTTTATTATTTTAATATATATTTCGCAACTTGAAATTTTATCTTTTCAATCTTTCCTCGTGAGGTCCTACGCTTATCCATCTGGACTCCTAGGTTGGATATCTAAAGTAAAATCATTTAAGTTCGCATCAGATTTAACTAAACTCTTTCACGTAACGTCCACAGCCTAGGCAGCCGGAGTACTTGTTCGGGAATAGTTAATCCTTTTTATGAAAATCATTAAAAGAATATATACATATATATATATATATATATATATATACATATATATATATATATATATATATACATATATATATATATATATATATATATGTCATCATAAATTCACTAGAAAGCAAAGCCGGCCTATCGGTTCAGCGTGCATAGCATTCTTGTGAAAAGATTCAATCTGTGAATCTCGATAAATATCATCATAAAACATTGTAAACTCCTGTGTACACAAATTCAAATTGGTGAATATGAAGTGAGTGTGTGTTCAGGTATATCAACCCATTGAGAAAGTTCATTATTATAATATTTTGTAAAATTTATCCATTTACCGTCCTTTTCTCTAGTATTTGAGTGCCGGTGATTTAAGTCATAGTAACTTTAAAAGTAAGACAGAAAAAGAACACGGTCTTCTCGAGGGCCCATATTCATTGACCCAATATCCTTCTCGCTTAGAAAAATCCCTGACCTACCCTAACGCCACGTAGGTCATTGAACGGGATGGTCTATAGTACATCCGCTCGATACAAATAGACAGATAAGTTGTAGAACTACATGAAATTATAACATCCTTATATTAGTCACGTGACTGCAGATCCTTGGTTGGATGACAGAATAAAAATAATTTCATACATTAATCTATTTATTAATAATCGGTGCTCAAATTCCTATATTCTTACACTAACCACGTGAGGTTTAATCGAACTCCTTGGCTGAGTTATAGAACAGGGAAAATCGGCATTCCGATATTAAATAATAAATTTAAAATTACCCTTTCGCCCGTCGCCTTCACTCACCTCGATCGTGACACGCCTATATTCAAACTCACCAATAGTGTTCGGTTTTTTATACTGATACCGCTACCACATTGTGTGTTACGAAAGTGAAGAACGCCATTATTATTGCTACAGTGACTTCTTATTTAACGTGAAACCAAACTATTTACTAATAAAAATAAATGATTTTATATTATTTTGATCAAAATAACGAACATCTCGTGTGAAAAAAAAGTTCGAAAAAAGTTCGACATGTCAAACTTCGAAATTTGTTACAAAACCGAACTTTTTTTCGAACTTCTGTAAGACAATACAAATAGCATTGCAAACTAAAATCGTAGATGCCTTTGAAACTTTGAGGGTGAAATGGGCCCCCAAAATTTTTAGGATGAAAAGTGAGGAGGGAGGTGGCACCAGGGCAAAATTGTCCCTGAGGGACAAAAAAGTGCCTCCAAAATTTTTACCACAAATATATCATTTATTTACCCCAAACAAATTATATATATATCGGTTAAATTATAAAATTATATGAATCAACTGTCATATTTAGTTGTACCAAATATATGTATTTGTCATTAAGAAATATTCAAAAAAAGCCACAAAGAAATTAATTTATTTGGGACAAATATTTTTTTTTCTCTAGAGATGAATGATGACGTATGTTTTTCATTCGAGTTTTTATTAATTTCATGTAATCTTATACTATTTACAATTTCAGATATTTTAGCACATAGATTCTGAATCATTCTACTCAACCTCAGAAATTTACTCTGCTTTTCAATGTTTGTAATGATTCATTAAAATAATTATTTAAATAAAAGAAAAAAAGTTATAGTACGTAATTAGTATAATTAAAATTTAATATAATGTAATTGTGTAATGAAATAATGCAGCTAATGTACTTGACTTTAGAAGTTATAATTGATAAGCTTAATCGATTGTTAAAATTCAAATTGATAATTGAAAATGTTTTTTTTTTTTTTTTTTATAAATTTTATTATTTAATTAAGGAATTAAATATTATTAAATTAATTACTATGTGTACTAAATATATTTTATATACTATCAATAACTGTTTCTGCATAAATTTTTTTAAATTTCAATATGACTTTTTTAACTTAAAAATTTAAGTCAACTAAGTCAAATTCAAGACAACGTGACTTGAATTGGACTTAGTTGGCGTAAATGGATACTAAGTAAGACAACTTAGTCAAAAGCGAGTCAAGACCAAACGTATTTTTGTATCTTAAAATATGTTTTTCATTTTTTAAAAAAATGAAACTTTAACTTGACTTACTTTTCTTCCTAGACTTGCTTTATTTAAAATTTTGAAAATTACGTCAAAATCAAGTTTTTTTTTTTGACCCGGATCAGCGCGATATCGACATGGTCTGGGTTTGATTCCCAGTTCGGGATATCTATATTTTGCTCAATTTATCTGTAAATTGTCTTATTGAGAAAGTTAATTGTAAGTTTAGGTTTCATTATATTTTAAAATTCATTAATTTTTAAATATAGTGAAACCTAAACATACAATTAACCTTTCCGAGAAAAATTATATATATATAATAATATAAAACTATACATAATTATATATAACTAGATTATATACAATTATACATTAAAAAAGTGGCCAGATATAATCATATATAATTACATACGATTATATTTGGCTATTTTTGTATATAATTATATATAATTTTATTATATATAATTTTAATTTATATATAACTTTAATTATATATAATTTTATATGATTATATATAAAAATTTTTTCTCGGGTTCCCAACTAAGAATCTAAGCATATGCGCGGTAATATTTTTCTTTGATTTTTCATCTTAAAACTATAGACCACCCAACTCATGTGCACCTGCATGTGATTCTTGGAAACTGGCGAAAGCTATTAGAAACCACTAACTTTATGGCTTCCTGCACGAGCACTGCTCAGCGACAGAGTGGCACCAGGTCATCAGCCTACTTAATAGTCAAAATCCATTTCCGAGGAAAAATCATCAGACCTGATCATGCTTGAATTTTTGTCAACTATGTGCAAACACGATCATGCAGGAACAAGCATAATCATGTTTGACCACAAATGCTCATGGCTGATAAATATTCACGCATAAACAGGTCTGAGCAAGCATAATCAATAAAATTATTTAGAAAACAATAAAAATAAGAATTATGAACTTTTGAAACTTTTTCCGAGACGGCTCTCGAACCCGCAACCATCGCGTTATGAAGCACTTCCACTGTCCACAGTTCCATTCCAGCCTTGAGTCTGGGCGAATGGGGTCACTATTTTTGTGTTAAAATTGAAAATTATGAAGCAACACGCATACAGTATATCTGTTGTATTGTTAATTTATTAATTTTTATTCTTGCTGCTAATACTTACGATGTATTTCCCTGATTAAACAAAATGATTTGGTATGATTAAATATTATTAATTTTTTAATGATTCTAAATCATGTAAATTATTTTTAGAATTTCACGATCAATTATAACTAATCATTCTTAATATGGTGAAACCGTCACAATATGGAATGAGTAAAAATTTTTTATTATCCAAATACTTTTTAATCATAATATAACATTGGAATTTCTGGCAACGGATAAGATTGAAAATGATTCGGTCATATTAAAAAATTTTAATCATTCCAAATCCATTTTAATCATGAAATAATATCCGAATTTCTGGCACCGGTTATGACTAAAAATGATTCGGTTATGATTAAAAATTTCTAATCATTCCAAATACTTTTTAAACATAATCGATGCCAGAAACTCCGATAATATTCCATGATTAAAAAGTATTTGGAATGATTAGAAATTTTTAGTCCTGACTGAACCATTTTTAATTATACACTAGAAAATCGGGAATGAGTGCAGAGTAAATTGGGATTTTTTTTAGCTAAGTGATTTCAGAGTGTCGCGGATTTCATTTCGCTCCCAATTCACTCCATTTCGGAGTTTAAACATTTTTATTAATTCACATCCGATATAAATAATATTTTTAAGCATGTTCGTGCGCGTACGTATGTGTGTGTGCGCGGATGTGTGTAAGTGTGTGCTTGTTCAGTAATGTAATACGCGAATTTTTACTTTGAGTTTATTCAGTGGTTATTTCTTATTAATCCAGTAAAACCTGTATAAGTAAAACTTGAAGGGACTAAGATTTTTTTCTTACTTACCCGAGTTTCTCTCACAGAGAGGGAAACTCAGATAGACAAGGTCAGAGAATAATAAATAGAAATGGAGAATATATATTACTATACTGTATAATGAAATACAGTAATTTACTTAAAAAATTCGGTCATTTTAGTTTGCTTTAAGTTACAATCAGTAGTCAACAATTTTTCAATAGCAAATAATTTGTCAAAAATAGTTTTATCACCAATATTAGAAAATTCAAAATATTTATGCAATGTCCACAATGCTTTTTCCGCCGCAGATTTATATACTTTCTCAACTGTTGCTTGTTCTTCTTCTTCTTCCTCTTCTGTTTCTATACATGAGATTGCAGAAAACGATATCATTATCGGTCAATTCCCCTGAAATCATCACGTTCCCATCAGTATTGGCATATTCGTTGAATAGCAGTTGCTGGCTGTCATCATTTATTACTCGAGCCCAAACATCGTCACTAATCGTAGTTATTTATTTTACTTGGTCTTGTTCATTACCCAAATCAAACGCATGTAACTTGGAACCTGACTTTCTAAAACGATTTGCGATTATAGTTTTACTGACAGAAAACCAAGCTTTTCTAGGGAATCTGAATTCTATCTTTATTTCTTATTATTTGGTACAATGTTGACCTTGGCATAGTAAATTCTTGGCACAATTCATCAAACGATTTACCACTTTCGTGAGACGCTATTAACTTCGATTTTTCGGTTTCTGACGGACAATGTAATTTTCTTCTCGACATTTTGGCTCAGATTTATGAATGATACTGAATAACTGAAAATAAATGAATAAATGATACTAAATACGCATTAATGAACGCATACTAAAAGAATGTTGCCAATACAATGGGATAAATAGCTTAAAAGATGAGAGAAAAGAACTAGTAAGTCCTGAAAAAATGTCTCATTTATAGAGGTTTGTCAATATCAGTTAATGAGGTTTTTGATTGCAAATGTACCGGGACCTGAGAAAAAGTCTCATTTATAGAGGTTTCTCACTTATCCAGGTTTCACTGAATTTCAAAAACTCCTCTTCGGAGTGATTTTTACTCCGAACGGATTAAATTAATCAAAATTCATTCACTTCGCATTCGATCTGTGAATTTTTACAGTGTTACCGATACCAAATATTCAGATATATCATTGCATGATAAAAAAGTCTTTGGAACGACTAAAAATTTTTAATGCTGACCAAATCATTTTACCACGTTTTTCGCCACGCTACTACGTTTTTATTAACTCCCTTATATGTATGTCTGGTCGGACGCAATTTTGTAATTGATTTAAAAGTCAACAAACATGTGATCTGAGGCTTTCTTATTTACTTCCTGAGATATGTATGCTATTTTTCTCCTTTGGCAGTAAATAAAAAAGCCTCAGATCACATGTTTGTTGACCTCGGTCAACAATTAAATGTAATCTGAGACATTTCTTACTTTACTGCCCTAGGTGTGTAATAGGGTAGTCCGAAAACCGCTTTTTTGAAATTTCGTTTAGTAATAGCAAAAATATTGTTTATTCAGTTATAAAAAAATTTTGTGTGAAAGGATAAAATTTTTGTTCAACATATCAGGCTCGCCCATTTCAGTCAAAGATAAAAATGCTCAAAAAATTTTTTCATCGACTTATTTTGATCAGAAATTTGATGATATACAAAAAAATTCCGTACACAAAATTACGTAGGACCCATAGATTCAGAAATAATCCCAATATTAGTATCAAAATAGTAGATTTTCGCCATTAAAATGATCTTGTTTGTTTGAATTCTATTTATAAGTTCTTCATTCAACAGGAAATTAAATTTTCTATCCAAATGTTTCTTTGCAAAATTTTTTACGAATGATAATTATTAAAATTATTCCAATTTTCGTTCAAAAACTGGCATTTTCGACAGTAAATGAATTATATCTTGGTATATAAAATGATTAATAAATCAATTATTTTCTATAAAATTTAATTTTCTACAACAAAAGTTCTCATATTCAATCACGTGCCTTTGATATTTTTTATAATAATTACAAATTTCCGATAAAAATCAGTTTTCTAATTATAGTCAAATGCATAATATTTTTCTATCGAAATTCGTAAGAGAACTTAACAATTCAAGATAGGAAATAGTAAGATAGTGATTTGAAAAAAACAAATGAGCGGAAGATTACGATTAATACATTGATTTTTACTTTTAATTCATATTTTTACAGAATTTAAACATTAAATTGATTTTTACTGTCGAACGTTGGATTTTTCGACGAGATTCTTAAGTCGATCGAGTAGCTCCATCTCTACTTTCATAACCACAAACTCTATTTGAAACTTCTGTTACAAGCTTAACCGAACGTTCTACGGCTTGTGTATGACAAGGAAAATTTTAAAATTTCCATACACTTCTCGGACTAACATTATTATTTGCTAAAATTTCTCTCAATTCTTCGGTAGATACATTAGTTAGAACGGGAGGAGATTTCACCGTACAGTGATTCCAATTAATTATTTCGGTATAATCTTTGGCATTGATGTGAAGAGCAAGTAACTTGAAGTAACGAATAACATGTCTTTTTGCTGATTCTGATTACTCTCTTGCTTTACTAGTAGTTTTTAAAGCATATTCACGAATATTTGTATTATTATCAACTAACATCGGAAAAAGTAAATTTTCCGGAAATGCAAAAAAGGCATTCCGGGAAAGACAATCAGTAATAATTTTTTTTTCAGCTTTAGGCATATAACGAGATCTCTTGAACAATTCAAAAAAATGTTTAGGACCTTGATTAATTGTACTATTTGATTTGATCAAAAACCAAACAGGTACATAAACTTTCAGAATAGGGACGACTAATTTTTTAAATTTTGGGTCAGGTTTTTTGATAGAAATATATAATCTCAAAATTCTATTTGCAGTTGCTAACCACCTGGCATGACATAGAGGACCAGGGTTTTTATTTTGTAAGTCATCTGAACATTCACCTGTTTTAATAGCTGTAGCAATTACTAATAAATATTTTTGATCGTTACTCAAATCAGAAATTGAAACAGACGGTAAATCACAATCCACAACGTTATATTTTACAATGGGACGTTTCTCACACGCTAAAAGATTCTTTCGAATAGAACCTTTATAAGAGTTAGGCCCAGATGTTGTGCCATCGAGAAATTGAAAAAAATGTTTCAACAGTGACTTATTCAAGTGTAATAAACAAACTACCCACTGGAGAGGCCGATCGAATTTTTCCTCAAGACGTCGAATTATTCCACCCTTCCACCCAGTTTTTACAGGAAATCCATCACAACCGATTAAATTAATATCTTCCTTAGACTGCGGATACCCGGGAAAAACGAATTATATATGGCCATATATAAATGCGACATATATGGCAATATACGGAAATTGGCGATATATGGGCATATATAGTTTGATATGACTACCTAGTGAACACATGACCTTATTTTGACGTCATACGTAGGTGTTCAAAAGTAAGTCATCAACTTTACGCGGACCATGGAGAGATACCATGCCTCATCAACTTCGCGCGGACTATAAGAAAGACCGCTCGCTCTCAGTACGCTAACGACCAATAGAAGTTAACTCGACCCCCTCCAGCCTCAACTTAGACTTCTCATCGGCCAGCTCTTAACTTTTTCCCTTCAGATTCTCGGGTATAAAAGAAGAGGATCTGAGAGCGGTAACGTATTCGTTTTTGATCAGTCCTACTGGTAAGAACTATCTTCAGATAGCGAGCAAGGCTATCAGCGACTAAATCAAAATTCTTATTCAAGCGCGCAAGGCTTGAATAGTCTACAGCTACTTCTCAACACCAAAAGTTCTTTTCAGAACTTACGTTCAAGTTTGACTAGCTTTTCTCAGGGCTAGTCTCGTAAGAAACTTTCAATTTCACGAGACTTTCAGGTCTCCAGCAAGGCTACTCAAGTATAACAAACCGTTCTTTGAAGGACCAGCAATCGAACTCTCTCATCGTCGTCTCCAGCATAAACGTCACTCTTAAACGGTCTTCCTCAAGACCACATCGGCCTTTTTCAAGGCCACCAATTTCAATAACGTACGAAATTCTCTTCAGTATAAAGCTATATGACCGACTGACTACTCGTTGAACAGTAGGCCATGGAAATGCCACGACATTTTATGTAAATTTGATGTCAATCTGACGTTCTACATGACTTTAATATGATGTAAAAACTTGACATCATATTGATGTAAGCATGACTCTTGTATGACGTCACAGTTATAACTTATGTGTTGCGTACGCTTGACATAAAATTTACATCACATTGTTACGTAGTAATAAAGTCATTATTATATATCATAATGACGTAATTTTCAAATCATACATTTATGTCAGTAGCAGTCACGGTTATACGTAATATGCTGATAAAATTTCCGAGTCATAGTTTTTTATCATCTATGTATTAAAATAAAAGAATTATAGAATGATTTTTCAAAAATGTGTAAAAGTAACAACTAAATGTCCATTTTTGGGGCCAAAATAATCGATAAACACGATAATAGATTTCAGACGTTTTAGATTAAAACATTAGCGTGAACATAAAAAAATTAACTTTATTTTTTTAAATAATGTGCCGAAAATATTATTGACGATGGCACAGCAAATATAACGACAGTTCGAACTCTTTTGATATTAAGATTGTGAAGTTTAGTATTGCAATTTTTCACTCGATTAAATTTCATACAATTTTGTGGAATTATTTAATGTTTCGCAAAATTTTATATAAGATTTTGTAAATTTGACATCACAACAGAAAATTAAAAAATTTGAAGAAACTTAATAAAATTTTATATAATTTTTCATAATTATCATTTATAAGTTCATGCAGTTTTTTTTTAATTTTGTAAAAATCCATCACGAAAACTTATGAACTCTGTCATTACCGACATTTCACTCTAGCTACATCGATTAAGCATAAAACTTGAACTCTCATGATGTGACCAGTGAGCAACGTTCAGGACTGCCAGCCATGAGAAGCCGTGTTCGGACCCAGCAGGCGCCCAGGATTATTTCATAATTTACTGCTATCAGATCTTGTTTCTCAATTCGTGATGCATTCACGCGATAATAATCAAATCAAAAATTCGCTATTCAAGTTGTTTTTTTTTTTTTTTTTTTTTTTTTTTTTTTTTTTTTTTTCAAAAACATTTTTTTCAGATTGATTGACGTCATGAAATGTCACACAGACATTACATTTGCTTCATGTATACGTCATTAGTTTTACATTATAATCTTGCGTAAAAAAGTGCGAAATAATGAGTCACACTTGACTCATTCATGACTTATATCTTACGTAAATGATGATATAGCGTAACGTCACTCTGACTTCATTTTTACGTAAATGTGTTTACTGGGTATATAACTTGATATGGCCATATATAACTTGATATGACTATGTATAGAAATTTTAACAAAAATTTAAAAAATTGTTTTTTTTTTTAATTATTTTGGCAACGCAGAGATTATCAGATCTGTGAATAATTGAATTCCATATCGAATTGGAATTTTTTCATTCAGAGAAAAAACGCAAGACTTGTTAATGACCGCACCCGCTTCAGTAAGATTCGAACCCGGGACCTTCCGCACAAGAGACCGACGCTTTGACGACTAGGCTATGCGACTGACAGTCACAACGAAGTTTAGTTGTGCTACGTAAGATTGAAAGAGTATAGTCACTATCAAAAAAGTGAAATATAATGATATTGGTTAATTGATTATTGTTATTACAGTAAAAATTCGTTGATTGATATTCGATGTGTATGATATCGAGATGTATGAAAGTTTTATGTTCACTTTCTTGTATGACCATGTATTATTATACATACCTATATATATTTATATATGGACATATGTAGAATTTGAGATGTGTTGTAATAATAATTAAATAAATACATGCCAGGACTAGTTAGTGGTTGGGATGTTGGGAAAATACGCATATTAAAAAATATAACAATATTTTTATATGTCACAGCATATAATATCACTAGGATACAAAATGAAATCGTTGATTTAATATATTAATACTGTTAATTGTCTGAGCTCATGAATACGTAAATAATTGAATGCAAATTATAAAATTGAGCTCCAGTAATTGATTTAAATAATTGAAGTAATTGATTTGAATTTAGTTGAACATTGATTTGATCGTAAAAATGTCATGATAAAAAGTAATATGAAATCAGAGGTTACCGAGCGAAGTTAATAATTGAACACTTAATGATTATTTACTAATAACACAAAATGCGTAAATATTTAAGTTCATTGAGTTATAATATTTATGATCACTTAATTTAATTAATTTGAATAAGTTTATAATAAATTGCACTAAATTGAATTGATATTATGAACACGTGGTAGCATGATTGCAGAGGCTACCGAGCGAGAATTTACTTTTAGTTTTATTGAAATATTGAACATGTTGATAATTAATTATTTATCATATAGAGTCTTTTATTTTTATGAGCATTTGGATTAATTCATTAATAAATAATAATGTACCTGTGATTTCCGTTGAATTAACCTCTTCAGAAACGTGATCGTTGATTACTTGAATTCCGTGAGTTTTGAAGAATCAATTTCTTGAGTTCCGTTTACTAAATTATATAAGTAATTATATAAATATGGAGCTCGATGATTGGTTACATTAATTAACCGTTTATTTTTAATTATTTACTCGAGATGAGCGCAAAATGATACGATTGTATACACTGATAGAAGGATTTGTTTAGGAGTAATAAATTGATTTATTAAATTTTTCTCAACTGACTTTTTTGGATTTAACAAATATTTAGTAATTATTAACAATATTTATTATAATGAAATAAGTAACTTCTTTATTATTAAGAAATATTTTTAATGCTAACAAAGCCTTATTAACATAAAAGAAATATTTGTTAGCACCAAACAAGGCTTGTTAATATTTAATAAATATTTCTTAGACGAATTTGTCGGTAGAGGGCTACACACGAGCCTGTAGTGGTGTACACGTATTAAAAGAGCTATATGTGTGTGTCGTTGCGACGTCATATTGTTTACTCCGTTCTAGCTTGCATTGTTGGTTAAACGTAACCTACAACTGAAGCTCTCATATACTTAAATAATATTTATATCAGAAGTATTTTGTAAATTGTCATCCATATTATAACTATGAAAATATGGAAGCCTTGTTAATTTTATTCAGTTCAATTTTAATCAAATATAAAACCATTAAAAACACATGTACTATCAAACGGATTTTATGTTATTTCTCAGCGTAGTTTAATATAAGAAATTTTAATTTGTTTATTCTAGTTATAGTGTTAATTACTATGAAATTGTATTTTGAAATTAAAAGAACAGAAAATTTTATACGATGGTTGTTTTAGTTATTTTTGTTTATAAATACAAATATTAATGAATGTGTGTAGCTGCATGCAAAAACATATATAGATATATATTCTTGAACTGTGTGATTTTATGAATTAAATTTTAATAAATAAGTTAATAGATAATTTCTTAAATATAAAAAAAAAATTTGTTCAAATAATAAAAAATATATTAAATATAAAATATTCATTTATTAATTATTAAAAAATGATTCATTAAATGTTAAAAAGTGATTTATTAAATACTAATAAATCATTTTTTAAATGGAAAGAAATCGTTTATTAAATATTAACAAATCGTTTATTAGATGCTAAGAAATATTTATTAAATACAAAAAAATGATGTTTAAGAAATGATTTGTTAAATATTAATAAATATTTCTTAAATAAAGCTCCGTTAAGAAATAATTTGTTAAATATTAACAAATCTTTTTTAATACTAAGAAATCCTTCTATCAGTGTATAACACGTGTTATCACTTGAATGTATATATGCGAAAGATAATGGCAGCCGTCTTCTCGACACGAAGCAGGAAAGAGTAGAGGCGCATGCACCGCACTGCGCATGTCCAAGTTTGAATTAATGGTCTAGGCCCCAGTTGGTGTTGCCTCTATCTGTCGGAAGTGAAACTATATTTGAATTTAAGTATAGTTTCAATTACGCAACAACATGCATAAAATTTTTATGTTCACTTTTATGCATGACCATATATTATTATATGTACCTATATATAGTTATATATGCTCATATATTGAATTTGAGATGCATAAAATTTTTATGTTAACTTGTATGTATGACGATATTTTAATATATATACCTATATATGAGGCTGATTCACAAAAATGGACTATTTTTTTTTTTTCAATATCCCCTGTGAAAAAAAATTCAGAGAGACAAGAAAAATCGCCTGTAAAAATCAGAGCTCTTAATATTAATATTTAGAGGTCGTGCATCGCTAATTTCTATTTCCCGTTTAAATAACATGGGAAAATTTAATTTTTAAGCTTTGGAATTTTGTAGCTCACGTTGGGACCAATACTTTCCAATGTTCAAGACATATTCTTATGGGAAATTTGACGCTCTATAAGAAACGTCCCTTGTTATTTTTTGATATTTTTATTTCTTCAAAAGTTATTCGAAGTTAGTTAGATTGACGATAAATTTTTACAATTTTAAAATTTTATGACGCAACCATCAACTTTATCGAAAAATTTTATAGGACATTTTTTGTAGAGCATTTTATTTCCTATAACTTATAATAGAGAAAATTATCGATGTTTCTCACAAGTCGTAAGTTATTTACAATTAACTGAAAATTTTAATATAATTAATTTTAAGCAACAAAATTTGGATTTTTTAAGAAGATTTCCAGTTAATTGCAAATAACTTACGACTTGTGAGAAATATCGAAAATTTTCTCAAAAATAAGTTGTAGGAAATAAAATGCTCTACAAAAAATTTCCTATAAAATTTTTCGATAAAGTTGATGGTTGCATCAAAAAATTTAAAAATTGTAAAAATTTATCGTCAATCTAACTTTAACTTCGAATAACTTTTGAAGAAATGAAAATATCAAAAAATCACAAGAGACCTTTCTTATAGAGCGTCAAATTTCCCATAAGAATATGTCTTGAAAATTTGAAAGTATTGGTCCCACCGTGAGCTGCAAAATTCCAAAGCTTAAAAAATAAATTTTTTCACGTTATTTAAACGGAAAATAGAAGTTTGCGATGCGCGACCTCTAAATATTAATATTAAGAGCTCTGATTTTTACAAGCGTTTTTTTTTGTCTCTCTGAATATATTTCACAGGGGATATCGAAAAAAAAAAAAAATAATCCATTTTTTTGAATCAGCCTACTATATATAGTTATATATGGTCATATATAGAATTTGAGTTGTATAAAATTTTTATGTTCACTTTTATGCATGACCATATATTACTATACAAACCTATACACAGTTTTATATGGTCATATATAGAATTTGAGATGCATAAAATTTGCATGAACATTTTTAGGTATGCCCATATATTATCATATATACCTATATATAGTTATATATATCCATATATGGAAACAATCGAAAATGATATATTCCCATGCATTGTTATATATGTCCCATATATGGACATATATGATCTTTATATGACCATATATAATTCGTTTTTCCCGGGTAGTTTTTTAACAGAAAGTCAAAAATACACTCATTAATATCTTCGGATTGTCCAGAAGTGGGAATAACGTGTCCGATATAATTCGAGTTTGGTTTGCTGATAAAAGATATATGCTCTTCTTTGATTAATTGGCAGAAATGTTTAGTACCCTTTTTCACTTGAACAGAATAATCATCTTTCCTACCATCGAAATAAAAACTCAAACCCAGTATAATTTTCTGCAAGTTTTAAATCTTTCTGAATTTTGATTTTTCTCTCATGATTTTATTTTTATCCGTAATCAAATTCTTATAAGTTTTAGTAATCAGTCCTATGTCTAATAGAGTCGATGTTACAACGGCTGCAGTGGGGCGAGCGCTTAAGTTATACCTTTGGCTGGTAAGAGCAGTTTCTTTGAATCCAATTCTATTTTAACTTCGAAGGAGATTAAAATAAATTTATCTTCTTTGTCTGTAGCTTGGTTCATACAATAAAATTGTGTTCGACGAAGTACTGTTAATCGAAGAAGTCAATTTTTGAGAAAAATTTATTTAACTGAAAGATGAATTAGAAAATAAGTCTGAATATACCAAATTATGGTTTAAATAGGAGATACTACGACGTAAACGTTCTGTATATTCATCATTCGGCTTTAGGATGTTTAAAAATTATTGAGAGATTATTGTAAGCGTGTATTTTTCTGATCTGCGAGAAATTCATGTTGAGTGGCAGGTATTTTTTTTCTTCTGGACAATTGCAGATACTGAATTCAATACATTTACAAGAGCTTACATCGAATAGTTTTTTTTAAATCAGTCCTGTAATCATTAATTTCTTGCTGTCCAGATGACGAAGAATGGCGATTATAACTCACTACTTTTTTAGCTTTCAAATATTTTTCATGTTGAGAAATTATTAATTGGATAATGCGTTTCATTGAAACTGTTGGGACAGAAATCTTAGAGAATAACTTTTCTGGCTACGTCTGTAGCTACAATACTTGCAATTTCAGAAAGTGATGACTTAAATTGAATTTCGTTTTTTCTTTCTTGTCTTAGGTAATTAAAATACCTCACAATGTCTTCCTTGCTTGAAAGATGATCCTTAGGTAATTTCTCTGGCTCTCCAAATATAGAACACGCTGACATTTTGAGAAAGTGCTTTGTACTACTGTTAATAAAATCAGTAGGGGAGAGTGGGGTCAATCGTACCAGGGGGCAATTGAATCAGTAAGCTTAAAAAATCGAAAAAAATATAAAAATGAGTTGTCTTCTTGGAATTATATTTTAATACACTAAACCTTAGTCTAATCAAAATTTGAAACCAATATAATGATTTAATTTTCAAAATTTCAAGTTTTTGTGTTTTTAGGCATCTGAACTTTTTTTTCAGCTCTTGACAAATTGTTTAATAATTTTTTAATTTTCAAATGTAATCTTAAAATTTTTTTTATAATACTTTCTCACATATGTTAGTCATAAATTTCTAACTTTACTTCTAGTAAAATAGTTCTTAAATATTTCATTTAAACTAATTATTTCAATAAAATCATATGAGGTTAACTGAACCAGTACTCTTGGGGACGGTTGAACTACACAAATTACACTGTGAGCATTAGACATGCGCGTGCATCTCAACAGAATGTGAAAAAAAGCTCAACTAACCAAGAAAAAAAATAATTATATAGACAGAAATTTTAAAAGTGATTATTTTAACATATAATGTTATATAAAATAATCAATATTATTAGAAGTATTGTAATTTAAGTTTTAAGCTGTAATGAATAGTAAATTATTCATTAAAGTCATTCGTTTGTGGTTCTAATACTTTTAGTTCAATTGTCCCCGACTAGTAGTTCAATTGCCCCCGCACAGGGGAAGATTGAACCATTTGATGCAGTTGTACAATTTCGTATTTATTAAAAATTTTCATCATTTGTTAAGTCATATACTTATGAGAAATGATAATCTATATAATAAACTATAATTTCGTAATAAAAAAGTTATTTTGCTTTTATTCATATAAAAAAAAAAAGTGTTAAAGTATTTTTGGTTCAATTGACCTCACTCTCCCCTATGGAGAAGCAATATTAGAAATTTGCAGCCGATGTTCAAATTGATAATTAAGAAATTCCAAAAAGTATACTTACAAAACAACAAGAAAATCATAAGAATTTGATGACAGTCATGTTCTTAACGTATGTCGCAATTTAAATAAACTATTGAACTAAACACAAAATGTCGGGAAACTTTTTTTTAAAGTTATGTATTGTAATGAAAAGTATTTGAAAATAAAAAGCAAATTTATAGGGCAATATAGAACGCCATCTGTTGGCAATCGCTAAAACAAACGTATTGCTCTCTTTGCAGAAGTCTTACGCTAATAGTGAATGTACCGTGAACGAAACTTTGAAAAATGCTATGCTGATTTTTATCGGAAATTAGTAATTATTATAAAAAATATCAAAGGCACGTGATTGAATATGAGAACTTTTGTTGTAGAAAATTAAATTTTATAGAAAATAATTGATTTATTAATCATTTTATATACCAAGATATAATTCATTTACTGTCGAAAATGCCACTTTTTGAAAGAAAATTGGAATAATTTTAATAATTATCACTCGTAAAAAATTTTGCAAAGAAACATTTGGATAGAAAATTTAATTTCCTGTCGAATGAAGAACTTATAAATAGAACTCAAACAAACAAGATTATTTTAATGGCGAAAATCTACTATTTTGATACTAATATTGGGATTATCTCTGAATCTATGGGTCCTACGTAATTTTGTGTAAGGAACTTTTTGTAGAGCATAAAATTTCCGATCAAAATAAGATGATGAAAAAATCTTTTGAGCATTTTTATCTTTGACTTCAATGGGCGAGCCTGAGATGTTTAACAAAAATTTTATTCTTTCACACAAAATTTTTTTATAACTTAATAAACAATATTTTTGCTATTACTAATCGAAATTTTAAAAAAGGCGGATTTTCGGCCCACCCTAGTGTGTAATATACTATTAACCCTTTCCTGGTTTGGAGTCTCGAGGAGGCCATGTGTGAGCAGCTTGGAGATAAAACCAATCACAGTTCTTAGTGAGGCTGTGTGAGTATCGGGTCAATCGTATTAATGTTCTCCCTTCTACTATTTTTTCTGCCCCTTCTCTACTGAATAGGCTAATATTCTCTCACTTGAAAACGAAGACGTACAATACAAATTAAGAGTAGGGTTTCAAGTTCAACCGGAAAAGGGTTAATATACCAAGTTTTTGAAAGGAATTAAAAATTATAAAATAATTTCTCTCAGTGTCATGAAGATTCAAACCACATACAAATTCCGAACTGATTATAGACAGTCCTGAAAATTTATGATTGCAAATTTTTAATAGTTATGAAAAAATTTATAATATTTAAAACAAAAAACGAGGAGCGCATGCAATACATAACTAAGAAGTGTAGAGAGAAGCTATAAGTGAGAATTCTCGCACATCTGTTCATATCATTTGCAGTGCAACAAAATTGTTAGTCGAACTAAAATACATCAATCATCTCTTGCATGCGCCGCACATTTTCCGTTTTAAATTTTAATTATTTAAATTTGTAGTAATTACAAGTATTTTTATAACTATTAAAAATTCACAATCATAAATTTTTAAGACTGTCTGTAAAAAGTTCGGAATTTGTATGTGGTTTTGAATCTTCATGAGACTGAGAGAAATAATTTTATATTTTTGAGTTCGCTTCAAAAACGTTGTATATTTATAAGACTGTTACATTCTGGCTTCTTCATTTATGAGAAAGAATATTTTCAAATTTACCAGGTTGACGTTGTTAGAGTGTCAATAGACACCAGGTGCGTTAGCTGTTGACCTTCTTTTATTCTATGCAAAAAAGGTTTTATTGACGTACCACGGTGGACATTATGGGCCCCATTAGTTGGCCCAAATAATTCCTTTCTTACATAACTTCTTCTCCTCCGCTGGTGTGTATGCGTCTTTGCCGGTGGCTTTGAAATAGGCCTCAAAATGGACGGATATTTTTGTTTTTTTTAAGTCGCATGAAAATTTGTTAGTTTTCATTGATTTAAGAACCCTTTCCAAAAATCAGTACGATTGGAATTTTTTTAGAAGGTGCTCACGAATTTCAAAAATTCCAAAAATAATGAAAATTCGACTTTTTCTTTCTTTTAAATTTTTTTCTCGTTGCGGCAAAGTTTTATGCACCAAAAATTATTAGGTTCCTCAAAATTTTAACACAAAGTATGAATTTTTAAAGATCGTTCAAGAATTTCGAAAAGTTTCAAGTTCAACACGTTTCATATTCCTGAGCGACCTTAAAATATTAAAATTAAGACTTGTTTTTGGATTCACTTGTTATTCATAACAAACCGTTACCCGCCCGCTGCACTGAGCATTTTGTAATGTTAGATGACTCTACATAGAGTTGCCACCTCTCCATTTTTGATTGAGAGACTCTCAAAATCGTGGAATTTCTCCCGACTCTCGATTTGAAAATAAAATCTTCTGAATTCAGTAAATATTATTATTATTAAACAAAATTAATTGATTTTTCTATGATGTTTATCATGCTCATAATGTAAGTTATTCAACAATCTGGGCAATAAATAAAACTTGATTCAGGCTGGTTCCACCAAATTTTCTTTTAAATTTATCGATTTTCTGATAAGATCTCGATTTTTTCGACTGAATTTAAATTTTTCTCATTTTTTAGAGGTTTTTTAATTTTAGTTTGAACTCCCTAATTAAACAAAACGATTCACTCAATGTTAAATATATATCTATATAGTAGTAAAATTGAATAGTTTTTTAAAATCAGGATTATTCATCATTACTTCGAGCACGACAGTCGTTCACCTTAATTTTTACTTGCTGAACCAAGTCGAAAAAAAGTAATTTACTCGCCTTACTTTAAACTTATTAAACCAAGTTAAAAGCAAAAATTATTTTTTAGTGTAAAATGTGTTTTTCACGTTTCACCTCAGTTTCAACGTTTTCGCCTTATAATTTAAGCTACATGAGTCGAAACCAGAACAATTTCGACTTGATAAACTAAGTCTAAATCAAGTTTTATATTTGAGACGGAAATCAATTAGATTAAAAATATAAAGATAATGGATAATTTAACGTCAGAAATGTTCGAACTTATTCAGATTTATATATTTTTATCTATTTCGATGTGAAAAAAATAATAATGTATCAATTAATGGTTAATCGTTGAAATTTTATTTAGTGAATAAAATATATGCATTTCTCTTCCGACTGTTCCGAATTTTAAGGAGGCAACCCTAACTCTATATTTTGTTTTGATCATTGATATCAATATTCTAGCATATACCGTTAGAACATTAGTAAATATTCTTATTTTCTCGCACTTTTCTATGTAAAAAAAAATTGTAAATGGTGAAACCATAGGATACACGCAAAAATAATTACAATTGATATTTTATTTCTCAAATTATAAAAATGATTATAACTCGGAAAATATGGACTTGAGCGACTTTATGCATAGGACTTTTTTTGAAGAGAATAAAATTTCCTATAAAATTCTCGTTAGCAATTTTAGCGTACTTTCATTGGTTTACGATCTGCAAGCCAATAAAGGTCAATTTCATAGGAAAAATGAGTTCCGCAACGGACACAAGTGAAACAGCTGAAATTATAGCTAAGGAACTATAGGCACTTTTGAAGAACACCAAATGCCCTACAATTTGCGATCAAAACCGCGTTGATATCATGAAACGCAGCTTAGTATTAGAAATTTAAAAAAAAATTAACTTTGTTTACGTGTATTTTAAATAAGAAAAAAATCAAATTGAAATAGTAAGTACTTAGCATTGGAAATAAGAGCTTATATTTGGTGAAGAATTTTTTTTTTCGATTTAGATTGAGAGTTTGCTCCAGCACTTGGAAAAAAAAATTTTTTTGCGGAAATAAATCACCCTAATATATATATTAGGGTGATGCAAAAAATAATGAATTTTTTTTTTTCGCAAAAAGGTTCAAAAGTTTCGTTCAGATAAAAAAAAGACGCCTGTGAAAATTAGAGCTCTTAATATTAACATTCCCTATTGCACTTTTCTATTTTCCATAAGAATAACATGGAAAAAATTTTTTTTTCGTCTTCTAATTTTTATAAATAGCTAACGATGCGTCCTAAGAATAATTGGCCGGCATATTTTTGTAGGTAATTGAATGCTCTACAAAAAATGTTTCTTATCATTTTTTTAATGAATCTATTTGTTTAAAAGTTATTTGAGGTTGAAGTCGAATTCATATTAAATTTTGAGCTTTTTTTACTTTTCCGGCGAAACTATCAGATCTATTACAAAATATCATGAAACCTTTTTTTTAGACAATTTAATTCCCTAAAAGTTATTTTCTAGTTATTTTTATTTAAATGTCAACCTCTTAAAATCGATCAGAAAACTATTTTTTTTATGAGCTTGATATTAAAATAAAAATATCTAGAAAACAATGCGGAATTCGAAAAAACTTTATTTATACTAACTTTTAGGGAGTTAAATTGTCTACAAAAATGGTCTTATAATATTTTGTAATAGGTCAGATAGTTTCGCCGGAAAAGTAAAAAAATCTCAAAATTTAATATGAATTCGACTTCAACATCAAATAACTTTTGAACACATAGATTTATCAAAAAATGATAAGAGACTTTTTTTGTAGAACATTCAATTACCTACAAAAATATGCTGGCTAATTATTCCTAGGACACATCGCTAGCTACTTATAAAAATTAGAAAATGAAAAAAAAAATGTTTCCATGTTTTTCTTATGGAAAATAGAAAAGTGCAATGCGGAACCTCTTAATGTTAATATCAAGAGCTCTAATTTTCACAGGCGTCTTTTTTTATCTGAATGAAACTTTCGAACCTGTTTGCGAAAAAGAGAAAAATTTATTATTTTTTGAATCAACCTAATAAATATACTCATACCATAAATTAAAGGAACAGTAAAATTTGAGAAATTTTTTAGTGATATTTGCAAGACTGTAATTTCGTGAAAAATAATCGTATTGGGATTTTTAAAAGAACGTTTTATAGCTTGAAATCTCTAGTTTCAGCGCATTTTCATCAAAATTTCTTTAAAGCTTCAGATATTGCACAAACATGAGAAACATCGCGAGACGAAAATTTTCTAAATTTTTTCTTTTCTTTGAGAGACTCCACGGGCTGCGAAAATTTTTTTCAGCTAAACTATGCATAAGTCGGTTAGCAAATTTAATCAGCTTCAATTTGCATTTTTTTGGAGATTCGTACGACAACTTGTCGCTGAGATATTAGCCTTCAAACGAAAAATGATAATTTTGGATTGAATCATCGATATTTCAAGTACCATTGATTGCAGAGTAAATTTGAGGGCGGCGTTAAAAACTTGAATAAATTTCCTACACGACGCTTTCATCCATTATTGAAAAAAATTTTTTTTTTATTTCTAACATCCATTATTTTTTCATTTTGATTATGATTACATAATTAACGGAACAATACTTATTCCTTCAACTGTTTAGCAAAACTTTGATCAATCTACCTTGAAAAATAGCTCAATAGATCAATTTCAAAATTTACACGGTTATTGGGGGTATATTGAGCTAAAAAAGTATTTGACAACTTTAGTCTTTTCATCGATATTTGCAGAGTAGCGGTTGATCTACTAAAAAATTAAAAAAATGCATTTTTTTGTACTTTCTTCTAATGGATGTTAAAAATAAAAAAAAATTTTTTCTAAAATTGATGAAGGGTCTTATAGGGAATTTATTCAAGTTTTTAACGCCACGCCTAAATTGACTGTGCGGTCATTGGTACCTGAAATTTTTTTTCATTTTCTTGCATTGTCATCTAATTCTGAGCTATGTTCCAAATTTCAAAGTCTCTAGCTCATTGGGAAGTTACTTAAAAATCAATAACAAAATTCCACCAGAACAGACAGACATGAAAGCGAGTTAATAAAAACGTAGTAATAACAATAATAATTTTTTACAGATGAAACGTATTTCTGTTAGAGTCAGTGTACTAATTTTGAAGTACTTAGTACTTTTCACTTGTCCCCAATAAAAATATTATTCTCTTCACTATGGAAACAACTAAAAAAAAAAATTTGTTTTCTACTTCTATTTAATAATGTCTACTATATAAATTGAATTAAATTATTTTGTAGTATGTACTTGATTGATCGGTCTCACGAACATGATGAAACAGTAAGACTTTTTAACTTTATTTTTATGTAAATGCATATCAGTTAAACGATAAATCACTACTACTGCAATATTAACGCAAATAAATTATTTCTATGGTTGTTCGTATCAATTAATGAAAAAATTAAAAAAATTCATAAATATGTAAACGATTTAGTATACAAAAATGACAACAGTTAAAGTTTGAATATTTATCACCAGTCACTTTTACATTTTTATATAGTGAAAACTTTTTCTTAGAAAAAATGTACGCGTTAAATTTATGAGTCATATTTCAAGTAAAATATTTAATAAATGTTCATCACAAGAGACGATATCGAATTTTTCATAAGTCTGTACAGAAACGCCGAATTTATTCATTCTCTTTGTTTTAATTATGTTATTTAAATATTTTACACGAATGAATTAATAAAAGAGTTAAAATGAGTATTTTGAATAGATTTAAACTTTTGTGCAGCACGAAAGTGATTAAAACGAAAGTATTAAATCAGCTTCAAATATTTATCAAATCTTTAATGTTGAATATGAGTTTTTTATTCCAATTTTTTTGTTGATGCAAAAAAAAAATTAATAGTGAAATGATGTAAGCATTTCATTATGTTTATAATATTAAAATAATATTTTATTCAAAGCTTCCTGAAAGAAAATATTATTAAATTGCATTTAATATATAATCGGAAAGTGAAAAATAAAAAAATTATCAATGCAGTATATGCTTATAATTAAATGTATTAATATACTTTTTTTAATCCTAATGAACATACAAACAAAAAAAAATTAATTAAGTAATAGATTAAAATACTCTAATTATTTTTAATAGTCATAATAATTATGATTTCATTGTATTCTTTCTACCAGTTTAGGGGAAGAAGAGCAAAGTCGTAAGTAGTGAAAAAAATTTAGTCTTGTTTCGTTTCGAAAAAAGTAAGAATAAGAATTTACTTTATTGGACAAGAAAGCTCTTCTGATCACTCGTCTCAACATTTATCTCTCCTTTTTATTTTTCAACTCATTCGTTTATTTTTTTTTATTTATTTTTTTTTTTTTACTGTTTTCTTACTCTTCAGTGCATTTTTTTTTTTTTTTTTATTACGTTTCTTTAAAACTCTTACTTTTTTTTTCTTCTCATTCACCGAATCGGTGACGATTTGCAGTGGGACGATGGATACGTTGAACGTTGGAGAGAAAATGTGGTTTTATCCCTTGCTCGTCTTTGAACTTACTTATAGAAAAAAAACCTCAGCATTTTGCTTCATTCACTGATTTAGTCCAATCACGAAATATTTCTTAAAATTAATCGTAAGACTCAGACACTATAGATTAAACGATGATAATTTTCGTCACCGGTTTTTAGGTTTTACTGTAAAGTAGGTGAATGCAGGCAAATGAAGTGTCACAGCGTAAATCGGCCTATTAAAATTTTTTTATTTCTTACTTTTTTGTTTTTTTTTTGTTTCATTTAAAAAAAAAATCTGGGCGTCGGTTGACCCTGCGGGCCAGCCCCAAAACTTCCCGCTGTTTTCGACCTCAAAGAGCTCGAAAACATTAGTGTAGATATATTTTCGAGCTCTTCGAGCTCGAAAATGCTATCACATGCAATTGTTTTTTTACGATCTTTTTAAGCTCTAACAAGTTACCTGTTATGCTGAAGTTTGAAAATTTAAGAATCGAAAATCATCAATGAAGCGGTTTTTAAAATTTAGTTCCTGATTATGTTCAGTAAAATAAGTGTTTTGAGGCAGAAATCAATTTCAGGGATCAAAATCAAGATTTAAATAAGTTTTGACTCATGTAAGAAACAATAAAATATGAAATATAAGATAAAAATATTAAAAACTAGGTTTTATCGATTTTTTTGTTGATAATATGATTTAAACTAAAAACCAAGTTCGATGACATTATATGATCAAAAGAAACCATAAAAAAGATGAGTTGGTATGATGTCAGGCACATTTTAGTACGTTATATTATGATTTATCCGGAAAAAGTAACATAAAATGTTATTTTTTTAACATTTCAACGCCGATATCTTTTGAACTAATTAATCGATTTTGATGGTTGACGTGGCAATCGGCGCGTTTTATTAAATTCTAGAGCTGACTAAAATTTTAAATCGATCGCGTCAGTCGTTTCGAAAATATTTAGAAAAAACCGTTTTTCACCATTTCTTTCTCCCGCGATAACTCTCGAACAAATTATCTGATTTTGATGTTTAGGGTGGCAATCGACGCGTTTTATTGAATACTAGAGCTGATTAGATTTTGAAGTCGATCGTATGAGTCGTTTTTGGGAAATCAATAAAAAATTAAAAAAATTTTTTTTTTTTTGTCGTAATTCGCAAATATTTTCGAGTCTATTCGATCAAATAATCTGAAATTTTCAGGAAAGTTGATGGCCAACAAGCTCTTTCGATTGCCACCTCAACCGTCCAAATCGATTCATTAATTCAAAAGTTACAAAGAGTTTACACACACACACACACACACACTCGGACATCATTCTGAAAATAGTCAGAATAGCTTCCTAGGACCTCAAAACGTCGACATCTGATGAAAACTCGATTATCGAAAATCGGGGTGAAAACAATAACTTCCCGAAATTTTTGAAAATCGTCGATTTTCTTAGCGGGAAGTTAAAAAAAAAAGATTTAATTAACTTATTTAATCCTCAATTTAAAAATAAATAAGGTTGGAGCTATCGATAATTTCGAGTTGGGTTCGAACCCACGCTCTCAAAGACCGATACCTTTACGGTGCATAAGAGTACCCTACCTGGTACCTTATGACCTGAATTGAACTAGATTTATGAAATAAAATTTATGAGAAGCGAAACTCGCTCTTTAGGATTTTTTCAAAAACAATTCATACAGTATGAGAAAAAGGGAAGGTGGATTTGATTAATTTAATTAATCAAATAGTGCTGTTAATTTGCAAAGTATGTGTTTATGCACTCACACACACACGCACACACAGATACAAGAATATATACGTGAAGCGTTCCACGCTTTCGTATCATGAGGGACGAGAATTAGGATAGGAAAGGATTGAGCAGGATAAGGAAAGAATTTTTTCAATTAAAAGTTAATAAATAAATTGAAAAAAATATGAATAGCCCGAACTGGGAGTCAAACCCATACCATATTGGTAACGCGCTCGAGCGTTCTTTCAGTAGAGCTATCCGAGCCTATATACCAAATTCCGTTCAATTTACCTATATCTATTGAGTCACATCGTCTATCGTACTCTAGCATTTTTAATTTAACTTATTAATGCTATTATCCATGCAGGAGCTACCAGAGCTAAACGACGGGTCCCTATTTGGCCCAGCACGGGGGAATCTAGCTTTGGCAAACCTGTATTGGCCCATGCTTGGCTCAAGATTGGGTACTCAGTCCTGGCCATTACAATGATTACCTAGGCTTGAGCCAAGACTGAGTGACCTAGCCTTGGCCATCCAATGGCAAGCCAGACTTGGGCTAAGACTGGGCAACCTAGCCTTGGGCGATTAATAAGTAGGTCATATAAATGTATCAGTTCAACATTAGTAGGTTTGCCCAGTAGCTACCGTTCGGACCCAACAATCAAAAGGACGGCAGTTTGCGCCCAGAGCCCAGCAGAATTTTCACCCAGTTTGTTTCACATCATTTACCTCCCTTAGATAGTTTAAACGTTAATGATCATGAACTCTACAAGGTTAATAATAATAAAAATTTTTTTTAATTAAATTTATTCGTTTTCTCGATGTACGGGTCAGGTCTGGCAACGAAGCCTAGGCCAGGCCTGGCAACCAAGCATGGTCCAGGTTTGGTAACCAAGCATGGGCCAGGTCTAGCAACTAGGCTTGGCCCAAGATTATCATTCCAGACTTTTACGAAGACTGGGCCAAGACTGGCTTACAAGCCTGACCTAAGGTTCTACAAAGTTGGGCCGAGTCTGTGCCAAGCCTGGGCCTGTGGTACTTTCCTCTCTGGGTAAACGGAAATGTATGTGGTCATACACACACACACATACGGAATTATCTATGTGCAGCGTTCTACACTTTTGTATTATAAAAATGGGAAAATAGGATAGGAGAGGGTTTCGGGTAACGTAATTTTTTTCAAAAAATTAAAAAATCTGTAATGATAACTCAAAAATTTTATTCCTACAATTAAATAGCTTTTTTCAAAATAAATTGACAATTCATTTATGCCATTATTTTTTCTTTAATTATAAATTTTTATAAATTGATTTTTTTTCTTTTTTTTTTTTTAATGTACATAGATTATATACAAAAATCAACTGTCAGATAAGAATTGTCATAATTATTATATTACAAATTTTATATCACATATAATATTCTATGTACACTTCCTATACAATCATTTAATACTTGCAATGTATTGAGCCAAAAATTATTTCAGCTATCAAAAATCGAAAATTACTATCTTAACTTTACCAAATGATTTTATTGTCTTAGAAAGAGAAATATTAATGTCAACCTGATGAATTCTATCGGAATTAATCATCTGTTAAATATGACAAAATAGATTATGTTGGCGTAATAAAATTTAGTTGTCCCAAATAAATTTTAGTTTAACAGAATTCATTAAAACCAATTTAATTGTCCAAAGAAAAATTTTTCCTCAGTATGAGATCAACTGTATTATAGAATGTGTTCATGTTGTTTTAAAATGTTAGTGCACATTTTATAAAAATCCGTTGAGTGGAGTTCAAGATTTTTGCGTTGGGATGTAAAATGCATCCGCCAGTAATCCCATGAAGGCCTTGCTGTAACGAGAGAGATCTTTGAAATCATCGTTTATCCAAATTAAAGTAAAGTTTACACTGAGAAAAAAAAGTACTATTTTCGAAACAATAATTTCTTGGTTCAAGAAATCCGTTCAAAATATTTATTTTATTATTATTAATTATCAATTTCTTGAGAAAAGAGCATCAAATTTATTTTTGTTATTATATGAATTTGATATTATATTATGAGTAAACAAAAGAATAGCTTTACTTAAATTAAATAAAAATTGTTTCCTTCAATTCTACGAATTCTTAAGACAAAATTATATATTCTTGAAAATTATCAAGAATATATGTTCTTGTATCAAGTAAATGTTCTTAACAAAAGTATTTTTTTTCTCAGTGTACTTGTTGTGTCAAATAACTCTGTGAAAACTAAACTCTTTCTACAATAAAATCCACTTCAAAGGAAGTCTATAAATAGTATTCTGCTCGAAGCCTAAGTACTCTGCAGAATTACAAGAAAAGATGATAAACTACACAGAAAAAAAAGATTACTTGGATTAAGGAATTTACGTTCTTCCCAAATTTGATTTTGAATCAAGTTCACATTTTATTTTTGATTAAAATAACAGAAAAATTTGGATTTAGAAGCTAATTTCTTTATTGAATAAATAACTGTCTTGATTCAAGAAGAAAATTATTCAGCTTGAAAAACTTTTGTATTTATTCAGGAACATTTCGGACTTATATCAGGTATTTTTAACTTCCTGCTAAGAAAATGGCAAATTTTCAAAAATTCGGGAAGTTATTGGTTTTAGTCCGATTTTCGAAAATCGAATTTTTAAGAGATCTTGACGTTTTGAGGTTCTAGGAAGCTATCCTAACTAATTTCACGATGATGTCCGAGTGTGTGTATGTATGTATGTATGTATGTATGTATGTATGTATGTATGTATGTATGTATGTATGTATGTATGTATGTATGTATGTATGTATGTATGTATGTATGTATGTATGTATGTATGTATGTATGTATGTATGTACAAAAACAAACTTTTTTCAAAAATTTTTTTTTGGATAACTTGTAATGTTCTTCATGAATCGATTCCAAAATCAACTGGGCTCTGAAGCTTTATAAGCCGCGTCAAATGCTACCTTAACTATCAAAATCGGTTAATTCTTTTAAGAGAATCCGTTGTCGAAAGAATTAAAAAAAAAATTTTTTTAGTATTTTGGAAATATCTAACAAACGACTCAATTAATCAATTTCAAAATCTGATCAGTTGTAGAACTCAATAAAACAAAAAGTTTCTTGACTCAAGAAAATTTACTTTGAGCCAAATAATTTTTTTTCTGTGTAATTATTTAAAAAAGACAAAAATAATTTAAACTTTCATTCCATTTCAATAATGAGAAAAAAATATACAATTTTTATTTTAAATTAAGGGTTTTATTTTTCTTTTAATCTTATTACAAATAAGTGAATATAATTCTATTCCATCTAATAGTAATGAATATTTCAGCAAAAAAAAAGTGAAGCTTAAAAACACAAATAAAATTAAAAGTCATTATAAATTGATAGATAAATTCTTCAAAATTTCAACTAAAGGTTGTTTTTTTTTTAACAATTGTTGAACTTTCTTTGATTCAAATTAGATACTATTTCTATAATTTAAATAATTCTTCATCGTGTCTATGTACCGTGTTCACAAGTGGAGTCATTACATTGTTGCAGACGACGATGGTCGGTTTCTTCTCCTCCTTTCTTTTAGTGATTTTTTTATTCTTTTATCGTTTTCTTTTTGTCCACTATCGCTACCTCTAGATCTCCACTTCTCATGTTCACTCAAAGCACGCAGGCAAGCCTTTGTTTTCGCTGACTACTTCACAGACCCTTCGCGCTCGTCCAAGCTCGAGATACTCTTCACGATCTCGAAATGAATATCCACGCAGAACTCGAGATTCTTTTTAGTGGTTTTCATTTTTTGATAGAACAATTCAGACGTAGGTATACGTTGATATTTTCTATTATAAAATTAAAAAAAAAAAAAAACAATATTACATTAAAAAAGTTTTTATTTCATATTTCTATTTGGTTTTTCGTAATCCAACATTTTTTGAATAACACTAACAATTTTATTAAATCCATTTTTGGAAAACAATATGCATGCAATGATACTTGATTCTCCACAATTAATATTGCAGTTTAAATTTAATAATTGACACGCTATATTGCATTCCTCTTAAACTAAATAAGTAAAAATGTGACTGATTTTTCCAGTAGTTCCAAAATTTACTGAAAGAACGGTATCTTTGAATCAATTTACTGATTAATCAGTGAATTTCGCTTCACGCCAGTAAATAGTGCCATTTACTTGGGAGCTTGTTCGTTAAATAGAGGTCGATTGCAAGTTGCCATCAAAGATTATTATTCATGTTACACTATTATTACGGTAAGATTAAGATATTTTAACAAATAAAAGTTAATTTATACACGGAGAAAAAAATCTGATAATATTTTTTATTTTTCAAATAAAAATTACTATGTCGCCGAGGCAACCTAGAAACGGTCCAATAATATCGAAATTTTCCTTTCAATAAATAAAAATTATAATCGCTTAATCCTATGAATTGTTAAATTATAAGTAAAATTACTATGAGTTATAGAGTACAAAACACAAGCATTCAATAAAATTTACTATTTGATTTAGTAAAAAATCTATTTTAAAACAAAACTTTCACTGAGACTGCTATTGAATTTTTACTAATCCAGATTGTAAAAATTGTCTTCTTGAGTGTAATATATTATTGAAATGTATCTGTATATTTGTTTATGGATATATTTCAACTGTCATCTTAAAATCCGCCATATTTTTTTTTGACCACTGTGGGATTCGAACTTACGTCTCGCGAATAATCCAATTTGAATGCAAGCATGCTAACCACTCGGCTACAAGTACCATTCGAATTTCTCGAAGTATATGCTGAATATAAATAAAATACAATAAACTCGATATTATATTTCACGTATTAAAAGTTACAATGTCAAATAGTAATTTTTACCCGCTAAGTGGCGATTCACATTACCGACGTTTTAAAAACTATAATACCTAAAGAAAATTTTATTTGATAATATAAATTTAGAATACTCTAGTTCTTTTGACAATGTTTTCAGTAATAGTTCTAAGATGTTATGAAGTAAAATTAATAATCTTACAAATTGTACTAAATCGGGATATAAATAAATAACTTTTGCGAAATTCATATAATCATAACTTGAGTCACGTGTGGCTTTTCTGTTGTTTCCAGATAAAAATCACTATCTACTCTATACTAATATTTTTTATTTTATCTACTGAATTTTACAGAATAGATAAAAATAAATACGGGTTTTACAGTAATTTATTCTTAATGAATTGTAATATTCGACTTCTACGCTCACAAACCTTTTTAACTCAGAGTTGTAATATTATCAAAGAGATTTTTGAATATTGTTATTTCCAGAATGATCGTTGTGAAATAATTATGGATTGTTACCATTCTTTATTCATTTTTACTAATCTGCATTATAATTTTTACAAATCGTAAAATTTACAATACTGATTGTAAGTATCAACAAAGAACTGGAACTTTCCATTATTAATAGTAATTTTTGATTTGGATTGTAAATTTCTTTTCGGAAAGTAGTTTTTATTCGACGACTATAAATATCACTTAATTTTGAGTTCCATTTTTTCCGTGTATTATTATTATTTTCAGACAAATATTTATAACTATTTTTAACGGAAAATTACTATAATTTAACAAACAATTACTTGATAACATTAAATTGGAAGACTTACTAAATGAATTTAATTTTTAAAACCCATTCGATGGATTGTAGAATTTAAATCAACAAGTCGATGCATTAAAAGAATACAGCGAATATGTGAGCCTGAAGAAATACTACTGGGTTTCAGAATGAAGAACGTACTTGATAGAAAAACTTGTAAATATGTTGATTATATTCTCATCAACGGTTTAATATAAGATCATGGTGTAAATTTTAATATTTTTCAATGTGCATTAATTAGTAAGTATTGTGTTACATTCTGGAATTTCTCCAGTATTAATTAAAATATCTTTAATTAATATTTAAGTTCAGGTTTGGTCTCGTAGATTTTTTGAAAATTCTAGACTAGAATACCCCCTTAATGAAAATATTTTTCTAATTTTTAACTAAATGATATATAATAAGTTAATTTTCAGATTAATCCCGAGTAAAAACGTAAAATAGCCGCAACACCGCTGCAACAGCGCTGCACGGGCTCTCAATACCCGCAACACCGCAACAAATTTGTAACGAAATAATAAAATTAGAATTTCCGCAACACCGCTGCAGAAAGTTTATGATGAAATAAAATTATGATTGCCGCAACACCGCTGCACCATAGCCGCAACACTCGACAGACAAATCATATATATTTTATCATTTTTGAAACAATTTTCTAAGTCGCATACCATCATGTGACTTATTTTAAATTTTAGATTAAAAATGATCAGCGAGCTCCAGGTGGAAATATTTCGCCGAAAATAGGCCGAAACAGCTTAATTTGGCCGAAATCACGCCGAAACTGTAAAATTTTATTGAAAGAGGCCGAAAACCGGCCGAAAATTTTTTTTTCTGTTAAAAAATGCCGAAAATTGGCAAATATTTTGCCAACAAATGATTTGGCCTTTTTTCGGCATGTTTTCGGCCAGATTATATATTGTTTTTTAATAACATTATCGCGAGTAAAAATCTTTGGCCGAAAACAGGCTGAAAGTTAAATTGGCCAGTTTTCGGCCATAGTATTTTTTTTTTTAATAAAATTATGGTACTTAAAAAAAAATTGCATGCAACTCAAAATAGAACATAAAAAAATTTCAAGTTGTAAAAACTTAAAACCATATTTCAAAATTTTGAGAAAAATTATGTTTTAAATTCATAAAATGTTTTAGTAACTCACTAAGTTATAGTTTTATATAAGACATAGTGAAAACATTTAATTATTTAATAGTTTTAGTGATATAATTTTCATGGAAATTGCTTATACTTTGGTACAATATACAATTTCCTTTCGTGGTATCATTGATGGAAGTTGTATGACAGTTCGTGGCTGAGTGAAAACATATTAATGAGTGAAAATGAAAAATCGATGTCTTGAACTTCATACGAGTAAAATTTTTTATTATTAACAGATTACAATTTTAAACAATTATTTCTTATGAATATATGTAAAGGGAGCTCGAAATTATTCCGTAGTCAATATAAATGTCGAAATATATAAGACCTAACTTCACTATGTATTAGTAATTTTTTTATAATCAGAAGACACGGTAGTATCTCGCGCCAAGTACACGTTCAATCACATGTATGTGTGAAGTGTCATGGCGCGAGCCTACCGTGTATCTATACCGTAAACATAGTGTTTTTAGCTCTCATTTTTAAAAACTTTCTTAAAATAATAAATTTTCATAAAATTCCTTCTCTATTCGAAAGATAATTGATTGTCCGTCTTAAAATTATAAATCTTTATTCATTTTAGATATGAGAACTAATTTAAATAATGAAATTAGGCCAGCATTTACTATAGCACCCCCAATTTAGACACTTTTATAAATTTTTTCATGCGTTAGGAGCACTGCCAGCGAATAAAAAGTTATAAGAAAAGCTACGATTGAGTAAAACATTGAAATTTTTTTATGGCAATGATTCATTATTGTGCCGCCAGCGGTGCTTCGGTCTGTATTTTTTACTATAGTTTCATACGGAAATTTTTTATGAGCATAAATAAATACGTTTCATAATCATAAATAAATCCGTTTTGATATTTAAGATGAATTTTCTTTATTTGACGTTAGTGTTCATTATTATAATTTCAAACAATTTTCCCCGATTTTGCATAAATACTACAGAAAAAACTATAAATCTTAATTTAGTTTTACTTGAAATTGTTGTGAGTTGCATGCGAATTGTCATAAGTAGAAGAAAAAACTTGACAACTATTTCAATCAAACTAATGTCAATTTTTTACCAATTAGCTTAAATAAAATTAAATTGAAGAACTCCGAATAGCTACTTTAGATTGAAATTGACAGTAATTTGACATTGAAATTACTGTAAATTTGCTGCACGAATTTGCCGCCAATTTAACAGCAAAAGTTAAAAAGAAAAATTTACGGTTAATTTTTGCTCAATTTCAAGGTAATACTTTTTGCTACACATAAAAGTCGGTAATGTTCATTCTTACCATTTAAGAAGGTAACCAAATTTATACTTAAAAATATCTACAACTTGAATATAAAAAAATAGTTTACAATTTTTCAAGTGAAATTAACAATAAATTGGAGTAAAAATTTATCTAGAAATTGACGAAAAATTTTTCTAGTAAGCTTTCGAAATGAATTTGCATTTTAGTTCGGGTAGTAAATTTACGTCAAATTGTATAGCAAGTTGTATATACATTGTCTTCGAAAACAGAATTGTCCGAAGTTGACGGACATATGATGAAATTTCCTAGGAAACTTTTGCTAAACAAACTGTGATATTAGGGTGTCTATTTAAAATATTTAAACTTCTTGATATTGCAGTTATATTCGCTAGGACTTACCAAAATCAGCTCTACTTACTTAGCCGTACAATAATAATTATTCGTTCAATAATATTAATCAAGTAATATTATAAAAAAAAAATTTGGAAAATCCAAAAGTTCACGATTCATAATGCTCATTTATTATGAAATAATAAAATAATAACAAAAAAATGGCGGGAAGCACGAATAAATTTAAAATATTTAAAATTTGTCGTTGCTTTTTTTTTTTAATTATATTAGTAATTTTTTATAATTATAAAAGAATTTTCTTAAAATATCTCGATTAATAATAAAAAAAAAAATATATATATATATATATATATATATATATATATATATATATATATATATATATATATATATATATATATATATATATATAAACAAATAAAAAAAAGAGAATTGAATTGAAAAAAAAAAAAAAACGAAATAAAAAAAAACACATGAGTCGTGCAAAAAAAAAGAAAAAAAAAATTTTTAATTAAAAAGAAAAAAACAGCTGTACTAGGTAAGTGATGCACAGGCGCCACTGGTGGAATGAAATGTACATAATATCTATAGATATAGATATATCACCATCCATGTTAATTTTA
The DNA here is from genome assembly GCF_026212275.2 of Microplitis demolitor. Lineage (NCBI taxonomy): Eukaryota > Metazoa > Arthropoda > Insecta > Hymenoptera > Braconidae > Microplitis > Microplitis demolitor. The sequence goes on along the minus strand of NC_068552.1, from coordinate 10,154,015 downwards.
CATGGATATATTGTAACGGGTTTTTCACCACCGGGGATCTACCGGAGTGAAGTCTGAGTACACTTACTATTTGATAACCTTGGTCAGAACTTTTCAAGTTGGGCGCCAGGTGATTCTATAATCCCCAAATAAATAATTAATAAAATGTCGGCTCAGGGTGGTGGATCGGGGAAAGGTCAGGCAGTTAAGATTACGATAAAATAAGTGATCAGAATTAAACAAATAAGTCGTATATTCAATAGTCAAAACAACTGATCGGTTTCACACAAATTGTCGGTTACACAAACATAATAAAATGCCGTTGTCGGCTTGACTCGATATAAACCAAAGTACAACAAAACGTAGTTGATCGGAAACAGTCAGTTTTGCTCAAAAAAAAAAAAATTACAGTCAGTTGTCGAAAGAAAAAAAAATCGTCGTTTATTTCACCAACACACTCGGTGTAGTTCTTAACGAAATACTCGACCGGTGACGTCAGAGTATTTTATATGGTGAGACTCGGCTGCCGCAACGAATGAGAAGGAGATAATCCGTAATTCTCGGAATTGCTCGATTGAAATAAAATAAAATATAAAATAATATTTTAGTTTGGTAACGCGTAATTTCACTATCATACAGTTGTCACGGAGAATTAATTAATAATTATTATACGACCACGGTTCACTAGTTCACTTACAAATCGGTTGCACACTTTGTTCAGGTTTCGCACCGAGGCTTCGGCTTGTTCCCAGTCGTCGGGCTATCGCTCACTCGGAATTCGGGTGTCGGTCACTTTAATTAATCGTTGATCAATAATCGGATTGTTCAAAACTCGGAATCGAAATTGGTCGGTTGGTCGGAGTCGAATTGTTCAAATACAAAAACGCGGCCGTTCAGTACGAAGTCTATCCCCGATCTCTCGTTTCAATCCATGCGGTCGATCGATGGCTCAATTACAGTCGAAATTTTTTATTCTAGATGTCACTAGAATTTGCTCATCCGGTAACTATTGCTTATTTCCAATAAATTCAAACCTCGAGTCGACGTCGAATTTTCCATCATGTTACAATATATAGATATACAGTCTTGTAGTTTTCGTTTTTTATTAATTGTAATTAAACGACACTGAACTAATTGATCATTCGCATTCAATGACCTACAATCGTCGATTGGAGTTTTAAAAAAAAAAATTTAACTCAAATGATGGATTTTTTCACAAGTTACAGTGTTTCCGGGGTTTCATACATGATGGACAGGAAATTTTTTTGACCTATTTTGGTGTTTTTTTCCGATTTTATTGCAGTAAATCAATTTTTAAGTATGGAATTAATCTCCATTGAATTATCTCGACAATAGTATGCAAAATATCTTGATTCCGTGAACTAACAAGGCTATAATAATAAAATAGCTGCCAAAATGAGGCGAAAAAAATTTTTCGATCGTAAAGCACTCTCTGATGCTTCGCATCATGAGTCGTGCAAAATCAATGCTAATTGTAAGGATATTCCCTACTTGTACAGTTTACTTAGCAAAATTTAAGTTGCGAAAGTTTCCTCGAAATTTTCGTCAAATGTCCGTCAACTTCGGGCTCTTCCGTTATTGACGAGAATTCGCATAAAACTTGCGATACCATTTGACGTAAACTTATTACCCCAATTCGAATCCAAATTTATTTTAAAAGTCGTATACAAAATACCGTCAAAAACGGAAAAGCCCGAAGTTATCAGACATTTGACGAAAATTTCATGGGAACTTTTATTAGTATTTTTTTCTAGTAATCAAAAAGTGACCTCTAAATTAAGGAAAAATCAACCGCTAATTTTTTTTCCAAGTTTTGATATCAAATTGTCGGCCAATTCGGACAGCAAACTTCGATAATTTTAATTATCAAATTACTATCAATTTCAAGCTAAGGTGGCTTTTAGGGTTATTTTGTACATCTAACATTGTGGCGCTACCTGTCAATACCTTATTAGCAAAATTTGAAAATCGGGTTTTTAACGAATGGAAACATATAATTATTTTTAATCGGAAGATTTATTATCGTTATACAAAAAAAAAAATCTTATTTTTATTGAAGACTACTAATGGCAAATCAAGTTTCTTAATTACATTTTTATTATAAATAAATTACTGTTTTCTTTGTTTTAACCGGCAATCATCGACAAACGATTTCCTAGTGATTTAAATGGAAAAATTAATAAAATATCGAAGTAGAGGGGTCAAATGGAAAAAATTAAAGGCTAATTTTTATTTACTTTTTCATAATTAAGCAACTAACTCACAAACAACTTTGATAGACTGACATTGATCGTCAAACGTCCAAAAAACGATTGCAATCAGAATAAATCAGATCGGTTTACATTGAGTTGGTTTATAATGAGGAGTTAAGTAAGTGGAGCTGAGATATAAAACTTCAGCCATAAGCGATTTCTGATAATCAAGTTGGAAGCGAGCTAGTGGCAACCAACTGCAGCAACTTGTTATCAAGTTGGCCGCAAAGATTGTTGGCATTTCCAGAAGTTGACGGCAATTAGTCACATATTTTCTGAGAAAATGTGTGCCAACAGCTGGCATTCCCTTAGTTTACAGGGTTGACAGAAAGTTGACTTCAATTTTCTCAGAAAGTTGGCGTCAGGTTGCGGCAGTCGATTATCGTCAACTTTCTAGGAATGTTGGTAACAACTTGTAATCAATAATAACGTCAAAATTTTGAATTTCGTTCTGTTGCATATAAAGTTTTATCCGCTAAACAGTACCAAAATCGGGCAACTTAGTGCTATATATATATGTATGTACAGATATAAATATAGATCAGTTGAAGTATGTTTACGCAGTAATTGCGTCAAAAATACGTATAATTATCTCTAATTAAGTAATTATTATTGAGTAACAATAAATGATGTATCAGATAATTTTAAAAATTTTTAAAATATAATCCGTGATTAACTTTCTTATGTTCTATCTAGCTACCCGCAATGTCTATATTTAAAAATCACCTCTCAAATAAGGGATCTACAGTGTATAAATATACATATATAATTTAGTGCTATCTACAGATCAATTAAATTATCAATTTTATTTAGTAATTGCGTTGAAAATATGTATAGATCTCTAATCAATACTTTATTATTGACAAACAATGAATTATGCGTCAAATACTAAAAATTGAAAAATATAATAACACTACAAAAAAAAAAATCCTACCAAAAACAGATTCTCTGTATAAAGTCGCGGCAAGTACACGTTTAAAATTTTTTAAAAGTAAAAAAAAAATTATTTTTTACAAAAAAAAAAGTCAAATCGAAAAAATACCAAGTACCTAGTATGATGCAAAATCATAACAAACATTTTCATAAAATTTAAAAAGAAAATTGTATAGCAAAATTGAATGTACTTGGTGTGCGTTACTACATGTACTTAAGCAAAATTAATTTCTAATAAAATCACATATGTTTTATTTTACTCTTTTGTAAGCACACCAAGTACATTGAAATTTTGTTATACAATTTTTTTTTTAATTTTATGAAAATGTTTGTTATGATTTTGCATCATACTAGGTACTTGGTATTTTTTCGATTTGACTTTTTTTTTTGTAAAAAATAATTTTTTTTTTTACTTTTAAAAAATTTTAAACGTGTACTTGGCGCGACTTTATACAGAGAATCTAATTTTGGTAGGTTCATATATTCTAAAACTTCCCTTCGGAATGAAATTCACTTCGGGAGGACAAAAGAAATAGAAAATCATTTACTCCACGTTCACTCCGTATTCATTCCGCGTTTACTCCGCAATTTTTTTACAGTGTAAGCATAGTAGTTAATTGTATAGGAAAAACGAGTTACATATGACCATACATGGCCATATATAGAACCAATATACTTTTTAAACAATTTTATGTATAACTATATAACCAAAATTACACATATCACAATTACTTACATACCGGATTTTATAGCACACGATAGAAAAAAATAAGAAATTTTTTTGTTATCAATAATAATAGATTTTCAATTATATTTTGCTGCTTTGAAAATGATGTATTCGTTCAATCTAGTATAGCACAAGTAAACTTAGTAGTAGTCACTGTCGGTAGCGTAGCCTAGTCGTTAATGCGTCGGTCTTTTGTTCGTTCGGTCCCGGGTTCAAATCCCACTAAAGTGTGCGCGGTTAGTCAATATTCTAGCGTTTTTTCGCGAAATAAAAAATTTCTACTAAATTAGAAACTAAATTAAACACATATAATGAGTCTTTTTTTTAATTTAGTTGAAATTTCTATACATAGCTATGTATATATTGGAAAATTTTAATATATGGCCATATATAATTCTCTTTTTTTGGACAGTTAAATAAGTATTTGATAATTACAATTATTTATATTCTATTCAATTAAATGAAATAATAACAAATATTTTTACCTGGAGCCGCTGTGTTGCGGCGGTGATGCAGCAGAGATTTTTATAAAATTATGATAGCGTGCAGCTGTGTTGCGGCAGAAGATGAAAATTTAATTTTTCAAATGTAAAATTTTATTTTTACTCGGGAAGCGGGATTAACATTTTTTAATTTTAATTTAAATTAATAGTTTAAACAAATTATTCAAATTTAATTTTCATTTTTAATAATTAGAAAAAAAATTGAAAATTGTGTTATAACGATTAATAATTATAATAAAAAGTTAAAAAATGTTGAGTTTGCATATCAGATTGTCTTAGTAAAAATGTATATCTTGCGTATTTTCAGATCTTACTCCCACTTTATGTGTTCTATGTACTAAACTTTCTCCGACGGCACGTTCGGAAATACTTCAAAAATAAGGTAGGTATATTTGACGAATAGTTTTCACGTTATTAATTATTAAAATATCGTAATTTTACATACAGAGTATAGGAAACGTAGACGAATGCCCTTGTATCGAGTTATGTAGTTGCTCTCTATAAAGATAAAAAAACAAAAATCTTTCCTCTTTATTAATTAACTATCGTAGAATACGCTGAAAATAGTTAAAAATTGTTCTGACGAATGATTTTAAAAATATTTTAATAAGAAACACAGAAGATTCACAAAAATATCCACGCTCCATGATGAATAATAATCTATTCAAGTGATTCAGAAAGTGCGGCAACGTCGCAAGAAATAAAACGCGCGAGCTTTTAAAATTAAATCATAACAGATTATTTCTGCAGATGCATATCATATTTTACGACAATTTTTTATGTTATTTTTAAATTTTTAATTGCGGTAATCTAAAAAAATTAAATAAATAATTTTTAACATATTAATACAAAATATTATACATAATAAAGAGTAAAATAACTTTGAGTCAGTAAAAATAATTCCTATCACTCTATTTTTAATTTTTTATACATTTTCTAAACTAAATAAGAATTAAATAAAAAATATTTTAATCTTGGTAATAAATAAAATTTAACTGAACACTTTCCAGCTAAATCAACGTGAACAGCTGTTCGAAGCGACGTTGTCAGATCTACATTATGAGAAAAAATACTTGAGTCAAAAGTACTTTATTTTTTATTTATATTAATTAAATTAATGAATTAATCCGTTCGAAAATAATAATAAGAACAGTCTAAATTTAAATAATGAATTTATATAATTACATTTTTAATTTTTGGGAAAAAAAAATTTAGATTATATTTTGATTTATGGGGGACTGTCCAAACGACCTTAAAATAAAAAAAAAACAATTTTCTTCATTTTGTTTATAATAGCTCATAATATCACTTATCAAATATTCTAAATTTTTTTTTAATGTTAGAGCTGGTCAAAAAACTGCATCGAATGCGTTTTTGAAAGTCAAAATCGGTTCATTATTTCCAAAGATATTGCTAATATAAAATAAATAAAAACTGTTTTACTTAATTATTTTTTTTTGTTTTTACTTCCCGCTAAGAAAATCAAAGGTTTTCGAAGAATTCAGGAAGTTATTGACTTTACTCCGATTTACGAAAATCGATTTTTTATCAGATGTCGGCATTTTGAGGTCCTGGTAAGCTAATCTGTCTGTTTTCAGAATTATTTCCAAGTGTCTGTATGTATGTATGTAAACTCTTTATAATTATTTCACTAATTATTTGATTTGAATGGTTTTGGTGACAATCGAAAGTGCTTGCTAGCCATCAACTTTTTTATAAATTTTGCATCGATCGGTTGAAGAGACTTGGAGATACATAAAATAAAAAAATTTTTTTTTTAGATTTTAAAATTTCAGAAAAATGGCTCTGCCAACGAACTCCAAAATCTAATCAATTCTAAAAATGAATCATACGCATTAAATGCTGCAAGACCCCCCATACAGGAAGCCCCAGAGTTGGACGACGGGGCCATGCCTGGGACATTATTGGAAAGCCCATCTTGGCAAACATATACTGTCCCATGCCCGGGCCATAACTGGGTAATTAGTCTTGGCGATTCCAATGATTGCTCAGGCTTCGGTCAAGACTGAATAACCTAGCTTTGGCTAACCCTAGAGCCGCCCAAACTTGAACCAAGTTGGCGTAACCTAACCTCGGTCGTTGGATGGTAACCCGAACATGGACCAAGATTGGATAACCTAGCTTCGGCCGTTGGATGGTAACCCTAACATGGGCCAAGACTGGATAACCTGGCCTTGACCAAGCCTAGAGTCACCCTAACTTGGCCCAAGTTTGCGTAACCTAACCATAGCCGTTGAATGGTAACCCTAACATGGACCAAGACTGAGTGACCTAGCCTTGGCCGTTGAGTGGTAAACCTAACACAGGCTCAGACTGAATAACCCAAATAGGAGCTGGCAGAGTTGAACAAAGGAGCTCTCCTTGGCTCAGCACTGGAGAACCTAGCCGTGGCACATCTATATTGGCCCATGCTTGGGTCAAGAAAGGTTACTCAATCCTGGCCATTCCAATCATTACCCAACTCTTGGCCAGGACTGGGTAACCTAGCCTTGGCCGACCCAATGACTACCCAAGTTAAAGCCAAATCTAGGTTCTTCTACCTTGATCATTCAATGGCAACTCAGAATAGGGCCAAGGTCGAATTATCCAAGTTCAGGTATACCTATAGTTACCCATCCTTTGGCCAGAATTGGCTAATCCAAGGTTTTAATTAGTTATTTAATCAACTTATTATTATGGTTTTTTTAATTAATAATTGTTTACTTTTGAATTAAAATAAGTTTTAATGAATAAATATTTAAACATTCCGATTAAAATTATTTACAACTAATAATTAATACATTTTTTAGTTCGTTATTATTTGCAATTAACGACTGTAACTTTATAATTTTACTTATAAAAATTTATTTAATTAAAAAATAACTAATGAATTTTTATATTAAATGTTATTTTTAATAATGGTGATAGAGCAAGGTAATTAAGCTGGGTTCTTGATAAATAATCAATTAAATTTAATAAATTTTATTTCAAAAAATAATGTAATTATAATATAAATAATACGAAATTATTGTTTTTTTTTTCTTAATCGAAAATATTAATTAAATTTCGCTTTACATTTTATAAAACCGAGTGGTTGTAGTAAAATGAATAAGTAGAACATATAAAAGTTTCAATTCAACATTAGTAGATTCGTCCAGTAGCTAGCGTTCAAACCCAGTAATCAGAAGGACGGCAGTTCGCGCCCAGAGCCTAGCAGAATTTTCACTGAGTTTTTTTCACGTCATTGACTTCACTTAAATAGTTTAAATGTTAATGATCACAAACTCTAGTACTTTAATAATAATAAAATTTTTTTTAATTAAATTTATTTGTTTTTTTCGATGCATGGGTCAGGTCTGGCAACCAAACATGGGCCAGGTCTGACAAGCAAGCATGGGTCTCGGCTGGCAACCAGGCTTGGCACGCTGTTATCATTTCAGACTTCTACAAAGATTGAAACAAGGCTGGCTTACAAACTTGGCCCAGAGTACAACATAGTTGAACCAAGCCTGAGCCGAGCCTGTGCCCGTCGTACTTTCCTGTATAGGCCACCTTAATCAGATAATTCGTTCGAGAGATATCGTAGGAGATAGAAATAGTAAAAAATGGTTTTTTACGAATATCTTTGAAACAACTAAATCAAACATTTTCAAAATTTAATTAGCTTCAGAACTCAACAAAACGGGTCGATTGCAAAATTGAACATCAAAATCGATTGATTGTTTCAAAAAAATATCAACCACCCGATGAAAAAATATTTTATACAATTGTATAAAATTATTTATAGATTCGATAGAAAAATAGCCTGATATATTTGTATACAATCGTACATAATTATATCTTATTTGTATATAATCACAGAATGTTTTCGTATAGATTATATATAATTATATACAATTCTATAGAATTGTATAAAAATATATACATTTGTATAAAATTTTATTATTCTATTTGCATTTTTATGTAGAATTCTATAAGATTGTATATAATTGTGTATAGTTATATAAAAATTTCATATAATTATGCGAGTATTTCTCACGAATTTGCGAAAACTGATTTCGGATAATAGAAAGAATGTAATTTGTGATAATTAACAATTTTCTATATTCAATATAGAGTACACAAGTAATTTACCTCAGCTGACTATGTGGTCCTCACCTTTTTCGATTTAAATGAAAGTAAAGTAATGATGCAAAAAATCAATTATCAGGGAATGATGATTCAAGCAAGGGAATGAATTTTTTTAACGTTATTACTATATTTAGATTAAATTAGCGAGATAAACATCTTTCGTTCATCTTAACTTTTTAGGATCAAGTAATAATGGCAAAAAAATGCTTAGGTTTCACAATATTTCAAAATTGGTGTATTACCATACGATGAACGGTGTGACTCAATAAGTTATAGATCAAATTGAACGGAATATAGTCCAGTGCTAAATAGCTTAACTGGTAGAGCACTCGGCGCGATACAGACATGGTCTGGCTTCGATTCCCAGTTCGAACAATCTATATTTTTCCCAATTTATCTATAAATTGTCTTATTGAGAAGGTTTGCATGTTTAGGTTTCACTATATTTAAAAATTGGTAATTCACTATATTCAAAAACGGTAATACACCAATTTTTCTTGTTAAATATAGTGGAAACCTAAACATGCAACCTTCTCAATAAGACAATTTATAGATAAATTGAGAAAAATATAAATAGCCTGAACTGGGAATCGAACCAAGACCTTGTCGGTATCGCGCCGAGTGCTCTTTTTTTGTCATTATTATTTAATCCTAAAAACCTAAAAAGTAGAAAGTAGCTATAGACATACATTGATAATAGAATTATTTATTACAAATACGAGCAATTAAAACAAATGGATCATCCACCGGAATCCGATAACATGTTATGTTTGATTTTATCATCCCCTCACAGCTCGAGGAGCTCGAAATAGGCGGGGAGTATTAGGGCTGGCCCGCAGGGTTAACCGACAGGCCGATTTTTTTATTGTTTATTACTGGAATTTTGGCAATGGAATGTGTGGCATTACTATTTTCGAGCTGGAAGAGCTTAAAAATATTTGGACAGTAATTATCTTGAGCTCAAGGAGGTCGAAAACAGTGGGATGTTTCGGTGCTGGCCTGTGGGGTCAGATGGATTTCAGATTATTTTCTGAGACAGTTGAATATATATGTATATATATATATATATATATATATATATATATATATATATATATACATATATATATACATATATATGTATATGAGACATTAAAAGTAACCATTGAAAATAGTATATGAGTAATAATAAAAACAATAGTAAGATGTAAATAAAAAATCTAAATTGATTGAACCCGTTTGATATCAGTATCATTTCTCTACGAGTGACAAATGGTCTTGCAATCGCTGACTAAATTATACATGCATGCGTGTGAGTAAATGGACGAATAGAAGCTTTGGTGGCCTACAACTACGTAATGACTACGACGCACCTACTTGTCCTTCTGGCGTACTGGAATATCCGTCTACATTACACTGCATAATTCATGGGGGATGTCATAGAAGCGTGCGGTAAGTAATGGTGCTGGGTGTTCAGGTCCTGTCGCTATTGTCATAGCGAGAGGGGTAAAGCACAAGAGCAACCAACTCACAAATACGGGTTCTGTTATCAGACGATAAACGACGATGAATTATTTGCGTCAACTATTTGCTATTTCATGTAGTTACAATTAAAACATAAAACGTTATTCAATAAAGCTTACTAATTACTTATTTTTCAAAGTTATACTTCTTTATGCGCGTTATGAAAAAATGATGAGAGTGAAATTTCAAGATGCGCCCGCATCAGTGTAACACGAGAGTTATAGGTTGAACTACCTGCTAAATCGCTCATTAAGTCTCGAACAAAAGCTACCAATAAAATATAAGTAGAACCTCTATTAGTCGTGCATGTTGGCACGCTCGTCACCTCTGATCACTGTTTTCGTATTTATAATGTTTATCCATATGTTTCTAGTTTCTACATTCACAACACGTATTTTAGTTCCATATAAGTGCAGTTATATATGTGCTAATGAATTATATTCTGTAGTGATTTGAATTGAATATTTTGATTAATATTGTTTACTCTTCGTAAAAATTAGTAAAAACACCTGTGCTTATAAACTGTATCAAGTGTTCCAATGCAACCGAGGTTAACTATCAATATGTATTATTTATTGATATAAATTGAAATATTATTATTTAATATAATTGATATTGAATATTATTATATTATCAATGTTAAACATTTATTATTGGTTATTTAATACTCACAAAATGAAGAAATAAATTTGATAAAGCATTTAAAAAAAAATTTGTAATAAAAATAAAATCGAACATTGAATTAAAAGATTAATTTTTAATATTTATTATTAATTATTAAATGAAGCAAATAATAAATATTTAATAAATTAATGAACTTAAATTCAATTTTAATAGAAATTATATCAAACGAATTTATTATTCTCTAAATTTGATTTTATCAATTATATATATATTAGGGTGTTTTAAAAAAAACAAACAATTTTTTTTTCTTTATAGTGTACAAAAATTGAAAGTATACATGAAAATAAAAATTTTGGAACCAATCCGGGCTCTTAATAATGATATTAAGGTTTGCTTCAATCCATTTTCCTATTTTCCATTTAAATAACACGGGAAATTTCTTTTTTTTTTTTTTTTTTAATTTTCTAGTTCCCAAACTAATCAACAGATTTTTATGCACAATAAATTTTTTTGTAGGAAATTGAACTCTCTACAAAAAAGTCTTCTATGATTTTTTGATAAATCCCACTGTTCAAAAGTTAATTAAGCCCTGAGTCAAATTTATAGTAAATTTTTAGATTTTTTTACTTTTCCGGCGAAACTATTAGTCTTATCGGATAATGTCAACAGAACTTTTTGTAGATAATTTTATTCCTTACAAATTATTAGAAATAAAATTTTTCGAAATTCCACATTGTTCACAAGTTATTCTCATTTCAATGTTAAGCTCTTAAAAAAATAAATTTCTGTTTGATTTTAGGAGCTTGACATTAAAATGGAAATAACTAGAAAACAATGCAAAATTAAAGAAAAAATTATCAATGATAATTTGTAGGAAATAAAATTGTCTACAGAAAAGATACATGACATTTTTCGATAAGTCTGATAGTTTCGCCGGAAAAGAAAAAAAATCTCGAAATTTCTTCTAACTTGACTACGAGCTCTAATAACTTTTGGACAGTGAGATTTATCGAAAAATAATAAGAGACTATTTTTGTAGAGCGTTAGAATTTCTACAAAATCAATGCTGTGCTTATTTATACGATGAGCCATTGCCAAGATTAAAAGTTCCAAACTAAAAAATTTTTTGTTCCATTTTATTTAAATGGAAAATCAAAATCGCGATGAGCAATCTCTTAATATTAATATTAAGAGCTCAAACTTTATCAGATATTTTTTTTCATCATCTTTAACGACATTTTCACGATAATTAAAGAAAAAAAAATTAGTTCTTTTTTTTGGCCCACCCTAATATATATATATATATATATATAGAATACCGACTATTTTTCAACTTCCCGGTAAGAAAATTATCAATTTTCAAAAATTCGGGAAGTTATTGGTTTCACCCCGATTATCGAAAATCGAGTTTTCATCAGATGTCATTTTTCAGTTTTTTTCAAATTTTTCAGAAATGGCTCGATCTATTTCCAAAATCTAATTAGCATAAGAATTCAATAAACGCGTCGACTGCCGCCTTAATCATCTCCATCGATGTATTCGTTCGAGAGAAATCGATCGAAAAAGAAATGGTGAAAACCGGTTTTCTTCAATTATCCTCGAAGCGACTCAACCGATCGATTCCAAAATTTGATCAGCTCTAGAACTCAATAAAACGCTTCGATTACATCCTCAACCATCTCAATCGGTTGATTCGTCCGTAAGATTTCGTGGGAGAAAGAAATGCTATAAAATGCGTTTTTCCGAACACAATGCCATACAATAATATTTCCGCGCTTGAAGAGCTCAAAAATGTATTCACAACAATGTTTTCGAGCTTAAGGAGCTCGAAAACTGCGGGAAGTTTTGGGGCTGGCCTGCAGGGTCAACCAATAGACCGATTTTTTTTTTTTTGAGTCTCTTACGAAAATTTGTTGGCTTACGATGTTTTAAGGAGCTTCTTTAAAAATCAGCTCGATAAAAAATTTTCCAGAGGTCTCTCACGAATTATGAAAATATCAAAAATGATCGATATTCGGACTTTTTACGTCTAAATTTTTTCTTTCTTGTAGCAGCAATAGTTTATATTTATAATATCATGTCTATGCTGTAAATTTCAGCGCAAAATTTAAATATTTTAACAGCACTCAAGAAGTCTGAATATTAACTGATAATATGTAACTGTTACGTTCTGGCTCTAATTAAATTTCAATGAAAATTTTAGGAAATTTTTTTTTTGAAATCTCAAATTATTTATTTGCCACGGTGGGCGAATAAACGGTTGGACACTCCTTAAAATTATAAATTAAGAGTGTGCGAATACTTGGAACTTCGAATTATTCGAGGTAAATCGAATCGAACAATTCGATTCGAGATTCGCCTCGAATATTCGAGATGTTCGAATAGTTCAAAAGGTCCGAATAGTTCGGAGGATTCGAATAGTCCGAAAGATCCGAATAGTTCGAAAGGTTTGAATAGTTCGAAAAATTCGAATAGTTCGAAAGGTGCGAATAATTGGAAAGGTGCGAATAGTTCGAAAGATTCGAATAATTCAAAAGGTTCGAATAATTCGAAAGGTTCGATTAGTTTGAAAGGTTCAAATAGCTCGAAACAACTTTCTAAAAGCATATAGAAAAAAACCTTTTTTTTATTTTCCGTCAAGTTATTACGTCTATGATGTTTTTATCATATTTTACGCCAATATGTGGGGTAAAATGGACCACTAAAAAAAATTGTAACGAAAAAATTAATTAAACGGAAAATAAAAAAAATAATTTTTTCGTTGCAATTTTTTTTTTTGAGTAGTCCATTGTTCCCTACATATTAGTCTTAAATATGATAAAAACATTAGAGGTCATAACTTGACGGAAAATGAAAAAAAAATTTACCTAATTTTTGAAAGGGGTCCTCGTGCCCAAGGTTCCCCTAATAGTTTTTTGATTTATTAAAGCTATAAATACTAAATTTCTTAGATGCAATAATATTATTTACCGAAGATTCGAAAATATTTCGAACTATTCGAATCTTCCGAACTATTGGAATCCTTCTAACTATTCGAATTTTCGAACTTTTCGAATCCTCCGAACTAGTCGAATCTTTCGAACTATTCGAATCCTTTGAACTATTTGAATCTTTCGAACTATTCGATATTCAACTCGAATATCGAATCAAATCTAACTATTCGGCTCGATTCGAACAAGATTCGCGAAGCTCTATTATAAATAAATAATAAATTAATAAATCGTTACTTTGTTGGTGATATTATTTTATGGATTGCCAACAGTGTAACAGAAATCTCTTGCGATAAGAGAATCACCGTGACTCATGGATAGTCTAAACAGATGACGATGCATGAGACTCGGGCCACGACGATTCTCTCATAGAAAACCTGAGATGCAACGTTAACGTTTTGATGAATGTATAATACTAACGAAGAACAGCACCAAGTCAGTCGATCGCGAGATCTAAGAGAGCTAAGAACTCTGATCAAATTTACGTTGACTTGGACCTGCCTTTTCGTTCATTTTTAAGCAATAAAGCTGTCACTACTACATACGTAGTAGTTATCATTAAAAACCACCTTGAGGAACGCTGCCACCAGCGGTCCTCGCCTCCTGTCTTGCTATTGGGAACGCTGACACCGGCAACCTGGTACTCTACCTGAGCGTTGTCGCCGGCTGCACAGGAAATCCCTGAGCCTCAACCCGAGTCTATACCAAAAAAGAAACGAGGGGGCAAAAAGGTCTAATTACGTCGGATTATCCGAACGATCCACGAGCATCTCAGTCGTTCAGTTCACCAACGTCCCCGCCTAGAGATCATTGCTGTGGAAGTTCTCCTCGATCCGGTGACGTTGGTCGTTCCAAAAACGGTTAACGAGTTATCGAGTTCGGGTGTCGTAGTAAGTGAAGTTCGTGAGCCGTCGAGCTCTGGTGGAATTATCCAACAGCTGGAGTCAGTCGCCCTTACGGAGAAACCGGGTCTCCAAAGCCTGTGCAGAGGAGGATTTACGGGAGAACCCAGTCTTCTGGACTGGTATCAGTGAGGGTTGGCAGTTGGTTCCAGTGGACGTCCCATCCGTCCATTCACCGAGTGGGAGTATCCTTTTTCAGAACCCTCGTTACGGGTATTACTCAGAGGCCTATTTCAAGGCCACCGGCCGAGACGAGTACGCATCAGCAGAGGCGAAGAAGTTACGAAAAAAAAGGGAATATATGGGCCAACTTATAGGGCATATAATCTCCACCATGGTAAGTGACTAAACTTTTTGCATAAAATAAAGGAAGGTAACAGCTCACGCACCTGGGGTATATCGACACCCTAATAACGTCAACCTGGTCAATTAAAAAATATTCTGTCTGATAAATTACTAAGCCAGAATGTAACATAACTAATACTTTGAATTAGTTTTTGTATTTTTTTACAATTCAATTATTGTTATTTCACTAAAATATAACTTTTTCATAACCAAAAATATACAAGACAGTCCTAAACAATAAAATCTGGTAAGTTGAGTACGCAAAAAATCTAAAAATTGAATTAAAAAATTAAAAATTATGTAAATAACTTCTTATTTCTCTTTCTCGGGTTACACTTTCATTCATTGTGATCCAAATTGATGGTGAAAAAATTGAGAAGTTTTATTATTGATAACAGGGCTATGCTGTTACTCTGGTCGTCCTTAAATTATCTTTTTTTAAGGGCGTCACTGGAAGTGATAACGGCCTCCCAGAGCCGGATCTTGAATCGTCAGGGTCGGTGTAATTTAATTAATTGTAAGAGAAGAATGAGGAAGGATAATTTATAAATAATTTAATATTTTCAATTAACAAATTGAACATTTCATTTATAATTTCTTTCATTTATTTAATTAACCTTTAACCTTTGTGACTTTTATAAACTTTATATCTTTATAAACCTTAAACCTTATACCTTTATAAACCATATAACTTTATTACCTTATAACCTTTATCAATTATAAACCGTAATCAATTACCCGCAATAATCCACTTAAACCTAATTTATTTTTCAAACCGAAATGTTTTCTTTATTAAAATTAGCCAATTACCTTTGGCATTTTACTCACACTCACACACACAATAATTTTAAAAGTCGCTTAACCTTCGCGATACTTAATAACTAAATTTACCATTAAAATCTTTATTTATCTCACTCACACACTCGCTCAGTCCCCTGGACTTTATTTTCACACACACTGAATTTTTATAATAAAATTTTCCCGCAATAAATAAATTAATTAATTTTGGAAAATAAATAATTATTCATTAATTTATTATTTAATTTTAATCTTCCTTTATTCTTATTATTCTCTTTTAATATTTTCCTATCACTTATTTTCACTCCAATAATATAACGACTTTTTACTCAGTAATTCCATCACCACGTTACCAATTTATTCAAACTCAAAGTTCACCTGGTTCAATTTATATATTTTTCACGCGTTCTTTTTAGGTACTTGTATTATCCTGATAATTATCCTTATTTCAATTACTGATTTCCTTAATTATTTCTTTTATTTACTTAATTATTTTTCAATGAATTTGAATTTTACTCATTTATTTCTCATCGGTGACCTTGACCGCGGACCTTTTACAACTTTTTACGGAGGCAATTTATTATTAATTTGATTTATCCTTATTTTATTTATTTTATTATTAAATTTACTTATAATTAATTAATTTTTTGACTAGCAACTATGACTAGATTTTATGGTTTCCGGTACGTGAGTTACACGACCTACCTGGAAACTTCTAGAATATTTCCGGCTACCTGCCTGGAAATATTTGACTACGTAATAGCTCCAGCTACCTGCCTGGAGTTTATTTATTAATTATTTTATATAGTTTAATTCCAGTTTAATTTATCAATTTTGATTTACGAGTAATTAATTATTCAGTTTACGAGAATTAAATTTAGACGCAACGCTACCAGACGTATGACTATGTATTTTAATAAAATTTTCCGGCTTACTGCCTGGAAAAGTATAAATAAATACCTTTCCAACAATTAACTTTTCAATCCGTCCTCGTTGGTATGTTCGCCCTGGTGTTGTCCTTTTTCTCGTAAGGCTCTGTCCCGTACTCGTAATTCTGTCCTTGTTTCGTCCTATCCGCTTACTCTCTCCTCTTTCTCTATCTCTCAATCTCCTACCCCGTTCTCTCCTTCAACTGTTATTCACACGCAATCAGCATTGTTTAAAATAGATACTGGTTACCCGCCTGGTATCTGATAAAAAGATTGAAATAATTTATCGCTTGGTTCCACAACAAAACACAAGCCTTCAATAAATTAATTACCTTATGTAAATTTCAGCGTCCCAAAAGCCGGCGTCCGTTATGGTGTCTCGTCACTGGTAGTTTGCACCCGGTTCTCAACTCGATCCACCCGGTCCGGTCGTTCCGATGGTTAAAGTCGTTTCACGTCCCGGTCCCAGTTTATAATTGCTCGCTCCCCACTCACTTCGGCCATCTTCGGGCTCCTACTTAGTACTAATTGGAGGAAACTGACGCTCGAGCATTTGAAATTTTCACATCCGGACGACTAGTCGCAACCTACCCGGAACACCCTGGGCGCTTAGACCACGTGATCGACTTTGCGCATACTAGATATTATTTTGACATAATTTGTACGCGGTAAATTCTAATTTACCCCGTTACATATAAATATTCAAAGGTCGCTCGAAAACATTCAAAAGACAGCACTCGGAAACATTAAAAATTCTTGATCGAGGTTTGAATATTTGAATTTTGGGCTTAAATTTTCAGTGAAGTTATGATTTCACATATATAAATTATTTCTGCCACGAGAAAGAAAAAAATTTTAAATAAAAAAATTCAAATTTCGATCATTTTTTATATTTTCAAAATTCGTGAGTGACCTCTTGAAATTTTTTTATCGAGCTGATTTTTGGAGAGGCTTTTTAAAATATCGTAAACCAATAAATTTTCATAAGAGACTCGAAAAAAAAAATAGTCGGTTTTCTCGGCCACCCTAATATATATATATATATATATATATATATATTAGGATGCTTCGATTCCCACAAAAGTCTTTATTTCGTTGCTCATCAAGCAAAATATTGTTTTTTATGCTAAAACAAAAATTCCTGCCAAGTTTGAGCTCTTAATTCCAATCTTGAGTACTTTCTTTTTGATTTCCAAGATTTCTTATTTAAAATACATGTAAATTAAATTACTTTTTTTTTTTACTTATTAATACTCAGCTACATTTTATGATGTCAACACGGTTTTAGTCGCAAATTGTAGGGCATTTAGTGTTATTCAAAAGTGTCCATAGTTACATAGCTGTAATTCCAGCTGTTTCACTTGTGTCCGTCGCGGAACTCATTTTTCCTATGAAATCGACCTTTATTGGCTTGCAGAGCGTAAACCAATGAATGCACACCAAAAATGTGAGTGGGAATTTCGTAAGAAATTTTATTCCCTTCAAAAAAAGTCTTATGAGTCAAGTCACTAAAGTTCATAGTTTCCGAATTATAGTAATTTTAATAATTTACAAAATAAAATATCAATTTTCATTCTTTCTTTAATATTATACTTTTCGAATGATTAAAATTCCTATAACTTTAAAAATAAATGTTTTATTTAACCAACGTATTTGCCACAGTAAAGAGAAAGTATACAGAAAAGAAAAGTACTTGGATGCGTGTATGCAGTCCAGCAGTATATGATTTATTGTGTCTTTACGAATAAGGTAGAGACGAAATAGGTTATTACACGATATGGACCTTCGTACGGCGCTGAAAAAGATGGTCTAACCTGGTCATTCCGTACCAGTACGTGACTGCAAGTACTAATGTTCCTAAAATAAAAAACAGAATGCTTACCGTGACGCGACATTTCGGCCGGTGCCAATGAATCATACTGACGTTTTAGAGCATTGACGATGTGAGAGTATTAGTAAAGAGGCCTAAAAACCTCGTATAGTACCACAACCTTGTGGAGCCATTAGGGTTACACAAGCCTGAGTGGGTAATTCTCAGCCGTCCCAAATCTCTCCCTTAGAAAGATCAACCTTTGAGTCGAAAGGAGGGATGAGGGACAGGAAAGGCATTCTACCTCATTGCTTTCACGCAAATAATTCTGGCGGAAGTAACTTAGGAGAAGTAGCGAACGTTCGATTCGGAGGCTTTTAGGCCGTCCCGTTCCGAAAATGGATGTGTTATAATTTGTACTTGTACAACGCAGCGGACCTTTGTTACCGAAACTACGAGCAGGAAGTAATGTTGTAGGATGTAACAGCCTGTGTGCGAGTAGGATTCCAATAGGGCGGAATTCGAAAGGACACCGGCTTGGGGTGGTAGCCCAACGCTGCCACCCCCTAAAAGTGATGCCAATCACTCAAAAATCAATGGAAACTTGAATGATCTGTTGAATATATACAAAATCGATAAGGCCTGCTCTCTTTGGGGAAGCGGTCTTTTCACTTTAATCGATTTTGAATATATAAGTGATTAACTAGCTTCATGGCCTGCAACATGAGGCGAAATTTTTTTCACTTCAATCGATTTTGAATGATTGATGATTATAAGTGGACGAATGGTCTTGTGGTCCTTGGACCCAGGGCCATTTTTTTTTCACTTTAATCGATTTTTTCGAATGCAATGATAGTCAAAAACTATTAAATATCGACAGTGGACTGATGCCACCACAAATAGGCCCAGGCCCTGCAAAAATTTTGGATTATCATAAATTTGCGAAAGCAACAAGTATAAAATTTTTCAGGGAAAACTCGTCTAAGGTATCAGTCCCAGACAAACCTAACCCTCTATCCTTCCCCCTCCAAAACACTAATTACGCTTTTCTTTTTCACAGGTGGCAGCAGTAACACTAATTCAAACTTTCCCCTCTATAGGTACAACCAGGAGTTTAGCGACTCAAATAGCTAAAACAAAAACAAAACAAGAACAAAACATAGCAGTTCATTCTCTTGAAAAATTATCCGCTCTAATGGAACGGCGTTCGGATTGTGCGGGACCAGTCCTCAAGGGAGAGGAAGGTCATAGCAATTACCAAACTGGGAATTCCACGACATCATCACCATCAGCAACGACAACCAACACTACGCTCGTTCGAAGGAGTGCCAGAGTGGCAAGCCGTGTTTTTGCTACCAATTTGATCGCTAAGCCCCCTGGTACCCCCGCTAATAACCGTCAGCACGAGTATCGGGAAACGCGGACGCGCACGGGTAAAATCACGCGACCAACTGAGTTAGAAAACGTGAAACGGGAAACACCTAAAGAAAGTTCATTAGCAGACGGGAAAAATTGTTCGCAGGGCACAAACCGACGTGAGTGTCCGGGGTCGAGTAACTTTGCACACGGTGGGCTCGCAACACAAAGAGAAACGGTAGATGGGCTTGGTACGCGAAACAAAATTCCACCCCCCCCCCCCCCCCCCTCCAAACCCGACAGATAGAGAAGGAGGAGAAAGAGGAGTTAACGCTAACGGTCTTCGAGTCTTGCAAGTAAACTTGCGGAACGATAAGGCGGGTACACTGGAGACAGGTGCCTTGTGGGAGGAGGAACGTATTGATGTCCTTCTTCTGCAAGAGCCGTACGCAGCGGTAAATAACAAGTGCTTTAGAATACCTGGTTTTAGCAGCAATGTACAAATTACTCCTACAAACTTGCACGGTACGTCCAAAACTGGTCCATCAAATGTGAGTGGGTGCAAAGTACCGACCATTATGCAATCGAGATCAGCCTTGGAATTCCAAGAGACCGGGAGGGCCCCGATGGAGCTGACCCCAAGCGTTTCAACATTGCGTTGGCCGATTGGGAAAAGTTCCATGAGAAACTACCGGAACTCGCAAGAGTGAATCGTGAAGGTCTGGCGCTGGAATTGGTCAAGGATGTGGAAAGGTATGCAGTTCTATCACTAAAACGATCATAGAGTCATGTGAATTTGCTATCCTGCGGAAGAAGCCGCACAAGAAATCGTACCCGTGGTGGACCAGAGAACTAACGAGAGAAAAGAGAGTGGTATACAAAGCTAGAAGGAGAAACCAGCAGGAGATAGAAGAAGACGTAAGGACAGAACTCAAAAAGACATACTTGACAATTAGTAAGACGTACTCAAAACACGTAAAACGACAGAGAGTTAACAGTTAGCAAAAGTTTGTCGCGTCGAACTGTAACAAGAAGCCCTGGAGCATCGTACAAGCTCCAGGCAGACAAACACTGAGTTAACAGAGTGCTCACCACACTCCGGCGTGACGGACAATCCACAGAAAACTTTAAGGACACAGCTAGCTGCTTTCTCAAGACACACATTGTAGACGACAATCCAGAGGAAGAAACAGAAGAGCAAATAACAACACGAGTAAATTCAGAGAAGCCACCAGACACCGCGGACGCCGATTCATTCACCCCGCGCGAACTCGACAAAATTTTTAAGACCCTTAAAAAAAAAACAACCTGGAACAGACTTAGTAGAAAATGAGGTGATGAAAAAGGCGGGAATAATTTTGTCAGGGGAGTTCTTAGAACTATATAATAGATGCTTAGAGTTAGGAGTTTTCCCAACGTCATGGAAAGAGGGTGGGATTATCATGCTCCTTAAGAGTAGTGACAAAGACGCGAGTAACCCCAAATCATACAGACCAATATGCTTACTTTGGGTAATCGGGAAGGTATTTGAGAAACTAATTAAGTCGAGACTCACCACCACAGTCTTAGCTGGGGATAAGATCTCCAGTCAACAATTTGGCTTTATGGCCAAAAGGTCGACTGAAGATGCAATCGTTGAGATGCGTCGTTTGCTAGAATCGACAACAGAGAATCTGGCAATCGGACTTCTCTTCGATATTTCTGGCGATTTTGACAACGTGTGGTGGCCGCGAGTACTCGAAGAATTGAAGAAAAGGGCATGCCACAAAAATGTTTATAGAGTAGTTCAGAGTGACTTGAAGATAGGATAGTCTCACTGTCATGGAGATTTGGAAAAGAGAATAAAAAGCCAACAAGGGGTTGTCCACAGGGATCAGTATTAGGGCCTTTATTTTGGAACATTATGTTCGATGATTTGCTTACAGAATTAGAGTCACCAGAGCACGGGAGTAAATTTGTAGCTTATGCTGACGACCTCCTCGTCATCATAGAAGCCACCTCACCTGCCGATATTGAGAGAAAGGGGCAAGGGACAGTAGACTCGATACTGTAATGGTGTCGTTCCGCGAAACTTACATTGTCGGAGTCCAAAACCGAGGCAATATTCCTCAAAAGAGAGTACACCCGACGCGGTCCACGCAAGGACAAAGTTCCGTACCCCTATGAAGCGAAAAGACAGAGAAAGCCCAAGTATGATTCAAAGTTACCGTAAATCGTAATAGGTAAAACAAAAATATCATTCAAAAAAAGCGTTAGAGACTTAGGGGTACACTTCGACTAGGACCTCAAACCAACAACACACATAAAGACAAGGCGCGCGAAATTAGACAAAACTTTTGGTCGTCTACGCCGTCTCGCACGGACTGAATGGGGACTGCGCTTTCCGGCTAGGTCCACTATCTATAAGGGCTACTTCCTGCCTGTTGTCACTTATGCGGCAGCAGGCTGGAGTGATTTATGTGGGGTAGAGGAATGGAAGGCTCTTAGCGCCCTGCAACGTCGAGCCCTGATTACGATGACGTCTTCATAAAGAACGACATCGTATGAGGGACTTTGTGTAGTTGCGGGGGCAGTGACCATTCAGCTTGTGATTGATGAACGTTGCGCCCGCTACAATCTCCGCACTGGCAAACAGGCAACCCTTAGAAACGCGCCCGTGCCGCCAGATGACGAAGAAGGCCTTGTCTCCCTCAGGAAAAAAACCATTCGCAGAAGACAAGAACAGTGGTCCACAGCGGAAACAGGACGATTAACATTCAACTTCTTCCCCGACGTTACTGAACGTCTAGCGAGCAAACATATCAGCCCTAATTTCTGGCTTACCCAGATTTTAACCGATCACGGCTGTTTTAAGGATACTTTTCAAGTACGGACTCGCAAAAGATCGCAAGTGCCCCCAATGCAACAAAGGGTGGGATACCGTTCAGCACTTACTGCTAAAATGCACCGAGTTCGAGCCTCATCGTAAGGTGCCCCAGAGCATACAAGGGTAGGTCGCGGAGTGGCCACAAATCGGGTGGGTTCTTGCCGCATCCCCAGACTCCTTGAAAATTTTTAATGGTTTCAGCAAAGATTGTCTCTACCACAAGTTCAGCAACCAGTTCCAGCACCGATACGAAGGAGGAGAAGACTACTAGATCGCGGTTCGAATGGCATCCATTCAGTTGTTGTCGCAGCTTCTGGGCATGGGTGTACAGAACTCACGATTTGTGAGGACTCTGTGCATCCTGGGTGTCAGTCCGAAGTTAGGTGTGTGTGCGAATGTGTTGAAGTATGGACGAATGAATGTAAACGAAACTGGGTGTCTTCCCAGGAAGGCAGGGGAAGAAACCACGTCCCCTCTTGACCAACTGTGGTATGTCGTCCAATACATAAAATTGGTACTATGGGGGGGCACATTCCAAGCCCCACTACGACCAAGAGTCTCTTTATTTCCTGATACGGAAGGAGTGCAGGGCTCATTTGCGGTCGGACTCGTAGTAGCTGTTGGTTCGGCACCCACATGCAAAGGATCTCTGATCCTAAGGGTTATAACATCCGCCAATATTGAGCTTGCTCAATGTTTCGCTTTTATAATATTATGATGGGAAATAGGGGATTTGCGCAGCGCGAGTATGCCCAAAAGGGCAAGGTCTCGGCTTCCGGTCGGCGGAGGTGGACTTAGGGCCGTTACAATAATTAATTAATTAGTCATAATACAGTGCAGGTCCATTATCGAATTGAATTGTCTTTAAATTCAAAGCAGTTGTCTGACGTGACAACTGCTGAAGTTCATCGTCGGTTTGTTGAGCGTCAGCAAGTTCTTGTGATGTTATAGCAGTGGATACTGCTTCGACGCGTGACAATGTGTCAGCGACAATATTGCTGGTACCCGACACATGTCTAATGTCAGTCGTGAATTTAACGATGAAATCGAGTAGACGAAATCGCTAAGGCGATGCTTTTTCGGTGCGCTGTTTGTGAACGTGCTGAAGCTGCTTATGATCGGTGTAGATTGTTACATGCTGACCTTCGAAAATATGCCGAAAGTATTTTACAGCCTCGTAGATGACGTTTAACTCGCGATCGTACGTCAACAATTTTCGAATCGACGGAGACACTTTTCGACTAAAAAATGCCAGTGGTTGCTGGTTGTTAATTACTTCTTGTTGCAATACGGCTCCAATACCGATTTCAGATGCGTCGGTGAATATAGCCAAGTCAACATCGATTTTAGGGTGCAACAATAAAGTAGCATCCGCGAGAGCTCGTTTAGCTGACTTGAAATACTCTTGAAGTTCAGTTGTCTAGGTGACTGGGTGAGAGCTTTTGACTTTGGGCCTTTCCAAAATTTTTGCTAAGCAGTGCTAGAATTTCTGCAGCGTTCTTAATGAAGTTTCTGTAAAAGTTCCCTGTGCCGAGGAATCGACGAAGAGCTTTTACGGTGGTAGGGGGCTCGAAATTGACAATGGCCTCGACTTTTTCCGGTAACGGCTTAATTTCATCTTTGGTGATGACATGGCCGAGAAATTTTACTTCCGGTTGACCAAACTGGCATTTTGGTAAGTTAATTACCAGTCTGTCTTCACGGAGGCGCTGAAAAATTTTCAGGTGCTCCATGTGTTGCTTCTCGTTGTTAAATGCGATTAAGATATCGTCAACATATGGAAAGACGAAGTCAAAGTCGCGAGTGACCTCGTCAATAAAGTGTTGAAACGTTCGAACCGCATTTTTAAGCCAAAACGTCATAAACTGGAACTTGAATAATCCGAACGGTGTAATGATCGCCGTTTTCGGCACGTCTTCTGGTGCAACCGGTATATGCAAAAATGCCTTTGCAAAATCGACGACTGAAAATATATTTTTACCGTGTAAAAATGCAGTGAAGTCGTCAAGATAACGCAACGAGTAATTGTCGATGAGTGTTCGATCGTTAAGCGGGCGGTAATCACCGCTCGGCCTCTATTCTCCGGACTTCTGTGCCAAATGAAGTGGTGAAGCCCAGGCGGTGTTGGATGATCTGCAAATACCTTCTTCGATCATCGATCATTTTTCGGAACTCGGCTTGTGCAATTTTCAATTTATCTGGAGCCAGGCGTCTGGCTTTGCACGAAACTGGCGGTCCAGGTGACGTTCGAATATGATGCACCGTTGAATGCTTTTTTGTTTGAGGCTGAGTAGCGTCAGGTTGCATCATATCGGCAAATTCTCTTAATAATTCCATATATGCAGAATTAACATCGACTGCTTTAATACTTCTTTCTGCCGATGTTGTGTGAGATTTTCTGGGTGAAAGACGGATAAATCGGAGCCTGAATCGACAAGATATTCCGTTCCTGTAGATCGGGCGGATAAATAGGTGGGGAGAAATGATTGAGAATCATTAGCCGACTCTATCGATTCTCGTTTGCGTTTCCCTGCCATTTGCAGCCAGGAATGTACGATCGGGCATTTTTACCGTGCTTGTAATGGTACCAGCAATAATAGGATTTTTAAACCTTCCGAGGACGATGGTATCGGCATGGATCGAGTACTTGGAAGTTGCTCTAGAGCATGCATTTTACTAACCTCGGCAGTCAACAGTGCAAGTTGCTTACGCAAAGCAGCGATTTCCTCTGCGGCAGATGCGTAAATTTTGAAACATAGAATATAAAAATAATATTTCAAATAATAATTTTACCTGCACTTGAAATTATGTTATTTTCTTGACACTCCCAGTTCCAGAGTCTGACATCACCCGTCAACAATGTCTTTAATTCGGTACTGGGCTACCAAAAGGTTATCGATGACGTACAATTTTTTTACCACAGCTTGCGAAAATTCTTATCACTATTCGATTCGTACCAAAGGTCCCTCGAATCAACATTGATGCGGCATAATGTCCATAAGATACTCAGCAATGCACAAGCGGAGATAGAAGAGAAAAATAAAGTGCACAATGATAGAAAAATCACTGCGCATATCAACTCAAAAACCAATTCATACAAAATTAAATGTGGATAAAAAATCTTGGTCTCGTCGATTGAATGGCAACGCGACAAAATATTCGTGGCAAAACGATGCGAGAATTTGCGGAATTTCTACACTGTGTAATGCACGTGTTCGACGCTTCCCTTAAAAAGAGATCACGTCGGAGTCACCAATTTAGCGGTTAAGGGTAAAATTAAATATATTAAAATAAATTATTCAAACTAACTAATTATGTTAAATAAATGTTTTGTTTCACCAACGTATTTAACAAAGTAAAAAGAAAGTATACAGAAAAGAAAAGTGCTAGGATGCTTGTATGCAGTCCAGCAGTATACAATTTATTGTGTGTCTACGAATGAGATAGAGACGGAATATGGGAAAATCAATGTTCGACATAGATTGCCGAAATTAAACAATTGTAATTAGTGTAGCAACGCTACATATATATATATATATATATATATATATATACATATATATATATATATATATATACATATATATATATATATATATATATATATATATATATATATATATATATATATATAGATATTAGGGTGTGCTAAAAAAAATCGATATTTTTTTTGTACTCTCACCCGAAAATATCATTGGATACATCCAAATAAAAATTCCATCTAAAGGACATCTTTTAATTTCAATTTTAAGAGGTTCTCCATGGAACTTTAAAATTTTCCATTTGAATAACATGGAAAAAAGTTTTTTAACAGTATTTTCTCCTGCAAGCTGAGAAGAAATTTTTTTTTGATAAAATAGATGTATAGATCTTTTTTAGCATCAACTTTTTAACAAGAAATTTCATTGAGTCAACTGTCAATCATTAATATTTGAGATTCTACGGATCTTTAAAATTAAAATTTTTTAAAATTTCGCGTTTTCTGCATTCTGCAGCTAAGCAACAAGAGGTAGAACAAAAAGTTAAATGCCGATTTTTTAGTTCGTTCGATTCCCTAATAAAGCGACCTCAATGAATTTTTCATATCATTAACAATAACGAAGTTAACGACTCATAAAATTTCCTTTTTCTAATTTTTCGCTTTTATCAATTGAACTATCGATGATAGAACAAAAAATTTCGTACATATTTTTAGTGTATCAAATTTGCAACAAAGTTTCAGAGGTAAAATTTTTCCTATTATAAATAGTTGAAAGTTACAGACCCGCTAGTTCTTAATTTCATGATTTTTCAACTATGTTATATAATATATTAATGATAGATATAAAATTTGAATAACAAATATAAAGAACCTTCACTTACAGACTATTGATTGAATACGAAGTACAGAAAATTGATTCCAGAAGTAAATTTTTACTACAGTAGAAATTTTACGAAGGAAATTACGACTGATAATGAAAACAAAAATACTGGTAAAGACTGCTGAATCCTGGAAGAAACATTAAATCTTTCGTATCATAATTATGTTTAAAACTATAAAAATAATTTTTGTCTGTTTTATTTGTATAGAAACTAAAAAATAATGTTCTCATAATTTGATCTATTAGTGGAAATTTTATTATTAATTAAAATTATAACAGTCCACTCGTAATAAAATATTTCAAAGAGGACTCAATTTTATAAATACTTTTTATTTCCTTCTTCTGATTTCCACTGAAGAAGGAATTTTCTTCATAATTTAATATCCTGTACTTCGTATTCAATTAATAGTCTGTAAGTGAAGGTACTTTATATTTGTTATTCAAATTTTATATCTATCGTTAATATATTATATAACATACATGAAAAATCATAAAATTAAGAACTACCGGGTCTGTAACTTTCATCTATTTATAATACGAAAAATTTTACCTCTGAAACTTTGTTGCGAATTTGATACGCCAAAAAGTTTGCACGAAATTTTTTGTTCCATCATCAATAGTTCAATTGATAAAAGCGAAAAAATAGAAAAAGGAAATTTTGTGAGTCGGTAACTTTGTTAATGTTAATAATATGAAAAATTCATTAAGGACTTTTTAATAGGGCATCGAACGAACTACAAAATCGGCATTTAACTTTTTGTTCTATCTCTTATAGCTTAGCTGCAAAATGTAGAAAATGCGAAGTATTAGAAAAATTAAATTTCAAAGATCCGTAGAAACTCAAATATTGATGATTGACAGATGACGCAATGAACTTTTTTCTTAAAAAGTTAATGTTAAAAAAGATCTATACATTCATATTATCGAAAAAGAAATTTTTCCCAGCGTGCAGAAGAAAAAACGGTTCAAAAACTTTTTTTCCATGTTATTTAAATGGGAAATCTTAAATTTCCATGGAGAACCTCTTAAAATTGAAATTAAGAGCTGTCCTTTGGACAGAATTTTTATTTGGATGTATTCAATGATATTTTTGGGTGAGAGTACAAAAAAAATATCGATTTTTTTTAGCACACCCTAATATCTATATATATATATATATATATGTATATATATATATATATATATATATATATAGCGATCACGTCACCACTTATATTATTTGATATTCATAATTTCGGATAAATCCGTCAATCATCGATCGTCATCGATCGCCGAATAGTTTTCCTCACGCGGATACGATATTCGGTAGCAACAGCACACACCAGTACACAGTACAGTAATCACGTACAACTAGTGATATACACGGCAACTAGCTAACATGTATCTAATGCGACCAGCATTATTTTGTATCATATAGTTAATTAAATAATGATTAAATAAAATTAATTATTTATTGTTTTGTTGACATTAATAATTTGGAGTCAGTTAGTTTATTCATCGTAGTGATTAAGTTCCAAGAGCCTCATCCCAGTCACTCCATTGGTGACTGCCCGACGTTATTTCAAGAGAACGCCATTTCGCGCACACGTTTCACGTGGCAAATAGCACGTTGAGTGTATACAACACCGTGTCTACGCTGATAGCAAATCCCGACATATTAATTCCGCGAGTTCTTTGCAACAGTGAAGTGTGTGAATTAAGTGTTGTGCAAGCGTTTTATCACGGCTGGTGCATTTCGAGGCATTTTGGACATATGCCGCACTGGTTTATAATTCAAGGGACACCATCGGGGTACAAATTAAATTGTGATAAAAGTGAACAGTGAATAAAAATTATCGTTCGCGTTCAATTTTCACCCAGTGATAATTTTCGTGCGACGCGAAGCGTCTCGAACATTCCCAAACGGTGCGTCAGCTTCGACGGACACTACTTCGCTTCCAGTGGTATTAAAATTTTGTGTTAGTTTTATTGTGTTAGTGTTTCACATACATTTCATATGGCAGATCCAAAGGTAAACGATGAGTTTGTTGACGCTAAACCAATGATTATCGACTCTCTCAAGGCACCTCACTTCAACCCGAAGCGAGTGAGTTTATGGTTTGCGCAGCTCGAGGCTCAGTTAGCGAGCAACGGCGTAGCAGCTGAGAGAGAGAAATTCAACCACGCTGTTTCTCTCATTGACATTGAGTATGCTTGTGAAGTTGAGTCCCTGATTATCAATCCACTAACAATGACGCCATACGGCGAGTTGAAAGCCACGCTCATTGCGTGTTATTCAAAGTCTGACGAAGCCAAACTACGTCAGCTTCTAGATGGCGAAGCGATCGGTGAGCGATCACCATCACAGATTCTCCGCCATCTTAAATCGCTCGCGCCGGCCATTGACGACGCAGTCTTGAAGGCAAGATGGCTGGCAAACCTACCTGAAAAGACACAAGAGCTTCTAGCCATTTCTCCGACCATGGCTACCATCGATGAGTTAGCCAAGACAGCTGACAAGCTACACGAGATGATTCCAGTGACTTACACCGCTGCCGTAGCTTCATCATCATCTTCGCAGAAGACGATGACGCTGAAAAAACAAGTGAGCGAACCATCTCGTCAGGTAGCAGCACTGACGACAGCTTTTAATCAGAATCGCGATAGATCTCCAGCTCGAAAACAAAACCGATTCTCCCGAAGAAAATCGAAGACACGTAAGCTTGACAAAACAGACATCTGCTATTATTACACTGAGTTTGGTAAAACTGCGTACAAATGTACGCCAGGCTGCAAGTTTTCGGTAAACGTAATCGAGAGTCACTAGCGGCGGAAAGCGACTCTCACGCATCTTCAAACCGCCTTTTCGTCGTCGATCTAACCACGAACACACAATATCTCGTGGATTCTGGTTTAGATCTCTCTGCTTATCCACATGGGCGTATGAAATGCAAGCCTATGCCAATAGGATACCAACTTCACGCAGCAAATGGCTCGTTGATCGGAACATACGGTTGCATCACACTGTCATTAAACCTCGCTTTACGTCGAGAAGTTTTTTAGTGATTTATCATCGCTGACGTCATGAATCCAATCATTGGTGCCGATTTCCTGAGTAATTTTAACTTGTTAATCGACCTCAAGCATAAACAACTACGTGACGGCCCCACCGGTCTCCAAACACGCGTAGATTCAATACGCTGGGATGCAAAATGTATCCAATTAATTAAAGGTGATACAGTTTACCATAAACTGTTACCAAACTACCCGGCTATCACTCGACCTGAAGGGATAACTTCAGTAAAGAAGCATTCCACAGTACACCATATTAAGACGACATCGGGACCTCCAGTTTCGTGTAAAGCGCGACGTCTTGCGCCCAATAAATTGAAAATTGCTCAAGAAGAATCTCGCAAGATGGTTCAACTGGGTATTGCACGTCCATCGACCAGTCGTTGGGCATCTCCACTCCATCTTGTACCCAATAAATCTGGAGACTGGCGACCATGTGGTGACTATCGACCACTTAATGCCCGCATGATACACAACAATTGCCCGGTCAGACGACTCGATGATTTTACCGTAACGCTGCACGGTAAAAAGATATTTTCACTGCTAGATTCAGTTAGAGTCTTTCACCAAATTCCCGTCGCCGAAGAAGACATCGAAAAGACAGCCATCATCACTCCTTTTGGCTTATTCGAATTCCCATACATGACGTTTGCACTCCGAAATGCTGCGCAAACTTTCCAAAGTTTCATGGATAAGGCCACACGAGACTTACCGTTTGTCTTCCCATACATCAATGACGTCCTAGTAGCTTCAAAGAACCAGGAGCAACACCTCGAGCATTTAAAAATTTAATTTCAGCGCTTACAAGACTACGACTTGTCATCAACGCAGCCAAATCGATGTTGGACCAGTATGAGGTAAAATTTTTAGGTCATCACATCAGTGACAAAGGTATCAAGCCATTGCCCGACAGGGTAGACGCAATTATTAACTTCAAATTTCCTAGTACGATTTCTGTATCACGTGGTTTTCTAGGTACCATAAATTTCTATAGGAAATTTATCAGAAATGCTGCAGAAATCCTTACACCGTTGAATAAACTGCTCGAGAGGCCAAAAGTTAAAGGATCAACGCTGATCGTCGAGACACCAGAACTCCGACAAGCTTATGACAACGCAAAGCAGGCATTAGCCAACGCTGCAATGCTTGCACATCCGAGCATCTGAGAAACTGGTGAGCAAACGCTACGTTTGGCCATCAATCCAGAAAGATTGTCGAGAATGGGCCAAAGCTTTCATAAATTGTCAGCGAAACAAGATCCATCATTACGTGTTATCACCTCTCGCACGTTTTGAATTGCCGACGCAACGTTTTGAGCATAGCCACATCGGTTTGGTCTCTTTACCAGTACCTCGCGGCTACAACAAGTACTTGACGATCGTCAACAGATTTACCCGGTTTCCAGAAGTCGTGGCACTTAAAAATGAAGACGCAGATACTGTCGCACTTGCGCTGTTTAGAGAATGAATCTCAAAATACGGTGTACCCACCAGAATAACGTCAAACCAAGGAGGACAATTCAGATCATCGTTGTTTCAATGGCTGAGCAAATTATTTGGCATAACACATTTGGTGACGACGCTGCATCATCCTCAATCTAATGGACTGGTGGAACGCCTACACCAACAACTCAACGCCGCACTGCTGTGTTACGACGAGCCTTCATATGACGCGCTACCAGTTGTCTTACTTGATCTACTAGCTGCCTGAAAAGAGGACATACAAGCTACCTCAGCTGAGCTTGTATACGGTGAACCGATTCGTCTACCAGGTAAACTACGAGTTCCGTCAAATAAACACGCAAATGCGGAAAACGTTTTATGTGATTTAAAAGCATATTTTAATAACTTGGCACCGGCTGAAACCTCGCGTCAGGGACAGCGTTCTGTTTTCTGTTTCAGAGACCTCAACACTTGTTCCCACGTACTGGTGCGAGTTGGACAGATTGGACCATCATTCTTAGCTCCGTATGAGGGTTCATACAAAGTCGTCGCGTGGCACGATAAATACTTTATCGTGAACTACAAACGCACAAATACAGCGATGTCCGTTGACAGACTGAAACCTGTCTATTTCGTAGCCGACGACGTATAAAATTATTTTTTTTTATATAAACCCATTTAAATTCATTTTTTTTTTTTTTTTTGTTTATTATTTATTGTATTCTCTCTTGTTAGTACTCTCTTCACAACGTAGCAAGCATGCTCAAATTATATTTTTTATTTTTGTTTTGCATTGTAAATATTTCTTATTATTTTTTATTTGTAAGTAAGCATCATATTTTTTGTTTAAGAGGGGAAGTCCTACAGCGACCACGTCACTACTTAAATTATTTGGTCTTCATAATTTCGGATAAGTCCGTCAATCATCAATCGTCATCGATCGCCGAATATTTTTCCCCACGCGGATACGATATTCGGTAGCAACAGTACACACCAGTACACAGTACCGTACTCTCGTACAACTAGAGATATACACGGCAACTAGCTAACACGTATCTTATGCGACTAGCATCATTTTATATCATATAGTTAGTTTAATAAACTTAATTATTTATTATTTTGTTAACACTAATAATTTGGAGTCAGATCATTAATTTATCGTAGTGATTAAGTTCTAAGAACCTCATCCCAGTCACTAAATATATATCTACATAAATAAAATCATAGAGGTCTGCAGTTGTGCGCGCATCATGGAAAAACTACTGGATGGATTTCAATTCCGTTTTCGAATTTTTATTTTTTAGACACTTGGCTCTTATATAAAAAAAAATTATTGCGATATCTTTATTTAATATAAAGTTATTGAGATTTTAAGAAACAATGATTTTTAGAAGCACTGCGTGTTCAGTGATGCGTGTTTCCTTGCCGCAAAGAAGTAGGGCAAGCGGTGTAGTGCGCATGCGTAAGAGAGGGAATGTCTCTTTTACCTCTGCCTCATGATAAAGTTAGGGCCGACTGTTATGGGGCTAGCTGGAGTACATATTAACAATTGACACTATCCTGTGGTTTTACTATTTACAACTTTTTTTTACATAGAAAAGTGCGAGAGAATAAAAATATTTACTGATGTTCCAACGATATGCGCCAGAATATTAATATCAATAATCAAAACAAAATATAGAGTTAGGGTTGCCACCTCAAAGTTTCAAACAGTCGGGAGATAGATGCATATACTTTATTCATTAAATAAAATCTCAACGATTAACAATAAATTGATACATTATTATTTTTTTTTTTTCGTCAAAATAGACAACAATACATAAAATTGAATAAGTTCAAACATTTTTTAAGTTCAATTATCTATTATCTTTGTACTTTCAGTTCAATTGATTCTCGGCTCAAATATAAAACTTGATTTAAACTTAGCATACGAAGTCAAAATTTGGAGACGTTTTTAAACAAAACGATTTATTCAATGATAAATTTCTATCTATATAATAGTAAAGTTGAATCGTTTTGAATGGTTTTTTTCTAATCAGGGAAGACAAACTTGACGTTTTTTACGGAGGCATGAAATACATTGAGTTTTTACCTTGGTTTCGGCTTAACTGACTTACTTAGATTTAAAAAGTTGAAATTAAGTCGAAATTGACTTGGTTCCAACGTTAAAACTGAGGTGAACTATGAAAAACACATTTTACACTAAAAAAGAAATTCGCTTTCAACTTGGTTTAGCAAGTCTAAAGTAAGGCGAAAAAATAACTTTTTTTTGACTTATTTAAGAAAGTAAAAATTAAGGTGAACGACTGTTTTGCACGAAGTGAAGATTAATAAGCCTGATTTAAAAAAAAAAAAACAATCCAAAATGATTTAAAACGATTCAATTTTACAACTATATAGATATATATTTAACATTGAGTAAATCGTTTTGTTTAATTAGGGAGTACAAACTAAAATCAAAAAATCTCTAAAAGTTAAGAAAAATTTCATTTAAGTCGAAAAAGTCGAGATCTTATCAGAAAATAGATAACTTCAATAGAAAATTAGGTGAAGCGAGCTTAAATCAAGTTTTATTTTTTGCTCAGATTGTTGAATAACTTGCAACATGAGCATGACAGACATCATAGAAAAATCAATTAATTCCGTTTAACAAAAAATAAATTTACGTAATTCGGGAGATCTTATTTTAAAATCAGGAGTCGGGAGACATTAAGCGATTTCGGGAGTCTCCCGATTAAAACTGGAGAGGTGGCAACTCTATGTAGAGTCGTCTAACATTACAAAATTCCCAGCGAAGTGGATGGGTAACGGCTAGTATATAGATATCTATGAATTGGCATTTATTTATATATGAATGAGCACAAAATCCTTTTAAAACTATAAATTTTGGTTTTCGCTTCTAAGATGAATATGAGCGTTAGATAAAGTTCCCTAAAGTGTAAAATTTTATCCGAAGATAAAAAAATTTATAGCACTAAAATTTTTAATATAAGCATCAAATAAAAAATAGAATGCCACTAAAAAATGTAAAATTTCTTGTCAATAATTTATTTTTGTTAACTGTCATTTTTTATTAAGAACTAAAAGTTTCCATTATTTTTTATCTATGTTATGTTTAATAAATAAAAGCAAATTTCAAATAACATTGCTTGTTAATCAATAATACTTTTATTTATTAAAAAATGACTAGTGTTGGTGCTGAGTCGACAGTGCGATATGACGCGCCGTCCTATCTCAATGCGGCGCTCGCTCGAAAAATTTAGACTATCCAAATTTGATCGAAGCCATCCAAATTTTTATTTGATTATTTGAATTTAAATAAGCAATATGATACTGAAGAAATAAATTCCAAATGTTTTACTGATTCGAAAATATGAATAGTAAACAATAAATTCTAAAAATTTCATTGAATTATCTTTAACGGTTTTTCTGTAATGGATTTATTAATTAAAAGTCCGCAAAATTTTTATCATAAAAATAATTGTTGTTAAAACAAAAATTTCAAAAAATGGTTTTGAAGTTTAATTGCTGATGGTGACTTCTTCCTGAAAAAATATATAAACCTAAATTCCTTGATCAAATGGAAAATAGGGGGGGGGGGGCACTTGACGTGATCTTGCTCATACGCGATTCAATTAATATTGCTCGTACATTGATACATAAATTTTTTAGTAGATTCCATAGAAATCTATCTTTTGCATTTGTTCTCATGGTGAAATTTCCAAAGAATTCCCCCATAATCTATCATAATTGATCAAGTAGGTTCGAAAAATACCGTTGGTTCAGAAGTTTTTATATATATGTGTGGGGTAGAACGCAGTTTCGAGAACACGATTGCGTCTACAATTTTCATCAGATCTTAATAAAATTTCATACACCTATTCCATGGGCGATTATCACAGTTAATTCGAAGATAGGCTGAATCGTTTGAATGGCTTTGAAGTTTTGGCAGTTTGAAATTTTATGATTTTTCGTAAAAATCACTTTTTAATCACTGCTAAAGCTTATGTAATTTTAATATTCATACACAATTTTCGTTAGAAGTATCTGAAAGATTATCTAATAATCTTTAATTTATGACCTAAAAATTTATGTTTTGACCATTATTTCGAATAATTTGATGGCTTTAAAAATTTTAATAGAATCAAACAATGTTGAAAATATGGTTTCCATTCCAAACAATTTCAGCATTTCCTATTGTAATCCAATTTCATTAGTTTTATTTTATTGTGAATAAAATAACCTGTAGATTTCACATTTTTTTTATATTTTAAAAGTATTTCTTTCGTTATTTTTGATGGTTCAAATGTACCTGTACGCCTTATAATTATAACTTCCGTGTTATCGTGATGACTGTTAGAAATCTTATTAGATCCTAATGAAATTTTCTACAGATATTCCATATTCCATGGGTGATTTTTTTGATTAAGTTCGAAGATGGGCTAAATCGGTCGATTAGTTCAAAAGTTATAGCTGTTTCATATTTTAACGACTTTTTAGAAAAGTCAGTTTATATTCACTGTCAAGGTTGAATAACTTCGAATTCAGAACTCTTAGACGATTTCTGGAGAAAGTACCTTAAGGTTTGTTTAATAAGTTTGAATTTTTAACCTTAAACATTATGTTCTGACTTCTTTTTTCAATAATTTGATAATTCTGAAAGTTTCAGCAGAATCGAGAAAACTTTAAAATATGGTTTTTATTCCCGATACCTTATGTATTTCTCAGTATAGAAGTGACTTCTTAAAAATTGACATGTTCGCTCGTATCACGATATACTTACACGATATAGATACAAAGTATCACGTAAATATTTACTTTTGAGCTAATTATTGAACATTATTGTGAATAAATATATAAAAAACGCTTATTCATTTATTCTTTTGGATCCTAAATTTTTAAATTTAAACACAACACGTAACCCTTTTGATCTTAAAAAGTTCATAAAAAAGGGAAGCATTTTCGAGCTTGAAGAGCTTGAAAATGTATTTATACTAATGTTTTCGAGCTCTTAGAGTTCAAAAACAGCGGGAAGTTTTGGGACTGACCCGCAAGACCAACCGATGCCCAGATTTTTTTTTTCTTTGTCTAGATAAAATTTATGAGAATCTGTACCGATCGAAATAAATTTCTATAAATTTGATCGTCAATTCGAGCAGATCGACTTATTCAACTTAGATATTTACTTTAAAAAATTCTACTTTCTTTCGGCTGCCGAATGAGCTTTTCATTTGGCAGTGTATTGTTATCATCGACTTGATTAAATTATTAAAAAATAATGAGTAATTGTATTGAACTAAAAATATAAAAATAATTAAAACTAAGATATGACTTATAATTTGAAATACAAAAGAATTAAATAATTATAAAAAGAAAAGTAGTAAATAAAAAATAACTATTAAGAATGAAAATACTTTAATTGAGTACGTAATTGACATTGATATTTTTATTGACGGTAAGAAAATCAAAATTAAGATCACTTAAGTATTAAATACTTCAACAGTACTTAAAATACAAATGTACTCAAATTCGCTATTTCCTCATCTTGATAGATATTAAAAGTGGTAATAAAAGATTAAATTATACCAAAGTAAAATCCTTGCCTACAGCAACAAATACTAACACTCCTTTAATATCACAAACTTGTCCAATGATAATAAATCTCTTACAAAAAACAATTATTTTTATAGCATAAAAGCAAACACCACTCGTGTGGACTTGTATGATTGTATATAAAGTCGAAATGCTCCAAGGCAACATAAAATTCATTTCATACTATTCAACTAAAGTTCAATCAATACTTGTATGGCTATTTACAAAACTTATATTCATAAGTGAGTTTGTTATACATAACTTTGGAACATGCATAAGTAACTCCCGAGACAGTTTAATTACTTGAATTGAAAATCAGAACAATTGATTTATAACGGAAGCATTCTGATATCTTTCATCGAATATTTTTAGTTTCAATAATATTTTATTGTAGCTTTTTGTAGTGATAATAAACAATAACGAAAGTAAAAAATAAATTATTGTCATTTTTAGATTAAAAATAACACTCAACTCTATTAATTTTAATTTTTAAAATAAGTTACATATACAATCATTTAAATATTTCCATTGATTTTTTAATTAGGTCACTTATTCAATGAGAATTACTGTTATTGAATAAAATTTATATGGTATATAATTATTGGGGTATTAGTGAAATAAAAACTTTATTATGTTATTTTAAATTTTACACGTTAGGCATTATAAATTTTATAATTTAGCAGATTCATTATCAATTTCAATGAGAATTTTTTGATAGTAAGTTAAAACTTCAATTTTGACGATAAAAACTCATATTTTGGAGGTTACAGCAATCTAACATTTTATTTTTAATTTTATCAAATTCGTCATCGAGTTCTTTATACTCATCAGTCTCGTTATTTCTACATTAAATAATTTGAATTTTACTTCGAACCTAAATATATAAATTATTTACCATAAATACTCGGTCGATTTCATTAATTATTGATGGATCACTGAACAAAAAAATGTATTTTCAAGAAAAAAAATCTGGGCGTCGATTGGCTCTGCGGGCCAGCCTCAAAACTTCCCGCTGTTTTCAACCTGAAAGAGCTCGAAAACATTAGTGTAGATATATATTTTCGAGCTCCTCGAGCTTAAAAATGCTGTCACATGCAGTTGTTTTTTCACGATCTTTTCAAGCTCTAACAAGTTACCTGTTATTCTGAAGTTTAAAAATTTAAGAGTCGAAAATCATTGATGAAGCGGTTTTTAAAATTTAATTACTGATTTTGTTCAATTAAATAAGTGTATTAAGGCAGAAATCAATGTCAGGGATCAAAATCAAGATTTAAATGAGTTTTGACTCATGTAAGAAACAATAAAATATGAAATATCCGAGAAAAATATTAAAAACTACGTTTTATCGATTTTATTGTTGATTATGTGATTCAAACTAAAAACCAAGTTCGATGACATTATATGATCGAAAGAAATCATAGAAAGAATGAGTTAGTATGATGTCAGACACATTTTAGTGGGTTATATGATGATTTATCCAGAAAAAATAACATAAAATGGTATTTTATTAACTTTTCAACGATGATATCTTCCAAACTAATCAATCGATTTTGACATTTGAAGTGGCGATCGGCGTATTTTATTGAGTTCTAGAACTGATTAGATTTTGTAATTGTTTGGTTAAGTTATTTCAAAGAGATTTGCAAATAACTGTTTTTTACCATTTCTTTCTCCCTCGATATCTCTCGAACAAATTAACCGATTGAGATGACTAAGGTGGTGATCGACGCATTTCATCAAATTCTAGAGCTGAGTAGATTTTGAAGGCGATCGTTCAAGTCGTTTCTGAGAAATCACTAAAGAACTAAAAAAAAAATTTTTATTTTTTTCGTAATTCGCATATATTTTTAAGTCTACTGGATCAAATGATCTGAAATTTTCAGGAAAATTGATGGCCAACAAGCTCTTTCGAATGCTGCTTCAATCATCCAAATCAATTCATTAGTTAAAAAGTTACAAAAAGTTTACATACACACACACACACACACACACACACACACACACACACACGCGCGCACACACACACACGCACACACACACACGCACACACACACACACACACACACACACACACACACACACACACACACACACACACACACACACACACACACACACACACACACATACATACATACACACACTCGGACATCATTCTGAAAATAGTCGGAATAGCTTCTTAGGACCTCAAAACGTCGACATCTGCTGAATACTCGATTTTCAAAAATCGGAATGAAACTAATAACTTCCCGAATTTTTGGAAATTCACAATTTTCTTAGCGGGAAGTTAAAAAAAAATTCCATTCGCATCCGAAAGGGAAGTTTATTTCTCATTACTCATTCATTAAATTCCAATCTTTCAGATAACAGTTAATTGACGCCAAATTTTTTTTGACATTCTTTATAAATTTCAAAGCCATAAACTTTTACAAGAAATAGTCTAATGTAACGGGGTAAGAATTATTTATCATTGATTAAAATCGTGATTTTCTGCGGCTGTTCAGTTACCCGAGCCGCAACTACTAATGAGTACCAGAATCAGTTTTTCGACAGTTTTTCGCTCCGAAAATGCTTGAGTTAATGATACATAACGTAAGACAGTGACTGAAAATCGGAAGAGTCAACCGAGCGGACAAGCCGACAGACGTATATCTGCCCGTGAAGATTAATCAGGAAAATCTGAATTCTAACTTGTTGGTAAACGAAATGATTCGTAATAAATCCTGTTATTATCAAACCTCGCGGAGATCATTGGCCACTTAGTAATCTTGATTCACCATTTTTCTCAATGAAATTCGGTAAAATAATTCTCGGAAAGAAAGCCAGCATTATTTAATTAGGAATCGTTCAGTACCAAGTTATAAAATCAGTGTTAATTAAAAGTGCCTTACGGAAAAATAAGTTCTCAGCATAAAAGCTAAAAGTTATCATACGTCAATCAATAATCAATATTAGTGATTATGTGAATAATTCACGGTAGGAGGGTCTGAAATTATTAATTGTCTTCATACCAGTAGTGTTTGAAAATATCGATTTTCGGCAAAGAAGCCAGAATTAAGGTAGTTTGGCACTCGCATTCCCAAGTCAAAAAAATAATTTTTTTTTTTTTTTTTTTCTTTATTACAAGTGATAAAAGAACTGTTTTCATTAATTATAATTATAATTGATATTAGTGTTAATTAAAATTAAATCAATATGTATTAAAGTTGAATAATTATAATTATAAAATTCACATAAATTTAATTGACTAGAACTAGAATATTTCGAGGTTATACCAACTGTCATAAATTTTTTACAGTTGGTACCATAATCTTTCTAAGATGTCATGTTTACTCACTCTTTAAATAGGTAAGTATATCCTCAACATAAAGGATGTCAACTGCATTTATGTAAATAATTTTAAATGATATATGTATTGGTATCATAATTATTATCATGATTGGAATTAGAAATATTTAAAAAAGTAAAATAATATTTAACTGTAGAAATCAAACTCAATAATATTATCGATATCAATAAGCAAATTACAAGATTCACTTAGTGACTATTTCAAATTAAGTGGGCATAATGAAGCCACCATTTTTTCTGTAGTAAATATGAGGAAAGAAAGTGTGTCTAAAAACGAAGACAGATAATTAATCACAATATTAAAAAATTTATTTAAAAATAACCGTGTGGTAAATCATACCAAAGCTTTTTTATTATACGATTTAGGTATTAAGTTATCGAATAAAAAGTTTTTTTTTGGAGGTCAAGCTTGTCAATTTTTTACAAATGACTGATTTCCGGTAAAATTAAATAAAGACAAGCATAAGAGCCCGTGTATAATTAGATAATTCTAATTAATTATATCTCTTAAACAACGTGGTAAAAAATTCTGATTTTTTTTCTCCAGTATATTTAAGTATAATTTTTCAAATAAAAATAAAAAAGTGGGGGTCAAGTTTGAGAGTTGTGGGTGCCAAATTATCTGAGTTATTGAATTAATTCACTATAGTAAGGAAATCACTAAATTCACTAATATTTAAAGTTTATGATAAAATTGATGACAAATTTAAGTTTGGACAAAAGTGAGTCAGTTAACTACTACGAAGAATATATTTATTAAATAAAGAAACGAAAGAAGCGGTTAGTCTATGCATTGGCAGGGAGCGCGACAAAAACGACACCTGATGGTTACCAAAAATCATGCTCTAGAATTGTTCGAGATATATAAAATCAGTGTAAAAAATAAAAATTCGTAAAAAAATCAAAATACAAAAATTTATATGATGATATAACTGATAAAGTTCAATTGTATTTTCGATCGAGAAAATTAAATTAACGATGTTTTCATAAAGAAAATAAATATAAAAAATTTTTATAAATATCGAATACTATTATTTTAGAATAGAAAAAGTTTAACAGATAAAATTAAAACAAAATAATACATGGCAGCTACAATAATAAAAGTTGAAAAAATAGTAGAATATTAATTTGAGTTTTTTAACAAAATTGAAGTACAGTCGACTCTCTCTATGAGGCCACTCTGAAAATATCCGTTCAACTAATTTCAACGTTCAATCGGTCTACCACCAATGGACACTCATTAATTTTTTAATGCCCTCGGTATATGTCCACAGCGAATATTTTGACTCGCTCTCTTCAAGTATCTGTATATAAATTTAGTTAATTAATATATAATTAACAAACTTCAAAAAATTTATCACTTAATTGTATGTCTGTACGGTAGAGTAATTAAATTTTAACCAAAAACGCAAATATTTAGAAAGAAATCGTTGTTTGAGCTTCAATATCTCTTAAAAGGTTGGATTTATGAAGAAAACCGAAGAGACCTTTTTTGATAAGTTGTGAATTTCCTACAAAAATTCGTATTAGTTATAGTTGTTCACTTATTTTCCAGCAAGTTATAAAATTTTTCTCATTGCACTAAAATTTTATCGATGAAGTTGTCCCTACCATATACTAGGCACCCAATATGAAATAGAAAAGGATAAGTAAGATAAAGTCTACAGTACAAGTATCAGATTCCAAAGTACGGAATTTAGTTATAAATGTGAGTAGATAAACAGAGAAACTTCTGCTCTCCGATAATGTAAAGATCTGCTTTACTGGCCTCGAATTCGGGTCCGCGCTGGACTGTTTTACCGATTGAATTAATATTCAGTCGGCAGTGTAGATGAGTAAGTCTTACCAACATCGCACTGTGTTGGCAGTCGATATGCTCCATTTTTCCGACCGAGCTCGTTTTTGAGCTTATCTAGGGCCTTGTTGACATCCGTGTGATGCTAATGGTAGAATATTCGATGAAAATTGTCATCTATTTGAGCTTATCCAGGGCCCCTGTTGACATCCATTTGATAATAATTGAAATCCATTTCATGTTACCAGGTGAAACCTCGTATACGCAGTTATTGACGGTTGATAATGTAGGATCAGTATCAGCTGTTTTATACTCACTATATACCCGAGTCCCCTTCCCACGCAATTACGATATTTCTGGATCTGGAGTGCTTCTGAGAATATGTTGTTAATCAAGGATGTCGCAATACTTACCCTTTGTGACGTCATTTCAGCATAAAAGAAATAAAAGTATGAAGCTAAACGCAGGATTGTGCTGGCAATTCAGTATTTATTTAGAGTCTATGAAATTCATAAAGTGACAGTTAATTATGAAGATTTTCGTTGACTCCGAAGGATTCTACACGCTAGATGGCGCTTTTGTTGTGAAAGAGCTTGCTACAATCCCTCTGAGTAGTGAAGAAAGTTTTTGATTGGTGCTGTGCTAGCTATGTTCGAGCGACCGATCGAATATCACAATGAAGTGCTAGTGTTGGAAAGCAAAGATTTCTGACAGTGAAATCACGGCATCAGTGGGAACTATGGTACTTATCCGTATTCAGACATCAAGAAAGTGCTGTTAAAGACCCTTCAAGGTACTATATGACTATGTTTTGAGTAAGGAGAATCAGGGATGGGCTTAAAAGTATGACTGATAAATTAGTTAGTTATTGACTTGAGTTAAATGAGATTTGTCCACGACTGGAAGATTATGATTTTTCTTAATACTGCCATCTCAAGGATAAACATTCAAAAAAGTTCAACTACGCATGCGCCTTTGAAACCGTACAGAAGATGAAACGTTTGTTTCTTCACTATTGAGGTCTATTTTCGTTGCTGAAGAAGTCACTGCAGCTATTCTATCAGTTGCAGTCATTGTTGAAAATGGTTTTACAAGACATAGCATGCTTAGTCGAAAAGTTTATCCTGCAATTTACAAAAGAAGAAATCAATAGCGTTTGCTCAAAACTCTCTCTGCACATGCAAACGGATTCAAGGTTTATAGGACACACAAGATGCATCGATCACTACAGTGCACTGAGTAAAGATACGTTGGTGGGTCCAAATCCATACAAGAAGGAAAGTTATCAATGTAATGCTGATTTTAACTTAGATGATTTTTTGTTATCCTAACTTATTCTAATTAGGTTCAAAGAAAAATAAACAAAAACATTTTTTGTTTACAAGTCAAGTTTTCTTTTATTCACTATCCTTAATTACATGTAGTTTTTTTAATAATACAGGTTCGATTCCATTACTTTATTGATCTGTTCAACGTTGGAATCGATCACTCGCAGTTTGTTCTTATTCGCCTTTTCTCACTTATCTGGATGTTAAACTCCACATATTCATATAGTAGGTGTTGAATTGAATTGAATTTTCATTATATTAGTTTTCTAACACTGCTGCTTATAGGATGATACTCTACATTTTCTTCATGTATAATTAAACAGTAAGCTGCTGTCTCGTTGGAAAACTGATTCACTACTTTAAATTCCAGCCCTATAGCCACTGGCCCCGATTTAATCGATTCGTTTTGTTTTGAACAGCCAATAATGTACAATAGTGCTTTTTCAAGGAATTGTTTTTTCGTCAGCAGTGGTTCAGGTTGCTTACCGTAATAACTGATTTGAAAATTGATATACATATCATACAGTAAGGCGCACTGATTATTAACATTATTTGGATTCAAGTTCCGATAAGAATAGCTTTAAGAGTTTAAAAATAATTTTATATCTCTAATATCACAATGATCAAACTCACTGGCGTTTTTAGTAGCATCATTTTTTCTTCCAGTTTGAAATCCTAAGATCACAAATTGAGGCTTCTCAAGTTGCGTTGATGTTTTGACAGCCTTAATGTGGTTTGAAGTATTCGGTAACAATGGATATTCAT
The DNA here is from genome assembly GCF_026212275.2 of Microplitis demolitor. Taxonomy (NCBI): domain Eukaryota; kingdom Metazoa; phylum Arthropoda; class Insecta; order Hymenoptera; family Braconidae; genus Microplitis; species Microplitis demolitor. The sequence goes on along the minus strand of NC_068552.1, from coordinate 10,109,664 downwards.
ACAACTCCTAAGCACGAAAACTGATTGATATAGTCTGATAAACACTTGAATTTTTTGTTTGTCTAACATAGTCACATACGGTACAATCCACTCGATTTCTTGCAAAGTTATTTTAACAGCTTCAGGATTAGCCTCAGCAGCTGGTGGAGCTACAACGTAGGCATTTAAATCGGTATTTGATCGTATTATGATAAGTTCATGTTTAGCGTCAATGATAACTTTTTGGTAATCTTCAGCAAATCCAAGTAGAAGACTCAGGGGTACAGATACATCAAAGTAGCCATGGTATTTGTGCAATTCGTTAACATTTCCAGCTATAATCCATCCAGCATTTCCCAGTGTATTTTTTTGTGCAGGACTCAGAGATGCGTATCCTTTCATGAGACTTGTGATGCCAAAATTTTAGTTTCCATCAATCTCGACAGCATTGAGTTTATTGCGTATTTCTTCAAACATCCCGATGTAAAAAGATTTTATATAACTGTATACAGTTATATATGAATTATATACAATTGGATAGACGTGATGCATAATTATATAAAATTTTTACATAATTATATACAATTATATACAATCGTATATAATTCTATATAAAAATGCGAAAAAGAGTAATAAAATTATATACAAATGTATATATTTGTATACAATTATATAGAATTGTGTGTAATTATATATAATCTATACAAATACAGTATGTGATTATATAAAAATTATATACAAATAAGATATAATTATGTATGATTGTATACAAATGAATCGGGCCATTTTTTCAATCCAATTGTATAAAATCTTTTTTCATCGTGATATGACTAACTGTCTTGCTGACCATTTATATAGTTGCACTAACAGCTGTTTCATCAGCCTTCGTTAATTTTACATATATATGTAATGTACCTTTACTTGGAAGTAAGCATAGATCACGATGTTAAACAGCGATTTTTATTTCATCGCTGTTGTTGAATGTTGATGAAGCATATGGAAGATGAGCATGCGCTTGATAATGTGTAGTAGACTCATGAAAAATTATTGGTTGTTGAATATTTAATATTTCGGTCATCTTTTATATTTTTTATAACAACCGTCTCCTATTGTACCGTATTTATTGTTTTTTTCTGGACCATTGTATTCTTGATCCTTAAGTTTCCTGGTGTGTATTTACTGGTATTATCTTTATCGTTTTTAAAACATGGACGGTACCTACGTTGTTTGCTTTCTAAATTTTTCTTGAGATTATTTATTGCCGGATTGGGTGACACCTATGATTTTCACAATAGAATAATACAACTAAGGCCACAAAAATTAGTTTTTATCTTAGTTTCCACGTAATTTTAATCCAAGACTTTTTAGGAATTGCGAGTTTTGACGTGTTAACACCTTGGGAGGACGTCAATGACTGATTGGTTTTAGAAAGGGTGTCAAGTTCTTATACCCATGTCCTGTTTTAATATTAAATACAATTCCCATGATTCCATAAGCTTTTTATGTGTAGTCTTATGGTATTATATTGAGTATTACAGTATTACGTCGAAAATTCACCAATCTCCCATCCTGATCAACTATGTGAAGCCGTAAGTGATATATTGCTTGTACAACAACTGGTAGGTAAATGATGTTTGCAGATACCTCTACTATCATTAATCCTGGAGGCACACTCGGAAAAAATTCATAAATTGTATGATTTTTGTGTTCATTTACATAAGCACCAGTGGTGATATTACTCTCAACTCTCAAAGCATTAATTGTAAGTATAGCCACTGGTAAGCCAGATGAGTGGGTCTTATGAGGTTCAAGAATACGATTTGTAAATCCCAATAGTTGACCAATAGAATCTTTAGGTACAAAATTTATTGCTTGATTACACTTTATTTCACTTATTAATTCATTATTATTGGCTTTTATATTGATACTGAGGTTTGGTAAAGATGTACATATATATTTTTCTGTGCCTGTTATTTCATAACTTCCAGTGGGTATTGTTATTACTTTTTTATAGTCAAGTTGTTCAGCATCCATATTGTTACATGCTAAGACCTCATCATCATTTTTCTCAATCATGACTACATTTCGATTAGTTTTCTTCTTCTCAATTCTATTGCTATCGATACTGTTAATGTCAACCCTGGTGGCTTAGAATCACGGTGGAAACACGGTGGGCGTGTTCCATTTTCCCACTGTGATTACGCTGTGTATCCACCGTGATTCCACAGTGGTTTTACCATCGTGTATCCACTGTGATTACGCGGTGGATACACCATGGAAACACGGTGTTGAAATGACACAAAGCCACCGTGAAATCATGGTGGATACACCGCGTAATCACAGTGGATACACTGTGTATACACGATGGTCAAGTGGAACAAACTCACCGTGTAACCACGGTGGATCCCCGGTGTTTACACTTCCACGGTGTTCCCACCGTAATTCAAACCTGCGAGGGAATACTATCCAGAGGATAAATCACGTAGAATTTATTAGCGCCATCATCAATATTAGGTATTGAATTAAATGTCATTATCTCCATAAGTCCAAGAACATAATTTTTAGCTGATGATAATTCGATTGGAGGAAAATAATTAGTCTCCAATACGGAAGAGGATTCGAAATGTGTCAATGTCAATGATTTAGCCATGACTGATACACTGCAAGCTGAGTTACTTTAATTTATAGTTGCCCACTGAGAAATTTAAAACACAAATAACCGAATATGATTGTATTAAAGTTTTTATATCTTTTGTGATTATATTTTACGCTGCCAACATCAAGATATTCCATTAAATCTTGTGGTAGCAAATTACTAAAGCTGTCAAAGTAAATAACTTCATTAGCATATTTCTGGTATGCAACCCAATGAGTACCAGGTCCGATTTAATTATCAAGATTGACAATTGCTTATTTATTTTCTCTTGAACCAGACATGGTAACTCATTTCTCATAAATGCACCACGAAAATAAGGAGTTTTGAGTGCCTTGACATATTCTAACAAGTCAATGTTTATGAGTGCTTAATCTGGTAGCTTTAATTGTTTTTTTTGTTTTATTTTTTTTTGTCCTCTGCCTACTCGGCGATAGGGATCTAAATACAGACCCATACGCTTTACTCCAGGTTTCAAGTATAAGCCTCTACCCATAGCTCACTCATCCATTTTTAAATTATGACGCTTGTTTTCTTTTGATTTTTTTTAGCAGCTTTTGCATCGTTGACAGCTTTTGCTATACCAGCAGCACCACCAGCCGAAGCTCTTGTTGCACTGAAGCCAGCAAATGGTGGTATTAAAAAAGGAAGTGCACCACCAGTTTTAGGTGGAAGTGGTAAAATTCATGGCAATGTGACATATTTTTCTTTCACTAAATTTCTTAACAGTTTCACGAGCACTTTGCAGTGCCGTTTTAATAGAATCACCTCCAGTTTGCATGCAATTTTTAGCTGCTGCGATAACTTGCCTCAGCGCTAATTTTGACTTATTGCTGGTTTTTCTTTTCTTCGATTCTATACCAAATCTTTTTTACACTTTCCTGATTGTGTTTACACTCAAAGCAGCAGCTTTTTCACCAATACCAGCGTCCGCAGCCTGAAATCGTTGCCACGCTTTCTCAGCAAGTATTTTATCAGCCTCGTGATGTGCTTCCAAGTTTTCACGATTATTCGAGTACGTAATAGCGTGTTCTTTACACGCTGCGTCCAGAGGATTGATACCGGGATCACCACGAGCTAATCGTTCAAGTAATTTTTGGCATATTGAAATAAATTTGAGTGTCTTTATTTTTTAGGTCGATTTCTTTAGAAATCGGCCTATTGCAATGGGTCTCATGATCGAATTATCAGAGAATTTTGCGACCATATATCTTATTTTACCTAGTAGGTTCGAAAAATACCATCCACTCAAAAGTTTATATATATATATATATATATATATATATATATTTATATGTACAATATAACGCGCCTTGTCATCACGATAGCGCCCGTAATTCTTAACGGATCTTAATAAAATTTTACACACTTATTTATTTATTGGACGAATACCTTGATCTAGTCCGAGGATGAGCCCAATCGGTCGATTAGTTTGGAAGTTGTGGGTGTTTGAAATTTTTTCAGATTTTCATAAGAATAAATTTTCTGGCTTTATCCTAAAATAGCTTTTGAACCGAAAATGATAATTCTGTAAAAAACATCTCAAAATTCAAACGATTAGCTTTTCTTTTCACTGTAATACTTGATTTTATAAAACATCTAGTCTAACAATTTGATGATATTAAAAATTTCACAAAAAATAAAAAAAGCTTATTTTTGCAGCTTAGTATTCTAATAACTTTTAATTGATAAGGCATAACTCATTTCCCGGAAATTTATATTTAACCTTTTAAAATAAGTATTAATAACACTATTATAGCTTTATCGTATTTACATGAGAAATCTACCTTTCCATTCCGGGTAAGGCCAGATGCTCTTTTTTTTTAATGCATCAAAAATCTGGGCATGCTTGTAAGGAACTTCGAATAGTACTGAGCGTACGAGTTCTCCCACCTTCCATTACTTTCTTTGCCTTAAGAGTCAGTTAAGCTAATAGAGCTGTAAGATAGCGCACTACGTCACAAACAGACACTTCGGCGGTAAATAAAAATTTAAAAATTATAACCGTAAAAATAAAATAAGTAGCAGCAGGTGTCATACCATTGCTACTGTCAAAACTGTATGTATATATCATATGTATAAATAAATATACTACCCGGGAAAAAAAATTTAGATCTATTCAGATCAAATTAGATCTGATATTTCAGATCTGCATTTTGGCTAGATCTGTTTAGATAAAATTAGATCTACTCTGATCAGAATAGATCTGCTTGGATCTAAACAGATCAAGGTAAATAAAAAACCCTCTTAGTCTGCTCAGATCAAATTTGATTTAATTTGCTAGAACTAAATAGATCTGTTCTTTTATCTCTATCCTAATAAAAATTGAAGTCTGATTAAAAATGTATTAAATATATCACAATAATATAAAATATATAGAATTGAAGCCATTAAAATTAAAAGTAAACGTTTCATGTTCTGTATGAGATCAGCTTTATCTTCTCCTTTAAATGATAAAATTGAAATTTAACTTAATAAAGATTCATATTCAAGATCACTCTTCTCCACATAATACAAATTAACTTATAATTAAGAAGACACTAATTTAGATAAAACAAAATATCCAATAGTTATTGCTCTCGACGGTTAAATAAAATGAGTATAAGTAATTAAATATTGTCAGAAATTAGGCTGATTTTTTGTTAAATAAAAATGATCATAATCAATACGAAACATTTTGCATAAATATAAAGGATCACTTTTTTATAAACAATAATGAAAGTAAACTCATTTTAGGATACATAAAGAATGTTTCCTCAAAGTATTTTATAGTTATTTACCCGAGAATGTAATGTAACGATGTACATAAAGTACCTATATGAATATCAGACAATATCGATAATATATTATTGTCATGTTTATATTTTCTATAATAAAAGAATTAGTAGCTGAATAAATAATAAAATCTATTTATTTTAATTACAATAGACTTTCTACAATTATCAACATTTTGGTGAATGTGTCAAAATTCAGCTAGTTAATCTTATAATTACAATCTAATGTAAAGAAATATTTCTTTACAATCTGTACAGATCTAACCTGATCAGAGCAGATCTGTTTTTTTCGAGAAAGAGTTATATCAGCTCAGATCTGGTTTGATTCGTACAGGTCCAATTAGATCTATTTATATTTACTTCATAAATTGATTGTTTAATCAATGCTGATCTATTTTTATCTGACTAAATCTAGATTTATCTAACTTGACCTAGGTTGATCTGACTTGATTAGATTTGATCAGGGTAGATCTGGACTATTTTTCCCCGAAGAAAAATGTCATATCTGATCAGATCTACTTTGGTCTGAACATACCAAATCAGATCTACTCTGATCTGGATTCACTATAAATTATGATCAAATTTGATCTGAGCTGATTTAATTTGATTAGAACAGATCTAAATTTTCCGGGTAAACAAATTTAATTGACGATTGGCAGCAATAACAAGATTTAATAATCACGAGACGTAAAATTTTAATTTAAAAAATTGAACGCCCAACGATCATCATTATTGTGAAAAATTATTAAGAACAAAAATCTTAAGTTTAAATTAATAGTTAAAATAATGTCATCTCGAGATTATAAAAAAGAAAGTATGAATGTCGATGTGGAATCAGATATTGAAATGACAGAAGTGAATAAGACTTTACCTAGTACGCAACGAAGCCCTGTTTGGACTTATTTTAAGCTTTGCACAAAAGAATTTAGAAAGGCGATTTGTAACACCTGCTGTTTTGAAACTACCAACATGTAAGATAATGTTTATTTTTGGGTTTGATTACTTTTTTTATAATTTATTTAATTAATAAATATTTATTGATAAACATGTTATTCAATAGCTACAACGTCGCCTATGTTGAAGCACTCATTATCAAATCATCCTGATCTCCACAGTAAATGTTTTAAAGCGAGGAACAAACGCAAAATAATAGAAGACAATAATAATGTTGATGAATCATCAAAACGATTAAAACTTGCACCTCGTTGTAAATCTGCATTCGACCAATTATGCATGGAAATGATTGCAATAGATCTGAAGCCTTTTTCGTGTATTGAGGATAAAGGTTTTCAAAGACTTTTGAGTCGACTGGATAACACCTACGATCGACCTTCTCGTACTATATGTTCTCGTAGTCTTTGTCCTGATTTATATAATGAAACGGAACGAGAATTAATGAATGAATTAAAAAGTGACATAGCAGCAGGATTGATGAGTTTGTCTACTATGACTGATGGGTGGAAATCTCGGTCTGGACATCATTATTTATCTCTGACGGTGCACTATATGACAACCAACTTTTAATTGAAGAATATTATGTTAGGCATGAGACAATTTAAAGATCGTCACACTGCCGTAAATAAAAAATCGATACTTGAAAATATGATGAGTGAATGGAACTTATTAGATTTACCAAATATTCCAATCTTTTTTACTACGGACAATGCGGCGAACATTATCAATACTATTCGCCATGGTGATTGGTAACCATGTTTATTGCTTCGCGCACACGCTTCAGTTGGTGATAAACGATTCTCAAAAGCATACTGAAGGGATCGCTGAATTACTTAGTAAGGTAGGAACAACTATCTATTTGATATGTATATCTATATATATGTATATGTATATATCTATTTATATCTACACAGAAAAAAAGAATTTCTCGGCGCAAGAAATATTTTGTGTTATGAATTGAAAACAAAAATTTTTTTGGCTCAAGAATTTTTTCCTCGCCTAAAAAATTTTTTTCTTGTTCCGAGGAAATTTTTTTTCACCTCAAGAAAATTTTTGTTTTCACTTCATAATACAAAAAATTTCTTGGGTCAAGTAAAAATTAATTGCGCCGGGAAATTCTTTTTTTTGTTGTGTTTACATCTATCTATTTATTTATCTATCTATCTATCTTTTAGACAAGACGTGTTGCAACCCACTTTCACCATTCGGATCCAGCGCGCAGAGATCTTGAAAATGCACAGAAAACTTTGAGTGATGAACCTTCTTTGAAATTAATTCAGATGGTGAAAACACGCTGGAATTCAGAGTTCGACATACTTGAACGTATGAAGCGGTTACAACAACCGTTATTAAATGTCCTTTCACGTTGCACTACGATACCTGGATTATCTGGTACTGAGTAGGAAAAAAGAGCTGATTATAAACGTTATCGATCCTTACAACGAAGCAACAAAAATCTCCTGTGGTTCAAAATATCCTACCATGTCTATGATTAAATCGATCTTTAATGAAATCAAAACAGCATTAGAGAATCTTGATTTCATCGAGGAATCAAACAATGCTTATAATAATTTTTATGACAAAAGCGATGGAAGTGATCATGGCACTACTGATAACAATAATAACGAGAGAAATAGTATAGATAACTCTGACCAGATGCCTGAGATCTACCAGAATGATACTGATAAACCATTAGCGTATAACTTCTCGAAAAATCTAATCCAAAGTTCGAACATACGTTTTAGTGAAATTGAAAGCGATACGCCAGACCGCAAATGCAGCTTTCTCGATCATCAGTACAGTGATTACTTATTTCCAGATGAAAAAACAAAAGAAGTAATAAAAAAAGAGATTAAGGATGGAATAATAGCGTATAGATTACCGAATGAAGTTTATCAAGTCGAGTCTGAATCAATTTCTGAGTCGGCTGGCGTTAAACCTACAAAATTTTGGGGTTTTATGAAGTAGCGACAAACAAGTGAAAATGAATCCGCTAATATTCTAATTTAAAAAGACATCGACCAAAAATTGATTCAGTATTTGTATTGAGACGTGATTGATCCTTGGAATGATCCACTTTTATGGTGAAGGGAAGAATCACCAAAACTTCCACTGTTATCGTTGACGGCAAAACGATATCTGCCGGTTCAGTCCACATCGGTGGGAAGTGAACGTTTATTTTCAGCTGCAGCAGATATTGTCACAGAGAAAAAAAGTTCTTTGTCACTAGATAATGTTGCCCGATTATTATTTTTACATAAAAATTTAAATCGAACAACTTGATGTTACAGAAACTTGAAAAACCTATTAAATAATTCAAATTCTTATAAATAATTATAATTGTAATTAACGTTGTTGTTCTTATTGTTATAACTAATTTTAATAGATATAAAAATAAATGGTTAATATTTTATTTCTCTAGCCTTGATTTCAAGTAATATAATGAATTAATAGAAGTAAAATTTGGATGATTTAGAAATTAAATAGGTTACGCAAGTACTAACTATTCGAATATAGCGATGATGAAGGTGTAAATATAAAAAGTAAGAGATAATCTCAATTTATTTAAGATTCTAATTATTCGATACGAGTGAGATTCGCACAGCCCTAATCAGAACATGGTCAGCGCATTAATAAATGGGTAATTAAAAGCTGTCATAAAATCTCTTAACATTTTAATATACTGTTCAAAACGATAATAATAATATTAAGAATAAATATGTTACCTAAAGATTGCTGGAAATGTTCCTTATGATTGTCTGAAGTAAGTTATCGATGAACTTATTGAAAATAAACAATATGTTTACGTAAAAAGGCTTCAAGAAAAAATTTTGGTTGAAAAATTTTATTAATTCAACAGAAATATCAACAATTCATTCAGAAAATTTTGACTGCCCACCACTAAAAAAGCAAGATATTTACAACTTTAATTTTGGTAGTAAATCATAAATCTGACAATTTTTAGTGGTGTGCAGTAAAAAATGTTAAGGAATTAAAAGATTGGTTTTTTGATAATTACGCGGGAAATCTATCGTTGGAAAGATCTTTAAAAATATTTTGTAAACTGAAAAAAAATATTTAAGATATGAAGACAGAAAACATTGCGATGTTTTCAATGAATTTATCATCACTTGTGCCTCAGATAAAATTCACTGATTTTGGAATAAACTACCATTAATTATACAGAATGACAAGGATATTATTGGATACAGACGCTGCAACCAACAATATCACATCAACAGCAATTCATTCTAACAAATTTTTTAATGATATTCCCCTTATCATGAATTGTAAGCTATGTCATAATAATAAATAAAAATAATTGTCGAAAGTGGTTTTTAAAAAAAAAATAATTTTTATAAATCATTATTTTTCTCGTCATCTAATTGTCTAATAGCAGATTCCAGTGAAAATAAATGATCATCAATAACACCAGGTGCTATCATTCTCATAGCAGAAGCAAGTTTATAAAGATACTCGGTATTGGCACCACTAGGACCGTGAGAACTTTTAATATGACTAGCAGTCGTTTCAATATTTTCAGCACCAGCGAAGTTTGGATTGTCTTCATTGCCAATATAAATTGTCAAGTAAAACGGTTTTTCCACTTGATTTTCTTTTAAAGAAATAAATTCAGATTTTACTGAATTGTCATCGCTTTTCAAATCATTGGTATCCTCTGACGAGTCAATTAAATTAAATTGTTTCTTTTTCACTGGATTACATGGGTTAAAAAGTACCGTCTTTCTTTCATAGCCGCCTTTTTCACGAAAATCCAAATGATTTACCACACTGTCAATGTTTTCATTTGCTATATGATAAGCAACACCCCAAACTTGGTCATCTAGATTTTTTGATTCCAGTAGAGTAACAACACGTCCTGGTTTTGATGGTACTCCTCGATGGTCTGTACTTTTTTGATAAAATCTTCTAATATAACCTTTGATGTAACCAACTAGTTTTCTTTCATATAGAAAATCAACTTTCCATATCAGTGATCCATAACCAAAAACCTACATAATTTTTATTTGTTTTTCTTTACGCAATGATTTATCTATAGACGTTCAATCCACAATAAAATAATAATAATTAAAAAAGTTGTTATTATTGATAAGTGTATATATATATGTATTCATATATAACTCAAATAAAATAACTTTGTCTTACGTTAATTGTTAATAATGATTAAGACCAAAAAATGTCGAAAAAAAATTAAACAAAAAAATAATTGCAACTTGTTCTTTTGTGTTTGAATTTTTATTTTTGACATTTTTTGGAAATTTTTTTCTTTTTGTCTTATTCTTGCAATTAATGAGTAACGAATGCAAAAAATTAAGAAAAGCCGAAAAAACATATTTATTCATTTTGCTTATGACTACATAATTAAAGGAAGAAGTTTCGTTCCTTTAATTGTTTTGCAAAACTTTAATCAATTCATCCCAAAAAACGGCTCGATGAATCAATTTAAAAATTTGCGGGTTCATTGAGGGTACATTAAGCTAAAAAAGTCCCTGGCAACATTATTTTTTTTTATCGATATTTGCAGAGTAGCGGTTGACTTACTAAAATACCAAAAAAAGTCATTTTTTTGTACTTTCTTCTAATAAATGTTAAAAATAAAAAAAAAATTTTTTTCAAATAATGATGAGAGGCTCTTGTAGAGTATTTATTCAAGTTTTTAACGCCGCCCCTCAATTCACTGTGAGCTCATGGGTACCTGAAATATCGATGATCAAACCCAAAAAAATCATTTTTCGTTTAAAGGCTGATATCTCAACGAGAAGTTATCGTGTGAATCTCAAAAAAATGCAAGTTGAAGCTGATTTAATTTGCAAACCGATCCATGCATTGGTTTAGCTGAAAAAATTTTTTTGCAGCCCGTGGACTCTCTCAAAGAGAAGAAAAAATTTAGAAAATTTTTTCTCGCGGTATTATATTTCTCATGTTTGCGCAATGGCTGAAGGTATAGAAAAACTTTGGTAAAAATACGTCGAAACTAGAGATTTTAAGCTACAAAAGGCCTTTTTTTATTTTCCGATACGATTATTTTTCACGAAATTACATCCCTACAAAAATCACTGAAAAATTTCTAAAATTTTTCTGTTCCTTTAATTTATGGCATGAGTGTACTTTGTAAATGTTCCAAACCATTTATTTATTAGAAGAAATATTCAAATTAATGAGCTGAATAATAGTGAAACTTGAAGGCAATCGAACGAGCTTTCACACAGAACAAACAAAAATAAGTTATCTCTTGCTGTTTAAAAGTTATATCCAGTTAAATCAGTAAACAAATTTTTTTTTTGAAAATTTTACAAAATTCTAATTAACTATAACTTCTAAACTTATAGGCCGAATTGGCTCATTTTTGAACTTGTCCAAAGTAATCGTCCATAGAATAAGTATACTAAGTTTAATTGAGATCGGCCATTTCTTTTCAGCGCTAATATGAACGATAAAAAATAAATTCCTAAAACTACTTTGGTTATTAATATTTATTTTTAATGACTGAATACTTTTTTAAAATATAAATTTATTATAAGTACTAAGTTAAAAAAAAATGAAAATTATTATTTTTTATTTTTTTGAAGAAATTATTTTTATTTATTATTATGACATAGCTTACAATTCATGATAAGGGGAATATCATTAAAAAATTTGTTAGAATGAATTGCTGTTGATGTGATATTGTTGGTTGCAGCGTCTGTATCCAATAATATCCTTGTCATTCTGTATAATTAATGGTAGTTTATTCCAAAATCAGTGAATTTTATCTGAGGCACAAGTGATGATAAATTCATTGAAAACATCGCAATGTTTTCTGTCTTCATATCTTAAATATTTTTTTTCAGTTTACAAAATATTTTTAAAGATCTTTCCAACGATAGATTTCCCGCGTAATTATCAAAAAACCAATCTTTTAATTCCTTAACATTTTTTACTGCACACCACTAAAAATTGTCAGATTTATGATTTACTACCAAAATTAAAGTTGTAAATATCTTGCTTTTTTAGTGGTGGGCAGTCAAAATTTTCTGAATGAATTGTTGATATTTCTGTTGAATTAATAAAATTTTTCAACCAAAATTTTTTCTTGAAGCCTTTTTACGTAAACATATTGTTTATTTTCAATAAGTTCATCGATAACTTACTTCAGACAATCATAAGGAACATTTCCAGCAATCTTTAGGTAACATATTTATTCTTAATATTATTATTATCGTTTTGAACAGTATATTAAAATGTTATTAGAATGGAAAAGGTATCAGTACACTGTAAAAAATTTGCAGTCCGTGGAATGAATCCAGAAACAACGTGGAATTAATGACTTTTTATTTGTTTACTCCTCTTTGGGGTGAATTCTACTCCGAAGGAGGCTTTCAGAAAATATTAATTATTAAAAAAATATTACTAATACATAGTGGGCTCAGGTCTTAGAGATTTTGAAATTTATATCGAGTACGGAAATAATTACGAGTTCCCTTTCCATATATTCACGCTAAATGATGTTTAAAAATTATAAGCAGCTGATAATAAAACTTGCACGAATATAATGCCACTAAGTCACAAACTGTCGTACGATTTACATGACCATACCATGAGATAAAATTTCATATTCCACCAAAGTATCAAATATTCCTATAAAATCTATGTCATTATAGCTATTTAATAATTTAATATTTTCACTATGTATTATGTGTATGAAATTATAATTTAGTGAGTTACTAAAATATTTTATGAATTAAAAACGTAATATTTTAAGTTTAATTATTGATATCTGAATAAATTATTTATTTAAATAATTATGTTTCTAATTAACAGCTGTTTCTATTAAATATAAATTTATTTAAATATTAAAACTGCAGGCCGGAGTGAATGCAGATTGAAATAAAATCCGCGGCACTCCGAAATTACTTCATTCGTAAAGAAGTCCTTATTCACTTCGAGTGCGAAGTGTTATTTTTAAACTCCGGAACTTCGAGTGACGGAGTGAATTCGAATTTAAATAACATCTGTATCAAATCTGGATTTACTCCCGATTTTCACAGGGTAGAAACAAAATTTTCATTTTCAATAAATAATAAATTCAAAATATTTTATTGTCTATATTTACAAAAGTATTATTATTATTGCTCTATTTCAGTTATACTTTTGGGTGTTTCAATATGTACATTTGTTATCGAAGAATAACGATAACGAATAAGAAAAATATGTTTTGCCCTGAATATTATATAAAAATTTCGAGAACACTCCATCGATCGTTGTATTTGATTGCGTTGTTGGCATCATTCTGTTATTTCCTAAAGATAGACTCCAAGTATCTTTTAAAAATTAAATTAATTTTAATGAGTTGTGACTTTTTTCATTAGAAATTTGCGCCTCTTTAAGGGGATATCTCACTAGACTTCTCTTTCACTTTCAAATAATAACGAGGACAATCTTTGTTGAACTTGTATAATTAATGAGAATTTCAAAACAATTTTTTGGAGACGAATTAGAATTTTTGAAATTACGAAATTTTTAGCTCTCTATTAAGGTTTCGAAAAACGCTAAGAACTCTCTATTTTTGGTTTGCAGTGTTTGTCCGTGAATAAAATTGGATCGACAATAAGTTGATATTACCGGCTAAGGATATTTTTTCAGAAAATTTCAAAAATGTTCATAGATTTTGAGTTATTAACGAAAAACTGAGTGCCATTATTTTTTCCTTAATTAGTTAATTAACAATTGAAATTTTTTATGGGCTAGTACATCCCCTAGATTATTTTTTTTAGACGTCATTCTTAATCAAATGACCTATTGCTCACATTTTTGAGAACTTTATTAAGAATTTTCGAGTTTTCGAACTTGTTGACTAGCCTAATAATTTTAAAATACAAACTTATAAATCACTATACCACACTTTGACTATGATCAAAATCAATTTCGTAAACACGCTAATTTTACCAAGGCGTCCATATGACTTAAATACACATAAACAAACTAAATGTCTGGTATATACTGTAATATATATATATATATATATATATATATATATATATATATATATATATATATATATATATATATATATATATATATATATATTACAGTATATACCAGATATATATATATATATATATATATATATGTATGTATGTATACATATATATTATTTGAGACTGCTCATAAACTATATACTATACGAAGTTCTGGAGTATATATACTCAACTATACATTTACTCATTTTGGTATACTACTAAATCCACACAGTCATTCATACACGCTTACACAACACATAAATATATACCTTCACGTATACGAGTTACAAAATTCGAGTTACAAGATAAGATCCACTCTAAAGATGAGGAGTTACAGCATTTTTTCCCTACCACGCCTAAAGAAGTTTCACTTCAAAATATTGGTAAAAATTCGTCGAAACTAGAGATTTCAAGCTACGAAATGCCTTTTTTTATTTTCCGATGTCATTATTTTCCACGAAGTTACAGCCTCACAAACATCACTGAAAAATTTCTAAAAATTTTCTGTTCCTTTAATTTATGGCATGAGCGTATTATAAAAACTAATTTTATGCAGGTTTTCACTTTGATTATAGCCACAATTTTAAACCGATTTCCTTGAAAACTTGCTATACATATTTTGGGTGATTACCTTGATCGAGTTTGAAAATGAGCTCAATCGGTTGATTAGTTTAGAAGTTATAGCATCTAAAAATTTTCAAAATGTCCAAAATTTATTTTTTAACTTATGTTTCTTCAATATCTTCTGAATGTGATAACTTATCGACTTTCTATATAATTCATCTGAAAGCTCTCTGAATAAGCTTTAATTTTCATGCTTACATATGTGCCTAAACCAATGAAATTTCTTATCGTACCATTCATTAAATGAAATTTTGCTACTGCATTGGTTCTCTTACTTTCGAAGGTTCCATAGAAATCTAACTACTGTAGTCATTCGTAAATTTATTAAAGTGACTGAATACATAATATTGCTGTGTAACACTTATAAAATTCGAATATCTCAATTCACGTGTATATATTCAATTCTGCTTTCTTGACAGTGTACACAGAGAAAAAAATATAGTAAAAATGACAATCCTATAGTAAAATTTACTAACAGATATGAAAAAATACATTCTGTACTGTAATTATTACTAAACGTTTAGTAAAATTTACTAGTTAGTAATAATTACATAATAAGATATTAAAAATTACTATGCGTAATGTATTTTTTGCTAACAAAATTATGTTTTTTACTATCTGTATAGTAAATTTTACTATAAGTATTTTAAATAAATACAAATTTAAGTCAGTAAATTTTCTAATAAAATATAGGATTTGTTACTATACAAAATATTAAAAATTACTATACGCAATGTATTTTTTGCGAACACGATTATATTTTTTTACTACCTGTATAGTAAATTCTACTATGTATAGATAAAAGTAAAATTTGGTGGGGATAGCATATACAAATATGTATTATAAGTTCTAAAAGTTTTGTCCAAAGGAGACATCGGGCTGACAGACTAAGGAAAGGACTTGCACGCGGGAGATCAGGGTTCGAATCTCGGTTGAAACCAAGTGATTTTTTACAAAACAAAAATCGACACCAACACCAATACAGATGACATAAATTACAATAATAATCAAAATGATAGTAATAATAATAATAAAAAGTTGAAAGCTAATAAATATTTTATTTTATTTTTTCCCATTCTAATATTGTAAAATTTACTGAACAGGATAGTAAAATTTACTAAATGGGATAGTAAAATTTACTAAACGGGATAGTAAAATTCACTAAACGGAATAGTACAATTTACTGAACGGGATAGTAAAATTTACTTATCTGTTTATGAATTTTTCATATAAATCATAAGCGTTTCAAGATTACTATCTAAATTTAGTAACTATTCCCATATTTTTAAGTAAATTTTATTACATTTTTTTCTCTGTGTATATGACTGAATTCTAGTATGACCCGTAGATCTATCATAATTGAAATTTCTACTCTAATTATTTTATTTAATTTTGAATTTACGATTAATCCTATAGTAAAAAATACAGAATACTTTTTCGTGGATAATGTATGGTAAATGTCCCAATACCGGAACGACGAAGGGTATATGACTGATTTTTATCGTTTTAAAAATATTCAAATAAATTATAAACCAAAATAATTTATTACATCATATAGAATAGACATTTACCAATTCAAAAATAATCAAATAAGTTCATTTATCTTAAATTTAATATAAAAAAAAAATTTTTTCTATTTCACCCAAACGACCCAATACCGGAACGCTGAAATAGCCTTGTCCCAATACGGGAATTCGGTTGTCCTAATACCGGAACAGTATATAAAATAAGTTATTTTTCGCATTTATTCATGGTGAAAATATTAATAATTTTTAAATAATATTAATGTCAAACGAGTATAAATGTAGCAGACATCAGAGAACTTTAAAATTATAAATAAATAAGATAAATAATTAAAAGAATAATATTTACAAAAAAAGCACTTTTAATTTCAAAATTTGTTGAATTTGCATTTTTTTAAATTTTATATTATTAATTATTTACTTGATTTATTAATAATTTTAAATTTGTCTGATGTCTGCTATATCACAATCATAATGTAAAATATATTTAATATTTCAAAATGATTGAATATTCGATAAAAATAAATATTTTGAACTAAAGAATAGAAACAAAATGAATCATTTGAGGTTATACTAGAAAAATAATTAGAAAAAAAAAAACTAAAAACAAAAATTTATTTTTTATAATTTAAATTAGAGTTTATCTATACTTAATCTATTTTTTATATTAATCATACATACTGCATTAAATATTAAGGCTCCAGTAATAATTAATATTGTACTTGATTTAGCTAGTCAATAAAACTCACCGATAATGTCTATCGATAACATTAATATGATTGGCTGTTCCGGTACTGGGCACGGGTTCATTTTGGTGTACCAATAGACAAACAGTAAAATTAATATAATAGTACTATTTTTTTCATATTTTTAATATGTTTTCTTGAATTTCATGTCATTCAAGATGCATATACAAAAAAAAAAGTTATTGAAAAGTAATTCTATGCATTTTCTATAAGCTTAAGACCATTGACTGATTTCTAAGCAAAACCATTGAGGCATGAAAAAGTCACGAATCCGAGACTATTGCTCTAATTAACTTTTTTTTTTTTATATTTGAAATCTTTTCTAAAATCTATTTTATATCTTATTTTTTCACTGAAAGATTAAGGTTTCAAATAAAGAAAGTTTTATTTAGTTTCATCGCGTACGAGTTGAAATATAATATAATGATTATCAAATCGTTCCGGTATTGGGTCTTGTTCCGGTATTGGGACATTTACCTTAATTCTCTCCAACTTCAATTTTCGTGATTAAACTTATCTTTTCGATAATTTTTACGATTTTTAAATTTTAATTCTTAAATTTTTTCATAAAACTTAAAATTTTTTGCCAATTTTTCTTTGTCTATAACCTTGAGAATTTTAGAGAATATCAAGAAAAACATTCATTTTATAATTAATGTTTATTTGAAAAGTTGAAATAATTAGTTAATGAGAAATCTACTTTTATTTCGGCTGCCAAATTGCCTTTTTTTTTTATTCTATCGACTTCGTTTATCGACCGCGACTATATGGCGGGAAATTGATGAGATTTAAAAAATTTTTAATAAAAGTACGAGATAAAAATGAATCAATTAATAAAGTTTTTATAGATCATTCTATGAAAGTAAGCGTTTTTATTAAAAAAAATTTGGAAGAATAAATTTTTCGTAAAATAAAAATTTCGATTAAAATTTTCAAATTTTAATTTCTTCCCGAATTTTTTTAACTACAGTTTTGAGACTACTTTTCACTCTATTAATGAATGTGACATTGATCACAAATTATCTCAATAAAGTGTTTTTTATAATTATTTATTATTATTCAGTATATTTTTATAAATTTACTGTTTATTATCATTTATTTAAATCATATGTGCGGTGTTCGTGAACGCACATAGCATCGGTAAATCAGCGTCACCAACTCTTTATCTTATGTCTCATACTTCATGTCTTTCTCATACTTCATCTTCAAATGCTGTCTTACTTTTATTGACAGCACGTGGTTATGTTTATATACATTTATATTTTAGGTGGATTTTCTTAAAAATCTAACTATTGTATTTGTCCTCATGGTCGATTTTTCAAGGGATTTCAACATAAACTATCTTAATTAGTTGGGTAAAGTTCAAAAATACCAGTCACTAAAAAATTTATCTATGTATATATATGTATATATATATATATACATATATATCGACGTTCTAATTAGCAAATTGTCTAACTCCATTCCAGAAAATATTCCATTTATGCAAAAAAAAAGGAAGTTAAAAATTTTTTTTCATCTAAAAATCAATTCCATATCTAGTATATGTATTATACTTTTGTCAAGGTTACTCAAATGATATTTTCTCTGACTATTAGTATCTCTAGTAGAAAGGTCTTGCATAGAAATGTTACGACAAATTTATAGAGTCCCGATACCACGTTCCCTTTGAAATAACGATTAATGATACATTTTGATAATTAAATGCGATATTTTCGATTTTATTCAAAATATCCTTTAGCTAGGCTTCATTAACCGCAGGTACCTTAGTTTTAAAATTATGGCTGTTTGAATTTTTCATGATTTTTGGTAAAAATCATTTTTTAATCACTGCTAAAGCTCATATAACTCCAAAACTAATATTTATAGACAATTTCCGTAAAAAGTATATGAAAGCTTGTCTAATAATCTTTTATTTATAGTCTTAAGCTTTATGTATTGCCAATTTCTTCCAATAATTTGATAGCCTCGAACTTTTTAATGAAATCAAAAAATATTGAAAATATGGTTTTCATTCCACATAACTTATGCATTTCCCATTGTAATACAATTTTGTCACTTGTATTTTATTGTGAACAAAATAACCTGTCAATTTCACAGCTATTTTATATTTAAAAAATATTGCTTTTATTATTTATGATGTTTCAATGGTCCCTGTACGCCCTATAATTATAACTGAACTTGTCGTGCCCTGCTTAAAAAATCCGATAGATTCTCATAAAAAAATTTTTATGAGAATGAATCGGTAAAGTGTTCCATCGAAAAATGATAGTTCATATGAGAACCTATGAGAATATTCAAACCCGAGCATAATCCGATAGAAACTTACCAAATTCTTCAACTTATGTCTCATTCATTCTTATATAAAATTTGTTGTCCATGTTCACATTTTTATCGGAATGATTAGGAAAGCGTCGTACTTATATATTTCGTAAAAAAATCAATTGGAAATATAGACGTCTTGTTTCTTCTTGTTGTAAAAGAATGAGTGGGAAAAAATTTTCATTTTTTCACGTGAATTCGTAAGCGACATTCTTATGGGAATCTATGAGATAATAATTTGCAATGCGTCGATTTCTTATAAGATTCGATGGGTACCAGTTTATACCACTCTTACCGCTGTATAAGAATGAATGAGAAAATAGTTTTATTATTTTTACGTTAATTCATAGGCGACATACTTATGGGGTTCTATGAGATAATAATAAAAAAATAAGAGAAATATCGTATATTTCTGTTTCCTAAGATAATTAAAAATTGTTTGGAGTAATTTAAATTTTTAAATTATTTTCAGTTGAATTGAATAAGAAAACAAAATCATTTATTTCTTTGTTTAAAAAAATAATTTAATTACTAGTTGACAACTCATTTTAACCCACTGAGAGTTATACAGTAGACTCTGGTTATAAGTTACATCGGACGCTCTACTCACTTTCACGTCAATTTCATTTTTTTCTGTAAGTAAGAGTATAGACAGAAATATAACTTATAACCAGAGTTTACTGTATATTATTTTTCAACTTCGGTAAAGAAGGAAATCTTTAATTATTTTCCAACATGTGATGGGACTCGAACTGACGACCCTTCGATTGAAGCTCTGAAAACAGTTCAAGTCAAGTGCTTTAGCACGCTCAGCCACCACATGCATTTGAAAATTGAAATTTATTCTTTTACTTAAAGCTATCTAGTACTATATATGGCCAAGACTAACCTTAAAAAAAATTATTTTCATTTGTTATTGAAATTTTGATAATATGATGTTCTCTTTATTTTTTTTAATAGTTTTAAATTCATTTGATGCATTTTTTTTAAGAAAGTTACTCAATTGTTTCTTTTCTTTTTTCATACTCTTGAAAAATGGCAGTTTTAAATTTTATTAAATTGATTAAATTACAAGAAAAAGCAGATAAAATTCAACTCGAATATTCCTAAAATGTTTTCCGATAAAAAAAAAAACACATGGTTGTTTTTAGTATTAAAAAACAATATAGCGTAAAAATTCATTTGTTTACAACAAATTGTTTGTTTAATAAACAAATGAAAAATTATGAAAAAAATTATTTTTTGTATAAAACAAGAGAACATGATAAATTATGAATTAAAAAAAAATAGTTCATTAATATTAATACTAAGCAACAAAAAAAAATTGTTAATTAGCAAATGCGCTTTTTAGCAATAAAAAAATTTTTCTAAGGGACGATTTTTTTCTTAAAAATCATTATTTTCATCAAGCATCTTATTCCCAAAAAAAAATTTTTTTAAATCTTATTAACAATGCATTTGTTTATAATAATTATTTGAACGATGTCAGTAAAATTTTTTTTAAATTATTGTTAAGTAGCTTTTAGCAATAAAAAAACAAAATAATAAAAAAAAATAAAATTCCTTAATTGCTTTATTTACATTTTCAATTTTTCAATTCCTCAGATCGCAAATAAAAAAGTGAAAAATCGAAATTTTTTAATTTTTCCAACGGCGATATTTTCTAAACTCTTTCAAGAACAGCTCTACGAAGTGAACAAAATCCTGGATTCTTAGTTTAGAAATAATTAGGGTTTTTATATAAACTTTAAACGAGTAAAAATGAACTAAATAACAAAAGCATAGTTAATTGAAAAATTGAGGTAAATTTTTTTTTTTCGGTGGATTATTATTAATCCATGTGTTTAGAAAGAACCAAATTTTTTTTATTTCTTAATATTTATATTAAATCGGTTAAAATACTTTTTCTCGATTATGCTATTGATTCTATTAACGCGCGTGCATGCGCTGCTACCCATTTTTAGTTCCATTTTCACCGCTAAATTAAAGTTATAAATATTGTTGGTACAGTTCGGGGAGTCAAGACTTTTTTTGGAAATTTCCTGCTCTTTGAGGATCTTTTTACAGATTTTGAATATCGTAAATAGTTGTTGAACTATTTGTAAAATACCAAACCACTTTTGTTTTTTTTTTTTTTTTTTACTAAATTGTTAATAACTTACAATTTTTGACAGGCCCAAATTTCCACTTTCATTTTTTTTTATAGATGCCATTTCGAATCAAATCAGACCTTAATCATAATTTTCGGTGGTCTTGGACAGATTTTCGTCAAAAAGGCACTTGTTGACTAGACTAATATGTTTATATGCGTAAATACCGTAACTTACATGAGACAACAAGTCATTGAACATACAAACAGGAATATGATGAATTTTATTATATTCTCATAAAATTCAATTATTAATGACAGGATCAATTTCTCATGCGTTCTTATTAAAACAGAAATTTTGTAAATTTTATTGTTTTCCTTTAGAATCCAATTGTGACTGATAAAAATATTTTCGGATACGTTCTCATCCAAACGGGAAGTTTATAAATTTTATTATATTCTCATAGGATCTAATTATTTGTGACAGGATCATTTCCTCATACATTCTCATTAAAATAAAAATTTTGCTAATTTTATTAATTTCTCATAGATTCCAGTTGTAAGTGACAAGATCTTTTCCTTATACATTCTCATCCAAATAGAAATTTTGTCAATGTTATTATTTTCTCATAGAATCCCATCATTACTGACGGAATGATTTCCTCATACGTTCTCATTGAAACAGAAATTTTGCTAATTTTATTATTTTCTCATAGATTCCAGTTGTAAGTGACGAGATCATTTCCTTATAAATTCTCATCCAAATAGAAATTTTGTCAATTTTATTATTTTCTCATAGAATCCCATCATTACTGACGGAATGATTTCCTCATACGTTCTCATTGAAACAAAAAATTTGCTAATTTCATTATTTTCTCATAGAATCCCATCATTACTGACGGAATGATTTCTTCATACGTTCTCATTAAAACAAAAATTTTGCTAATTTTATTGTTTTCTCATAGATTCCATTTGTTAGTGACTAAATCATTTCCTCATACATTCTCAACTGAATAGAAATTTTGTAAATTTTATTATTTTCTTATAGATCCCTATAAATCCCGTGAATATTTTATCCCATCCAACCTTATAAAAACTCATTTTTTATAAACATTTGTATTTTTCGATAGATTCTTATAAAGAATCCCTTATCAGAATCTATGAGAAAATAATTTTTTTAAATACCTCCTATACAATCTCATAAAATTCAGTAAGTTCTATGAGAAGAGGACTCCCGCTTCCCATAGAACTCATTGATTCTCATAAAATTCCTATGAGAATTTATAAGAAGCTATCGGATCTTATGAGCTTTTTTAAGCAGGGTGGTAACAACAATTACAATTATGACCTCATACTAATTGAATTTTCAATACTTTATTTACATGAAGGTTAGTTTTGTATATTACCTAAATTATGTTATGTCGAATCAACAATCTGAAGTTCTTTATCGAAAATAATCGTTGTCCTTTTTTACCCTTACTTTTAGAAAACGAGTCTAATTTCGTATCATGACTATACACTTCCTAATCAAACAAAACGATTTGAGAAGATTAAAACTGTTTTAATCGTTTTAAGTCGTCAATTGATGATTAAAAACGATTAAATTTTTCGAATGAAGATTAAAGACGATTCATGGCGATTTGAAATTTTAATCGTCACTAATCGTTTTTATTTATAAAATAATAAATTGTTTTTTGATGATTTGGGACGATTAAATCTGAAAATCTATGACGATTATGACAATTAAAGACGATTGATGATAATTTAATTTTTAATCGTTTTTAATCGTCACAAATTGTTTTGTTTAATCAGGGCTAACATGTATCTATACACTTACAAAATATTTATGTATAAAACTATTTTTTTATATTGATTAATTAAAAAATCTACCGTCCATTTTGGCTTTTGAATGGCCTGTTTTTTTCACAAAAGTTAAATGAACTGCGTATTATACATCTGTAAACATTCTAAAAAAAAAGGTAAGCCGTTTTTGTTTAATTTTTATATTAATAAATAATAATAATGTTAGTGATAATTGTAAAAAAATTATTATTGTTCATAAGTAAATTAATAAATTAACTAATATATTAGGAATCTAATATCTTAAAAATATTTTTTTATTCTTACTAATCATTTACTGCATCATACATTTTTTTTAACTCATAAAAAAATAATTTTATTTACTCAGAAAATTATCGTTTTATTCATGAATATTACAATTAATTAATTTAAAAAATTTATGACGAAGTATAATGATTTTGTATCTTAAAACTATTTTTTACATTTAAAATTATCATTAACGTAATTACTAAATAAATTTACCTATTCTATTTATTCCTAATTACAAACTTAAGACTAATACTATGCATAAATATTTATTTTTTCATTGAATTATTATTTTTACATGAAAAAAAAAAAAACATTACGGATTCACTGAAAGACGGCTAGACTACAATGTAGTGGTACCAGTCTTCGTTTCGGTGAAGCTGGAGTACGATAAACTCAAGAAATTTAAGCTCATTAGAGAGCAAATTATTTTGTTGTTGGTTGGTGATGAAGACATTCATCGCCAACCAATCATTACAATCGAGAAGCTGGCGCTTCTTCTGGTTATAAATGATTGTACTAAAGCGTAGATTTTTTTAATTCTCGGGTATCCATTATCTCGGGCCTCGGAATTTGATATATTGTGTCGACATCCTGCGATTAAAATTTTCCACTTCATCAAGGACGAAGTTGGAATTATAAAATCGGCAATTGTCCATAATTTGGCGGATTGTTGATTATGAGGCCGGACCAGCAGCAGCAAGACAGACATTATGCGGTAACACCACCTCCGCTGCCTCCATCTCCAGAATTATAACTGGTTCTTCAGTTTTTTTTATTTTAAAAGTAAAAGATTATTACTATTACTATAAACTATGAAACATTATAATTTAACATTACTATAGACTATTCTTACACTGTAAAAAGAGCGGTGTTAAAAATGGACTCATTTTAACTCTGCCTGGTGTAAAAATGAAATTACACCGGAGTAGGAGGAGTAATTCGCCGGGATTAAAAATACCGGTATTAAAGTGGGGTAACCAGTGTAAAAGCGGAGTAGAACGGGTGTAAAAGCTGAGTAATACCGTTGTAAAAGCGGGGTAAGCTGCGTCCGCTTGGAGTTTTAACTTTAAGGATTTATAAAACAAGTATCCGTATATAAATTTAATTAATTAATATATAGTTATAGTAAAAGTAAAAAAATTTATAGCATTTAATTGTATGTCTATGCGATAGAATAATCAAATTTCAAACAAAGACGTCAATTTTTAGAAATAAGTCAAAGTTTGAAAATTAGTATTAGTTATAGCTGTACGCTTATTTTCCAGCAAGATATAAAATTTTTCTCATTCCACTAACATTTTATATTTAATTTTCACATGTTTATTTTCAACGAAAGCATGATTCAACGAAATTATGTCCACAGCGAGCGCTGTGATCAATTCAGTTGTCCCTACTATATACTAGGCTCCCTGCCAATATAATGTTATGTCAAATCAACTATCTGATGTTCTCTATCAAAAATAATCGTTGTCCTTTTTACCCTCACTCTTAGAGAATGAGTTTAATTCCATGTCGTGACTATACACTAGCATATATCACAAGATATGCATGTATAAAACTAACTTTTTACATCGGTTAATTGAAAAATCTACCTTCGATTTCGGCTACCGAATGGCCGTTTTTTTTTTCGGTGTTAAAATAACGTCGCCGTTGGTCTGAATATTCTAGACCGGTGTTAAAATATCACCGCCACTGGTGTAGATATTATTTACCGATGTTAAAATATTTTACTTTGTGAATATTTTTATTTAATCGATCACTATTCACTAATATAAAATTTCAAACAGCCATAACTTCTAAACTAATCGACCGATTCAGCTCATCTTCGAACTTAACCGCGGTAATTACACGTAAAATGAGTGTAGAAAGTTTCACTAAGATCGGATAAGAATTGTAGACGCAATCGTGTCCTCAAAAGTCGGTTCTATTACATATATATATATATATATATATGTGTAAATATATTTATATATATATATATATATATATATATATATATATATATATATATATATATATATATATAGTGATCTGGTAAGGGTTACCTTAAATGATAACACACTGTTTAACCGCT
This sequence comes from Microplitis demolitor, assembly GCF_026212275.2. NCBI lineage: Eukaryota > Metazoa > Arthropoda > Insecta > Hymenoptera > Braconidae > Microplitis > Microplitis demolitor. Next base: position 10,083,796 of record NC_068552.1, on the reverse strand, counting down.
ATACGAATTATTTGTTGAATACAGTGAATATAAAACACACAATCAGGTTGCAATTGCAACGTACAAAAACGATCTATCTTTTCATCAAAAACTCGGCGCTCCGACTACTCGAATTTTCGGCAAGCCCCCGATCTAAGATACGATGAGCGGGGATCGATGGCGTTCATCGATCATGGCTGAGTCAGCCCGACAGTTGACGAGTTCAACTGTGTGGCACTCGCCACAGTACTCCCCTTTCTGTTTTTTTTGAATGAGTAAAATGAAATTACACTGGAGTAAAGAATGATTAGTTATGGGATATTTACAATGGTGAATGTAGTAATTATGATACGAATAAATATTAATGCATGAAAATTATGCGTAATGAAAGGAGAAAGAAAAAAGAAAAAAAAAGGAAAGAAAAAAAAAACGAAAACAAAAAAATAAGTGATTTCAAAGAAACTTGACGTTTCTTGGCGGTTTAATGGGTGTAGGTGGTTCCTGCGGAACTGTAATTTCGTCGTTGTTCGCTTCATATACGGGCTTGAGTCTGTCGATTAATATTGCCTTAGGAGAACGTTTGAAATCAACAACGTAGTATTTGTCATGACGGCTGATGACGCGAAAGGGTCCTTCGTACGGTGTTGAGTACGACGGTTCGATAAGGTCGTTTCGTACCAGCACATGTGAACACGTTCGTAGGTTCCTGTAACAAAAAACAGAATGTTTTCCATGTCACGACATTTCGGCCGGTGCCAAGGTATTAATATGATTTTTTAACGTATTTAATAATTCTTTTGGCGCGATTTTCATGCTCGACGGTTTTCATGCAGGCGTTCGACGAGTTCGTTGGCTTGCGGATGGTATAGTGTAGTGAGAATGTGTTTGATACCAAATAATTTGGTTAATTCACGAAAGATCGACGATTTAAATTGACGGCCTTGGTCAGAGGTGATTTGCCGTGGGACGCTCTAGCGAGAAATCCAGTGGTGGATTAATGCGTGAGAAACGGATTCGGCATTTCCATTTTCCAACGGTATGGCTTCTGGAAAACGTGTGAAGCGATCAACGATGGTGAGGCACTGGTTGTAACCTTTTGACGCTGGCAGTGCCACGAGGTCAATGTGGATGTGCTTGAATTGCTCGGGTGGTGGTTGAAAGTTCGCTATCGGAGATGCTACATGTCGTTGTACTTTGTTGCGTTGACAATCAATGCAAGCTTTCGCCCATTCACGACAATCTTTGTTGATTGACGGAAAAACGTAACGTTTTCTTACGAGTTTTTGTGATGCTCGAGCGCCGGGAAGCGCGAGCGAGTGCAGTGAGTCAAAAACTTTTTTTCTGAGCTGCGCTGGGACATATGGACGCACTGTACCTGACGCGATGTCACAGTACACTGCAGGTCCATTGTCGAGATGAATGACCTTGAGAATTAAGGCTGTCGTGTTTTGCAGCAGCTGTGGCAGTTCGTTATCGCTTTTTTGGGCGTCAGATAGTTCTTGAGGCGTAATCGATGATGCGATGACCTCCATGCGAGATAGCATAACTGCGGCGATGTTGTCATTGCCTGATATGAGCTAAATATCGGTTGTAAACTGTCAGATGAAGTCGAGACGGTGGAACTGCCATGGCGATTCCCGGTCTGTGCGTTGTTGGAATGCATGTTGCAACGGCTTGTGGTCGGTGAAGATCGTGATGCTTCGTCCTTCAAATATGTGTCGAAAATGTTTGACCGCGTCGTATATCGCGTGTAATTCTCTATCGTCAGTCGATAATTTTTGGATGGACGGTGTCAGATTGCGGCTGAAAAACGCCAGTGGCTGCCAATTGTTGTTGACTTGCTGTTGCAGAACGGCACCGATGCTACATTCCAACGCGTCAGTAAAAACGGCTCATTTCGCGTCGTTGTTTGGATGAACCAACAGGGTCGCGTTGGCGAGAGTTTGTTCCGCGGCGTCAAACGCGTGTTGAAGGTCTACGGTCCACTGGACGGGATGTGATCCTTTGACATTCGGACCTTCAAGTATTTTATTGAATGGTAATAAAATCTTTGCGGCGTTCTTGATGAACTTCCTGTAAAAATTTATTGTACCGAGGAATCCGCGTAGAGATTTAACGGTTTTCGGTGGCTCCATTTTGAGGATGGTCTCAACTTTTTCTGGGAGTGGCTTGATTCTGTCTTTGTTAATAAGATGGCCCAAAAACTTGATTTCGGGCTGCGCAATCTGACACTTCAGTACGTTTATAACTAATCCGTAGTCACAGAGGCGTTGAAATAGAATTTTCAGGTGCTGAAGATGTTCGTCTTCGTCTTTGGATCGACGAGGAGGTCGTCAATATAGGGATAGACCAAGTCCAGGTCTCGAGTAATTTCGTCAATGAACCTCTGGAACGTTTGTGCAGCGTTTCGGAGTCCAAACGTCATATACATGAAATCGAATAGCCCGAAAGTTGTGATGATCGCCGTTTTTGGTATATCCTCCGGTGCGACGTGGATTTGGAGGAACGCGCGAACCAAGCCCAAAACGGAAAAAAAAAACGTTTGCCATGCAGATTAGCACCGAAGTCGTCGATGTAACGCAGGAAGTAATTATCTGGCACCGTCCCGGCGTTGAGAGGGCGATAATCCCCGTATGGCTGCCATTCAGCGGTCTTCTTTTGCACAAGGTGCAGTGGAGAGGACATTTTTCAATTTTTTTCCGACCACTTTTCCTGAAACTAGACCGAAAATAACAAAATCAACTCGGATTTTTATTTAAATTTTGCTCGAAAATCGATCATTTTTTTTCCAAAAAAAAAAATACCCCCACCCCCCAAATTTATTTTTTTTTTAATAGACAATATTTTTCTATATTTCTATAGAGGCACTGTCGGAAGGTCGGCAGATGCCAAATTCGATCATCTTTTTAAATTCATCTTGCGCAACTTTGAGTTTCTGCGGGCAGAGACGACGAGCTTTGCTTTTGATCTGTGTACCATCGGTTGTTTTGATGTGATGCTGCGTAGAGTGCTTTTTAGTCCGGGAATACGTTGTGTCTGGGTGAGTGATGTCCTCGTAATCGCGAAGTAGCATAATGTAGACTGAATTGCCTTCGATTGCTTTGATTGAAGAGAACGATGCTGTATTCATAGAAGTTGCTGGGGTAGTTCTCGGTAATGCCATCACGCAAACGTTTGCGTTTGAGGTCGACGGTTAAGTCAAAATGACTCAGGAAATCAGCCCTGATGAGCGGCTTGGTTACGTCAGCGACGATGAATCGCCAAGTGAAATCTCGATTAAGTCCGAGATCCGGTGCTAGGTTGACCAATCCATAATTTTGGATGGTCGAACCTTTCGCTGCGTACAATTGGTATCCAATTGGCGTGTATGAGGTCTTCTTCAGCAAGCCGCGTGGATAGACTGAGAGATCCGAGCCAGTGTCCACGAGATGTTGTGTTCCATTGACTCGGTCATTGACGAATAGACGGCGTGAAGATGTCGTAGAGTCACTATCCGTCTCTAATGACTCTGGTTGACGTTTTCCTGAAACTTACAGCCAGGCAAACATTAGTGCGCTTGGTTACCGAACTTGGTGTAATACCAGCAAATGCCAGTATTCGTATCTAAGCGCCTACCTGACGGGCTGCGTTGCTTGTTGCGCTGGCGGTTGCGAGAGGTCCCCCTTCCTCGTCGTTCATTCAGCTGCTTTGACAGGGCCTCGACCTGTAGCGTTAGCGCGCTGATCTGCTGCTCCAGTTGAGACTGCGTCGAAGTGGAAACCGCCTGTGTTGCGGCGACATGGCCTTGCATGATTTCGTGCAGCTTGTCGGCCATTTGCGCTTGATCATCAAGGGTAGCGTCTTTTTGCGCTGTGAGGAGTGCGCATGTTTGTTCGGGTAAGCCAGATAGCCATTTTGTTTTTACTACGGCTTCGTCAACACTCGGTGCGAGTGCTTTGAGGTTTCTTAGGAACTGTGATGGAGTCCTGTCGCCGATTTGTTCACCATCAAGGAGTTGGCGAAGTTTGGCTTCTTCGGATTTAGAGAAGCAGGCAGTCAGAACGTTTTTTAGATCCGAGTACGGAGTGTTCGCAGGAGGGTTAATGATAAGGCTTTCTACCTCAGCAGCATAGCGAGTGTCGATTAGTGAAATCGCGTGGTTAAACTTGTCTTTTTCCACCACGATGCCATGAATTGCAAACTGTGCCTCGAGTTTTGCAAACCACAATGCCACTCGTTGTGGACAAAATGGTGGCGCTTTCATTAAACTGACGATTATTGGCTTGGCGTCTTGAAACTCGTCGTTTCCTTCGTTGTTCATGTTGTGTACGAGTTACTATATTCACAAGAAACAAAAAGAAAAATCGGTCTGTCGGTTGACCCTGCGGGCCAGCCCCAAAACTTCCCGCTGTTTTCGACCTCAAAGAGCTCGAAAAAATTAGTGTAGATATATTTTCGAGCTCTTCGAGCTCGAAAATGCTATCACATGCAATTGTTTTTTTATGATCTTTTCAAGCTCTAACAAGTTACCTGTTATGCTGAAGTTTGAAAATTTAAGAATCGAAAATCATCAATGAAGCGGTTTTTGAAATTTAGTTCCTGATTATGTTCAGTAAAATAAGTGTATTGAGGCAGAAATCAGTGTCGGGGATCAAAATCAAGATTTAAATAAATTTTGACTCATGTAAGAAACAATAAAATATAAAATATCCGATAAAAATATTAAAAACTACGTTTTATCGATTTTTTTGTTGATAATATGATTTAAACTAAAAACCAAGTTCGATGACATTATATGATCAAAAGAAACCATAAAAAAGATGAGTTGGTATGATATCAGGCACATTTTGTTACGTTATATTATGATTTATCCGGAAAAAATAACATAAAATGTTATTTTTTTAACATTTCAACGCCGATATCTTTTGAACTAATCAATCGATTTTGATAGTTGACGTAGCAATCGGCGCGTTTTATTGAATTCTAGAGCTGATTAAAATTTGAAATCGATCGCGTCAGTCGTTTCTAAAATATTTAGAAAAAACCGCTTTTCACCATTTCTTTCTCCCGCGATAACTCTCGAACAAATTATCCGATTCTAATGTTTGAGGTAGCAATCGACGCGTTTTATTGAGTACTAGAGCTGATTAGATTTTGAAGTCGATCGTATAAGTCGTTTTGGAGAAATCAATAAAAAACTAAAAAAAAATTTTTTTTTTTTTCGTAATTCGCCAATATTTTCGAGTCTATTCTATCAAATAATCTGAAATTTCCAGAAAAGTTGAAGGCCAACAAGCTCTTTCGATTGCCACCTCAACCATCCAAATCGATTCATTAGTTCAAAAGTTACAAAGAGTTTACATACATACATACACACGGACATACATACACACACTCGGACATCATTCTGAAAATAGTCAGAATAGCTTCCTAGGACCTCAAAACGTTGACATCTGATGAAAACTCGATTTTCGAAAATCGGGGTGAAAACAATAACTTCCCGAAATTTTTGAAAATCGTCGATTTTCTTAGCGGGAAGTTAAAAAAGAGAAAGAGAAAAATAATAATATTTGACCGATCAATCTCGATCCGTTGTGGAATGCCAGATATTATCCGGGTGACGTAGTTGCCAACGAACGTTCTGATCTGCTATGGATCGTTGTAACGGCGTCGGGAAAAATTTTGACGAAAACTCGTTGGTTTAGAAACCCGCGTTTACGGTATTTACTAAGATCTTTGAATAGATGATTCGACACTTTATCACGACTTGATTTGCACTCGCGAGTGTCCCTCAAATTAACACCAGTGCAGCACAACGTCCAGGGTGCTCAGCAATGCACCGGTGGTGATAAAGAATGCACTTAAACCACACAATTCACTGAATAGTGATACATGTAAGCAAAAAAAAAAAAAATATGACGCGTAGTTTCTTTTTCCGAAGCGTCGTAAAGGTATTACGGTTTTACACGTGTTTGCAATAATAATTCGTTGAATTAATTCAACGTTTTCCTTAAAAAGGTATCATGTCAGGGTCACCAATATAGCGATCTGGTAAGGGTTACATTAAATTATAACACACTGTTAAACCGCTATACGAATTATTTATTAAACACAGTGAATATAAAACACACAATCATGTTACCATTGCAACGTCTAAAAACGATCTATCTTTTCGTCGAAAATTCGGCACTCCGACCACTCGAATTTTCGGCAAGCCCCCGATCTAAGATGCGATGAGTGGGGATCGATGGCGATCATCGATCATGGCCGATTCAGCCCGACAGTTGACGAGTTCAACTGTGTGGCACTCGCCATATATATATATATATATATATATATATATATATATATATATATATATATATATCTTATTGAGAAGGTTTGCATGTTTTAGGATTCCACTATATTAAATTGGTGTTAATACCGTACGATGGACGGTGTGGCTCAATAAGTTATAGATCACATTGAACGGAATATAGTATAGTGCCGGATACCTCAACTGGTAGAGCACACGGCGCGATACCGACATGGTCTGGGTTCGATTCCCAGTTCGGGCTATCTATATTTTACTCAATTTATCTATAAATTGTCTTATTGAGAAGGTTTGCATGTTTTAGGTTTCCACTATATTAAATTGGTGTTAATACCGTACGATGGACGGTGTGGCTCAATAAGTTATAGATCAAATTGAACGGAATATAGTATAGTGCCGGATAGCTCAACTGGTAGAGCAATCGGCGCGATACTGACATGGTCTGGGTTCGATTCCCAGTTCGGGCTATCTATATTTTACTCAATTTATCTATGAATTGTCTTATTGAGAAGGTTTGCATGTTTTTTGTTTCCACTATATTAAATTGGTGTTAATACCGTACGATGGACGGTGTGGCTCAATAAGTTATAGATCAAATTGAACGGAATATAGTATAGTGCCGGATAGCTCAACTGGTAGAGCACACGGCGCGATACCGACATGGTCTGGGTTCGATTCCCAGTTCGGGCTATCTATATTTTACTCAATTTATCTATAAATTGTCTTATTGAGAAGGTTTGCATGTTTTAGGTTTCCACTATATTAAATTGGTGTTAATACCGTACGATGGACGGTGTGGCTCAATAAGTTATAGATCAAATTGAACGGAATATAGTATAGTGCCGGATAGCTCAACTGGTAGAGCACTCGGCGCGATACTGACATGGTCTGGGTTCGATTCCCAGTTCGGGCTATCTATATTTTACTCAATTTATCTATGAATTGTCTTATTGAGAAGGTTTGCATGTTTTATGTTTCCACTATATTAAATTGGTGTTAATACCGTATGATTGACGGTGTGGCTCAATAAGTTATAGATCAAATTGAACGGAATATAGTATAGTGCCGGATAGCTCAACTGGTAGAGCACTTGGCGCGATACCGACATGGTTTGGGTTCGATTCCCAGTTCGGGCTATCTATATTTTACTCAATTTATCTATAATTTGTCTTATTGAGAAGGTTTGCATGTTTTAGGTTTCCACTATATTAAATTGGTTTCCACTATATAAAAATCCACCAATTTAATATAGTGGAAACCTAAAACATGCAAACCTTCTCAATAAGACAATTTATAGATAAATTGAGTAAAATATAGATAGCCCGAACTGGGAATCGAACCCAGACCATGTCGGTATCGCGCCGTGTGCTCTACCAGTTGAGCTATCCGGCACTATACTATATTCCGTTCAATTTGATCTATAACTTATTGAGCCACACCGTCCATCGTACGGTATTAACACCAATTTAATATAGTGGAAACCTAAAACATGCAAACCTTCTCAATAAGATATATATATATATATATATATATATATATAAATGTACATAAATTTTTTAACGAATGGTATTTTTTAACTCTAATCAACTAATTATGATAGTTTATGACAAAATTCCTTGAAAACTCGAACACGAGGACAAATACAATATTTAGATTTTTAAAAAAATCTACCTAAAACAAAAAAAAATCCCGCCGACTCATGGACTCGAACCCAGGTCTTTCTGGTCCGGAGTCTGAGCTGTTATCCGCAGTGCCGTATTAAACACTTGACTGGATGAGTTGATTGTATTTATTTGAATTCAAATGGTTTTAAGAAAATCAAAGACATCAATAAATAATCGATTCTGTTATTAGCACTCTAGAAAATTATATTATTGTTCATAGAATAAAGAGACCATTAGCGGCATTGCCACTAATAGCGGGGCGATGATGACTTCTTTTGGTAAATTAAAAAAACATCAGAAGTGAAAATTTTTTAAACAACTAAAATTTTTTTAATTTTCTATCTCAGTTTTTTGCAACTTAATTCATTGTTGAAACTACAAAATTTTTATGTTGCCATCCTGCTTTTGTTCTTGTTAAAGTATATTTTAGAAATTCGTAAGAAATTTGTATACTTTATAACAATTATTAAAGCGGCAAATTATAAAATTTCATAGAGTTTATAAAATTTCATTAATCATTGTAAAATCAGTTATTCCGAATAATCATCCATTATTCGATCATATCTTAATTATTTCCAAAAATGATATGATTCTACCTGAACAGCTTTATATTCACTCAGAAATTCCCATTAGATAGAATTTCTTAGAACTCCATTATATAAAATTTTATGTAGTTATATAAATTTATGTAAAAAATTTTCGACTGAATTTATAAATATGGATGATTATATATAAAACAATATAATTATACATATTTACATAAAATTATATGGAATTTTATATGATTATATCAAATTATACATAATTTTTCTTTGCCGGTTATTGAACAATATATATTTTGCATATAAATTATCACCCCCGTCCTAAAATTAACTTAAGAATTAAAAAGGGAAATTAAAAATACCATTCATATCATTGTTTTTAGATTTTTTTTTGGTTCCACGCGTTTTCATCTCCTGACAAAACGTCCCCAGACAAAAGGTCCCACGACAAATTCTCTCCAGAACTCGTATTCAGTTATTTTACCCCCTTAATCTTATTCAGAGTTGCAACTCTAAACAAGAAATTGATGTTGTGAGTAATGTAAAGACGATGATACACAAACCGCCATTTTGATGTTAAACTGACTCGTGTACACTTAAATATCTACCAAATAACTAGTTTGTAATTCGTAGATATCGTGTAATTGAAATGTGTGATTTGCCGCGTTGATTCACCAAAATTTATGATCTTTATCAAACTTAAAGTTTAACAGACACCAAACAATATTAGGTTTCATCCCAGATGTGTTGGTGGAATTATCAGTGAGGCACCTCCAACACATCTTGTCTCATATCTAATACTGAAGTTTCCAAAAAATTATAAATGGTCTAAACCTGTAACGCCACCGTCCATCGTACGGTTTTAAACAAAATTAATTATAAAATATTTTGATTTTTATTTAATCTATTATAAGATGGTAAGTTACCGGCTACTTGTATGTACAATTAACGCCATTTGTGTGTACACGGCTGACTTTTATCTCACTGTTAATGTGCCACATCACTATACAAACGTCTTGTAAAACCGTTTCGAATAGAAGTCCTCAGGCTCAACCATCGTGGTTGTCCAGGGGTTGTCTCTCGAAAACATAGATATCAATACATGTTCAAACTCTTTTAGCTCAACAATACCTTTGAGTACTTTTGTATTTTTGAGCTCAAAAAAAGTTTCATATTAATCTTGAAGTATTCAAGAAATTTAAAATAATCAATGAAGATTGTTTGTTAAAGTTGTGCTCACGATTATGATAAATAAATTCAATGTTTCCGAACAGAAATTGTTAAAAATGATCAGAATGGAGAGTTACATGAACTATAAACTGAATCAGAAAGTTTTTATATAAAACATACGAAATACTTGTCAGAATCAATGATTTTTCAAAATTTTTGAACATGACATGATTTAAACCAACAAGCCAATTGCAATAATATTTCTAGAGATCTTTAAACACTATAGAGGTTAAGAGCCGGTATAAGTTTTGTAACATATGATGAATTATATAATGCGTTGTCCGGAAAAAATGAAGTAAATTGTTTTTTTTTAAATTTTTCATCGTTGATATCTAACGAACTAATCAACTGATTTTAATGATCACGGCGGCATTCGTCGCTTTTAATTGAGGTGTAGAGCTAATTAGAAATAAAAATCGATTAATACATATTTTTCGAAGATACTCGAAAAAACCGTTTTTGTATCACTTCTTTCTCCCGCGATATGTCTTGAACGGATCCAATTAAGACGGCTCTTGAGACAATTGACCCGTTCCATTAAGTTTTAGAGCTGGTAATATTTTAGGATCGATCGATCACGTCGTTTTTAAGAAATTTTGAATAAACTGAAAAAAAAAAATATTTTGTTGGGTAGAGGAGAAGCAAAAAAATAACGAGTAGAAAATCCGAATCATTCAGGCTGGAGTACCAATGGCTTTAATTGTCAGATTGTTTGATGTTGGTAGGGCTCAAATATTTTTCTGCTCCCCCCCCCCCTCCGTACAAAAATATCTAAGCCCTTCCATCATTGAACAGTCTGAAAGCTAGAGCGCTTGGTCATTCGGCCTGAGCCTTGTGGATTTTCTGATCATTCTTTTTGCTACCCCCCGCCTTCCCCACACACGCACACACACACACACACATACACTAAAGTTATGCTTAAATGACGGAAATATATTTAAAATGTATTTCACATATATGTCGATTACATTTCGTCATATATATTTGCCATACAAAATAGCTATTTTCGATACAAAGGATTAAAGCGAAGGTTTTGCGGTATGTTTGTATTGGCGACACAAGTCTTGGGCTATGACGCTTTCCTAACGAGAACGAGTACATACATCTTTCTTGCACGAGCGTAGCGAGCGATACGAAAAACGGCCAAAAGTTATGTATTTGAAATATGTTTATTTTATATGAAAATATATGTGAAATATACGTGTGTATATTTCACACATATTTTAATTAAATTTTACTTATATGTTATTTATATGCCACATATATTTCACATTCATCATGAAATATATTTTTTATATATTTTGTTTCCATGCGAGAGAGTTAAAGATTATTAATGTTTAAACTATTCAAGGGAGATTAATGATTTTTCTGATTGCTAGGTCTGAACGGTAGCTACTGAACCAACCGACTAATGTTCAACTGATACTTTCAAATGATCAACTTATTACACGACTCATGATGCGAAGCATTAGAGAGTGCTTTACGAACGAAAAATTTTTTTCGCCTCACTTTGGCAACTATTCCAATTATTATACCCTTGTTAGTTCACGGAATTAAGATATTTAGCATACTATTTTGAAGATAATTTAATGGAGATTGATTCCATACTTTTGAAAAATTTATTTAGTTAAATAAAACCGAAAAAAACATCAAAATAGTTTAAAAAAATTTCCTGTTCGTCCAGTACGGTTCCCGTATACACAATAACTTGCGAAAAAATCCAGTTATTGAATCAAATTTTTTTAAAAAAAATTCTTTGAAAGACTTGAAGATCTCCTATTGAAAATGGCTAGGTAACTCAGTGTCATTTAATTACAATTAATAAAAGAATAAAAAGGCCGTATAACTATATATATATATATATATATATATTTATATATATATATATATATATATATTTATATGTGTGTAAAATTAACATGGATGGTGATATATCTACACCTATACATTATACGTAAATTTATTCCACCAGAGGAGCTTTCGGATAACCGTCCTAGTACAGCTGTTTTTTTTTTTGTGTTATTGCTAATTGGTAAGCCTGAATTTTTTCAATTCAATTCTTTTTTTTTATTTTTTATTTTTGTTTTTTACATATATTTTTTTTGTTATTAATCGAGATACTTTAATTAAGTTTTCTTATAATTATAAAAAAATACTAAAAAATACTAAGATAATTAAAAAAAAAAAATAAATAACAAATTTTATTAAAAGAAAATTGTATATATTTTAAATTTATTCGTGCTTCCCGCCATTTTTTTATTATTATTTTATGATTCATGATAAATGAGGATTATGAGTCGTGCACTTTTGGATTGTCTAAATTTTTTTGAGTGTATTTAAACTACTTGGTTTTATAAAATATATAAAGCAATTTAATTAATATGTTTGATTTGAAAAAAAAAAAAATAATAAATTCGTCCACTTTTCATTATAATTACATAAATCTTTGAAGTAAATCTAATGTAATTTGATTAATTATTCATCAAGAACCCAGTTGAATCTCGCTCTACCACCGTTATTAAAAATGAAACAGAGAGAAAAAAATAGTTGTCTGAACTATAAAAGAAAATGCTAAATGAGTCCCCCATCTCATCAACTGCAGCTTCGTTAACTGATATGATACTAGTTAACAATAACAGAAAAGTTTGGTAAAGGTGACTATTTAGTAGTAAATTTAACTATTTCTTAGTCAGCATGTCCAGAAGAAGATTGTTACGACAACCATACTTCTATTGTTAGCAAGCCCAATTCGATTAAATTATCATAACAGTGTAAATTTAGTAACCACTACTATTATGAATTCATAGTTTTGGCTACTATATGAGCCCACTCAGAAAAAAAGGTTGACTTGGCCCAAGAAAATGTTTGTCTTTATTCTTTTATTCTTGGGCTGAGTGATTGTATTTTTTTTAATTCGAAAACATTTTCTTCGACTAATATCATAAAAATATCGTATCAAGAATCATCAAATTTTAATTCAAGTTAAATATTCTTCATTTACGAATATTTATTAGAAGTCAAGTTTATTTTGTTTCTAACCAAGCAAAAGAAACTATCGAAACAAGATGCTTTTCTGCCGTAGTTGGTGAGCATAGTTAATTGTCACTATATATATTAACATCTCAAACCAAGAACTTTTTTTGCGTGGCAGAAGACTATTTTTAATTTGAGAAAACTACTTTATCGATTCAAGATAATGGTCTATTGGAATGAAATTATTTTAATTTTAATTTAAGCAATTTGTATTCTTAATTTAATAAGATTTCTTTTCTTGAAGCATGTAAATATTTGCTTAAACGAAGACGTAAAATTCTCCCATTTAATACAAATATCTTATTAAAAGAACATAATTACTTCCTTTATTAAAGAAATTATATTTTGAATTAATGATATTTTTCTCTCGATTGAAAAAAAAAAAACGTTGTCTCGATTAAAGAAAATAAATTAATTTGCTTAAAAATATATATTGATCTGTATTAACCTTTTATAAATATTAACTTTTGTGAAGCCGGATAGTTTATATGTATATTCAAAATATCACAGTACGATAGTAGAGGGAATAAGGAATAAACTTTTTCGATGAAATGTTTATGAACAAATTGAGAAAAATATATAGTTTGCTCATGCTAGGAATCGAATCCAAACCGATTCGGCGTCAAGCGAGAGCTTTACCAGTTATGCTATCCGACCCTTCCTGAACGTTAGTTTACTTTGTATATATCCAGTAAGCACTCTGGACAATATCGAGTCTACAATAACGTCGCTTAAGTGTAGTATAGTTACTTTTCCCAAGAGAATTTTTGCGTTGAGCCATGAGCGCAGTTGCTGTTGGTTCAAACGTCTACGTTTACTTGCTGCAACACAACAAAAAACTTGAACCGAAATATTTCGTACCATTGAGTTGAATACTTTCAATTCTTGACTAGAATCACAGATCGTCTCGATTCAAAATTAATTATTCTTGAGGAAAGAATATTTCACTATTCGAACTATTCATTATATTTTGGGGCGAAATACTTACTTTTCTCACTTTGAGAAAATATTTCTTAATTCAAGAAACATATATTTTATCGATGGAATAAAAAAAATCTTACGCCAAGATGACTAAATTTAAGAACATTTTTGTATTCATTCACAATTGCAAAAAATATTCTTGCGGCAAGAAAACATTTTTTGAGTCAAGATTTCCTTTTTTTCTATGTAGTGCTATCAATTATTTCAACGATGATATATCCAAAAAATTAATTTTTTGTATTTTTATTTTCTACAAACTTTTCTCAAACCAAAAACTTTTTAATGATTCCGAATGATATTAGAAGTCACTAATTACCGATTTAGAAATATTATAAAAAAAAACTTTTCTATACAATTTCTTGAGTATCCCGTTCTGCCTTCCTTCCTATATGTTTATGTATAATGAAACCATTTCATTGGAACAAAAAAAAAGTTAATAATTTCAATTAAAATATGATTATAATTACCAAACAAATTACCTCCACAAACAAATTCAATGTCCCCTCATTTTCATTTCATCTACTATTATTGTGATTATAACTTTAATGAAGCTGAGAATAGCCAAAGTCAAGTACGTAATCATCAGCAATACAAGATATTTATTTACTGATTACCACTAGCACAACGATGATAATTGTAATAATCTTTTGAAGAAAATCTGATTTATATACTATACGCTCATACACTTTGTATGGGAAATGAGGCGTAAAGAATAATAATTAGTAATAAAAAAAAAATTGTAATGTGAATTTTATATACACAGTGTAGAAGGGTGAAATGAAAAAATAAAAATTGAGGCGGAAACAAAGAGATGTTGGCACGACGATTTGGTGGCGAATCCAACGAAGTGAGTTCGAGGACCTCTTCACGTCCAGAGAACGTGTTTTAACTTCCGAAGGACCAGTAACCGACTTTTAGCCATCCAACTAGCCATACAAGCAAACTAGTGATCCTCGTTTTAGCTCCGTTGAAAGCTCGAGTCCGTCGTCCCACACAAGTTTTAGACTTCACTTGAGAGCTTCATTCAAATGTTACGAGCTCGCTACGCCTCAACTCTAACTCAAGTCCTAATGTATGCTAATACTCAGTTTCCTAGTTTTGACTAACCGTTCAAGCTTCCGATTATCGAAAAAATAGTTTGACGAGTAAACATTGAAACAACTCTATACATACATATTAGACTGGGCCGAAAAAATCGACTATTTGTTTTTTTTTCCGATACTGTGAAAATATTATTCCTGATGACCAAAAAAAAAAATTGTTGTGCAAGTTTGAGGCATTAATAATGATATTAAGAGGTGTATCGTTACGACTATTAGTTTTTTGACAGAAACTTTATGTTTTACCCAAAACTCGTAAATCATATATCTGAAAAATTTGAGCAATGTTTATTCTTGAAGAAAATTGAATTCCCCACAAAAAATCTCTTTTACTAAAGTAATGTAAAACAAGCCGTTTTCTTTTAACCGTGCCTTAAAAATTGATATGTTTTTTGAATTCTTTGTTTCTATTTTAGATTTTCGTAACTACTAGAAATACTTAAATTTTTTTAGTCAAGATACATACTCTTGAAGGAAATTTAATGTTCTACAAAAAATGTCTCTCAACATTTTTTGCTAAATTCACTTTTCCAAAAGTTATTCAAGTTATTGAAGTCGTTTTAACTCAGCTTCAACCCTGAATAACTCAGAAGGAGTGAATTTAGCAAAAAATGTTAAGAAACCTTTTTTGTAGGGCCCTTTGAGCCAGCTCAATCTTTGAGATATTGAGCTCAAACTTTAGGAGAATTTTTTTTTTATATTCAAAAAACTTTTCAGATACGTTTAATCGAAAAAAAAACACTTATTTCGGCCCAGTCTAATATAATTATAAATATATACATATATATATATATATATATATATATATATATATATATATATATATATATTAGACTGAGCCAAAAAAATCGACTATTTTTTTCTTCTTTCGATACTGTGAAAATATAATTGCTGATGACCAAAAACAATTATAGTGCAAGTTTGAGCCCTTAACATTGATATTAAGAAGTGTATTGTTACAACTATTCATTTTTTAACAGAAATTACATTTTTTACCCAAAACTCGTAAATCATCTATCTGAAAAATTTGAACAATGTTTATTCTTGAAGAAAATTGAATTCCCTACAAAAAGTCTCTTTTAGTAAATTATCGTAAAACGAGCCGTTTCCTTGTAACCGTGCCTTAAATATTGATTTGTTTTCTAAATTCTTTGTTTCTATTTTGGATTTTTGTAACTACTAGAAATATTAAAATTTTTTTTAGTCAAGTTACATATTTTTAAAGGAAATTTAATGCGTGACAAAAAAAGTTCGCGTGAACGCGGAATGGGACATACCTAATTCGGAACTAATGAAAAACGAACTGAAATTTCTAGTCGGGCAGGTCGATAGTTAGCTGATTAATTGAGTCAGCCTACTTTCGAACACAATATTTCTTTTTTTTCTAAATAAAATTATAGAACTCACAAATTTTTACCGTAATCATTATCAATCAGTGTACTTTAGTTAAGTTAGAAATAATTACTAACCTTTGACTGGATATTGATAATGGCATAAAGATGCCTTGACAATATCAATAATATACATAAAAATATGAAAAAATTTCACTTGTTGATGATAGATGAAGAATTATGAGTAAATTTAATACTTACTGTGAAAAGTAGCCATCCACAAACTCACGTGAGAATGATGAATGATAACGGCAGAGTACACTTGTTTTTGATCGATCACGTATCGTCACGGTTATATTAAACATATTTATATAGTTTACACATACAAAAATGTCTATACGTAAACATCAGCGTCATCACGAATATTTGCATTATGTCTGACGGAAGATAAGTTCAATCTAATGTGTAGAAACACATGTCCTAAATTTTCTTAACATATAGTTTTAAATAATAATGTTATTGATTTTCGTAAATTAAGGGTCAGAGAAAAAATACCTAAAGTTCGTTTTGTGTGAATACAAAGACCTGGTTTTTTAGATAACTTTAACGGTTAAGATTTTTTAGATACACTGAGAAAAAAAAGTACTATTTTCGAAACAAGAATTTCTTGGTTCAAGAAATCCGTTCAAAATATTTATTTTATTATTATTAATTATCAATTTTTTGAAAAAAGAGCATCAAATTTATTTTTGTTATTATATGAATTTGATATTATATTATAAGTAAACAAAAGAATAGCTTTACTTGAATTAAATAAAAATTATTTCCTTTAATTCTACAAATTCTTCAGGCAAAATTATATATTCTTGAAAATTATCAAGAATATATGTTCTTGTATCAAGTAAATGTTCTTAACAAAAGTATTTTTTTTTCTCAGTGTAAGATGAAATGAATAAATAAAATTTTTTTTTATTTTCACTTTTCATGAATTTCAATTGTTAGTTCGTACGTTTTAACACAATTGAAAAAAATCAATACAAGTAGTTAATCACTGGTTGAAGAATCCAATTCACTCTAATAAGATTCGATTTGAAATTTCCTAATTAATCCCATGGGAATGAATAAAAAATTTCTGTTCAAATCAGATTAAGATGAATAGGAAATGTCCGCTTACATCCCATTGAAATTGATCAGAAATTTCCGATTGAATCCTATAGAAACGAATCGGAAATTTGTGACTGAAACCTTTTAAAATGAATTGAAAATTTCTAATTAAATCTAATTGAAATAAAGCATCAATTTAAAATGATTCAAGTTGACAAATTTTTACGCTGCATAATTAATTCAATAAAAATTTGTACCTATTAAACCATTTATCGTAAATGTGACTGAGAGAACATCCGTAAATTACGTAACATATTTTGAAGATTTTTCAGACTCCTCCCTCTTGGTATGTAACAAATCGTAACAAATGACCAGACCCCCATGCCTCTAAAAGATTTGTTACGTAACATTATAATTTTTTCGCAACAGATAAAGTTCTTGAATAATTTAAATTTAAATTTGTTGCACAATATAATTGCTATATATTCATATCTGAATCGAAGTATTAGTTTTCTTATGGTTCCCTCAATTTCTTAAAATTATTTTCTTTGATTCTCCTACATTAGATTTCTTTTGATGTTCTTACATTCTCGCCAGGTTTTTTTCATTTTTTTTGCTTTTTTAGTTGTCTCTAAGCTGTTCTGAGTTGTCTATTCGAAGTTTCTAATTCTCAGTAACAATAGTTATGGACGATGATTCGCTTTTGATTCTCCTTTGTTCTTAAAAAATTTACTCAAAAAGTTTTATGAATTAAAATCCAATCAAATAAAAATCTGCCAATCGTTTTCAAGAGTACTAACTGACAACACCTATCCAAAAAAAGAGTATCCATGTTTGTGATTGTAGACTAAATACTTAACTTGGCTTCAATAGATCATCATTATATCAGTACTCTAGTGAATTCGTTTATGCAGAAAAGAAGTTTCAAATAAACTTGGTATTTAGTACAATTTCCATTTATTTTTAGTAAAATTCTAAAAATATGATCAAATTATAAATAAACAATACTCATAATTTTGTAAGTTTGTTAATATTTCCTAAATCGTTGGATTTACGAAAAAAATATAAAAGATTTTTTTTGAAGAGCAGTAAATTTTTCTCGGTGTACTGAAATGGTAAAGTATCATTGCTCAAGGAGGGTTAAACGGCATTGGAATCAACTTTTTTATTATTTTTGAATCATAAATCAATGATTTATATCATAGCCAAGTAAACAAATCTGATTTTGGAAATAACGTACACCATAATCAAATTTACATAGAGTAAATGAGGAAGTGGAATCCCTGCTTAAAAAATCCGATAGATTCTTATAGTTGTATATATAAAGCCTTATACTTAACTATAGCACTTCTCATAGAACTCATTTATTCTTATAAAATCTCCATCGGACTTTATGAGAAACTATTAGATTCTATAAGATTTTCTAAACAGGGATCTCATAAAAGTCTCCTTTGGTTCTCTTTAGTTGTGAAAAACAGGAGAGAATCAAAAAAATTTACAGAGAATCAATTTTTCGACTCGGGACGTACAATTAGAATTTTTTTTCGAATTTTTATCTAAGCAATGTAACTCAATTTTTGTTACGTAATATACGTCGCATTGACCACCCTCCTTAACGTAACAATGCATAACAAATTGGAAAGCCCCCTCCCCTCTCAAAATGTGTTACGTAATTTATGGATGTCCCCTTAGAAACTTTACACGTTGAATCTTGTAATGACTTTACACATATATGGAAAGTGATCAAGTACACTGAGAAAAAAAAGTACTATTTTCGAAACAAGAATTTCTTGGTTCAAGAAATCCGTTCAAAATATTTATTTTATTATTATTAATTATCAATTTTTTGAAAAAAGAGCATCAAATTTATTTTTGTTATTATATGAATTTGATATTATATTATAAGTAAACAAAAGAATAGCTTTACTTGAATTAAATAAAAATTATTTCCTTCAATTCTACAAATTCTTCAGGCAAAATTATATATTCTTGAAAATTATCAAGAATATATGTTCTTGTATCAAGTAAATGTTCTTAACAAAAGTATTTTTTTTTCTCAGTGTATGATGAACAATCTTTGTCACCACTGCTTGCAAATGTTGCTGGCAAATTAGTATTTATTCGTATTTCAGCACCATCAGATGCAATAGAGAAAAATGATTATGTTTGTCAACATCCGAATAATTTTAAGATATAACAAAGTTTTTTCAGATTAATCAAATATGCGCTTTATTATTTATCAAAACCGGATTATTCATCATTGTGTATGTATATTTCTTAGCTCTTATTTATAATTCTATGACGTTAATATAGTATTGCTGATAAACAATAACGAACTAAAAATAAGCAGCTAAAAATATTATATTCCGATTGAGATCAATTGAATCCTACTCAAAATTTTTAATCAGTTTTAATCGGAAAGTAATAACGGAACAAAAATATTATTGTTCGAATGAAACCGATTCATTCCGATCAAAAATTTTGATTGGGATTCAATCGAAAGAAAATATTGATATTTGTATGCATCTTTTACCGATTGAAACCGTATTGTTCCAATTAATTCCAATCGGATCCCAATCGGATTCAATTAAAATTTTTAGCCAGGGTATACTTGATAGTGACAGAAAAAATGATTTTTGTTATATAACTATCGATAGTATAATTAATTTAACATTAAATAAATTTATGACATAAATAAGTTATTGAGTGCCTTTATTATTCAAACAGTTTTACCTAAAATTCTATAACAATATAAAGAAAAAATAATTATAAGAATTAACGGATAAAACATTTACATCGTGATCTTTATTTTAATGAAATTTGAGAATTCAGAGGTGAAAAGTATATCTTATACGAGTCAATAAACTAGTTTATGTAATCAACAAGACAGACATATTTTCAATTTTTAATGCTTCTTAACCGGTGAATATCATGAACTAATTGTTTTTTCTTATCATCGTCATAAAAATTATACTGTTGATTTTCATTGATGTGTGACAACATATCCCAATAAGATAATTATCTCCTTCATTATCGGCCCTTTTTGCATAAAAGGAACACAATTCGATTGTGAATTTTAACTACATTGTAAATTTAACTACTGAAATTTTCTTATTAATCTTTATAATGAACTAGAACTCTAAAAAGACTTAAAATTTAACTACATACTTCAATAATGTATGATTCGATCGATTAAACTTATTTTATCATGCACTGAAAAAAAGTTGAGCTGCCAGGTTTATTTAAATTATTGATAAACATTGAAGAATTAATATGACAAAACACCAGTAACTTAGCAAGACTTGATGAAGATATTAACTTTCTCTGGTTTAGCTACAACGCATTTCTCTCGCTATCGAGTTTGCTATATTATATTAATTCAACACGGCTAAACTGACTAGAGCTACGCTCTTTGGTTACTACTTGACGTCATAGAGGGGTCATTGATTATTAATTAATTCTACTATTTAGTTTCAGTTCATCTCTAAATGCAAGGATATGTTAATATATCTAATATTTAACTCCACATATCTGTTACATTGAGTTTAAACAGTCGACATTTAATAAAATATGAGGAATTGTATGACTGATTCATAAATCATCATAGAACAGCAACACATCTGATATCTCTTATGAAAATGTCTTAAATAATGAATAAAGTTATCTAAAATTATTATTTTTTAAATTATGCATTTGTATTTCTGTATACAGACGTGGTGTTTGCACAATTATATAATTCTCCTCATTGTATAAATTATCACTAGACAGTAAGAATATATATATATATATATATATATATATACTTAAATAAACTTTTTTTCTACATCTTCCCATGATCTACTTTCTGTATCGAAAAAACCCAATAGAAGTGACACATAGTAGTAACACGTTGCGAATTTTTATAGCATAACCTACACATTTATAGACTATTGGGTCAGTAAAGATTCTGTTCTTGCAACAGATCGCCATTTTTTTACCAGCACCAGTTTCTTCAGGACTTTTAGGTCAAATTTCCTGGGACTTACCTTTATTTTTTATTCTTCTATTTATTTTGACGCATCAAAATTGAATAAGGAATTTGTTAATAACCTACAACTTTTAAAATTCGAGTGATGAAGAATAATAATATGCTATTAAAAACTTACCACTTTTTTCATTTTTTGAAGAAATTGTTCCTAATGTAAAATCAAAAAGTTTTACTAATCCCAAGAATATTAACGCAATACTCCACATGTTGAATTATCGATTATCGAACTTGTTTTTTTATATTTTCACGTTAACTTATGATAATTTTTTCATCAATTAAAAAATAAAAATTTTAATTACTCAATTTCCATATTATCTTTAGTACAACACAAGTATAGTTTTAATAAAACGTAAAAAAGTTATAAGCTTTCATGAATTAATAATTAATTTAACAAAAAATAAGAATATGAATTAATTTTATAAAATAATTAATGCAACTTTGTTTTAAATGAAATAATTTTAAATTTTATATTCGAAATTTTGATAAGAGTAAAATATTTTTAAATTTGTTTTATTAGAAAACAGATCACTCTTTTAGCTTTTCATCTGTATATCACTAAGCACTAGCTTACTTTATCCATGTACAACATTCAAAGCATTCGTCGTTATTTTATAACAATTGATGTCACTTTCTTTGCTCTTGTTTATTTTTTAACAAAAAAATTACCGTAACTACGAAAATTAGTTTCACCACAAACATTTTTCTTATTTTTATTTTTTAGACGAAATCAAATGCGTTTAAGTAGTTGAATTTTTTCAGCAAGCAGTTTTTGGGTTCAACAATTAACTCCAAGAATTACGGTGATTGTGAATTTTTTGATACGACTGCGTATTAACATTTAAAATTAATTTTCTATTTTCGTTTCAAAATACTATCACATTAAAATTGAATAACGTTATTTTCATTATTATGATTATTATTGTTCATTAATTAATTCTTTTTATATTCCCTTGTGAAACATCACACTTAAATAACATATTCACAACTAATATATTTAGAATAAATATCACTATAAATATTGAAAAGATGTATTAACGAAAGACACGTGGATAATGAGTTATAAATTTTTAAATTATCATTTTAATGGGGAAATATTTTTTTTGTTAGGATTATCACTTAATTAATGTATTATCTGAAAAAATCAATGAAATAAATTTTTTTTCTCTATAATAGTTAAAAACAAAGAATTTATAAAATAGTTCGAAAGTAGTTTTGATACCGGCAGTGTTACATAACACACGTGGATTTCGACCGACGGCAAACGGTATACTGAGGAGAAACGTGAAAACGGCGCAGCGACTAACGCGCACTCTGCAACCCTCATTGGTACCTAGAGGGTTGGAAAAGGGAGTTAAAGTGGGTGTCCTACTGAGGGTGACTACTGACAGGGTGTTATAAAGGACATGAAGAGTTGGTTCAGACAGAATATATGACGTTTACCTTACTTGTATACACTTATACATTAGAATTACTTATCTCATGGAAATGGTTAGATTTATAAACCCAAAAATAAAATATTTATAATTTTTGAAATATCTGTAAACATTATTTATAATGCTTTTAAATCATTAAATTTAATGTTGAATTAATTTTCACTTAAAAAGAAATAATTTGAAGTTAAAAATTTACTTCTAAAATGTTTGAAAGACATAAAAACAAATTACAAAAATGTTTGAATTCATAAATCAAGTTGAAACTTTTTTCATGATATATCAATCACAAATCTTGACTTTTAGTTTAGATAAATAAAAGTTCATGATGTATGAAATATATTCGTATGATAAACTTAAACATCGTTCAAAGTTTACATTCAGCAGTCTTCCAAGGATAATTTCGACTTTATTTATTTCAATTATGACTAGTTTATTTCATATAACTTTGTTCAAAGTTTGATGATATCCAAATTTGTCATCATAAATGTGAGTCATCATAAAGAGTGGAGTGAAATAAGACACGTGTTTAAACAGACAAAAATTTTCTTTGTGAAGCGCCACTTCGTAAAAAATTGTGAGTCCACGGTGTAGTAAGAAAATTTTTAACACCATCGTAGTAATGTGAGAGTTACACAACAAACAGTATTAAATCTATGGGAGTGAGGAAAATGATCACATCACCTCCATTGTAAATTTTACACAGAGAAAACGAGTCCCGCAAATATTATGTTATTTAATATATTGTAGTCGGAAACACTAATGCAAATCGGTGCCATGACTACATACTTTTTAAAAGTGAATCACTTGGAATTAGTAAATATTTACTGGAAACTAGCTATAAGTATATTCCTAATTGAATTAGAGATATACTTAAATCTGTAGAAATAGTAACTATCCACAGATTCGCAGTGAATTTCACTAATTCATTTTTAGAGGGTATCTGCAGATAATATATTCGAGGACCAAACGACAAAATATCCGCAGATAAAACTTAATTATGAAATTGTATTCCTGTTGATAGGGATTTCTCGATTATTCGAGCCGATCAGAAGAATTCTCGTTCCTTATAATATAAATAATATCTCATTTTGAGGTTATGAAAAATTTTTGTTAAAGATTTAACCATTTTTTTTTTCAGTAATAATATTGTTATTGGCATGAAAAAGTAAAAAACGACTACCAAGTATTTTACACTAACGCAAAAAATTAAAGAAACAGAAAAATTTTATAAATTTTTTAGTGATGTTTGGGAGGCTGTAACTTTGTGAAAAATAATCGTGTAAAGATTAAAAAAAAAGCATTTTATAGCTTAAAATCTTTAGTTTTGGTGCATTTCTATTAAAATTTTTGAAAACTCCGGTTATTGTGCAAACATGAGAAATACCGGAAGCCAAAAAATTTCTAAATTTTTTTTTTTTCCGAAGAGCCCACGGACTGTGGAAAAATTTTTTCAATCAAACCAATGCATAGGTCATTAAGCAAATTTATTCAGCTTGAACTTGGATTTTTTTAACCTTGCAAGACGATTTGTCGCAGAGATATCAGCCTTCAAACAAAAAAATTATCCTTTCGGCTTTGATCATTGATATTTAGGGAACCAATAATCGCACAGTGAATTTGAGGGCAGCGTTAAAAACTTCAACAAATCCCCTATAAGACCCTCTCATCATTTAAGAAAAAAAAAATTTTTTTATTTTTAACTTCCATTAGAAGTAAGTACAAAAATCCGGGCGTCGGTTGGCCCTGCGGGCCAGCCCCAAAACTTCCCTCTGTAATCGAGCTCAAAGAGCTCGAAAATATCGATGTGACTATATTTTCGAGCTCGAAAATCTTATTGCATGCGATTGTTTTTTTATGAGCTTTTCAAACTCTAACAAGTTACGTTTTATGCTCAAGTTTCAAAGTTCAAGGATCGAAAATCATTAATGAACAAGTGGTTTTTAAATTTTAATTTTAGTGTATGTTTAATAAGCTAAATGAATTGAGGCAGAAATCATTTCTGTTGATAATATGGTTTTAATTGAAGAACAAGTTAGATGACATTATATGAAGATCAAAAGAGACCATAGAGAGAAAAAATTTGTAAGATTTTAGATACATTATAGTACAGTACATTTTGATGTATCTGGAAAAAATAACATAGAATGTTATTTTGTTAACTTTTCAACGCTGATATTTTTTGAACTAATTAACCGATTTTGACGTTTCAGGTGGCCATAGGCGCGTTTTATTGAATTTTAGAGCTGATTAGAATTTGAAAGCGATCGATTCAGACGTCTTGAAGATATTCGAAAAAAAGCCGTTTTTGACCATTTATTTCTCCAACGATATCTCTCGAACAAATTAACCGATTGAGATGGTTAAGGCAGCATTCGATACGTTTTATTGAGTTCTTGAGTTGATTAGATTTTGGCGTCGATCGTTCAATTCGTTTCTGAGAAGTCAATAAAAAACTAAAAAAAAAATTTATTTTTTTTCGTAATTCGCCAATATTTTCGAGTCTGCTTGATAAAATGATCTGAAATTTTTAGGAAAGTTGTTGGCCAACGAGCTCTTCCAATTGCCGCCTCAAACATCCAAATCATTTCATTAGTTAAAAAGTTATAGACCATTCACACATACACACACACACACACATGCAGACACTCGGGCATCCTTCTGAAATTAGTCAGAATAGCTTCCTAGGACCTTAAGCCCCGACATCTCATGGAAACTCAATTTTTGAAATCGAGGTGAAAACAATAACTTGCCAAAATTTTTGAAAATCATCGATTTTCTAAGCGGAAAGTTAAAAAAATGACTTTTTTTAGTTTTTTAGTAAATCAAACCCTACTCTGAAAATATCGATAAACAGACTAATGTTTCTGAGGACTTTTTTAGCTTAATGAACCCTTCAATAACCCTGTAAATCTTCAAATTAATTTGTCAAACCGTTTTTTGGGGGTGATTGATCAAAGTTTTGCTAAACAATTAAAGGAACAAGTTTTGTTCCTTTAATTGAGTAATCATAATTGTAATGAAAAAATCATTTTTTTTTATCTTTCATTTTTGCGTTTGTTACTCAGTAAATGTGAGGGAAAAAGAAACAAAAACAAGACATATCCAAAAAACGTCAAAAAAAAATTTTTTTATCACAAAAAACAAGTTTCAATCTTTTCGTTTTCTCTGACTTTTTTAACTTCCCGCTAAGAAAATCGACGATTTTCAAAAATTTCGGGAAGTTATTGTTTTCACCCCGATTTTCGAAAATCGAGTTTTCATCAGATGTCGACGTTTTGAGGTCCTAGGAAGCTATTCTGACTATTTTCAGAATGATGTCCGAGTGTGTGTATGTATGTGTGTGCTTAATTAAAATTAAATTAAGCAAAATACAGGAATGAAAACTACATAAAATATCGTGAAAAGGACGCGAGAGCGACGTGAAGGGCCTAAGCGGCTCGTGGTCGAGTACTCTCGGTCCATCAGACAAATAAATACCTGAATATGACATCGGGAACCCCTCGTGGACGACGAATCACAAAACTTAACACCATTTTAGATAATAATAAAATTAAAATAACTAATGCGGTAACTCAAGACGGCAAAATCACGACAAACGGCTCCAAAACAACAAATAGAGCCACAAGCTCCAACGACATCAGCCAAGGGTGTGGTCGAGGCCTACCTTTGGGGCTCTCCGACTCACAACCACTCGCTTCAAGACTCCGAACTCGACTACTGGGTCGACTTGTACTCGAGCGACTCTAAAATCCAACTCTCGGACACCATGGTCAGTTCCCAACTCCTCTTCTCTCGTCTCCTACTCCATTCATGCCTACTCTCTACTACTCCCAGTCACTCTCACATTCTCGCTTCTCCGTCCATTCTTCTCCCACCGCATACAAGCCGTGGACTCGCGGGTCTTCCCGCGGTATCACTCCCCGTGATATCCGGAGTTAGCGAATCTTTGGCTTCCTCGAGCATTGCAAACGAGGCCTGCTATTCCCAAATAAACGTAAACATACCCGAGCTAACTCCGGGTACCAACTCGCAGGGGCGGCGACATCTCAGTCGCTCCTCCGCGATCACTACGTCAACCCCGAGAGCTAGGCCTAGGCCTAGTCGTCATCACTGGTCGGGAAGCACGGTATTTTGGCCACTATCCGCAACACAGCTAGACATCCCTCGTTAAATCCACGCTCAACCACACAGACACTCCACGAAAGACAACCTAACTCCAACACAGACAACATAACGTACACGTACTCGTACTCTCAACACACTTACCTCACCACACACGTACGTCATACTCTCTACTCACTGTCCCCTACTCTCAACTCCACACACGTACTAACTTTATCTCTCTCTAACTCCATCTCCTCGGCAATGTAACGTCACAACTAAAAAAAGAAATAATGATAAATTTAAAATAATAATAAACTGACAGAAATGTCAAGTGAATATTGGGATGAATCATAGAAATGGTTACATCACTCTATAGTTTGTATACGCAGTCACATAAGAGTAGTATGACACCAACTGTAGAGTAATGTAACCGTAATGTAATGATTTATCAAAAATGATAAGCGATCTTTTTTGCAGAGTATCGAATTTCCTATAAAATTATATATTGGCCTTTTCAATAAATTGATCTGCTGATGAATTATAAAATTCCAAAGTTTGAAAAAAATTTTGCCCATGTAATTTAAATGAAAAATAGAAAATTGCGATGAGGCAGTTGTTAATATTAATATTCAGAGCTCAAACTTTGACAGAATTTTTTTTCGTCATCTCGAACAACATTTTCGATACGATTTTGAAAAAAAAAAAATTGTCGATTTTTTTGAATCAGTCTAATATATATATATATATTAGGGTGCTTCGTTTCCGGCGAAAGTATTTTTTTTGTTGCTCATCAACCAAAATATTGTTTTTTATGCTAAAACAAAAATTCCTGCCAAGTTTGAACTCTTAATTTCAATCCCAAGTACTTTTATAACGTATACTTTGCTGAAATTTCGCGACGGAGACGCGGAACAGCCCAATATAGCGTATGCGGTCGCCCACGCGTGATAATAAATAATAATAGATAAACGATATTAAATGATGATAAATATTTAGACCAAATTAAAATAAAATAAAAAAATTTAAACAATAATTAAATTATAAATAATAAATACTTGTCGTGCCTGGACCAGCTCCTCAGGCTGGGTTAGTGCACGTAGGCGCCAGACCGTTTATTTAAAACGGACAAAACTTTATTCAGGGGGAAAATTTACGACGAAAAATCCGAGCAAGTGACTCGTGACAAAGCGAAAAATACTCGAGAGACACAACAGAAATGAAATAAATAATAGAAAAATTTGTAAATAAATAATGAATAATTACGTATAAGTAGTAAATAAGATCAGGAAAAATGAAATTCAGCAGTAGGAAAAGATCCAGAGAAATAAATTTTAAACTTTCCCCGACAGTTGTTGGTTTCCACGTTTAATTTTTATAAACAATATAAAAATAAGAATTTTTTCACAATATTTAATTTTGTTAAAATTAATAACAATAATACCAGGTTATTTTTCCAACAATATAATCGCAATATCACAATAAATTATGTAAACTGAGTTGACCGAAAAAAATAAATATAATTTGAATTAATTAATAATCCTGATTTAATTTTAAATATAAGAAATAATTATTTAATTATTTAGATTTTCAAAATAAGAATACTAAATAATCACAGTCTTTGTATTTCTTATTTTGTCTCTCAACACTTATGAGAGAGGGAAAGATTTATCCTCACTCACACTCAAGATAATAAATTCCTCTACATTAAATAATTTATAATTTTGAAATAAAAATTTCAATATTAATTTTTGACCGCTGGGGCAAACAAATAAATCAAAAGTAAAAAAAAGTAAAGTTACTCAATTATGTTAAATAATAATAAAGATAACCAATAAAAAATATATATATAATAATGCTTAATATTTTTCTACAAATATTTCGAGTGAGAACAAAAAAATAATTTTAACTTTGGGGAATATTCACCCAAAGTGATGATGTCAGTACTTGAGGAATTTACTCAAGTACTGTATGCGCTCTATAGATATATATACTATAAGTATATATATATGTATACCGGCAACGTTTCACTACGTTTTACGTAACTTATATATATATATATATAGAAATATTAGAATATTTTTAACAATAATAAACGAAATATCTAACAATAATTAACGACAATAATTTATAATAAAAATCATGTATCATTCAGTAATCAATTATGAACAAATTAATTTCCCTTACCGCGGCGATCAACAACTACCGGGGGAGGTTATCACGTGAAAAATATATGCCGTGAAAGAAATTCAAAGTACTTACTCAAAATTAATAATCTCCAGGAACCAAAATAATATGGATTGAAACAAATATATACTAATTCACCCGGTGGACTTTACTAACTATACTCTTTCTTTTTCCAAAATAAATAATAAATGCATGGTTGTACAAAGGACAGCGTCTACACACAATGCTAGACCGTATCTTTCCCATTTTAATTACCCTCTCCTCCACCTGTTGGTCGTCGCCCACGTGGCACCACCATCGCCCTTAATTGCTATTATAATTATTTTTATCAGCCCTGGGCCTAGTTTTAAATTAAAATATAAAATACCAAGACAATCCTTGAATACCTGAATGATACATGAATAATTATTTAATGTACGAACTATCCATTTATAACTTATGCCTATTTTTATTTTTTTCGATAACTGAAATAATAATTATTTAAAGATTATAAAATTGACGTCGGGATTATAGCCGAGGTATTGATTTACCGTTATCCGGCGGTCAATATTTTCCAACCAAACTAACATCCTTAGTCGGATGACAAGTTTAAATAAAATAATATATTAGACAATTGTTGGGGCATAATGTTACGCTGGATTATGCATCCCAACTGTCCCAAAATCATAAACAAAAACTTAAAATTAACAAGATCAATGGTTTGTATTTTTAAATTATAAAATAAAATTAATTCACACACGTGCTCTCTCATACTCAGCGCGCATGCGCTAGCACCGTGCACGGACTAATGTTTCCATCAGCGAAATGGCAAAATGCCCGCGTAACGACTCAAATTCAAGTATATAATCTAAATATTTAACTTATAACTAAACGAAATTAAATGATCTGAATCGTTACGTGACACTTTCCATTTGATTTCAAAGATTTCCCATTCAAAATACACGTAACTTAAATTACTTTTTTTTTACGTTCTAATACTCAGCTGCGTTTCGTGATATCGACGCAGTTTTGGTCGCAAATTGTAAGGCATTTGGTGTTCTTCAAAAGTTTTCATAGTAATTTAGCTGTAATTCCAGCTGTTTCACTGATGTCCGCTGAGTAAGTCATTTTTCCTATGAAATTGACCTTTATTCGCTCGCAGAACGTAAACCAATGAAAGTACATTGAAAATGTTGACTGAAATTTCGTAGGAAATTTTATTCCCTTTAAAAAAAATCCTATCAGTTAAGTCGCTAAAGTCCATAGTTTCCGAGTTATAGAAGTTTTAATAATTTAAAAAATATAATATTGAAAAAAAATGACAATTGCTATTTTATTTTTTAAATTATTGAAACTCCTATTACTCGGAAACTATGGACTTTAGCTTAATTTTTGGTGTGCATTCATTGGTTTACGTTCTGCAAGCCAATAAAGGTCAATTTGTCACGAAAAATGACTTCCTCAGTGGACATCAGTGAAACAGCTGGAATTACAGCTAAATTACTATGGGCACTTTTCAAGAACACCAAATGCCCTACAATTTGTGACCGAAACCGTGTCGATGTCACGAAACGCAGCTGAGTATTAGAAAGTAAAAAAAAAGTAATTTAATTTACGTGGATTTTGAATGGGAAATCTCGGAAATTAAATGTAAAGTACTTAGAATTGGAATTAAGAGCTCAGACTTGGCAGAAATTTTTGTTTTAGCATAAAAAACAATATTTTGCTTGAGGAGCAACGAAATAAAAACTTTCGCCGCAAACAAAGCACCCTAAAGTATATATATATATATATATATATATATATATATATATATATATATATATATATATATATATATATTGAGACAAACCGCTTTTCTTTCCGCGATTTTTACCAGCAGCCACCAGAATTCGCGGGTTGAACCCTGGCTTAGGCTGGCCTCTAACAAATTTTATCTTATTTGGACAGAGCAAGGGGCTAGAGTTCTTGCAAAGCAAGGACCCGCACTTATTCAAACTCGGCAACGTATATAAAAATTCATTAACTTACCTCACGGCTTATTATTTATAAATCATTTCTTATAATTAATTCAATTATCTAATATAACTTAATTAATACGTATTGTATCTTATTAAATAATTTTACCAGTCTTTTAAAATATGAATAAAAGTCAGTAGATAGAATACGGAGTTTATAAGGAAAGTATGCAAGTTTATTGCCAGATAATAATTTCAATTACTTACAATAAATGTTTCCGGAGAATACAATCGATGTGGTCCGAATAATAGTCGATGGCCACGTGGGAAGCAATGATTATCGCACTGATTTTATTCTTTATCAATAATGCGCTGATACTACAGATGTATCAGCGGCAACGTAATAATAAACTTAATAAATTAAACGTATTTTATACTAAAATAGTAATATATAATAAACAATGAAATCGCAAGCTAAGTTGCCAATTAAATATAAAGTATAGTAATAAAATTGAATAGTAATAAACTGAAGTAACGTAAGTAAAATTGCCAGCTAACAATAATTAATTTAGAATATTTAAGTAAATCTAAACGCTACTAGATCCAAGATCGAAGTGTCTGACTGATAATTGAGGGCCTGGGACTCGCCTCTGAACTCTGTATCCACTTCACCCTTACGGTCATGCGTCAACGTGAAAATTAGTCATGTGACCACGGCATTATGACTTGTGTAGTTTCAGACGGCAACAAAACGAGGAAAAATGGAAACCGCAAGGCTGAGGACGACGAAGACAATTCACATTGTCTCAACCCCCCCCCCCCACCAAGCCAAGGTTACCCTTTTGACCTCTCGTCTAGGTTGTCTGAAAGTATTGCGAGTAGATCGCCAGATATGCAAGTAGATAGCCAGTGATAATTATACAATAGTTATATACAAAAAAAAATATGTACATTAAATTATTT
Source organism: Microplitis demolitor (assembly GCF_026212275.2). NCBI lineage: Eukaryota > Metazoa > Arthropoda > Insecta > Hymenoptera > Braconidae > Microplitis > Microplitis demolitor. Next base: position 10,051,892 of record NC_068552.1, on the reverse strand, counting down.
ACAGTGGTGCGAATGAATCGCCCCAAAATTGCAAGTTACTTGCCAGCAAAAAAAAAAAGATTTTTAATTGAAAATTGTTTTTTTTTTGCCAGATAACAAGTTTTAAAAATTTTGCGATCTAATCGCCAGTAGCGCAAGTCAATTGCCAGTATAAATTTGAAATTTTAAAGTGCGAGTCAATTCCCAGCGGTGCAAGTAGATTGCCAGTAAAAAAAAAATTTAAAAACGATCGCAAGCCGTTAGGAGTATTGTAACTCAAATTCCAAGTCCAGCCACCCTAATCTCGAGCCCACTTCGATCCTGAGACTTCGATCTGGATCAGATAATCTTTACAACTTACGAACTAGAAAATAAAATATACAATAGAAATAAAAAAAAATAGTAATTTTTCTGCTTCTAACTGCTACAGGACTCGAAGCTGTAATTGAAAATTATTACAATTGGCAACAATAATAAAATGAATCAATCAGATGAGTATGAGATTATGTGTATGTGTTTATTTAGATCTACATCTAAATCAGTACGGTAATAGATAAATAAATTTATTCAGGTTTTTTGATTGCTCACAGATGGCTTCGATGGAATCGCTCGATGTCCTCTAGAGTGTACTTTGTTGCAATCCAATCTTTGTACCCCGGGTATCTGCGATTGCATGCGCTACAGTGCGGATCGAACAACTGAGCTGGGACTCCACAGCCTTGACAACGTCCCCGAATGTAGTCCTTGTAGTTCTTGTCATGTGGACGGAAGCACGTTGCCGTTGTCACTTGGTCTTGATAGCATACGTGGCACATGTCAGGTCACCATGGTAATTGACATTCGGCAATTTTGTGATCTCGTTGCCGACAATTTTGACACGCATTGGAAATAAACAACGACTGAGCTTGGGTCGTTACCGTCTGTGTCCATGATTCCCTCAGTTCTGTATGACATATACGAGGCTTGACAGTTACGCAGATCTTCTCAATGGCTTTACAGAAGGTATCACAGTCCATGAAATGAATACCGTTGTGGATTACAACTTGTCGTGTCTTACCCGTAGCAGTTACAGTGGACTTTGATGTTGGAGCAGGTGATAGGCCTGACAAGAATTGTTTGTAGGCGTCTGTAGGTTGCAATGGAACCTCATACCTTGGCGCTGGAGCTGTCTGCGAATACGGCAACGAGGTAGCAAAAGTTACCATCTGGATCTTAGTCTTGATGTCCTTAGGAATAGCTCTCGAAGCTCGTAGTGTCGAAACTTCGTTTTCAGATCACTCTTGACGAGCCATTCGCCTAGCAAGCAGTGAGGATGGTGGAAATCTGGCGCCTTCCGGCGATGGACGTTGGTATGCACCATCGCGAATCTTGAGTCCTGGATTCGAACCGCAAGCAGAAGCTTGTTGAGCCAGTAATGGCAGCACCGAATTGTTATTTGGCGTAATACCGACGTCATACTCTACTTTGACTGGAGAAGAGGTTGTAGCTGAGGTCGTTGTTGTCTGACAGCTGATTTCAGTGACAGTCAGTTGTATTTTTAAATTGACCGCCTGGAGTTTCTTAGCAAATTCTTCTGGGCTTGGCAATTTAATGTCTGTGATCATTTTCTGGCTTCACTGGACTTGCTCAGTTAACTGATCAAGTCGTGCCGTGAGGTTCGTTGTAAGACTTGACTCTGGTTGCGGAGTGACGGGAGGCATTTTCAGAGATTCTAATTGCTTTTTGAGTTCTGCGACTTGGTCGGTGTTGGTTTGAACGACAATTTGCAGATCTTCTAACTTCTCATCGATGCGTTCCATCCACTGGATATCAAATCTTGATGCCCCAGATGGTATTGACGTGACCGCAGGACAGTAACTTATGGCACGGTTAATACGAGTATGAAGCTTACTAAATTCGTCCTTCATGAATTTAGTTAGAGTCTCAAACATTGCTAAAGTTGGTGTTGCAATTGGACTCGACACGTATAGTGCAAATGATGGACGACCAAAGTCGAGGTCAGTCGTAGTTTGCCATGGCGGCAACGCAAATCGGGGTCCAGTTGATGTCGCTGACCCAGTAGTCCATGTTGGTGATGCTGCGACGGTTGTTGCAATTACAGGTGCAGCCAGTGACGAAGTTGATGTTGTCTTCTCAGTAACAGGGGGCAATTCAGAAGTGGATGTTGATGCGGTGTTTGATGCGAGTGCTAATGAGTCAGATGATGGTATGACCGCATGAATTGATGACAATTCAGTGTCAGACACCTCGGCCTCGGACTCATGAGATGAGGCTTCAGTATCTGATCCTGATTTTCAATGTGTTTTCACTTTCATGATAAATAATCTGAAATGTATCGAGAATAATCAGTTACGTCTTCGAGACCGTCTAGGAATTTTTAAATCATTGTAATAATATGTGCCAATATCGTTACCGGCAGTATCTTGTAATTCAACTACTAGAGGACTTAAAATTTTAGAGACAATCGCGGGTCCCGAATATTTTGGTGCTAATTTAGCACTATAACTATCAACTCTCTTACTTAATTTTTTATTTAGATAATAAACTTGATCACCGATTTTTAAATCTATAGGAATATCAGAAAATTTTTGTTCATGTTGTTTACGCGTGCGTTCCCGAGCTTTCAACATATTTTGCTCACCAAAATGTCTCAGTTCAACTGCACGGCCCATTCGGGCTTGCCAAACGGTAACGTCAGATACGTCTAGATTTTCAAGAGGATCGGTGTCATTAATCAGTCGTGCGTCACGTCCGTGGTTTAAATAGAATGGAGATACACCCAAAGCAGTGTGTACTGAGGTATTGTACGCGAATTTTAAATCATCGAGATGTTCGTCCCAGTCTTTCTGATTTTTACTTGTAAACGCGACAATCATGGGCTTAATTGTACGATTACAATGTTCAACGGGATTAGCGCAAGGGTGACCGATAGGAGTTGGTGTAAATTTTATATTATATTGACTGATTAAATTAATTATGTCTTTATTTATGAATTCTTTGTCATTATCTGAAATAAGTTGGCAAGGAGGACCCCAGTGATTAAATACAGCCGTCAGGTGATGTTTTATGATTTTACCAGATTGTTGTTTTAGAGGAAAGATTTCAAAGTAACGAGTATAAAGGTCTTCGATAACAAGAGCATACTGATTTCCCATAGTTGAACGAGTGTACGGGCCAATTGTGTTAATCGAGATAATAGACCAAGATTGAGTTGGTGGTCTCGTTTCGATGTACCCTTGCGGTTTTGGCTGGTCACTTCTAGTCATTATACAAGTTTCGCAAGCTGGACGAATTTCTGATTCAGTTAGAACGCCTTTCCAAGGATTTAATTCACCAAGTATTTCCTCGACAGCCAATGGACGGTAAAAATACAACTTATCATTCTCATATTTCCATTCACGAGAATTCTCCGGATATTTTTGGACAACTCAGACTTTCTCATCATACTAAGCGGAATTTTTCGCAATTACACACAGCAATGATTGATTGGAATCTGAAACAAGTAAATCAGCAGTCTCTGGTTCTTCATATCGACGCGAGAGTGCGTCTGGAGGTTCGTTTTGTATACCCCGATAATGAACAACTTCTATGTCATAAGCGGAAATGTCAATTGCCCACCTGGCTAATCTACCTGCAGGATCTTTTAGCGAGTGAAGCCGTTTTAATGCGGAATGATCAGTGTAGACCGTGACTAGTAAAGCCTCGATGTAACCGCGTAATTTCCGTAAGGACCACGCGACAGCAAGACATTCCTTTTCGGTTGTCGTGTAATTCTTTTCTACTTTATTTAACGGTCGACTTAAACAGACAATTAAATTTTCCCGATCGAGTTCTGGATCATACTGAGTTAAAACAGAACCTAACCCAGTGTTGCTAGCATCGGTATATAGACGATAAGATAAATCTGGACGTGGCAATGACAATGTTGCGGCTTTTAACAGAGCTTCTTTCGTTTCCGCAAAAGCTTTTTCTTCGACATCTGTCCATTCCCACGGAACTCGAGTAATTGTTAATTTGTTCAAAGGACCTTGAACTTGTGCAACATTTTTAAGATGTTTATGGTACCAGTTGACTAATCCATTAAATCTTCGCAGTTCCTTACGGTTTGTCGATCGTTTATAATTTGCAATTGGCTCCAATCGAGCTGGATCGGGTTTCAAACCATCTTCATTAATGATGAAGCCCAAAAAATGAACTTCAGAGCATCCAAAATGGCTCTTTTCTTCATTCATTTTTATTGCAGCCTTACGGAATCCTCCAAAGATAGCTTGAAGAAGAATTTTATGCTCTTGTAAATCATCACTAATTATTATCCAGTCATCAAGATAGGCGAAAATTTTATTTTCTGCATCATTATATGAAAACTGGGTTTTTAATGACTCAATAACTTTTCGTCGTACTATACCGGAAACTTCTTGGTACGTGCTTGGTGCATTTGTGAGACCGAATGCCATCCGAATCCATTCAAATAACCCTCGTCCATCTACATAAAATGCTGTGTACTGACGGCTATTTGGCTCAACTAAAACATGATGGAAGGCATCACTGACATCATCTCTGACATTCTCTACACCGGAGGGACATTATGAATTTATCAGAATGCCCTTTGATCTCAGCGTAGCGCCACCAACTTTTCAGCGAATGGTAGATGATGAAACGGAAGATATGAGAAATGCTGGGGAATTGGAAAATTTGATAAATGATTTTCTGATCCCTGCCAAAAACCTTACAGAACACAACAACTGATAAAGAAAATTTTTACAAAAACTTCGAGAAGCAAATTTAACCTAACAATCCGAAAATGTAAGTTTTTCTGTAAAGAACTGACTTTTCTTGGGCACAAAATTAGTCCCCAAGGGATCAAACCTGATCCAACTAAAGTTTCAGCTTTAAAAGCCGCTTCCCAGCCAACTAATGATATTAAATGAGAACATTTTTAGGGCTGGTTAACTATCTGCGTAGATTCATCGCTAACTTCGCTGAAAGAACTAAACCATTGACTGAACTTACAACGAAAAACAAAATTTTTCAATGGTCTAGCGAAGTACAAACGGCTTTTGACGATGTAAAAGATGCAATTTACGAGCAAACATTGTTGCTCCATCCCAATCCAGACAAAGCGTTCGTCTTGATACTTAATATTTCTCAGGTAGGATTAGGTTGTATCTCAGGTCAAGAGTTTGAGATAGAATCGGGGGCTCATAACACGGAAAAAATCGGACAATTCTTACCCATTGCGTATCGGTCGCGTACATTGATAGACGCGGAAATTAGATATACTAAACAAGAACGGAAATGCTTAGCACGTATTTGCTATTAAGCGGTTCATACCTTATTTACATTCTCGTGAATTTATTGTACAAACAAACGAAGGTTGCATCTTATGGTTGAAGGATGGAGTTCATTTAACTGATAGACAGGTAAAATGAAAATCTCTGTTAAACGGGTATAGGTTTAGGGTTGTCCTTAAACGGAAAGTAGGCGATCAACTAGCCGATGCTCTATCAAACGACCCTTCAGCCCGTTTGATGGAACCCTTTTCTACAATTCAAGTCAGCATATGCCCAATTGACAACCCTCAAAATGTACCAACGAGAAAGGGGTCAGGTAGACCCAGGAAAACGGATAAACCTAACCCTCCAGAAAAGGAAGAACCCGTCTTTCTGGCGCCTAGGGACACGATAGCTTCCAGACTGCGACAAAGAGTGATTGAGTCAAGATCAACTGATCATCTTTATAAAAGACCTAATAATAAAGAATTGGAGACTTCTGAGCTTTCGTCAGCAGACGAAACTATCAGTAAGTCCAATCCGCAGTTATCACACGTAACAGTCTCACCACCCAAGGCGTTTCCCAAAGAAATACCCTCCGTGGTAGAAATAGAGCCGAATTTTACCGAAACTGATGGAACTTAGCCTGATAATCCCAAGTTACCAGAGGATGCCAGCTCAAAAACAGCTGATAAAGATTCGAGTCCTAAAACAATCCACTCGAGTAATTTGCAGGACAGTTTTATCAAATTTGACGAGACAATGCGAAAAAGAGAACAGGAGCAAGCCGCAGCGCAGCTACTAGAAGAACAAGAACGAGAAGAGGCCAAATCCCGAGAGAATCTCGTGAAAGAAATAAGAAGATCTTTTCACCTTTTTGACCGTACTCTACAAGGTGTAGGACATGAAGATTCTAAGGAAGAGTATGGCAAGGAGCCCGCTTCAGATTCAGACAATGAAGAAATCGATAAGTCTGAGGAATGTGCAGAGGAGTCTGAAATTAATTCTATTGATGAAGCGATAAATGAAAGCCACAGACAAATAACTATGCCCTCTTTTGGGGAAGTAACCCCTTTTATCAACCGACAACTCATGTCATCCTTTGACGGAATGTACTGGGATGCGGGAGCTTAAAAATTATTAAAAACTCCAGTTGGAGAAAAGATCTGTTTTTCGCCGCGATCTCCACCAACGTTTGATTTAGATATAAGTTCAGAGAACCCAGTGGGAAGATCCGACGAGAATCGGAATTCAATCTCACCTAAACAGAACACACCCAGCGAAATCGAAAATCCAATTATAAATGAAAATCAAAATTTAGAGACAACGGTTTTCTTGAAACCAAATCCTAGTTACCCATTGTCCAAATCAGTTACAGCGCATCAAACAACTAAATCTTTTGAAACAGAACCAGAATCATCATAAGTAGGTAAAAATCTTATTGGCCCTGAACTGAAAAATACAATCAGTTCTGGATCAGTAGGAAAACCTCTCTTAAAAATCTCTCATAGTCGAGACGGCCTTACTTACGTTAAGGATAATATATCTCACTTGCTTTCAGCTGATTGTAAATTCACTCAGCCAGTATTTAAGTTACTGCAAGCATTAAATTATATCTCTGAATCAGAATTTAGGATAAATAAGCCTAAAGGACAGGTGTTTGTAACTCAGTATGAAGAAAGTCGAGTTTTCACAGTATTCTTTTAACCCCATCACTTTGATAAAACCACCCCAGAAATGATATCAGACGCCCTGTATAGATTAAGAAGCGCTCTAGAAAAAAAAACAAAATATTAACTCTAAGAATAGCTAAAAATGGCGATAAAATCGGGAAGGGAATTGAACCCTATTTGACTAAAATATTCAAATTCCGTTCTCTGAATCTCACACTTAATAAAGGTAGAATAATATGCCCAACAGAAGACCAAAAATTACCAATAGATACCTAACACCATTCTAGTTTAATTATAGGTCATAAAGGCGTAGTAAAAACATTTTGGAGAATTTGTGAACGTTCTATTGGCCTGGAATGAAAGAAGGCATATACAAATTTTAACAGAACTGTGACGTTTGCCAGCACGAAAAATTATCGCGAATAAATACTCGACAACCTATGATAATAACTGACACACCTTTTGAGCCTTTTGAAAAGATTTCATTTGATACAGTTGGGCCACTTGAGCTCACTCCAGACGCTAACAGACACATTCTGACTGTACACCAGACATGTGAACTGAAACCATAGCCGAAGCTTTAGTTTATAATTGAATCGGTCTATATAGCTACCCAAAGATAATCTTATCCGAAACGGTACTTCTTTTACAAGCAAGCTTCTGAATAAATTAGCACGAATTCTAAGAATCAAGCGAATAACAACATTCGCATATCATCCAGAATCTAACGGATCATTAGAAAGATCTCATCGTGCCTTAGTTGAATATCTAAAAGTATTCATAGTATCATTCTTAAATTGGGACAAATATTTAGCTACGGCAATGTTTAATTATAACACAACTGTACATGCTGCGACTAATTTTACACCTTTCGCATTGATATTTAGAAATAATGCCCGTTCTCCAACTCCATTCCCAGATTACTCGCATAGAGAGACCTATCCTGAGTCAATTGGTAACTTATTGACCCGATTAAATGAAGCCCGAGTTATAGCTCGAATGAATCTAATAGACTGGAAAATTCACTCAAAAGACCGATACGATAAAACTTTACACGAGGTAGATCTTTCACCTGGTAAATTTGTGTACACAATAAAAGAACCGAGAAAGGTGAAACTCAATAGTCATTATCACGGCCCCTATGAGATAGTTAAAATCTTAGAAAACGGAACTGTTGTTCTAGAAACATACGAAGAACACAGATTCACGGAACACCCGTCAAAATTAAAACTAGCGTTCTCAGTCCATGATTTAACAAAGAAAACTCTAAAATCTCGCCGTTCATAAAGGAAAATCTTTTGTTGCAGATGTAAGCTATTCAAATCTTATTTTCGGCAATATTTTTCGGCATATGGAACTTTGCAAATTCAGACAAATCCTATGATGTCCAGTACTTTGAACAGAAATCCGGAATTTATTATGAGAGGTTCAACAATATTCACCTAATAAGAGAAAAATGGACTATGCTAATCACCATCCATGTAGGGAAACTCCTAATGCACATTTCAGAAGAACAGATTAAATACGAGTCCATGTTTTGAGACTGCTTCTTGAAGAAATACTTCTATGGAGAACTATGTTCTCGAGCATTTCAAAAACCGGCAATAGATTATATTAATAATCAAGGTGTTCACCTAATGGCACACCTCAGGAATATTATAGATAGAACTCCTGTAAGTGAATGCAGAAACTCACGAAATGTACGGTGGGGAATTGTAGGGACAGTAGTTAGAAAAGTATTTGGAGTATTAGATCAGGAAAACAACGAAAATTACAGGCAAGAAATTACTAAGTTGTATCGCGACGAAGCACAAATTATTCATTTAGTTAATAATTCTACACATATATTACGAACAGACATCGATTCTCTCGGTACAAAACTCAAAAATAACATCAAAAATATCAATACACTTACTAAAAGCATTGAAGATTTAGCTCTATCTCAGAATGAGCATATCAACATCAAAGATCAGGCATTGGAATATAGCATTTATGCCACTAAAGTTTATAAACAGATTCTACATCGCAATAACCTAATAAAACCCGCAATCACTGCGAGAGGAGGCAAAAAGGGGAATTCGGAATTTCCGATTAGTTTTTCCTGAACAAATAAAAAAGGTTATGAGAGTCATAGAAAGTAAATTCCCGGATTTAAAACCCTCTATAACCATTAGATCACATTGATCTCCAAACATTAACAAAAATAGCCCGAATCTCTGCTGCAAAATCAGACAACCTAATTATAATCACAGTTGAGATACCTGTAATGGACAAATATTTGTGGCAAAGCTACAAATTTAGAACCTATACAATACCTTATCTTGTAAGAAAATCACTTGTAAGCTTATCTATAGAACCAACAACATCAGATTATATTATTATTCAGTCCGGATTTAACAATTTCTATTCAGCTACTCAAAAATACACAGACAAATGCTTCTCTGCAGGTGAGGAATTGGCTTGCTTTCCTGACATACCTGTAGAATCAATTTCCGAGTCTAACGAATGAAGAATAGATTTATTCAAAACTAAAGTTCCGGATGACATGAATGCGAGTAATATAATCTTTTTCACCAAAAAACCACCCAATGGGTCGTTTTAATTACCGATAACGTCTGGCTAATCTTCACATTTCAGCCGAAAAATCTTAAAATTAGTTGCGAGGGGGAACTATCGGATACCATAAAATTAGACGGTATCGGGTTGTTGAAGTTTCCTCCTAATTGTAGAGCTGAAAACCATCGGATCACCCTATCAAGTCTAGGTGAATATAACGCCGAGTTATCCGGGTCAAATCCCGAAAAATATCTCAACACTACCACGCAATTTTCAAAATTTGATTAATCAATCAAGGATAAAAATCTTTATAATCTTTGGGCTCCTCCCTTAGTACTTTCGAAATCTTTAACGGAGAATAGCTTTAGCTCTATACAGGCGCGAGTAAAGGAAATTAATTTTGAAGATCAAAAAGATAAGAACTCTCAGATCCTTTTGCACGTTAGTATAAGTTTAGCCTAAGTTACAATTATCGTGATAGCAACCGTCGCGGGCTTCAAACTTAAATCCCGTTTTAGAATGACCAATGTTAAATTTATCCAGAAAAAGACAATTGAGGAGAACGTTTCCTCTGTTCAAGAAATCCATCAGTCAACTAAAACTATGATCTCTATGCTAACAGGAGGAGCCGACGGCAACTTGACTAACACCCTGAGCGACAGTACGCCAACTCATCGCCCTAGGGCCGTTTGTCTGCAGGCTGAATCGGGATTTTAAAGCAATAGATTCCGACTCACTAGCTCTCCATGAAAAAAAAAAAAATAATAATAATTACATTCATGAAAAAATATCAAAATGAAAAAGATTCCTTTAAAGAGTATCATCTCTATTTTTTTTTTAAAGAAAAATAAAGGAATTTCAGGCTTAATATCTAATTAAGATAGGAAATAGATTTAGTAGCGACAGGTTAGCAAGTAAGAGAAGCATCGACTCCATTCCCTTATAAAGGGAGGTCCCATAAAATTTTCAATCTCAACTTATAGAATAGCCGATAACCATGCCCAAGCGTAGTAACCCCTGGACCGTGACAGAAGCCCGTTTGTCACGGTCCAGGGGTTTGAAAAATTTAAGGTCACTGGCTATTGGGAGGTCGCAGGATCCGCTAGATAAAGAGCTAAGCGGTTTACTTCGGAAGTCGACAAACCTGGTAGAATTCTGTGTGAGTGATAACACCTTCTTCTCTGGATCATCACTGAAAAAATCTGGCGGGAAAATACAATCATTTTCCCTTAATGGATGCTACTTTTTGAATCATGAGCATCTGATTAAATACCTGACCAAAAACGAAACACTCAAGAGACTGACCATCTAGGACTGCGACAGAACCAGGAAGCGTTATTTGAAGAATATTGATATGTTGCCTTTCATCTAAGCGTTCTGAAACCCCATAAACGTGTAAGTGGCTTTTATTAAAATCTTTGAGCAAAAATAAATAAACTGGTAGTGTCTGGTTCCCACTTCTCACACTATACCATCATCGAAATACTCGACGCCAATGAAAGTATCGAGACTATTGACTTGAGGGGAATCCGGCGTCTTACACACAAACCGGCATTGTCAAATTTGCTAAAAAGGGAGGACGAGGTCAGTCTGCGGTTAGTTACCATCCTGATGCAATGTGAAGAAAACTTCAGGGGACATCAAGGCAACACTTAGAGAAGTAACAAGCCGTACCGGGTCCTAGTAAAGAAAGAAGAATGATTAATATTAAAGAAATAATATTTAGGATAGTTAGAATTAGATAATCGGACGTCATATCCTACAATTTCACTAGGAGTATTATCTTCATTTCCCGGTTAAGGAAACATAGAGGAATTCTTAGGTTATCCCAAAAAAAAAAAAAATATTGTTATATTATGAGCAGAAATTCACATTATAAAAAGCAATATTTTTATGAAAGATATTCCTTTAAGGAGTATCATCTCCATTTTTCGTCAAGGAAACTTAGAGGAATTTTAAGTTATTCCAAGTAGGCTTACAAAAGAAATTTGTTATAAGGTAAAATATCTTTATACTACATATATAAAAGCACGGGATCCGTTTTTCCTTTCAAACATTGTACCTGCCCTATAATAAGGAGAAGTTTGGGTCTCTGTTATCCTTGCCGGGTGATGAGAAGTCCAAACTTCTAAATGTCAAAAGGGAAGAGGAAATCTTGGAGAAAAAAAAATTAAATACATAAATAAAAACAATATATATAAATATATATAAAAAAAGTCTTCTTTAAAAAGTATCATCTCTATTTTCGATAAAGGAAAGATAAAGGGATTTTAAAAAACAAAAAAAATATATATATATATATATTATCAATAGGCATATATTTTGTTAGAATAAGTGTATTAATCTACTCAATTATAAGGATCAGTAGTATATTATGTTTTTCTACTAGAGTAGTTATATCACGCATTTTGTCATTTTTCATAAAATATGTTTCATTAAAGAATTAGAGCCATCACTATAAACAGTGGTTTTAAACCCTAGGAACCAGAAGGGATCAGGTTTAGAATCCAATCAACGAAAAGGTAGTAGCAGGAAAACCTTTATTTCTAGTGATAGGCCCATATTTAACAATCAGTAATCTCAGTATATGTGATGTTATGTCCAAATAAATTTTTTTTTCCTCCTCTAATAATTATTTAAAAATAATTATTACAGAGCTCTTCTTTTCAAAAGCGCGCGAAAACGCAGCGTCAGCTTTTTCCACCTTTTTATGTGACAAAATAGTGGGAGGATAACTGCAATAAGAAGAACGAACAATTAATAAACTGTCGTCATCTTCCACCAATGACAATAATTAAAAATTCTCCATCAATCGCGAAATCAAAGTTTATAAAAAGCCTGAGTGCCATAGCTCGGGGCTAGTCGGTTCTTCTAACTTACGGTCCGCGAATATTCGAACGTCGAATTTTCGTGCACTCTTATTGCAAGATTCCGCCTCAGGCCTTGAAAAGTCAATAAGAGGATCTTTAATATTTTCTATTTAAACCTTATTGCAGGAATCCGCTTCGGCGTTGAATAATCAATAAGGCATTTAAAGATTGACATCCTTTTGCGGTCAATTATTGCAGGATTCCGCTTGGGCGTTGAAAAAGCAATAATCGACCTCTTTATCTATTAAAAATCCTCAAAGATTAATAGAACCTTTCGGTACGATTGAAATAGTGACGCAAATCACGTGTATTTGCGATTCCATCTCGGCCTGAGTTATTTTGCGCATAAAATCACTTATTGGGTGTGTAAAAAGGACGCATTAAATATAAAATAAAAATCTTACAAAACATACGTGAATAACCAATATTCTTAAAATATCAATTGTTAAAAATTTCTGTAAGGGATTCAGTGTACAAGTGAATTGTAGCTAAATCATAAATAAAAGCAGAAAAACCATAAGTTCAACCTTCCGAGTTTCATTCGAGAGTAGCACATAAGTTTACATCCTACAACCCCAGCCGCGCGCATTCAACCAAATCCTACAGGAGGAAGCTGAGTGAGCTGCAACGTTCTGGAGGGATCTAACCTGCCGTGACTAGAAAGAAAGGAACATCGAAAGGTAAGTGAAAGATTTACATTCTATTCTTTCATAAGATAACTGGTTCAACACAAGATCACCAGTCTCTTTGGAGATGTTTGGGTTCTTACTTCGAAGTAAAAGATCCACCATAAATAATAAATTATAGGAAGATGAATCTTCCTCGTATTCTTTAATGTTGTCCGCAACCTCCAAATCGCTCGTCTAAATTTTTCTATCGCTACCAAAGGGAGAAATCCCGGATAATCAATTTAAATTTAAGCGGCGGACATAACATAAAAACACTGGTGGCAGCGGTGGGATTTTCGTAGTAAAAATCCTTCTTGTTGAACCACAGTTATAATTCCTCTACCGTTTTTGAGAAAAGGTAGATTTTTGTAGTTATTTTTCTCTTCTCGAAATTTTCACATCTTAGAATTTTGAGTTTCGAGGCATTTTCTTGAGGGTGCCATGTCCTGCTTCCGTGGACTTGCCACACCTTAACAGTTAGCAATTCCACGTATTGTAAATTCAGCATTTTCCGCCCCTCAGTTCGAGTTGCGAAACGCCTGAGTTCACCGTCCGCGTTTTCGCGACCAAATCGCAAAGTCAGCAATAAGTCGCACATCGACCTCACAGTACAGCTTTGAGCTGTTGAAAAAAAAAAAAGATTTATTCTTTCTTTCTCTTTTTGACCAACTCAGCAATTTTGCTCAGAGTTCAGAGACGTTTAACATCCTCGTCTTACGCTTTACCTTAGGGTGTGGTCACCACCATTTCTCGTACCAACAAAAACAGGAGGCGAAGAAATTTGACGCCTCCTCCAGTCGGTGGTCTAAGGTGCGAAATGGTCAATAACGACGAAAGACCCGTTATCCGGCTAGATGCCACATTGCACGATGCAAACACTCCACCTTCTCAGTATGACATGGCCGAGGAGCTCTATCGAGAGCTCCCTAAATTTAACGGAGAACGTCCAAATTGCGAACAAGATTTCAAGGAATTTGACGCAATCGTACGGAGTTGGTTACCTTCCATCATCCCGGAACATCAGGACATGTTCGTGGCAAAAATCGTAAAAAGAATTTCTGGTCGTGCTAAAGATCAAATCGAATACACTCCGATTCATAGCATCGTAGAACTTCTCGAGATACTGGGAGAAAGGTATCGAGACGGCGATCCAGCTCTTGTTTGGCACAAACGTCTAGCTTCAGCTAGCCCGAGAGAAGGCGAAATCATCGAAGATTTCTTTTTCAGGTTGCGCAAAATGATCAGAGGCCTGGAAGCCGCGTTACCAGAGGAGAATCGGGAAGCCATTATGTCGCAACAAGAAAAGGTTGCATTCGATACTCTCTATTCCGCTTCGCCTGACCTTCCAAAATGTCTTGCAAGTCTAAAAGAACCAAAGAGGACGAACGTTCTCTGACTCTAAAAAGCATTACAGACCAAATAAATACGCTACAGACAGCGAAGACAGTGTGGACTCCGACGATAGCTCAGCGTCAGCTGACTACCGAACGTACACTTACACCTCGAGTAAAGGGGGATGTAGACGGACCTACGATGACGACTCGACGTCACGAACGTTAAAGAAAAGTTCATCACGTTCACGAACGGAAGAACCCTCTTCAACGAAGAAAAAGGTCGTGACCTTTGACTCTGCAGACATTGACACTGAAAAACTTGAACATCTGAAACTAGAGGCCCCTTGCTGTAACTGTCTCGTCTGCCCTCATCGCGAGGCAAGTAAATCTGCCTCCTCAAAAGACAACGATGAACATTTAAACTCAATGGGCGCTCGACAGACCGAGGCGACTGCGAGTATGCCCCGAGAGTCTCGCCGACCTACGAACCCTCATCAGAAAACTCAGACGGTGAAGGAGTTCAGAATTCTTCAACGTCCGAAACCCTTACACTAGTCATCGGTAAGGGTCCACGAGTCTGGATCACATCTCCAAACCTCTTCCAGGACGGATGCAAAGTTTTGTTGGATACAGGTTCTGACCTTAATCTCCTTTGCATCGATGCTCTGGGGGATCATACCATCTTTTACCCTGAAAATGGCGGTGTGGTAGGTGGCATAGCAACCAGTAGTATGCCAATAATTGGAACTGTGACCCTCAAGATCTTTGACGTAGACGTTTGTTTCCAGGTTGCACCTAGACCACTAGGTGATTATCTGGGCATCCTTGGAAATAAATTTTTCATGAAAGAACGAGCTGGCATTTCCTTTCATTGGAATACGCTGGTCCTCAAAAATCGACCTACTCGTCCTGTCCTTTTTTCAATGGATAATGACCTTGATGTGAGATATATCCTGTCCCTAGGGACAGGGCCAAAAATTTTCGACTCGTGTAATTCGCTGCATGGAGAATTACAATGCTTTCTCATAGATACAGGGGGGATGTGTGTTTGATAAAGTCTTCCGCTCTTAAACCCGAAATTAGAGTGGATCGTGGTAATACGATGCTACTCCGTGGTTTGAATGGACAGTACATGGAAACAATTGGTACTGTACAATTAAAGGTTTTGGGTTCAAAACTCCGATTCCATGTTTGTGATGGGAATTTACCCTCCCATGGTGTCGGAATTTTGAGCAACAACTTCCTGAAAAATGAACAAGCGGAGATTTCATATCATCATCAATCTCTGAATTTATTATCTCAACCTTCCCGACCTTTACCTTTCAGTCTTGGAATAAAACCATCCCGTTCATACATAATTCCATCCCGTATGCGGATGTCCGTGTCGGTACCTGTTGTAAATCCTGAGATCAAACAAGGCTACATCCGTAAGATTCCTCTTAAAGATGGACTCTTAATGAGCGAAGCCGTTGTCTCAGTTGATGACGATTAAGCGATGTGTATGGTCATCTATCACATCAGATCCAGCAGAAATCGAAATTGAACCTCAAGTGCTTGAAGAATTTGAATTTGATCATCTTGATCCATCTGACGAATTTTCCGACATAGCGGAAATTCCATCCGGAAACCCATTCACTTTCTAAGCGAGACCGTATCCAAGCAATCTTCGATAAAATTCCTACCAATCATCTCAGTCGCACTGAAAGGAAGCAAATTTTCCGACTTATTCAGAAAAATCATGACATATTTCACCTCCCTGGTGATCGCCTGGGACGTTCTAAAAAGTTCGCCTGCAAAATCGAAACCACGAGTGACAAACCGGTCCGAATCAAGCAATATCGGTTTCGTCAAGAACACCGCGACGAAATTAAGAAGCAAGTGGATAATCTACTTAAGCAAGGAATTATTCGAAAATCAAAATCTCCGTATAATTCTCCTTTATGGATTGTCCCTAAGAAATCTGACGCTCAAGGTAACAAAAAGTGGAGAATGGTTATCGATTTTCGAAATCTGAATAAGATAACGATTGGGGCTGCTTACCCCCTCCCACTCATAATCGATATTTTAGACCAACTCGGCGGGGCCAAGTACTTCAGTGTATTTGACCTTGCCAGTGGGTTCCACCAAGTACCAATGGACCCCAGAGACGCTGAAAAAACGGCGTTTTCCACCCCTGACGGTCCTTGGGAATATTGCTGTATGCCTTTTGGGCTTGAGTGTGCTCCAGCAATTTTTCAACGTATGATGGACTCCACATTGAGTGGTTTAAAAGGTACAGAACTATTCATCTATCTCGATGACTTCATAAGTTATGCATCTTCGCTTGAAGAACATGAAGTACGGGTCCAAAGACTTTTCAATCGCCTTTGAGAGGCTGGCTAACTCTTCAGCCCGAGAAATGCAAATTTCTCTGCCCCGAGGTGGAATATTTGGGTCACATTATCACTACAGATGGTGTGAAACCTGACCCAAAGAAAATTTCATCCCTTAAAAACGCTTCGCACCCCCGTAATCATACAGAAGCGCGAAAATTTATGGGATTAGCAAATTACTACCGACGATTCATTGAAAACTTTGCTGAAAGAGCAAAACCGATCACTGACCTTACCAGGAAAACTAAACCGTTTGTCTGGTCGGTTGATTCGCGAAGGGCTTTCGAGGATATTAAGAACGCATTATGCGAAAATTCATTCCTTGCCTATCCGAACTTCAATTGACCTTTCATATTGGCAACCAGCTTCTCCGATGTCGGTATTTCAGGCATCTTGAGCCAGGAACTGGAGAACGAAGATCGTACACCTGGAAACCCCGACGAAAATATTGAGAAAATTGTCTCCTGTACGTCTCGAGTCTTGCAAGAGACCGAGACAAGATACACACACAATGAAAAAGAGTGTTTGGCAGTCTTGTACGCGTTGCAACAATTTCGGCCTTACCTTTATAGTATGCCTTTCACCTTGTATACAAGCAGCCCTTGTATGTCTTGGTTGAAAGACAGCCAAACTGTCACTGAACGACAAATTAAATGGAGATACAAACTAAGTGAATACAAATTTTCGGTTATAGTTCGACATAAAATCTCAGAACAATATGCCGAAGGGTTGTCCTACAATCCTGAAGGTAGATCTCCAGAGGAAATGGCTTTAAACCAAAATTCGGTCGAGGAAGCAGTGATGCTCCCACTCAGAAAAACTTCTTGTCCTGACGAAGAAGCCATAGCAGCTGTAAAACGAGAAAGAAAACTCGGAAGTAAAAACAAACCTCGGGTTAACAGCGCTCCGCAACCTCGTGATACAATTGCATCCCGATTACGAATGAGACGGGCTACAGAACTGTCGCAAAACCGGAAAAAAGTAAACTATTGTGAAATAAGTAGGACCGAACCTGACGTCTCAGAGAGTATCGAAGATGACGTTTTCGAGATAAACCAACCAGGACCATCCTCAGCACCTCAGGCTCCAGTCAACCCGGAATTGAAGATTGGGCCAGAACCCGGGTTAGAACTGGAAGAAACAGATGAAGAAGAAGCAGTCCGACTCATGAATGAAGAATATCTGCTCAACGGATTGGAGAAAAGTTCCAGTGATCAGGGAGATGAAAATACTCCTGAAGCGATAAATCAACAGCAAATGCGCGAAGATTTGAGAAAATCATTCAAACGCTTCAATAAAGACCTAGAAAAACGAGCAATTAACGTTTCAGATGAAGAAGCGGATCGTACTGTTCGTCCAGAAGATTTTTACAATCCACTGCCTGTAGTCAGCCCTCAAGTAGCCAAAGAAGTTAGGAAATATCTGGAATGGGGCTACTTATCAGACGAACACGACGAATCTGAAGACTCGAATGAGTTCGACGAAGAAGGAGAAGAAGAATTCCTTCGTGAAAATCAAGATATAGAAGAAAATGAAGATTTAAGTGAAGTCAGCTGCTCCGAACCGGAATTCCAAGTGGAAATAACCCCTGCAACTTCACAGACACCGCGAGCTGACGAGATTCGTGAGAAATACCTCACCGCAGGTAGAAGTCCGTCGACCCCTATGTGGAAGAACACGGTACTGAAAGCCGCGCAGGCAAATTGCAAGGAACTTGACTATGACGATCATACAAAAAGCTTTTATTGGAAGGACACCGGAAGTTCTGATGACAATACATCTCCAGTCATTGCGAGGCCTTCTACCTGCCAAACTCTGAACGTCGAAGATGTTCCTGCAGCCTCATCCAGTATGGCACACGTGGAAACACCCAAACGCAAAGTGACATCTACTAGTAAAAATCTAGGACAAGAAAATACCTTGTTGGACAAGAATCAGCAGCCAAATTCACCAAATCGAAATTCTGCAAATGATCGAATAATCATAGCGGAGACATCTCCTCAATCAGGCCAATCAGATGCCAGCCAATCTGATGTAACCACAGTGATTCAAGTGGAAGTACACCGAGAACAAGACGACGGAAATGCTCAGTTAAATGAATCTGACCCTCTCCATACGACTCTACCGGAAGTTGTTGACGAACAACTGGGGGATGAGCCGGAGATGAATGTAGATTTACCTCCTAAACTTCCAAATCAAGCTCCGTGGTACGTATTTGATCCTCCTTCCTCAGATATAGCGGAGAATCTGAGTGATCAACGCTATTCACCACCGGAAGTTTCGTCTTCCTCGAGCTCCGAGTCTGATAGACCTCGGAAACTACCTGAAAATCGAATCAAATTTAAGGACAGTCGAGATGGAATTACTTATGTGAGAGATCACATGGTACATTTCCTGTCCCTGGATTGTGAATTGGTGAAACCAGTTTCTCGAGTGTTAAGAGATCTCACTTTCATCGATCAGGAAGATCTGAAGACAGCCAAACCTAAGATGGGTAATGTATTAATTACAAAATTGGGTCAGTCCTTTATCTTCACGGTCTTTGTCAAGAAAAATCATTTCGAAAAAATCGATTTAAATAATTTAATTGAAGGATTACGAAATTTAAGAGTGTCCATGTTCAAACACGAAATCTGTACATTCTGCATGGCGAAACAGGGGGATAAATTCGATGATATAAACATTAAGCCTCATCTCATACAAGAATTGGGCGACTGTCCTATTGAGGTAACACTTTGCGAAGGAAATATAGAAGTTCCTACCGAAGAGTTACGCGATAAAATCATTGAAGAGAACCACTGCAGTCCTATTGCGGGCCACAAAGGTGTCGTAAAAACTTATTGGCGAATTCGAGAGAGATTCTAGTGGCCAGGCATGAAGGGAAAAATCTATAAAGTCATCCAGAAATGCGAAATCTGCCAGAAGAATAAACTCACCCGAATCAAAACAAAACAACCAATAATGATAACCGATACTCCCTTCTAACCCTTCGAGAAAATCTCTATTGATACCGTGGGACCACTTCCTATGACTGGAGTGGCAATGTCCACATATTGACTATTCAGGATAATTTTTCGAAAGCCGTAACAGCAATTCTGATACCTGATATCCGATCGACAACAGTGGCAGAAGCCCTTGTAGATCGTTATATGTGCTATTATGGTTGTCCGAGAATCATCCTCTCGGATAAAGGCACTTCATTTACCTCTAAAATAATACAACAACTTGCGAAAGCCCTACAAATCCAAAGATTAACGACTTCGGGTTCTACCCCCAATCAAATGGTACTATAGAAAGGAGCCATCAACCACTGATAGATTTCTTAAGAGTAATCTCAGATAAGTATCCGGACTGGGATCGATATGTGAGTCTCGCGGCGCTGAGTTCCAATACCAATGTGCATACTTCAACCGAATTCACTCCATTCAACCTGATGTTCGGTCGAAGAGCTCGGTTACCAACCCAGTTCCCCGATTATTCCAGAATCGACACTTATTCCGACTATCTCGCCGATCTTACGAGCAGACTGTCAGAAGTCAGAGAAATCGCTGCTGATTGTCTCAATAAGGCAAAACAAGATTCAAAAATTCGTTACGATCGACACATACGCGCCAAAACCTTCAAGGTAGGCGACTTTATTTATGTTCTAAAGGAACCACGGAAAAATAAACTCGATGTTTATTATACCGGGCCCTATGAAATCGTCGAAATTAAGGAATTTCGGAGTCTGATCTACCTGAACGACAAAGGGAACCGCAAATTGGTAATCCCTAATAAAGCTAAACCTGCTTTCGACCATAAGGCTAAATCTTTATAAAGTTCTCTGTTCCAGATCCTCAAATCTCTCACCATCATGAGACAATTATTGATATTCTTGGTCATCATCATCGAAGGGGGTCAATCCAAGGACGACCTGACCATCCAGCCAAAGGCAGACAACTCGGGTCTACTGTATGACTCGTTTAAGAAGATTCACCTGGTAGAAAAAAACTGGTGCATTATTTCTTCCATTAACGTCCAAGGATTGGTCGATATGTATCCCTTTGAGTGGGACCATCTCCACTCGACCATGCTAGGTTGTACCAAAATTATCGGCTCTGGGTCCTGCATGCACTATCTGAAGATGGACCTGATAACGGAAATACAAACCTCCATAAACCAAGCTAAAAGCCGTTTTGACCAGCTCCTTGAAGAAACAACATTCAAAACTCCGCCGTTTGACCGTAATCAACGAGCCCCATGGTTCGGGTTCGTTGGCACATTTGCCCGAGAACTGTTTGGAACCATGGACTACGAAGACAAAGAACATATCACCAAGGAGATCAACAAATTATATCAAGACAATGCAGAAATGGTGCCCCTAGTACAGAACGCCACTCACCTTGTCAAGAGTGAGATTAATACTATTTTCCAAAGCGAGGCGCAAATGCAGTCCATTCTAAATAATCTCGCAGATGCTACTACGAACTTTATAAATTCCACCAATAATTCCTTGGGTAAACTCGCATATTTGATGAAAGTCATGATGCTGGGAGATGAACGAAAGGAGAT
Source organism: Microplitis demolitor (assembly GCF_026212275.2). NCBI lineage: Eukaryota > Metazoa > Arthropoda > Insecta > Hymenoptera > Braconidae > Microplitis > Microplitis demolitor. The sequence continues at coordinate 10,030,619 of NC_068552.1, read as the reverse complement.
CGCCAGTAACCATCTTCGAGTCCTGAGGGAAGCTGAAACTATCATAGAGGAAGCCAAGGCCGGCCGAATTTCCCCACAAGCTATATCACCAAGCCAACTCTATCGAGCAACCGTCGACATCATGAGGAAGCATCCGGATTTGAATCCACCTCAACCAATTGACCGAATGGATATTTCAACCTTGTTAGCTGTGTCTACAGTAAAAGTAGCAAGGGCGAAAGGATACCTACTTATCATAGTAACCTTACCCCTGTTCCATAAAATTCCGTTATTGTCATACGAAATGAGACCACTGCCAAAGCCAGAAAATCTCAATAGAAAAATTCAAACATTGACGATACTACCATCAAAAAGGTTCCTAGTTACTGATCCAGGCTTGAGGAGATTCTATCTAGCAGATTCTAAATATATCAACAATTGCAAATCTATCGGGGACGATTTGTCTTGTCGTCCCGACATACCATTCCAGTCTGCGGAAGTCCAAGAAGAAGTAGACTGTGAAATGTAGCTGCTTCTGAAGTCAACTGAAGATATCTCCAGAACGTGCAATGTCCGCATCATCCCAGGATGTAAAACCACTTGGATCAAGCTCAATCAAATAAATTCTTGGGCGTATTCGACTTGTAAGGAAGAAAAACTAATCTTCAAGTGCTTAAGTCCAGTCGAGAAAGAATATCACATCAACGGAACAGGAATGGTCCATGTTCACGGTAGATGCGAAATTAGAAGCGGAAAATATATAGTCAAAAGCATAGACGAAGAGATCACTCAGCTGAACATCACCTTGCCAAGGTTAAACTTAACCTTGGAAACGCTATCAACGAACTTAACAGCTGAACCAAAAATATCTGGATTTCTCTTCAAGAAAAACGTCGATCCGTTGAAAACAGTAGACAAATTTCAACCCTGGGGAGCAGGATTGGAAGAAACGGAAAATAGAATGTCTGAAATATCGTTACACCATCAAGAAGACGATATTCATCGAACAATGACAGTGGGAAACATGTCCATCCTAGCTCTCCTGGGTGTTATCCTCGTCGTTCCGGTATTCTTCAAATGTTGCGTATGCTCAAGCAAGAAGCGCTGCTTCACCTACAAGAAAAACAAGCAGCCAGGCGAGGTACATCCCAAAATAGTAAAAGAAACCAGACGTACCTCAGACTCCAAATCGAGGTCTGTCCAAATCAAGGACCAACCAGAAGTCATCGAGCTCCAGGAAACTCCGCCAGCTCTTTCAAGTCGTGTCGTCTTCTCTGCAAGTAAATCAGCAACTCCAACTCGTACCACGAGAGGCCTTCGCCTCTCAGATTTCAACGCTCCGATCTAATCATCCTAAACAAGATAAGAATAATGTATAAGTCAAATCAAAATTTTACGGAAAAATAGAAATCCTCTTTTCAAGTACTTAAAATCCAGACTCCAAAATAATTTTCGGGCCTTTCTGTAATTTTACAAATTCCTATGCATTTACCGACACTTAACGTCGTCTTTGTAGAGGATTCCTATTTTAAGGAAAAATTTTATTACTATATTCTAATTAGGGAAATGTTTAAAATCTAAATTTATGAGATTAAGTTTCGGAAAATCTTATATCTAAATTCAAAATTCATTCAAATTATAACAAATTTTTAAGTCACCTGGACATTTGAGAAAACAGGAGAATTGGTAATTCCTGTGAAAACTAAAGAAATTATTTAAAAAAAAAAAAAAATATCTAACTTAGAAACAAGTGCTTACCTCTCACAGTGCATACGCAACTCCAAACATTATTTGACAGCCGCTTCTTACAGCCTTTGACATAACTGCTGAGGAAACACCAGTCTCCACTGAAAGTCGCCTTCTTAAAATTGAGCTCCAGGAAAACCCCCTTATTACCCCTATTTCACCTCCTATAAAAACAGGAAATGGAAGCAATAAATAGAAAAGATATTTTCTCTCAAAAACGAACATCAGGACTTTACTCACCTCACAATGGTCACATGTTTCTTAAAAATTTTAATTGACTTACCCGGTGAATTGCGCCATTTAATAATAATAATAATAAATTTAAAAGAAAATAAAAACCGCTTTTTCTCTCCGTTTACACTCGCATATTATTTATATCCGAGATTGTATACGGTTATTAAAAAGGATGGGTAGGTTCTGGGTTAAAAGAAGGAACAAACGATCTTCTAGCTCATTTCCTCTTTATTGAAAAGAGAAAAGTGACTCGAGAGTGATGACATCTCCTGATTCACCCAGCAACGCTGGTGATGACCAAATTGCACCATTTTAGTCCAATTCCTGGAATTTTTCCCCCTCTGGCTCATCTTTCCCATCCTCCTCAAAGAGCCAGGAGATTGGTATCCAATCTTCCATCCAATCATCTAAATCCTCGTCCTTTTCCCTTCAGAGATGTTTACTCCAGGCCAGGAAAAGCTCACGCTTTAATCGGTCAGGACAGTAGGGCAGAGAACTACAGCTTAAATAATACTGGACAAACGAATAGAATTATGACGCTATAAACACAATTGACCTTGACTTAACACTTAAACACTTACGTGTAACAGATTGTTGCGTACACCACACGAGTAATGTCAATCACAGATATGAATTTTGGGGTCCCAGATTGCAAAAATTCCTCTAACATAAGCAAATTCTGCATAAGTTTTTACAAAATAATAAATGGGATCCCCAAGGTCGTACTTCTGACCAAAAGACACACACATTATGCTAGCTTCAAACCAAATGACTGAATGACTGAATTAGCGCAGAAATGGCTAGTCAGCAGTAATAAGACGCGTCAGCCGTGAGAGAGTTATAGCAGTAAAAGAAATAAAGTTAAAGAATAAAAATATTATAGGAAACTCTTTAGGAATAAATAAATAAAATTTAAACCTTTGCAAATCCATTCAAAAACCTTCTTTTATTTGAAAAAAAAAAAAAAAGGGGGGAAATTTTTACAACTATTAACACTTTTTGAATAACCAGGTGATAGAAGAACCCCGTAAACTGGAGTTAAACAACCGCAAATTATTTCTGTTTTCTCGAATGTCCGAGAAATTTCTCAAAACTTCCAATAAATAACTGTCACGAACCTCGGCATTATCAATAAAATGCAAGTGCAAATTGACCACCATATACTGAAATCCATAAGTTAACAAATTAAAATATAAAAAAAAAAAAAAGAAAAAAAACCAACAAGATTAATCTGTTCACCTCTAATAGGGTAGGAACACGACCATTGGCATCCAGCGGGGGTGATGGTGGTGCCACAGAATGGATCCAATCGATCTCACACTGGTTGGTCGCGAATAAAAAAATCGGGTCCGAATCCAAGTACCATCGGGCTTGTACCTCGATGAGAACCTCCTCCAGTGGGATCGGTAAAGGATCCAATTCTGGATCGACAATCTCGAAAGGTGGGCGATGAAAACACATTTTCAGCAAGAAATCCTAGAATTATCGAAATTCAGATCATGAACTGAACCAAAAACTACCAAAATTTTGCATTTTAAAAATTGAAAATGGGTTTAAATAAAAATTAGCCAACTTACCTCTTATTGCAACGAACGTCCACTAGCTACAACAACAACTCAACTAAGGCACTATATTCAAATATTATCTTTTCCTTCAAAAAAAAAAATAAATTAAATAAAATTAAACATGACCTTGCTAAATCAGCACAAAAGTTCATGATAATCTGACAAAATCAACTATAATTTATACTAAGCTGAACATGAAATTTGTAATAATTTTTTTAATCTAAGATATTGCCAGGAAACATAGAAAGGAAATTTTTCGCCTATATTATAAAAAAAAAAAAAAACCCTGTAAAAACCTCTCTCCATGCATTCCACATTCATACATGACCATTATCCTCTATTTTGGTATAATTTTATCTTTTTACTATCGTTAGAATTCATCTATTAGGAGGATTATTCATGTAAAAATCGGGTAATCTACGCCGTCAACGAAATAAGCTGTTTGAGAGAATGGTTCCTTTAGCTGCCGTAAGATGGCGCCACTTGCCGGTTAGGATCTACTAAGATGAGATCAATATGGCGGTCGATAATCAACATCCCATTGATGCTATGATACCGCGGGAGCGGCGAACGCGGGCAAAGAAGAGACCGATTAACAATCCCCTCCATATGCCAAGCGCTCGCTCTCTCTCTCTCGATAACTGGCATCTCACGCGCTCACTCCCACGCACACAAGATACACAGCTTTAGCGTAACCTGCACTTACTTACAAAAAATTTATTTTAAAATTAAATCTAAGACTAAAAATTACCTTAAAATTATATTAATTCTAGCACTTAATCTTCTAAATGAATATTTTAAGTGGTAATTGAAAAAAAATAAAAGGAAGGAAACTACTGGTAAATAAAAAAAAGGATAGACATTCTTTTTATGCTTTTTGTTTTTTTTTTATTTTTACAAAAAAAAAGAAAGAAAAGAACTTTTAGAACATAAACTTTTTTTTTTTTACATATATATACATGCACGCAAAAAAACAAGCTTTAAAAAGTAACGTTGAAATTATAACCCGGAACCCGGTTGTCAACATGGGGAATTTTAACATTCCAAATAATAAATTTTAAAATACGTGTCGTCAATTTTCTAAGTTTCACTTATGATTTTTAAAGTTGAAACAGTAACTTTTCTTGCATATACATTAAATTATAATATTCATTCTATAATTATTTACGTTTTAATATATAAACTGAAGAATTACTATTTAGAATGATAGTATTTACTGATCACTTTATTATTATATTATTTGTCACTTCTTAATTTATATAGTTCATTTTTTTCCGTGTGGAGAAGAAGTTTTTTTTTCTCTCTTTTTTGTTCCTTCCATCTTCTTCTTGAAGCTTCTCAACCCACTATTGGGAAGGGCTGATATTCAAGGGGCTCCTCAGGGGCTCCGGGCAGGTCGGCTCTAGAAAAAAAAAGGAGAAAACAAAATTTCATAAAACAAAAATTTCAAAAGGTAAAGAAAAAAAAAAAAAAACACCTTCCAATAAATGTGACTTATCTCAATACCTCTTAAGGTCCTCGGCCATCTCGATGATGTTGGTGGCCAAGACCCAAATATCCTCCACATTCGGAGCCGCCAATTGAACCCGAGGAGGCGTGATGGCCCAGGAGGCACAGAAATATCGTGTGACCGCCTCGAATTCGGGAGGTAGAAACCCCACGATTTCTTTCAGGTCCAAAAGGAGCCGCATTCCCACCAGGGGGTTGATTGGCCTCGTGAATACATCTACTCTTATTCCTTTCTCCAACAACGCCTGAAAAAAAAAAAAAAAAAAATTCCTTTTAATTAATTTTCTTATTTTAGGGAAAAACAAAAAAAAATATATACTCACAACATAGTGAAACCGGTGCCTCACCAGTTGAAACCAGGTAAAAAAACCGCGATAATTTTGCTGGGTCACGTACATTTTTTTTTTTTTTAAACTTGAAAATTGGGAACTAAGTAAATATTTTTTTTTTTTTTTTTTCACTACCGAAGTTGCCGGTTTCGATGTTAATTTTGCACTGAGTATTCATACCCATAAATCGCAAGGAGCGTCAGCGGAATGTGTCCTGAGATAAGACGTTAGCCGGAGATCGAATTCTTCATGCAGACGCGGCAAATCTATTCGCAATTAAAAATCGCTAGATGTCGGCTAAATGCATATTAGCACAACGTAAATGAATTATTCTCTCCAGCTTATTTCGGTACCTTTTCACAGTCTCAAGGTCATCCATACACATGTGCAAATGGGTATGCATCGTATGCATGAAGAGAGATAAATCACCTAATACTCTTATAATCCTAATTTTTGATAAATATCTTATGTAATGTTTAAAAAATGTTATTATTTTTGGTGATGGAAAAATAATAGATTTTGGAGGAAAACTATGTAAAATAATATAATAATATATAAAATCATGTCATAAATGTTTACTACATTTATATATATATATATATATATATATATATATATATATATATATATATATATATATATATATATATATATATATATATATATAATTATATATATTTAGAAAGATCAGAAAACTAAGAATAATCTATATTTTATAAAATTATATAATATCCTAGCTGTAAGACTTTTTAAAATTGTAAGCATTGTCGCAAGATTTTGTAAAAGAGGGGACATATGTTTAGGAAAGCAAGAGAGTTTTGCAACCCTCTTACTTTCCGGGGGATTGTTATGTCAAAATAAATTTTTTTTCCTCCTCTAATAATTATTTAAAAATAATTATTACAGAGCTCTTCTTTTCAAAAGCGCGCGAAAACGCAGCGTCAGCTTTTTCCACCTTTTTATGTGACAAAATCACTGATTGGGTGTGTAAAAAGGACGCATTAAATATAAAATAAAAATCTTATAAAATATCCGTGAATAACCAATATTCTTAAAATATCAATTGTTAAAAATTTCTGTAAGGGATTCAGTGTACAAGTGAATTGTAGCTGAATCAGAAATAAAAAGCAGAAAAACCATAAGTTCAACCTTCCGAGTTTCATTCGAGAGTAGCACATAAGTTTACATCCTACAACCCCAGCCGCGCGCATTCAACCAAATCCTACAGGAGGAAGCTGAGTGAGCTGCAACGTTCTGGAGGGATCTAACCTGCCGTGACTAGAAAGAAAGAAACATCGAAAGGTAAGTGAAAGATTTACATTCTATTCTTTCATAAGATAACTGGTTAAACACAAGATCACCAGTCTCTTCGGAGATGTTTGGATTCTTACTTCGAAGTAAAAGATCCACCATAAACAATAAATTATAGGAAGATACCTCTTCCTCGTATTCTTTAATGTTGTCCGCAACCTCCAAATCGCTGGTCTAAATTTTTCTATCGCTACCAAAGGGAGAAATCCCGGATAATCAATTTAAATTTAAGCGGCGGACATAACAGAGAGCTAGAATAAGATATTTAGATATAGATTCTAAGTATAAGCTCACAACCAATATCTAGTGATGCGCAAAGACCGTTATTTTAAGTTTTGGTCATAAAACGGTCCGCTGACGGTCTTGTGATCGACGGACCTAAATGACGAGCCTGTTATATTGCGAAATGACCGTCACAAATTTTCCGGTCAGAGTCCGTCATTTCGGACCATCAAAAATTTTTTTGTCATAAATTTGATCAGTCGCATCTAGCTAGATGATTTGTGACCGTCATCAAATTTTTGGTCACGAATTTGGCCTTGGTCGTGAATTTGGTCAGTCCCAACCAGTTAGATAATTAGACGCAATCTTTTTTGCAAATGATTGAGAAATTCAGTTTCCCTTCGTATTCTTATCTCGTGGTATTTTTAAGAAAATGGCGGTTTCAAAATTTGAATTTAAAAGTCTAAAAGTTAGAAAGGCGTTTGTAAGATGTCACCAAAATTGTTACGTCCAGACTATTTTCGTTTGTTTATATATTATTTCATCTTATTTTATTTTATTTAAATCTTACATTTTATGTTTTACTTAACGTTTTGGCTGACATTAGGAAACTTGTTCAAACACCTAATCTATATTTTAATATTATATTGGGTGAAAAGGAATTTTAATCCTCACCCAGGGTCAGAGTGGCTGCTGACGCACTTTCTTATCGCCAGCACACTCTAAATAAGACCTAAACTAAATAATACATATCTGTAATGAATTTTTGAATGTTTTCCAAATTGAAAAAACATTTAAAAATAAATTATGGTGTTTGAACAAGTGAATAGTTAAACAAACAAGCAACAAGGTTTCCATTAAGATAATAAAACCATTTAAAAGAGAAAGCGACGTAGACAAAAATGATAATAGAATAAAATTTAAAATCTAAATAATAAACATTCAAACAAAATTTATTAAGTAACCAGAATGAGTAAAAACATAAAAATAATAAAAATATAAAATGACCATAGGTAATAATATTAATCAATTAATTAATGGAGAGGAAATTAATCCACAAATTATATATTCTATAAGAGTGATATAAATTGTAAGTGGTAAAACTTATATTGTTTATAAAATGATGCAGCTCACGACCAATACGATTTACACGATTCTTAAAATGGTGTAATTTATAATTAATACTATTCTTGACAAAATGCCGTTTATAGAATGAGATAAATTACAAACGATAAAATAGTATAGTTTAGAAAACATAATGTAGTTTATAAAATTATTATTTATAAATAATATAGTTATAAGATTTACAAGATGGTATAATTCAACAATAATATAACAATATAAAAAAAAAAATAATTTATCCAATAAGGCTAAAGGGCGGGTTGTGGAGGACCCGTGTAGAGGGGGTCCGAAGCAACTACGTCAGCGGGAAAAACAATGTGGAAGGGATAGTGCGGCCCCGAAACAATGGGTTTTCGGAAGGAGGTGGAAAAAGTTGGATGGACACGGCAGAGTGTAGGCGTGGAAATTCCCCCAAACTTACGGAATTGGGTCCACCCGAAAAAACCGCTATATCTAGGCAGATTTCACATGTACTCGCTTTCTCGTGTCCTGACCAGCCTAGTGTAAAGTTCAGCAATAGAAAAGAATAAGTGTCGAGCAGTAAAAAAAAAAAACGTGAGCGAAAACTAGATAAGTAAACCAGCGTACTACATAAAAAGAAAATCCAGGTACGATTTTTAATTATATTAACTTAAATCAATTGATAATATACCTCGTCTCCGATTTACTTCAAATTGTTTTTCCAAAGGTGTTTTAAATCGTTTCGCCATATTAATAGATTATTTTAAAAATCATCTTGCGCTAATTAAGTTACAATTTAATTTGAAACTGCAATTTAGAATCGTGATTACTTTTTATTCTCTAGTTTTAATCCGTTAACCGTGATCTTCGGAATATATTAAAAGATATCTGAATTGTAGTTGTTACGATTAGGGGTTAAATCCAACATTGTATAGTAAAAAAAAAAAAAAAAACACAATCTTCAAACCTCAAAATTTTGTAATTAAGTTGGCAATATAATTAAGATCAAACATTTTAACATCGTGTTATAAATTTAAAAATAAACCTATTCTCCTTAAATTAAGGTCTCTGGGGTTCCCGGTCTATAGGCTTCGGCTTGGGCCAAATACCTATACAACATTCATTTATGTCAATTTCGGACATAACATAATAGTGACGGTTCGTCTTTTTATGAATGGTCCGCTGACGGTCTTGTGACCACGACATGACATTCAAAAAATGACCTGACGGTCAGCCTCACATTACTACCAATAACTCACATGATTCTTTCCTGATCATTTATTATCGTAAAGAAGTATTGGGTCTTTTATGGCGAACCGGATTAATTTATTTTTTCCTTCCATTAATTCCTTTTAATTTATTTTCTCTATTTTCATCTGTTAACCTGCGGACATTTCATTTCCCTTCTTCTCAGCAGAATGCCCTTTGACCTGGTCCTAAGTGGGCACAAACCTGAAATACACAACTCTTGGGAGGATTGTCGCGAGCAAATTCTTTCCAATTCAAATCCAGTTTTCAAACAAAGTTTATTCATGAAAGAATCTCAAAGGTATTTACGATATTGGCAACGGATCCTCCACTTGATTCACCATCGTGTGGAAAGAAATGCCGAGGGTCGGATCACTATTTTCACAGATGGATCGTGTTTTCGTAACGGGTCCACAGAATCAGCAACAGGATTAGGTATTTATTTTAGACCAAATCACCCTCAGAATTTATCTCTTCCGTGCTTTAACCGAAAAACCAACAACGGGGCAGAATTAGAAGCTATTCTGCAGGCGTTGAAAAATATAAGAAAATTTGATTTAACAAAAATAGATCTTTTCACAGATTCGGAGTACTTACGCAACGGCCTTACTATTTGGTATGAAAATTAGAAGGAACGAGATTGGATTACCTCAACAGGAAAGCCGGTTTCGTATAAAGAAGAGCTTAACTATATTAAAACACAAATGGAGGCCCGAGACATCAAGATCTACCATGTTTCCGGTCACGAGGGAATCTATGGCAATGAGCAAGCTGATCAACTATCCAAAGACGGAGCTCAATTATATGAGCTATTCAAAACAGAAGCAAAGGCAGAGTTCAACATTAGTCAACCAACTACAAGCTCAAAGAAATAGATTTACCATTTCTGAGCTAGGGAGGGTGGGGGATGTTATGTCCGACTTCGCAAACTTTTCTTAAGGTCAGTCATGTTGAACATTCCTTAGAAATAGATATTCTATTTTCTCTTGAGAGGAACAAGGATGGGTTCAATGGAGTGTGACAAAACTATTCTACCAAATATCTTTCTTTCTGTCTTTCATTTCCTTATTCTTCGTTCCCCACTTATTTTCAGCTAAGATCGCTCTGATGCGCACAATTAGCATTGACTTAAATTAAGTTCCGTCAACTTTCAAGAAAAATAAAGGAATTTTATTTTTAAACGAGAGTTAACAGTTTGAAATAAAGGAAACATAAAAAGTGCCGACAATTATTGTGTTTTAATTGATAAGAATAAGCTAGTTCTATCACCCAATCCTCACTTGAAGATCGGGCGTACGAGAGTCAGCAGCCAATCCAAGGGGTCAACGGCGAAGGAGCATTCACCGGAGTAATAAAGCAAAGTAAAGAATATCAGCGTAAAGGTAGGAAATTTATAATTGATTTCTTTTCTTTTTGGACTCAATAACGAATTTTTCAATCAACCTCAAAATCCTAAGTGGCAATAAGTGTGCTATAAATCAAAAATCGTATGTACTGATTAGCATATTTTATATATATCTACAGAGGCAACTCTATTTTAACAGAGTAAGATTAAAAGAAAGTCCAAATCGAAACGTATCCCGAAATAAATAAATTAAGGCTTGAATTAAACATTTGAGCCGAAAATTGCATTGGTTAATCCGGGCGTCTAATCCACGCAAACCAAATATTAATTAAATAAAACTCGGACATAACAAAACTAAATTTGAAGCACAAAAATAAATAACATGTTAACACATTATAATCGATGATGTGAAGAGTACAGTCAAAACAAATAACACCAAGCAATGTCTACTCTAAATAGATTTTTAGGTGTCAATAATTTAGAAAGATATTGATATCGATATCATTATAGATTAATTGTAGATAACTTAGCCTCAGAGGTTTCATTAAAAAATCATTAAATTGAAAACCATTTAGCCACGTCAAAATATCTAAAAATCTAGATATTTTAAGATAGCTGTTCATATTGCAAGAAAAATAAAGTTATTAGTGCTAAAATAACTTACTTAATAGAGTTTATAAGTTTACCAACGAAATTATCTCGATGGATACAAACTTTATCTAAAACCGAAAAAACCTTTTTGTAGAGAATTTAATTTCCTATAAGTGCATTTTCATGATTTTTTATTTAAATTTGAATACTGTGACAAATGTTTAAAAAAACTATAATTATATCGATAAATGAGCTTCAATTTGCCGTCAGCACGTGTTCTTTTTGTTAAAAATCAACAAAAAAAAATTTCCCGGTAGTTTCTCGTCAAAAGGAAGGATGTTTTTGGGCGCCTGAAAAATTTTATTTTTAACGACCACCCTAATATATATGGATCATTCCATATCAAATCGACGAATGGTTGGAATTGACCCCTTTTGATTTGGACGAATTTGGATCAGACGTTTCCTATTACCCTATAACGCAATTCTGCCAAAGGAAAAAAATTTGGTAATTTAGTTTCAAAAGTTATGCAAAATTCAAAATTCCCCGATTTTTCAAATTTTTCAACTTCATTCTTTCAATATTTCGAAAACTATGATAGTTACAATAACACTCTAAAAATTTTTTTTGAAAGAGATATTTGAGGCTATGCAAAAAAAATAAAAAAAAAAAAAAATTTTAAGATATGACAAATTTGTCAAATTTTGAATTCTTCAAATTCGTCAAAAATGACAATCGACATAAAATTTTTGGCTCAATTTTTTTGTATAACAACTTGTACTTGTTATAAAAGATTTTGAAATTTTCAGAACTGTGTTTTTTGTTTTTGCAAAAATATGAATTTTTGACTAAAAAAAAAAAAAAAAAATTTTTTTCTCGATTTTTTTTTGTTAAGTAATGTTAAGGAATCACGTAATTGAGTGAATTTCAGCAGTGAATATTTTACTTACTGTCTCAGGGGCTCGAATGCTTCCAAATGGTTAAAAAAAAATTCCCTCAAAGCTTGAGCTCTTAATATTAACTTTAAGATAGTCCGTATTCTAACCAAAGTTTCTCATGGAAATAACATGCGAAAATTTCTTTCGTTCTTTAGAATTTTCTAACTCGGGGACCACTCATTCTAAAATAATGAGACATACATGGAAATAAAAAATATGAGTGGCTTATATTCAATTTGAACATAGTCTTATTCATATCGTTAAGGTCACTGCAGTTTTTGAAACGGTTCGGAATGAGTACAGGTGTTTTAATCATAAATCAATCTGAATGGTGTAGAAATAGAGATTTCAAGAAAGGATTACGCATGGTGAGAAGTTTGAAAGCTTTTAATGACATAGCTAAGCGTGCAGTTAAGCTAATTGAACATTACCATTGTATAATAAATAAGAACTCAGAGCAGCAGCAATTTATAGCTATTTTTTTACAGCATATAAGCAATATTATGTTGACACTCGGAAAAATTTAATCGTCGAAAATATAAAAATTAATTAATGTTAAGTATTTCAATAGTATCAAATTTCATTTGTATTTTAATTTAGTATTCTTAAATATTGAGAAACTTTCAGTTTTTTAATCGACGAAATATGCGTATTGAGAACAGTTACAAACAATAATCTGGGCATTGGTTGGCCTTGCGGGCCGGCCCCAAAACTTCCCGCTGTTGCACACACACACACACACACAGCCACGCACGCGGACACACACGGACACGGACACGGACACGGATACGGACAACATTCTGAATGTAGTCAGAACAGCTTCCTAGGGCTTCAAAACGTCAACATCTGATGAAAACTCGATTTTCGAACATCGGGGTGAAAACAATAACTTCCCGAAAATTTTGAAAATTTACAATTTTCTTAGCGGGAAGTTGAAAATTATAGTAACATAAATTGATCATAAATAAAATGACTTAAAAAAAATGTCATAAATTTTATAGCACAAGTAGATATCTCATAAAAATACTTAATAATATTGACAATTATATAAAAATTAAACTTTCAGCTCGAATAACTTCTGAATCAGAGTCGTGCCACTGCACGCGTAGTGAACGGACGTGTGTGTCTTAGTGTGTCTCGAGTAAATTGAAGTTAAGTTAAGTGTACTGCAACAAAATGATCGTTGACCGAACAGCTTAGTATCAAAAACTCCTATCGATTACAAATAAAGTTAATCACTACCAAGGGTCGAGTACCTTCTGTGATAGGGTTTTACCTCCACAGAAAATCTCAAAATGACTCCCACAAAACTAAGTGCTATCAATTGCTCAAAGATACAACCCAAATTCTACTTCCAATAAGATGAACTCGAAAAGCTTGGACCTACCAAACGTGATATCTAACCAACAAACTCAAGGTAACCAACACTCTTTATTACTCCAAGAAACCTAAAGTACCCAATAAAAACAAAATAAAAATACCACTTACGCCAATGTGACGAATGGCAACTTCCCGAATAACGACCAAGCAATTATTATAGATGCTATTGACGGTATTGGCATAAAGGACTACCTCATAGCATTAACTTCACTAATCGCGGCTACAGGAATCCGTTTTATTTCAGGAATTGCGAATAACCGCATATGTGTTTGTCTTAACTCCAAAAAGTCAGCAGATGACCTTGTCGAAAGCAATAAAGTCATAAAAATCCAGGAAAATATCCTAACTATTAGACCACTTATCACTAGATATAAGAAGGTCATTCTATTCAACGTCTGCCCAGTAATACCAAACTATATTGTTGGGGAGGAGTTACTGGAATATGGAGTCAAACCAATGTCTTCTATCACGTTCATGAAGACTGGTGTTGATGAGCCAGGTTTCACCCACATAATGAGCTTTAGAAGACAACTTTACGTTACTCCTGAAGGCGAGAAAAAGCTCCCAGAGTCCTTCCAAGTGAACTTCGAAGACACTAGCTACTGGATTTACATATCAACCGACATCTCAAAATGCTTCTCGTGTAACAACTTAGGCCATTTCGCAAAAAACTGCCCCAATTCGCGTGACGTCAACTTATAGATGCAACCAATAACACAGCAAATCCTACCGAAAATATAGTAGAGGAAGCAACACAAATGGGCTTTAAGACACCACATGAACAATTCCTTCGACATATATCAAATGTTGCTATAGAAGAATTATACGAAGAATTGCCGGAGGAAGAACAGGTCTGGAAAAACATAGATACTGAATTAGGAAGGGCACAATCAAATTTACCTCTCTCACTGGACCAGTTCAGAAGTTTTGTGAACAACGCTCGTGGTAAGCAAAATATAAGTGAGCTGGCATCAGAATACACAACTTATACCATCAACCTCATCACAATGATTCAAAATCTGCATGGAAAAATGAACAAAAGCCTTAAGAACCGGTGCACCCGCATCTTAAGGCGGCTGCTTGAGCTACCAAGATCTACTACACCAACTATCGGCCACTCTCCAGATCCTAACCTATAAAAAGAATGGCCGTATTCCAGTGGAATACAAATGAGTTTTATACCTGATTCGTAAACATACAACTCCTAATTAATCAACAGAATCCTCTATTGCCCTGCTTCCAGGAAAACAATTTCCACAAAAATCACTGTGCTACCTTGAACCACTACTCCAACTTCTTCAAAAACAGACTTGACAATAGGAAAGCCAGTAGTGGCGTTGCAATTTTTGTTAAACCACGCTCATTGCCTGAAGAAATCGTCAATAACACTAACATCGAGGCAGTAGCCATTAAAATTAGATATCCTTATAAATTATCAATCTGTAATATATACCTCCCTAATTGCACTCCACTCGACACGGAAGATTTAGATGACCTAATCCAGCAACTACCGAAACCTTTTATAGTCGTTAGTGACTTCAACAGCCACCACTACTACTGGGGATCAGAGAAATGTGACCAAAGAGGAAATAGCTTAGCCAACTGGCTAGAACCACATGAGGAACTATCTCTCCTAAATACAGACAAACCCACTTTAACTCCAGCAACGCTTCAACCAGCAACATCGATCTGGCTTTTACATCTTCTGAAATAAGACTTTGGTTTGATTGGAATTCTTTTTGATCAGTTATATGACAGCGATCACTTCCCTATAAAAATTTCATTCACGGATACTAGCATGGACCAATCCCCCTCTGTCTTCGCTCAGAAATGGATAACCAACAAAGCAGACTGGTCTACATTACAAAGAGAAATTGACAATAAAATAAATGAATAGAAAACGGTTCTTTCCCAAGACAGTCGAGCCGTAAATAACGCAGTTACTGAACTCTCCAATATCATCCTATCAGTGGCTGCAGCTGCAATTACGAAGTCCTCAGGAATCACCCGAAAGAAAAAACTGCCTTGGCGGAATCAGGAGTGTAGCAGAAACATCAAAGACGCAAAAAAAGCCAAAAAACTGTTCCAGAAATTCAAAAATAAAGACTTGGAGGATAAAATCATGATCGATTACAAAAAGAAATGAGCCCTAGCAAGAAGGACTATGAAAGAAAGTCGTAGATTTGCATCTAATTTCACAATCAAACGTCGAGCGGTAAACGTAAGATTGTGTACCCCCTACTGTGAACTATCGGTCTGAGCGGCTAGACAGGTAGTAAAATAAGGGATAAAGGAAGGTGGGTTGCCGAAAAGCCTCGTGAATCTAGTATCTCATTGTTAAAGTAAAATTGTTTGTTAAATAATGTTTTCAAATGTTTTATGTTAACGAGAATTTATTTATTAAATGACTCAATATTCTCAAAATACAAAAGGGGTTACAAATGGCAATATTAAGAATAGTAAATATAAAAGCAAATGTTTCATGTATATGGGTTACAATTATTTCAGAGTATATAAAAATAAAAATACCAAACAATGGTTACAATATTCAAAAACTTACCCTAAACAGGTTTTGGTGAGGTGTCAAGACTATCAGCAGTTACACAGGACACTTATTCACGACGCGTTCTCGCGGTCAATTAATGTGATTTTAAATTTATCGAATTATTTATTTATTTAGTCTACCTTGTTGTATAAGCTTCAATGGTTATGCGTTTTTAAATCTCTGTAGGTTAAATTAAAATGAAGGTTTTCGCGCTTATCGCGGTAAAATAGTTTCAATGCATTCAAATTCTTCGCGTCTTCGCGGTAATATAAATTTATAAAATCTTCGCGTATTTTTCGCGGAAAAAAATATTTCTAAATATTATTCAAATTCTTCGCCTTTTCGCGGTAAAATATTCTTTAAAATCTTCGCATTTATCGCGGTAAAATATTCTTTGATTCTCCACGTTTCTCGTGGTATATTTCAATATAAAAATAATAAAATGAATGAAATTAAATGGATTATAATAAGATGAAAATAATCAATGCTGTACCGGTGCTAAACGGTTGATATTAGTTCACGACTTACAACGATCAAGGACCAATCGTACGATCTGGGCTCACGTGATCGGATGCTATACGCTAATATCGCGTTGATTATGCTTCTGAAGCTAGTAGGAAATAATATACCGATTATACGAGTGCTTACGACGATCAAGGACCGATCCAATGATCTGGGCTCACGTGACCGAATGCTCAATCGGGATATCAATCCTCTAGCCACGAACACCGTCAAGTGCCCGGAGTTCGGTAAGGTTCAGAGTTTGATTCCCAAAAGAACTGATGAGCTAAAGTCCATGGTCTTTTCATATGATCCTCGCATATGAAAAGTGGTGGTAACCAGTTTCCCATACGAGAGGACTCGGACTCGCCCGAAAGTTCTAGGCCCATGCACACGTGTGATCCCTGGGAAACAGATTTTGACTATTAAAGTAGGCTGATGACCTGGCGCCACTCTGTCGCTGAGCATGCTCGTGTAGGAAACCATAAATTTGGAGGTTTCCATTAGCTTTCTCTAATTTCCAAGAATCACATGCAGGTGCGCATGAGTTGGGTGGTCTATAGGTTTAAGATGAAAAATAAAAGAAGGCTACCGCTTCTATGCTTAGATTAGTTAAATGGGAACGAATACATAAATTTTAAAAGTACGTTAAGTAAAAATGATGAAATTTCTAGAAAGAGAAATATATAATACGCGTGGTCCATTAGTACAATACGACTTAATTGTAAAGCGTTGACAACGCTCAGGTAGGTATATTTGTCCGGTACGACTTCTGGCGTCAGTAAGTTGGCGTTATACATCAAAAGGTTTACGTACAGGAGGTTTTAGTGTGTACTTATTTTGGAAGAGAGAGAAAAAAAATTAAAAATTTTTGAATGTAGCAGCCGTGACAAATAATTAAAAAAATATACACACACAGAAAAAAGTATTAAAAATAGCGCCCTTTTTTCATGAATTTTGTGTGTGTGCATCTAATATAATATACCCACACATGAAAAAATGTCAGAAGTGGCACTTGCGGGTGTTTTGTCGCGAGTGATTTGTCTTCGGGTCAAAGATTGTGTCACCGAGTTCCAAATTAATAGATATTGAAAGGCATGATTCTATCAAATTGTAAGGCCGAGTATGAAGTTCCTCATGAAATCGGTAGTCACCTGATAAGTTGATTTGCCGGGTCTATTTTTCCAGTCTATTTTTTTCGGATCTATTTTTTCTGGGTCTATTTTTTTGGGTCTATTTTCTCCGTGTCTATTTTTTCCGGGTCTATTTTTTCCGATTACCGTAGCTCCGACAAATATTCCAAAAACTTTTCAAACCGCAAGGGCTTCCTCGAAGAAGAACTGTGTCTAGACTGATGACAATAGCAATCCCATAAATAAAAAACTTAGAATGCATGAGTTGACTCAAGTGCTAACTCAACTGAGAAATTCCAGCTAAGGACCAGATAATATACCAAATGTTTTAATAAAGAACTTAACGGTCAAAGGCTTAATCTCTTTGCTGGAGATTTACAACCTCATATGGTTACCCCAATTATTTCCGGATAGCTGGAAAGAAGCGATCGTCACCCCGGTAATAAAACCTAATAAAAATTCTAGTTCAAGCACCAGTTACAGGCCCATAGCCCTAACATGCAACATGTGTAAGATATTGGAAAAGATTATCAGCAAAAGAATTAGATGGTATCTAGAGTCTAATCAAGTACTTTTCCAACATCAATACGGTTTCAGACAACACAGATCAGCAACTGATTGTCTAGTCAACTTGGAAAGTGAAATCTGCGACGCCCTTGCTGTAAATAACAGCGCCATTACTGTAGCCCTCGATTTAGAAAAAGCTTACAAGATGATGTGGCAACCCAGAGCACTAAAAGCAATGGAAAAATTGAACACCAAAGGAAATGCACTAGCTTTCTCAAGGAACCTACTTACTGGTCGAACTATCAGGGTTAAAGTTAACGGTGTCCTTTCCGACCCCACCATATTAGATAATGGAGTTCCTACTGGATCTGTAAGGAGCGTTATAGTGTGCCTCGTCTCGATCAATGAAGTTGTCTCAGTCATAGAAAGACGAATCAAAGGTTACTTATTCGCAGACAACTTGACAATTGTAGGTGTGGGCAACTACCTCCCTACAACTTACAAATTGATCCAGAACACACTTAATAATCTGCTGAACCAGACAGAAGCAACAGGATTCAAAATTCCTAAAAATAAGTCTGAATATATTATCTTCACTAAAAAAAGAAAACCAGCTTATTGCCACATATCACTAAATGGTCAACGAATCAACAAAATATCTTTGCTAAGAATTCTGGGGATGACCTTTGATAATAAGTTTACATGGAAGACACACATCAACAAACTCTAAGCTGACTGCTCCAGGAGACTCAATGTCATTAGAGTTCTAGCATCAACCTCATGGGGCGCCCAAAAAGAGTGTCTAATAGCAACCTATCAAGCAATCATACGACAGAAAATAGATTATAGATCCACCATTTACGACTCAGCAAGTCCAACAGATTTAAAGCTCTGGAAGCATTACAAAATACAGCTTTCAGACTCTGTATCGGAGCATACAGAACTAGCCCAACGTCAAGCATAGTAGTTGAAGCTGGAGAAATTCCTCTATCACTCAGGAGACTATAATTGGTAATAAAATATTCATCGACAATAGTATCAAAAAAAATAATCCAGCAGCTAATTATGACGCCAAAACACCAAAAACAGACTTAGAATACCAGCTCAATTCCCAATTACCGAACCCACTACGCATTAGATCAGCTGAGTACCGGAGTAAGCTCCTACTAGTCATTCCCCCTGTCATAGAGAGCAAGGTTTCCATGATACCACCATGGAAACGGCCTAACCTGCCCATTAACATGGAACTAGCGGATTATATAAAAAAGGACACGCTGACAATAACGTACCTGCACCTATTCCTAGAACTGCGGAGAAAATTCCAAAACTATAAAGAGTTCTACACAGATGGGTCTATCTTGAATGGCAAAACTGGATGTTCTATTGTCTCTGACAACGTAACCCATCAGATAAGATTACTCGACTTCCATTCTGTATTCACAAGTGAAGCCACAGCAATATATGTTGCTCTTCAACTCATAGAACTTAACGGAAACAAGGTCAAGTCAGTAATCTTCTCGGATTCCCTATCAGTATTAACAGTTCTAGCAAATCCACTCAATAAAAATCAGCTGATTGGAAAAATCATAGAACTGATAAGGGAATTGTTGGATAACAATTTCACCCTTCAACTGGCTTGGATCCCCAGCCACCAAGGTATTGTGAGTAATGAAGCTGCTGATAAGGCAGCCAAAGAAGCTACTGCAAAGAACGTTGCAAACAACCTCAAAATAACAACACCGGAAGAACTCAAGAACTACATAAAGAAAAAAGTCCTGGAACACTGTATGGTGTAGTGATACCCGGTCAAAATTGAAAATGGTTCGTGATACAGTGCAAGAAAAACACTCTAAGTGGTTTAGAACGAGAAAAGACCAAGTAATAGTTGATAGACTACGAATCGGACAGCCCAAACTCACTCCCACATCGAATTCAAAGACCCCATAAAAATATGTAAAATGTGCAATACTAGGCTAACCATAAGTCACCTACTACCAGAATGCCAAAGATTTAGGATAGAAAGAAGTAAAGTGAACCTACAAATCAATATCAGGGAATGCCTAACAATTTAATCTGGATGACAAAAAACCCTCAAGTTTCTCAAACTAATCAAATTTTATAACACCGTATAACAATAATAACAATAATAATTATAAAAATAACAATAACAGTATCCCTTCTCTGCGGCAACCAATATTAATCATTAATTAACTATAAATCGCTGTTATATCTGTATTTTATATTTTTCGTTAATGATCAATTACTATGAATCGCTGTTATATCTATATATTGTAATTCTATTTTTCAATGATCATTAATTAACTATAAATCATTGTTATATCTGTATTTTGTATGTTTCATTAATAACTGAGGCCGTTGATGACAACAGCAGTTGTAAAACGACCTTACATAAATAAAAATAAAAAAAAAAAACTTTTGTACCAATAAACTTGGCGAGAAATCATTAGAGATCTTTTTCGTAGAGCATTAAATTCTCTATAAAAATATATTTGTTTCATTATTTTAGAATTATCTGTCCCCAAGTTACAAAATTTTAAAAAACGAAAGAAATTTTTCCCATGTTATTTCCATAAGAAACTTTTGTTGGAATGCGGACTATCTTAGAGTTAATATTGAGAGCTCAAATTTTGAGGGAATTTTTGTTTATCCATTTGGAAGCATTCGAGCCCCTGAGAGCAAAGAAATTCGAAAACATCTCTGCTAAGGACCACCCTATTATATATGTGTTTATAAAGACCTTGAAAATATAAAATAGCTGTAAAGTTTACAGATTATTTTGTTCACAATAAAATGTAACTGACGAAATGAGATTATAATGGAAAATGCATAAGTTATTTGGGATGAAAACCATATTTTCTAATTTTTTAAAAAGTGTCCAAACTTTCAAGACTATCGAATAGTAGAAGTAAAAGTCAAAACACAATTTTTAAGGAAAAAAATTAAAGCTTACCAAACAAGCTTTAACATACTTTTTTAAAAAATTGTCTATTAGTTCTAGTTTTGAAGTTATATGAATTTTAACACTGAATAAACATTGACTTTTTCGACAAATTGTAAAAATTTTAAACAGCTATAAATTTCAAACTAATCGGCCAATTTAGCCGATCTTCGAACTTAACCGTGATCATTGTCTATAGAATAAATGTAAAAAATTTCTTGCGAATCCAATAAGAATTCTATGCCCCATCGCAATGACAAAATTGGTTAGATTATATATAAGACATTTCACGCCAAATCGGACCGTCTTAAAAATTGTAATTTTTAATTTCCGTCTTTTTTCTGACTTTTTCGTACTTATCGAAAAACTCATTTTCCTAAATTTTCAAAAAAATCGCTTTCTCTATGGTTTTGTGCTTCTAACTTTTTGAAAAATGGTTTGAATAAAAAAACTTAAAGAATAAGAAAAATTTTGTTTTTCCATGTAATTTCAGAAAAAAAAAACTACTAATGATTTTTCCGCGTTTTGTTCGAGTTTTAAAACTTTAAGGTCGTTTTCTGAAAATCATGCATATTTCAATTTTCCTGAAAATTAGTGACACCAAACTACTATCTGTTTCACAATTTTTCAGGTGGTTCCGGTCGTGGGACCTCCGTGGCTACTATTTTTTTTTATTTGTTAAAATTGAAAAAGTTTTTTTTTCCTGCTATAAATTCATAATTGCTATTTTTGACATTATATATAATTTTTTACATCGTTTTTCAGTATATTCTTAGAATTCTACGCAATCAAAGGATTATTAAAATCGCTCGTTAAATTCGCTTACTTTTTTTTTACTAAATTTTGTTTGCTAAAAAATACGTTTTTAGAAGTAAACAAATTAAAATACATTAAACGTCTAGAGAATCACGTTTTTGACGGGTATGAATATTCATGTGCTCGCGTAAGGACGTTGGTAAATGGTACTGAGGTCATGTGAGTAATACTTATAGACTAAATTTTAATTTTGTTATTAACTTTAAAATAATTAACATTATCCGTCTATTTTTTGTTTGTGTCACTACCCTATGAGCACACAATATGTTTGTATAATTAAGAAATATTTTTCAAAATTATTTTTTTATAATTTTTTGAAAATATTTTCTCATAACATATTATATGTTATCTCATCATATATTAAATATATTTCTGTAATATTGTGAATAAATATTTCTAAAATATTTTTTTAAACATTTTTTGAATATGTCCTTTTTAATATTAAAAGTTGATGTTTGTAACATATTATTTTTTTGTTTTATTATTCATAAGATAATATAATTTATAATCATATTTAATTAGAAAATATTCGCACACCTCAAGGGTGAAAGCACTGAGCCCTGGTTAAGAAAAATAATTTATTTCATGATAAGTGTAAAACTATATATTAGTCGATTTAAATTGTTTTAAATCATTTCAAATTCATCATTTCGAGTTCATACCTGACCATATCTGATCTTACATCAGTTGAACATCGTGCAAAACATTTTTATGTTCCTTCAGATATGTTAATAGGGGAGACCGGGTCACGACGGCCTCCTTAAGCCAGTAATGATTTTTTATGGTTTAACCTCTAGGTCAACCTAATTTGGTCCTTTCTTAAGCAAATCCATTAAAGTTTAACCAAAACTTAAAAAAATTTTTTTTTTCTGGGGCCCCTCCAAAAAAAGTTTAAAAAAAATTTTTTGTTTTTTTTTTTTTTTATTGAAAAAAAAAAAGATTCAAAGCACAAATATACTATTTTCGTACCTTTATAATTCCATGGGCTTCAAATTTATTAAAAGAAATTTTTATTTAGCTGATTTAAACAGTTTTTTTCGGTGGTCTATTAAGCAAATTTTTTTTCAGGTGGTCTATTATGCCCCAGATATCGCAGATCAGCCTAAACTATCTTTAAAACAACAGAGGTATCATGATTTAACCAAAAATAAAAAAAAAAATTGTACCAAATTTTTGAGGGGGGCAACCATGCTCCAGGGGCCGCAGGACTCCGGTCTCCCCTGTATAACCATATATAATCTTATATGGATTGTTCATCCATTCAAATTTTTTTTTATTTTTTCATATCTATTTATGTATGTCTACACTAGGGTGCTTCGTTTGAAGTGACTATTTTTTTTTTTTTTTTTTTTTTTTTTTTTTTCAAATCTTATTTCAGAATATCATTGTACACATTGAATAAAAATTCTCACCAAAGATGAAATCTTAATTTTAATTTTAAGTATTCAGTAAATGAATTTGAAATTTTCTCATTTAATTAGCACGTAAATTTTAACTTTTTTTTGTCAATTATCTACAGCTTCGCGGCATTTCAAAATATTTAATCAACCATAGTTGAGAATCACAGAGGAATTTTTCATTTTTAAAAGTGCTTGTAGATAATTTATGTTTTGTAACCGGCCTTACCGATAAAAAATCTTAAACCCAATTTTTCTATCGAATTTCATGTTTTTGTTTATTTTATTCGCAAACCACTAATTTTACAAAATATTTCAGAAGTTTTTATGTAGGGAATTTAATTACCAACAAAAACATCCTTGTAAGCCATTACCGTAGAGCTAGTAGTTTTCGAGATCAATTCAATTAAACATCTCAAAATTGAAAAAATCGATTTTTTATCCAAGATTTTATTACTGTTTACCAAAATCATTGCTATTAACCTATATGTAAAATGAGCGAATAAACTAATTGGATCTGGTTTAGGCGAGGTTACTTAAACAATTAATAATGACACAGATTTTATCACAAAATAAATTATAGATTTATTTACACTTATTTACACCTTAAAAATTATGAGAATTATGATTAACAGCGAATGCGACTAGATAATTTATACGCGATAGCGAATGCAACTCACAGTTATTTTATTCACGTATAAATTGACACGTGGTCAGTAGTGGTTAAGTCAGCAATAATTAATTAACAATTAAATTATTAGCGAAAGAACAATTTATTTATTCTCAATAAATAGCAGCCTTGATGTACTGTCTAAATATTGAGGATGATTTAGCGTAGCGATTTAGTTATAATTTCACACAAGAATTATTTACTGAAGCGGTTCAAGCACGAGGTTGCACGTAGCAAAGACACGTTGTAGATTCTCTGAGCGAAGCGGTTAGACAGATAGTTGTAGAATGAATATTGGTAGCGTCGTTGAGTTGTCGAGAAGCTTGGTGTCGACGTGGCAGCCTTGCTGCATATAACGAGTTTTCCTATTGGCTTAAAAGCGCGCCAACAGGTATCAGTTGGTAGCGAGCTCTCTCATAGGCTGACCAATATAAAACGAATTTTGTGATTGGTCAGCTTGTAGCGGGTTCTCAGGACGCCTTGACACGATCCTGAGTTAGAAATTGTATGTGCCGGGCCCAAATAGCGAGTGACCCGGCACTATTCTGACCTTCAGTCAGTAGCGAGGTCGGCAACTCCCGAACCGAGCGGAAATGCACGAAGCTTGATTCAAACTAATCAAGCTCGTGACTGAACACTATATATTGTTTAAAAATAAAATATGAAAATAAATATTATACAATCATATGTAACTATAAAAGTATGAAATAATTATTTTTGTACTAAAAGAGGTAGTAATTACAAAAACTTCCGATAGTTAAACAAAGGCATTTAGGTTAAGTGAAGAAAAGGCGGTAGAAGTGTAAAACGAGACAGTTTCGTATTATATGACATATCTTTGGTGATATATTAACCAGAATATATTATGTATTTCTTCGGCCATAATTTTATAAAGAAGTACTAAAATCTTAAATAAAACAGCGATTTTGCAAATTTTGGGATGTTTAGTTGAATTTATCTCGAAAACCACTAGCTCTACGGTAATGGCTTACACAACTTCTTTTAAAGGAAATCAAATTCCCTACAAAAAAAGTTTTGTACAATTTTGTTGTAAAGTTAGTGGTTCGCGAGTAAAACAAAAAAAAACATGAAATTTGATGGAAAATTGGCTTTAAGATTTATGACCAGTGAGGCCGGCTACAAAACATAAATTATCTACAAGCCCTTTAGAAATGAATGATTCCTCTGTGATTTCCAACTATGGTTGATGAAATATGTTTAAATGCTGCGAAGCTATAAGTAATCGAAAAAAAAAATTGTGTTAATTTAAATGGGAGAATTTCAAATTTATTAAGCGAGTACTTAAAATTAAAATTACGAGCTCATCTTTGGGGCGAATTTTATTTTTCAATGTGTACAATTATATTTTGACGTAGGACAACAGAAAAAAAATAGTCATCCCAAACGAAGCACCGTAGTCTATACATGATTATATATGATCTTATGTGGGCTGTATACCAGTTAAAAACTTTTTATGTATCTTCATACATGCCCATATATGATCATGTATGCTCTTATTTGGACTAAATACCGGTTAACATTTTTTTCTATTTTTCATACCTGTTCAAATATGTCCATAAATGATCATATATCATCTTATACGAACTGAATATCGGGTAAAAATACTTTATGTTGTATCATATATGATCACACATAACCAGATATGATCGTATATGATTTGTGTATAAGTTAGATGAAATGTTTTTTCCTTTATCTATGGTCATATATGAACATGAACATATATATGACTCATATGTAAACATTAGGGTGTCCCCAAAAAACAAAAAATATATTTTGTTTACGTCTTCTGGGCTCAAAAAATTACTTCATATTCTAAAAAAAAAATCCTCAACAAATTTCAGCTAGATATCTTTAAAATTGAACTATCACAAAGAAAGCTCCTTTTTCCCTTTAAGATACACGTGAAAATTTTTCATTCTAGTTAAAAATATTTTTTTTTAAATTGGACTTAGAATATTTTTGTAGGAAATTAAATTTTATATAAAAAAAGTAATAAAGCATTATGTACTCGACACGAATTGGGAAAAAGTTACGAGTCTTCAAAGATTAACAAAAATTTAGTTTCCTCAATGTAAATTTTTTTTTTTTTATTACTTTTTATTTTTATTCTGTAATAAAATGAAGTTCACTTTTCGTTGACATTCAAAGCCCTGTAACTTTTTTCTTTTTCATTTGACGCATATATGACTTGATGTACTTTTTGTAAGGAATTAAATTTTCTATAAGAAAGAGCTCGTCAAATTTTGAAAAATAAATTTTTTGATAGAATAAAAATGAAAAATAATAAAAAAAAAAAATTTTACATTGAGGAAACTTAATTTTTGTTGATCTTTGAAGCCTGCAACTTTTTCTCAGTTCGTTTAATGTACATAATGCTTTTGCATTTTTTTGTAGAGAACTTTATTTCCTACAAAATTATGATGAGTGGAATTTAAAAAACAATTTTTTTCATAGTCTTAATAATGATAAACTAATATGAAAAATTTCCACGTGCATTTTAAATAGGAAAGGGGTCCTCCTTTTTTGATAACTCAATTTTAAAAATATCTGACCGAAATTTGTTGAGGACTTTTTTCATAATATAAAGTAACTTTGAAGTTTAGAAGACAGTAAATAAAAAATTATTTTTTTTTTTGGACACCCTAATAAACATACATGTATCATATATTAATTATATGGCCATGTTCAATTATATATGGCCTGATATGAATTTTTTTCTCAGGATGCTTCTAGTACATTAGATCACTTTCCATAACAAATAAAAATTTCCTTATTTTTTTTCGCAATTGAAAATTTTATTCAAATGATTATTCAAGAGAACCCTGATTAGAGTTTGAAGAGGAAATCCTGGAAAGGACACGTCAACCCTGATAAAGGATTCAAAACTCATCAGTGTTACATCGATATCAATTCCTCGTCAGAAAATCCTGATCTGGGCTTTTTTTCAAATAAGTTTAACTTTATTATGACTAGAATTTTTTCCTGATTTGCCTAAAGTACCATAAGGATCTTATCAGGTTAAAATAAGGTTTGACTCATTATGGTTAACCTGACAAGTCCCTTATCAGGACCTCATAAGATTATCCTTATTCACAAAAAACTAATTTGCCATCGGGTCGACCTGACAAGTTCGTTGTCAGAACCTTTTCAGGATATTCTTATAAAAAAAAAAGTCATTTGCCATCAGGTTAACCTGACGAGTTCCTGATCAGGACCTTATCAGGATATCCTTACTCCAAAAAAAGTTTTCCAATCTCTTTAAATATTTTATTTACAGGCTAAAAATTAGGCAAAGTACAAAAGATTATTATATAAAAATCACGTCAATCATTACAGCACGGATTTAATCCTGATAAGGATTCGATGAGGATATCCTGGTAAGGACCTGATAAGTTCATCCTGGTGAGGAACTCATGAGTCTTAAACATTACATCCATATTAGTTCCTCGTCAGGATATCTTGATCGGGTCCTTATTTAAAATAAGGGTAACCTGATAAAGACCTCGTCAGTCCTTAAGAAAAATTATAGTCGAGATACAAGGCTTCAGTTGGATCCTTATAAAAATTCTACATAGTCGGATAGTTTTATTGAAAATAGAATTTGATTAAAAGCAGCTATAGTGAATATGATTTTACGGTATTTTACGGTAGACGTGCAGTACATTATTCGATTTTTACAAGATATTTTTTTACCTTAAACGATAAACGTTTTGTAAAATTACGTTAATCCACCTTACAATATTATGTTTTAACTGTGAAGTACGGGTTTCTACTGCAGATTGTGGTGAATTTACTATAAAATTCGGAAATTTTATCGCAATTTTGCGGTTAGTCCGTACAAACACGTAATTTACAGTATTTTACCAAAATTTATCATAACTTTGATCCGTCATGAAGGTTTGAGTTTTGAAATTGACCTTAATATCATCTATAATTTTTCAAGCATTACTACTTAATCTTTATATTAATTTATTCAGAGATTTAGAATGTAATCGAAAAAAGAATCCGAAATTTTCATTGTTTTCTTGTCCTGGGAGAGCAATGATTAAAAATGGTGTCTATGCATTGTCTAAAAATCATAATCACCCCCAAGATAATTCTTTGGCAGAAATGCGGCAAATTCATAGAGAATTAAAATATAGAATGATTAATTCTACTGAAAGAGCCAGAAAAATCTTTGATGAGACAATGGATAGGTAAGTGTCAGAACTCCTTGTCTGAAAATTGTAGTTTCAGTCACATTATTCATTTTTATACAACCTTTGCGGTTTTAGTGACACGGTATAAGTACGATGGATATTTATATGGTCTCAGATTACGATTGCATTGTTTCCAAAGTGTATCGATAGCGTCTTACGATAACAATGCGGCATCTGTACCCGATAAAAACAGATTTTGTACAATTATATATAATTATATATGAGTCCACACATAATCAGATCTGAAAATTGACCAGATCTGATTATATATAATCATATGTGATTAAATATAATCATGCATGAACGAATATGGTAATTTTTAAAAGCTCATTGAAAATATCTGAAAATTATTAATTAAGTAACTTAATTAAGATGTATTGTCTTCATTAATATCAATTTCAGTTAAATTTAAATTACAAAAATAAAAAATTACTATCGGTTAACTATTATGGTACTAAGGGGTCACCCATCCAATTAATGATCCACGTCGATGCTGCTTAACTCTGGTAACCGCTAGATAGTAGTCGGATCCTCTAGTCCGCTATACACTTATAATTAAGAAAAATTTAGGGTATTACTCAACTCAAATAATCAAATTGATACATCCTACGTAAATAATGCACCTAATGATGAATTCGGTTTTGTACATGAATTGCAATAGAATTTATCAGATAGATATAATTAAATCTGTTTATCTATAAACTTATAAATATCCATGTGTAAATCGATATCAATTTATACTTTTGAATTGCTGCTGAAACCTTTGAATATTTTTCAAGTAATGGGGATTTAGGTTTGATTGATAATTGACACGAAATTTTAATGTTTCTAGTAGTATTGAAAATCTAAAATAAAAACAAAATTTCAAAAAACAAACCAATATTTAAGGCACGGATACAAGGAAACGGCTCGTGTTTCGTCAATTTACGAAGAAAGATTTTTCATAGAGAATTCAATTTCCTTTAAGAATATGAATTGCTTCTTAAAATTAATTGATAACTTATTTTCAGTGATTTATTTCACCGTACAACGAGTAGATTCGCGCATTTATCATTGAGTTCATTCGCTGTGACTTGTAAATAGTGTAAATAAAGTGATTAATTATCGTTTGGATAAATCTCTGTACATAAATTCATTTTATTGCAACCTGACCAACCTAACCAAATCCAGTCATGTCCTCAGCTTATTTGTCACTGAACACGAAAAAATTAAATTTGATCAATTTTATTTAATATGCAGAAATTTTTTTTTCGCCTTTCTTAGGGGAACTCTATTTTGCTCGCCAAAGTAAAAGTTTTTTGGTTCAACGGCAACTGAAATTTTCGTTTATTTACTTCACATATCATTAAAAACAAAAAGATTTAGCGTATTTGAGTCCTCGGGACCATAGTATTTCCTTAAGTACCCCGCTTTGCCCCCCCTTCCCCTACATAATTAAGTATTTATAGATTTCATATCATTGAAGTCTGATCAGATCTAATTATATATAGGCTTATATATGATTATACCTAGCCTTTATCAGCCAAGTATGATCAGATCTAATTATATATAGGTTCATATATGATTAGATATAATTCCATGTATGACCATGTATAATCATATATATAATTCTATGTATGATTATATATATTTATATATGATCTCATATATAATCATATATACTAATATATAATCAAATAAAATCATTTTTTATCGGGTAGTGCAGCTATGATATTAAATTTCTCCCGTATTTTTGCAGTGTTTTCTTGGTATTTTTACAGAGGCTTTTCTCGGAGTTCTGACATTGTTTCTTCGTTAGTTTTCAGTAGTTTTTTAAATATTTTGATCAATTAAGCAGAGTATTTGTAGCTATTATTAACAGAATTTTGTTTGTCAACCAACTTTGACACCTCGGTGGTTCTTTCTCGCGAGAGAGAAAGAAAAATTTTATTCAAGAAGCTTTTTGAGCTCGAAAATACTTTTGTCAAAATACCTATCCGAGCTCAACGAGCTCGGCAATATATTTTAATATATTCGTATTTTGAGCTCTTTGAGCTTCAATAAGCAGTTTTAGTTACTGTCAAGTTGTTTAGAATTACGATTTTGATGACAATTATAATTAGTTAGGGTAATAAAAGTTATGATTTCTGATAAAATAAATTAAAAATTTAGTATTGTTAATAGTATAATAAAATTTTCTCCACGTAGCAACTATAATTCATATCCGCTAGGGAATATTTTGACGATATCTATTTTATCATTACTTTTTATAATTGAAAGCTTCAACATTTAATATAACAAATATTATTATGATCATTCAACTGCATTACTTGACTAGTGACCCTAATACCGACCATACATGCATAGTTTGACACTGTGGTGAGAATCTCATTTTGTTAATTTGAAAGACCTAGGATCGAGTTACCAAAATTTTTATTGATTAATGATTAGAACACACTTGAAATGCAATGGGATCACAGGATTACTATAGTGTTGCCAACCCACAAAAAAATAACCACTTTATATTGAGCCTAATTTCATGGTCGTTGTAGGGTGTCACTAAAATCGCAAGAGTAAGAAAAGATTACCCTTTAACCTTCCATTCTACTGCACTAAATTAATTTTAATATCATTTTAATTTATTAAAGTAACTATGGAGGAATAGTACAGAAAAATCAGTAACATTTTTTTTTCTGTAGAAATTACTAACTAATTTTAGCTCTGATTTTTTATTATTTATTTTCAAAGTTTTCCTGTCATTAGTCGCACAAGGTGATTCGATTTTCTCCGAAATCTGAAATGCTGAATACTTTCGTTGTATAATCAGTAGTTTATGTTTTAACTACGAAAACGACCAATCCATTATTTTATTAATTTAGACACCCTGATGCACAACCTCTTGCTTTTACGGAAAAATCCCGGACAATGTACCGATCTAGGAAGCGAATAAACTCACCATTACCATCGATTTTATCGCAGATGAAGGAGAGATTAAATGATCCACAGTGGCAGCGAATTTTCAAATGCAAAACGGTCAAATTTAATCGTTTTCTGTACCAGATTCAAACGGACATGTTTCTATAGTTTTTGGAGATCCCGCATTTATTGACTTAGTTTTAGATAATGTTGAAGATAATACGGAATTATTTATGGATGCCACATTTGATGTTACTCCGTCTGGATTGAAATGTCGTCAACTTTTAAAATTTTTAATCTGCAAATATAATTGCGTAAGTCTTAATCGCCTAACAGTTATGAGTCATATCTGTCACAAAATACTAAAGTTACTCTTGAAAAAATTTGACTGAAGCTCAAAAAGTTTATTGAGACTTAGATCAGATTGAAATTTGAGATAGTTATCTATCTGTTTACGAGTAATGTGATAAAAACGTAAAAAATAAAAAAGTTTCAAATTGTTACTTTTCAAATCATTCAAAAACTATTTGCCTGGTCAATTCTAAAACACTCTCACCTTCGGCTTGGGTAGTCAACTCCATTCTCTTCTGAAATCGTCTTGTTTCATCGATTGTCATGCGATGTACTATTTAATAACCTTAGCATCGAAACTTCAAGTTTCAGTGTTTGTGCAAATAGTCGCAATAAGCTATTTTCAGGCCAATGGCGCGAATAAATATTAACGAGTGCGCAAATTACGAATGCTATTAGTCAGCAGACAGGAACAAGTTTTTTCTGCTCTTTGGGAAGAAACAAATGATATTTCTACCCACTAAGAGTCAGTTTCACTATTGATTTCAGTTCTGGTACTTATCATTTATTTATTAGTAATTTCACATCACTAATTTTATTTATGTAAATGACAGTCCTGACTTTGTGATCAAGTTTCACGAATAAGAAGGCAAATAATGAATAGTATTCATTGATTCTGCTCAATCATAAATTCCAAATCACACTTTAAGCTTGCGTTAATAATTGATCACACTATTGGCCTTAACAGGAGGTTTTAATTTTTTCTCTTTCGCACTCACATGGACGAGCAGTATTATCTTCGTTGCACTAATACAATAATTAAGAATATTGATCAAGTTTTTTTTTATACAAACGAATATTATCAAAAAATTGAAGCGCACTTCTTTAGATTAGACTCATCAAGCGAAATGTTATTCTTTATGCTGAAGCAATAATTCCTGCCAAGTTTTAACTCTTCATTTCAATTCAAAGTACTTTCTATTTAATTTAAAAAATTTCTCATTAAAAATACACATTAATTAAATTATTTTTTTTTTAACTTTCTAATATTCAGCTGCATTTTATGATATCTAAGCGCCATTTGTCGCAAATTGTAAGGAACTTAGTGCTCTTCAAAAGTGCCCATAGTAACTTAGCTGTCATTCAAACTGTTCCGCTTGTGTCAGTTGCGGGTCATCTTTCCTATAAAATTGACCTTTATCGGCTTGCAGAACATAAACCAATAAAAGTATAGTAAAAATGTTAATGAGAAGATTAAAGGAAATTTTATTCCCTTCAAAGAAAGTCCTACGAGTGAATTCGCTAAAGTCCATAGTTTCCGAGCTATATTAATTTTTATAATTTTGAAAATACAATATCAAAAAAAAATTACAATTGATATTGTATTTTTCAAATTATAAAACTTAATATAACTCGGGAACTATGAACTTTAGTGACTTGACTTATAGGAGTTTTTTTAAAGGGAATAAAATTTCGTATATTATTTTCGTTGACATTTTTAGTGTACTTTTCTTGGTTTACGTTCTGCAAGCCGATAAAGATGAATTTCATAGCGAAAATGACTTCCGCAATGGACACAAACGGAACAGCTTGAATGAAAGCTAAGTTACTATGTGCACTTTTAAAGAACACTCAGTTCCCCACAATTCGCAACAAACGACGCTTTGATATTATGAAATGTAGCTGAATATTAGGAAGTCAAAAAAAAAAAGTAACTTAATTTATGTGTAGTTCCAATGGCAAATTTTTTAAATCAAATGGAATGTACTTAGGATTGGAATTAAGAGCTCAAACTTGGCAATAATTTTTGTTTCAGCATAAAGGACAATATTTTGCTGGATCAGCAACGAAAAACTAACTTTCGCCAGAAACGAAGCATCCTAGCGTGCAGTATGTAGTTTGTACTCACAGATTTTGTTTCCGAAAAAAACCCAGCCAAAAATATCTGATATAACCCTTGTTAAATTAACGTGTTTCTAACGGGCTGCTACCACTGATATTTTTAAAGTCTCAATGCAAATAACCATGAAAAATATAGTTTGACCTAGAATGAAACACGATTTTAGACTGCAGGTGATGTCAGTTTTCGTCGACGATTCGGACAGCCAACTTCATCATAGTCTAAAATCATTTTGTTTCATCCCTTGTCACACAATATACTATACGACATTCATATGATGCATTAATATTCAATAGGGGATACCACTATGTTATGCATTAATGGAATCCAAGACAACAGAGGCATATGAAGTTGTGCTGGAAGCTATTTTTTCAAAATTTTGTGTTAAAATCTTTGGAAAACTATTAATATTTCACACTGATTTTGAGCTTGCTGTGAGGAATGCTTTACAATCTGTAATGCTATGGGAATCGATGCAGTACTGCATATTTCATTTTTTTCAAGTATGAAAATTTCAAAAAAGTGCAGAGCCCTGTTGCAGCTGTACGACTTGCCTTATATCAGCAACAGCAAAGCCCTGTAGTATTTACAAGATTAGTCCTGTTGAAACCACAGGAATAGACTAGTCGCTGCAACAAGACTAATGCGTGTGTGTGTTTGCGTGTGGGTGGATAATTGTGGCCGTATGTGTGTGTGTGTGTATTTGGGGCATGGATGTGTGTGTTTATGTGTGTGTGGATGTGTATGTGCTTGGATATGAGTGTGTGTGTGTGTGTGTGTGTGTGTGTGTGTGTGTGTGTGTGTGTGTGTGTGTGTGTGTGTGTGTGTGTGTGTGTGTGTGTGTATGCGCATCAGGTTGTAACAGGAATAGATCTGTGACAGCAACAGGACTAGTCCTGTAGCTGCAACAAGGATTACCCGGGGCTGCAACAGAACTGATCTTGTGCCTAAAACGTAGTGAGCCCTGTTGTAGCAACAAACTCATGCTACAGGATCTATTCCTGTCGCTGCAACATTTCTTTGTTTTTGTGTCAGATTTTGCATTTCATATCACATTTTTAATTCTTATCTACAGGCAGTTACAAGAAATGTTCGATTAAAAGGTGCATATCAAAAGAAATAAAAAAACAATAAAAACTTTGCTAATAATAATAAGAAAGTTGATGAAGTAATTTACAGTATTATGGCTTTGGCTTATCTTCCGGCTCATTATATTGAAGAAACTTATTTTAAAATCAAAAATAATATTAATGATGCAAACGTAAAAAAACAAATACACTATTTTTTTGTTTATTTTGAAAGACAGTGGCTAACTAAAAGACCTCCCAAGGAATAGTCTCAATTTAAAAATATTAGATATACTAACAATCCTTCGGAATCTTGGAATCACATTTTGAATATAGAAATTGGGCAGCACCCACACCCATGGACCTTTGCTCGTAAGAAAAGTTACATCATTATCAAAATCTAGCTTTTTATAATTTTTTTCTATAAATTTTAATAGTTTACTTAAGGATCTTATGAACTTTCATATAGACTTTTACTTGAAGATATCAATATACACTTACAGAAATGTGAATTTTACAGGAACTAAATAGTTAATATGCAGTATCGAATTCCTATCTAAACACTATGACTAAACGATTTTAGTAGAGGTGTTTTTGTTACTGCTACTCACAATGTCAGGGGAAAAAAAAAATTTATATAATTATATATAAATTTGTATAGTTTTATATCATAATATATAACTTTTACATATCATCATACATCATTTTATACAAAAATATACAATGTAAAGTAATTTTATAAAACTATCCCACATAAAAATTTTTTCAATTCTTCAGCAAGTCTAGTCTCAAGATCGATAAGTGCTCGTGTCTTTTTCTACGTATGTTTCTTGCTGCAAATACTTGTGACCAGATTTAAATTGCAAGCCTAGTGCAAGCCTTACACAAGAAATTCGTGCCAGATTATTACTCAATTCTGGAGGAAAATTATAGTTGAAAAAAGTTGCACAGGGCTTGCTCAAGATCTGCTCAAGGCTTAAAATTGACCTCGAGCCTTGAGCAGATCTTGAGCAATCCATGCGTAAATGCCTACTGTAAGTTATACTGGTGCAAGAAATGTATCAGACACTTTCTCATTGTACCGTGTTCAATATATATTTAATATTCGTGCGTACGATACCATGAGCAAGGCATACACAAATCTTGACATAGGTTTTTCGATACACGATCTTGCGAAAGACACATACACACTAAAAGACGCTAGCTGCTAGAGGTCTTGCTCAAGATACTTGCTTCAAAATTTTACTCAAACACGTGTTATGAGGGTATATAAAATTATATGTAATTGTATAATTTCACATAACTGTATAAATTTATTCACAATTATACATAATTTTATCTCATTGCTATCATCGTGTTTTATGTATGTTATTATATAAAATAATATATAATTTTGTATAATTAAATAATGTTATATATATCAGGGTCAAAAATAAAACTTGATTCAGACGTGGCTTATCAAGTCGAAATTTGGAGCCATTTCCTACAAGACAAACTCGACTTTTTTTTACGAAGATATGGAAGACATTGAGTTAACGCCTTGGTTTAGACTTAACTGGTTTACTTAGTCACGATTTGAGACGAAAAAGTTGAAGCAAGTCAAAATTGACTTGGTTTAGACTTATTTAACTTAAATTATGCGGCGAAAAAGTAAAAACTAAGGTAAAATAATTTTTATATATTAAGGCGGAAGTAAGGCGAAGAAATAACTTTTTTTCGACTTGATTCAGCAAGTCAAAAGTAAGGTGAACGAATATCGAGCTTGAAGTAAAGACGAATAAGTTCAAACTAAGATCAGAAAATACAAATAAGTTGAAATAAGTTGAAACTAAGGTGAAAAAAGTTCGAAAAAATTTAATTTAAGTCGAAAAAGTCGAGATCATATCGAAAAATTGTCGGAAAATTGATCTTTAAAAGAAAACAAGGTAAAGCGAGCCTGAATCAAGTTTTATTTTTGACCTGGGTAAATTTATACAGATAGATAGATAATATATTTTATTCGACCTTCAGATCTTATTTAGGCATTTTATTTAGGCATTGATATCTAATTATGTAAAAAATTTTTTTCCCTAGTTCTTTGAGTAGCAATTTTTGTTTTATGAATTACTATAGTATTTTTTTCTCTTTCAATGAATTTACACGAATGTCAATATTAAATATTTTGTCTGGATCTCTAAAGACAGTAGAAATAAGCAATCTAAGTCATTAGTTATATCGTAAATTCGGCTGTAAAGTTAATCATTGATTTTGAAATTTATGGTACAAGAACATAATTCTACTATAATTAGAGAAAAGTTATCAATAATGCGGTGCCAGATATTTGCAACACTTCTTGGGGAGTCATCTTGACGATGTTAAAACGTTATTTTAATATAGTAACTATGTCTATTGTAAGAGCCCGATATTTAATTCAGGTTCTTAAACAAGCCAATATGAGACTACTTTTCGTATTATATTTAGTCTATTTTTAATCGCCTTTATATTAAAAACAGAACTTTTTACAAATATAAATAATAATAATGTAGCTTTATAAATTTATTTTAATTCTCTTTATACTTGAAACATGCTAATGCATTTTCGTGATAAGATGTCAGAAGAATTTCGATAGTTTCTAATGCCAAAATATTTTTCAATTTGCTTTTCTGCAACATTAAAAATATTCACTCATGACAACTAAAAAATTAATTTGTGAAACTATCATTAACTGAGGACTTTTTTCAGGTATTTTGACAAAACTTCAAAATAAGACGTATATCAACTTTGCCTCTATCCGGAAAAATAAAATCCATCAAATAACTAGCCCGAATAGTAAAAAAAAAAATTAGAAGCAATTGAGCAGTTAAATTACCAGTTAGAAAAAAAAATTAATTACTCCTTTAGAGTTTATAGATTTGATGAAAAATTATATCAATTACAAACCACGTAAGTTATTTTCTTGATATTTTGAAAATTTTGATCAACACCCGCGAAAAAATCTTTTTTTAAAATTTTATAAAATTCTATACCGAAAATAGCCTGGTAAAAATTTATAAAATTTGATAAAATTAAATAAAATCGACTTCAAATTTTCTTGACAATTTTCAATTAACGTTAGCGAGAAATTAAAAAATTTCTATCAAGTGTAAACTTTTTATTAAATTAAAAAATTTATAATTTATAATTTTTTTTCCTCGATTTATATCTCCTTCATAAGTAATAAAAAAAAATAATTTTAATTCAACCTCAAATCCTTTAAAATGACTACTTCAAACTTCAACAGTATCTTACACCCGTAGTAAGAGTAGTAGGACATTCCAACCCACGTATATAAATACCTACCGGAGCCAAAGTCGGTGGCAAATACGTGGATTAGGACGCCCTACCTTCTT
The DNA here is from genome assembly GCF_026212275.2 of Microplitis demolitor. Lineage (NCBI taxonomy): Eukaryota > Metazoa > Arthropoda > Insecta > Hymenoptera > Braconidae > Microplitis > Microplitis demolitor. The sequence continues at coordinate 9,992,870 of NC_068552.1, read as the reverse complement.
GGGTTCTGTATATATAATTTTTCACCAAATCGACACCTGAAAGTTTAAATGTTTGCCTCTGTTAGTGAGAAAAATGGCACCTGTGAAAATTTTAAACTTTGTTTTCTCATAAAAGAAAAGAACGACTATCCTTCCTTTTAACAGAACAAGAATTTGAACTCTTACTGCAGGTATAGAGAAAAATCATTTTTCACAATACCTGCACTGGAAGTTTACATTCCTGCCCTGTTCAGAGGAAAGAAGGTCGTTCTTTCCTTTTATGAAAAAAAAAATGATAAAAAGTAGTACATGCGCTATCCTTCTCACAAACAGAAGTAAAAATTTCAACTTTCATGTACGGATCTGGTGAAAAATTGTATATACACCGGGGAGAAAGGTAGGACGTCCTGATCTGCGTGTTTGCCCCCTCCGCCTTCGGCTTGGGTACACGGAAAGAAAATTATGGGAAGTTTTCCAATGCATTATGGGAATAGTTCCAATAATGATATAGGAACCATTCCCATATTGGTATGGGAATTGTTCCTATACCAATATGGGAACCGTTCCCATAATATTATGGGAACTATTCCCATATTGGTATAGGAACAACTCCCATAATAGTATGGGAACTATTCTCATACTATTATGGTAACTATTCCTGAAATAGTATGGGAAGTATTCCTATAATATTATGGGAACGATTCCCATAATATCATACATTTTCATTTTGTGCAAAATAGTGTCGAAATTTTCTAAAAAATTTGAGATTTTATCGAAATTGAAATTTTTATTTTAAAAATTTGAATTTTCTTGGATGTTCTGCGCTGACAACAAATTTTTGTTAAAAATTTTAATATTTTTGCCGCAAATGATTTTTTTTTTAAATTTTCGAATTTTTTTTTTTATATTTAATAATATTCCAGTGGATTGTAGAAGTGATTCCCACACTTTTCTTTAAATTAATATTTTCATGGTAGTATGGGAACCATTCCCATAAAATTATGAGAATGATTCCCATAATGATATAGGAACTATTCCAATTGCATTGTGGGAACCATTCCTATAATATTATGGGAATCGTTCCTATACTATTATGGGAACCATTCCTATAATGTTATAGGAATGGTTTCTATAATTTATGGATATCGTTCCCATAATTATAGGAACTATTCCTATAATTATGGGTAGCATTCCGATAATTATAGAAGCTGCTGTCGTAATTTATGGTCGTAATTCCTATACTGGTATAAGAGAAAATTTTACAAAATTATGGGAACCATCCCTATAATTTTCTTTCGGTGTAGTCAATTATACGAACGGGTTGAAATGTCCTACTTTCCTCTCTAAGTGTTTATTATCCTACATTTTAATTCCGTTCCGAAATAATATTTCCATTGCTAGAGTAGTTTGAAAAATACATAACAATTTCAAAGTTTTTTTTGTTCCCATTTATAAAAAACATACTCCATTGATAATGTAATTATTTCTTAATAAAGGTTCTGAAGAAGCAGCAGCACTTGAACCTACTCAACGTACTGATTGTTGTGGCAACAGCCCCGAAAGTCAAGGAGAAACCCATGATAGAGATAGTGAAAGTAAAGAAGAAATTATTTATACAGATGCAGAGAGTACAGAAGAAATGACAGACATAGATTCAGAAAGTGAAGAAGA